>NC_051309.1:172450760-173838414 GCF_015220235.1 Choloepus didactylus | reverse complement strand
AAAATAAGATGTATATTAGCAATGATGTGCTGGCTAATGTTTAACATCATTTGTCAAATTCTCCAAAAAATAAAAAGGCATACAAATGTCTCAAATGTACATTTATGATAATTTTATGACACAAAAAATGATAGCACATGATTTACAAATAAAAAATATGAAATACTCTTTACTATAAAGACTATGTAGCTAAATAATTCTCTCAGAATGCTTTTATAGTTTTGGGTGGTAGCATGTCACAAGAAACCACTGTTTTTTCAGTCTGGGTGCCAGAATGAGACGACAAATGAGAGCTAAGAAACACCCAGCAGGAGAGCTTAGAGGAGAACCTCAGCTGTCCACTCAAAGTAAACCCTAATAAATATGAGGGAAAAATACATGTTTATTTAGGCCATTGAGATAGTAAAATTATTTGTTATGCAGCAAAGCTGACAAGGTCATTAAAAGCAATGACAAGAGCAGTTTCCATAAAATAAGGAACAGGGTGGAAATAGTTTGTAGAAACCAGGCTAGCAAAGAGCCAAGAGTGGAAAAAAAGGCAGGGAAATGGACACTGTGTGTAGGCAACTGTCAAGTCTAGTGAAGTGTGTGTTTTAGATTGTGGGAACATGTTTTTTACTTAATGGTTGAAACAAGAAAATATTTATGATAAAATTATATAGGGTAAGTCCTGGGGACCCCTCAGAGCCAACTAAATACCTGTGCCCACTTCCTCTTTGAACTCCCTATTGAGTTGCCTCTTGAAATCCCTTGAAATTTGAATTCCCCACCAAGGCAACCAACCCAGATAGTCAACCAAGCCTCTAGTTAGTTGCATTTGACCCAAAACAAAATAAAGTCCATTTTCGCTAAAACCACCCCTGTAAGACAGAGAAACCTCTGTCCAATCAATAGGACTAACTCCTTTTTATGTCTATAAAAATCACCTGCCTTCCCCAGAAGCTCGAAGCTAATTCCATTTTCACAAGTGATCTGGCTTCCTTACTGCAGCAAAAGTTTAGGTGTCCCAAATAAAATGCTATAATATGCAAACTCAACTCCAGTTTGTCTTTTGACAAGTTTGGAGGTCCCAGAGAGTTATGTAAGGTCTCCCTGTGAGGCTGAAGGTTCTGGCTACCCACAAGGTGAGGAGCCCATGACAGACTCCTCGTTTCTATTGCTTGACTGCTGAGACTCTCCATCCCCAAGGTAAACTCTTCTTATATCTGAATTCCACAATTTGCATCAAATTCAATACTTTTATTCAGGACTTTGATTTCAGTTCCATCATCCAATCCCCTATCTGGTTTTATTTCATTCCTCCCTCCCACTCTCTAATTTTCTGACTCTTTCTCTCTCTCAGCCTCCATTTCTGTCCACAGAATGTCTCAGTCAAACTCATGGGGGCTGGGGCTTGTTTTCACTAGCATGATGGAGACAGGATCATTAGGGATATTCCCAGACAGCCAGAGGGCAACATCAGGGCTTTGGTGTGCTGATAAGCAGCAGCACTGAGTAGGACCCATGCATGCTGCATGGGAATCTTATGTATTTTAAGCAATTTAGAAACTTCTGGTGTCTTGGGGCTAGGGGGCTGGGAGGGCTGGCACAATATGCTCAGGCCCTTTTTTTTTTTTTGCCACTCCATGCCGGGGGGATAAATTTTTTTTATATCCCATTGGGGCTGGGAGACAAAGAATGATAGCAGCAGAGACAGCAGCCACGTAAGGATCGCAGAACCTAACAGCACTGCTGCTTGCTAGGTGCCATTATGCTTCCCATGGAGGGGGTGCCGCTCAAGCTAGGGGCGGGTTTAAGACTGGATGCATGATCCACAGATACAGTGGTTGGAGTCTCTCACAGTCTCGGCTGCTGTGGTCCAGGCACCAGGAACTCTAGCTCAGGAGACACAGCTTGGGGCGGGAGGTGCCTGTCTTCTGCCTTGCTGGTTTCTACTGTCAGAACCACAACAAGATCTTTGTTAGGTCGTCGGTGTTACTCATTGTCACCCAACGCCATTTATTCCTGTTCAGGGGAGTGCTAGAAACCTCAGGGTTTCTTTTCTTGCAGTCCTAGGGCTGGTCCTTTACCATTCCTGAGGATGACTCAGTTCTACAGGACCATCTGAGGCAAGAAGCTTAGGCACAGCCTGCAAAGAACACGTAGTGGCACAAAGTATTATGGAGCACGCTAGCAAGCTGTGGACCCTTCCCAGATAGTATTAGCTGTCTGAGAGAGCCAATTAGTAAACCAAGAGTGGCCAAAAGGCATGATGTCCCATTTCCGATGGCTGTGACCAACACACCCCGCTAGCTGTGCCCTTTGTTCCAAATTAGTTAAATTGGATTTTAAATTTGGGTCAGGTAGAGGTCAGTAGCAATAAGATGGAGTTGAAGCCATAATGCATAAGGAAAGATAAGTTCGTTACTCACAGGTCCCAGAGAGAACGGGGTACCCTGGGGGGTCAACGAGAAGTTGGGTGGAGTGGGGAGCACACAGGCAGAGCAAGATGGACGGGGGTGGGGTGCCTTTATTGTAGTTCAGGGGTGGTTAGTTGATTTCCCACTAGAGGGAAAGAGTCAAGGATTCGCTAGCTTAAAGCAAACACATGCAAAAAGGGAAAGTGACTGGGGGTCTGAAGGCAGTGGGGATGGTTAGCTTATCATTTGGAGCCAGCTGTGGATTTTAAGTGATGAGGGTGGTGGCTGCAGGTGCGGGTTTGGGCTCTGGGGAGTTTATGCTCCAGGGCTGGAAAGCTGCTTATTAACTAGGCCAAATGTTGATGTTGAGGCAAATGGCTTACCAAAATAAGATGGATACCAGGGAAGCACACAAAAAAATTCAATAGAGCAAACATACACTCATAGCCCTGCGAATCAAGCAACTAAATGCCCTGCTGGCCCATCTGTCCGATAATTGTAATAAAGACATATGTAAGTATTGCAAACAAAGGTTACATTGGCAAAAAGAATGTCCTGTCCTTCAGAAGAAAAGGAAACAATGTCAATCAGATTTCCCAACACAACAATCCTGAAGGGGCCCGAGGGACAATATGGCCTCTTCTCCTTGATTCAACTAGTATAAAATAGGGGAAACTCAAACTACAATTAATGGGGTAAAACAGGCCTTCTTAATAGAGGCCACACACTCTATTAATCATACTACGTTTCCAGCATCTCTTGGTTCGAATGACCAAGCTGTTAAAATAGTAGGAATTTCAAACAACCCACAGATTAGGCCTTTGTCTCAACTATTGAACTGTAGGACACTTATAAGATATCCATCCATTTCTTCTCTATGAGAGCACACCAAGTGACCTCTTAGGTAGAGATTTATTAAGCAAACTGTGTTTCAAAATAGACTGCAAGCCTGAAGAACCACCTCTTGAAATTCTGGAGGACTCTTCCACTCACCATCAGTTAATAGCTGACTTTGATTACTGTATGTCGGTTCTGAAGTTCCCAATACAAGCCCTCCATAAGACATTGCAATTAGTCCCTCAGGCTTTATGGGCCAAAAATTCAACAGTTGTGTGTGAAATACTTGAGCCTATAAAGGTCCAGATACAAAATAAGAATCACACAATTTCCAGGAGTTCCTAACCCAAATGCCACCTTGCTTTCTGTCCCCTAGGAGTCCACCTACTTTACTGTAATAGATTTATGCTCAGCATTCTTTAATGCCCTTCTTGATCTTTAAAGCCAGTGCCTATTTGCTTTTACCTCGGAAAAACAACAATATAACTGGGATGTTGTGCTTTTAAGGATTTATGAAGACTCCTTATTTCTCTCGAGTGCTTAATCAGGATCTCTGAGACTTAACTTCCCAAAGGGATCTACTTTAATCCAATATGTGGATGACTTACTAATTTGTTCTAAAACTAAGGAGGCTTGTGAGGAAGATTCCCTTTACTAACCACAGGCATTAGCCAAAAAGGGACTTACGGCATCCAGGGATAAACTACAATTTTGTCAAAGGACTGTACATTATTTAGGTCATGATCCATTTCAGAGGGGAAAGATGAAATTCCCGATAGGCTCTCAGCACCATTTCTAAACTTCCCTAGGCCAATCATGAAGAGGCAACTCAGAATTCTTCGTGTTATCTGGCTATTGTTGGCAATGGATGTCTAATGTCTCAGCTATAGCAGCTCCACCTTATGACTTTACTAAAACTAGTATTCCAGAACCCCTCTCTTGGACTGATGATGCAAAAAAGTCATTTATCCAACTAAAGACAGGTTTATTACAGCCACCTTCTCTGGGACTCCCAAGTATAAGAATATCTTCTTGTTTGTCCATGAAAGAGATGTACATGCTCTGAGAGTCCTAACTCAGAAGCATGGAGTCAAGCAGAGACTATCACTCATTATAGTCTAAAGCTTGACTCAATTGCCAAGGCCTACCCATGTTGTCTTAGGACTGTTGCTACAGCTGCTAAATTGTTTGAGACTTGAGCCAACATGTTTCTAGGCTCTCCATGCAGGACAAACTCTTCTAATAAACAAAAACACCCAACATTGTTTTGCTAGCAGATTGATCACATATGAAATCCTTTATACCCTTTTGCATATAAAGATATACCTGGAGATATTGTAGGTTTGGTTCCAGACAACCACAATAAAGAAAATTTCACAATAAAGCAAGTCACTTGAATTTTTTGGTTTCCAAGTGCATATAAAAGTTCTGTTTATACTAGACTGTAGTAATTAAGTCTGCAATAGCATTATGCCTCAAAAAACAACATACATAAGTCAACTGAAAAAGTACTTTATTGCTAAAAAACATTAATCATCATCTTAGACTTCAGCAAGTCATAATCTTTTTGCTGGTTGAGAGTCTTGCCTCTGTGTTAATGGCTGCTGACCAACAGGGTGGTGGTTGCTGAAGGTTGGGGTGGCTGTGGCAATTTCTTAAAATAAGACAACAATGAAGTTTGCTTCATCGATTCGCTCTTCCTTTAACAAAAGATTTCTCTGTAGCTTGCAATGTCCTTGATGGTATTTTACCACAGAACTTCTTTAAAAATTGGAGTCAACCCTCTCACACCACGTTGTTGCTTTATCAACCAAGTTGATGCAATTTTCTAAATTCTTTGTTTTCTTTTCAATAATTTTCATGGCTTCTTCACTAGGAATACATTCCATCTCAAGAATCCACTTTCTTTGTTCATCCATAGGAAGCATCTCCTCACCTGTTCAAGTTTTATCAAGAGATTGTAGCAATTCAGTTACATCTCAGGTTCTACTTCTAATTCTAGTTCTCTTGCTACTTCCACCACATCTATAGTTACTTCCTTCACTGAAATCTTGAACCCCTCAAAGTAATCCATGAGGGTTGTAATCAGCTTCTTCTAAACTCCTGTTGATGTTGATATTTTGACTTTCTCCCATAAAGCATGAATGTTCTTAATGGCATTTAGAATGGTGAATCCTTTCCAGAAGGTTTTCAAATGACTTTGCATAGTTCCATCAGAGAAATCATTATCTATGGGAGCTATAGCCTTATGAAATGTATTTCTTAAATAATAGTACTTGAAAGTCAAAATGACAACTTGTTCCATGCAGAGTGGATGTTGGGTTAGCAGGCATGAAAACAACATTCATATCATTGTACAAATTCACCAGAGCTCTTGGTTGACCAGTTACATTGGTAATGAGAAGTAATATTTTGAAAGGAATCTTTTTCTTTCTTGAGCAGTAGGTATCAACAATGGACTTAAAATATTCAGCAAACCATGTTATTAACAAAACCCAGGTTTTGTTTTTCCATTTATAGAGCACAGGCAGGGTAGATTTAGCATAAATTTTAAGGATTAGGATTTTCAGAATGGTAAATGAGCACAGGCTTCAACTCTAAGTAACCAGCTGCATTAGCCTCTAACAAGAGACTCACCCTATCCTTTGAAGTTTTGAAGCCAGGCATTGACTTCTCCTCTCTAGCTAGGAAAGTCCTAGATGACGTCTTCTTCCAATATAAGGCTGTTTTGTCTGCATTGAAAATCTGTGGTTTAGTGTAGCCATCTTCATAAATTATCTCAGCCAGATCTTCTGGATAACTTGCTGCAGCTTCTACATTAGCACTTGCTATTTCACCTTGTACTTTTATGTTAGGTAGTTGGCTTCTTTCCTTCAACCTCATGAACCAACCTTGGCTAGCATCAAACTTTTCTACTGCAGCTTTCTCACCTTTCCCAGCCTTCATAGAATTAAAAAGAGTTAGAGCCTTGCTCTGGACTAGGCTTTAGCTTAAGGGAATGTTGTGGATGGTTTTATCTTCTATGCAGACTGCTAAAACTTTCTCCATGTCAGCAACAACGCTGTTTCACTTTCTTATCATCCTTCTGTACACTGGAGTAGCAATTTTAATTTCCTTCAAGAAATTTTCCTTTGCATTCACAGCTTGGCTGTTTGGCACAAGAGACCTAATTTTTGGCCTATCTCCACATTCAAAATGCCTTCTTCAATAAGCTTAATAATTTCCAGCTTTTGATTTAAAAGGAAAGACTTGCGACTCTTCTTTTCACTTAAACACCTAGAGGCCATTGTAGGGTTATTAATGGGCCTAATTTCATTATTGTTGTGCTTCACATAATGGGGAAGTCCCAGGAGATGAAGCGAGAGAAGGAATGGCTGGTGGGTGAAGCAGTCAGAATGTTCATAACATTTATTGCTTAAGTTCGCTGACTTACATGGCTGTGGTGCCCCAAAATATTACAGTAGTAACATCAAAGATTTCAGATCAATATACCAGATATAATAATAATGAAAAAGTTGGAAATGTTTTAAGAATTATCAAATGTGACAGAGAGACACAAAGTGAGCACATGCTGTTGGAAAAATGTCACCCACAGACTTGCTCAATGCAGAGTTGCCGCAACCTTCAATTTGTAAGACATGCAATTTCTGTGAAGAACAGTAAAGCAAAGTGCAATAAAATGAGGTATGCCTGTAGCTGTCTTTTGATATAACTCCCTCAATCCAACCACACTCCTTCCTCTCCCAAAGGAAGGCAAGCCCCATGACTGCTTATCCCCCATGCATGAACTTTCTATCCCTAGGTGGATCTCAGAAGCACTCCCTTTCAGTATTCTGACTTGATTCTTTTCATAGATGGATTCTACCTTAGGATTGAAAACTGTAACTATCAGGAGAGTTATGCAATAATTACTTTCCAGGAATCTCTTGGATATAAAACTTTTCCTGAGGTTAAGTGAGCTCAAATGGCTGAATTAATAGCATTGACTAGAGCTTATAAATTGGCAGACTCTCAAAGAATAAGCACTCATACAGATATAGTAGATATGCCTTTGGTATAGTCATGACTTTGGAATGCTTTGGAAACAAAGAGAATTCATGACATCTGTAGGGACTTCCATAAAAAATGGCCTTCTAGTAAATTACCTCCTTGAGGCTCCAAAATATCCAAGAGAGGTAGCCAGTGTAAAAATAAAAGTTCATTTAAGGAGAGACACTGAAGAACATAAAGGAAATGCTGTGGCTGATCTTGATGCTAACAGGGCAGCATAAGCAACAATGTTGGCTCAACAGTTTATGATGTTAAAACCTGTAGACAAGATTAAAGAGGATTTTCAAGGATCCCTGAGTACAATTCAACAACTGACTTCCAAAATTGAAAAGTAAAATTGGCTCAGAGCTGATACACCCTCCACTCTGTTGGGCTCTGGTGGTCCCAGCACAGCCCCTGGCGGCACCTGAGTCTCTGCAATGGCCCATAGCCAAGATCTTAAATGAATATACACACCACAGACCAGAATTCCTCACTTTAACTCTAAAAAATCATTGTGTGGGAACTTTAAATGAGAAGCACAAGTATACGTATCATGTTCCACTTGTCAATTACAGAACCTTGGTAAAACTGTAAAGGTGGGACAGGGTCAAATATCTTGACTGACTGGGCCCTTTGAATATCTTCGAATGGACTTTATGCAGCTACGTATGTCCTTGCTATCATATGTTGATTTTCTGAATGGATAGAGACTTTTTCTTGTCATAAGGCTACTGTTCTTATAGCAGTTAAAAAGCTGTTATACTTTGTTTTCCCTGCCTGAGGAATTCCTGCTATTCTGTCAAGAAATACATGCACCCATTTCCTGGAACTATAATCAAGGAACCTTGCAAGGTCTTACCCATCAACCAAAAGCTTAATTGTCCCCACCATTTTCAATCATCAGAGAAGGTAGCAAAAACAAACAGTATCTTAAAACTTAAATTAGCTAAATTATCTGAATCTTTCTCTCTACCTTGGTGTAAGGTTTTTCCCTTAGCTTTGATAGCCATAAGATCTAGTCCCTCAGGAAAACACTGGTTATCCCCCTTTGAAACCATTATGGGAAGACCCCTGAGGTTCATTATTTCTCCAACAGTACTATACTCCAGTATATTACAATCTGAAATAGACAATTATTTCTTTCCTGAGATTTCTCTACATAAGCTCTACATGACCTTCAACCTGGAGACTTGGTATACTGGAAGAGACATCAACAAAAGACTGCTTTAGAATCTAGATGGAAATGGCTTTATCAAGTTTTATTGACCACCACTATGTGTGGCAAAACTACAGGGAGTTGATCCCTGGGTACATGTAATCACAATTAAAATGCTCTCCAAGCCCTTGGGAGGTCACCCTTCAACCTCAAACTAATACTGATGCAAGAATTCTAGAAGCAGACAGTACCTATTATGGAATCCTCTGCCTAAGACATCAGAACAAGTAAATGATGCCCAAGATCATGGATCAAGTCCAACCTGGATTTCCTTATCTTATTCCCCATCTCTTCCTTTTCCCCATCTGTCCGAACATTATTCATCCTATACCCCTTGCAATGCCCAACCTCCATCCCCAATCATACCTAACCTTGCCACGATTTTTTTCATCTTCTCTTTACCCTATTCTGACCTATATACTCCTACCTTGAACACATCCTTCTAGCACACTATATAGCAAATGAAACCAATCAAGAGTAACTGCTGGATCTGTGCCCATCCCCCACTTAGTCCCAAAATAACCATTCACCTCACACTTGTAGCTTTGGCCCTGAGAGTTATACACAATTAGATAGACCTCCTCTTTGGAATAACTCTGGGCTGTGCCTGAGTCTTTGAGACCCTGAGACTGGGATTATGATATGGCCTCTTTAACCCAAGGATGGTAGTATTTTACTAGAAACCAGACAGATAACAATGGCCACACTATAGGGCTTAGTAAATGTTCAATTTCTATATGGCAAGACTCCTTTTACTTTCATAAGACAGGAGCATACTGTAGGGGCCAGACACCCTTTAGAGACATGCTTTTTCTCCAAGCCCCCCAAGATTTTAAAACACAAGAACTTATTCCACTCAAGCACAGATTTCTTGTGGGCTAAAGGGTCAGGCAAAGGAAATTGTTAGTTACATGGGACCAAGATTTCAGTTAACAATGAAGATGATTATGTTTATGATTCTCCTCTACAAGCCATTATCCAATTCCTTGAATGCAATAGATACTCTTATTTTGTTCTCCAGGGTTATTATTTTGCATGTGGACATAAGGCATACAAGAACTACACATAAATTAGGTTAGTTTCTGTTACATAGCTTACACTGTCCGCAAACAACTATTTATGATAAGCTTTCAAAAGGGGAATTTGAAACCTGAGGGCTCCTATGACCTATTCCCATATACAGAAACTTGTGAAAAGACTATGGCCAGAATAGAGACAGCTCTAAATAGATCATGGAAAAATCCATTAACCCAAGTCAAACTCATGGAGTACTCTGTTCCTTGTAGAATTCCACTTGTCACTGGGGCAGCAATCTCCTATGTTGGAAGATACACTATAAGATTACAGTTGGCTTTAGAAAAGGTAGCTTTAGAGTTATAAAAATCTATCTACCACCTAAGGAAGGCTGTCAACTCACTAACAAATGAAGTATCAGAACTTTACAAAACAACTTTACAATATTGATTGGCTTCCCAAGGAGGTGCATTGTGCACTAGCGGGTACCTAGTACTGTGTAGTAGTAAATTACAGCCAACAGGAAGTTTACCAAGAGGTGGTGGCAGCAGAAGCCCATGCTAGAGAAGCAGCCAAATCATCTTAAACACCTCCAGTATCTAATTGGCTTGCTTTTCATTTGGGTTGGCTGCTAGGGTAATAGGGACATTGATGCAGAGATATCCTCACAGGGCACTTATCTTTTTAATCACAATATTAATAATATCCTTCATGCATTGTCTGATATCTTTTCTCCTAAATGCTACTGTGCGGCCACTAACTCAACAAATGATACAACTGAGGATAAAAAACCAACACAAATGGGATGATTAAAATCATGGACTTCCATGAACCCACGAAATCAACAATGAAACATGAGAGACTTCTAGTACTGAATGAAAGACTACAACATCTTTGGTCAAGCTCTCATAACTGAGGGAGTGAACAAAAGGGAGGAAATTGATAAAGTTATATAGAGAAGGTCCTGGAGCGTTCCCCTGAAATCTTTTGAAATTTGAAATCCCCACCAAGGCACACAACCCAGACAGCCAAGCAAGTCTCTAGCTAGTTACATGTGACCCAGAACAAAGTAAAGCCCACCTGCCCTAATACCACCCCTATAAAACAAACTCCCATCCAATCAATAGGACTCAAGCTAACTTCCTTTTTATGTCTATAAAAATCACTTGTCATCCCTACAAGCTCAAAGCTGCTTCTGTTTTTGCAAGTGGTGCCACTTCATTGCTGCAGCAAAAATTTTTGGTGTCCTCTATAAAATGCTGTACTCTGCAAATTTGACTAGATTTGTCTTTTGACATTTATATGCTGTTTTAGAATAATCAGAGAAGAGGGGAGAAAAAAATGATAAAGAAGAAAGAGGGGATACCAGCAGCCAAGAGGAATATGAGGAGGTGAGAGAAGATGTAACTCAAAGCACAGCAGGGAGATGGGCTTCTGAAAGAAACAGGAAACTTCAACTGTTTTGCAGGGAAAAAGGCAGAAACTATGAATACATATGAGGTATATTTACAGATTTGTTAGCCAGAAAATGAGAGAGTTCCTATCTGATTTATTCTATTACTTCAGTGAAGTCTGAGGTGAATTCATCAGCTGAAACAATGTGAAAAAATGACCAAGGGGAGAAAAGGTATTATAATAGCTCCAGAATGGAAAACTAAACTTACTAGGATAAGGTTGTGAAATTCCTTAGCAGGACTGAGTGCTAATTGAATTTTGTGCTCATAAAAGAAAGAAGGCAATAGAGATGTATGATTCCTATTTTTAAAAATATTCAGATTCTAACTGATCATACACTTTGAAGTTGTGTGAATATATCTCAATAAAATTGCATTTAAAAAAATAAAAAAAGAATAAAGCATTAATTACCTAAAAAAAAAAAAAAAAAAATCAGGTTCTCCAGGAAAGCCACAGAGAATTCAAATGGTTTGGTATAAATCAAGTGTGGAATGCTACCAGTTGAGGAAAATAGAGAGAGGAAGAAAGAGGCAAAGAATTTGAGATGTTTACGGAAGTCACTCAATTGAGATGTTGATTCATTGATGGTTATGAAGGAAGCAAAGACAGGAGAAGTGTGATGGAGAATAAAAACAGATATGAAATTTTGATCAGATTAAAGTACTTTTGGTATAGATGAAATGCTGGATGAAAAGAAGCTGATTTAGTTTCTGATATGGAGGTCTAGGATATGATCATGACAGCAAGTGACCCAGGGATATGAACAGATTTTTTGAAATGAAAAACATTACAATTTAGTGGGCCAGGATATTGGGTGGGTCATCCATGAGCATGATGAATTCATCATAAATAATGACAGTGACAGGAGTGGCAAGGAAGACAATAATGAGTTGGGAGCTAAAGTTTTCAGTGAATGAGGAAGAGGGACAGGGAGGTTGGTAGGAGTTGTGAGTAGTGAGCAAAAATGAGACGAAAGTGGCACCGGGAAACAAGGAAGGTGTCAATTCCATCTCTGCCCCTAGGAGTCACAGATATGAGAGTAAAATTAATTAATTAATGGCGACATATAAATCTGTGGGTTATAACTCATCATTGGATGTGCTGAGAAAATTTATAGAGTGCTAAAAATATTTAAAAGCCTTCAGAAAATCTTCTAAACTATAAAACTGAAAAAAATGGTGTTTGATTTTCAAAATCAAAATCACCTATAAAAAGATCATTTAAAGCTGCTGTGACATGAAGGATAACAGACTGTATTTTAAGGTCATGTGTAGTTTATAACATCAACCAGAGGCACTGTTAACATAAAAGGTTAAGAACCAGAAGGATAAAATACCAAAGAGGATAAAATGAGATTAAAATTTGAAAGCATTTGAAAAGGTAAATGTTTGTATATGCATATAAGGTCATAGTACAGTAAGACCTCATTTTACATGAACTCACATGCAAAAATCAGGTACAGACGACTGGCAGTTGGAAAAAATTAAAGGCAGAGTAAGAGAGAGAATTAAGATTTTAAAAAAATTATTTCTCTGATTAATTTTGTTTACTTATTGTTGCTAGAATATTAATTTGCCTTATTTATTAAAAAATGTGTGATAGGTATGTTCACATAAGAAATATTTGTTAAATTATGGGGTTCACTATTATGCGTGCCCTACATACAGCAGGGGAGCACACAATTGGGCAAGCATGTGGAGGAGGGGACAGAACACTGACCCAGCTGGGGTCTCCAGGCAACACCACCGCCCAGCTCATCAATGTCAGGTGTCTTCCCAGCCTTCCATTAGCTGAGGCCAATTTTTTTTCCTCTGGGCAGGGGCCAGAGAGAATTTGGGGCAGTGCAGGCTGCTGGGACATGGCAAGAGACAGAATTAAATTTTTAAAAACTTATTCCTATGATTAATTTTGTTTACTTATCGTTACTAGAGTGTTTATTTGCCATATTTATTTTTAAAAAATGTGCAATAGGTATGTTCATATAAGAAATACTTATTAAATAATGGGGTTCACTATTGGTGGTTTTCAACTTACATCAACTGTCTTAGAACATACTGGTCATGTAAACAGGTCCTAGTGTACTTTCATGAAATGCAAAATGAATATAAAATAAGATATTAGCCTTCTAGTGTTTTTCTCTGAAGGTATATTGTTCATTTCTCAGTTGTTTCCTACCTCATATTTGAACAACAATCAGTTAAGTACTTAGGGTATCCAGCACAGTGGGATACATAAGGGTTTCCAAGAAGAGGTTCTGCCCTTATGAAGGTAAACTAATCCTGTATAAAAATTATTAGGCAAAAAAAACAGCAACAGTCAGCTTCTAAATGATATGGTACAGACCACAACATGACAGGGATTCAAAATAAATAGCAACCATTGGGAGTCAGAGTGAAAATTAATTAGATTATCCTTGCACCAAAAGGTGCTCTCAATCTAATGATTTATTTAAGTGACTGTCATCATTAAGAGCTTTTAACCCTTGAAAAAGGAATTAAATTAACTAGAAAAATACAAGTGAAAACACATTTCCTCCCTTTTCTGGCTAAAAGGTCACTCTGAGAAGTTATCTTCCCATAAGAACTGTGGTAACTTATTTTATAAAAAGACAGTCCAACTATCAAAACTGTCAAAGATATTCACCTTTTAACTATCTCACCAGTAATTAAGAGATGCTCCATGACTCATTCAACTAATAAGGATTTATTGAGCACCTACTTCATATTCAGAAGTCTATTATGTATTGTCAGGGGTATGCATTCAGTGTAAGACATAGCCTCTCCCTTTAAGGAATTTGCAGTCTAAATGGGATAGCAAGATTAAAACAAATGGAATGTTTCAAGGCAGTGAATAATTAGATACTCTTTTTCCAATCAGATGCTCAATAAATTTGTGGTGCAACATTTGGAGATTTAAGGGCTTAGAAACAAAAAAAAAAAAAAAAGAGAGAGAAAGACCTATAAAGCTTGAAAGACATAGGGAAGATTTCAAAGAGGAAGTGGGAAATGAATTGACTTGGATTTGAATAAGAGGGAAGACTGAAAAGAGTAATACAGGAGGACGTGAACACTATAAAGACCAGCCTCTTAAACTGAAGACTGGATACTGCATAAAATATTCAGCAATGTGTCCACAGAGCCTCAAAAGTCCACAAAATAAACATGGTGCATCTTCCTAGAACTTAAATTTTTTTCACCACAAATTGCTTTTAAGTATTAATTTTAGGTGAACACACATAAATATATTATGGAGAATGCAAATTTCATGGTAGACAAAATTTTGTTCTCTGAAACCATCTAAGAATATGAAATATTTTTTCATCATAAATAAGAGTAGTTGGAAAAGATTAAAAATTATTCATCAAGAAAGGATAGTATAATTTTTAATAAGAGAAATGTAATTATAGATAAGAAAAGGAGAAAAAGACTGAATAAGGAGATCCTTGGAGCCAAATATAGGACTTTTACCTCTTGACAACACACTATTACATATTCTCTGAATAACGTTAGATTTAATGTAGTAGAAAATATGCACATTTTTAAAGTTCCTAAACAGAAAAAAAAAGACCTAAAGCTTAATCTGCCACAAATGTCCTAGACGGAATAAAAGCAGGAATGGGAAGTAGGGGCCCACTGGCACTACTACAAATTAGAAGATTACTCCAGTAATCCAAACTTCAGCTGATAAAGACATGGCTTGAAATGACACATGTATGTGCTTACAGTTAACAACAGCTATCAAGTCTGGAGAAAACAGGGGTAAGAGCAGTATCAGACAAATATGAAGATTAATTATAATTTAAATGTTGGTATATATATATATATATATCTCAATCTTATTAATCGAAATAGCTTCTGGTGATTGAAGACAATGTGGCTAGTTAAAGTGGTATTTATATTTTCTCTCTCAAGCAAGAAACACACAAACTTAGATGGCTCTATAGTCCCTTTGCTATTCCACCAGATTTCATACAGATATGCAAATCCTTGGCCTGGGAGTTAGGTCAGGAACAGGGAGCCCACACCACTGGTATGGGTTAGCTCTCAGAAGAGGAGAGCTGCTTGATGCTGGTGATTCCAAGCCTGGCAGCAACATAGGAGAGACAGGGAGAGGCTGATGAGCTCACTGGTCATCTCTGGCTGCTGAATTTAATGTATTCTCTGGTGACAAAGAGATCATAATGGCGGCCTAACAGTTAACACACACAGACCTAGACTATGAGGCTGTCACGCTGCATAATACCATTAATTTTGAAAGTAGGAGCTTAATTGGCCACCACTTACCACCTGTGGTTGATGTTATTGCTTCAATAAAGGAGAAAAAAGATAATCTGAAGCTAGTGATTTTAGAGATTGTATGGACCTCCAGCTGGTCTCTTAAAGAGAGTGTTGATAATTTTATTATAAACCTCTCCTACTGGGGTTTCTCACTTTCATCTCTAATTTGTCATAACCTTGCATTGATGTGACTAATAATTTGCTTAAATCATTTTTGCCATTTTTTAAAACAGAGAAACCAAAAGTGGCTTTTTCAGAGCAGCTTAGATGGCATGTTTGTTTTCTCTCTTTGCATTATTCTAATACAAAAGCAGTGGTGGAGAACAGGGAAGAGAAATTGAGAGCAACCAATTGACAGGAGACTGGGCCTTAAACAGTGCAGAAGAACATTTTTATGCAATTTTAGGAATTAGTACAGTATAATTCCTACTTACTCTGTGAATCTCACTGATGTCACACTCATACCTACTCTGGCATGAAAGAGGGGAATCATGACCTTCTCCCTCCTAGCCAAAATGAAACCAAGACCATGGGATAAAACAACAGGTACTAGAGAAAGAGGAAGATTTAATCTAACATTTAAAAACTCACCCTTCGTGGAGAGTAATGATGAATATCTCATGAAGGTTCAAAGGGACAGTAGGTCCAGGGCAAAAACTGATTTCCAAACATTTTTAGAAATGATGTGATCATTGAAATAAGATACATAACTGCTTCCATTCCTGTACAAACCATTCACTCTCATGGCTTTTTTCAAGATACACCCTTTGCCTGAAGAGACTCACTCCTTACTCCCTTCTCCCTAACTCACCACCTCCCAACCAAAAAATAAAATAAAATAAAAGGGAAGCATGCACCTTTTCCATCAAAAAAATGTACCTTCTGGTTCCTCAGGAAGCTAAGTATAGATTTACCATATGACCCAGCTATTCCATTACTAGGTATATACTCAGAGGAACTGAAAGTTAAGACACGAACGGACATTTGTAAACCAATGTTTATCGCGGCATTATTCACAATAGCCAAGAGATGGAAATAGCTCAAAGGTCCATCAACAGACGAGTGGATAAACAAACTGTGGTACATACACACGATGGAATATTATGCAGCTGTAAGACAGAACAAAGACAAGGAACATATAGTAACATGGCTGAACCTTGAGGACATTATGTTGAGCAAAGTTAGCCAGAAACAAAAGGACAAATACTGTGTGGTCTCACTAATATGTACCAACATTAATGAGCAAACTTTGAGAGTTAAAAGCTGATAAAACAGGCAGTCAATAGCTAGGAAGAGGGTAGAGATCAGGCATTTGATGCTATAGGAGTACAGAATGCTCAGCAGGATTGACTGTATAGATCCAGAAATAGATAGCATAATACTGTGTTATGGTAGCACAATATTGTAACTACACTGAACAAAGATGTCCATGAGTAAAGCTGAAGAGGTAGGCTAGCGGCATGTATGACACCTGAGGTAAAGATAGAAGAAAAAGACTGGGACTGTTTAATTTAGCAAAAACTGGAGTGGTCAATGATTGTGACTAAATGTACAAATATAAAACTGTTCTTTCATGTGGGAGAACAAATGAATATCAACCATGTTGGAAAAGGGATGGTATTGGGGAAAAAATATAATCAAAGCAAACTGGAGCCTATAGTCAACAGTAACATTGTAATATTCTTCCATTAAATGTAACAAAGACAGTTTACCAAAGCTAAATGTGTACGAGAAGAGGATATAAGGGAGGGATATGGGATTCCTGGTAGTGGTGGTGTTGTCTGACCCTAATAGTATGTTGTATTGTATGATATTTCATTTTTTTATCTTTTTATTATTCATTAAAAAATACCTTTTTTCATAGTAATCAATATGTTCAAGTGCTGACTGTGGTGATAAATTCACAACTGTATGATGATACCATGAACTGATTGTACACTGTGGATAATTATTTGGTATGTGAATATAGCTCTATAAAATTGTAGGGAAAAAATATAAACAGGGATAAAAGTGCAGGAGAAAACATGAAGAGAGAGATGTACATATTTATTTTTGGTTAGGTATAGCCTTTCTGGAAGACAGTGGGGTGGTTCCACAAGAAATTAAGAATGTGGGTGCCATAAGGTCCTACAACCCCATTAGGGGGCATATACTTGGAGGATCTGAGAGCAGGGACATAAGTGGACATTTGCACACTTGTAGATATGGAGAGAGTATGCATGATTTGCAATGGGTGGAGGTAGCCTAAGGGCACATCAACTGAGGAACAGAATGGTTGGTGAACTGTTGTGTGTGCATACAATGGAATATTGAGCAACCGCAAGAAGGAGTGAAATTGTGAGACACACAGCAAGGTGAATGGATCTGTAGACAGCATTTTTAGTGAAATATGTCAGAAAAAAAGGCAAACACTATAATGCCTTTACCAATATGGACTAACTACAATGTGTAAACTCAGAATTGAATCTTAGGGCACAGCTTATCAAGGGAACGCTTATAACAGTCCCTAGATTCTAAGCTCTTAACAGCAGTCACATCTATTCCTGAACTGTAATGGCTATCTCCAGATTCAGAGATGCTGATCCCTTTGTGTACACCTGATCTATCCCTGGAACTTTGAGTATCTGTGGACACCTGAAACTCAGAGCTAGAACTCGGCTGATATGAATGTCAGTATTAGCACATGTAGCAACTGTTAAAAAAGCTGAAAAAGAGTTCAGACTTCAGTGAGAGATATGAAAAGCAGATGTGGTTAGGACTAGGGCAAATTGGGCCAAATGGTAAAGGACAATACTGACTGTGTTTTAAAACTTCAAATTCCATGTGAGACCAAGGGAAGATATGTTTAATTGGTGCAGGATCTATATTTCCTAAACAATTTAACTCATACAGTTTGTTCACATACCATAATTACATGGTACTTTGAATAGGAAGTGAGACCTGGTAGTTTTGTATAGGTTAGTGTGAGATAGCAACATATCCCAAAGTAATTTGGGCAGAAAATAAAAATATACATGCAGGAACCCCCTGAGGAGCTGGGGGAAAATGCAGAGGTGTTGGGCTTCCTCACCTGGATTATTGCTGATGTTCTCACAAACATTGAGGACTGGTGGTTTGGTGTGCCAAGCCCTCCATCTTGGGACTTGTCCTTATGAAGCTCATTACTGCAAAGGAAAGGCTAAACCTCCTTACAATTTTGCCTAAAAGTCTCCCCGTGGGTACCTCTTTGTTGCTCAGATGTGGCCCTCTATCCCTAGCTAAGCCAACTCAGCAGGTAAACTCACTGCCCTCCCCCCATGTGGGATCTGACTCCCAGGGGTGTAAATCTCCCTGGCAATGCAGGATATGACTCCCGGGGATGAATCTGGACCCGGTATCATGGGATTGAGAACATCTTCTTGACCAAAAGGAGGACGCAAAAGGAAACAAAATAAAGTTCAGTGGCTGAGAGATTCCAAATGGAGTTGAGAGGTCACGCTGGTGGGCATTCTTACGCACTACATAGATAACCCTTTTTAGATTTTAATGCATTAGAACAGTTAGAAGTAAATACCCGAAACTATGAAACTGCCACCCAGTAGCCTTGACCCTTGAAGATGATTGTATAGCAATGTAGCTTACAAGGGGTGACAGTGTGATTGTGAAAGCCTTGTGGATCACACTCCCTTTATCCAGCATATGGATGTATAAGTAGAAAAATGGGGACAAAAAGTAAATGAAAAATAGAGTGGGGGGGATGACTTGGGTGTTTTTACTTTTATTTTTTATTCATATTTTTAAATTTTTCTTGTACAAGGAAAATGTTCAAAAAATAGATTTGGGTGATGAATGCACAACTATATGATGGTACTCTGAACAGTTGATAGTACACCATGGATGATTGTATGATATGTGAATATATCTCAATAAAACTGATATTTTAAAAAATGTGCCCTCATAGACTCTTGGAGATATTTCCTGGAGATACTTACATCTCTCTTCCATTCCATTCTGTACTTCCCAGTAGCAGAATTTATTGTTCCCTCACATGTATACCCATAGTAATACAGACATAATTTAATTTATTTTGAAAAGACTTCCTAGCAAGATTTAGTAGGAAGTGGTAGATGTAGTGGAAGGTAAGACAGAATTGAATTTGAATTCCAACTTAGCCACTTAGTAATAGCAACACTTTTCTAAACACATTTCAGTATCATAAAATGAGAATTATATTACCCATTACTATAGAAAGCCATTATAACATATTGGCTAAGAATTTGAATTCTGGATCCAGATTCCCTAGCTCTGCTACTGTGAGTAAATTATTTAAATCACCTATGCCTCAGTTTTTTTATCTGTTACATGAGAATAATAATATTACCTACTCATAGAGTTGTTATAAAGTTTAAATTAGTTAATACTTAAATGTCACCTTAAATATTAGTACCTAGACATAGTAAGCATTATATAAATATTAGCTACTAATATATAATTATTATTTTTCAGAATTGTTTGAAAATTAGAAAAAACAGATATAACAGATATAAAACACCTTTATAGTTTTTACCACAAAGGAAATACCCACTAAAGTATTGCTATTATTATTATGAGCATATAATTAAGACATTGTTGCATGTTTGTCTCCTCAGAGAGACCGTTAGCTACTTCAAGGCAAGGGCGATGTCTTCATTCATTAATTTAACAAATATTTGTTAAACATCTGAAATGATGATAGGCACAGTCATATGCATCAAGGTACAACAGAGAACAAGCTAGTAACAGTCTCAGAATTTCCTTGACTAAACTACCTGTCCAAGTTATTATATATACCTACCATCTTCTAAATTCCCTGTCACTTAGCACCTCTCACACAATATTTAAAATATCTATTTAATTGTCTTGTGGAGCCAGGGAAGGCTTTCCTTGCCTTTCCTGATTGTACCAATTTAATAAATATTAAATTTATCAAGTAGTCTATCAAGCATTTTGCTTTTATTGCTAGAAATCATAATTGTGTCTGTAAATCATTACAATTTTCATGAAAATGTCCCCCATAATCTTTAGCCTTATTTTAAAGTTCCCATATTTTTGAACTAACAGATTTATTATTTTTATTAATTAATTAATTTTCAAGGTCTCACATACATGATTGGTTGAACACTGAAAAAGCGATATATTGTATAGCCTTTTTAATTTTTCAGAATACAAAGAGAAAGATATGAAGTCAAATGAAGGCATTATTTCTAAATTGAGATGTAAGATTTCCTTCAGTTCAAGAGCTAGTCAATTCCAAGATGGTAATGAGGTAAAACCATAAACTCCCAATCACCCTTGAGCTGAGTGAGACTTCTCAGGAATCTTTAGGTCATGAATTAACTGGAATATCACTCCAGGTTTCTTTAATCAGGATCGATAAATCTTCATTTCTATCATGGCACTCAGACTGAAACTAGTCAAGCAGGTTTCCAACTTCAAGAATAATTACTTGCTATACCTTCATCTTAAGAAATTCTACTCACATTTTTTTCTATGCAGAAGTTGTAACTCTACTTTAATTGCTATCACAGGGAAATAAAAGGTGAACTTTTTAATACTTTGACTTTATCCCCAACCTCTATTCCAAGGCCACTTTTTTAAACTGGGGATGAAATGGCTTTCAGAGAAAAGAATTTATATCAGATTCTTAGGCTACCAAGATAGTTGCAGGGAGAGAAGACATGAATAGATCAGCAGAAATTCTGCACATATTAATAGATAAGTTGAAATTAACAAGCTTATAGTAATTAATTTCTGCCTTTATTATAGCTGATATAATAAATAATATCACTAGACTTAATATAATAATCTTCAACCATAGATCCTATTTTTGAAAACTTTTAAGATATAGGAGTAGTTTTAGCTTTTATAACCTTTCAGAGTTTTCTAAAACGTAGCTATATGTTCTGCTCACGCTTACTCTCTGTTAAGACAAATCCCATTTCCTTTGATAACATCACATCATTTCTGCTGACATACTAATGGATCCCACTGTGTGTTACAAGTTTATGGCCATGTGATTCATTTTTATGATAATCTCACTTTCATTAATATAACAGCTCCAATCGTGGTACATCAATTCCTGAGATATCCACATTCACATCCTAATGACTTTTTCAACCCTTAATGTATTTTAAAAGAGGAGTCACTTTGCTCTCCATAGAAGACTTCAAGCAACTACATTTCTTATCCTCTTGGCAAAATGAAATGATTCAGGAATGTAGTAAGCCAACACTTTGCGTTCAGGAAGAACATTTCCTCTAAGAGATCTCAAGGCAACTAAAAAGAAAACTGAAACTAGAGAATGAGAATAAATGCATCAGAATGACTCAGCACATATTGGCACACATTCTGGTTGATAGTAATTGTACTACAAGAATGCCTAATTTGATATCTTTGGGCCTGGGGGCTCATGGGAAGGCTGCAGAAGGAAGGCAAATCCCCTGATGTAGGAAAAAAATGTAATATGTGTGTGTATGTAACAAAATGGTCCACAGCTTTCATTACATTCTAAAAGTGATCTGCATGACCAAAAAAAAAAAAAAAAAGATTGAGACCTTGCTCTAGTCTATTCCTACAACATGGATAAGTGAAGAAGAAGTATTGAGTGATTAGCTATATGAAGAGATTTGCATGTAAATAGAATTTGGGCAGAAATGGAAGTAGTGCTTTTATCCCTAAGCACCCATATCATGAGTACTAAATGAATTTGGAATAATAAAGAGAGAAATTGATACAAAATTGTAGGTTTCACTGAAGAGGGCAGAAATGTGGATTAAAATTAGAATACAGTGATGGATGCCTAGTCCATTTAATAAGGAACAAAACTATTTGGATTGAATACAAATATTTTCATGGAAATAAGTTAAACAGTTTATGATAAATGATGAAAGGGAATGGAGGTGGAGTTTATGTAATAAGATGGGAAAATTGTCATAAGAGTTGGCATGAGAATTCATTTTCTTGTGGGATGTTGAGAAAAATAGCCCACTTTGAGCAAAGCCAATTTGCATATTCATGGTCACCAAAGCATTGGAGGAGGGTACTAAAATCATCCGAATGAGAAAAATGGGAGGTTTTTGTACTGAGAGTGGGAGGAAGAAAGAGAAATTAAGAGTTGGAGAGGAATTGAAAAAATTGAGGACTAAGGGTCAAGAAAACTTCATGGTGGAGAGAGCTAAAGAAAGTTTTAAAAAAAAAGATGTCCAGGAGCAGATCTAAAATTTTTAAGGATGAGCTTAGACAATTTTTGTGGCCCATGTTGAAAAAAAAGGACCCAGAATCTAAAATTTAAAATTAGGAACAGACCTTTGGAAGTAACTTGTGCAAGTAGGGAGCACTGACATCAGCTTCATTAATTTCCTGAAGATCCTTGCCAAGTCATGTCTGCTATTCCATTTGAAGTTGATTTCTCTGTGGTCTGTAAACACTGTCTCCAATTTCCAACATATTCAGTAAATCTCTTCAATTCAGCATACTTTGTATGAATGTCAGTTTTCTGGGAAATCGAAGAAGGGGCTGAGTTTCTCATGGGGTAAAAGACAGGCAGCATAACAGGGGCATTTTTGGGTCAAAGTGTTCCTGAGAATGTAAGCCTGCTAGAAATTCGTTGAAATCTTGAAGATGCTATAAAACTTGGAGGGTGGTTTCAAGCAAATTTTACTTAGTCTTGGAATGGCACGGCAGTCTTTGACGGCACCTGACTTACACAAATTAAGCTGAGACTACTAAATGCAAAAAGGGGGATGCATTTTCATACAGATTAAAACTAGCAGAGGTAAGTGATAGTAGAGAGAATGGACTCTAACTAGACATGAGTTCCTTACTAACAATTCTATCTCCCTGAAGTAACCATAGGCAGGTTCCATTAGACAGGAAATGTGAGGATTCTGGTATTCACAAAGGGGACTAGAACATGACAGTTAAGGATGCCTGAGAGCAACTACAGCCCTCACTAGTTCTATGAATTTAGGCAAGTTACTTAACCTTTCATGATTCCGCTTTCAATTAGATAAAAGGAGGATAATATAGGACCTACCTCATCAAGTTACTGTGAAAATTAAATGAAATAATCCATTTTAGTACTTGGTACTGAGTATGAAAGCTAATAATTGATCAATAAGTATACCCATAACTATTGCCTGTACTGCAACTACTTCTGTTACTATCATAAGCCAGTGAATTTAATATTATCACAAAAGGGACCCTAATTCCAGGGAATGAAACATGAACTCCTAGAAGAGAAGAACTAACTAGGATCTTCTATCTCATAATGATACATTAAATTCATTTCCTTAGAGTGACTAAAGAGATGGCATTGGGAAAGATGGAAAGGATAATATATCTAGAATTGAACCTGAATTTGAAAAGTCAGGAATAAATTATGCTTTTTAATCTATAAAAGTCAGTTTTCTGAAAGATTTACAGAAATATGTCACTGTGCTCCACCTTTAACCTTGAACTCTTTACTTTCAAGAAATGTCTGGATAAAGCTAAAAAAAAATGATATTTTAGGATAACACGAAGACACTGGAATATGAGCTACTTGAGAGTAAGCACTTCACCTTCCTTTTTTACCACATGTGGCTAGTACAAATGCTCAATAAATACTTCATGAGTGAACCAGAATCCACACAATTTCAGGCTGGATAAATCAAACAAATACTTCATAAAAAATAATGGGGGTTAATATAAGGTTTTGACATTTAATTTTGTGGTAATAACTTGAGAAAGGAAAAGCATTTGAGCTCCCATGGCATATGTTAAAAAGGAAGAAAGAGGGGATTTATTTGATGCTAAACACCTCTTTATTCAATGTCAGGATGTAGTTACCAAAAAGCTACTCTGATCCTGGATCCTATTAATAGCTGGGCAGGAATTAGAGAGACAAGACTGAGCTACTCTGCTCAGCATTGGTCCTACTTTGTATGCAAATCATACTCATTTCTGAGGATCTTATCTGGAGAAAGAGAGAAGACACATTAAAGGTACCATTGATCTAACTAGCAAAAGGTCTGGGAAGCAAGTCAGGTAAGAAACAGTTGAGAGAATGAGGGATGGTATCCTGGATACCATAAAAAAGACACAGTGGTGTTAGTAAAATCAGTATGGCCCCAGATTTACAGAAACAAGACCAATGGATATGACCCATAGGAAAGCAGATTTAGAATCAATAGAAAAAAGAACAAACATTTACTGAAAAGGCAATAGTTCAAATAATAATGAGAGGTGGTGAGTTTCTTACCAATGAAATTTCCAATTCTTACATTACTGATTTATCCATTAATTCAACAAGTAATTATTTAGTGCCTCATGCATTCTTTGTACAATATGTCCCTTTTAATTCTCCAATCTTCCCTCATGACTCATCCTTTCTGTGACCAAATTGGACACAAGGGCCTTTTCTTGGTCCCTTAAAAGGTCCATTCTCTTTCTTCTCTCGAATTTCCTGTCCAGAATGCTCCTTCCCTCCTTTTTTGCTCAATTCCTATCCCTCTTTTAGGTTTAAGGTTTAATGTTATTTCCTTAGAGACTTTCCCTGATACCCAAACCTAAATAAAGTCCTTCTCTCTCTCCCTCTTCCCCCACCTGTCTCTGTCTTTAAAAGCTTCACTTAAGTATAATTTACATTCCATAATATTCACCATTATAAATGCAGTGGTCAAAGGGATTTAGTAAATTTATACAGTTTTATAAACAACATTCCAATTCAGTTTTAGAACACTTCCTCTACTCCAAAAAAGCTCCTTCATGCCCATTTGTAGTCAATCCCACTCCTAGCACCTGGCAACCACTGATCTACTTTCTATCTTTAGTTTTGTCTTTTTCAGAAATTTCATGTAGATTGAACCATGCTGTATATAATTTTACATGCCTGACTTTTTCATTTAGAATATTTTTGAGGTCCATGTATGTTGTTATATGTATTAGTGTTTTGTTCTTTTTCCCACTAAATAAGATATCATTGTAAGAATATACCTATTCACAATTAAATTATATTTTGGCCTGTTTTTAATTTTGGGCTATTATGAATAATGCTACTATCAATATTCACATACAAGTCTTTGTGTAGACATTTGTTTTCACTTCTATTGGGCAGATATCTAGAAGTGGAATTGCTGGGAAGTATATGTTTAACTTTTTTAAAAACAATTAAACTGCTTTCCATAGTTGCTGTAATATTTTACATTCCTATGAAAAATGAATGAATGAGAGTTCTAGTTTCTCCATATCCTTGTTGACACTTGATATTGTTTTTTTTTTAATTTTAACCATTCTAGAAGGTAAGAAATAACATCTCGTTGTGGTTTTAATTTGCATTCCTCTAATTATTATATTGAGCAAATTTTCATGTGCTTACTTGCCACCCATATGTTGAAATGTCTGTTTAAATCTTTTGTTCAGTTTTTACTTGGGTTGTTTGTATTATTATGAAGTTGTAAGAATTCTTCAAGTATTCTGGATACACGTTCTTCATCAGACGTGTAATTTGCAAATATTTTTTCAAAGTCTCTGGCTTGTCTTTTTTGTTTACTTTTGGTGTCTTATGAAGAGTAAAATTTTAATTTTTAATAGAGATGATGTCCAATTTGTCAATTTTTTTCTTTTATCAATCTTCCTTTTGGTGTCATATCTAAGATATTTTTGCATAACCCAAGTTCACAAAGATGTTCTTCTATATTTTCATCAAGAAATTTTATACTGTTAATCCTTATATTTAAATACCATCAATCCTCATTATTAGCAGATTCCATATTTGCTAATTTGCCTATTGTTAACGTTTATTTTTGAACCTCTTTTCAATTTTTTGTTAGAGAAGTTGTGAGTTTCCAGAACAATGATGTACAAATACAGAATTCCCATATATTCGCTTATTTTTAACCCCCAAATTAATACTTGTGGCACTTTTGCAGCCATTTACAGATGTGCAGATTGGGAAGATATTTGAGTCACCCAAAGTGCACTTTCTTAGCTAAGGTTGAACAAGGTCATGCTTTGCCTTCTTCTTTCAGTTCCCATGCCTTAAAAGTATCTTCTTCATGGTATATTTAATGCCATGTTTTTCTCATTTTTGTGTTTTATTGGTGATTTTGCTGTTTAAAATGGCCAGCAAAAATAAGGCTGAAATGCTATCTAGTGTTTCTAAGCACAAGGCTGTGATGTGCCTTATGGAGAAAATATGTTAAAGAAACTTTGTTTAGGCATGATTATGGTACTGTTGGCCATGAGTTCAATGTTAGTGAATCAATAATATACATCAAATAATTTTAAACAGAAATACACATAAAACAAAGCTATATATTGATCAGTTGACAAAAATGTTATGTCTGGAAGCTCACAGGAACTCAACCCTGTATCTCCCCTAGGAACAATGACTCCGTATTCACTAATTCAGTGTTTTCAGTGACTATATAGACATGACTACTGCAAATAATGAGAATTTACCATATTTGATCCATTTTGCATTAATTTTTTTGAATATTACAAGGTAATTTTTTTCTTCTTTCATTCTTTCTTTCTTTTTGTGATATATGGGTATCCAATTAACTTCCAGCACCATTTGTTGAAAGAACTATCATTTTTCAGTTGCTTTACATTGGCACTTCTGTCAAAATCAATTAACAATAATGGTAAGAGCCTATCAAAATCATGGACACCTATATATTCCTTATTCTGAAAAACAATTACTGACAAATGAAAGTCTTTCGCAAGTATAAGTATGAAAATGCAAATTAATTCATTTGTTCGTTAAAGAAATAATTGTTGAGTATCTACAGTGTAGGTGGTACTTGGGTAGATAATCTTGAAAATACTAAGGTAAATTAGACATAGAATCTGCCTTCAAGATTTTTATAGTTTGGGGTAGGAAGAATAGAGGTCTCAAAGGGCAAACATGAAGTGGTATGGATATTTAGGCAAAAAGCAATTACTTTTAGCAGGGGATATCTGCATAGGCTTCATGGAGACCATGGATTTAGATACAAAACTTGACAGGCAGGTGGGATCTGATTCTTTAGAAGTAAGTCAAAGGACATTCAAGAATGAGGACAAAGGCTGAGCACAGGTAAGGAAGAAAGAGAGTGGGAAAAGATGGGTGGCTGCTTGATACACAGGAAACAACCAAAAGAGACAAGAATGGTAATATGGAGAAATAAATCTGAAAAGGTGTCAGACTAAAGAACTGGACATTTTTCTCTAAGCATCTGGAGTTACTTGAGGTTTACAAGCAAAAGAATATTATGACTGATGCTCATAGCTTTGCCAGTACCAGTAAAATGAAAATGTTAAAAAAAATTTTACCATCATTTATAAAATTATTTAAATTCATTTAGGATATACTATAATTCAGTTTCCACTCTAAAATTTTCTTTGCCTATTCTTAACCTGATGCCAATTAAAGTAAAATAGACAATTTTTTTTAGTTTTGAGTATTTTTTTTTCTTGAAGTTCATTCATCCATTCATTCAATATATATTAGATGCCTTCTATGTCCTGGGCACATGATATACATTGGTTTAAAAAGAAAAAAAGGCCTCAACTTTATTAAGCAAATTTATATAAACATATATAACACATCCACATGTAATTTAACATTTATATATCTCTAATTTTTAATGAGTGCTGAAGAGCAATAGCATTTTATATTTATATAAACTTATATTTTGAAAATTTGTTTCACACATATATTAACTTGTTGAATCTTCATGACAGTCCTTTTAAAATGGTATTACAGGCCTCACTTGACACATGAGAAAATTTTAAAAATACAGTATTAACTCACACAAGATGAGAAAGTTAGAACATTAGAAAGTCTGTTATCTAACCCAGCTCTCTTGATTCTTATCCCAATATTTATCCATTGTGTCTAGAGGTTTTAAGTTATAGATTTTTTGAATTAACATGTAGAAATTTCAGTGTCTAGACTAATCCATGTTATGAAATAAAGCACTGAAAAATATTCTGCTCATTTTGGTACATTTCTTGGCCATTTTATTCTCTCTCTTGAAACACCACCACCGCCACCACCACTACCACCACCCCACACATTACTCTACAGGAAGATGCTTAATAAATGCCACTCTGGTCTAATTCTGATTGCCTAGCCCTGAAAGTCACATACACACTTTCTCATCCTCTAAGCAGTGAGGAGAAGATTTGGTCTCTTAACAGAGCAGTTGTTGGTTGGAAAGTTTGGAAGCTCAGACTAAAGCCTCTAAGGGTGAAGAGAAAAGAAAGGAAGGGAGGAAGGGAGGAAGGGAGGAAGGAACAAAGGAAAGAAGACAGGGAGGGAGAGAGGGAGGGAGGGAGAGAGGGAGAAAGATAGGAGAGGAGGAAGGGAAGGAGGGAAGGAGGCAAGGAGGGAGAGAGGATATTGGCAGAGGAAGGGAAGAAAGAAAAGAAGCAAAGAAAGAAAGAAAAAGCTTAGAAAATCTGGAAAGGTCTGTAAACAGGTCAAAGATTTTTAATTGCTTAAAGCTGGTAACGTTGACCCTGAAATATATCCTTAATTCAGGAAGGTCAGCCTCAAAGGAGATCTATTCTAGAATCAGATGTCGAGGTTTAATGCTTCCTTAAAATAAATGATTGCTTTTTAAAACCTACAATTTTGCTGTTGCCATGACACTGTGATTCAAAGTCAGTCTTAGTGAATAAGATATTTTCTTGAGGTAACCAATTTATATTTTTGTTAGAAACTTGTTTAGAAATGTCTAGTAATACAAATGGCAACATATTAGAAATTCATTTTGATATAGAGTTAACATTTTCACAAATGATGTGCTAACTATTCCACTAGAATCATAAAAGTCTACTTGCAAGTTGTCATGTACTACATTTGTTTATTTTGAATTCATGCTATTTTTTGGATTTCTTAGGAGAAGGAGCTAACTAACAGTCTAGATCAAATAGGGGAGGAAACAGTTACAGGTTACATCTAACATAAGACAAGGCAACAAAATCCTAAGAAGCCATTAAGTGAAAATAGACATAGAATGTCTATGAAACATTGAAAAGTTTAAGAGATTGCAGGCTCTCCCTACCCTTCCAAACAGGCAGGGTAGGGAGGATGAAGAAGAAAAAATCATTTAAACAAAACATTTGTGCATTTAACAGTTTTGAATCTAATAAATGTGCATTTGATTTTTTAAGTTGAACATATATGATTAATAAAATAATAGATCCTCAAAACAGTAATTAGATATCCATAATCTCTGGAGGAAATCATTGCATTGTGTTTTAACTGTTTATTTTGAAATAATTATATATTCACAGGGCGTTGCAAAAACTGTACAGTGAGGACCTGCACACCCTGTATCTATCTTCCCCCGATTTTAACCTCTTGAGTAACTCTAGTAAAATATTACAACCAGGAAATTGACCTCAGTACCTCCACAGAGCTTGTTCAGACTTTGCCATTTTTACATTCATTTATGTATGTCTATACATTTTTCTATGCAATATTGTCACATACATAGACTCATGTAGCAGCAACCACAATCAGGACACCGCACTGTACCATCACTACCAGTTCCCCTAGTGTTGCTGCTCTTTTAAAGCCACACCCAGTCCCCCATTCCCAACCCCCAAGGTAATAATCTGTTCTCCATCGCTGTAATTATGTTATTTCAAGAATGTTATATAAATGAAATCATACTGTATATAACTTTTTGGATTTCAATCAGTGTAATTCTCTGGAGATTCACCAAGTGGTTGCACGTATTGATAGTCCATTCCTTTTTATTGCTGAGTACTATTCCATGGTATAGATGTACCATGGTCTGTTTAACAACTCACGCAGGAAAAAACATATAACTATTACAAATAAAGCTGCTATAAATATCCATGTACAGGTTTTTGTTTTGAACATAGGTTTTCATTTTCCTGGGATAAATACCAAGAGTGCAACTGTTGGGTCTTATGATAATTGCATAGTTATTTTTATTAAAAACTATAAAACTATTTTCCAGAGTGACTGAATCATATGACATTCCCACCTGAAAAGTATGGGTGATCCCTTTTCTCTACATCCTCATCACACTTTGGTATTTTCACAGTTTTTAAAATTGGCCCATTCTGATATGGATGTAGTGATATCTCACTGCGGTTTTAAGTTGCATCTCTCTAATGTTTAATGATGTTGAATATTTTTTCATGTGTCTATTTGACATCTATGAAATATCTGTTGTCCATTTCCTAATTGGATTGTTTATATTTTTATTGTTGAGTTTTAAGAGTTCTTTACGTTTTCTGGCTACAAGTCTTTGTCAAAAATGTGGTCAGAAAGTATTTTCTCAAGCACATTATTTTTAGATAAAAGAAAACTGGGAGACTGTTTAGACATGATATGCAATTGTATAGTTTCCTCCGGGGAATATCAGATCTATCACTTCTCATATGTTTGGGGTATAAATCGGAAGAAACATTTGGAATCTCATGGAATTTCAGGATTAGAAATGATGATTAAAATCATTTAAAGACTGAGAAATTCCTACCACATTGCATCATTCTCAAGATTACTCTCTTTACAAAATTTTTGTGACTCAGTGACTGAAAGCATCACACAGCTATGAAAACTCGTTCTCAATCCAATTTCTTTAACTTATTCTTTATAACCTCAGGAGATGACTCTATTTTGCTGAAAGGTGTTTGCAAAATTTACTAAATATTACATTCCTTCTGGGTTCATAGAATAGCCTAAATCTAGAGAGAATATTTCCAAGATTCTCTTACAATACAATGCAAATATTATTGTGTTGAATTCTGGTGTTATTTGTTACAATCACTAAAAATTAGCTGATCTGAAATTTTTCATTAGCTTAAATTTTATTTCAAGATTGAATTTAAGTTCTATTTTGAAACAGTAATCTGTTTCTCAAAAAGTTATTGTGGAACAAAACTGACTAAAAAGGGACTGAAAAGCAAATATTAAATGCCTTGTGGTCCAATAAACAAAATATTTTCATTTCTTATTTTAAGAAGAGAATTCAAGCATGCAGATATTTTTAGACATACTACTTAATATCCTTCTGCCATTGTTTTTGAAACTCAAAAATTAATATCCCCTTACATAAGTAGATCAAAGCAAAACTATCTATTGTGTAAAAATGCATTTTACATAGAATCAAAATGAATATTTTGCTTATACAACACCATTCAATTGAGAGATGGCATGGGATAATACTGTTCTATATTTGTGTCCTTTCAGATAATGTATACAAGTAGTGCTGTTAAACAGACTCAGCTCATAAATGGCAGTGAGTGGTTTTAGAATGTGTGTATGTGTGTATAAAATTTATTATGGTGGAAACATCACATAATTGACATAGAATGACAGAACATTGTCATGATAAGTTAAATGTGAGTCAAAAAAAAATAGAAGATGTCTAAAACAACCTCAGAAGATATAAAGAAGTTTTTTTTTTTTTTTTAAGTACTTGAAAATTGAATGATGTTTAAACCCGGGAACATTCATTTGTTGTATCTGGACCCTATAAAGCAGGAATTTTCCTAAAGCTGAGAAAAAGTTATGGTAGTGTGCCATCTAGAGGGCAATGAGGTCATTTTTAACAGTTTGATAATGTTTAAATAGACAAACTATTAGTCCCTGACTCCAGACACATAGATAATGGAACATCTTCCTTGCAACTTCAACTTCTGCCTTTAAAAACTGGTACTTTTTTCTTCTGAGAAAGGAAAGAAAGCCAATCTTTGATTAAGTGCCAGGAAGTGAACTGCATTCTAATACATGGAAAGCATGGAAAGAAAGCCATTGCTGGCTAAAAGCCAATTTTATGGTAGGGCTTCAAACAGAATTTAGTAAAAATAAAAATACCCAGAATCAGACATTCAAATGGAATTGAGTTTACAGATGCACTTGATCTTGTTAAAGCTGAACATGTGTGGAGATCAAATGTGGCCTAGGGAAGAGGCACTGTGACAGCCAGGCATTATTCTACATTTTTCATTTATAATAGGAAAGGGAAATTTCATTCTGAAGACATCTCTCAAGAAGCACACATTCTCAAAACACTTTAAAGATAATTCTTGCAGATGAAATGGTCTTTCTGCTACTAAAATAGTATGCATTACCTTCAAATTTGTAGAAAAATACAAAGAACACCTCTTTTCTAACTATAATTTTTCCTACATTTTTGTTTCTCATTGTTTCAAATACTCAGATCAAATAAAGGAAACAGAGATGAGAAAACATAAAATTTAAATTAATGTATAATATTTTAACAAATATTTAAAATTTTCATTCTCAGTCTACTCCTTCTCAGTTACTACTAGCAGCATTTCTATACCCCAGAACAGAAGACACAAAATGTGTTCACACAAATTTGGCAATTTTACAGTGACAAAATACATCTAGCATGTGATGATTCACAAAGAAATGGTTAGGAGGAGTTTTTTGTTGAATCATCATTTCAGGCAGTTATCTTATAACATAGAAGCTATAAAACTTACAGAAAAACCTCAGAAAAAAGTTTCATGACCTATACTAGACATCTAAAGCACAATTCAATTCATAAAAAGAAACATTGACAAGTTTTACATCACCAAAATTTAAAAACTTTTATTCTGTGAAATATTCTCTTAAGAGGATGAAAAGACAAAGAACAGAGTAGAAGAAAATATTCTCAAACATATGACAAAGTATTAGTATCCAGAATATGCAGAGAACTTTCAAAACTCAATATTGAAAAGTAAACAATCCAATTAGAAAATGGGCAACAGATATTTCATTGAAAAGGATAAGCACATGAAACGATGCTCAACATGACCCATATATTTATCTCATGTCTGTCCTAAAAGTTCAGGGAAATGACAAAAATATATTCAAGAATAAATGCAAAACGTTGGAAAACAAGAGAGGGTATCAGCAGCAGACAAGAATAAGCAGATGAGTTGATTAAGACTGATGGAGACAAAAAATAAATAAATAAAGCAGAGTGGAGGAACCTATACCACAACACAGGTAAGGGAAGGAACTGGTTTACAGAGATGCTTTCTAACAATCTTGGAAAAAGCCCAGGATGATGGTGCCCTAAATATATGTGCATTCTGCCCTCTACTCCCACTGCCCCAAGGAAGGCAAACTCATAAGGCCTGTATTCTCCACTCCAGCTTCACCATCAATGAATCAAACATTTTATTCTCTTTAATTCTTTTATATATTTCTCCACTAGTTCATAACCTGTAGAAAGAACATAGTAGAAGATCTGCTGAAGACTCTTTCCCTATATTTTATACAGTGCCTAGGACAATGTGGCACTCACAAGAGAAGTTTAGTAAATGCTAAGTAATTGACTAAAATGACTTTAATTCTTTTGCCAACCCTTCAGGAATAGTCAAAATTTAAATTTTATGGTGCAGCCCATCTGGAGAGCAGGGTGGTGGTTCCACAGGAGGATAGGTATAGGGTTGCCATATGATCCTGCAACCCTGTTATTAGGTATATACTTGGAAGAACTGAAAGCTGGGACACAAATGGACATTTGCACACTGGTGCTTATGGTGGCAGTATTCATGATTCACAATGGATGGAGGTGGACTAAGGGCCCATCAATAGGTGAAAGGATAGGTGAACTGTGGTGTATGCATACAATGGAATATCGAGAAGCTGCAAGAAGGAAAAAGTTATGAGGCATGCAGCTAGGTGAATGAACCTTGTGGAAAGTATCTTGAGTGAAATAAGCCAGAATGAAAAGGCAAATATTATAAAACCTCACTAATATGGACTAAATATAAAGTGCAAACTCAGAACTCTATTCAAGACCATAGCTTATCAGGGGAAGGCTTATTGTAAAGGTTCCTAGATTGTAAGCTCTTATAGCAGTCACATCTATACCTTAGTTGATACGATTATTTCTAAATTCTGAGATGCTGGGCTCTTTGTGTATAACCTGGTCATTCCCTGGAACTTTGGATATCTGTGTGACATCTGAGACTCAGAGCTAGAGTTCTGTAGCTATGAAAGCCAGCATTACCCCATACAGCAACATTAAAAACATTGAAAAAGAAATCAAACTTCAATCAGAGATATGAATGAAGCAGATCTGGTTAGGACTAAGACAAATCAGACTAACAGGTAAAGGACAACACTGTGTTTTGAAGTTTCAAATTTTGTGTGAGACCAGACCAAATGAGGAGATGTTTATTCAGTATAAAATTTATATTTTCTGTAGCACACTATCCAATTTAACTTGTATGGTCTATTTATTGGAACACCATAATTACATGCAACCTTGAATAAGGAGTGAGATCCTGTTAGTTTTTACAGGTTGGTGTGATGCCCTGATACATCCCAGAGTAATTTGGGCAGAGAATAAAAAAGGATTTGCAAAACCCCCTTGAGGGATGGGGGAAAATGTGAAATATTAAACTGCCCCACCTGGGGAATCCCTGATACTCTCACAAGCATTGGGGACTACAAGTTTAATAGGCCAAGCCCTCAATCTTGGGGTTTGCCCTTATGAAACCCATTCCTGCAAAGGAGAGGCTAAGCCTACTTATAATTATGCCTAAGAGTCACCCACAGAGAATCTCTTTTGTTTCTCAGATATGGCCTCTCTCTCTAAGACAACTCTGCAAGTAAACTCACTGCTGTAGCCCCTACAAGGGACATGACTCCCAGAGGCATAAATCTCCTTGGCAGTGTGGGACATGAGCCTGATCCTGGCATCGTGGAATTGAGAAAGCCTTCTTGAACCAAAAAAGGGAAGAGAAATGAAACAAAATAAAGTTTCAGTGGCTGAGAGATTGCAAATAGAGTTGAAAGGTCATTCTGGAGGTTATTCTTATGCATTATATAGATATCCCATTTTAGTTTTTAATGTGTTTGAATAGCTAAGAGTAATTACCTGAAACCGTTGAACTGTAATCCAGTAGTCTTGATTCTTGAAGATGATTGTATAAATATACAGCTTTAAAAGTGTGACTATGTAATTGTGAAAACCTTGCAAATGACATTCCCTTTATCCAGTGTATGGATTGATGAGTAAGAAAATAAAGACAAAAATAAATAAATAGTAGGGAGTGATAAGGGGTGTGGGATAGTTTGGTGTTCTGTATTTTTATTCTTGTTCTTATTTATTTTGGAGTAATGAAAATATTCAAAACTTGACTGTGGTGATGAATGTACAAGATATGATGACACAGTGAACCACTGATTGTACACTTTGGATGATTATCTCTATGTGACTATATCTCAATAAAATTGCATTAAAAATTAAAATTTTATATGGTTGATTTCTCAATATTAACGGGTAGTCCAACTTTGCTTTACAAAAGATTTGTCTAAATTATTTTGAACTCATGATTAACTTACATGTAAAAAATATCACTCTAAAAATATAGTAATTTTCTTAGAGTACAGTGAATATCAGTGATATGACTTCAATGTATTTTTCCACCTAATTCCAATGACAATGGTTTTATACATTATAAAATTTCAAAGAGCCACAAACTCCTAGCAATAGAAAGAGCATTTTTCTTCTTTTCTGTTTCTCTTTCCCTTTCTCTTTCTCTCTCCTTCTCTCACTCTTTCTGTTTCTTTTTTTTTACCTTTCTTTCTCCTTTCACTTGCTTTCTCACTCTTCCCTTCTCTCTTTTTATTAGTAAGTCATTCAACAAATTTTCAGCACTTTCTGTGGGGCAGGCTCAGTTCTATGTAGATAATATTCCTGCTTCCAAGGAGCTTGCTTATATTCTAGAGAAGAGGGTTTGAATTGTGATTAGGTTTATCTTTGATTGATTAAAAAAAATAATAACACTAAAAATTAAAAAAAAAAACTCCCAAAAATTTGCAGTTCAGGACTAGTTATGGTGGTTCCATGATCATCAGGCAGGCTTACCAAGTATGGTTTTGCACTGCTGATTTCTAAGGAGTGTCATTAATATCACAAGCATTGTAGAAATTTTTTTCAACAATTTTACACTAATGGAAGCAAACATCTTAAATAAGGGACACCATTTTCCATGCCACCATATAGGATAGTGTGGAAACCTAGCACCCTTATCTTGCAGCTTCCACTGTGGGACTTACTCTAGCTCCATATTTTAGCCCACAGGAGAGAAAGAGGATGCACTTTCTCCCTTTAAGAGTACTTTCTAGAGATTACACACAATATTTATGTTCATGTCTCATTATCGGAACTTAGTCACATGACCACATCTAGTTGCAGAAGAGACTGAAAATTTCTCTTTATTCTGGGTTGTCACATGTCAGCTAAAGATCAGGAGCATTTCTGGTTCCTGTCAAAATGCCAAACTAGAACAGATGCTACCTGCTTCTCAAAAATAAACCATGAAGAAACTTTACATATCCATATACTTATACATAGCAATAATCAAGTTTTTAAAACTGCATTTGATATTGAACACTCTGAAAGATATTTATTTCTCTGTGTTTCCTGTAGAATCTTGCTCAGTCTATGCAGAGAGCAAGAATTTAATATTTTCTGAATGATTGATCAAACCCACTTTCTCTCTATGCTGCATAAAATAATAAAAGTTGGTCTGCCTGATAATTGTCCATATGTTTGAAGATTGACATCAATTCACTTCTCAAACTTATCTTCTGAAACTATCTCCATTTTGTTATCATTCTTTATTGATTCAGGTGCAGAAAACTTAATTATCTTTTAACCATTACTGTAGACTCTTTGACCAAATAAACAAATTTGATGAACCCAAAAAGCAATTATGCCATGGCATAGACTATCAGGTTCCATCAACTATCTCTAACAGACTGAGTACTCTGAGGCATTTTTATAACAATGAAAACCTACAGGTGGAGATTGCTCTATCATAGTTTTAAAGAGCATATAAGTTCAATACAGATTTTTGCCAAATACTTAATCAGAATTTGTTATTTGCTTTCATGTTTATTAATATCCTAATTAGAAGTCTTTTTCAGATCTAAAATTTTAGTACTTTGAGTCCTCCATAACAAGCTGGTAGACAAGTTTCAAACCCCCTGAGAAAACTTCAGCTTACACATATCTATTTCTATTTATTCTGTTGCTGCACTTGAATGTAGAATTTTATCTTACTGATAACTCTTCTTCTTGCACTTGGCTAATAGCTAATTTAGCAAAACCCAATACTGTGAAGGAAATTAGGTATCAAGAAAGCTACTTAGCCCCTTGACCTTGTGCAAATCTCAGCCACAGGGGCTACATTTTCTTGAAAAAAGGCTATTCTAGAGCATGACAGGATAGTCCCTAAAGCCCTTAACATGTTTTTGTTTAAAATAAGTTAATTTTAAAGAGAGTTTAGAAGAATATAAAACACTTCTTTTAAATTGAAAACTCCTTCTAGCCTATCATCCTTGCATTCATTCATTCACTCATACCTTTTGGAATATTTATTATGTGTCAGGCATTATTCAAGGCCTTGAGGATAAAGCAATGAACAAGAGGACCCTGCCATCAAATTTTAATCAATCTTAACTGACATATTCATTATAATACGAAATAATACTACTTTAGTTTAAGAAAGAATATATGCTTCAGTGCATAAACTTTGTTGGCTGGGTTTGAATTCCTGTTCTGAAATACAAATATATATATTGTCTATTAGATTTTTTTTCTTTACTCTGGTCCACTCATAGCTTTAGACAAAATGATGTACTTAAACTAAAAACAGGAAACTTCCAATAGAAGTGTTAAGAGAATCTTAACACTTCCTTTTCCTACACTTACAGGAAGTGATTCTAAAATAGCAAGAATGAGTTCACAAGTCATCCACACACATGTGCACATACACACACACAGTTTATCTTTAGTGTTTCACATTTCATTGGAAATTTTAACCATATCATGTCAAGTTAAATGCATAGTTTGAACTATAAATACATAGACTGAACTAATTATTGTTACTTAAGCTTTATTACGATATCTAATAGACTGCTTAAGGGCATTCTCTCAAAATTCATTAATGTGTGTGTGTTGAAACATAGATAAGTAATATTGAAAAAGATATTATATGAACTGAAATTATCTGAAAACAAATAAAAATAACTAAGAAGATATATTAAAACTATAAATACTTAAAGGGTCATGTGCAACATGCCTTGTTGTATCCTTTGCATTTAAAACAAAATATACCTCCTGTTATAAACTCTCATTTGCAAAGTAGCCTTTTGAACTGTGGTTATTTATTTTTCATTATTATCTATTAGAAACATGTATTCACATCTTTAAACTTTGAATTTCTTTTAAAATTTCACTACCAACGAGTGTAAGTAGATATCTGACTTCACCAAATGAAGTCTCTTATCCCATTTTTAAAACTGAAAAGAGTCATACTGCTCAACTCCCAAGCAGTCAGATAATATCAATTTAGGCTTATTATTTTCAAATCTTCCCTCCTTGGTTTCTGCTCACCTACTGCACTGGCAATTAGTTCTAACTAGTTGCTTTTAGGCAATGGCTTTTCATCTCATCTACTCTTCATGAGAACAATCTAATGTATCGAGAACTGAAAATTCAACAATTTACAAAATGATTGTATTGTAACAAAGAAATCTGTTTATAAAAGATGATCTGAAGCTGAACTGCCTGGGTCGAATTCCAGCTCCTCTATGTAAGAGCAAGTTTCTTGAACTCTCTCTGTCTCTGTTTCCTCATCTGCAAAAACAGGAATAATAAAAGTATATACTTCATAGTGGTATTATGAAGATTAAATGAGTTAATAATTTAAAAGCACTCAGAACACCACTTGGCACATAGTAAGTGATGTATACGGGTTTGTTGATTAATAAAATAAAGAAAAATCATGTTGCATTCATTTGCTTCACTTCCACTTTAAACAAATACACACATGCATGCCCAAAGTCAAAGAAGTATTAAACAGAAAATAGCACACATACTTCACTAACAATCTGTATTACTTAAATATCAGTTTAGAAGTAAGCAGTATTTTTCAAAGTACATACCACAGATTAATGATAATCAGTAGATTTCTACTAAGTAAAGGCTACACAGATTATTCACTAGAAGAAAGAGTTTTATTGACATTTTATAGGTAAATTTTATTGTCATTCACTTAACAAATTTTAAGTGTATCTTTACATATCCTACCACATTCTTAAAATCTATTTTAGTTGTACTTTTTTCATTAAAAATACAGTGATGAGATTTTTTTCTCAGTCAGTATGATTCACCAGAATTACCTTTTTTGTGTCTTGGTTAATATATAATCATTTTATTTACATCTTATTGAATGTGTTTTTTCAAATATGCTTTTTCTGTTATTATAGGGCTGCAATATATCCTCTGTTCTCAAAAATGTTATCAGTATCTCAAAAGCAATTCATTGAAGCACAAAAGTAGCTAAAAAAAGTGACCACATAAATACTAAAATATGAATAATTACAAAAATGTAAACAGTAAATAACACTTCAGTGAAAACATAGAAAAGGTATATAAATAGTCCAGGGCAAGTAATTCTGTGAGTCTGATGGTGTATCACAAGCAGTGATAAAAAGACAGGTCTTTCAATCCAGTGTTAGTGCAAAGCAATACTATCCAATACAAAGTTGGTTATTTTATTGCTAAAGACGAAACAGTGACCCAAATCATAAAGGCAACATTCAAAGTTGAACATATTAGACAAAAAGACACGAATCACACAACTGCTGAGAGAGTATAAAAGCAGCAACAAAATTAAGAACAAATATTGAGTCAGAGAGAAAACAGAGTTATTGGCAAAATCCCTACATTGAATGGCAGTGCTGAATGCCACATGATGACAAGAACATGTGATTTGAAAAAGCAAGTGCCATCCCATGTACATGCTAGAAGAAATTCCACTTCAGAGTTGGATAAATCCACTGATGGACAGAGCATGAACCACCTCTTCACATACACAGTAAGATTTTAAAAGAAGAGTTGCTGACTTTTTCCATTGCTGAAAACTTATAAGGTAGAAGAGATTTTTTTTTACTTTAGTTAACAACTACTTTGAAAGCCACAGTGCAGACTAGAAAAAGATATTTTGTGATCAGTACTAACAGAATAGCAGCTATGAATGCAGTAATAAAGAAATAGCTCCTCAAATTAAGTTTGTCTGCTAGTGCCAATGTCTGCATTCCTTTAATCATAGAGAACAGTTGGTATATCCTCCTAATCTTAACTCAACATTCAAAGAAATTGTGAAAGCAATTATTTCTGTCACTGAGCAAAAGAATTGTGAATGCGCCCAATTAAAAAAAAAAAAAAAGTGATACAAGATCCTGATTTTTCCTGCCAGTATATGCTGGCCATTAGTAGACATGTGCACACAGGTTTGGGAATGAGGGAATAAAACAGTTCTTCACCATCCTGTTAATGCCAGGGTGGCATATATCAGTAATGAATTCAGCATCTTCAATAGCCTAAAGTTATCACTTAAGGGTGGAAAAATAATAATAACATTAAGTTTAAAATATTCTAATAAGGCTGGACTATAAAGAAAGATAATTTAATAGGGTATTTTATGGAAACTCTGTATTTTATTCATGATTTTTCTGTAAACCTACAACTTCTCTGATCCTTGTTTTTTTAGTTTCAAAAATATATATTTTTTTACTCATCAAGATGCTTCTCAGAATATGAACTGCTTTTCAGAGCCAGTAAATTAAAGACTGGGTTAGGAATCAATTTACTATTACCTTGTAGATTAAAAAACATACAGAGAGAACTTATATCCTAGTGGAGGAAGATAGATATGATATAAGTAAACCTATAAATAAACAAGATAATTGCAAATAATGATAGACTATGAAAAAGTTAAAAGAAACAGGTGGTATGTTGAGTAACTCTTTCTTTTCATTCACATATCCTGAGGATTTCCCATTTTTAAAATGTCCCATGCAGCATAACTGGTTGAATGAGATGGAGGTTAAGTGGTCCAGGGTGCCATTCCCCCACATAATCTTTGAACAACTAGTAAAAACTAGCAGAGCTATCTTTCTCAAAACTTCTGAAAATACTTAGAAGGTTGCAAATGGATAAGTGCCATATCAAAAAGATGCAACTTTAAAAAATGGTAGGAGCAAGCTCATGATGCCCTTGCTTACCCCTCCCAAATCCTCTCTGGCATGGTGTGGAGCTAGCCTGTGCTCCCATTGAAGGTCCCTGGCCCTACTCCAGAGGAAGCAGAGTAACCCTGATGTGCATACTAGGTGCCTGCATGTCAGTGCCAATCAATCAGATGGCAGCATGGAAGACTGAACCAGGACACTCATCTCTGGATTCCCCTTCTCAGAACATGCCCTGCAGGCAGAGGCAGCTTGCAAACAGCCAAAGTAGTACAAGAAACAAATAAAAGCAGCATAGGACAAGGTATTAACAGCTTTAAAAATACAATAAACTACCCAGGAGGGTGCAAAAGACTATTTCACAGAGTAGATGGCTCATTCAGATTCTTGAAACTGGGGGAATTCCTAAAGCCATGAGCACATGCCCAAGACAGGACAGTCTCAAAAAAGACTCAGAGGACCCCTCACTTTCACCTAAGGTGAATCTTCTTACTAGAAGTGCTAAATTCTGAAGGAGAGCACCAGCCAACATAAATCCATTTTGCAAAGACTGTGAAATGTGTCTTTTGCATTGGTTTATTTGCTCCTGGTACAAGGAATCTCTGTCAGATCTTTAATTGGATACAAACTTAAGGAACAGACAGCACACAGAATAAATCCCAGAATTAACACTGTAAAATATTAAAATGTACAATGTGTAACAAAATATTACAAAGCAAACAAAGAAGTAAGAGATGGCAGCCCATTCAAAGGAACAGAATAAAAATTCAACAATCATAAAGAAGAAGACAAGACCTTGGATATAACAAACAAAGACTTTTAAAAAATGTTCTTCAATATAATCAAAGACATAAAGGAAAGCAGAGTAAGAAATAAAGCATACCAGAAAAGTGATTAATGAATAATATGAGAATCTCAATAAAGAAATAGAATAAAAAAAAAAAAAAAAAAAGCAAGGAACGAAACAGAAAATCTGAAGTGGAAGACGACAATAACTGAACTTTAAAAATACCCTGGAGGGTTTCAGCAGTAGATTAAACCTGACAGAAAAAAGGATCAGTGAACTCAAAGAAAAAGCAATTGAAATGATTCAGGCTGAGGAACAGAAAGAAAAAGGAATCAAATATTGAATAGTGCCAGAGACCTATGGGACAGCATTAAACACACCAATATATACATTATAGGAGTGCCAGAAGGTCAAGAAAGAAACAAAGGGGCATAAGGAATTTTCAAAGAAATAATGACAGAAAACTTCCCAAATTTAATTAAAGACATGAATATACACATTCAAGAAGCCCAGCAAACCTCAACAGGATAAACTCAAATAGAACCATGCCCAGATACCTAGTAGTCAAAGTATCAGAAGCAAGTGATAAGAAGAGTATTCTAAAAGCTGCAAGAGAAAAAACAATGTATTATGTACAAGTAAGCCCCAATAAGATTAAATGCCAATCAACCATGGAGGCAATGAGACAGTGGGAAGAAATATTTAAACTGCTGAAAGAAAACAACTGCAAACAATAATTTTATATCCAATTAGACTGTCTTTCAAATATGAGGAAGAGATAGAGAGTCCCAAATAAACAAAAACTGATGATGTTCATTTATCACCATTAGACCTGCCCTACAAGCAATGCTAAAGGACTTCAGACTGAAAGGAAAGGTCACTAGACAGTGGATCAAAGCAGGATAAAGAAATTAAGACCTCTGTTAAAGGTCACTATACAGATAATTATAAATGCCAGTATACTGTACTTCATTTTTTGGTATGTAACTCCAGTTTTTACATCTTACAGATTCTAAAATGAAAATGCATAAAAAGTAATGATTCATCTACAGCTTTGGATGTACAAAGATATAATTTGTTATAAGTACAACAAACAGTTGGGGAATAGAGGGTTATCAGAAAACTATATGAATGCTAGAAGTTAAGTTTTATTGAAACAAACATGATTGTTGGAGGTTTAGAATTCTAACTTTAAGCACTGTGATAACCACAAAGAAACATATGAAAGCTATTATAGAAAGAAATGAGAGAACTTTCAGGGAAGATGGTGGAATACGGAGCTCCAGAACTCACTCCTTCTCCAAAACAGCTAGTGGAAAGGCAGGAGCTGTCTGAAACAACTATTCTGGGGTTCTGAAGGGCAGAGGAACACTGTACAGTATCCAAGGAGGAGCAAGATAAAGAGGCTCAAACACTATTGTAAAGACTGTGAGTAGCCCACTCTGCAGATACTGCCAATACCCATCCCCAACTCTCAAGGCAGCCGCCTTGGGATCTGGTCCCCAACTGGCAGCTGTGGTTGGAGAGGGATGTGTAAGTTCTCTTAGCAAGAATGGAGGGGAGAGCACAGTAGACCACTGATCACGGCTTTTGATCAGTGAATTCAGATCACTAAGTATTAGCTCCGAACTGCTGTTTCAGCCTGCCCCTGACAAGGGGGAAGGTGATGGAGATTTAAAGACACAGGACCTCCTTAGGGCCACAAGGGAGCCACGTGCTGGGCAGGCCATGAAAGCCCAGCTTCAGGGAATCATCAAAAATTCTTTCAAAACTTTTCTGACACTCTCTTTGGGACTGCTTGGAGCTGATCTGCACCTCCTTCATGGGCCCCTGGCCCTATTTTAGCAGGGAAATAGTAACTTGGGAAAATACTCTCTTGGGTAATGAACCACCCAAAATTTTCCCTCTAGGCAAAAGCAGCTAGAGGCAATGAAAGGAGAGGGGGAAAAAAACTATAGAAATAAAACAAAAACAAACAGAAAAGATCAAGATATTTGGAGAAGGAACAGAGGAAAGGAAGCTTTCTCCTGGGAATGAAACAATTGCACAAATAGTGCAATCTTAAAAATTGTGCTGCATATGCAAGGCAAGAATCAGATGAATAAGAACTGAAAAAAGCTGATCAATTAAACATGGCTAATTCCAAAGGTGGAGAATAAGTTGAACCAAGTATCAAAGAAGAGTCTTAACACAAAGCCAATCAACAATAAAACCTTAGACAAGAAGGAGAAACTGTACTGCAGAGTAAACTCATCAAGATAACCAGTTGCCTAGACATCAGCAAAAAATTACAAATCATACTAAGAAACAAGAAGATATGGCACAGTCAAAGGAACAAATTAAAACTTCAGAGAGGACAGAGAATTTGTAACAACTAACAAAGACTTTCAAACAAATCTCATAAATGTATTCAAGGAGATGAAGGAAAATATGACTTAAGAGATAAAGGATATTAAGAAAATACTGGCTGAGCAAAAAGAATAATTTAAAAGTAAAAACATAACATAACAGAAATTATGGAAAGGAAAGTCACAATAGGAGAGATTAAAAATACACTGGAAGCATACAATGGCAGATTTGAACAAGAAAAAGAAACAGTCAGTGAACTAGAAGATAGGACAATAGAAATCATACACATAGAAGAACAAATAAAGGAAAAAATGGAGAAAAGTTACCAGGGTGTCAGAGATTTGAATGACAGCATGATGCACACAAACATACATATCATAGGTGTCCCAGAAGGAGAAGAGAAGGGAAAAGGGTTAGAAAGTACATATGAGTAAATAATGGCCAAACTTTTTCCAACTTTCACAAGTGAAAGATATAAATATATGTGTCCAAGAAATGCAATGTACTCCAAATACTATAAATCCTAAGAGACCTACTCTGAGACACATACTAATCAGAATGTGTAATGCCAAAGACAAAGAGAGAATCTTGAGAGCAGCGAGAGAAAGTGGTTCATCCCATACAAGGGAACTGCAATAAGATTAAATACTGATTTCCCATAAGAAACCACGGGGGCAAGAAGGCAATGTTATGATATATTTGAAGTGCTGAAAGAGAAAAACTACCAGTCAAGAATTCTTTATCTGGAAAAAAATGTCCTTCAAAAGGGAGGGAGAGTTTAAAATATTCTCAGATAAACAGAAACTGAGAAAGTTTGTCAACAAGAGACCTGCCCTGCTAGAAATACTAAAGGGAGTTCTGCAGGCCAAAAGGAAAAGACAGGAGAGAGAGGCTTGGAGGAGAGGGTAGACATGAAGATTATCAATAAGGATTACTAAAAGGGTAAAAAGAGAGACAAAAATAATATACAACATATAAAAACCAAAGGATAAAATGGTTGAAGTACTGCCTTTACAGTAATAACATTGAATGTTAATAAATTACACTCCCCAATTAAAAGACACAGATTGGCAGAATGGATAAAAAAATATGATACAAATATATGAAGTCTATAAGAGACTTACCTTAGTCTGAAATACACAAATAGGTTAAAAGTGAAAGGGTGGAAAAAGGTATTCCATACACACAGTAACCAAAATAGAGCTAAAGCAGCTATACTAACATTAGACAATAGATTTTAAATACAAAACAGTACTAGAGACAAAGAAGGACACTAAATATTAATAAGAGAGGCAAGCCACCAAGAAGAAACAACAATCATAAATATTTATGCAACTAACCAGGGTTCCCCAAAATACATGAGGCAAACATTGGCAAAACTGAAGGGAGAAATAGATACTTCTACAATAATGGTTGAAGACTTCAATACCCCACTCTCATCAATAATTAGAACACCTAGACAGAGAATTAGTAAGGAAACAGATAACTTGAATATGATAAATGAACTAGACCTGACATACACAGAACATTGCACCCCCAGAGAGCAGGATATAAATTATTCTCAAGAGCCCATGGATCATTTTCAAGGATAGACCACAGGTGAGGTCACAAAACAAGTCTCAAAAAATTTAAAAAGATTGTCATTATACAAAGCACTTTCTCCAACCATAATGGAATGAAACAGGAAATCAATAACAGGCAGATAACAGGAAAAAACAAATATATGGAGGTTAATCAACACACTCTAAAACCATCAGTGAATCCAAGAAGAAATTACAAGAGGAATCAGTAAATATCTTGATACTAATGAAAATGAGAACACAACATATTAAAATTTATGGGATACAGTAAAGGCAGTGCTGAGAGGGAAATTTATACCCCTAAATGCTTACATTAAAAAAGAAGAAAGAGCTAAAATCAAAGACCTAATTGCACACCTGGAGGAACTAGAAAAAGACAAGCAAACTAATCCCAAAGCAAGAAGAAGGAAAGAAATGACAAATATTAGAGCAAAATTAAATGAAATTGAGAAAAAAAAGAATTAACAGAAGTAAAAGTTGGTTCTCTGAGAAGATCAATAAAATTGACAAATACTTAGCTACACTGAAAAAAAAAGATGCAAATAAATAAAATCAGAAATGAGAGGGGTGGCATTACTACCGAACACACAGAAATAAAAAGGACCATACGATGATATTATAAACAAACAGTATGCCAACAAATTAGACAACCTAGATGGAAAGGAAAAATTCCTAGAAACACATGAACAATCTACACTGACTCTAGATGAAATAGAAGACCACAACAGACCAATTACAAGTAAAGAGATCAACTCACTCTTCAAAAATCTCCCAACAAAGAAAGGCCCAGTCTTTACAGGTGAATTCATTTAACAATCATTACAAGAATTTACACCAATCCTGCTCAAACTCTTCCAAAAAACTGAAGAGGGGGGAACACTACCTAACTCATTCCATGAAGCCAACATCATCCTTACCAAAGCCATATAAAGATACTGCAAGAAAAGAAAATTACAAGTTCTCTAAAGAATACAGATGCAAAAATTATCAACAAAATAACTGCAAATTGAATCCAGTAGCACAAAAAGAATTACACACCATGATCAAAGTGGATTTTATCACAGGTATGAAAGGATGGCTCAACACAAGAAAATCAATTAATGTAATACACCACATTAATAAATGGAAGGGAAAAATCCACATGATCATTTCTATTGACACAGAAAAGGCATTTGACAAAATTCAGCATCCTTTCTTGATAAAAACACTTCAAAATATAGGAATAGAAGGAACATTTGCCAACATGAAAAAGGGCATATAAAAAAATCCACAGCTAATATTATACTCAATCATGAAAGACTGAAAGATTTCCCTCAAAGATTGGGAACAAGACAAGGATGCCTACAGTCACCACTGTTATTCAACATTGTACTAGAAGTTCTAGTTAGAGCACCTAGGGAATAAAAAGAAATGAAGAAGTAAAACTTTCACTATTTGCAGATGACATGATCCTATACATAGAAATCCTGAAAATTCTACAACAAAGCTAATAAATGAGTTTAGCGAAGTAATGGGATACAAGATAAACATGCAAATACCAGTAATATTTCCATACAGTAGTAATGAGCAAGGTGAGGAGGAAATCAGGAAAAATATTACATTTACAATAGCAACTAAAAGAATCACATATCTATGAATAAATTTAACTAAGCTTATAAAGGATCTGTACACAGAAAACTACAAAACACTGCTAAGAGAAATCAAAGACCAAAATAAATGGAAGTACATTCTGTGTTCATGGACTGGAATACTATCATTAAGATTTCAATTCTACCCAAATTGATTTACAGGTTCAATGCAATCTCAACTAAAATTCCAACAGCCTAATTTGCAGAAATGGAAAATGAATCATCAAATTTATTGAAAGGTCTGGGGACTTAAATAGCCAAAAACATCTTGGAAAAGAAGAAAAAGTCAGAGTACTCACATTTCCTGACTTTAAAACATATTATAAATCTACAAAGGTCAAAACAGCATGGTACTGGCATAAAGATAGATATATTCAACAAAGAATTGAATTGAAAGTTCAGAAATAGACCCTCACATGTATGATGAATTGATATTTGACAAGGCTGCCAAATCCACTACTCTGGGACTGAATAGTCTATTCAACAAATGGTGCTGGAAGAACTGGATATCCTTATCTAAAAGAATGAAAGAAGACCCCTAACTCACACCTTATACAAAAATTAACTCAAAATGGCTCAAAGAATTAAATATAAGATTCAGGACCATAAAATTCCTAGATGAAAAATAGCGAAGCATCTTCAAGATCTTGTCGTAAGATTTTACAAAGAAAAAGTAGATAAATGGGACTTCCTCAAAATGAAACACTTTTGTGCTTCAAAGGACTTTGTCAAGAAAGTGAAAAAAAGCAGCCTACTCATGGGAGAAAATATCTGGAAACCACACATCCAGTAAGAGTTCAATATCCAGAATATATAATGAAATCCCACAACTCAAAAATAAAAAGACAAATAACCCAATTAAAAAATTGGCAAAAGACCTGAATAGACATTTTTCCAAAGAGGAAATACAAATGACTAAAAAGCATATGAAAAGATTCTCAACGTCACTAGCTATTAGGAAAATGCAAATCAAAACCACAATGAAATAATATTTCACACTTACTAATATGGTCACTATCTAAAAAGCAGAAAACTACAAGTGTTGAAGACGATGTGGAGAAACAGGAATACTTATTGACTTCTGGCAGGAATGTAGAATGGTGAAGCCACTGTGGAAGACAGTTTGTCAGTTACATGGAAAGCTCAGTATAAAATTGCCATATAATCTGGTAATGCTGCTACTGTGTATATACTCAGAAGAACTGAAAGAGGGATGCAAACAGACATTTGCAGAACAATGTTCATAGCAGCATTATTCACAATTGCCAAAAGATAGAAGCAACCCAAGTGTCCATCAAATGATGAATAGATAAACAAAATATGGTATATAGATTTGATGGAATAGTATTCAGCTGTAAGAAGGAATGAAGTCCTTATTTATGCAACAACATGTATGGACCTTGAGGGCATTATGTTGAGTGAAATAAGCCAGACACAAAAGGATAACTATTTCATAGCCTCACTGATATGAACTAATTACAGTGAGCAAACCCATGGGGTTAAAATCTAGACTATAGGTTCCCAAGAGATTGAATGAAGGTAGAGAATGGGGTGCTGATGCATAATTTGTACAGAATTTTTAATAGCGTTGATTGAAAATGTTTGGAAATGGATAGTGGTGATGGTAGCACATATTTTAAATACAGTTAACAGTACTGGATTATGTTTGTGGATGTGGTTGAAGTTTAGGGTCATGTGTATCACTAGAAGGAAAGTTAGAAGATAAAACATGGGACTATATAACACAGTGAACCCTGTTGTGGACAATGGGCTATGGTTAATAATACAAATAAAAGAATGCACTTTAATGAACTCTAACAAATGTGTGACACTATTTCAAGGTGCTACTAGAAAGGTGGTATATGGGAAAAAATACACCTAGTGTACGCTAAGTGAAAGAGCATACTACATATGATTCCATTTTTATAACATGCAAATACAAATAAATTTATAGAGACAAAACTAGATTTATTGGTTATACAGGGCTGGGGAAGAAGAGAGGAATTGAGATGTGACTGCTAACGGGTATGGGGTTTTTCTCTTTGGAGTAATGAAAATGTTCTAAAATTGACTGTGAGGCGGGGCAAGATGGCAGACTGGTGAGCTGTATGTTTTAGTTACTCCTCCAGGAAAGTAGGTAAAAAGCCAGGAACTGCGTGGACTGGACACCACAGAGCAATCTGTCTTTGGGCATACTTCATACAACACTCATGAAAACGTGGAACTGCTGAGATCAGCGAAATCTGTAAGTTTTTGCGGCCAGGGGACCCACGCCCCTCCCTGCCAGACTCAGTCCCGGGGGAGGAGGGGCTGTCAGCTCCAGGAAGGAGAAGGGAGAATTGCAGTGGCTGCTCTTATCGGAAACTCATTCTACTGATTCAAACTCCAACCATAGATAGACTGAGACCAGACACCAGAGACTCTGAGAGCAGCCAGCCCAGCAGAGAGGAGACAGGCATAGGAAAAAAACAACACGAAAAACTCCAAAATAAAAGCAGAGGATTTTTGGAGTTCTGGTGAACACAGAAAGGGGAAGGGCGGAGATCAGGCCTTGAGGCGCATATGCAAATCCCGAAGCAAGGCTGATCTCTCTGCCCTGTGCACCTTTCCTTAATGGCCCTGGTTGCTTTGTCTATTAGCATTTCAATAACCCATTAGATCTCTGAGGAGGGCCGTTTTTTTTTTTTTTTTTTTTTTTTTTTAAATCCTTTTTGCTTTTTCTAAAACAATTACTCTAAGAAGCTCAATACAGAAAGCTTCAAAGAATTGAAATTTGGGCACGTCAAGTCAAGAGCAGAACTAAGAGAGCTCTGAGACAAAAGGCAATAATCCAGTGGCTGAGAAAATTCACTAAACAACACAACTTCCCAAGAAAAGGGGGGTGTCCGCTCACAGCCACCATCCTGGTGGACAGGAAACACTCCTGCCCATCGCCAGCCCCATAGCCCAGAGCTGCCCCAGACAACCCAGTGTGACGGAAGTGCTTCAAATAACAGGCACACACCACAAAACTGGGCGTGGACATTAGCCTTCCCTGCAACCTCAGCTGAATGTCCCAGAGCTGGGAAGGGGGAGCAGTGTGAATTAACAGAGCCCCATTCAGCCATCATTTGAGCAGACTGGGAGCCTCCCAACACAGCCCAGCAGCCCAGAACTGCCCTGGAGGGACGGCACTCACCTGTGACATAGCACAGTCATCCCTCAACAGAGGACCCGGGGTGCACAGCCTGGAAGAGGGGCCCACTTGCAAGTCTCAGGAGCCATACACCAATACCAAAGACTTGTGGGTCAGTGGCAGAGACAAACTGTGGCAGGACGGAACTGAAGGATTAGACTAGTGCAGTAGCTTTAAAACTCTAGGATCATCAGGGAGATTTGATTGTTAGAGCCACCCCCCCTCCCCGACTGCCCAGAAACACGCCCCACATACAGGGCAGGCAACACCAACTACACACGCAAGCTTGGGACACCAATTGGGCCCCACAAGACTCACTCCCCCACTCACCAAAAAGGCTAAGCAGGGGAGATCTGGCTTGTGGAGAACAGGTGGCTCGTGGACGCCACCTGCTGGTTAGTTAGAGAAAGTGTACTCCACGAAGCTGTAGATCTGATAAATTAGAGATAAGGACTTCAACTGGTCTACAAACCCTAAAAGAACCCTATCAAGGTCAGCAAATGCCACGAGGCCAAAAACAACAGAAAATTATAAAGCATATGAAAAAACCAGACGATATGGATAACCCAAGCCCAAACACCCAAATCAAAAGACCAGAAGAGACACACCTAGAGCAGCTACTCAAAGAACTAAAGATGAACAATGAGACCATAGTACGGGATATGAAGGAAATCAAGAAGACCCTAGAAGAGCATAAAGAAGACATTGCAAGACTAAATAAAAAAATGGATGATCTTATGGAAATTAAAGAAACTGTTGACCAAATTAAAAAGATTCTGGACACTCATAGTACAAGACTAGAGGAAGTTGAACAACGAATCAGTGACCTGGAAGATGACAGAATGGAAAATGAAAGCATAAAAGAAAGAATGGGGAAAAAAATTGAAAAACTCGAAATGGACCTCAGGGATATGATAGATAATATGAAACGTCCGAATATAAGACTCATTGGTGTCCCAGAAGGGGAAGAAAAGGGTAAAGGTCTAGGAAGAGTATTCAAAGAAATTGTTGGGCAAAACTTCCCAAATCTTCTAAACAACATAAATACACAAATCATAAATGCTCAGCGAACTCCAAATAGAATAAATCCAAAAAAACCCACTCCGAGACATATACTGATCACACTGTCAAACATAGAAGAGAAGGAGCAAGTTCTGAAAGCAGCAAGAGAAAAGCAATTCACCACATACAAAGGAAACAGCATAAGACTAAGTAGTGACTACTCAGCAGCCACCATGGAGGCAAGAAGGCAGTGGCACGATATATTTAAAATTCTGAGTGAGAGGAATTTCCAGCCAAGAATACTTTATCCAGCAAAGCTCTCCTTCAAATTTGAGGGAGAGCTTAAATTTTTCACAGACAAAGAAATGCTGAGAGAATTTGCTAACAAGAGACCTGCCCTACTGGAGATACTAAAGGGAGACCTACAGACAGAGAAACAAAGACAGGACAGAGAGACTTGGAGAAAGGTTCAGTACTAAAGAGATTCGGTATGGGTACAATAAAGGATATTAATAGAGAGAGGGAAAAATATGGCAAACATAATCCAAAGGATAAGATGGCCGATTCAAGAAATGCCTTCACGGTTTTAACGTTGAATGTAAATGGATTAAACTCCCCAATTAAAAGATATAGATTCGCAGAATGGATCAAAAAAAATGAACCATCAATATGTTGCATACAAGAGACTCATCTTAGACACAGGGACACAAAGAAACTGAAAGTGAAAGGATGGAAAAAAATATTTCATGCAAGCTACAGCCAAAAGAAAGCAGGTGTAGCAATATTAATCTCAGATAAAATAGACTTCAAATGCAGGGATGTTTTGAGAGACAAAGAAGGCCACTACATACTAATAAAAGGGGCAATTCAGCAAGAAGAAATAACAATCGTAAATGTCTATGCACCCAATCAAGGTGCCACAAAATACATGAGAGAAACATTGGCAAAACTAAAGGAAGCAATTGATGTTTCCACAATAATTGTGGGAGACTTCAACACATCACTCTCTCCTATAGATAGATCAACCAGACAGAAGACCAATAAGGAAATTGAAAACCTAAACAATCTGATAAATGAATTAGATTTAACAGACATCTACAGGACATTACATCCCAAATCACCAGGATACACATACTTTTCTAGTGCTCACGGAACTTTCTCCAGAATAGATCATATGCTGGGACATAAAACAAGCCTCAATAAATTTAAAAAGATTGAAATTATTCAAAGCACATTCTCTGACCACAATGGAATACAATTAGAAGTCAATAACCATCAGAGACTTAGAAAATTCACAAATACCTGGAGGTTAAACAACACACTCCTAAACAATCAGTGGGTTAAAGAAGAAATAGCAAGAGAAATTGCTAAATATATAGAGACGAATGAAAATGAGAACACAACATACCAAAACCTATGGGATGCAGCAAAAGCAGTGCTAAGGGGGAAATTTATAGCACTAAACGCATATATTAAAAAGGAAGAAAGAGCCAAAATCAAAGAACTAATGGATCAACTGAAGAAGCTAGAAAATGAACAGCAAACCAATCCTAAACCAAGTACAAGAAAAGAAATAACAGGGATTAAAGCAGAAATAAATGACATAGAGAACAAAAAAACAATAGAAAGGATAAATATCACCAAAAGTTGGTTCTTTGAGAAGATCAACAAGATTGACAAGCCCCTAGCTAGACTGACAAAATCAAAAAGAGAGAAGACCCATATAAACAAAATAATGAATGAAAAAGGTGACATAACTGCAGATCCTGAAGAAATTAAAATTGACTGTGGTAATGAATGCACATCTCTGTGATTATAGGAAAAGCTGTGGATTATGCACTTCGGATAGATTGCAGAGTATGTAACTATAGCTCAATAAAACTATTTTAAAAATGAAAGAAATGAGAAGGGACTCAAAATGGCACCCCATAAAAAATCAAATGATTATGGAAGTAGGCATTAATGGAAGAATTAAGGGTCAGAAAAGGTCTATGACTGACAAAGACCAAATTGCAAAATAGCAGAAGAAAGTCATGCATAATAAGTCAATTACTTTACATGGAAATGGATTAAAGTCTCCAGTCAAAAGGAAAAGATTCACAGAATGGATTTAAAAAGCCTGACCCAACCATATGCTGTAAACACAAAACTCACCTTAAATTCAAAGACACAAGTACGTAGAAAATGAAAGGATGAAAAAAATATCCCATGCAAATAATAACCACAAGAGAACAGGAGTACCTATACTAATATCAGATAAAATAAACAAGTTGATAACTGTTACAAGGGACAAAGAAAGTCATTATATACAGATTAAGGGGTCAATTCAACAAGAAGACATACCAATTCTTAATACATATGCACATGACTATGGAGCTCCAAAATATACCAAGCAATATTGACAGATTTGAAGGAAGAAAGACATGGTTCTACACTAATAGTAAGAGTCATCAATACACCACTTTCAATAATGGATAGAACATCTAAACAAAGGATCATTAAGAAAATAGAAGACTTGAAAAATACTATAAATCAACTAGACCTAATAGACATATATAAAACACATCACTGAACAACAGCAGAATACACATTCTTCTCTAATGTACATGGGTCATTCTTCAGTATAGACCATATGTTAGGGCACAAAAATGTCTCAATGAATTTAAAAGTATTGAAACCATATTATCTATCTTCTCTAACCTTGTTGGTATGATGTCAGAAATCAATAACAGAGGGAGAACTGGAAAATTCACAAATGTGTGGAAATTATGCACCCTTAAATAACTGTGGGTAAAAGAAGAAATCACAAGGGAAATAAGGAAGTGTTCTGAGTTGAAGGAAAATGAAAACAAAACATACAAAAACTTATGGGATGCAGCAACATCAATGCTGAGAGGGAAATTTATAATTCTAAAAGCTTACATTAAAAAAGATATCTCCTTCTGATTATTCATTACCACTGTGTAGAAATACTATTGACTTGGGGGTGTTGATCTTGTACCCCACCACTCTGATGAATTCACTATTAGTTCTAAGAGGTTTGCTGTGGATTTCAGGATTTTCTGTATATGGAATCATGGCATCTGCAAATAATGAAAGTTTTACTTCTTCCTTTCCAATTTGGATGCCATTTTTTTATTATTAGAGAAGTTGTGGGTTTATAGAACAATCATACATAAAATATAGGATTCCCACATACTGCTCCACCACCAATACCTTGCATTGGTGTGGAACATTTGTTACAATCAATGATAGCACTTTTTTATAATTGTACTTTTCTTTAACAGAAGTTATCCATTACATTTGATGAAAGATTATTAAAATATGCTATTAGCTATCATCAATAGTTTTCATTAGGCATATTTTTTCTCATATACCACTCTATTATTAACACCTTGGGTTAGTGCTGCAGATTTGTTAAAATCCATGAAAGAACATTCTTATACTTATATTACACTTGTACTATAGTCCATTGCCTATAATAGGGTGTTATACAGTCCTATGTTTTATCTTTTAATTTTTACTCTAGTATTATATAAAGCCTAAAGTTTCTCCTTTTAACCACATTCACCTATATAATTCAGTGCAAATTACACTCATAATATTGTGCTACCATCACCACCACCCATTTTCCAAACTTCTGCAATCAACCTAAATAGAAATTCTGTACCAAACTAAGCATCAACTCCCTATTCTCTAAAGCCGATCTATCCCCTGTTAAAGTATAATCTAGATTCTAACTCTGTGAATTTGTTTATAATAATTTCAAATCAGTGAGATCATATAGTATTTGTCCTTTTGTGTCTGGCTTATTTCATTCAACATAATGACCTCAAGGTTCATCCATGTTGCTGCATGCATCAGGATTTCATTCCTCTTATAGCTATTACTCCATTGTTTGTATGTAACACATTTTGTTGATTCATTCATCTGCTGATGGACATGGTTGCTTCCATCTTTTTGGCAATTGTGAATCATGCTGCTATGAACATCGGTGTGCAAATATCTGTTTGAGTCCCTGCTTTCAATTCTTCTGGGTATACACCTAGTATCGGGATTGCCAGGTCATATGCTCATTCTATACTTAGCTTTATGAGGAACTTCCAAACTGTTCAGTTGTCAGGTCTCTTTAGTCTTCTCTGATGTATGAGAGTTGCTCAGTCTTTCTGTGTTGTCATGAGCTTGACATCTTTGAAGAGTATTAATCATGTATTTTGTGCAGATTCACATTATTCATTAAAATCTGTTGGGATGAGTAACCATGCGGATGAGGTTCCAGCAGGGGTCAGCAAATTGTAGCCTGCAGGACCATTCCAACCTTCCACGTGGTTTTATATGGTCACGTGCTTAGTTGGTTTTTACATCTTTAAATGGTGGGAAAACTTTCAAAAGAAGAGCAACATTTCATGATATGTGAAAATGATCATGAAATCCAAAGTTCAGTGCCCACAAAGAAAGTTTCATTGAACACAGCCAGACTCATTCTTTTATGGATTGTCTGTGACTGCTTTTTCACTACAATGGCAGAGTTGAATAGTTGCAAAGAGATCATATGACCTGCAAAGCCTAAAATATTACTATCTGACCCTAAACAGAAACATTCGCTTACCCTTCATGTAGAGGGCCCTGTGAGACCGTGACATTCACTTTTAAGCAAAAGCTAAGTAGCTATTAAAGAGCATTGACAGCACTGAAATATATATCAGAATATGATTAAAAGGGGAAATGTTAAATTGTATATACAGTAATAAAATACAATTTTTTAAATCCATGAATCTATACTACACAGTGTTCTGTAAATGCACAACTTTTCTAAAAAAAGAAAAAGAAAAAAAGAGCATTGAACTTCACGTTCATTCATTCAATCATTCTACAAATATTTATTGAGGGCCCTTTGTCAAAACTAGGTTAGACCTCTGTTTGAGCAAATGTTAAACTAATGCTAAAGCTCTGGAATTGGAGAGGTCAATGCTCATCAAATGTTTTTCCAGTTGCCAAGCATAGTTTCTGCCTGTAATAATAGCTACTATCACATTTTGAGTGCTACCCAATGCCAGGAATGCTTTATTTGCACTTTCCCTTTTTTTAAACAGTTTTATTCACACACCATACAATCCACCCAAATTGTACAATCAACAGCTCTCAGTATAATCACAGAGTTGTGCATTTATCACCACAATCAATTTAAGAACTTATTCATTGCTCCAAAGCTCACAAAAATAAAAATTCTATACCTTTTATATTCTCCTACTATTGACATTAAGCATTGGTATGGTACCTTTGATACAATTGATGCAAGAATATTACATTGTTACTGTTAACTATAGTCCATAGTTTGCATTAATTGTAATTTTTCCCATATAACATCCTATTATTAATACATTGCAATAATGTTGTACATTTGTTCTAGTTCATGGAAAAACATTCTTAAATTTGTATTATTAACCAGAGTCATCATCCACAATGGGCTTCACTATATTTATACAGTTCCATGTTTTATCTTTTAACTTTCATTCTAGTGACATACATGACCCTAAATTTCCCCTTTTAACCATGATCACACCCATAACTCTGCACTGTTAATTACACTCACAATAATGTGCTGCCATCACACTATCCATTTCCAAACACTTACAATCAACGTTATTAAAAACTCTGCCCAACAATATCTTCAAGATCTTGTGACAGGAGGTGGTTTCTTAGACCTCACACCCAAGGCACGAGCAACCAAAGAACAAATAGACAAATGGGATCTCCTCAAAATTAAATGCTTTTGTACATCAAAGGACTTTGTCAGAAAAGTAAAAAGGCAACCTACACAATGGGAGATGATATTTGGAAACCACATATCAGATAAGGGTTTAATATCCCAAATATATAAAGGAATCCTGCATCTCAATAACAGAAAGACAAACAATCCAATTAAAAAATGGGCAAAAGACATGGACAGACATTTTTCTGAAGAGGAAATACAAATGGCTCAAAAACATATGAAAAAATGCTCAACTTCACTGGCTATTAAGGAAATGCAAATCAAAACCACAATGAGATATCATCTCACACCTACCAGAATGGCCATTATCCAAAAAACAGAAAATGACAAGGGCTGGAGAGGATGTAGAGAAGGAGGCACTTATTCATTGTTGGTGGGAATGTAGAATGGTGCAACCACTCTGGAAGACAGTATGGAGGTTCCTCAGGAAGCTAAATATAAATTTGCCATATGACTCAGCTATTCCATTGCTAGGTATATACTCAGAGGAACTGAAACTTAAGACACAAACAGACATTTGTAAACCAATGTTTATTGCAGTATTGTTCATAATTGCCAAGAGATGGAAACAGCCCAAATGTCCATCAAAGGATGAGTGGATAAACAAACTGTGGTATATACACATGATGGAATATTATGCAGCTGTAAGACAGAACAAACATATGGATCATATAATAATATGGATGAACCTTGAGGACATTATGTTGAGTGAAGTTAGCCAGAAACAAAAGGACAGATTCTGTATGGTCTCACTAATACGAACAGACATTAATGAACAAACTTTGGGAGTTAAAAGCTGACAACACAGGTGACCAGGAGATAGAAAGAGGGCAGAAACCAGCCATTTGATGCTGAAGGACTACAGAATGTTTAGGATTGATTGTGTAGATCCAGAAATAGATAGCATAATACTGTGTGATGGTAGCACAGTATTGTAAGTACATCAAAGATGTCTGTGAGTAAAGCTAAAAGAGGTGGGATAGGAGAATGTATGACACCAGAGGTAAAATAGATGATAAAGACTGGGACTGTACAACTTGGCAAAAACTGGAGAAGCCAATGACTGTTACTAAAAATACAAATATAAAAATGTTTTTGCATGTGGGAGAACAAATGAATGTCAACCATTTAGAGTGTTGAAAAGGAATGGTATTTGGTAAAAAAACATAATCAAAGCAAACTGGAGTCTATGGTCAACAGTAACATTGTAATATACCTCCATTACATGTAACAAAGGCAATATGCCAATGCTAAGTGTATATGAGAGGGAGATATAGGGGAGGAATATGGGATTCTTGGTAGTGGTGTTATTTTCTGTCCTTACTATTATATTGTATTGTATGACATTATTTTTCTTTTTATCATGTTTTTTATTATTGCTAAAAAAAAAACAATTTTTCTTCTAGTAATCAATATGTTCAAGTGCTGATTGTGGTGATAAATGTACAACTTTATGATGATACCATGAACAACTGATTGGACACTGTGGATAAATGTATGGTATGTGAATATAAGTCTATAAAATTGTAGGAAAAATATATATAGGAGTAAAAGTGTTGGAGAAGACATGGTGAGAGGGATGTAGCTATCTACTGTTGATGAGCAGGTAGAATGGTGTAGCCTTTATGAAGATCAGTGTGGTGGTTCCACAAAAAGTTAAGTATGTGGGGACCATAAAGTCCTGCAACCTCATTATGGGGTATGTCATTTGAAGATCTAGAGCAGAGACATGAATGGACATTTGTAAACTGGTGTTTATGGAGGCAGCAATCATGATTTGCAATTGGTGGAGGTGACCTAAGGGTCCATAGATTGAGGAACAGGATGGTGAACTGTGGTGTATGCATACAATGGAACATTGAGCAACTATGAGAAGGAGTGAAGCTGTGAGACACACAAGGTGAATGGATCCTGTACATAGTATTTGAGAGAAGTACGCCAGAAATAAAGGCAAACACTATAATTCCTCACCAATATGGACTAACTACAATGTGTAAACTCAGAATTGAATCTTAGAACATAGCCTAACGTGGACATGATTATTGTAATAGTCCCTAGACTGTAAGCTCTTACAGCAGTCAACTTTATTCCTGAATTGTAATGCCTGTCTCTAAGTTTGAGATGCTGATCCCTTAGTGTATAATTTGATTGATCTCTGGAACAATGCGTATCTCTGAGACACCCGAAACTCAGAACTAGAGCTCGGCAGATATGAATGTCAGTATTAGTGCATACAGTAATGTTAAAAAAAAAAAAAAAAGCTGAAAAAGAGCCCAGACTTCAATTAGCGATATGAATGAAGCAGATCAGGTTAAGATTAGGGCAAACTGGGACAAAGGGTAAAGGTCGAAACTGACTGTGTTTTAAAACTTCAACTTCCATGTGAGACCAAGGGAAGAGATGTCTATTTGGTGCAGGATCTATATTTTCTAAACAGTATAACCATACAGTCGGTTTGTTCAAACACCACAATCACATGGAACTTTGAATAGGAGGTGAGATACGGTAGGTTAGTATAGGTTAGGGTGAAATAGTGACACATCCCAAAGTAATTTGGGCAGAGAATAAAAAATATATTTACAGCCCCCCCACCCCACACCAAGGAGCTGGGGGAAGTGTTGGACTTCCTCACCTGGACTGGTGTTGATGTTGTCACAAACATTGGGACTAGCGGTTTAATGTGCTGAGCCCTCGATCGTGGGACTTGCCCTTATGAAGCTCGTTACTGCAAAGGAGAGTCTAAACTTGCATATAATTGTGCCTAAGAGTCTCCCCCTGAGTACCTCTTTGTTGCTCAGATGTGGCCCTCTCTCTCTCTAACTGAGCCACCTCAGCAGGTGAACTCACTGCCCTCCCCCCTATGTGGGACCTGACTCCCAGGGGTGTAAATCTCCCTGGTAATGCAGGATATGACTCCCCAGAATGAATCTGGATCCGGCATCATGGGATTGAGAATATCTTCTTGACCAAAAGGGGGATGTGAAACGAGATGAAATAGTTTCAGTGGCTGAGAGATTTCAAATGGAGTCGAGAGGTCACTCTGGTGGACATTCTTATGCACTATATAGATAACACCTCTTAGGCTTTAATGTATTGGAATAGCTAGAAGTAAATACCTGAAACTACCAAACTCCGGCCCAGTAGTCTGGACTCCTGAAGATCATTGTATGATAATGTGGATTACAAGGGGTGACAGTGTGATTGTGAAAACCTTGTGGATCACACTCCCTTTATCTAGTGTATGGATGGATGAGTAGAAAAATGGGGATAATAACTAAATGACAAATAGGGTGGGATGGGGGCAATGGTTTGGGTGTTCTTTTTTTACTTTTATTTTTTATTCTTATTCTGCTTCTTTCTGACGTGAGGAAAATGTTCAGAAATAGATTGTGGTGATGAATGCATAACTATATGATGGTACTGTGAACAGTTGATTGTGTACCATGGATGATTGTATGCTATGTGAATATATTTCAATAAAACTGAATTAAAAAAAAAAAAAAACTCTGCCCAAATAATGCATCAGCACCCCATTCTCTACCCTCATTCTATATCTTGGGAATCTATAGTCTGGATTTTAACTCCATGGGTTTGCACATTATAATTAGTTCATATCAGTGAGACCATAAATTACTTGTTTTTTTGTGTCTGGCTTATTTTACTCAACCTAAGGTCTTCAAGGTTCATACATGTTGCTGCACGCATCAGAACTTCATTCCTTCTTAAAGCTGAGTAATATTCCATCGTATGTATACACCACATTTTGTTTATCCATTCATTGTTTGGTGGACACTTAGGTTGCTTCTATCTTTTGGCAATTGTGAATAATACTGCTATGACCATTGGTGTACAAATGTCTGTTTGCATCCCTATTTTCAGTTCTGAGTATATACATGGTAGCAGCATTATATGGCAATTCTATACTTAGCTTTCTATGGAACTGCCAAACTCTTCCACAGTGGCTGCACCATTCTGCATTCCCACCAGAAGTGAATAAGTGTTCCTATTTCTCCACATCCTCTTCAACATTTGTAGTTTTCTGTTTTTTAAATAGTGACCATATTATTAAGTGTGAAATGATATTTCATTGTGGTTATGATTTGCATTTCCCTAATAGCTAGTGATGCTGAGCACCTTTTCATAGGCTTTTTAGCCATTTGTAGTTCCTCTTTGGAAAAATGTCTATTCAAGTATTTTGTCCACTTTTAATTAGGTTGTTTGTCTTTTTATTGTTGAGTTGTAGGATTTCTTTATATATTCTGGATATTGAACCTTATCGGATATATGGTTTCCAAATAATTTTTCCCATTGAGTAGGCTGCCTTTTCACTTTCTTGACAAAGTTCTTTGAAGCACAAAAGTATCTAATTTTGAGGATGTCCCATTTATCTATTCTTTTTCTTTTGTTGCTTGTGCTTTGGGTGTAAAGTCTAAGAAACCACCACCTACCACAAGATCTTTAAGATGCTTCCCTACTTTTTCTTCTAGGAGTTTTATGTTCCTGGATCTTACATTTAGTTCTTTGATCCATTTTGAGTTAATTTTTGTATAAGGTGTGAGTTAGGGGTCCTCTTTCATTCCTTTGAATATTGATACCCAGTTCTCTCAGTACCATTTGTTGAAGAGACTGTTCTGTCCCAGTTGTGGATATGTGGTACAATTTTTAAGATTGTACTTTTTGCGTAATTGTTTCACCTCCAGGAGAAAGCTTCCTTTCCTCTGTTCCTTCTCCAGGAATCTTGATCTGTTCTGTTTGTTTTTGTGCAGCATTTCTCCCCAGATCCTTTGACTTGTTTAAATTCTCTCCCTCACTTAGTGCTGTGTTTTCCTTACAGTTTCCAGTTCTGGGACCCTCCAGTATTATAGCAGTTCAGTTTAGCCTCCCTTTTTACGTTTTGTTTTGTTTGTTTGCTTGTTTTGTTCTCTTAGGCTTTTCTGCCTCTGGTCCTTCCCTATTAAGGCAACCCACTGCGAGGAGTCAGACTGGGACAATCCATAAAGGTGAGTCACTCCAGAAAATCCAATTTTGCATTTAGGGAGTGACATAACTGGCTTGAGTGAGTGCAGCACTTCACTGCTCTTCTGAGGTGGTTTCTCTAGCTCTCCACGCATCCCAGGGGGACATTTTGTATATGAAGCACTCTTCAGCGGCTAGTGTTTTGCCCAGGGGTCCCTGCAGATTATCCCTGTGCCTGGATATGCATGGGGTTCTAACACAGTGCTGTGGATTCCTCTATATTTTGTGTCCCCAGTGGAGAGACCCAGGCCACAGCCTCTGGAGAACTCCAAGCTATGCAGGACAAAGTGAAGGGGGCAGGAGAGGACCGACAGTCCAGGACAGAAGTTTCATAGCTGATATTTGTCTCCTACTTCAATTCAACGTTTGTAGAGTCTTTCTCCAGTCTCTACCATCATCCAGAGTTGTAAGCAAGTGGAATTTGTCCTTATATTTGCTGAATCTCTGGGGAGGTTTTTCAGGGGATGTTTTAAGTCACCATGTTGATGATGTCTATCTCTCTGGATGTCTTTGATTTCTTTTTCTTCCCTAATTGCTCTGGTGGCCAATTGGTTTTTGATAAGTAGACCAAGTCCACTAAATGGGGAAAGAATAGTCTCTTCAATAACAGCATTGGGAAAACCTTAAGAGTGGAGATGGACTCCTACCTCACATCATACAGAAAAATTAACTCAAAATGGATCAAAGATCTAAATATAAGAACCAAAACTATATAACTCCTAGAAGAAAACTTAGGGAAGCATCTTCAGACAATGGTTTCTTAGAAATTATACCAAAAGCATGAACAACAAAAGAAAAATAGATAAATGGAACTGCCTCAAAATTAAAAACTTTTGTGCATCAAAGGACTTTATCATGTAAAAAGAAATGGGAGAAAATACTTGGAAACCAGATATCTGATAAGGGGATAATATCCAGAATATATAAATAAACCATATAACTCAACAAAACACAAACAACCCAATTTAAAAATGGGCAAAAGACCTGAATAGAAATTTCTCCAAAGAAGATAAAAAGACAAATAAGCATATGAAAAGATGCTTAAAATCATAAGCCATTAGATAAATGCAAATCAAAACCACAAAGAGATACCATTTCACGCCCACAAGAATGGCTTCTATTAAAAAATAAAAAAGAAAATAACAAGCATTGGAGAGAATGAGGATAAAAGAGGATACTTGTTCATTGTGGTTGGGAATGTAAAATGGTGCAGCAGCTGTGGAAAACAATTTATAGTTTCCGCAGAAAGCTAACTATAGAACTACCATATGACCAGGCTATCCCACTTCTAGGTATACAACCAAAGGAACTGAAAGCAGGGACTAGGACAGATATTTGCACACCAGTGTTCATAGAGGCATTATTCACAACTGCCAAAAGATGGAAGCAACCCAAGTGTCTATCAACAGATGAAGGATAAACAAAATGTGGCACCCATATGCAAAATATTATTTGGTTATAAAAAGGAATGAAGTTCTGATACATGTGACCACATGGATGAACCTTGAAAACATCATGTTGAGTGAAATATGCCAGGCACAAAAGGACAAATGTTCCATGATCTCACTTTAAAAAAGTAATTAGTAGATGCTAAATCATAGAGTCAGAAACTATAATACAGCTTACCAGGACCTGAGTGCGAGAGGAAATGGGGAATTAATGCTTAATTGGTCCAGAGCTTTTACTGGAGGTGATGGGAAAGTTTTGGTAATGGATAGTGGTGTAGCACAGCATTGTGAATGTTATTAACACCACTAAATTTTATATTTGAATGTGTTTAAAAGGGGAAAATTTAGGTTGTACATATGTTACCAGAATAAAATTTAAAAAAAACATAGAATGGTACAGCACAAACAGTCAACCCTAAGGTAAACTATGGACTATAGTTAATAGTATAATTATACTAATATTATTTCTTCAGTTGTAACAAACCGCACTAATGCAAAGTTTTAATAATAGGTAAAACTGAATGTGTGAGGGGGGTGTATGGGAACTCTGTACTTTCTGTATGATTTTTCTGTAAACCTACAACTTCTCTAATCATTATAAAAAGGCATGCAAAGCACCAGGTGTGGCTGTGATATACTCCTTGTCTTATTAGTGTAAAACTGAAATTATCTACCTGGAGTATCTAAAACAATATGACTCTGCCCATTTCTACCATAACTGATATCCTTCTAAGTTAGGTTTTCTAATTTTGTAGCAATAAATGGTAAGAAAAAATATTAGAGTTAAATTGATTTACTGGACACAATACTTCACTCTCCCTGCACCCAACACCCTTTTTGGAGGTTAAGGGAAGGGGGAGGAGGATAATAGATCCTTAGCCTTTGACTTGTTTTGGTCAATGAGATGTCAGTAGACATGAAAGAAGTAGGAGCATGAAATTTGCCTCTCTGGGTTGGACATGTCTTTTTTTGTGCCCTCGTCATCTTCACAAGAAAAGCATGCCCCTTAACTTGCTTAAACTAAGGAGAATGAGGGACTCGTGGAGAAGAGCTGCCCTGGTTCACCAGGGAGAGAAGCATCTGAAGCACACCTCAATGCACAAACCTGTGAGCAAAAGAAATGCTTATTCTTGTACATCAATGAGACTTTCCGATTGCCATGCACCATTATTGTAGAAGTAGTTCAGTAATGAAAATGTGCAGATGAAAATTCTTACAATTCTGGCCATGATTCATCAAGCAGAAATGGATATTTTGGTTGAATGTTAAAAGCAGTATGATCCTTTTAACTGATATAAAACATTTATTATCAATAATATTTTTAATCTTCTCTTATTTTACTATTTTTAAATTGTGGCAAAATTTTTCAGTTTAGCGCATTGGTTCAAATATGTGTGAAAAACACATTAGGTAGTAAATAATTGTGGAAAGACAAACACTGAATTAAAATGTTATGTCAAGTATAATTTTAAAAGTTATAAAAGTCAGGTAACCTTGAATTGCTAAGTTAGCAAAATTTCTTTTCATATACATACATATTTTTAAGGTGTTATCTTAAATTGTTAGGAGAAAAAATTATAACCTATTTTCTCCCTTGTATATGTTATTCTTATTTAATGTGGTATATTAATCTTCCTCATGTGAAGATAATCTATTTTTATATTTTTGAAACAGGTCCTGAACAATCCAAAATTCCTCTTTGGAAATCATGCAAACAATCAGATTCAATTCCTGTAACTGCCACCAGAGCATTTTTTTTTCTTCTCTTTTCCAGTTTCTGCTCTAGTAACTAAGAATATGATTGAATTTATTCTCTCTACCGCATGATCCAAATTGTTTTTAGTGGTTCAGATACTTTATTGAAGACTTTTGAATTAGGATATCAAAGGTTACCAGAGTAACAGTAGACATTTCAGACACTATATTTTTCTGTATTTTCACATTTTTCCAGATATACCTGGAACCATGGCTCATTTTCAGGAAGCTTAACAATTTTTAAAAGACTTATGTAAAATTACAAGACTATGATATCATTCTTCCAATTTAGCTGTTTTCTTATTTTCAATATGTGTTATTCTTGGTGAGGGAAGGAGAAGAGGGCAAGAGCTAGGATTTGAAACCTTCAAAATCTCTACTGTGTGAAAGTCTAATCTCACTCAATATCCTTCATTAAAAGTTGTTAAACTGTCTCCAGAAATCATCCAACTATATCCATGACCTTGACTTACCTAATTTGCTGCTGTTGTTAGAAGTGGTGGGGGTGGTGATTTTAATATATACAAAAGAACAAATGTTCATGAAAATCCAAATTATTTTAATCTTTGCTACCACGGCACATTATCAAGGTCAGAAAACATCTAAAACAAATACATATATATTCCGTGAGATAAGATCAGTGGTAGATTCTAATAACTGCTTGAGGTAACAATAATTTTCTCAAGTATTGAAAAAGATATTTAGATTTACCATATTTGGGATCCCTCTTTGTTTTTCTCTGCTGTGTCTTTATTTGCCATGGCAGTTCCCTACTTCTACTTTCCAAACCAGTCATCAGTATGTACTGTATTCAGCAAACTCTGGGTGCATGACATTCTTTTCCTAAGTGTTTAAAAGGTTCAAAAAATAGTAAACATTGAACTTGTTTGTTTCTATTTAAAAGACAGGTTTCCATGAGAAATTTGTTTAAATATTTAAAAGAGAGACAAGTATTACAAAAGTAGTGCCCCAAACTAAACCTTTCCAGGGTAATAGCACAAGGATGATTTGAGAAGCAACAGACAGGGCTTAAAAGTATTAGGACTAGTGAAGCAGAACAATCAAATTTAGTATTATTTATTAAGCTTTTCCTATGCACAAGGCATTGTCCCAAGCATTTTGCATGTCCTAAAATTCATGAGGTAGTTGACTTATTAACCTGATTATACAGAAAAGGAAATTGAGACATAGATAAAATAATTTGCCCAAATTCATACTATGCACTAGTGCAGGTATATGATTTCAGACAGTCTGGCTCTTAAGCTATGTTCTTCTCTGGTATGCTATGCTGTCTCAAAACTAAGAACAAGAATATTAATAACTATGCGATGTCTCAGGCACTTTTCTGAGTGTGTTACATACATTACTGCTCATAGTGTGTACAATTATTATCCCTGTTTTACAGATGAGAAAACCAAGGTACAGAGAGTTTAAATAACACATCCAAACTTAAACAGAAAGACGATTCTTTGGGGCATAAATTTGGGTTTTTTCCTCATTATAAGGAAGCAATCCAGCCTCTAGGTACACTTACCTATTGGTTTGGTTTGTATTTCAGGTTGAAAAGCAGAATAGTCCTGGGGGATGGGGAAGGGAAACTTCTTAGCTTACTTTCCAAACTCCCAGTGGGGGGATTATGCTACGTAGTTCCTGAGGTAGTAAGGAGAAAGGAAGAGATGACAGCAAAGGAGTGTGCCCAAAATTGGGGAAAAAGTACAGGGCTTTAGATGCTCCAAGAAAAGTAAACCATCATCTCATTCCCATTCATGGTCCTTGGGCAGTGACAGGTCCTCAGAGGGAAAAGGAATGGTCGGTGGTTTACTGACAGACCACAGTGGAGACTGGACACCAGGCCCCAGAACACCTGTCCCTGACAAAGACACCCACCCTTTCCCCAACATGTCAGAGCTTCTCACTTTCAAGGGTTCATGGTAACCTGGACAATCAGGAGTGACAACTATTGATGAAGCATAGAAGACCCTCCCCCAATGTAGTACTCTGAGTAAGACCTCTGGAAACCCTCAATGTGATTAGGGTGGAGAGAAAGGAAGACCCAACAATAACTGAGCTTACATTTCCTGCCATTTGGAGCCAGATTTAATTTAATTTTAGAAAAAGAACATAATGTAGTACGATTGGCACAACTGAACTTCTGGAGAAGCATGCTCCCTGCTGCACTTAAATTGTATCCACTTGAGGAACTAAGTGTTTCAGCATAGTGGTTCAAGGAGAGTGCCTCTGTCTTTCCAGAGTTATTAACATACATCCTGATTTCTGACCACATTTTGGAAAATCTATGATTGTTAACTTTCTTGATTCAGGAAAATTTCTAATTTTCCAAAGTGCTTGTATTAATTCTCCCTAATACCATGTGGAGACAGAGTGAATTGCAGTGAGTTTTTTTCAGAAAGCCATTTTATCAAAATACACAATTCTTGCTTTTGAAGCCAAAAGTCATGAACAGAAGTGCAATGAATTCTGGATTTTAATAGCATAAAAGAATAGAGTGTTTATTTTAATTGACTACAGAAATCATGAAAATGCCTATATTCCAACTGTGTCTTCCACAGGAAAAACTCCTGCTAAACTGAAAAAGTTCTCTTTGTAACTTTGCCCCCTGACATAGTTGAAATTGATCCAGTTATAATTATCTTCTCTTTATCACAACACAAAAAAACATTTTCATGATTTAAAAAAAGCCAAAATCGAGAGGGAAAAAAAAACAATGATATTGTTGTTTCTTTGTACAGCTATTTAAAATTATGTACACAGTTTTGAAAATGATAGACAGATAATGCACACTACCAGAGCATAATATATGATAGGGATAAATGCTCCTTTGTTTTCTTGTTGAAGATTTTTCTCCATGACAAGGCACAGCTGTCAAAGCTTCAGCAGAACTCTGCTTTTTTTGACAGAAAAAAACAATTACAGTCTGAGATTTGCTGACTCCTTTCCAAATATAGCTCCCTTTACCACAAAGGTAGCTGACAGATTGTAGGAAAGCTAACCAAACTGAAAACCAAGAAGATACCCCTTGTTTCTGGAGAAGCTATGTCAAGTCTGTCAAATTCTCTGGGTAGAAGTTCCCAATCTCACAGTTACTTAAAAGAGATGCTTTGAAACTCATAATATTTTTTTAAAAACCTAAGAGTGACAGTGGTTTCCATTATACTCATTGATCCACAAAAAAAAAAAAAAAAAAGTTTTATTAATTGCTCCTGAGCAAAGATACACAATTCTAAGCCAAGATAGCAAATCTCAATCTAAGCAACCACTAACATACTATTTGAGTACATTTGTTGTCACAGATCCATGAAAAGACTGACATTAAGCTTATATGTGTCAAATCTTGCTAAATACATTTATGTCAATGATTCCATTATGCTATGAATCCTTAGGTGCTGAATTTAATTTCAAGAGAAAGGTTTAATTATTATTTAGATGACAGCTCCCTCTGTTTTTTTAAAGTCAGAATGATGAATGCCTAGTGGGAAGTAGTTCAGTCTTCTTAAGGTAAGGTTGTTTTGAGCCCCTGTAGCAGCATGTTGCAGTGATATAGGCAGGTTTTGGGGAAGAAGTGGCTGGGATAGTTTCAGTTAAGGAAGTGTAAATGAAGCCTTGTTCTTAACTTCTACCAACCATAGCCAGGTCACAATGAGATCGTAAGATGGGATTCTGGATTTTGTATATGTTGTCTGCTTCTTTGATATTTTTAGTTTTAGTAGGTTTTTTTTTAAACTTTATTTTTGTTTGTTTGTTGTGGGTGAGATGGGATAGAAGCCAGGTTTAAAGCTCTGCTACAGATCCATTCTCTATTATAAGCAGGAGATGAAGTTATACTCTACTCATATATTAAAATAGCCTGAGCTGCTTCAACACCTTGTTGAAATTGATGTTAGCTTACTGAATTTCTATGGCACCCATCATGAGAGATTTTCATTCTGTTTCAATGTAAATATGGAAAGGCTGGCCTTAACAGTAATCCAGGAAATCCCAGCATTTGGAGAAAGAATATATCTTATAATTTTCAATTTATATCTTTTTTCCTGGTTCTCAAATTGGAATTGTGCTGACTTACAAGGAAAGATATGTTTATTATAAGGCTATTAAAAATATACATATAAAACTAAAGCAATTAAATAGATATAGAAATAAACATGGTAACCATGAAGTCTAATATAGTAACGATGACCCAGCATTACATTTAGCTCTGAAATTTCCCCGAAGTCAAAGAAAAAATATAATACAATCAGTTCTGTATGTTTTATTGATTGTTTGATAGACAAAAGCAGTCTAGTCCTTTAATAAAGACATTTTCCCCCTATATTAACTTCTAAAATTAATTTCAGAGTTCCTGCCTTTAGGATTCTAGGTATGGCATTATATTTGAGTTATTATGGGATCAATAAGCAATTGAGCATATAAATTAGATCACCTAATGAAATGGACACAGTGGTAGAAACACACCCATTACCTAAATGACTCAAGAAGAAACTCCCTTCTACACCAGTTAGTCCTACTTAGTTGGTGGTGCCACTACAATACAAATATCAAAGATGGACATTTGGAAGTTATTGTGGTTTATTCGCTCACTTTCATCTTATTCCCTTACCACCACCTGTCCTGTCAGACGTGTCTTATTCAACACTACAGATCTTGTTGGCCTTAAACTATGTCCTGGGCCTTTGGAGAGACCAATTCATCACTCCTTTTTTTTTTAATTTTTTAAATGGTTTTATTCACACACCATACATTCCATCCTAAGGAAATAATCAATGATTCCTGTATAATCACATAGTTATGCATTCACCACAACAATCTATATGAGGACATTTCCATTGTTTTCTGCAAAGAAAGAGGAAGAGGAGAAAAAAGAAAAAAAGTCAAAAAAGAAAAAGAAAAAATGACAAAAAAATAAAAGAAAACATACAATCTAATACGATACAATAAAAAGGTCAAACAATAACACTGCAAGAATCCCATACCCCCCCCCATACCCCCCTTTTATATACATTTAGCTTTGGTATATTGTCTCTGTGACAATTAATGGAAGCATATTACAAAGTTACTGCTAACTATAGACTTTAGTTGCATTGATTGTATTTTTCCCCAATATCCATTTTCAACCCCTTGCAAAGTTGATACACATTTGTTTTCCCTCATGTAAAAACATTTTTATATTTGTACAGTTAATCACCATCACTGACCCCTCTAGGTTTCACTAAGCTATACAATCCCAGTCTTTATCTTCTATATTTCTTTCTGGTGTCATACATGCCCCCAGCCTTCCTCTTTCAACTGTACTCACAGTCATCTTTTTAAAGAGTGCTTACAATATTGTGCTACCATCACACAGCATTATGCTATCCATTTCTGGATCTATACAATAAATCCTGTTGAACATTCTATATTCCTTCAGTATCAAATGCCTGATCTCTACCCTCTTTCTATCTCCCAATAACCTGTGTTCTCAGTTTTAACTCTCAAAGTATGCTCATTAATATTAGTTCATATTAGTGAGACCATACAGTTTTTTGTCCTTTTGTTTCTGGCTAATTTTGCTCAACATGACATCCTCAAGTTTCATCCATGTTATCATATGATCCATAACTTTATTCTGTCTTACAGCTGCACAATATTCCATCATATTGAAATATGTATTGGAACACAGTTTGTTTATCCATTCTTCCATTGATGGGCATTTGGGCTGTTTCCATCTCTTGGCAATTGTGAATAATGCCACTATAAACATTGGTATACAAATGTCTGTTCATGTCCTAGCTTTCAGTTCCTCTGAATACATACCTAGTAATGGGATTGCTGGATCATATGGCAATTCTATACTTAGCTTCCTTAGGAACTGCCACACTGCCTTCCAGAGTGGTTGCACCATTCTACATTCCCACCACATCCTTGCCAGCACTTATAATTTTCTGATGCTGCATTTTTTTTTTTTTTAAAGAATGGCCATTCTATTAGGTGTGAGATACCTCATTGTGGTTTTGATTGGTGCTTCCCTAATAGCCAGTGAAGTTGAGCATCTTTTCATATGCTTTTGAGCCATTTGTATTTCCTCTTCAGAAAAGTGTCAGTCCATGTATTTTGCCCATTTTTTAGTTGGGTTGTTTGTCTTTCTGTTGTTGAGTTGTAGGATCTCTTTATATATCCTGGATATTAAACTCTTATCTGATATGTGGTTACCAAATACTGTCTCCCATTGCATAGGTTGCCTTTTTACTTTTCTAACAAAATCCTTAGATACATAAAAGTGTTCAGTTTTGAGGAGGTCCCATTTATCTATTTCTTCTTTCATTGCTCACACTTTGGGTGTAAGGTCTAGGAAACCCCTCCTATCACAAGATCTTCAGGATATTTCCCTACACTTTCTTCTAAAAGTTTTACGTCTTAGCTCTGATGTTTAGGTCTTTGACCCATTTTGAGTTAATTTTTGTATGAGGTGTGAGAAAAGAATCCTATTTCATTCTTTTGGATATGGATACCCAGTTCTCCAAACACCATTTATGGAAGCTCTGTCCCAGTTGTGTTGGCTTTACTGCCTTATCAAGGATCAATTGTCCATGGATGAGAGAGTCTACTTCTGAACACTCAATTCTATTCCATTGGTCAGTATATCTATGTTTATGCCAGTACTATGCTATTTTTACCACTGTAGCTTTTTAATATGCTTTAAAGTCAGGTAGCGTGAGACCATCCACTTCATTCCTCTTTCTCAGATATTTTTGGCTATTTGGGGCACCCTGCCCTTCCAAATAAATTTGGTTATTGTTTTTTCTATTTCTTCAAAGTAAGTTGTTGGAGTTTAATTGGTATTGCATTGAATCTACAAATCAGTTTAGGTAGAATTGACATCTTAACTATATTCTGTCTTCCAGTCCATGAACACAGTATGTCTTTCCATTTATTTAGATCCTCTGTGATTTCTTTTAGCAATTTCTTAAAGTTTTCTTTGTGTAGGTCTTTTGTGGCCTTGGTTAAGTTTATTTCTAAATATCTGACTATTTTGGTTGCTATCGTAAATGGAATTTTTTCTTGATTTCCTCCTCACATAGCTCATTACTAGTGTATAGAAACACCATTGATTTTTGCATGTTGATCTTGTATTATTCCACTTTGCTGAACTTGTTTATTAGTGCAAATAGCTTTGTTGTCATTTTTTCAGGATTTTCTAAATATGGGATCATGCCATCTGCAAAATAGTGAAAGTTTTACTTCTTTCTTTCCAATCTGGATGTCTTTTATTTCTTTTTCTTGTGTAATTGCTCTAGCTTGAACTTCCAGCACAATGTTAAATAACAGTGGTGACAGGGGCATCCTTGTCTTCTTCCTGATCTTAGAAGGAAAGCTTCAGTCTTTTCCCATTGAGCATGATGTTAGCTGTGGGTTTTTCATATATTGCCTTTATCATATTGAGGAATGTCCCTTCTATTCCTATCCTTTTGAGTGTTTTCATCAAGAAAGGATGTTGAATTTTGTCAAATGCCTTTTCTGCATCAATCAAGATGATCATGTGGTTTTTCCACTTTGATTTATTGATGTAGTGTATCACATTAATTGATTTTCTTGTGTTAAACCGTCCTTGCACAGCTAGAATAAATCCCACTTGGTCATGTGTATAATTCTTTTAATATGTTGCTCAATTCAATTAGCCCTCACTCTTGAGCTCCACATGGGCTCCAAAGATCTACCTGCAGGCACAAACCTATAGCACCTCACCTCATCCCATATACCACGTGTGGTAGATTGAATTGTGTACCCCAGTGTGGGCACATTCTCAGTCTTGGTCCATATTCTGGTAGGTATGGACATATTATAAATAAATCTCTTCAAGATATTAATTGGGCTTTAATCTGGATTAATGAACTCATTTATAAGTGAAATGAAAGTCAGACAGAAAGAGAAGCCACAAAGAGAAGCCAAAAGCTAGAAGTCAATGAAAGCCAGAACAGAAAGAAGATGCTGCCATGTACATGTGCCAAATGACAGAAAAGCCAAGGAAGATGCCAACCAGAAGATACCAATCCCAGGGGCGAAAGCAAACCTTCTAGCTTCTGAAACCATGAATCAATAGATCCCTGTTGTTAAGTCAACCCATTGTATGGTATTATTTTTTTAGCAACCAGCAAACTAAAACGTCACACCTATCCTATCTCCTTCTTTCCTTTTTACAGTAAGGCCTCTAGTCTTTTGGTAATTTGCCTCCTCCTACTTACAAAAACTCCTTATTCTGACATACAAGCCTTCTCATGAAATGGACTTTGCTGCTATCTCCAGTTCTGTTTCCCAAGCTCCTCCTCTTTACACTTCAATAATAATGAACTTAAATTTTCTAAATGATGGTTGTTTTCATCTATATTCTGTTTAAAACTTCATATTTTTATTTATATGTAAATTATGAAACATTGCAGAACAAACAAGGTGACTGCAGTGGTTCAGAGCTGCATGTACCACAGAACATGTTCTTAAACTTAATCCTTTCCTGTGTTTCTGAACCCATTGTAGATAGGACCTTTTGATAAGGTTACTTCAGTTAAAGTGTGGTCCACTTCAATCAGGATGGTTCCTAATCTGAATACTGGAGTCCTTTATAAGCAGAATGAAATTAAGACAGAGAAAAGGCACAGAAGGAGCAGCCAGAAGCTGAATGCAATGGAACCCAGAAGAGAAGGGAAAGACAAGGAGAAGCCACCATATGCCTTGTCATGTGACAATCTAAGAAACAAGGATCGCTGACCGCCAGCCCCAGACTGACCCAGTCTTTTGGGAGAAAGCATCCCCTTGATGATGCCTGGATTTGGACTTTTTCCTAACCTCAAAACCTTGAGCCAGTGAATTCCCAATGTTTAAGTCAGTCCATTGCAAAGTGTTTGCTTGAGCAGTAACACTTTTCTTTGTTGTTTAATTTAGGGATATATGTAGAGTGTTCCTCACTTTCTCCCTTCTCATCTCTCACTATCAATTCTGCGCCCCAAATTTCTCTTAAATCTTTCCATCCCCATGACACTACCCTAAACAGAACATAATATTAGCATGTTTCTAGACTAATTAAATAGGTCTTAATTGCGATCCCTGTATCTCTTCCTTTTTCTTCTAATCCAGTCTCCACACTGCAACCAGATATTTTTGAAATGCAAAGCTATCAATTTCTTCTCAAATCTCTTAAAATAAAGCTTAAAAAATCTTTGTAAATGACCAAAAGGCCCTATTCTCTCCTACTCATTTTATGTGTTTCAGCTAAACAACACAAAGGAAACATTCCTTGATACTGTAGGCTATCAATTTCCCATGTTTTGAACATCTATGGCATCTTATACCATATGGAAGTATAATCATTAATTGTGAAATTATTCATTTAATGCCCTTTATCTTTCTCACCATTCTAAATGAGATTATGAATCATGTCTGCTTGGTTTACTGAGCCCACGATAGGCATTCAATAAATATTTGTTTAATGCACAAGTTTAATTAATCAATCAATCAACTTGGCACCAATTTTGCTTTCAAAAGGGAAGTCTTACTTATAAGGTGATCAATAACTCCTTACAATAAGTATAAATTTAATTGTTCCTGTCCCTCAATTTTTATTCTTGCACACCTAATGGTACAAAAATTTCTGTGTAAAGGTTACAGCACTGATTTATGTATTAGTTTCCTATTGCTGCAACAAATTGCCAAATACTTAGTGGCTTAAAACAAAACAACAACAACAAAAAATTATTCTTTTACAGTTCTGGAGGTCCAAAGCCCAAAATTAGTCTTGGGGAACTAAAGTTAAGGTGTCGATCAGGCTGGTTTCTTCTGGAGGCTCCAGAGAATCCATTTCCTTTCTTTTTCTAACTTCCAGAGCCACCTTCATTTTTACACTCATGGCCCCTTGCTCACATCACTCTAAACCCCTTGCCTCCTTCATCACATCTTCTACTACTTTCTCTGCTCCTTTTGCTTCCCTCTTATAAGAGCCCTTGTGATTACCTTGGGCCTGACCAGAATATCCAGGATAATCTCCCTATCTCTTTAACTTAATCACACCTACAAAGTCCCTTTTACCATGTAAGAGAACATAGTCACAGGTTCTGGGGATTAGGAGTGGACATCTTCAGGGAACCTTTATTCAGCCTTCCACACTCAACTACAGGAGATTTTTGACACTCTGTATACAGAAGGCTCTCTTAAATTTTCTGTCTCTTTGAGAGAAAGAAAATGTTATTTATTCTAAAACAAGTCCCTTCTGCAAAAGACTTTTAAATGACTGCAAAAATGAGTTTGGCTGATTGAAGGTTTTTTTTATTATAATAATTTACAAATCTCATTAAGCTTTGTTATTGTTTCCTCAATTCTGAATGCACAGCTGTCACCAGAATGACATGCATGAGTTAGAGGGTATAAAAAAACCATTTGAGCGAAGACTTACTGATTCTTCTTTTGATATTTATGATGGGATTTTTTTTTCTTGACTGCATTTTATACAATGATTAGGTTCCATAAATTGCTGTCTTTCTAATGAAAAAAAGAGAAAAGCTGCATTTCTTTAAATCCAAAAGATAGTTCTCTTAGACCACCCTGGGATAACTATTGTCCATCAAAACACATAGACACACACAGGTACTACATTTAATTTTCAGATTTAAAGTGAAAATTTAGAAAAAAAAAAAAAAAGGAACTAGTGTCCTTTTTCTCCCCTAATCATGTTACAAATTGGCCCTTTGCTAATGAGTCATTTGATCACTTAATGTCCACTGTAATATTAAATTTAGCTGTAAGATTTACCATCAGTGCAATCATCTTTAACAAATAAATAATCCAACTAAAATCATGATGATTTCATATGTGATAATCATCAACAATTGCTCTAAATTTACAATCTATCTCAAGTTCCACCACAGCTCTGAGTATAGACTCTCAGTATGAGGCCTTCCTCTTAAAAATAATAGTAAGAAATACAATTGAAAATTGTTAGCATGACTACTAAGTCATAAGACCAGTTTTGAAATCATTCAAAAATGTGTATTGCAGCCACATTTTTCATAATCTGAAAGGCTACCAGAAAGAGCCATACTATCACTTATTCAAAGTGCTATATGAACCTAAACTGATATTTTTCTGTTTGTTCACAAAAGTTTTAGCTAGTTTATAAACACACTTCAGGTAATTAATGACAGGGGAGAATGACCTAAAATTGTGCTATGTGGCAAAACAAGTCCCATATTTGATTTTTTTTTTATATATATAGCAATAACTATACCCAAAAGGCACTGACTACATTGATTTCACTATGGGCATATTATGTAGTTAATTTCTGATTAATTCAAGTGGCTCTTTTTATTTACAACATGACATAAATAATTTGAATGTTTGGATATGTAATTGCATGTATTAATTTCTTAAATGGAAAATATAGGTTATTTTATAGTGTTCATATCTGTCTTAAGGTATAAGGATAAATTACTAAATACAAAGTTCTAACACCTCATTCTATACTTGATCTAATATACACTCTTCATATTCTATACTTGATCTAATATATACTCTTCTTAATCAGATATGGAAGTGTTGTTTTAATAAAGTTATATAAAATGTGAAGTAATTTTCTAGTCACTATAGTGCTATTCAATTTACTCCCTGTAGTTAATTTATCTGGGCTTGGTTTGCTTAGTAGGACTCTCATTTTCAAGAAAAACAAAATTATTTTTGAATACTGTTCTCCCTCTTGTGCTTGGGACTGCCAATCTCTCCCTCAATCACCTAACTACAAGGCTGGGCAAACAACCAAAACCAGTGCAATAGGAGTTCTTCCCCATAGTATTTTTTTTTAACTGGAATCAAGGAAAGAGAGAACTTTTTCTTTGGTGGTGAAGCTGGAAAAACATAAGTCAAATTTCTTCTCATAGCACCAATTTCTTCCTCATGGATAGAAATGCTTTAATAGCATTAATACCACTTTCAGAGAAGTATTAATAAAAGATGCACAATGAAGGTTTTATGGCAGTGTCAGAATTCTGGGTTTCAGCCATTCCCAAGGCCCATCTCTCTCTCTGTGTATCCTCTGGCTTGGTTACAAAAACCAACTAACTCCCTTCTTTTCTTAAACTAGTACCAGTGGAGATAGTCAGGGAAGATGGGGTAAAAAGAAACACAGAATGGGGCTTCACAGAAGATGTGAGTTTCTGATAATTTGAAAGACTGGTAAAATTCTCGCTAGTGGAGATGGGAACTGGTAGCATGTAAGAAATAGCATAAGGAGATGTCATTGAAATTAGCTTCCATGTAATAGAGATGGGTTTCTCCACTCTAAGTTTCACCAAAGAACTTGTCCTGAGGATCTTCCCTTCACAAGAGCAGCACCAGTCTGGATGTCATTATACTCACCCTGTATTTTTCAGTGACACCTGGGCTATTGGAGAAGGAGAAGTCAACATGGAGAGTTCTGATGGAGTACAGAAAAATCTATGAGCATGGAATGTATCAACTCTTCTAGATAATCCATGGACAACATGCAGGCTTTCCCTGGGAAGCAAGACAACAGACAGCAATGGGCAGATCAGCTAAAGGGACTTAGCAGCAGCAACATGCAATGCTCACTGGAATGGAAACAGACATCTGTATTACTCCCTCGTTAGCACCTATAACATTGAACGGTTTCTCCATGTGGGTCTCATTCCCCTTAAATTCAGGTGCCTTATACCAGATTCCAGCAAGCTCCTCTGGTGACATGCCCCATCCCCTCTTACCTCTGCTCCTAGCAAGAGTGACTTTCACCTTGCCCCTGTTCTCTGTTAAATCTATTGCAATGACATAAATTCAGTACCCTACTTCCTTCAGACCCTCCCATTTGTTCTTTAGAGTGTTTACTTTTTTAACAGAACCCATATCTTGCAAATCAAAATTTGGCTTTCAACCTACTTTTTTCTGTTTTGAACTTCAAAAGGCTATTTTAAAAATAAAAACCAAACTGAACATTGTTTCCAATCCTCAGGTCAATGTTTATGCCTCTGAATGGATTTCAGCATTATTTATAAAGAGGTGGAAATATTTATTGAGCTCTTACTATATGCCAGGCACTGTTTTAATGTCAAAACAAAAAGAGCAAGGCCTAATAATTCTAAATCTTAGCCCATAGCATTCTTTGCCCTGGTAAAATTTGCCTCTCTGTCAAGAGAATTTTCTCTATTTTAGCTCTAAACCCCCAGGCTAAAAACTTAGTCCAACCCGTCCCATTAAATACAGTTTAGTAATATATGTTTAATCTAAACCATGTACTGAAAAATCAAGAATTGGCTAGTTAAAAGCTCACTTTCTCTGGCTTCCTCCTCAAGAGCTTGAGTTAATCTCAGAATGCTGGATAACAAAAACAAGTTTATTATAAAAGTCTTCCCAGATGGCTGTATCTAGTGGATACTGAGATACGCTGCCCAGCTCTCATTTTCAACTAAAAGGAATTATTCTCCCAGCTGCTGGGAGTGCTTCCAGGACACAGTCTTCACCTCTCAGCTCTCTTCTGGAATTGCTTTATTTGAAGTGTCTCTTTGTCCAAAGTCATCTTCCCCTTCTCAGAGTAGTTCATATCCAAAGCTGGTCAACATTAAACTCCTAAAGGCCCAGCCCCTTGTCTCAACTTGGGATGACTCTGAAGGCCCATCCCAGCTCTAAAGCCACCGGTGAGGTTGGCTGAGAACTTCGTTGCAGGGGCATCACAGTTCAACCCTTTCCTTCCTCCCAATCCTGCTTCCTTCCCTTGCCTTTATAAGTTTGATTCCAGGAGCACTCCCTAAGACACTTCCCACACACTAATCTCCATCTCTGAGTCTGCTTCCTGGGGCACCAGCCTGTGACACTTCTGAAAGAGAATCCTGATTAAATGGAGAAAATAAACAGAGGAAAATTTTGTTAGCCTATTATATTATTTACAAATTCACAGAAAATAATATTCCACACAGGGTTATAGAAAGGTGATGAAGTGTTTAGGTTTCCATTAAGTAATAGTACTTTGCATAAACTGCTTTCTATAGGTCAGAAATTTAAGTCCCTCATGGACTGTTTGCATAGTTATCACATTTGGATTTTCTTTAAGAGATGATGTTTATTTAAGCTGCCACTGTAGTATGGAGTTTTTAGCTTTTGATAAATTTCCCCATAGGTGTAAGGAAAAGAAGCATACAGTGCTCAGCAGAACATGAATTAAACAAGGAAAGTGCACAGGGATGTAAAAATTGTGGTCAGGTCAACTTTGCTTATCCAGAGGAGTAGATGTGGTCACATTTTCTCACCTTGATAGCTGATAGATGCCTGTGATGTGATGAGTAGTGGGCAACATTCTTGTCTTTATCCTTGTATACTTTTTGAGACCAGACTTCTAAGGCATGAAAACCAAAAGCATTCTTCCCAGGCCAATTTTGTTTTTTAGACTCAAAAAACAAATTTAGTGTATTGATTTGGGGAGGAGAGGAGGGCTGTAAATGGGAAATGGGGAGGCCAGGGAATCCTTAGTGTCTGCCAAAATTCCCACTGCCACACTCTCTCCACCCCTTCTCAGCTTCCTCTTCTAGGGTGCCCCCCACCCCACCCCCTGCAGGCTCTCACCCTTTCTAGTAGGACACCCTCTTCCTCCTCCTCTGCCCTAGACTTGACCTCAACCTCCGGTGACCCTCTAGAACAAAACTAAGTCTCCAAGTGAACACCAGCATATTTCTCCCTTTAATTACACTGTCTCCTCCAAAAGGAATCAGCTCCCCCACTCTCATTCCTCCCTCAGATTGTAAGCAATGAATATGTCAATATATACCATGATACTATGATATTTTGCCTCCACAATTTGTTACTGAAAATTAATCCAAAGCATAGTCTGTCTTCTAATATCACCTTGAAGAAAATGATAGAATCAGGTGGCTTCTGTCATGAGAGATGTCCATGTTGCCAAAAGATCCTTCTAGCTCACCACCACAACAAGCACAAACACTCACTCACGCAGACATGGGTTAGCAAGAGGCGCACACCCGAGGGGCAAGGCTAGATGAGCAACAGGTAGCAGCATACAAACTTCTCCTCAGTGAAATAGCCATAAGATTTTCATTTGGCTTCATATCAAATTAAGTACTTTAATGAATTTTGTCAGGTGTTTCTTCTTGGATTCATGTAATCATTATTAGAAGATGGACCCACAGAGGAGAAAGAAAAGCCTTCCAGTATATGTGATGCATGGATAGCCTCAGACAGTGACACGAACAAGTCTGAATCCAGGTCTTGGATTAGGCCCAGACCATTAGGCCCATAGATGGTTGTATGAAGTATAGAGGCTGTCACGTTGAGGTAAAATATCTAGACTCCAAACTCTAGATCTGTGCTTCTCAAACCACCTCAAACTAAAAGACTAGTGACTAGTTTTGTTGTTGTTCTTCTTGTTGTTATTTCCAGTTGATTTTTTATATTGGTAAACTGACCTTTTTGTTCACATCATTTTTAAATAGATGAGTCCACTAAGGTGCTAGGGTATTTTGACAATGTCAAATTACTATGAAACATTTCTATTCACTGATTCTCAGTTTTCTACTTACCTTCTTATACAGACTGGTAACAAGCAGAAAAAGCAGTCCATGGACCAGCATGGGTTTGTGGACTGCACTTTGAATAGGACAGGTTGGCATAATCCATGTTTCACTGAAAGAAAGATGTAAGGGAAGCTATCATCTCCATTTCATTGAAAAGCAGAGTCTAAACAAAGACAAATTATTTTATGTTAACTTAAAAGCTTAAATATACCTCCCTAACGTTAACAAAAATTAGCATGATAATGGCAAGCCACCTTAACTCAAACTTAATTTTTTTAAACTTATATAGCTGAGTGGGAAAGGGACATAAATCTTCAATAGTAAAGACATTCATTTCATAAAATCCATGTCACTTTGACATTCTGAAAGAAAACTGATAGATCAGTGTTAGTTCAGTATTTATTTAGGGACTACTACGTGTTCCAAGTTTTGTGCTAGAAGTGCAATTGCTTAGCCCCACTGTTGAGGAGTTCCCTATTTGGAATACCATCTATCTCTAGTTTATGGATGGATGAGTAGAAAAATGGGGGAAGGAAACAAACAAACAAACGAACAGACAAAGGCACCCATTTTACTTTAATTGCTCTTTTTCACTTTAATTATTATTCTTGTTATTTTTGTATGTGTGGTAATGAAGGTGTCAGGGATTGATTTTGGTGATGAATGTACAACTATGCAACGGTACCATGAACAATCAAATGTACAATTTGTTTTGTAAAAAAAAAAAAAAGATGCATTCTGGAGGGTAAGGAGGGATCTGCAAAGAATTTGTGACAGGAAACTTTATGCATTTGATGTCATAGCAAAAACCATTTGCAAGAACTGTTGGAAATGTGACTTTGATAGAAACATATTGTCCTCATCATTTGCCATTTCCCAACATGAATCTTGCCTTCTAGTTATCAACTTTGAAAATTCCGCAAACCCTCTCTCTCCTACCTCCAGGCCTTTGTGTAATTTGTCCCTTCTGCCAAGGACAGGCTTCCCAAATCCTGGCCACTGCATTCCTTTTACTTGAGGGCTGGCCCACTCCTTTGCACCAGGAACAGTCTTCAAATGATAGCTTGGTGAAGAAGGGCAGGTTGAACTCTCAGTGTCAGGCCCGTTGCAGGAGGCGGTCAGTATTGTGGGGCAAGGTGAGCAGAAAGCGACCTAAGGAGTTAGTGAGGATCGGTAGAGTGCACATGGGGGGCTGCCTTCCCAACGTCCTCTCCACCTCACCCCCATTGTGGACTGCACTTTGAATAGGACAGGTTGGCATAATCCATGTTTCACTGATTCAGGAACTGGTTCAGGCAAACTTGGATAAGAACCATTGTGTGGATTCGGTAATGGACAATTATTTATAATTACATTATAAATGTAATTAATGCCACTGAATTGGTTTAAAATGATTAAAATGGCAAATGTGCTATATAAATGTTACTACAATTAACATTATTAGAGTGACTGCTAATAGGTATGGGCTTCTTTTTGGGGGTGATGAAAATGTTCTATAATTGTGGTGATAACTGCACAACTCCATGAGTATACTGAAAACTATTCACTGGCACATTTTAAATGGGTGCATTGTAGGGCATGTGGATTATATCTCAATAAAGCTGCTATTCAAAAAGAAGGGGGAAAAAAGAATACCATCTATCAAAATTTCAGATGGAGATCTTTGTCACTAGAAGAAAAGTTTCAGAGACCCTAGTGGGTCTGTGAGAATAGTGTGCCAGTTTGAATGTATTATGTCCCCCAAACGCCTTTATCTTTGATGTAATCTTATGTGGGCAGACGTTATCAGTGTTGATTAGATTGTAATTCTTTGAGTGTTGCTTTGGAAAGCACCCCACCCAGCTGTGGGTGATGACTCTGATTGGATAATTTCCATGGAGGTGTTGCTCCACCCATCCAGGATGGGTTTAAGTTGATCAGTGGAGCCATATAAATGAGCTGACATAACAGAAGGATCTCAGTGCAGCTGTGAGTGACATTTTGAAGAGGAGCAAGCTTGCTAGAGAGGAACGTCCTGGGAGAAAGCCATTTTGAAACTAGAACAGATACGTTACCTTGTGACACAAGCAGTGTGAATTAGGCCAATTTAAACTGTGTTGACAAACTAGAAATGTTCAGTTCTGTGAGCAACGGCTTTATTGCTGCTATCCTCTAAGAGCACATCAATCATCAAGCTAAGCCTGTAGGCAAAGCCTCCTGCCTTTGGTCTGGGCAAGGCACAAATTTAGATAAACAACTTTAGATTTCACAAGGTCACATATCACATCACATGAATTAGTGAAGCATTTTTGCAATATACATTATTTTTCTAATTAAAGAAAGAAAAATAATTTTTCTGGCTAACTAGTTCCTTAGTTTAAAGTTAACAATTAGCTTTTTCAAACAACCTGTCAGTTTGCTAGCTAGTAACTAGTCCCACACATTTCATAAGGATTATTTTAGAGTGACCAGACCAAATAAACAAGATTATCATGGCCAGTCAATTTCTTTAAATGGCACAGTCTACAGGCTAACTATTCTTAAGGAGAATAAAAACATATTGGTAAGAAATAGCTAAAAGCCTGAATCTATATAGAGGGAAGTTTTAGAAAGGAATCCTGAGGAGAACACATGGTAAATATAGGTAGTTAAAGGAAAGGCACAGAGGCAATAAACGCTCAGATTAAATGAAAGTTTTCATCAGTGGAACCTCAGAATGACTTTAGCAGTTTAAAGTAGTAGTTTAAATTTAGATTTAACAATTATTTTAATTTTTTTAAATTTACTGAAAATTGCATAAAACAAGCTGTAATGGTTAAGTTTGTGTGTCAGCTTGGACAGGTTATGGTGCCCACTTGGGTGGTCAAGCAAACACTGGACTGATTGTTACTGTGAGGACATTTCTTGGACTTAAATCATCAGTAAATTGATTGCATCTATGGCTGACTACATCTACAATCAACTGAGGAGACTGCCTTCAACAATGAGAGAAGTCTCATCCAATCAGTTGAAAGCTTTAAAAGGAGAAGTAATGATTTCAGCAGTCAAAAGAGAATTTCCATCTCTACTTCAGCCAACCAGCTTCTCCTGGAGAATACATTGGAGTTCCCAGCTTGAAGCCTGCACCACAGAACTTGGACTTATGCATCCACACAGTTGTGTGGGACAATTCTTATAAAAATCTCATCATATTTACAGATATCTCCAGTAGGTTCTGTTTCCCTGGAGAACTCCTACTAATACAGCATTGACACCAGAAGTGGTTATTGAGAAAGAGTATATAAAGGATGAAATTTATTAATTGGTTCTGGGGTTTTTGGAATTATTTCTCTAATCAGATAAGATTCAAAGGCACTAGTGACTCTATGTCCAATAATCAAGATGGCACTGATAGTCCATGGCATGAGTTAGCAATGGAAATATGCAAAACATCAACACTGGATATAGCTACTCAAATGCTTATAATAGAGAACCTAAGATGGCAGCTAGGTGAGACAGGGCAAAAAAACACTTCCATGAAAAATGCTAGATAAAAACCAGAAAGTGGCCCAGAACACCACTGCCAGCGATGCACCAGCCAGACAAGGTCTGCTAAATCCACAGGGAATGTGCATTTGGTGAAACCAGGAGCCTGCATTCTGAAATGAGTGAGTAAGTCAGCTGAAAGTCCGGCGGCCACGCTGCAGTATGGGGAAATGGTGGGCTGGCATTTGGAGATGGACTAGTTCTTTCTAAAAAAAAAGCCCAGGAGTGGCTGCAGATACGATGGAGAGAGCCGCGCAGTGAAGCATGCCAGGAGTGGGCTGGGCTGACACCTTGGTGTCTGGCATGGAGAATACCCCTTCCCACACCCGCTGATGATTGTCTCAAGACCAAAGGAACAGAGGGGAGCCAAAAGGAGAAAAAAAACCGCATTCCTTGCAGCCATCTCCCCAGCGGGCGGGGGACGCTCCTGCCCAGGGCCAGACCCACAGCCCAGAGACACACCCAGAAACCCAGTGTGACGGGGAATCTTTCCCACAGCACTACACACAAGACACAATATCAGCCATGGACAGTGACCTTTAATACACCCATGGCTGATTGTCCCAGAGCTGGGAGGGCAGAGCTGTGCGAAAAGGGGGAAGTTAACACTTCCCATTGAGCCATCTTTGAAGTGGGCTGGGAGTGCCTCTGCACGGCCCAGCGACCCAGGGCTTCCCTGGCGGGCCAGCGTGCACTAGTGACGTAGCATAGCCCTTCCTCAGCAGAGGTCCTGGAAGAGCACAGCTGGGAAGGGGGAACCGTTCAGAAATCCCAAGGAACCTATGCCAATACCAAGGACATGTGGGTCAGTGGCAGAGAACAGCCTTAAGTCTCCTGGAAAACCTGGGAGGTTTGATTACTAAAGCTGCCCTGCCTGCCTAACCACCCAGACACACGCCCCACATTCAGGGCAGACAGCACCAACAACACACCCAAACTTGGTGCACCAGTTGGACCCCACAAGAATCAGACCCCCATGCACCACAAAGACAAAGTGGGGGAGAACTGACTTGAGGGGAATAGGTGACTCACGGACACCATCTGCTGGTTAGTTAGAGAAAGTGTACACCACCAAGCCACAGTTCTGTCAAATTAGGGATCAAGTAAAGCAAATGCCAAGAGGCCAAAAACAACAGAAAATCTTAAAGCATATGATAAAACCAGACAATATGGAGAACCCAAACCAAAACACCCAAATCAAAAGATCAGAAGACACACAGTACTTGGCACAATTAATCAAAGAATTACATACAGGCAACAAGAGCATGGCTCAGGATATAAAGGACATGAAGAAGAGCATGGCACAGGATATAAAAGACATAAAGAAGACCCTAAAAGAGCATAAAGAAGAAATTGCAAGTGTAAATAAAAAAACAGAAGATCTTATGGAAATTAAAGAAACTGTAGGCCAAATTAAAAAGTCTCTGGATATTCATAATACAAGATTAGAGGAAGTTGAACAACAACTCAGCCTCCTCGAGGACCACAGAACAGAAAATGAAAGAACAAAAGAAAGAATGGGGAAAAAAATAGAAAAAAATTGAAATGGATCTCAGGGATATGATAGATAAAACAAAACATCCAAATTTAAGACTCATTGGTGTCCCAGAAGGGGAAGAGAAGGGTAAGGTCTAGAAAGAGTATTCAAAGAAATTGTTGGGGAAAACTTCCCAAACCTTCTACACAATATAAATACACAAAGCATAAATGCCCAGCAAACTCCAAATAGAATAAATCCAAATAAACCTACTCCAAGACGTATTCTGATCAGACTGTCAAATACTGAAGAGAAGGAGCAAGTTCTGAAAGCAGCAAGAGAAAAGCAATTCACCACGTACAAAGGAAACAACATAAGACTAAGTAGTGACTACTCAGTGGCCACCATGGAGGCGAGAAGGCAGTGGCATGACATATTTAAAATTCTGAGAGAGAAAAATTTCCAACCAAGAATACTTTATTCAGCAAAACTCTCCTTCAAATTTGAGGGAGAGTTTAAATTTTTCACAGACAAACAAATGCTGAGAGATTTTGCTAATAAAAGACCTGCCCTACTTCAGATACTAAAGGAAGCCCTACCAATAGAGAAACAAAGAAAGGAGAGAGAGAGAGAGAAACTTTTAACAGACATATATAGAATATTACATCCCAGGTCACCGGGACACACATTCTTCTTTCGTGATCACGGATCTTTCTCCAGAATGGACAGTATGCTGGGACATAAGAAGAAGGCTCAATAAATTAAAAAAAAAAAAAAAAGAATTTGTTCAAAGCACATTCTCTGACCACAATGGAATACAAATAGAAGTTAATAACCATCTGAGACTTGGAGAATTCACAAACAGCTGGAGGATAAAAATGAGAGGGAGATAAAAACATTCCTGAATAATCAAAAGCTGAGGGACTTCATCACCAGTAGATCAGTCCTATAAGAAATGCTAAAGGGAGTTGAGCAGGCTGAAAGGAAGGGACACTAAACAATTGACTGAAACTACATGAAGAAATAAAGATTTCCAGTAAAGATCACATGGTAAATATTAATACCAATACTACTGCATTTTTTATTTATAACTCCACTATTTACTTCCTACAGGATCTAAAATACATAAACTGTAATGATAAATCAGTGGTTTTGGACTCAATGTAAAATATGTAATTTTTTACAAGAACTACATAAAGGTGGGGGAACAATGGAGTATAGGAACATAGTTTATGTGTCATATTGAAGTTAAGTTGGTATCAAAGAAAAACAAGATTGTTATAGATTTAAGATGTTAAATTTAAGCCCCATGGTAAACACAAAGAAAGTATCAGAGAATATGACCATAGAGATGAAAAGTAGAGTATGGGTTCCGAGAAGTGGGGGAAGGGGCAATGGGGAGTTAAGAAATGAGAGTAGGGTTTCTGTTTGGGGTGAAGGGAAACTTCTAGAAATGGATGGTGGGAAGGTGATAGCATTGCAACATTCTAAATGTGATTAATCCCACTAATGGAATGCTAGGGAGGGGGGTGGAATGGGAAGTTTTAGGCTACATATATGTTTCCACAATTAAAAAAAAAAAGTCTAAATAGATGACAATTAAATGCCAAGGATGATCCTGGATGGGATCTGAGGATGGAGGAGAGGAGGTTCAAAGGGACACAGATGGGACACACACACACACACAAAAAGGAAATATAGAATGTAAGCTTTGTATCAATGTTGAATTTCTTGAATTTCTTAGCTGTGCTTAATGAGATTGCATAAAAGAATGTTCTTGTCCATGGGAAAGGTATATGTGAATTACATTGTTCAAAGATATGTGCAGGTTGCTCACATATGTTCAGAGGACAGAGCAATAGATGATGGATGATAGGGAGGGAGGGAGGGAGAGAGAGAGAAGGAGGGAAAGAAAGAAGTGGTGTGACAGGATGTTAAAGGTGGTGAATCAGGGTATCGGGGGAGGGGGGTTGGGGTATGATGGAGTTCTATGTATGGGGTTTGTACTGTTTTCGCAACTCTTCCTGTAAGATTGAATTTATTTCAAAATAAAATCTATTAAATTTAAAAAATTAAAAAAATTAAAAAATGTTTATAAAAGACAAGGCTCTGGATGGGATTGTTTTTGACAACAGAGTTTTGTGGAGTTAAAATGTATAATGAAGTTGACTGGTTGTCCTAAGTATGCTGGATACAGTTATAAAAGAAAGGGATTAGCTCAGGGCTTCAAATTTGTAACCTAAGCTCCACATGAAGTACTTGAAAGTTCCTGTGTGCCCTGAAAGAAAATCTTATATCTTATTTTGTGTAGTCACAGACCTGAGATTTCTAAAAACCAGACCCAGAGTGCATGTGGCTGAATTACACATAAACTAAACTCCCAACCTTGCAGGGTGTCTGCTGTTAAAGAGAGGGCATTGACTGGAGAGGAATGGGATCCTGAATATAGGAATGGAGATATATGGGTCGATAAGGATGGAGGTGGGTATACTGAAACCCTAGATCCTGCAGAGTCCTTGCCACATAAACCTGTAATGTTCTGCCCTGAGGAGTCTGCCTTCCAACCTCCACCTGAAAAGATTATCCCTACTGTGCCTGATAAACCTGTAAAAACTTTAGAAAATAGCCCTAACTCCTCTGTAAGAAGAGATTAATACTGTTTCACCAGATGAAACTGCAAGGGAAGGCCCTGAGGTAATTGGCTTGCAAGACAGTTCTATTTCTTCTCATGACCCATCCCCACCACCCCTTTTTTTTCCAGACCTATAACTAGACTGAAGTCCTAACAGGTTCCAAAAGATGAAGTACAAAGTGTGACCGATGAGGAGGTACTCTATATTCCAAAAGAACTGCATGAGTTTTCCAACTTACATAGATAGAAATCAGGGGAATATGTGTGGATATGGATATTAAGGGTGTGGTATAATGGTGGAAGGAATATGAAGTTGGATCAGGCTGAATTTAATGATATGAGTCTACTAAGCAGAGATTCTGGATTCAAAGCTTTAGCTCAAAGGGTTAAGAGGGGCTCTAAGAGTTTGTTCCCATGGTGGCTGAAACATGGACCAAAAGGTGGCCTAAATACCTGAGGTTGAAATTTTAGAACTGCCCTGGTATAATATAGATAAGGGGATCCAAATCCTTAAAGAGATTGGAATTTTAGACTGGATTTATTATTTAAGACCTGCTCAACCACCCCAGAAATGCCCAGAGGACACACTTTTCAGCAGAACTGTGAAGAGTACATTTGTGAGACAAGCTCCATCTTCTCTGAAGAGCTCTGTAGTTGCTCTTCTCTGTAGGTCAGATATTGTGGGAACTGCTGTCACTGAGCTGGAATCCTTAAGCACAATGGGGATAGTCGGATACCACGTTGGCAGAAGCCAAGCAATTGCACTTAATCGCCAAAGACAAGGTGGGTGTGTCTACCATAATGGACAACAGACTAAAAGCAGCAATTAAAATAATATGACTTATAGAGACGTACAGTGTTGGCTAGTAGATCATGGGGTACCTGGAAGTAAAAGAGATAGGCATTCTACTAAAGTCTTACTTGATCAGTGTAAGAAGAAGAGTTCTAGGTCAAGTGAGCAAAAGTCTAACTTGAATTACAAAACTGGAGTCATGGTCCCTTGATTCCTAGACTTGAGACAGTTTACACACCCAGAGCCCCTTGAATGAGGAGAAGGTTGGGTCAACTTGGGGTAGGACCCTTTTATACTGACAAAAAAATTGTACTGTTAATCTTCCTCCCTGCCTTCCCCAAAGAAACTGTGGTCTTTTACCAGGGCATCTGTGTACTGGAGAAAGGGAAATTGTCAGACATTTTGAGGATTATTAGACACTGGCTCAGAAGTGACATTAATTCCAGGAGACCCAAATGGAACTGTGGCCCCCCAGTCAGAGAAGGTGCTTATGGAGATCAGGTGATCAATCAAGTTCTAAGCTCAATTCTCTCTCACGGTGGGTCCAGTGGGTCCCATGACCCATTCTGTGATTATTTCCCCAGTTCTAGAATGCATAATTGGAATAGACATACTCAGCAATTTACAGAATCCCCATATTAGTTCACAGACTTGTGCGGTTAGGGCTATGATGGTATGAAAGACCAAATGGAAGCCACTGGACCTGTCCCTACATAGCAAAATGGTAACTCAGTGTCCAATACTAGATTCTTGGAGGGAATGCAGAGATTAGTGCCACCATTGAGGACTGAAGGATGCAGGGGTGGTGATTCCCACCACATCCCCACTCAACTCTCCTATCTGGCCTGTGCAGAAAACAGAAGGATCTTAGAGGATGACAGTGGACTATCATTAACTTAACCAGGTAGTGATTCCAATTGCAGCTTCTGTTCCAGATGTGGCATCACTGCTTGTGCAAATCAACACATCCTGTGGTACCTGGAATGTAGCTGTTGATCTGGCAAATGGCTTCTTCTTCATACCTGCTAGTAAAGATCACCAGAAACTTGCCAGTTTCAGCTGGCAAGGCTAGAAATAAACTTTCACTGTCCTACCTCAGGGGTATTTTAACTCTCCAGCCCTATGTCATAATTTAGTTTGCAGGGACCTTGATCATCTCTCTCCCTCCCACAAGGCATCACACTGGTCCATTACATTTATGATATGCTGATGTACCTAGGGGGTGAGGAGTAGCAACTACTCTAGACTTACTGGTAAGGCATTTGTGTGTCAGAGGATAGGAGATAAATCCAACAAAAACACAGAAACCTTCCACCTCAGTGAAATTTCTAGGTCTCCAGGGGTGTTGGGCAAGTCAAATGTACCAGTTTGGATATATTATGACTCCAGAAAAAGCCATATTATTTAAGGCAACCTTGTGGAGGCAGATTACTTAATATTTTTGATTGGGGTGTGACCTTTTGATTGAATGCTTCCTTGGAGATTTGACCCCACCCATTCAGGGTAGGTCTTGCTTAGTTCACTGGACTACTTAAGAGAGCTCCAGGCCCAGAAGCTTGCTGATGCTGACACTTGAGACTTGGAGATTCAGACAGAAGGACATTAGCTAAGAGATGAAGCCCAGAGTTTGCCCCAGGATATGCTAAAACAGGACCCCCAAGCACTTAGAGAGAAATGTCCTGGGAGAAAGAACCAAGAGCACCCTGAGAGAGGAGATGGAACAGAACCCAGGATCAACAGATGCCAACCACGTACCTTCCCAGCTAACAGAGGTTTTTCGGATGCCATCAGCCTTTCTCCAGGGAAGGTACCCTCTTGTTGGTTCCTTAGTTTGGACACTTTTATGGCCTTAGAACTGTAAATTTGTAACTTAATAAATCCCCATTATAAAAGTCAATCCATTTCTGGTATTTTGCAAAACAGCAGCATTAGCAAACCAGAACATCAAGATATCCCTTTTAAGGTGAAGGATAAGCTGTTGCATCTGGCCCCTCCTATAACCAAAAAAGACACCCTACACCTAGTTGGTCTCTTTGGATTTTGGAGACAACATATTCCTTATTTGGGTGTGCTACTCCAACTCAGTTACCAAGGAACTCAAAAAAGATGGTAGTTTTGAGTGGGGACTGGAACAAGAGGAGGCTATGCAACAGGCTGCTGTGCATCTTGCTGTGGAAGCTGCTCTGCCACTTGGTCATACAACCCAGCAAATCCAGTAGTGCTGGAAGTGTTGGCAGCTAATAGGGATCTATCCAGAGCCTTTGGCAGGACCTTATAGGAGAATCACAATGCAGACCTTTAGCATTTTGGAGAAATCCCCATTAACTTTTCTTTCCCAGCCCATAGCTATGGCCTCTTGGGGAGTTCCTTATGGTCAGTGGACTGAGGAAAAGAAAACTCAGGCTTGGTTTACAGATGGTACTGCATTATACACAGGTACCACCTGAAAGTGGACAACTGCAGCATGATAGCCCCTGTCTGGGACATTCCTGAAGAACAGTGGTGAAGGAAAATTCTCCCAGTGGGTGGAACTTTAAGTAGCGTATCTGGTTGTTCATTTTGCTTGGAAGGGGAAATCCAGAGGTATATTTGTATACTGATTCATGGACTGTTGCCAATGGTTTGACTGGATGGTCAGGGAGTTGGAAGGAACATGACTGAAAAATTGGTGACAAAGAAATCTTGGGAAGAGGTATGTGCATAGACCCTTCTGAGTGGGCAAAAAACATGAAGTTATTTGAATCCCATGTGAATGCTCACCAAAAGGTGACTTTAGCAGAGGAAGATATCAGTAATCAAGTGAAAAAAATGACCCAGCCACTCCTCTCATTACCCAATGGGTTCATGAACAAAATGGCCATGGTGGAAAGGATGGAGACTATCCGTGGGCTCAGCTACATGAAATTCCACTCGTGAAGGCCAACTTGGCTACAGCCACTGATGACTGCCCAATCTGCCAGCAGCAGAGACCAACACTCAGTGCCCAATATGGCACCATTCCCCAGGCTGATCAGTCTGCTACCTGGTGGCAAATTGATTACGTTGGACCACTTCTATCATAGAAGGAGCAATGACTTGTTCTAACTGGAACAGACACATACTCTGGATATGAGTTTGCCTTCCCTGCACACAATGCTTCTGCCAAAACTACCATCCATGGACTTACAGACTGCCTTTTTCAGTGTCATGGTATTCCACACAACATTCCTTCTGAACAAGGAACCCACTTCTCAGCAAATGAAGTGTTGGCATGGGCACATGTTCATGAAATTCACTTGTCTTACCATGTTCTCCATCATCCTGAAGCAGCTGGATTGACAGAACAATGGAATAGCCTTTTGAAGACTCAATTACAGTGTAAACTAGGTGGTGTTACCTTGCAGGCCTGAGGAAATGTTCTCTAGGAGGCTTTGTATGCTCTAAATCACCATCCACTCTATGGCTCTGTTTCTGCTATGGTAAGGATTCACAGGTCCAGGAATCAAGGGGTAGAAATGGGAGTGGCACCACTCACTATTACCCCTAGTGAGCCACTAGAAAAATTTTTGCTTACTGTCCCTGCAACCTTAAGCTTTGCTGGTCTTAGCTTTTTGGCTCAAAAGGAGGAGTGCTTTCATCAGCAGACTCAATGATTCCATTGGACTGGAAGTTAAGACTGCCACCTGGCCACTTTAGGTTCCTCATGCCTCTGAATCAATAGGCAAGGAAGGGGATTACTGTACTGCCTGGGGTGATTGATCCAAACTATCAAGGGGAAATAGGACTGCAACTACACAATGGAGGTAAAGAAGAGTTTTCCTGGAATACAGGAGATCCCCTAGAGTGTCTCCTAGTATTACCATGCCCTGTGATTAAAGTCAATGGATAACTGCAAGAACCCAATCCAGGCAGGACTACTCATTGCCCAGAAACTTTAAGAATGAAAGTCTAGGTCACTCTACCAGGCAAAGAACCAGAGCCAGGTGAGGTGCTTGCTGAGGGTAAAGGAACATGGAATGGGTATTAGAAGAAGTTAGTGATAAATATGAACTATGGCCACATGCTCAGTTGTAGAGGACTGTAACAGTTATAAATATTTCTTTCTTCCTTTGTTATGAGTTTGTTTGTGCATTTGTATAAAGCAAATACCTGTTTTTATTCCCAATCTTAACCCCTTAGCATATGACATAAGTTGTATTAGCTTCATGTTGTAGAATTTAAGTTATAGGATATCAACTTTAAGAGTGAATGTTACCCTCGGACTTGCACACTATTCTAGAAAGAGTTTGTTTCTGGTAGTACACAGGAGAATTGAATGTTGTTAAGTAAAAGCATGATTTTTGGTTTTGTTTAGAGATTAAGTGTGGTTTAAGGAGATTTGTATGAGTGCCAAGTTGACAAGAGGTGGACTGTGATGCTAAATTTCATGTGTCAATGTGGCCACTTTTTGGTACCCATTTGTTTGGTCAAGCAAGCACCGGCCTGATTGTTATTGTGAGAAAATTTTGTGGACTGAAATCTTCAGTAAGTTGAGTGCATCTATGGCTGATTACATCTACAATCAATTGAGTAGTCTGATTTCAACAATGAGAGATATCTCATTCAATCAGTTGAAGTTATCAAAAGGAGAAGTGATGATTTCTGCAGTCAGAGAGAGTTTCCATCTCTGCTTCAGCCAGCCAACTTCATCTGAGCATATCATCAAAACCTTCATCAAAGTTCCCGGCTTGCAGCCTGCCATACAGAATTTGGCCTTCTGCATCCCTATAGTCACATGAGACAATTCTTACAAAGATCTCATAATATTTACAGATATCTCCTCTTGATTCTATTTCTCTATCCAATTAGCTACTAAAAAAAAAAAATGCCTCCAAATCAAAAGTGTGAAGCAAACTTGCATGCTCCAATATAAATTAAAGGCAGGCCCACATCTTAGAATATTATGTACATAAATATACAGAAAGAACTAGAGGTTATATATATATGTGTGTGTGTGTGTGTATGTGTATGTGTGTGTGTATATATATAGAGAGAGGGGGAGAGAGAGAGAGAGAACTAAGTGCTAAAAATACTCTGAGAAAAAAATTTATAAAATGTTATGAATAAAAAGCATGATAAAAAATATCTAAAGGATGATTTCAACCATGCTAAAAAAAAATGGCATGAAATATACCTAATTATTAATAGCCAGAGATCATCTCTTGGGTTAGAAATATGCATGAGTCAGGATTGCTTTCCCTTTTTTACTTGATATTGTATCCTGAGCATATTACTTTAATAATTGAGGGGCAAGGGAGGATAAACTTTGTTCAAAAGAACGAAAACAGAAATGATGAATAAGCAAAAAATTTAAAAGGGCACAATTATTTAATTGGTTTAGACACTAAAACTAAGTGGATTAAAAATTTGGGGGGAAGGAAACTAAATGGGCAGTAGTATATTTCAAGCTGTAATAATATCAAACAAAGGAACTGAACTACCTTTGAACCAAGATTGCAGTAGCCCTCCCCTCTTGCCCTCCATCATTCTCCCAAGTCTTAGGAGAGCTTTTCCTTCGAGGATCTTCTGATAAAAAAGCACACTAATGGTTTGGACTTATAATGCCTTATGCTAGTCAGTAAATTTGCTTCAACAGCCTTCAAACTTAGCTGGTCTTCCCTAGGGAAGGTTTTAAGGAACACAAAGCCCCCACTTCTTTAGGTCTTCCCCACCAGAAAAAAAAAAAAAAAAGCCCTTACATTGCTTTTCATTTCCAGAGTTTAACCAGAGGAAGACACATTAATAAATCTGAATTTACACTTATCTTTCATCATTTAGATTTATCATCTGCTTTATAGCATATTCCTAAATGTAACTTTGTACTCCTGATCCCCAAAGGATGCTAAATATGTTTAGCAAATATTCCCACAACTTCTGGAAACCTTATTCCTTATATTTAGATTAACTAGCATAAAGCCAATTTATGTAAATCCAATATATATTTAAATTGAAAGAGAATACACATCACATTAGTAAAACAGTAAAATATTAATTTTCTGATATTGGCATAATACCTTGGCTAATGTTTGATGTGTTGATAATGAAATCTATATTAACAAACATTATCTACATGTACCAGATGTTCAATTCAAGGTTATCTCAGTCTCCTGCCAGAATTCCTTATGATCCTCAATATTAATCATTATGGTGGTGAAATTGTGATTATAGGAAATGAAAGAGTGACTCTGTCCAGGAGGCACTTGAGCACATACCAGACTTTGCTTAGTTGTAGTGATGTGTATTGCCCGATGCTTATCTTTAAGGTGGAATCACTTTTAATAGGAGATAATCTGAACACCAGTCTCCCATTTAACTGCTGAAAAGCATTTACATGCAGGGTGGTGACACATCATTAAAATGTCCTGTTGGGCTGTCAAATGATTGCATACTGACAAGGAAAGGGCAGTCTAAAGTAGCAGTGTCTACAAGAAAATCAAAATTCAAGGTAAATTAAAGTAAAACTTACCACCTATCATTTATATAAAGAAAGCAAAATCTAAGTATTTACAAGAAAAACTATTACTCAGAATTATTGATTTCTACGAAAAGAAATGAAGAAGCAATTTTATGCAGAAAAGTTGTAATAATCCAAAGCTATACATGGTGTGGCATGTTAATTAAACAAGTACAAATATCAAATTTATTATTTCCAAACATACTAATAACCTAAAAAACAAAATAGGATTTTTATTAGCAAACACAAATATACTTAATTTTTACTATTTCATAATATATGCTAAAGTACTACAATTATAATAAAACTTTTAATGAGTTTAGTTTAACAAATTAACAAATCAATTATATCATAAATGTAAATTGTTATTAATAAAATACATAATGTTACACACAATGTTATAAAGGTAATTACTTCCATTTACACATAATAACCACTTAAACTATTCTTCATAAGCTGTAAAGAATCATGGCTCTCAAATTTTTCTCAAGAGCACTACGTCTTCTGAGAACACAATATAGGTCTCTGTCCATTAGTTGTATTCCTGTATCTGACACTTCATCACCTTATTTTAGCTATAGAAAATTGAAAAACAGTTTTTTCTTGCTTTTGATTTGTATGGGTTTTTTGTGTTGTTATTACTATTTTTTGTTTTATTTTTACCAAGTATTAAATAATTCTGTACGAAGTTAGGAGATGGAAATATATCCTGGTTCCTTCTTTAAGTGAAGTTGGATTTGCATGTATGCTAATTTATGCATGTAATTTAATTAGTTAAAGATCACTATTTGAGAACCAGAAAATCTTGCATCAGTATATGTTAACCATCCCATTTCAGTCAAGTACTGGTCTCAACTCACTGCTGAAGGAGCTTTAACAACCTATTTATATCAAATGACAAATTGATAAGTTTATGATCCTTTTATTTACTATTACAACATCTTAAAATATTTTCCTTCAGGTTTTTCTCTGGCCCAACACTATATATAATTAGGTATTTTTACATAGTGCCATTTTCTAACAAACACGTAAAAAGATTTTAAAAATCCAAGCTCTTTGGACCAGATAAATGCCGGAGCTATAAAGAACTGGCAAGACAAGCCAGGAAGGTGTCACCGCATGAAAGACAGGACCAGGAGAGAACCGTGGCTCACCCAGTCCAGCCCACTGGAGAGTGGCTTTCCTCTAAACCAAACTCATGATTTACTCACTAACAATGCTGGCAGAGAGTACCCTCCAGAAACAGATAGGACCTAAATTAAGTTCAGTCATCTTTCTGCTTAGATACTTTTACCTGTTCATCATGACACATGTGCTTTTAAAACATACTTTCCTTTTTACAGTTGTATTTTAACAATTGGAGGGCAGCATGATGTAATAAGGTCACAAACTGTAGAATCAGACACAAGTTTAAATTCCAGTTCAGCTATTCATTAACTGTTTGGCCTAGGGTATTTATTCATACATTAATACATTCCACAGTGTGCACTAAGAACACACAAGCTCCAGCAGCTGTTCTAGGTTTGGGGATACAGCAGTAATTAAAAGGGCAAATTCCCTGCCCAATTGAGGCCTGTATTCTAGTAAACCAAAGTATTCTGAGATGTGGGAAATGGGGAAGTAATATCTACCTTAAGGGTTGTTACAAAAATCAAACATATTGTGTGGTGATACATATATGTAATATGCCACATGCATGTTAGTGTATGTAAGATACTCATAGAATTTTATTTAAGAGAAGAGACTCTGGAGTCAACTTGCCTGGATTTGAATCTTATCACTGCTACTTATTAGCTCTGTTATTTTAGCTAAATTATTTAAACACTGTATATTTCATTTTCCCCATGAATCGAATGGTAATAATACCTACCTCATAAAGTTGCTGTGAGGATTAAACGAGTTAAAATACATAATGTATGTCATCTGATTACAACAGTGCCTAATGTGTGCTAAGAACTATAAAAAGTTTGGCTACACAGATACTAAATAAGTAGTGGTTATTTTAAATTGTTCATCTTCTTTACTTAAGTCTTTCTGTGGTTCCTACATAAATGTTGTTATGTACTTCCTCTAAGAATCTTAATAGAATTTGAATATAACACATTAAGAAATATACTCACTAAATAAAATTTAAATAATATTTTTATTTGTTTTATTATGTCTGAATATCAAACCCAAAATTAAAATAATCAAGAAAAATAATGATTTCTCTTTTTATTGACTTTAAAAATGTACATTTTAATTTTAAAACATTGGCCAACTCACTAATTTTTTAAGGTCTAAAATCTAGCCAAAATATATACTGTCTTTATCTTATTGCCTTTCCACTCACATTCTTACTTTTACCTACCTGAACATAATCTCTTCCTTTTCCTGGACTTACATTTTTCTAAGCCCTATCCTTGCTCTAGAAGAAAACCAAAAACAAAAACAAAAAAAAAGCCCACCTCATTCTCTATGTTAAGCATCTGGCATCCAGCTACAAAGTTTGAAGATCTTAACAATTAACTCCTTGACTCAACATACAAATATCACACTGAAAATTAAAATTAATAGGTACCTCTGAAATATGATGCAGTCTTCACATAGTTATTTCAGCTGACTTATTTAAATCATCAATAAGATCAACCTACACTACAAACTTCCAATCAGTTTTTTGTAGCACATCTCACCAAAAAAGCAGCAAATTATCATTCACCCTAATTCTTTCCCTCCTCTGTGTCCACACCCTTAGTCATGTAGTCATGCAGAGCCCTCCATTGGTAACCCCAGGTGTCTGCTTACTCCTTGACTCTAGGCTCACTCTTATGATTTGCTTAACCAATGGGATATTTACTAGATATTGTGTAAGCCAAAGCTTGAAATGTGCTTGCACCATTAGTCTGCCCTTCTTCTGTGCCTCTGCCATTGCTTTGTGCCAATCTAGCCTGCTGGAATGATGAGAAGCACATGTTGCACAGTTGGGTTGCCTCAGTCGCCCCAGATAAGGCTATCCTAGATCAACAATAATAAACCAACTCTTAAACACGAGTGTTCCCAGCAAAAAAACAGCAGAGTCGCCTATCCTACCCCATCCAATCCCACATAAATGAAGAATAAATGTTTCTTTTCTATGTCTCTGAGAATATATTGGACCATCAATAAGAGAAAAAAAGCAAGGAAATAGTTTAATAATGCAGAGGTCTGATGCTCCAAAGACTTTATATTAAGTATAAGGAAGACTTATATCCCAACAAAGTATAATGAACCAGAAAAAAGCCTAACTTCTGTGCCCAAAGTAGAAATCTGACATTATCTCCTTAAGGAGGGGTAGCCTTAAAATAACCCAATAGATGAATAATTACTTTCCTGTTCTTTCTCAGCTAATCACATTAGACTACTACCTCCAAATTTTATTATTCTTTACATTAAATTATAGTCCCTAGTGAGGGAATAAATCTAGAGACAGGAGTCATGAAGGATATATGCTCCTATATTTGAAATATAAAGTCCCTGTAATTTCAAGATTTATGATGAATGGCCACAGATACCAGGAAGTCTAGTAATAACCTATTTGTTGGGGTTATAACCTATGGGCCTTAAATGGAAAAGGCAAGCCCTCAAAATAAAACAAATGTCAGAATCCTCTCATAACCTTTTTGTTATTAGGGTGGTCTTAGTGATGGAAGAGTGAAGTGTTTGGGGGCTGACAGTATTTCTAAACATTTGGGTTAATTAAAAACTTTTTTCAAGTTTCTTCTCTGAGTTGGGCATGGCCTGACACACTGCCTGTCTCCCATGGTGTGGCAGAAATCCTGGGGTTCAAAAAAATCTCTATGTTTCTGTGGGTCAACCATGTACAGCGCCTTTAGGTAAACAGAAGATCTTTAAAGCACCACAACTCCCAAAGGAATAAGGTGTGGTAACACAATATGTAAATTTTAATGGAATGTTATGTTTCACAAAACATATTGGTATCTCTTTATTTTGACCTAAAATCAAATTATTTATGAAAAACACAGCATAAATTAATCTTTACTAGGAAATTCTTTTGTAAAAATTTTTAGAAATAAATAAGATGGCTAGTGACTAGCCAAAAAATCCAGAATCAAAGTTGGCCTAAGGTTGGGTTAAAATTTTGCCTCCAGGTTAAAAAGTTCTTATATTTTCTATTTTCCATCCTAATCCAAAAATTATTCTTTGGAGGGAAAAATAAAAGATATTATTTTACTGTAATTCTATAGATTCTTGATAGGAATCAATTGACCCAATATGATTATGTAAAATAAGTTATATAGAACCAACTTGTCTATTTTTATGAATAGGTTTGTTAAAAATTTTGTCTGAATTAGTTGTTTGAACAAAAACCCATTCCTTTTAGGCCACTGAGTTGCTAGAAATATCACAGAGATTAAGCAGGAAAGTTAACGGATTTAATGTTTTGGTGTTTCTTTTTTTTTTAATTTTATTTTGAAATAAATTCTAAGTTATAGGAACAGTTGCAAAAACAATACAAACCCCATACACAGAACTCCAGCATACCCTGACCCCCTCCCCTGATACCCCGATCCACCAACTTTAACATGCTGTCACACCGCTATTTCTCTTTCCCTCCCTCCCTCCCTCCATCCCTCCTTCTCTATCATCCATCATCTATTGTTCTCTCTTCTGAAAATATGAGAGCAAGCTGCACACATCCTTGAACAAACACTATAATTCACATATACAATTCCCATGAACAAGAACATTGTTTTATGCAATCCCATTAAACGCAGCTAAAAAGTTCAAGAAATTCAACATTGATACAAAGCTTACATTCTATATTTCCTTTTTTTTTTTTTCTCTTATGTCTCAACTGTGTCCCTTTGAGCCTCCTGTCCTCCATCCTCAGATCACATTCAGGATCATCCTTGGCATTCAATTGTCATCTATTTAGACTGTCTTTTTTTTTTTTTTTTCAATTGTGGAAACATATATACAGCATAAATCTTCCTATTCCTCCCCCTCCCTAGCATTCCATTAGTGGAATTAATCACATTCAGAATATTGTAATGCTATCACCTTCCCACCATCCATTACTAGAAATTTCCCTTCACCTCAAACAGCAACCCTATACTCATTTCTTAACTCCCCATTGCCCCTTCCCCACTTCTCGTAACCCATACTCTACTTTTCATCTCTATGGTCATATTCTCTGATAATTTCTTTGTGTTTACTGTGGGACTTAAAATTAACCTCTTAAATCCTAACAATCTTGTTTTTCTTTGATACCAACTTAAGTTCAATAGGACATGTAAATTATGTTCGTATACTCCTCCATTCCCCCACCTTTACATAATTCTTGTCAAAAATTACATATTTTACATTAAGTCCAAAACCACTGATTTCCCATTAGAGTTTGTGTATTTAATATCATGTAAGAAGTAAATAGTGGAGTTACAAATCAAAAATTATTGACTTCTATTTGTATTCCATTGTGGTCAGAGAATATGCTTCAAATATATTCAATTGTTTTTTTTTTTTTTGCATTGCCTTTTTTTTATCTTCATTTTATTGAGATATATTCACATACCACGCAGTCATACAAAACAAATCGTACATTCGATTGTTCACAGTACCATTACATAGTTGTACATTCATCACATAAATCAATCCCTGACACCTTCATTAGCACACACACAAAAATAACAAGAATAATAATTAGAGTGAAAAAGAGCAATTGAAGTGAAAAAGAACACTGGGTACCTTTGTCTGTTTGTTTGTTTGTTTCCTTCCCCTATTTTTCTACTCATCCATCTATAAACTAGACAAAGTGGAGTGTGGTCCTTAGGCTTTCCCAATCCATTGTCACCCCTCATAAGCTACATTTTTATACAATTGTCTTCGAGATTCATGGTTCTGGGTTGTAGTTTGATAGTTTTCAGGTATCTACCACCAGCTACCCCAATTCTTTAGAACCTAAAAAGGGTTGTCTAAATTGTGCATAAGAGTGCCCACCAGAGTGACCTCTTGGCTCCTTTTGCCAATCTCTCTGCCACTGAAGCTTATTTCATTTCCTTTCACATCCCCTTTTTGGTCAAGATGATGTTCTCCGTCCCACGATGCCAGGTCTACATTCCTCCCCAGGAGTCATATTCCACGTTGCCAGGGAGATTCACTCCCCTGGGTGTCTGATCCCACGTAGTGGGGAGGGCAGTGATTTCACCTTTAAAGTTGGCTTAGCTAGAGAGAGAGGGCCACATCTGAGCAACAAAGAGGCATTCGGGAGGAGGCTCGTAGGCACAATTATAGGGAGGCCTAGCCTTTCCTCTGCAGCAACCATCTTCCCAAGGGTAAAACCTATGGTAGAGGGCTCAACCCATCAAACCACCAGTCCCCTATGTCTGTGGTCATGTTAGCAACCATCGAGGTGGGGTAGGCCAATACCCCTGCATTCTCCACAAGCTCCTCAAGGGGGCACTACATGTTTTTTCCTTGTGTTTTTTTTTTTTTTTTTTTTTTAACTTTTTTTTCTTTTTTAAATCAACTGTATGGAAAAAAAAAATTAAAAAAAAAAAACAACATACAATAAAAGAACGTTTCAAAGAGACCATAACAAGGGAGTAAGAAAAAGACAACTAACCTAAGATAACTGCTTTACTTCCAACCTGTTCCTACTTTACACCAAGAAAGTTACCTAATATAGCAACATTTCTGTGAACTTGTTCCTATCATATCCATCAGAAATTAACAGACCATAGTCATTCCTGGGTATCTCCAGAACGTTAAATAGCTTATCTGTTTTTCTTGGATTATTGTTCCCCCTTCCTTAATTGCTCTCTATTGCTAGTTCCCCTACATTCTACATTATAAACCATTTGTTTTACACTTTTCAAAGTTCACATTAGTGGTAGCATATAATATTTCTCTTTTTCTGCCTGGCTTATTTCACTCAGCATTATGTCTTCAAGGTTCACCCATGTTGTCATATGTTTCATGAGATCGTTCCTTCTTACTGCCATGTAGTATTCCATCGTGTGTATATACCACATTTTATTTATCCACTCATCTGTTGAAGGACATTTGGGTTCTTTCCATCTCTTGGCAATTGTGAATAATGCTGCTATGAACATTGGCGTGCAGGTATCTGTTCGTGTCACTGCTTTCCGATCTTCCGGGTATATACCGAGAAGTGCAATCGCTGGATCGAATGGTAACTCTGTATCTACCTTTCTAAGGAACTGCCAGACTGATTCCAGAGTGGCTGAACCATTATACAGTCCCACTGACAATGAATAAGAGTTCCAATTTCTCCACATCCCCTCCAGCATTTGTAGTTTCCTGTTTGTTTAATGGCAGCCACTCTAATTGGTGTTAGATGGTATCTCATTGTGGTCTTAATTTGCATCTCTCTAATAGCTAGTGAAGCTGAACATTTTTTCATGTGTTTCTTGGCCATTTGTATTTCCTCTTCAGAGAGCTGTCTTTTCATATCTTTTATCCATTTTATAACTGGGCTGTCTGTACTACTGTCATTGTGTTGTAGGATTTCTTTATATATGCAAGATACCAGTCTTTTGTCAGATACATGGCTTCCAAAAATTTTTTCCCATTGAATTGGCTGCCTCTTTACCTTTCTGAGAAATTCCTTTGAGGTACAGAATCTTCTAAGCTTCAGGAGTTCCCATTTATCTATTTTTTCTTTTGTTGCTTGTGCTTTGGGTGTAAAGTCTAGGAAGTGGCCGCCGAATACAAGGTCTTGAAGATGTTTTCCTACATTATCTTCTAGGAGTTTTATGGTACTTTCTCTTATATTGAGATTTTTCATCCATTTTGAGTTAATTTTTGTGTAGGGTGTGAGGTAGGGGTCCTCTTTAATTCTTTTGGACATGGATATCCAACTCTCCCAGCCCCATTTGTTGAAAAGACCATTATGGCTCAGTTCAGTGACTTTGGGGGCCTTATCAAAGATCAGTCGGCCATAGATCTGAGGGTCTCTGAATTCTCAGTTCGTTTCCATTGATCTATATGTCTATCTTTGTGCCAGTACCATGCTGTTTTGACAACTGTGGCTTTATAATAAGCTTCAAAGTCAGGGAGTGTAAGTCCTCCCACTTCGTTTTTCTTTTTTAGAGTGTCTTTAGCAATTCGAAGCATCTTCACTTTCCAAATAAATTTGATAACTAGCTTTTCCAAGTCTGCGAAGTAGGTTGTTGGAATTTTGATTGGGATTGCATTGAATCTGTAGATGAGTTTGGGTAGAATTGACATCTTAATGACATTTACCCTTCCTATCGATGAACATGGAACATTTTTCCATCTTTTAAGGTCCCTTTCTATTTCTTTTAGTAGTGTTATGTAGTTTACTTTGTATAGGTCTTCTACATCTTTAGTTAAGTTTATTCCTAGGTACTTGATTTTTTTAGTCGGTATTGAAAATGGTATCTTTTTCTTGAGTGTCTCTTCGGTTTGTTCATTTCTAGCATATAGAAACATTACTGACTTATGACCATTAATCTTGTATCCTGCTACTTTGCTAAATTTGTTTATTAGCTCTAGTAGCTGTATCGTCGATTTCTCAAGGTTTTCCAGATATAAGATCATATCATCTTCAAACATTGACAGTTTTACTTCTTCTTTTCCAATTTGGATGCCTTTTATTTCTTTGTCTTTCTGGATTGCCCTGGCTAGCACTTCCAGCACAATGTTGAATAACAGTGGTGACAGCAGGCATTCTTGTCTTGTTCCTGATCTTAGAGGGAAGGCTTTCAGTCTCTCACTATTGAGTACTATGTTGGCTGTGGGTTTTTCATATATGCTCTTTATCATGTTGAGGAAGTTTCCTTCAATTCCTACCTTTTGAAGTGTTTTTATCAAAAACGGATGTTGGATTTTGTCAAATGCTTTTTCAGCATCTATTGAGATGATCATTTGATTTTTCCCTTTCGAATTTTTAATGTGTTGTAATACATTGATTTTCTTATGTTGAACCATCCTTGCATGCCTGGAATGAACCCCACTTGGTCATGGTGTATGATTTTTTTCATGTGTCTTTGGATTCAATTTGCAAGTATTTTGTTCAGGATTTTTGCATCTGTATTCATTAGGGAGATTGGCTGGTAGTTTTTCTTTTTTGTAGCATCTTTGCCAGGTTTTGGTATTAGATTGATGTTAGCTTCATAAAATGAGTTAGGTAGTGTTCCATTTTCTTCAATGTTTTGAAAGAGTTTGAGTAAGATTGCTGTCAGTTCTTTCTGGAAAGTTTGGTAGAATTCCCCTGTGAAGTCATCTGGCCCTGGGCATTTATTTGTAGGAAGATTTTTGATGACTGATTGGATCTCTTTGCTTGTGATGGGTTGACTGAGGTCTTCTATTTCTTCTCTGGTCAGTCTAGGTTGTTCATATGTTTCCAAGAAGTTGTCCATTTCCTCTACATTTTCCAGTTTGTTGCCATACAGTTGTTCATAGTATCCTCTTATAATTTTTTTAATTTCTTCAGGATCTGCAGTTATGTCACCTTTTTCATTCATTATTTTGTTTATATGGGTCTTCTCTCTTTTTGATTTTGTCAGTCTAGCTAGCGGCTTGTCAATCTTGTTGATCTTCTCAAAGAACCAACTTTTGGTGATATTTATCCTCTCTATTGTTTTTTTGTTCTCTATGTCATTTATTTCTGCTTTAATCCTTGTTATTTGTTTTCTTCTACTTGGTTTAGGATTGGTTTGCTGTTCATTTTCTAGCTTCTTCAGTTGATCCATTAGTTCTTTGATTTTGGCTCTTTATTCCTTTTTAATATATGCGTTTCGTGCTATAAATTTCCCCCTCAGCACTGCTTTTGCTGCATCCCATAGGTTTTGATATGTTGTGTTCTCATTTTCATTCGTCTCTATATATTTAGCAATTTCTCTTGCTATTTCTTCTTTAACCCACTGATTGTTTAGGAGTGTGTTGTTTAACCTCCAGGTATTTGTGAATTTTCTAAGTCTCTGATGGTTATTTACTTCTAATTGTATTCCATTGTGGTCAGAGAATGTGCTTTGAATAATTTCAATCTTTTTAAATTTATTGAGGCTTGTTTTATGGCCCAGCATATGATCTATTCTGGAGAAAGTTCCATGAGCACTAGAAAAGCATGTGTATCCTGGTGATTTGGGATGTAATGTTCTGTATATGTCTGTTAAATCTAATTCATTTATCAGATTGTTTAGGTTTTCAATTTCCTTATTGGTCTTCTGTCTGGTTGATCTATCTATAGGAGAGAGTGATGTGTTGAAGTCTCCCACAATTATTGTGGAAACATCAATTGCTTCCTTTAGTTTTGCCAGTGTTTCTCTCATGTATTTTGTGGCACCTTGATTGGGTGCATAGACATTTATGACTGTTATTTCTTCTTGTTGAATTGCCTCTTTTATTAGTATGTAGTGGCCTTCTTTGTCTCTTAAAACATCTCTGCATTTAAAGTCTATTTTATCTGAGATTAATATTGCTACACCTGCTTTCTTTTGGCTGCAGCTTGCATGAAATATTTTTTTCCATCCTTTCACTTTCAATTTCTTTGGGTCCCTGTGTCTGAGTCTCTTGTATGCAACATACTGATTGCTCATTTTTTTTGATCCATTCTGTGAATCTATATCTTTTAATTGGGGAGTTTAATCCATTTACATTCAATGTTATAACCGTGAAGGCATTTCTTGAATCAGCCATCTTATCCTTTGGTTCATGTTTGTCATATATATTATTCCCTTCTCTCTATTAATATCCTTTATTGTACCCATACTGAATCTCTTTAGTACTGAACGTTTCTCCAAGTCTCTCTGTCCTTTCTTTGTTTCTCTGTCTGTAGGGCTCCCTTAAGTATCTCCAGTAGGGCAGGTCTCTTGTTAGCAAATTCTCTCAGCATTTGTTTGTCTGTGAAAAATTTAAGCTCTCCCTCAATTTTGAAGGAGAGCTTTGCTGGATAAAGTAATCTTGGTTGGAAATTTTTCTCACTCAGAATTTTAAATATATTGTGCCACTGCCTTCTCGCCTCCATGGTGGCTGCTGAGTAGTCGCTACTTAGTCCTATGCTGTTTCCTTTGTGGTAAATTGCTCTTCTCTTGCTGCTTTCAGCACTTGCTCCTTCTCTTCCGTGTTTGACAGTGTGATCAGAATATGTCTAGGAGAGGGTTTATTTGGATTTATTCTATTTGGAGTTCGCTGGGCATTTATGATTATGATTTGTGTATTTATGTTGTTTAGAAGATTTGGGAAGTTTTCCCCAACAATTTCTTTGAATACTCTTCCTAGACCTTCACACTTTTCTTCCCCTTCTGGAACACCAATGAGTCTTATATTCAGACGTTTCATATTATCTATCATATCCCTGAGATCTGTTTTGATTTTTTCAATTTTTTTCGCCATTCTTTCTTTTATGCTTTCATTTTCCATTCTGTCATCTTCCAGGTCACTGATTCGTTGTTCAACTTCCTCTAGTCTTGTACTATGAGTGTCCAGAATCTTTTTAATTTGGTCAACAGTTTCTTTAATTTCCATAAGATCATCTATTTTTTTATTTACTCTTGCAATGTCTTCTTTATGCTCTTCTAGGGTCTTCTTGATATCCTTTGTATCCCGTACTATGGTCTCATTGCTCATCTTTAGTTCTTTGAGTACCTGCTCTAGGTGCTGTGTCTCTTCTGGTCTTTTGATTTGGGTGCTTGGGCTTGGGTTATCCATATTGTCTGGTTTTCTCATATGCTTTATAATTTTCTGTTGTTTTTGGCCTCTTGGCATTCGCTGAACTTGATAGGGCTCTTTTAGGATTCGTAGACCAATTGAAGTCCTTATCTCTAATTTATCAGATCTACAGCTTCCTGGAGTACACTTTCTCTAATTAATTAGCAGGTGGCGTCCATGAGCCACCTGTTCTCCGCAAGCCAGTTCTCCCCTGCTTTGCCTTTGTGGTGAGTGGGGGAGTGAGTCTTGTGGGGTCCAATTGGTGTACCAAGCTTGCGTGTGTAGTTGGTGTTGCCCGCCCTGTATATGGGGTGTGTTTCTGGGCAGTCAGGGAGTGGGGGTGGCTCTAACAATCAAATCTCACTGGTGATCCTGGAGTTTTAAAGCTGCTGCAATAGTCTAATCCTTCAGTTCAGTCCTGCCACAGTTTGTCTCTGCCACTGACCCACAAGTGCTATTGGTGTATGGCTCCTGAGAGTTTCGATTGGGTCCCTCTTCCAGGTTGTGCACCCCCTGGTCCTCTGTTGAGGGATGACTGTGCTATGTCACAGGTGAGTGGCATCCCCCCAGGGTGGTTCTGGGCTGCTGGGCTGTGTAGGGAGGCTCCCAGTCTGCTGAAATGATGGCTGAATGGGGCTTTGTTAATTCACACTGCTCCACCTTCCCAACTCTGGGACAATCAGCTGAGGCTGCAGGGAACGTGAATGTCCACACCCAGTTTTGTGGTGTGTGCCTATTATTTGAAGCACTTCCGTCACACTGGGTTGTCTGGGGCAGCTCTGGGCTATGGGGCTGGCGATAGGCAGGAGTCTTTCCTGTCCACCAGGATGATGGCTGTGAGCGGACACCCCCATTTTCTTGGGAAGTTGTGGTGTTTAGTGAATTTTCTCAGCCACTGGATTATTGCCTTTTGTCTCAGAGCTCTCTTAATTCTGCTCTTGTCTTCACCTGCCCAAATTGCAAGTCTTTGAAGCTTTCTATATTGGGCTTCTTAGAGTAATTGTTTTAGAAAAAAAAAAAAGGATTAAAAAAAAAAAAAAAGGCCCTCCTCACAGATCTAATGGGTTATTGAAATGCTAAGAGACAAAGCAATTAGGGCCATTAAGGAAAGGTCCACAGGGCAGAGAGATCAGCTTTTCTTTGGGATTTGCATATGAGCCTCAGGGCCTGAGCTCTGCCCTTCCCCTTTCTATGTTCACCAGAACTCCAAAAATCCTCCACATTTATTTTGGAGTTTTTCGTGCTGTTTTTTTTTCTGTGCCTGTCTCCTCTCTGCTGGGCTGGCTGCTCTCAGATTCTCTGGTGTCTGGTCTCAGTCTATCTATGGTTGGAGTTTGGATCAGTAGAATGGGTTTCCGATAAGGGCAGCCACTGCAGTTCTCCCTTCTCTTTCCCGGAGCTGACAGCCCCTCCTCCCATGGGACTGAGCCTGGCAGGGAGGGGTGCGGGTCCCCTGGCCACAAAAACTTACAGACTTCACTGATCTCAGCAGTTCCATGTTTTCATGAGTGTTGTATGAAGTATGCCCGAAGTCAGATTGCTCTGTGGTGTCCAGTCCACACAGTTCCTGGCTTTCTACCTACTTTCCTGGAGGAGTAACTAAAACATACAGCTCACCAGTCCGCCATCTTTCCCCGTCTCCCCATATGCATTTATAGAAAAAGATATTACCAATGTTTTCTTGTGAATAAAGACAATTTTATTTTTTCCTTCCATCTGTGTGATTTTTGCTTCCTTTTCCTCTATTGTACTGTGTAGGACCCCCAGAACAATGTTGAGTGGAATTGGCAGGTGATTTTGTGAATTATACTTGGTTTGGAATTATTCCCAGCCCTGTAGGATCTTGGGAATTTGTTCACCTTTCCACTGGTTCTTCCCAGCCCCCTCCCCAGCCTCAGGTAGTTCCTCACATACAGGTACTAAAAGAACTCACCTGAAGACTGGAGGAAAAACCCTTGCATATGTTCCAAGCTCTCTCTCTTCTGTAGCTGTCTCCTGTCTGATACTCTGCCTATGAATTTCTAGATTCTTTGGGCTCCCCAAATTATCAACTCTTTCTCCTCAACTCAGGCAGACTTCCAGGTTCTGTCTAGTTTGCAACATTCTGCACTGAGGCCTGGAAACCCTGCAGGCAGTAAGCTGGGGCAATGTATGCCTCACCACATTTGTTTTCTTTCTCTCAGTGACCAGTGTCCTGTGCTGTATTTGTCAACTTTGATGAAATATGAAAAAACACATGCTAGTTCGTCTAAGTATAAATTCTAGGGTAGCTAGTAGGATCCAGAGGTTTAAACAATGTGACAAAAACATGCAGTTTCATATTTGCTTGGTTCTTCTTTCTGCTTGGTTTTCCTTTCAGAAAACCTTTGTTCACATAGTGAAAAGATGACCTGGTAGCTCCAGGCTTATGTGAAACTTGGAAAGCTGATCTCAGAGGAAGGATGAACATCTTTCCTGATAGCTCTGATTAAAAATGTAGGGGAGGATTCTGATTGGCCCAGTTTAACTTAAATGTACATCTCTGGAAGCAATTGCTCTGGAAGGTATTCCATACTCTGATTTTTGGACTGGTTCTAGTCTCCTTGCCAAGGAAGGTGTAAAAGCCGGCAAGACCTGGAATCTCTTGGATTAAGCAGGAGTATTATAGAGCAGGGAAGAAGTGATTCCACAAAGCAAGGCACCTTGGAGCAGAACAGAATCTATGTCCACTATCTTTAAAAATGATATGATTTAGGGTTTTTATTAGTTGTCTATTGGTAAATAGAAAATTATTTCCAAACTTAGCAACTTAAAACAACATTGATTATTTAATAACTTGTTTGCATCGGGAATTTAAAAACACCTTAGTTGAATGGTTCTGGTTTAGGGTATCTCATGAAGTTGCAGTCGATTGTTGGCCTGAAAGTACAACTACAGGTGAGATTTCAACCCCAAGCTCACTTGCATGGTAGTTGTCAGGCTTTGCTTCTTTGCTGGCTGTTGGCTATAAAGCTCAGTTCCTCATCACATGGAGCTCTCTATCATTGCTTGAGTATCCTTATCCTCAAACATAGAAGCTGGATTTTCCAAGGTCGAGTGATCTAAGAGAAAGAGACTTTGTGCACTGAAAATGGAAACCACAGCTTTTCTATAACCTAATATCAGAAATGATATACTTATCACTTCTGCCATATTCTATTCATTAGAAGCAAGTCTGTCAGTCCAGCCTATATAGGGAAGGGAAATCAACCTTCACCTTTTGAAGGGAGGAATATCAAGGAATTTGTGGGTATATTGTAAAACCACCACAAGACTTTTATAAGTAGAATCTATAACTTATAATAATCACTAGGACTTTGAATTTTTTTCAATTCTTTCTTCACACACAAATTCACCTATTTGTGTTCTGGAAAACTGAGGCTTCATTATGTTACTATCTCAAAAGGAAAATGGTACTGAAATTCAGAAATGCACTTTATTAATTTTTAATGGTGATTATAGCTGATTCTTTGGGATGCTTTATTAGTTGAAAGAAATGTAAAGAAATGCTAACAGACTGCATTTAAAACACATTGAAATATTTCATAAAAACTCAGAAAACATTATAGAATAGAAAAATAACTGCAACCTTTGCCTTCAGAGATTTGATAGCTCATCTTGGTAAGCTTCAATTGAGGTTGCTGCCAACTTCACTACACTGTGAAGGAGCTGAATGATGCATATGATATTTTGTATTCCATTTAAACTTGTGGACTATAGACATCTATTCTGATACAATTTGAAAATAATTTTCTACACTGTGTAGATGTCTTAAAAATGTCATATGGAGATCTCTTTAGAAAGGTGATAACATGATAATTAATCAGTCACCATTTATTCCATTAGTTGTTTCAAGTTCCTAACAATGAAATATGAACCTGGACTATAACCTGCTACCTTTTCTCAAACCTAATGTTTCCTCTAAGAAAGGGACAGAAAATACTTTAAAATGCTTTCCCTTCCATTTACCTTAATTCCAATTTTCTTTCATTTCAGATTTCAAGAACGGAAAATTTTTTTTGTTATTTTTACTCACTCTTTTATTTTACCTTATTCAAAGAGAAAATATCACTCCTGTACATGCTTAGAATAGGTGGTTTAACCATTCTAATTTCTCAGTTAAATATCATATTCATTTGTGGGGTCATTTCTCACTTGATTTTATAGATATTACTCTTTGGATGGAATGACTAAAGTAATTAAAGGGCAAATAATAATGAATATTAACTTAAGATTCTGAAATTTTCAAAAAAATTGAATAATTTGGTGGTTTTTAATAAATTACTCAAAATATTTGAGAAATCATCATGCTTGGACTTACTTGAAACAAATGGATAACGATTTTCTGAAATAGTGTCCTCATTTGAAAAAAATTGGATAAACATTTTTATCAAGACAAAAACCACTTTTTCTCAGGATGTAAAAGTGTATAATATCTAAGGCTATTCAAAATATAAGGAACAGTGAATATAACCTGCAGATTATATAATTAAGAAATTTGATTTAGAATTTTTGAAAGTTAATGTATTTTAATTTAGATGAACATTTTCCACTATAAAATTCATATTTATGAATTTATGCTTTTGAAAATATATTCTATAAATTATCTCATAAATGGCATCTTTTATCATTGTATATATGAACCTTTAAATACATATGCATGTCTTTTTACTGTAAAATGCTAAGCTAAAAAGAGTAAGCACTAAAGAATATGGCAACAAACACTACCAATTTGTAAGTTGATTTTCATTTCAAATAAGATACTTTTTTTATATGACCATGGTAGTAGCATTTGTTTTTAAATGCAGTTTTATTGAGATATATTCACACACCATATAGTCCATCCAAAGTATACAATTGTTGACTCACAGTATCATCATATAGTTGTGCATTCATCGCCACAATCAATTTTAGAACATTTTCATTACTCCAAAATGAAGAAATAGAAAAAAAATAAAAAGAACACCTGAAACATCCCATCCCCCTCCCCCATTATATATATATATATATAAATATATATATATATATATACACACATATATATATCTGTCTTTATTTTATTACTCATGTGCCCATACGCTGAGTAAAGGGAGTGTCAGTCACAAAGTTTTCACAATCACATGGTCACATGATAAAAGCTATTTAGTTATACAATTATCATCAATAATCAAGTCTACTGGATTACAGTTCAACAGATCAAGAATAGAAATTTCATGAAAAAAAAACTACCCAATAGCTTTGAACATTTCTTCAGTCAACCTGAAGATTGTTAAAATTCTACTCTTTTCTCAAAGATGTTTACAGAAAACCAATTCAAATAGCCTGTACCCAATAGCTTTGAACATTTCTTCAGTCATCAACCTGAAAATTGTTAAAATTCTACTCTCTTCTCAAAGATGTTTACAGAAAACCAATTCAAATAGCACACAGGCTATATTGAAAGTAAGCCTCTTTCCCATCCCTGGCCCCTAGTGCCTCCGTTCTCTTGCTCAGAAGGAAAATCTCTTACACCTTCCTATATACTTTTCCAGATGGTCTGCAAAGAGAGTGATGTGTATGCATCTGTGTGTGTGTGTGAGTATATGTTTATGTGTGTGTGCATATGTGCAATGATCCCCTTTTAATTATATCAGCGGTTCTCTAACTTTAGCATGCCTCACAATCATCTGGAGGGCTTGTTAAAACACAGCTTGCTAGGCATCCCACTCCCCACCCCCTGAGCTTCAGATTCAGTAGGTCAGGGTTGGAACTTGAGAATTTGCTTCTAACAAGTACTCAGGTGATGCTGATGCTGCTAGTCTGAGGATAACATTTTTAGAATCACTGAATTATACAAAGGGCAAGAATTTGCTTTGTTCCTTAACTGAAGGTTTGTTCATGTCAGTTTGTTTGATCCTGCCTCATTCTTTTTCAGAGACTTGAATCCTATGGACACTGTAATGTGATTAATGTGTCTCTATTGATGGATACTTAGGTTGTACCTTGTGTTTGCAGCTTTAATAGAAGCAGGCAAATTGGTCTATATTCAATTTTCCCAAATGGACAATTTGCCTAATGTAGAGTTCAGAAATCAAATCACAAAAAATGAATTCAAAGAATGTTCAATTTGTAGAATGTCTAAGTTGACAAATTTACCAATTGTAGCTTTATCAGGAATGATCTAACAGCCTTATAGGAATGTTAAATTTTGGTTACTAGTAATGAAATATACTTTTCTTAAAGTCACCTAAAGTAAGGTTTATATACCAGTGACGAAAATCATAAAACCACTTACAGATTTAGTAAACTAGCAATCAGTATCAATTAAAAATCTCCCTTAATTAGTGCTCTTTTTCTAACCAAAATTCTGTCATTTTTACTTAATTATGGTATTTAAATTGCCTGTGATTTTATTCATATGCCGTTGAATATAATATTCTACTTTTAAAACTTTAACATTTTGATTATTCTTTGTATATTCCTTAGTGGTATAGAAGGTTTAATTTTATCTAGCAAATAAAATTTCAAAGTTGAGTATGAATATTGGTAAGTTTTCATTAATTATCCAGTGTAACTTAAATTTAAATTTCAAAAAAACTGAAAGAAACAGAAACAACTAAAATAACACTATCACATATAAAATGTCAAAATTTTGGTTTCAAAAAGCAGCGATTAAGATGTGTTGATTTACAGTTGTCGGAAAGATGATATTTGAAAGGAGAAAATCATTCAAAACACCAGGGAAAAAAGTGAGGCTCTGTGGAAAGAATTTGTGATTAATAGATTAAATTTGATATGTAATAACCGTAAATTGAAAACTCTGGGAATTTAACTTCTGTCTAGGATGTAGAAAGTTAGAAAGAGCCCTTCCACCCTAATAACAAAAAAAAAAAAAAAAGAGTCATGTCAACTACAGAATCCTAGCCTTTTTGAAGCCATCAGAGAGCTGATGTTACAGGACATCCAAGTAACCTGAAATCCAATGGAAGGTAAATGGTCCAAGGAGACACGGAGCACCAGCACTGGGTCACGCCTGGCAGAGCATGGGAGGAACTGATGTTAGGCGCTCTACAAGCCATTAGAAAGAATTCTAAAAGTTTTAATGAATTGCTAAAGAACAAGTGAGAGCACTGAAACCTTTTGAGTCACAGACACAAGTGGAGTTTGTGTTCACTTTGAGGTTCTTCACAGATCTCCAAAGTTGTGTCCTTGAGAAAAATTAGGGGCAACGAGTAAAAATCAAGAGAGAGTCCCTCAGCAGTCAGGCCTGGAGGAGGGGAGTGACAGCTTCTGTGAGAAAGCATGAAGACCTTCCCAGACCCTTCTCTTAAATGGCACAAAAGATTTAAGATGATGGGGGAGGGAAAGAAAATGTCACCTCCAAGAAACAGCAAAGGCTTATGGCATCTGGAGGAAGGGTAAAAGGAAAAAGAAACCCTCTAGCTTTGGGAGAAGGGCAGACAAAATTCTGGTGTTATGATCCTATATCCATACCATTATATTCCCCTACCACTGGAAAAGAGACAGAAAACTCTATTGTCAGCAAGATCCACCAAATATAAGAGAGAGTTTGGCTGCTATGGGGAAGAGGGGCATGATCATTAAGAAAGCCTCACTCCAGAGACCTAGGCACGAAGGGCTTGCTTAAAAATGTGGCTGTGCCAGATCACAGAGAAACACCCTGCTTCCCCCTGCCAACTCGTTGCCTCTGGGTAGTAAGCACTAAAACTGGGGTAGGAGCAAAGGAGTGGAGAAAGAGCGCCTTTATGGTACAAATGGGCAGAGAAGACTGAAACTTGAAAAAGGAGTGAAAACACGCATGCAAAAAATCCGCTTAACGATGCTGGCCCATCCCCACCCACAAACAGAAGGTAACCTAGAGGAATTGTAAGCCAGTGGTGCAATAGGAGGTTACCATAACAACAAAACTCAAATGTAGCTCAATTCGTGATTAGATTGACTCACCCTCCTTGCACCCCCACCACCACATTATTAACCTAGCAGGAAAAGGGGCATGCATATTTCCAGGCACAAATACCATTTACCTCAGTCTATACTAACAAATGATTAATAAGTTAATGTCTCTATTGAAAAAAAAGTGGACAATAGGATTGAACAGACAGGGAATTTCAGTAGGGAGATGGAAACTATAAGAAACAAATGACCTTCAATAGGCTCATCAATACTCTTGACATAGCTGAGGAACAAATTAATTAACTTGAAGATATGAATCCCAAATGGAGAAGAAAGGAAAAATAAGGCAAAAAATATACTTGAAGAGATAATGGCTGAGAATTTTCCAAAAAATAATGAAAGATGTTGTATGAGATATTTATTGCTGCGTAACAGATCACCCCAAAACTTAGTGGCTTAAACCAACGCACATTATTGTCACACAGTTTCTGTGGGTCAGGAGTCTTGGCATGATTTAGCTGGGTTCTCTGCTTCATTGTCTCTCACAAGGCTACAGTCAAGGTGTTGGTCCAGCGTCTGCAAGTCTCCTCTGAAGGCTTGACTTGGGAAACATCACCTGGCTGTTGGGAGTCCATTGATTGTTGTTGGACTGGGTGCCTCAGTTTCTCACTGGCTATTGGCTAGAGATAACCCTCAGTCCCTTATCAGGTGTTTTAAACACTCAAGAAGAGCCAGAGAGAGAAGACCAGCAAGACAGAACTCAAGATCTTTGGTATCCTCATCACTGAAATGATACCCCATTACTTTTGCCATAGTCTATTCATTAGAATGAAGTCACTAGGTCTGTCCAACATTCAAGGGGAGGAAATTGAACAAGGATATAATTTCCATTATTAAGAATTTTATTTCCAATACATTAAGAAAGAAATAATACCAATTCAACACAAACTTCCTTATTAAATAGATGAGGAAGGAACTCTTCCCGATTCCATTTTATGAGATCAAAATTATTGTGATATTATATTCAAAGAAAGACACAAGAAGGAAAGAAAATTATAAATCAATATGCTGATGAGCATAGACGCAAAAGTTGTTATCAAGTATTCATTAATCAAATAGAGCAATGTATAAAACAGCAATCTGTGAAGAAGTAAATAGTGGGTGGAGTTACAAATCAAAAATTATTGACTTCCATTTGTATTCCATTGTGGTCAGAGAATGTGCTTTGAATATATTCAATTTTTTTTGTTTGTTTTTTTGTTTTAATTTATTGAGGCTTGTTTTATGTCCCAGCATATGGTCTATTCTGGAGAAGATCCATGATCACTAGAGAAAAATGTGTGTCCTGGTGAACTGGGATGTAAGATTCTATATACGTCTGTTCAAATTCTCTCTCTCTCTGTCTCCTTTCTTTGTTTCTCTGTTGGTAGGGCTCACTTTAGTATCTGAAGTAGGGCAGGTCTTTTATTGGCAAAATCTCTCAGCATTTCTTTGTCTGTGAAAAATTTAAGCTCTCCCTCAAATTTGAAGGAGAGTTTTGCTGAATAAAGTATTCTTGGTTGGAAATTTTTCTCTCTCAGAATTTTAAATGTCATGCCATTGCCTTCTCGCCTCCATGGTGCCACTGAGTAGTCACTACTTAGTCTTATGTTGTTTCCTTTGTATGTGGTGAATTGCTTTTCTCTTGCTGCTTTCAGAACTTGCTCCTTCTTTTCAGTATTTGACAGTCTGATCAGAATATGTCTTGGAGTGGAGTGGGTTTGTTTGGATTTATTCTATTTGGAGTTCACTGGGCATTTATGCTTTGTGTATTTATATTGTGTAGAAAGTTTGGGAAGTTTTTCCCAACAATTTCTTTGAATACTCTTTCTAGACCTTTACCCTTCTCTTCCCCTTCTGGGACATCAGTGAGTCTTAAGTTTGGAGGTTTTATTTTATCTATCATATCCCTGAGATCCATTTCAATTTTTTTCTCCATTCTTTCTTTTGTTCTTTCATTTTCTGTTCTGTGGACTTCTAGGACACTGAGTCATTGTTCGACTTCCTCTAATCTTGTATTATGTGTATCTAGAGTCTTTTTAATTTGGCCAACAGTTTCTTTTATTTCCATAAGATCTTCTATTTTTTTATTTACTTGAGCAATGTCTTCTTTATGCTCTTCTAGGGCCTTCTTTATGTCCCTTATATCCTGTGCCATGTTCTTCTTCATGTCATTTATATCCTTTGCATGTTTTCATTCCTGGATTGTAGTTCTTTGATTAATTGTGCCAAGTACTGTGTCTCTTCTAATATTTTGATTTGGGTGTTTTGAATTGGGTCCTCCATATCGTCTGGTTTTATCATGTGCATTAAGATTTTCTTTTGTTTTTGGCCTCTTGGCATTTGCTTTACTTGATCCCTAATTTGACAGAACTGTGGCTTGGTGGTGTACACTTTAACTAACCAGCAGATGGCGTCTGCGAGTCACCTAGTCCCCTCAAGTCAGTTCTCCTCAACTTTGTCTTTGTGGTGTGTGGGGAAATGATTCTTGTGGGGTTCAATTGGTGAACTCAGTTTGGGTGTGTTGTTGGTGCTGTCCGCCCTGAATGTGGGGCATGTGTCTGGGTGGTTAGGGAGGCAGGGAAGCTTTAATAATCAAACCTCCCAGGTGTCCGCAGAGATTCAAGGCTGTTGCAAGAGTCTAAGTCTTCATTTCAGTTTTGCCCCAGATTTTCTCTGCTGCTGACCCACAAATCCCTGGCATTGATGTAGCGTCCCTGGGTTTTCCAAGTGGACCCCCCTTCTCAGCTGTGATCTTCCAGGACCTCTGCTGAGGGAAGGCTGTGCTATGTCACAAGTGTGCGCCATTCCTCAAGGGAAGCCCCAGGCCACTGGGCCATGCAGGGGCGCTCCCAGCCTGATGCAAAGATGGCTGAAAAGGGCGTCTCAACCCCCCCCCCTTTTGCACAGCTCCGCTTTTCCAGCTCCAGGATAACTAGCTGTGTATGCACCCAAGGCCACTGTCCATGGCCGATATTGTGGCATGTGCGCGGTGCAGCGGGATACACTCCCCATCACACTGGGTTTCCTGGTGTGGCTCTGGGCTGTGGGTACTGCCCCAGGGAAGGAGTGTCTCCAGCCCGCCAGGGAGCCGGCTGCAAGCAGCATGTTTTCTTTCTCCTTTTGGCTCTCCCCTCTGCCCCTCTGGCCCTGAGGGAATCAGCAGCAGGTGTGGGGAGGGTTATCCTCCATGCCAGACACCAAGAGGTTGGCACAGCCCACTCCTGCCGTGCTTCACTGCGTGGTTCTCACTGTCATAACTGCAGCCTCTCCTGGGTTTTTTTTTTTTTTTTTTAAAGAACTATTCCGTCTCCAAATGTCAACACCCGGTTTCCCCACACTGCAGCGTGGCTACAGAACTTTCAGCCAGCTTACTCACTCATTTCAGAATGCAGACTCCCAGTTTCACCACAAGTGCATGCTCCCTGTGGTTTTAGCAGACCTTTTCCAGCTGGAGCATCGCTGAAACTGGTGTTCTGGGTCACTTTCTGGTTTTTATCTAATATTTTTTCACGGAGGTGTTTTTTTGCCCTGTCTCTCCTAGCCGCCATCTTAGGTTCTCCCTTGGATTTAATGTTTTTAACACCCAGTAACAAATTTTTAATGCAACAGATTGAAACAGAAATTGTTTCAATTAAGTACTTTTGATGATTTACATATCAACATATATTTTTATGTAAGTATGTGTATACTGATATATAGTTTAATTTGTATGTATACCTTAAGAGATCCTGTTGTCCCTGAGAATGACTAATAGAAATCTCATTTTGAATATCTGTTTGTCACCTTAAATTCAACATACCCAAAACAGAACACTTTCTGCCAAAATTTGTTTTGTGTCTCATTTCACCAACTCAGAAGTAGTACTATCTTCCAGGACAGAAGCCCACCCTTCCCAATCTAGACCCCACTCTAAATCACAAACATGACAGTACTCTGCTTTGTAAAATTTTGAAAATCCTTCAGAAGTTCTCCATGGCTGACCCTTGCCTAGAAATTCTTTATGATCTTCCAATTGACACATACATGCATAACATTATCATCTGCCATTCACCCGTCCCTCCACTCTAGTCCTGGAAATTACTGACAGATTCTACTCCATAATTCTAGTCCTTAGTTCTATGTCTGTTCACAGTTCTACCTGCCGCAAACTATCTTTTCTACTTCTTTAACTTACTTCCTCCACTCCTAGTGGTCTATCAGAGCTCAGCTGAAACATTATTTCCTCCATGAAAACATTCTTATTCATTTTTATTTACAAAGCCCCTCCTGTATACGTCCTGCATCATCCTCTAGAGCAGCAGTTACACAAAACAGTATCTTTGAATGAATGAATGCTATGAAAAACAAAATGTTATACGTATAGCTTTCTTCAGTATAAAAATGAAATAGCACCATTATTAAAACTGTCATTTGTTACCACAAGGATGTTAAAGCTAAAATAGGATAAATACAAGGACAACAAAACAAACATGGCAACAACCATGAACTATTTGTCAGTCACTGGGCTAAATGCAATACATGGATTATTTGATTCTCACAATCCTCCATGAAGTTCTACTACTATTTTCTCCATTTTATAGGTGAAAAATGAAGACTCAGAGAAGTAAATCTGATATTCAACACAGATAAGCAATCTTGTCAGTCATTTCCCCAGTAAAACAGTCATCAGTATTCCATTTGACACTTACAAAGGACAAAGATGTTGGTAGATGGGAAAGCTAGGTATATCGAGCTTTATAACAACAGTTGGGTCTGCGATATTTTAGAAGTGTTTTCAGTACTGAAGAACTGTAAGCATTCCCTCCTTCTTTGGTGCTCAAGTTCCAACTGTGTTTTCCATCAATGATAGAACACTTTTAGCTCAAAAATTAGACATGTGACACTACAGAATTTTTTTTTATTATCAGTTGTCTAATAGGTGCTGAGCTTGTGAAATGTAAATGGCACTTCAGTGACTTGTTTGTATAAATATTTTACAAAATATTAAACGTAAAGGATGAATTATGACATATAGATCCCTAACATGATCTAGAAAAACTCTCAATTATATTCAACTTTGTGTGCTTGGCATTTTTTCCACCTTTGACATCTAACCAAGAATTATCTAATTTTGAGAGCTATGTTTCAAATATCTAACACATACAAAAAAAAAAACTTCTTAAAATCGCTAATTTTAAACATCACAGGAGAAGCTCTCAGAAGAAGCTCTCAGCAGGCTGCTTCATGGACCAGTCCATGTAGTTGACCTTTGGTGCTTCAAGAAGACAAGATATATGAGGTCTAATAATTTGCTTCACCTATGCACCTTTATCATCAAAACTATGGATGAGCCCCATCAAAAACTATGAGTCAGCCTGCTGTTCAGTGAAAATGAATTATGAATGAGTTTGTCAGTGACTCAGAATGAAACATAAATCTTTAAAGCTAATGCAACTGATTCTGTATTTGTCTTATTTTCATTAATGCTTTAAAAAAAGGAACCTGACTACAATATTACAGTTTCTGCACTATTCAGTCATCTGCATTTTATTGAAACAAATACATGATTTACTTATTTTCAGTTTGTCTCCTCTCATCTCACTATGAATAAACTGAATCAGGAGATCAAAAATTTGTCTATCTTCTGAGTTTTATTCAGTTTAGCTGAAGCCCTTCCATCTGTTCTGGGCTTAAAAGACTCCAAATTTATTCTATTCAAGGTCAGGACACAGGAAAGAATGATACACCTCAGCCATTCAATTAAAAAAAGGAGAGAGAGAAAGAGAGAAACTGCATATCACATTTCAATTGTCAGATGCTTTCAATGTGATGAAAACATATTGTACACCAGTGGGCTTCAAAAGGTCACCAAATACAAAGCAGCTCTCCTCTCCCTGCTTGCCTGTTTAATGTGACATTGCAGGCTCACAACATTAAGGGCAGTAGCAAGGGTATTTTATTCAAGTATTCTTCCACTTATTCTTTCTTTATTGTCATTCTTTCATTCATTTATTCATTCATTCAAAAACTTCCAAATTAGAAGGAGATGGTCAATAAATGTGTTTAGTCAGGAGGAGCAATAAAGAAAGACAACTGTTTAAAATAGTGGTTTTAAACTTGCACATTACTCACATGCAAGTGTCAGAAATTTAGCAACAGCTTCAGCTCCATAGAAGATCAGCTTAACTTCCTCAATGCCTATTTTTTTCTATCTGGCCTCTCAGGTCCCAGCTTAATGAAAGACAAGAAATGGCAGTGCATTTCATGGGAGAGCCAGTTCTCATTTTTGCTTTGCATATGAAAGCCTATCCAAGAATGTCAGATAAGCATTTGAGACTGAGATGGACAGAAGAGCCCACACCACACTTCCGAAGTATTCCAAATGCTAAGCATTCTTTGACCTGATTTGGCTCAGAAGTTCCTTGTTCCCTCTTTCTGTTCTCAGTTGCATTTTTTTTCCAGGCTGCTCTGTGAACTGTTAATCCAGCTCTTCTCAGTACCTGCTGGAAATGAAAGGAAACAATTGACTTTTCCACAAGTCAAACTGCTACCTGCTGAAGGTGCTGCTTCCCCCCTTTAAATCTGCTTAGGAAGCCAGCTTCTTGCCCTCTAGTTTCTTCCCCAGGTTCAACTGGAAGCATTAACAAAACTGTAAGGCAAAGTAATTTCAATTATTTAGGCTGCCAGGATGGAGCAGAAGGAGAACAAGAAAATGAACAACTGCTTTCCCACACAGCAGGGAGGTGGACACAGTCCAAATATGAAAAACCCTTTTCTCAGTCAGCTGGACCATTCACATCTAGCAAGCACAGTTTATAATCATCATAGAACAATTGTCATTGTCATGTTCCAAACCATGCATGACAGTGCTACTCTTTTGTTATAAATTCTCTATTGGCCACACTGTAACTGGGAAATCATCCCCTCTAAATTTCCTCTCACTGCAGGCAGCCTCTGTAAGACAGGGGCATCTGCCAAGCAAGCTCTGCCTATAAAGGCAACAGGAACAATCCTGGGCAGCAGATATCATCATCTAACATACAAGTGCCCCCTGAGGTGTCTTTGGCTTCTTTTCTACATTATAAAATCTTCTACCCACCCTATCCTTTCTTCTTTTTTTTTTTTTTCTCTCATTTTATGAAACATTGAAAGGAGGGAAAAAAGCACCATTGAAATTGAGTCTTCCAAGAGGCATAAATACTTCACAACAATAAGGCGGGTCAAAATTCATTTGCCTCATTTCATTCATTGCAGTTATGAATGTCAATGCATCTCATTTTTTAACTTTCAAAACAAGGAATTTAACCTTTAAAATGCCTAAAACATGGTAATGAACTTCAACTGGAAAAAAGCAGTTAAATGTCCTATAGAAGCAGTTCTACAGGTATCATATACATTTTGATTTTTCAACAAAATTCACTTGTGACCTATAAGAAAGCTGTTCTGAATTAGTAAAATATCTAATATGGAGAGGCAGTTTTTTAAAAATGCCAGCTCTGCTGCTTTCAAGTAATAACGTGACTAGAACTAAACTAATAGAAGATTGCCTAATGAAATTCTTTGCATTATTGAATAAATATGATTTCCAACCAACACATCAATTCTCTGGAATGTAAATATTAACTTCTAATGTGCTTAAGGGAGTCTACAAAATTTATTTACATTGCTTATTCAACAAATACATAGAGATATTATAAAGTTAAACTCCAGGATGGCCTCCATCCAATGAGAAAAAAATCTGACTTACAATCAGAGTCAAAAAAGCCCTTTTCAGTCCACATTTATTAAGGAACCATGCTAAGAACTGGAAATGCAAAGAGCTATATGATGTAAGCCTTGCCATAACAGAGCTTAGAATCTAATAAGCTCTTATCAAACTTTTATTGTATTAGTCAGAGTTCTTTAGGGAAACAGACCAACAGAAGATACGGGTAAATATTATGAGATCTTTAAAAGAATTGTTTCACATGACTGTGGAGATAGGCAAGTCCAAATTCTGTAGGGCAGGCTACAAGCTAGGAATTCCAATGAACGTTTTCCATGAATTCCCCAGGAGAAGCTGGCTGGCTGAAGTAAAGATGGGAATTCTCTCTTCTGACTGCTGAAATCATCACTTCTCCTTTTAATGCCTTCCACTGATTGGATGAGACATCTCTCATTGTTGAAGGCAGTCTCCTCAGTTGACTGTAGATGTAATCAACCATAAATGCATTCAACTTACTGATGATTTAAGTCCACAAAATGTCCTCACAGTAACAATCTGGTCAATGCTTACTTAACCAAACAACTGGACACCATAAACTGGCAAAGCTGACATATGAAATTAACCATCACAGTCCATCCTTTGTCAACTTGGCAGCCATACTCATCTCTTTAAGCCAAACTTAATCCTTAAATAACAAGAAGTCATATTTTCATCTAACAATATTCAAATGTCCTGTGTACAACCAGAGATGCACTAACTTTCCCCAGAATAGCGTGCAAGTCTTTGGGTAATATTCATTCTTAAACTTGATAGCCTATAACTTATATACTACAACATGAAGTTTTGCCACTTGCGTCATATAATAAGGGGATAAGATAGGGAAGAAAACAAAGATATTTGTTTTATTCAAATAAACATAACAAAATGAGGAAGAAATATTCACAACCATTACAGTCCTCTTTCTGTAACTAGTCATGTGGTTGTAGTTCATATTTATCACTACCTTCTCTTACTACCCATTCCATGTTCCTTTTACCTTCAGCAAGCACTGCAGCTGGCTGTGGTTCTTTGCCTGGTGGGGTGGTCCAAACCTTCATTCCTGAAGTTTCTGGGCCATAGTCCTGCCTGGATTGAGCTATTGCAGTTTTCCATTGACATTAATCCCAGGGCATGGTGGTACTATAATATGCCCTAGGGGGGATCCCCTGTATCTCAGGCAAACTATTCTTTACCTCCATTGTGTAGTTGCAGTCCTATTTCCCCTTAATAGCCAGGATCTATCACCCTAGCCTGTACAGCATTTCCCTTCTTTGCCTGTTGATTCAGAGGCATGAGGAGCCCAAAGTGGCCAAGCGGCAGTCTTAACTTCCAGTTTGATGAAATTATTGTTTCTCCTGGGGGAAGCACTCCTCCTTTTGGAACTAAGACCTATAGACCAGCAGAGCTTAAAGTTGTAAGGACCGGAAGCAAAAATTTTTCTAGAGGATCACCATGGGTAATAATGCGTGGTGCCACTCCCATTTCCACCCCTTGATTCCTGTTCCCGTGAATCCTGGCTTTAGGAGGAAAGCACCACAGAGTGGATACTGATCTAGAGCATACACAACCTACAGAAGAACATTGCCCCAGCCCTAATCAGTTTTAGTTTCCTGCGTTGCTTAAATTAATGAAATGGTTAGGCTTAAACAATGGGAATTTGTTTGCTCAAAGTTTTGAAGCCAAGAAAATGCCCGTATCAAGACATCATCAAGGTGATGCTTTCTTCCTGAAGACCAGCTGCCAGGGATCCTGGTCTCCTCTATCACATGGCAAGGCACACAACCGCTTCTGCTGGTCTCTCCCTTCTCTTCCCGATTACATTGATTTCAGCTTCTTGCTTCTCTCTCTTTGTCAGAATTTCATTCTCTTATAAAGAACTCCAGAAATAGGATTATGACCCATCCTGATTGGGGTGGGCCACACATTAACTGAAGTAGTCTCATCAAAAGGTCCTACTTACAATGGGTCCACACCCACAGGAATGGATCAGATTTAAGAATTGTTTGTTCTGGGGCACATACAGCTTCAAGCCACCATAAATACAAAGATATACCATCCATATTACTGGGCAATAAATAAGTGATATAAACAATAAACTCAACATAGCTTTAGAAAAGAGTTCAGTAAATAAAAGTGAACAGAATAGGTGTTTCAGGTAAGTAAACAAGGGTGAAAATGAGGATGAACATGGCTGGTCAGGGAGTACTGAGTACCCACTCTGGTTGAAATACAGGTTTTGAGAAGAATATTAGCTGGAAGGTAGGTTAAGGATATATTTTGGAGAGCAAGAACACAAAGATAAAACTATTCAAACTTCATCCTAAATGATGAAAATGTTCAAAGAACAGTAAGTATGGAGAAATATACAAAATAATGTTTTCTAAAAATTTATTTTACTGTTGATACTTCCAGTAAACCACAGAAGTAGGGAAAGATTCAAAGCAAAAATTAGTCAGTTTAAATCAGAGACATTTTGTGATATATACATATATTCTATCTATATTTGAGTATGTAGGTGTATAGTTACCTAATTTATATGAATTTATGCATGGTTTCAGATCAAAATAGCTAAGGGCAATGACTCCAAAATTAATTTGAAAAGCAGAAATTAAACGTAATAATTTTGCATAATAAAAAAACCATGTTTTTAATCTATTCAGTTTTCTGGAGCTAGTCTAACTATGGAATTGGTTCAAGATTTTTCAATAAACCAAAGAGATATTATTAGAAATTTGAAGTCTTTCAAGTGATCATGGTAGTAAATTTTGAACACAGAAATTGTCAAAAAAGAAAATACTGTAGAAAGAATATTCCATCTTAGTCTACCCACATATGAAAAGAAAAAAATTACCTACCTGTGCACTGAGCACTCTGAAGCCTCCCACTAATCCTCTGATACCACAAATTTCCAAAAAGTTGGGAGTATCACACAGTCACAATGTTACCTATTTTCTTTCTGCATGTAAGAAGGTAGCAATGTGGAGGAAAGAGCCAAAGAGGGCCCCACATGAGACAGACACTGCTCTAAGGCACACAGTGCAGGAATTCCTCTTGAAGTGTCCTTGTTTGCTCTCTTGACCTTGACAAATCCACCTGCCCATGCATATCTCTCACGAAGAAGAGACTTAGACTCATGGTAAATGTATTAACAGGCTAAAGTGTTTGAAAATTGCACAAATCATTTAATCCTCAAGACAAACCATCTTTGAGGTAAAAATTATTGACTCTATTTTATAGACTTGGGAAAGTTAAATAACTTAAGATCATAAGACTAGTTTCATATTCCCAGTTATCAGAAATTAAAATTCATGATCTGTACCAGAATTACTGATTTTGAATGTGAGAGCATATGATGGCAAGATTTTATCCAATGTCTTGTTGGAAGTCACAGGGCAGGTTATTGGTAGAGCAAAACGAAAGCCAGACCAGGACAGTAAGAATTTCATACCAATATTCACTCCAAACACTTGTCAAAAAAATCAAATGGCTTTTAACATCCATCATTCAGCTCTCATAAAAACCAAGTTCAACTCTTTTATTAGACTGTCATTTATAAGAATGATCAAATTATTTTCAAATTAAATAAATAAATAAATAGAAATATTTTCACTTAGAGAGGCAAGAAATTGTATTGTTTGCCCTTCAATATTCTTGTTCATTTCTTTTGAAAATGATTTACCAGGTTGGAATTCATTTGAACAATAGCCTGAAAAGATTTCATGGTGTGGGAAATAGTTTCCTCCAAAAAAATTTGAGTCACTTAATGTCTACTGAAATTGGATAAGCCAGAATGGCAGTCAAGATGAAAATTGAGCCCAACTTGTTCAAATTCAGTTTTCCCAAACCAAAATATGATATAGAATCAAACTCTTTCCTATCTGTTATTATATATTTGAATGCAAAATCATCAATTACATCAAATTCATTTTTTAATTCACAGGCTACTTAACTGTTTAGCTGAATTGTGATAAACTAGCTTTTGCTACATCAGATAAGGTTACTCAACCTTGAACTGCAACCACCAGAACAGAGATTTTTCTAGTCTGTATCATTTGCCTTACTCCCTTAAGAGTTACCCACAGCATTTTATGACCAGATTAAGTGTCACAGGAAATATATCCTTTTGGCTTAAACAGCCAGGAGCTATTATTATTCTTTTCCTTGCAAGAGAAATTTGACCTCATCTCCACAAGTTTCATATCCCACAGTGAAGCAAGCTTATCATTTAATTTACAGTTAGATGACTTTAATGCTTTTACTTGGGGGAGATGCAACAAAGTCTTTTATCATTTGTCTTAATGTAAAGCCCAAGAAAGAAGATTTGGAATGAGAGGAGGGAAAAAGCAACCTTTTTTCATGTTTGGTCTAGAACTTGGGATTTGGCATCATGTTGGGGTTGGGTTGTACAATTGATGTGTAGAGGTTTAGCTGTTCTTATATTTATAGCAGCTACTATGTGCAAGATATTTACATATATCATATTATTTAGTGCTCTCAAAACACACCAAAGTGAGTATTATAACTCTTTGTTTATAGACAAATAAACTGAGGCTCAGAAGATAAAATAACTTGCTCAAGGCCATTCAGTAACTGGCGTGACAAAGTTTCCAATCCTTGCCTACTCCAATATCCATGTTATTTCCGCTACTGCATGCTGCCTCTGTAAATATATCTACCTCTCAGATCTCATCTTCCCCAGTTCCCCAAGAACAAATAAAACACTGCTCCCGCCTCTACTTACACATAGTGCATATGTATGAGAACTATTCCCTAGGCCATCAGAAGAAATATTTGCCTATCTTCATGGATGCAAGGCTGAAATAATGATGTATAATAGAAAAGACACTGAAATATCTAAAACACGTTCTATGAAGACTGTATATATGTGAAATTATGTATGTGTGTGTATGTGTGTCTGTTCTCTCTCACTCTTTCTCTCATACACACACACACACACATACCCCCACTGATGTTTGCTTCTGAAAATGGAGGATTTTTTCCAAAGGCACAAAGGCACAAGAACAAAGGGTGCAAAAAAGATGTTAGCAACAAAGTTTCTGAATCTACAAAAAAAAAAAAACACAGAAGAATGAGTCATAATTAATGTAGCAGACCTGAGGAAGCTGAATCCTTAGCTCTCTGTGGGAAAGCAAGAAGCTAAACAATTTGTACCACAGAATTCATAAAAATGTTCATAAATTGATGATGTTACTACTGGAATGTAGTGAGAAAAAGAGGAAGATTGGTTGAAAGACATTTTAAACAGTAAGTAGACTTTCAGATCTCCTCTCCTATTCTACAAAGCCAGGTTTGCCCCGTCCCCAACAAAATACCAGAGATTTATACACTACAGCAGGTAAAACAGAGGTTCTCTTGATAGCGGAATACCAGACAAAATTTAGGACTTGGTACTGTACTAAAAACTGGATTTTCAGAGAAAGTTTTCATATTCAGCCTCCAAGTTGTCCTCACCCAGTACTGAGCTCCCAGAACACAAGCTTATACCCTTAAAACAAAAGTAGAAATTATTCTTTGGGGAATCTGACCAGCTTGAGAGAAAAAACCTAAAGGTATTAGCATTTGGTTTTCCCCAATGATACCACCAATGAAGCTCCAAATCAGTAAGTGCTACCAAAAGCCCATAAAATATTTTCAAATAATCTGTTGAACAAACAGTAATCCTACTATAAAGGTAGAGTTCCATGACATGCAGTTAACTTGCATGAATCCAACTACATGTTGTTAAAACAAACTATGTGAGTAACACAGACCTGAAGATGAACATACATCTAAGAGTGAGCATGAGATGGGAAATATATTTCCTGTTCCTTTAGTTAGTCCTTAGTTCCTGCTTGCATATCACAATTTGATTCTAATGTTAAAGATATACACTTTTGTACAAAATGACCTTTTAAAATGTACAAAATAAGTACAAATAAAAAGTATAAGATTGAATACATAAAATAATGCATATTGTTGTAATTTATAGGGTATTTAACTTGTAAGAGTATTTTTCACTGTATTTTTGCCTTTTTTGTGTTGTTCAATACCCGTCGCCTCCATGAAAAGCAGCTCTACCGTATATATGCTATGAAATCTCACCCAAATTTTCTAATACAGTTCTCCAATACTTCTGTTCTTGTGTAAGTTTCCCATGTTAGAATACAAGTTTATATCATCAAATTTACAAAAAGCTATAATTTTTTAAAACAGTATATCCCCCCAAACTCCCCTCTGTATCCTGTAATTTAGCACAATAAAATAAGTAGCATCTTAAATAATGAATTTGCAGTAAAATTACAGCAAATATGTGGGTTATCCTACATCCACTATTGGGTTCAAACTCATGGTTAATTTAAATATTTAAATTTAAATATTTCAAAAATATAAAAGGTGATCTCTAGTAGCTCTTTTAGGATTCTCAATACATGCTAGCCACAGTTAATAATCCTCTTTCTTAACACTAAGAAGTCCGTTGCTATATTTCTCAAGAGTGACTTGTCCAGCATTAGCTATATGCTTAATAAGTATTTCTGCTCATACCATGCTGTCACATTAGAAAATGATATAATCATTACATTAGATTTTCTTCTAATGCATGTTTCAATGAATACATTAAGGTATATTCATGAATTTCACAAATATATATGCCGCTATAGTTTCTTGCTAAAACAGTTGGTCAAATACAATAAAAAACTGCAAAAATATGTCTTGGTCTTGTACTTTTGATTATATTATGTTGTCCATTATAACTTTCCCATCATCTATGTGATATTTATTAAAATTTTTTCTTCCAATGCAAACAAATACTCTCCAGAATTGGATGTTGATCAAAAATAAAATATAGAAATAAGTTCAAACATCAAATTGAGATTTCAGACTAAATGTGTAAAAAACTTAACTGCTATATTTCTGACACCAATCAACAACAAGGAAAGCAAAAATGTAAAATGGAAATTCCATCATCTTTGATACTAGAAAATACCCCTAACACCTAACTTCACAATAAATGAAGAAAGGCTGCCAAATGGAGTGAAAATTGGCCATTCAGAGAATGCAGATTAAAACTATAATAAGACAGCATTTATCCCTACCAGAAAATACTAGAAAAAAATTAAATCTGATAAGATCAATGCTGGCAAGGATGTAGAAACCTAGGAATTATTATGCACTGCTGATTGGACTGTAAACTAAAATAACCACTTTGGAAAATGATTTCACATTCTCTAAAGCTATAAACATATAGAGTCAAGAAATCTCAAACCCAGGCACATAGCCCAGAGCAAAGGCTCAAACTTTATTTGCTCACTTATTCCCTGAACATTTCTCAAACTTCTATACACTCTTGCCCATTTTTAAATTGACTACCATTATTAATCAGAAGTTATTATAGTTGCAATGTAATTTCCAGTTTATTATAAATATAGCATTTCAAAATAAAACTTGTTTAATCCCTCTTTTTAAATGAGTCTAAGGAATTTAAATATCATAATAACTTTTACCAACAATCATTTATTTAAAAATGCATAATCAAGCTCTTCAACATTCAGAAATTTAACATTTGTCCTTTTCATCCTTGAACTCATATTTCTATTCCATTCCTCCACCTAATTTTATCTGAATGCAATACATTTTATGCTTGAATGTCTATTGGTAATGATGTATGCCAATTTAGGAAATAAGAAAACAGTCAAGGCAAATAAATTAGTGAACAAAAAATGAAAGAGAAACAAGATTTCTGTCCCTGAGAAGATGGATTGCATGTACTTTTACTTGTTCCTTCCACTAAGTACAACTGAAGACTCTGGAGACCATATATAAAACAAACATATGAAGAGTATAAAGGGTAGAGAAATGAAAGAAGACTGACCAGGGACATCAGGACCCTAGGAACAGCACAACAGTGAGGTCCTTGGGCTTTCTTCTTGCCTCACATATCCCAGTTTTGGATCTGAAGAAGACAGCCACCAGGATGCCAAAGATATAGATTTTTTTAAAGCTCCACCAAAAGTCCACCCCACTCTATGTGTCAACGAATGACAAGTGAGGAACCGGGATTAGTACGTCCACCTGGCAGTAATGAGGAAGTGCCTCCCCATTACCCTGCTAGAGTAGTTACCACAGAAATCCATCTAAATTAGTTTAAATAAGATGTAGTCTGTAAACATATTTTGAAAATGTCCAGATATCAATCAAAAGTCACTTATACTAAGAACCAGGACAATCTCAAACTGAATGAAAAGTGCAATCAATAGATGCCAACACTGAGATAACAAGGATGCTAGAATTATGAAAAATATTTTAAAGTAGTCATGATAAAAGTACCTTAATGAGCAGCTGAGAGACAAGGACACCCACAGAAGCTCAGAGAGGAAGCCACTGGAACCAGAAGCTGAAAGCAATGAGACCCAGGAGAGAAGGACCAGCAGATGCCAGCCATGTGCTTTTCCATGTGACAGAGGTGCCCCAGATGCCGGCTGCCTTTCTTCAGAGAAGGTATCATCCTGTTGATGTCTTAATTTGGACATTTTCATGGCCTTAGGCCTGTGAGATTGTAAGCTAATAAATCCCCATAGTAAAAGCCAACCCATTTCTGGTATATTGCATTCTGGCAGCTTTAGCAAACTGAAACACAGGCTTTATTCTCCTTTTGAGTATTTAAAATTACGTTTGACATTAGAAACAAAAAACTTTAACGTGGTATAATGCGGTTTTAATGTATGTGGACAAAATTCTTAAGAAAATTATATTATCAACTGGTAAAAGAAAGGAGACATAAAGGATGGTAAGATTTCTGCATTTCACTCAAACCAGTAAAATGTGAATACCAGCAGACTGTGAAAAGTTGTGTAAATATATAATGTAATACCTAGAACAACCACTAAAAAAGCCATATAAAGACATACATTCAAAAATATTGTAGATAAATCCAAAGGAATTCTAAAAAATGTTCAAGAAACTTAGAGGAAAGCAGGAACAATAAAAGGACATAGTCTACCATATTAACAGGCTAAAGAAGAAAATCACGTGATCATATCAATTGATGCAGAACAAGCATTTAACAAAACTCAACACCCATCCATGACTTTAAAACTGTCAGAAAACTAGAAATAGAGGAAACTTTCTCAAATTGATAAAGAATGTCTACAAAGGACTCATAGCTACCATCATACTTAAAGGTAAAAGAACAAATACTGTTACTCAAAGTTCAGGAACAAGGCAAAGATGTGCACTCTCACTACTTCTACCACTGAATTGTATAACTGGAAGAGCATAAAATGGGAAATTTTAGGTTGTATACATGTTACCAGAATTACTTCAAAAAAAAAAAAAAAACAGAACTGTACAGTATAAAGAATGAACCATAATGTGAAGTATGACTGTAGTTAATAATACAGTTATAATATTACTTCATCAACTGTAACTAATGTACCACTAATGAAAAATGTTAATAATGGGGAAAACTCTGTGTGTGAGGGTACATATATAAGAACTGTGTACTAGATAGTACATGATTTTTCTGTAAACCTACAACTGCTCTAATAAAAAAAAGCAGTACTGGAAGTTCTAAGCAGTGCAAAAAGGCAATAAAAGTGCAATTGATGGGTCATGTGGTAAGCGTATGTTTAGTTTTTAAATAACCTACTACACTGTTCTCCAGAGTGACTGTACCATATTACATTCTCACCAAGATACAGAGATCCACTTTCTCCACTACTCAACAGCATAACGTTCCTCAGTAGAAGAATAGATAAACTGTGGTGCATCCATACTATAGAAAACTATTCAGCAATTAAAAGAAACAAACTATTGATACATGCAACAACATGAATGGATCTCAAGGACATTATGCTGAGTGGGAAAAAATCTGAAAATGTCACATACTGTATGATTCCAATCATATAACATTCTAAAAATGGCAAAATTATAGAGACGGAAAACAGTTCTGTGGTTGCCAGGGATTAGGAGTGGTGGGGGGGGAGCCGAGTGGGTGTGTCTGTAAAGAGGAAGCATGAAGGAGATATTTGTAGTGGTGGAATAATTCTATATCTTGATTTCAGTGGTTGTTGCACAAATCTACATATGTAATAAATTGGCATAAACTATACACATATATTGTACCAGTGTCAATTTCCTGGCTTTGACACTGTACTATAATCAAGTAAAACATAGCATCTGGGAGAAATGAGAGGCTCCAGTGAACCTCTATATACTAACTTTACAACTTTCTCTGAATCTTTAATTGTTGCAAAACAAAGAGTTTTTAAAAAGTCAACATTATATTGATACTAGGATTTGCCAAAAAAAGAGAAGAAAACTGTAGACCAATGTCATTTATAAATACTGATTCCAAAATAATACTAATAAAAATAAAAGATTGCAAAAGCATTTAGGAGCACATTGATGCACTATGATGAAATTGTGTTATGATGTAAATGCAAGGATGGTTTGATATTTAAAATCTATTAATACAATTTTCAAAATAAAGGGATTAAAAAGAAAAATCTCTCTAGATGGTGAAAAGCAACTTGATAAATTACAAAGTCTATTCTTAAAGAAAATTATTAATAAGGTATGATACATTGTCCCTTAATCGTATATGATATCTACATATGAAAATATATGGACATGTATATGAATATATACCAACCAAAAGTCATCACTGCTATTAATGATGTTTGTAGTTTGCAATTATATTTGTTTGCTTGTTTTTTGTTGTTGTTGTTTGCTCATCCCTCCATCACATTTAAGGCAAAACTGGTACTATTCTTAAGTATTTTACTTAACCACTGTCCTCTATATACCCAAAAATAATTAACAGAAAACTAATAAAAGTAATAAGAAATTTAAGGTTGACTGATAAGAAATTAAAATACAAAATAAATAAGCTCCTTATATACAAAATACTGGATAGAAAATATAATGAAATTTTAAATCTCATTTATTAGTTATAGGTGTAGATCATAACAATTAATTATAAAGTTCTAGGAATATATATAATAAGAAATGTGCAAGATGTTTTTGAAGAAAACTTTAACTAAAGGTCATTACAAAATACTGAGGGGCATTTAAAAACCAGAATAATTAAATCCATACCCTCTAAAATATGGAAAAAGAACTTCCTATTTCAAATATTCCATTTTCTCTTAAATAAGCCAAAGATTGAATTCAACCCTAATTAAATATTCTGCCACAATACTTGAAGATAAGACAATGTTATTCTAAATTTTATTTAGCTATCACTGTCTTTTATAGATTTGGGGGTATGTCAACAAATTTCTGCCTAACTCGAAGTCACCATGAGTTTCTTTTAAAATTATTTTATTGCTTTAGGTTATACATTTAAGTCTCTCATTCATTCAAGTTAACTTTTTATGCCGTGCAAAGTGTGCAGTGTGTTTATATATTGATATCCAATTGTTCCACTTTCATTTGTTGAAAAAATCAAACTTTCTCCATGAATTGCCATTGGAACTGTATCAAAAAGAAAGTGAAATAAATGTGCGTGCTTATTTCTGGACCATTGCCTTTTTCCAATGATTGATGTGTCTATCCTTTTGCTACATCATACTACCTTGATTGCTATAGCAGTACAAGTCTTGAAAGAGATAGTGTGAGTCCTCCAAATTCATTCTTTTTTCAAAACTTTTAGCTCTTCTAGTTCCTTTGCATTTCCATACAAATGTTGGAATCAGCTTGTCAAATTTTTACAGAACTTCTGGGATTTTTAAAATTTTTTATTGTGTTAACATATATATATAACAAAAATTGCCATTTTAAGTGTAAAACTAAGTGGCATTAATTACATTTATAACGTTGTGCTACCATCATCACCATCCATTATCAAAATTTTTCATCACCCCAAATGGAAACTGTGTACCCACTAAGCGATAACTGCTATCCCTCCTTCTGCCAACACCTGATAGCTTCTACTACTTTTTCTATACTATGAATCCTTCTAGGATTTTGACTGGAATTTTGTAGCAATATACATAAATGTGGGAAGAATTGATATAGTAACAATATTAAATGTTCCAATTCATGATGGTGGTATTTTGCTCCATTTATTTGGGGCTGCTTTGGCTTATTTCATCACTGTTTTGAAGTTTTCAGCATACAGATCTTGTACATATTTTGTCAGAGTTATACCTAAGAATTTCATGTTTTTGTTTATGGTAAATGGTATTGTTTTAAATTTTCAATATCCAAGGTGTTTGTTGCTAATATATTGTAATACAGTTGAATTTTATATATAGGCCTTGTATCGTACAACTCAATGTCTTACTAGTTCTAATAACACTTATTTAGAGTTTTTGAGATAGTCCAATTAAATAATCATGTCATCAACAAATAGAGAGTTTTATTTCCTCCTTACCATTGTGTATGCCACTTATTTCTTTCCTTTTCTTTGTTGTATAGCTCAGTAACTCCAGTGTAACATTGAATGGATGTGGTGATACCAACACACTTGCCTTTTCCCAATCTTAGGAGCAAAGATTCAGTCTTTCACTATTAAGCATGATTTTAACTGTTGATTTACTACATGATGCCCTCTTTTAATTGAGGAAGTTCCCTGTTACTCCTAGTTTGCTGGGAATTTCCATAATAGCAGGTGTCAAATTTGGTCAAAATATTTTTTCTGAGCATATTAAGATAATTATCTAAATTTTCTCTTTAATGTCTTTTTTATCAGAGAAGTAATAGGTTTACAGAAAAATCATATATAAAATACAGAGTTCCCATATGCCACCCTATTATTAACCTATGAAAAACTTTACCAAAGTGTTACTAGAACTAATAAGAAAGTTTGAGAGATTGCAGTATACAAAACCAATAAATGTTACAATTGATGGAATAACATTTTTATAATTGTGTTATTAACTATTGTCCATGTTTTCTATTAGGATTCACTATATATGTTGTACGTCCCCTTTTTTAAATTTTTAGTTTAGTAGCATATAAACAACTAAAATTTCCACTATAAACAACTGTGCCAGTTTGGATTTATTGTGTCCCCCAAAATGCCTCTAACTTTGATGCAATTTTGTGGCGGCAGATGTATTAGTGTTGATTAGGTTGGAAGCTTCTGATTGAGTGTTTCCATGGAGATGTGACCCACCCAACCGTGACTGACATCTTTGATTAGGGTGTGACCTCTTGATTGATTGTTTCCATGGAAATGTGGCCCTGCCCATTCAGGGTGGGTCTGAATTAAATCACTGGAGCCATATTAAAAAGCTGATAAACAGAGAGATTGAGAGCAAATGGGAGTGACATTTTGAAGAGGAGCTGCAGCTAAAAGAGGACAAAATGCCCTAAGAGCAACATTTTGGAGAATGCTATTTTGAAATGCAACCTGGTAGCAAGCAGATGCCAGCGACATGTCTTCTGAGCTAACAGAGGTTTTCTGGACCCCAATGCCATCCTTCAGTGAAGGTACCCTATTGTTGATGCCTTACCTTGGATGCTTTATGGCCTTAAGACTGTAACTTTGTAACCAAATCAACCCTCTTTATGAAAGCCAGTCCATTTCTGGTGTTTTGCGAAACAGCAGCATTAGCAAACTAGAACAACAAACTTCAATTATATAACCCAGTGCTGATAATTACATTCACAATATACCATCACCATCATCCATTAACAAAATTTTTCCATCACCCCACAAAGAAATTCTGTATAATTTTGTTTCTGTCTGTAAAGGCTGCCAGAATGCAATATGCCAGAAATGGGTTGGCTTTTACAATGGGAATTTATGCTAATAAATTAATACAAATTTACAGTTCTAAGGTGACAAAAATGTCCAAATTAAGACATAAATAGGGCAATGCCTTGTCTGAAGAAAGTCTGCCAGCCTCTGGGACACCTCTATCACCATGGGAAGGCACATGGCCAGTGTCTGCTGGTCCTTCTCTCCTAGAATTTGTTGCTTTCAACTTCTTGTTTCAGTGTTTTTTTCTCTCCAAACTCCTCTGGGTGTTTCTCTGAATTTCATCTCTGGGTTTTTTCTTTTATCCTCTCATAAAGGACTGCATTAAAATGGTTAAGACCCACCTTGAATGGGATGGGTTGTATCTCAATTGAAATAACCTAACCAAGACGTCCAACCCACAATAGGTCTGCACCCACAGGAATGAATTAAAAGAAATGGCATTTTCTGGGGTACATAACAGCTTCAAACCACCACAAATTTAAACATTAACTTCTCATTTGCTACCCCTATCCCAGTCCATGGTAAGCTATATTCTAGTTTATGACTCTTTGAATTTGCTTATTCTAATTATTTCATATCAATGAAATCATACAGTAATTGTCCTTTACTGTATTTCACTCAACATGACATCTTCAAGGTTTATCCATGGTTTTGCATGTATCAGAGCTTCATTCTTTTTTGCAGCTGAATAATATTCCATTACATGTATATACCACACTGTGTTTATCCATTCATTGGTTGATGGACACTTGGGCTGCTTCCATCTTTTAGCAATTATGAATAATACTGCTATGAACATCTGTGTGAAAATATCTAATCAACTCCCTGCTTTCAGTTCTTTTGGATATATGCCTAGAAGTGGGATTACTGGGTCAGATGGTAATTCTATACTTAACTTGCAGAGGAACTGCCAAACTTTCTTCCAAAGTGGCTGTACTATTTTATATTCCCACCAGCAATGAATGAGTATTCCTATTTCAACGTATCCTCTCCAATGCTTGGAATTTTCTTTTTTTTTCAACAGTGGTCATTCTAATGGGTTTGAAATTTTATCTCATTATGGTTTAGATCTGCATTTCCCTATTGGCTAATGATGTTGAGCATTTTTTTCATGTGCTTATTGGCCATTTGTATATCTTCTTGGAAGAACTGTCTATTCAAGTCGTTTGCCCATTTTTTATTTGGGTTGTTCTTTCCTTGTTGAATTGTAGGATTTCATTATATATTCTGGATATTAAACTTATTGGATATATGGTTTCCAATATAGAATAGTCCCATTCTGTAGACTATCTTTTTACTTCCATCATAAAGTCCTTTGATGCACAAAAGTTTTGAATTTTATGAGGTCCCAGTTATCTATTTTTTCTTTTGTTGCTTGTGCTTTGGTGGAAAGTCAAAGAAACCATTGCCTAACACAATGTCCTGAAGATGCTACCCTATGTTTTCTTCTAGGAGTATTATAGTTTCAGATATTGTATTCAGGTATTTGATCCATTTTGATTTTATTTTTGTACATGGCGGGTGGTAGGGGTCCACTTTCACTCTTTCACCTATAGACATCCAGTTTTCCCAACATGATTTGTTGAAGAGACTTTTTTCTCAGTTGAGTGGACTTGACATCATTGTCAAAAATCAATTGGCCATAAATATGAGCATTGATTTCCAAACTCTCAGTTTGATTCATTGATTTATACATCTGTCCTGTGCCAGTATCATGCTGTTTTAATTATAGTGGCTTTGAAATGTTTTAATATTGCAAAGCATGAGTCCTCCAATTCATTCTTTTACAAGATGGCTTTGGTTATTTGGGATCCCTTATCCTTCAATATAAATTTGATGATTAACTCTTCCTTTTCTGCTGAGAAGGTTGTTGGAATTTTGACTGGGATTGTGTTTAATCTATAAATCAGTTTGAGCAGAATTGACATCTTAACAATATTTACCCTTCCAAGCTGTAAATACAGAATGTCCTTCCATTTATTTAGGTCTCCTTTGGTTTATTTTAGCAATATTTTGTAGTTTTCTGAGTACAAATCCTTTACATCCTTGGTTAGATTTGTTCCTATATATCTGATTCTTTTAGTCGCTAATGTAAATGGAATTCTTTTCTTGATTTTCTCTTCAGATTGTTCATTACCAGAGTATAGAAACACTACTGGTTTTTGCATGTTGATCTTGTACCCTGCCACTTTGCTGAATTTATTTATTAGTTCTATAGCTTTGTTGTGGATTTTTCAGGATTTTCATGAATGGTGCAAACTGAAACAGTTTCACTTCTTCTTTTCCAATTTGGATGCCTTTTATCTCAATGAAATATAAACAAAAGTTTTCAAAAAGTTTTCTGCCATTATTTCTTTGAATATTCTCTCTGCCCCTTCTCTCTTTCTTCTCCTTATGGGACTCCCATAATGTATATATTGGTATGCTTGATGGTGTCCCACAGGTCTCTTAGGCTCCCTTCACTCTTTACTATTCTTTTTCCTTTCTGCTCCTCAGCATGAATACTTTCAATTTTCTTGTCCTTGAGATCACTTATTCTTCTGCCAGCTCCAAACTGTTCTTGAAACCTTCTAGGGAATTTTACATTTCAGTTATTATGTTCTTCAACTCCAGTATTTCTGTTTGGTTCCTATCAAGACTCTCAAGGAGATTCCTGTATTTTTCATTCATAATTTTCCTCATATCCTTTAGTTCTTTCTCTGTGTTTTTATTTATCTCCTTGAGCATAGTGAGGATCATTTTTTAAAGTCTTTGTCTCATAAGTCCAAGGTCTGATCCTTTTCATTAATGGTTTCTGGATTTTTATTTTGTTCCTTTGGATGGACCTTCTTTTCCTGTCTTGTAATCTTTTCTTGCACACTGTACATTTTAATATTTTAAAGTGTTAACCCTTGATTTATTTCCTGAGCTGTCTGTAGCTTAAGTTTGTATCCAGCTAGTGATATGACAGAGATTTTCTTGAATACCAGAACCTAATAAAAACAATCAAACCAGAGCAAAAACTACCTTTCACAGTCTTGAAAATGGTCTCTGCTTTGGCTGATGGTCTCCTTCAGAGCTTAGCTCCCTATCATAAAGATCAGCCCAAGGCAAATGTGAAGTACAGGGTCCTCTCTGTCTTCTCTAACCCTGCATGAAGCAGTGGAGTCTGCATATTTTCCTGGGTTTGTGCTTGATTATGGCTTTAGGGATTCCCCCACCTACATTTTACATAACTTTGAATGAATGCCCCTACTACTCCCCTTGAAAGGGACTTTCAGATCCTCCTGAGTGATCTGTTGTGTAACTTAATACAGGTAGTTCTTTGCCCCAAGCTGTATTGACTTAACTGCTATAATGTCTGCAATGTACTTCTCTGGCTTCAGAATAAATTCTAGAAGGCTAAGCCCAAAACAAGTTTCCTTGTTCAGTTTTTCAGACTTCCTCCTGATAGACTGACATTGACATACGGGCATCCCTATACGTGCATAGGGGTTACTCTGTCCCCTCTGGAACAGGACCAGGGACCACAACAGTACTGCAGGCTTGCTCCACTCTGCATTGTGGAAGGGATGCAGGAGGTGCCAATAAAGGTGCCAAGAGCTTTTCCTATGGGTTTTGAATCTGTGGTTTTCCTACCCCTTCTTGCCCAGTTACTGCAGCCTTTTAACTGTTTTCCATAGTTTGGAGGATGGACAGTGTCTTTACAATTCCTCTGAGGCTTTTGTCTGAGGGAGATTGGAACAATGGCTGCTCCCAGTGATATGAAGTGGTTAATCACCCAATCAGAACTTCAGCAATCTGATGTGGTTGCTGATTGGCAGTGAGACACTCCTGTCTCCCCTTCCCCAGAGTTTGCAGCACCAGCTTCATCTGGAGCCCAAGCTGCAGTACCCCACTGCTGCCTTCCATGGAGTTGGGGGATGGGTAATGGTAGCCAAAGCCTGAAGAGTAAAATTAACTGGTATTTACCCAATTTACCAGCCTCTTCCTCCTTCCTGGATGCTGCACTGTGTCCTACCAGACTCTGGAGTTTCAAAATAGTTGATTCAGACAGTTTCTGTGAGTCTAATAGTTGTTTTGGTGGAGGGACTGATTCCTGGAGTTTCCTACTCTGTCACCTTCCCAAATCCTTCTTTAGTCTCTTGATCTGGAAAATTGCATTGCTTAATTTTTGAATGTTGTACCAACATTCCTTACTATGGATTAAACCCTATTTTCTCTTCACAGATAGCTGTTTTATACATTGCTCTATTTGATTAATGAATACTTGATAACAACTTTTGCGTCTATGCTCATCAGCATATTGATTTATAATTTTCTTTCCTTCTTGTGTCTTTCTTTGAATATAATATCACAATAATTTTGATCTCATAAAATGGAATTGGGAAGAGTTCCATCCTCATCTATTTAATAAGGAAGTTTGTGTTGAATTGGTATTATTTCTTTCTTAATGTATTGGAAATAAAATTCTTAATAATGGAAATTATATCCTTGTTCAATTTCCTCCCCTTGAATGTTGGACAGACCTAGTGACTTCATTCTAATGAATAGACTATGGCAAAAGTAATGGGGTATCATTTCAGTGATGAGGATACCAAAGATCTTGAGTTCTGTCTTGCTGGTCTTCTCTCTCTGGCTCTTCTTGAGTGTTTAAAACACCTGATAAGGGACTGAGGGTTATCTCTAGCCAATAGCCAGTGAGAAACTGAGGCACCCAGTCCAACAACAATCAATGGACTCCCAAAAGCCAGGTGATGTTTCCCAAGTCAAGCCTTCAGAGGAGACTTGCAGACGCTGGACCAACACCTTGACTGTAGCCTTGTGAGAGACAATGAAGCAGAGAACCCAGCTAAATCATGCCAAGACTCCTGACCCACAGAAACTGTGTGACAATAACGTGCGTTGGTTTAAGCCACTAAGTTTTGGGGTGATCTGTTACGCAGCAATAAATATCTCATACAACATCTTTCATTATTTTTTGGAAAATTCTCAGCCATTATCTCTTCAAGTATATTTTTTGCCTTATTTTTCCTTTCTTCTCCATTTGGGATTCATATCTTCAAGTTAATTAATTTGTTCCTCAGCTATGTCAAGAGTATTGATGAGCCTATTGAAGGTCATTTGTTTCTTATAGTTTCCATCTCCCTACTGAAATTCCCTGTCTGTTCAATCCTATTGTCCACTTTTGTTTCAATAGAGACATTAACTTATTAATCATTTGTTAGTATAGACTGAGGTAAATGGTATTTGTGCCTGGAAATATGCATGCCCCTTTTCCTGCTAGGTTAATAATGTGGTGGTGGGGGTGCAAGGAGGGTGAGTCAATCTAATCAGGAATTGAGCTACATTTGAGTTTTGTTGTTATGGTAACCTCCTATTGCACCACTGGCTTACAATTCCTCTAGGTTACCTTCTGTTTGTGGGTGGGGATGGGCCAGCATCGTTAAGTGGATTTTTTGCATGCGTGTTTTCACTCCTTTTTCAAGTTTCAGTCTTCTCTGCCCATTTGTACCATAAAGGGGCTCTTTCTCCACTCCTTTGCTCCTACCCCAGTTTTAGTGCTTACTACCCAGAGGCAACGAGTTGGCAGGGGGAAGCAGGGTGTTTCTCTGTGATCTGGCACAGCCACATTTTTAAGCAAGCCCTTCGTGCCTAGGTCTCTGGAGTGAGGCTTTCTTAATGATCATGCCCCTCTTCCCCATAGCAGCCAAACTCTCTCTTATATTTGGTGGATCTTGCTGACAATAGAGTTTTCTGTCTCTTTTCCAGTGGTAGGGGAATATAATGGTATGGATATAGGATCATAACACCAGAATTTTGTCTGCCCTTCTCCCAAAACTAGAGGGTTTCTTTTTCCTTTTACCCTTCCTCCAGATGCCATAAGCCTTTGCTGTTTCTTGGAGGTGACATTTTCTTTCCCTCCCCCATCATCTTAAATCTTTTGTGCCATTTAAGAGAAGGGTCTGGGAAGGTCTTCATGCTTTCTCACAGAAGCTGTCACTCCCCTCCTCCAGGCCTGACTGCTGAGGGACTCTCTCTTGATTTTTACTCGTTGCCCCTAATTTTTCTCAAGGACACAACTTTGGAGATCTGTGAAGAACCTCAAAGTGAACACAAACTCCACTTGTGTCTGTGACTCAAAAAGTTTCAGTGCTCTCACTTGTTCTTTAGCAATTCATTAAAACTTTTAGAATTCTTTCTAATGGCTTGTAGAGCGCCTAACATCAGTTCCTCCCACGCTCTGCCAGGCGTGACCCAGTGCTGGTGCCCCGTGTCTCCTTGGACCATTTACCTTCCATTGGATTTCAGGTTACTTGGATGTCCTGTAACATCAGCTCTCTGATGGTTTCAAAAAGGCTAGGATTCTGTAGTTGACATGACTCTTTTTTTTTTTTGTTATTAGGGTGGAAGGGCTCTTTCTAACTTTCTACATCCTAGACAGAAGTTAAATTCCCAGAGTTTTCAATTTACGGTTATTACATATCAAATTTAATCTATTAATCACAAATTCTTTCCACAGAGCCTCACTTTTTTCCCTGGTGTTTTGAATGATTTTCTCCTTTCAAATATCATTTTCCGACAACTGTAAATCAACACATCTTAATCGCTGCTTTTTGAAACCAAAATTTTGACATTTTATATGTGATAGTGTTATTTTAGTTATTTCTGTTTCTTTCAGTTTTTTTGAAATTTAAATTTAAGTTACACTGGATAATTAATGAAAACTTACCAATATTCATACTCAACTTTGAAATTTTATTTGCTAGATAAAATTAAACCTTCTATACCACTAAGGAATATACAAAGAATAATCAAAATGTTAAAGTTTTAAAAGTAGAATATTATATTCAACGGCATATGAATAAAATCACAGGCAATTTAAATACCATAATTAAGTAAAAATGACAGAATTTTGGTTAGAAAAAGAGCACTAATTAAGGGAGATTTTTAATTGATACTGATTGCTAGTTTACTAAATCTGTAAGTGGTTTTATGATTTTCGTCACTGGTATATAAACCTTACTTTAGGTGACTTTAAGAAAAGTATATTTCATTACTAGTAACCAAAATTTAACATTCCTATAAGGCTGTTAGATCATTCCTGATAAAGCTACAATTGGTAAATTTGTCAACTTAGACATTCTACAAATTGAACATTCTTTGAATTCATTTTTTGTGATTTGATTTCTGAACTCTACATTAGGCAAATTGTCCATTTGGGAAAATTGAATATAGACCAATTTGCCTGCTTCTATTAAAGCTGCAAACACAAGGTACAACCTAAGCATCCATCAATAGAGACACATTAATCACATTACAGTCTCCATAGGATTCAAGTCTCTGAAAAAGAATGAGGCAGGATCAAACAAACTGACATGAACAAACCTTCAGTTAAGGAACAAAGCAAATTCTTGCCCTTTGTATAATTCAGTGATTCTAAAAGTGTTATCCTCAGACTAGCAGCATCAGCATCACCTGAGTACTTGTTAGAAGCAAATTCTCAAGTTCCAACCCTGACCTACTGAATCTGAAGCTCAGGGGGTGGGGAGTGGGATGCCTAGCAAGCTGTGTTTTAACAAGCCCTCCAGATGATTTTGAGGCATGCTAAAGTTAGAGAACCGCTGATATAATTAAAAGGGGATCATTGCACATATGCACACACACATAAACATATACTCACACACACACACAGATGCATACACATCACTCTCTTTGCAGACCATCTGGAAAAGTATATAGGAAGGTGTAAGAGATTTTCCTTCTGAGCAAGAGAACGGAGGCACTAGGGGCCAGGGATGGGAAAGAGGCTTACTTTCAATATAGCCTGTGTGCTATTTGAATTGGTTTTCTGTAAACATCTTTGAGAAGAGAGTAGAATTTTAACAATTTTCAGGTTGATGACTTAAGAAATGTTCAAAGCTATTGGGTACAGTCTATTTGAATTGGTTTTCTGTAAACATCTTTGAGAAAAGAGTAGAATTTTAACAATCTTCAGGTTGACTGAAGAAATGTTCAAAGCTATTGGGTAGTTTTTTTTTTCATGAAATTTCTATTCTTGATCTGTTGAACTGTAATCCAGTAGACTTGATTATTGATGATAATTGTATAACTAAATAGCTTTTATCATGTGACCCTGTGATTGTGAAAACTTTGTGACTGACACTCCCTTTACTCAGCGTATGGGCACATGAGTAATAAAATAAAGACAGATATATATATATGTGTGTATATATATAAATATATAAATATATATATATATATATAAAATGGGGGAGGGGGATGGGATGTTTCAGGTGTTCTTTTTATTTTTTTTCTATTTCTTCATTTTGGAGTAATGAAAATGTTCTAAAATTGATTGTGGCGATGAATGCACAACTATATGATGATACTATGAGTCAACAATTGTATACTTTGGATGGACTATATGGTGTGTGAATATATCTCAATAAAACTGCATTTAAAAACAAATGCTACTACCATGGTCATATAAAAAAAGTATCTTATTTGAAATGAAAATCAACTTACAAATTGGTAGTGTTTGTTGCCATATTCTTTAGTGCTTACTCTTTTTAGCTTAGCATTTTACAGTAAAAAGACATGCATATGTACTTAAAGGTTCATATATACAATGATAAAAGATGCCATTTATGAGATAATTTATAGAATATATATTCAAAAGCATAAATTCATAAATATGAATTTTATAGTGGAAAATGTTCATCTAAATTAAAATACATTAACTTTCAAAAACTCTAAATCAAATTTCTTAATTATATAATCTGCAGGTTATATTCACTGTTCCTTATATTTTGAATAGCCTTAGATATTATACACTTTTACATCCTGAGAAAACATGGTTTTTGTCTTGATAAAAATGTTTATCCAATTTTTTTCAAATGAGGACACTATTTCAGAAAATCATTATCCATTTATTTCAAGTAAGTCCAAGCATGATGATTTCTCAAATATTTTGAGTAATTTGTTAAAAACCACCAAATTATTCAGTTTTTTTGAAAATTTCAGAATCTTAAGTTAATATTCATTATTATTTGCCCTGTAATTACTTTAGTCATTCCATCCAAAGAGTAATGTCTATAAAATCAAGTGAGAAATGACCACACAAATGAATATGATATTTAACTGAGAAATTAGAATGGTTAAACCACCTATTCTAAGCATGTACAGGAGTGATATTTTCTCTTTGAATAAGGTAAAATAAAAGAGTGAGTAAAAACAACAAAAAAAAATTTCCATTCTTGAAATCTGAAATGAAAGAAAATTGGAATTAAGGTAAATGGAAGGGAAAGCATTTTAAAATATTTTCTGTCCCTTTCTTAGAGGAAACATTAGGTTTGAGAAAAGGAAGCAGGGTTATAGTCCAGGTTCATGTTTCATTGTTAGGAACTTGAAACAACTAATGGAATAAATGGTGACTGATTAATTATCATGTTATCACCTTTCTAAAGAGATCTCCATATGACATTTTTAAGACATCTACACAGTGTAGAAAATTATTTTCAAATTGTATCAGAGTAGATGTCTATAGTCCACAAGTTTAAATGGAATACAAAATATCATATGCATCATTCAGCTCCTTCACAGTGTAGTGAAGTTGGCAGCAACCTCAACTGAAGCTTACCAAGATGAGCTATCAAATCTCTGAAGGCAAAGGTTGCAGTTATTTTTCTATTCTATAATGTTTTCTGAGTTTTTATGAAATATTTCAATGTGTTTTAAATGTAGTCTGTTAGCATTTCTTTACATTTCTTTCTAGTAATAAAGCATCCCAAAGAATCAGCTATAATCACCATTAAAAATTAATAAAGTGCATTTCTGAATTTCAGTACCATTTTCCTTTTGAGATAGTAACATAATGAAGCCTCAGTTTTCCAGAACACAAATAGGTGAATTTGTGTGTGAAGAAAGAATTGAAAAAAATTCAAAGTCCTAGTGATTATTGTAAGTTATAGATTCTACTTATAAAAGTCTTGTGGTGGTTTTACAATATACCCACAAATTCCTTGATATTCCTCCCTTCAAGAGGTGAAGGTTGATTTCCCTTCCCTGTATAGGCTGGACTGACAGACTTGCTTCTAATGAATAGAATATGGCAGAAGTGATAAGTATTTCATTTCTGATATTAGGTTATAGAAGAGCTGTGGTTTCCATTTTCAGTGCACAAAGTCTCTTTCTCTTAGATCACTTGACCTTGGAAAGTCCAGCTTCTATGTTTGAGGATAAGGATACTCAGGCAATAATAGAGAGCTCCATGTGATGAGGAACTGAGCTTTATAGCCAACAGCCACCAAAGAAGCAAAGCCTGACAACAACCATTCAAGTGAGCTTGGGGTTGAAATCTCACCTGTAGTTGTACTTTCAGGCCAACATTCAACTGCAACTCCATGAGAGACCCTAAACCAGAACCATTCAGCTAAGGTGTTTTTAAATTCCCGATGCAAGCAAGTTATTAAATAATCAATGTTGTTTTAAGTTGCTATGTTTGGAAATAATTTTCTATTTACCAATAGACAACTAATAAAAACCCTAAATCATATCATTTTTAAACATAGTGGACATAGATTCTGTTCTGCCCCAAGGTGCCTTCCTTTGTGGAATTGCTTCTTCCCTGCTCTATAATACTCCTGCTTAATCCAAGAGATTCCAGGTCTTGCTGGCTTTTACACCTTCCTTGGCAAGGAGACTAGAACCAGTCCAACAAATCAGAGTATGCCATACCTTCCAGAGCAATTGCTTCCAGACATGTACATTTAAGTTACACTGGGCCAATCAGAATCCTCTTCTACATTTTTAATCAGCGCTATCAGGAAAGATGTTCATCCTTCCTCCGAGATCAGCTTTCCAAGTTTCACATAAGCCTGGAGCTACCAGGTCATCTTTTCACTATGGGAACACAGGTTTTCTGAAAGGAAAATCAAGCAGAAAAAAGAACCAAGCAAATATGAAACTGCATGTTTTGCCACATTGTTTAAACCTCTGGATCCTACTAGCTACCCTAGACTTTATAATTAGATGAACTAGCATGTGCTTTTTCATATTTCATCAAAGTTGACAAATACAGCACAGGACACTGGTCACTGAGAGAAAGAAAACAAATGTGGTGAGGCATACATTGCCCCAGCTTACTGCCTGCAGGGTTTCCAGGCCTCAGTGCAGAATGTTGCAAACTAGACAGAACCTGGAAGTCTACCTGAGTTGAGGAGAAAGAGTTGATAATTTGGGGAGCCCAAAGATTCTCAAAATTCATAGGCAGAGTATCAGACAGGAGACAGCTACAGAAGAGAGAGAGCTTGGAACATATGCAAGGGTTTTTCCTCCAGTCTTCAGATGAGTTCTTTTAGTACCTGTATGTGAGGAACTATCTGAGGCTGGGAAGGGGGCTGGGAAGAACCAGTGGAAAGGTGAAGAAATTCCCGAGATCCTACAGGGCTAGGAATAATTCCAAACCAAGTATAATTCACAAAATCACCTGTCAATTCCACTCAACATTGTTCTGGAGGTCCTACACAGTACAATAGAGGAAAAGGAAGCAAAAATCTCACAGATGGAAGGAAAAAATAAAATTGTCTTTATTCACAAGATAACATTGTTAATATCTTTTTCTATAAATGTATACGGGGAGGTGGGGAAAGATGGCGGACTGGTGAGCTGTATGTTTTAGTTACTCCTCCAGGAAAGTAGGTAGAAAGCCAGGAACTGCGTGGACTGGACACCACAGAGCAATCTGACTTTGGGCATACTTCATACAACACTCATGAAAACATGGAACTGCTGAGATCAGCGAGATCTGTAACTTTTTGTGGCCAGGGGACCTGCACCCCTCCCTGCCAGGCTCAGTCCTGTGCGAGGAGGGGCTGTCAGCTCCGGGAAGGAGAAGGGAAAACTGCAGTAGCTGCCCTTATCGGAAACTCATTCTACTGATCCAAACTCCAACCATAGATAAACTAAGACCAGACACCAGAGAATCTGAGAGCAGCCAGCCCAGCAGAGAGGAGACAGGCATAGAAAAAAACAGTACGAAAAACTCCAAAATAAAAGCGGAGAATTTTTGGAGTTCTGGTGAACATACAAAGGAGAAGGGCAGAGCTCAGGCCCTGAGGCTCATATGCAAATCCCAAAGAAAAGTTGATCTCTCTGCCCTGTGGACCTTTCCTTAATGACCCTAATTGCTTTCTCTCTTAGCATTTCAATAACCCATTAGATCTGTGAGGGGGGCCCTTTTTTTTTTTTTAACCCTTTTTTCATTTTCTAAAACAATTACTCTAAGAAGTCCAATACAGAAAGCTTCAAAGGCTTGAAATTTGGGCAGGTCAAGACAAAAGCAGAACTAAGAGAGCTCTGAGACAAAAGGCAATAATCCAGTGGCTGAGAAAATTCACTAAACACCACAACTTCCCAAGAAAATGGGGGTGTCCACTCACAGCCATCATCCTGGTGGACAGGAAACACTCTTGCCCATTGCCAGCCCCATAGCCCAGAGCTGCCCCAGACAACCCAGTGTGATGGAAGTGCTTCAAATAACAGGCACACACCACAAAACTGGGCGTGGACATTAGCCTTCCCTGCAAACTCAGCTGATTCTCCCAGAGTTGGGAAGGTGGGGCAGTGTGAATTAACAAAGCCCCATTCAGCCATCATTTCAGCAGACTAGGAGCCTCCCTACACAGCCCAGCAGCCCAGAACTGCCCTGGGGGGATGGCACTCACCTGTGACATAGCACAGTCATCCCTCAACAGAGGACCAGGGGGTGCATGGCCTGGAACAGGGACCCACTTGCAAGTCTCAGGAGCCATACGCCAATACCAAGGACTTGTGGGTCAGTGGCAGAGACAAACTGTGGCAGGACTGAACTGAAGGATTAGACTATTGCAGCAGCTTTAAAACTGCAGGATCACCAGGGAGATGACTGTTAGAGCCGCCAACCCCCCCTCTGCCGACTGCCCAGAAACACGCCCCTTATACAGGGTGGGCAACACCAACTACACACACAAGCTTGGTACACCAATTGGACCCCACAAGACTCACTCCCCCACTCACCACAAAGGCAAAGCAGGGGAGAACTGGCTTGTGGAGAACAGGTGGCTCATGGACGCCACCTGCTGGTTAGTTAGAGAAAGTGTACTCCACGAAGCTATAGGTCTGATATATTAGAGATAAGGACTTCAATTGGTCTACAAATCCTAAAAGAACCCTATCAAGTTCAGCAAATGCCAAGAGGCCAAAAACAACAGAAAATTATAAAGCATATGAGAAAACCAGATGATATGGATAACCCAAGCCCAAGCACCCAACTCAAAAGATCAGAAGAGACACAGCACCTAGAGCAGCTACTCAAAGAACTAAAGATGAACAATGAGACAATAGTATGGGATACAAAGGATATCAAGAAGACCCTAGAAGAGCATAAAGAAGTCATTGCAAGACTAAATAAAAAAATAGATGATCTTATGGAAATTAAAGAAACTGTTGACCAAATTAAAAAGATTCTGGACACTCATAGTACAAGACTAGAGGAAGTAGAAAAACGAATCAGTGACCTGGAAGATGACAGAATGGAAAATGAAAGCATAAAAGAAAGAATGGGGGAAAAAATTGAAAAAATCGAAACGGACCTCAGAGATATGATAGATTATATAAAACGTCCAAATGTAAGACTCATTGGTGTTCCAGAAGGGGAAGAAAAGGGTAAAGGTCTAGGAAGAGTATTCAAAGAAATTGTTGGGGAAAACTTTGCAAATCTTCTAAACAACATAAATACACAAATCATAAATGCTCAGCGAACTCCAAATAGAATAAATCCAAATAAACCCACTCCGAGACATATTCTGATCACACTGTCAAACACGGAAGAGAAGGAGCAAGTGCTGAAAGCAGCAAGAGAAAAGCAATTCACCACATACAAAGGAAGCAGCATAAGACTAAGTAGTGACTACTCAGCAGCCACCATGGAGGTGAGAAGGCAGTGGCACGATATATTTAAAATTCTGAGTGAGAAAAATTTCCAACCAAGAATACTTTATCCAGCAAAGCTCTCCTTCAAATTTGAGGGAGAGCTTAAATTTTTCACAGAGAAACAAATGCTGAGAGAATTTGCTAACAAGAGACCTGCCCTACTGGAGATACTAAAGGGAGGCCTACAGACAGAGAAACAAAGAAAGGACAGAGAGACTTGGAGAAAGGTTCAGTACTAAAGAGATTCGGTATGGGTACAATAAAGGATATTAATAGAGAGAGGGGAAAAATATATATGACAAACATGAACCAAAGCATAACATGGCTGATTCAAGAAATCCCTTCAAGGTTTTAACGTTGAATGTAAATGGATTAAACTCCCCAATTAAAAGATATAGATTCACAGAATGGATCAAAAAAAATGAACCATCAATACGTTGCATACAAGAGACTCATCTTAGACAAAGGGACACAAAGAAATTGAAAGTGAAAGGATGGAAAAAAATATTTCATGCAAGCTAAAGCCAAAAGAAAGCAGGTGTAGCAATATTAATCTCAGATAAAATACATTTTAAATGCAGGGATGTTTTGAGAGACAAAGAAGGCCACTACATACTAATAAAAGGGTCAATTCAACAAGAAGAAATAACAATCATAAATGTCTATGCACCCAATCAAGGTGCCACAAAATACATGAGAGAAATACTGGCAAAACTAAAGGAAGCAATTGATGTTTCCACAATAATTGTGGGAGACTTCAACACATCACTCTCTCCTATAGATAGATCAACCAGACAGAAGACCAATAAGGAAATTGAAAACCTAAACAATCTGATAAATGAATTAGATTTAACAGACATATACAGAACATTGCATCCCAAATCACCAGGATACACATACTTTTCTAGTGCTCACGGAACTTTCTCCAGAATAGATCATATGCTGGCCCATAAAACAAGCCTCAATAAATTTAAAAAGATTGAAATCATTCAAAGCACATTCTCTGACCACAATGGAATACAATTAGAAGTCAATAACCATCAGAGACTTAGAAAATTCACTAATACCTGGAGGTTAAACAACACACTCCTAAACAATCAGTGGGTTAAAGAAGAAATAGCAAGAGAAATTGCTAAATATATAGAGATGAATGAAAATGAGAACACAACATACCAAAACCTATGGGATGCAGCAAAAGCAGTGCTGAGGGGGAAATTTACAGCACTAAACGCATATATTAAAAAGGAAGAAAGAGCCAAAATCAAAGAACTAATGGATCAACTGAAGAAGCTAGAAAATGAACAGCAAACCAATCCTAAACCAAGTAGAAGAAAAGAAATAACAAGGATTAAAGCTGAAATAAATGACATAGAGAACAAAAAAAAAAAAATAGAGAGGATAAATATCACCAAAAGTTGGTTCTTTGAGAAGATCAGCAAGATTGACAAGCCCCTAGCTAGACTGACAAAATCAAAAAGAGAGAAGACCCATGTAAACAAAATAATGAATGAAAAAGGTGACATAACTGCAGATCCTGAAGAAATTTAAAAAATTATAAAAGGATACTGTGAACAACTGTATGGCAACAAACTGGATAATGTAGAGGAAATGGACAATTTCCTGGAAACATATGAACAAACTAGACTGACCAGAGAAGAAATAGAAGACCTCAATCAACCCATGACAAGCAAAGAGATCCAATCAGTCATCAAAAATCTTCCCACAAATAAATGTCCAGGGCCAGATGGCTTCACAGGGGAATTCTACCAAACTTTCCAGAAAGAACTGACACCAATCTTACTCAAACTCTTTCAAAACATTGAAGAAAACGGAACACTACCTAACTCATTTTATGATGCTAACATCAATCTACTATCAAAACCGGGCAAAGACGCTACAAAAAAGGAAAACTACCGGCCAATCTCCCTAATGAATATAGATGCAAAAATCCTCAACAAAATACTTGCAAATCGAATCCAAAGACACATTAAAAAAATCATACACCATGACCAAGTGGGGTTCATTCCAGGCATGCAAGGATGGTTCAACATAAGAAAATCAATCAATGTATTACAACACATTAAAAATTCGAAAGGGAAAAATCAAATGATCATCTCAATAGATGCTGAAAAAGCATTTGACAAAATCCAACATCCCTTTTTGATAAAAACACTTCAAAAAGTAGGAATTGAAGGAAACTTCCTCAATATGATAAAGAGCATATATGAAAAACCCACAGCCAGCATAGTACTCAATGGTGAGAGACTGAAAGCCTTCCCTCTAAGATCAGGAACAAGACAAGGATGCCGCTGCCACCACTGTTATTCAACATCGTGCTGGAAGTGCTAGCCAGGGCAAACCGGCAAGACAAAGAAATAAAAGGCATCCAAATTGGAAAAGAAGAAGTAAAACTGTCATTGTTTGCAGATGATATGATGTTATATCTGGAAAACCCTGAGGAATCGATGATACAGCTACTAGAGCTAATAAACAAATTTAGCAAAGTAGCGGGATACAAGATTAATGCACATAAGTCAGTAATGTTTCTATATGCTAGAAATGAACAAACTGAAGAGACACTCAAGAAAAAGATACCATTTTCAATAGCAACTAAAAAAATCAAGTACCTAGGAATAAACTTAACTAAAGATATAAAAGACCTATACAAAGAAAACTACATAACTCTACTAAAAGAAATAGAAAGGGATCTTAAAAGATGGAAAAATGTTCCATGTTCATGGATAGGAAGGCTAAATGTCATTAAGATGTCAATTCTACCCAAACTCATCTACAGATTCAATGCAATCCCAATCAAAATTCCAACAACCTACTTTGCAGACTTGGAAAAGCTAGTTATCAAATTTATTTGGAAAGGGAAGATGCCTCGAATTGCTAAAGACACTCTAAAAAAGAAAAACGAAGTGGGAGGACTTACACTCCCTGACTTTGAAGCTTATTATAAAGCCACAGTTGTCAAAACAGCATGGTACTGGCACAAAGATAGACATATAGATCAATGGAAACGAACTGAGAATTCAGAGATAGACCCTCAGATCTACGGCCGACTGATCTTTGATAAGGCCCCCAAAGTCACTGAACTGAGTCATAATGGTCTTTTCAACAAATGGGGCTGGGAGAGTTGGATATCCATGTCCAAAAGAATGAAAGAGGACCCCTACCTTACACCCTACACAAAAATTAACTCAAAATGGATGAAAGATCTCAATATAAAAGAAAGTACCATAAAACTCCTAGAAGATAATGTAGGAAAACATCTTCAAGACCTTGTATTAGGCGGCCACTTCCTAGACTTTACACGCAAAGCACAAGCAGGAAAAGAAAAAATAGATAAATGGGAACTCCTCAAGCTTAGAAGTTTCCATACCTCAAAGGAATTTCTCAAAAAGGTAAAGAGGCAGCCAACTCAATGGGAAAAAATTTTTGGAAGCCATGTATCTGACAAAAGACTGATAACTTGCATATATGAAGAAGTCTACAACTCAATGACAATAGTACAGACAGCCCAATTATAAAATGGGCAAAAGATATGAAAAGACAGCTCTCTGAAGAGGAAATACAAATGGCCAAGAAACACATGAAAAAATGTTCAGGTTCACTAGCTATTAGAGAGATGCAAATTAAGACCACAATGAGATACCATCTAACACCGATTAGAGTGGTTGCCATTAAACAAACAGGAAACTACAAATGCTGGAGGGGATGTGGAGAAATTGGAACTCTTATTCATTGTTGGTGGGACTGTCTAATGGTTCAGCCACTCTGGAAGTCAGTCTGGCAGTTCCTTAGAAAACTAGATGTAGAATTACCATTCGATCCAGCGATTGCACTTGTCGGTATATACCCGGAAGACTGGAAAGCAGTGACACGAACAGATATCTGCAGGCCAATGTTCATAGCGGCATTATTCACAATTGCCAAGAGATGGAAACAACCCAAATGTCCTTCAACAGATGAGTGGATAAATAAAATGTGGTATATACACACGATGAAATACTACACGGCAGTAAGAAGGAATGATCTTATGAAACATATGACAACATGGATGAACCTTGAAGACATAATGCTGAGCAAAATAAGCCAGGCACAAAAAGAGAAATATTATATGCTACCACTAATGTGAACTTTGAAAAGTGTAAAACAAATGGTTTATAATGTAGAATGTAGGGGAACTAGCAATAGAGAGCAATTAAGGAAGGGGGAACAATAATCCAAGAAGAACAGATAAGCTATTTAATGTTCTGGGGATGCCCAGGAATGACTATGGTCTGTTAATTTCTGATGGATATAGTAGGAACAAGTTCACAGAAATGTTGCTATATTAGGTAACTTTCTTGGGGTAAAGTAGGAACAGGTTGGAAGTAAAGCAGTTATCTTAGGTTAGTTGTCTTTTTCTTACTCCCTTGTTATGGTCTCTTTGAAATGTTCTTTTATTGTATTTTTTTTGTATTTTTTTTTTCATACAGTTGATTTAAAAAAGAAAAAAAGTTTAAAAAAGAAAAAAAAAAAAAGAAAAAAATAGGTAGTGCCCCCTTAAGGAGCTTGTGGAGAATGCAGGGGTATTGGCCTACCCCACCTCGATGCTTGCTAACATGACCACAGACATAGGGGACTGGTGGTTTGATGGGTTGAGCCCTCTACCATAGGTTTTACCCTTGGGAAGACGGTTGCTGTAAAGGAAAGGGTAGGCCTCCCTATAAGTGTGCCTAAGAGCCTCCTCCGGAATGCCTCTTTGTTGCTCAGGTGTAGCCCTCTCTCTCTAGCTAAGCCAACTTTAAAGGTGAAATCACTGCCCTCCCCACTACGTGGGATCAGACACCCAGGGGAGTGAATCTCCCTGGCAACGTGAAATATTACTCCCGGGGAGGAATGTAGACCTGGCATCGTGGGACGGAGAACATCTTCTTGACCAAAAGGGGGATGTGAAAGGAAATGAAATAAGCTTCAGTGGCAGAGAGATTCCAAAAGGAGCCGAGAGGTCACTCTGGTGGGCACTCTTACGCACAATTTAGACAACCCTTTTTAGGTTCTAAAGAATTGGGGTAGCTGGTGGTGGATACCTGAAACTATCAAACTACAACCCAGAACCCATGAATCTCGAAGACAATTGTATAAAAATGTAGCTTATGAGGGGTGACAATGGGATTGGGAAAGCCATAAGGACCGCACTCCACTTTGTCTAGTTTATGGATGGATGAGTAGAAAAATAGGGGAAGGAAACAAACAAACAAACAGACAAAGGTACCCAGTGTTCTTTTTTACTTCAATTGCTCTTTTTCACTTTAATTATTATTCTTGTTATTTTTGTGTGTATGCACACACAAGATGTGTGGGATTGATTCTTGTTATTTTTGTGTGTATGCACACACAATGTGTCTGGGATTGATTCTTGTTATTTTTGTGTGTATGCACACACAAGGTGTCAGGGATTGATTTAGTTGACGAATGTACAACAATGTAATGGTACTGTGAACAATCGAATGTACGATTTGTTTTGTATGACTGCATGGTATGTGAATTTATCTCAATAAAATGAAGATTTAAAAAAAAAAAAAATGCATATGGTTCCCAGAAGCCACCAGGCTTCCCACCAAAAGATTTTAAGCCATTATTGCCCCTACTAGCATCACCACTAGACGACTTCTATAATGTATTATCTGTTACAGTTCATTTATTTTTCTATGGTTTCAACTCTGTTGACTTTCTTTCAGTTTTGGAGTTAGATAAATCAAATGTGTTTATATTCTTTTATAAAGTTAAATTTATAGTTGTTTTACAGCAGGATTTCACCAGCTAGAACTGATGCTAGCTCTGGATATTTTCTAATTCAGTGGTTAAGGGCAGACATAGAAAGCTGAGAATCATGTTACTATGGGGAAAAAAAATAAAGAAAACCTGACTGGTAGAAAATGGTAGAACCAAGTAAAATACAACAGAATGAAAATAAAGTTGAAGTGATTATCAATGGCCAGTAGAATGTGAGGAAGTAATCAGAAAACAATGTTTGCCTCTTTATTTTCTTCTGGATTTTGGTTTTGGTTCTGGTTCAGGTTCAGGTTCAGAATGACTACACAATGTTTAATTTGGAAGCCTGAGAGAAGACAAGTAATTTGAAACTTCAGTGAAATAACCACCCAAATGGCTTCCATCAAATGACTGGGAGGAAAATGCAACTTCCCCCTCTTTGCCTGGCTAATTCTTCAACTCAGGTCACCTTCTCTAAGGCATCTCTGCTCTCTCCCAAAACTGGTAAGGATATCTCCTCTGTGTTGCCGGGCACCCAGTGTTTCCTCCACCATCTGGCAAGTCACAGGGGCTGGTAATCTTCTATCTCAGACTGTGCACTCCTTGAGGACAGGGAAAGTAACTCATTCTGAGTTCTGTCTACAGGGCTTAAAAGAGTGTCTGTCGTACTGAAAAAGTGCTCACTAATTTCTGGAATGAAGCAGCTTTGTTTCTGAAAGCAGATTACCAATTTCAGACAACTCATTCCAAGCATAACTAAAAGTACTACACTGTTTTCTCTGCATCTTGCATTCAGAAGGAAAAGAGATCTGTTGCTGCTTTTTTCTTTATTCCTAATTTTATTTTGGCTGTAGTAATATATTTACTCACTTGCCTCATAGCTCTCCTTTCTTTCACAGAACTATATCTAGAAAGAGTTCTACATTCTTCTATTCCCTCACTACTCACCTACGCTTTACTCAGTCTTATTTGGAATTCTTCCCAACCTCTACTATATGTAGCATCACTGAGGTTTCATGTTGTGATAGCTTCTTCACTTTTAAATATTGACAAAATGGAAATAACACTTCATATGATAATGATTTTGGCAAATAACTATTTCATATATAGAATATATCCTTAAATTAATATGTGATTTTAATTATCTACTATTTAAAAGATATCTGCACTGTAAAGAAAAGATGAAAACAAATGACCATACTAAAAAATAAATAAATAATGCATATTCTCAAGACATAATTTTGAATTCCTATTTTTGCACCTATCACAATTCCTGGATCAGAATAACCTAAGTTTCCAATTATTCAGATAAATTACAAAAATCTATTTGAAAGCAATCACTAAATTAGACTTTATTAAAACTTTAAACTTTTGCTATTAAAAGACACTGTTAAGAAAATAAAAGGACAAACCAATGATTTAGAAACAAAATTTGCAAAACATCTATCAAATAAAGGACTTGGAAGTAGAATATACAAACTCTTTACAACTCAATAATAAGAAAAACAACCATAAAACATTAGGGAAAAGATTTGAATAGACCCTTGAGTAAAGAAGATATACAGATGTTTACTTACACATGAAAAAATACTTTAAAAATCATTAGTCATTAGGGAAAACAAATCAAAACTACGAGATACCAATACACACCCATTAGCAGAGCTAAAATTAAAGACTGGTCATAGCAAGTGTTAGCAAGGAGCAACAATCTCTCAAACCTGTTTGTGAATGTAAAATGATGTAGCCCCTTTGGAAAACTGTTGACACTTTCTTTGAAAAATAAGCATAACCCTAACATTTGATCAAGTCATTCTGCTGCTAAGTTTCTATACAAGTAAGTGAAAGCATTTGTTCACACAAAGACTTGTACATGAATGATTGATCTTAGAGCCTTTGTTTGTGTTAGCCAAAAGTCAGAAACAATCCAAAAGTCCATGAACAGGTAAATATATAAACAGATTTTATATATCCACACATTGGAATAATTCTCAAATATAAAAAAGTTAACTATTGACATGTATAACAACAGATATGAATCTCAAAATAATTATGCTGAGTGGAAAAAGACAAAATAGAGTGCATAGCATATTATTTCATTTATATAAAACTAAAAACAATGCAAACTATTCTATACTGACAGAAAATGAACGAGTAGTTGCCTTGGGGATGAGTGGTGATGGGAGAGAGGGAGAAATTACAAGGAAGCACAAGGACACTTTAAGGAGAAGCCAGATATAATCATTATCTTGGTGGTGGTGATGGTTTCACAGATGTTAAAACTTATCAAATATTCTACTTTTAAATATATACAGTTTATCCCTCAATAATTCTATAAAAATGCTTTTTCTATTCCGGGTTAGGAATAGAATGTTATGTCTATGAGAATATATAAAATCAGTTTGCCAAGGACTAGTACAGATAGTGAATGGAAAATGACTACTAGTACAGGTAGTCTTAATGACAAAACCAGTCTGCCCGAAAGATCTCTGGGGCATTTCACACCCATGTGAAGACTTTTGACCATAATGATTAATGATCATATTTACAGCTAAAATGGCCTGTCAGCTCATTCCAGATTTTGTCCTAACTTGCAAATATTCCCTTTGATCTTTGAACATTTGGGGCAAATACCATGTTATTGGTAGCTGTTTTTGCTATCTGTATAACTCAGTTATCTGTATAAAACTAAGAACAGCTTCAGATCTGATATTTTGATTTTGATTTAGCATTTGGAAGATAAACAGTGATTCTATTTAGGTCTTCAATAAATATTCCTGATCTTTAAGGGAACTAAAATAAATAAAGATATCATGCCCTCTGCTTTATATGAAGTCAGACAGACTGAAAACCAAAACTCTCAAATGAGGAAGTAAACAAAGCTTTCTCATTGCAGTGTTCATCAGTTAAGGGCTGGGCCCCAAGAACTGACAAACTTCTAGTTTATACCACCTCACACACACATGCACACACACACATGCAACACAAACACACACACAACTATATCCTGGAATTAGCCAAAAGTGAGGGGGAAGGCCAAAACTTTATAAATTGAAATTAGCTGTAAAATGGACAGGTGCTATCTGCTTGGAATTAGAAAAGCAGACTGAATTAGAGGGCACTGAGACAGGTCAGAAGGATGAAACAGTATATGAGTCACGGATGAAATTCAAATTTAAAAAAGAGTACAGAACTAAGAAGTGCATGGATCCTACAATTTTACAATTTTTCTTTTTGCTAAAATTTTAACTTCTTTGATACTTTAGCGTCATGGCTGCTGGGACATGAAGAAATATATGGAAAGCTTTGACAATTTAAAAATATCCAAATATTTTAGATCACCTTATTTTATATCTCCAATATTTATATATTTGGATATTTTTTATAGATGTATATATTTGGATATTTATATATTTGGATATCTGTATTTTTGGATATTTAGATATCCAAATATTTTAGACCACCTTATATCCAAATATTTTAGATCACCTTATATACAATTATGCAAAAACTCTGGTTGTAATTTATATGTATCTTTTAAGGTTGTGCTTGGTCAGTGCTGAGGTCAAGAAGCCCACAGTAACAGGCCAATATAAGACTAGTGTATTCTTCCCAATACTCTCCTAAGATGAGCAAGAGATAAAAAAGAAGGCTCACTGAGAAGATGACAAGGAAAGAACATTGACTAACAAGAGCAATACTTTCTAAGCTGAAAGAGAACTGTTCCTAGTTCTGCCATGTTCTTTCTTGACTGATTAGAAAGAGCATTTAAGGAATCACTTTTAAATCTACTGATGCCTACCCCATAGCCACTCCTGTGTAGCTGAAACACCATTTGGAGAGTAAGAAACAAGTCTTTGGCTTTACACACCTAAATCTCTCTTGGGAAAGGGAAGAGCTGTCAGTGAATGCCCCTGCTCTTAACCCCAAAGTTCTACCTCAGAAGTTAAAGGGAGGCTCTCAATCTCTTCTGCTCTCATGGATCGGCAACTGAGCACCTTAATAAGCTATATTGTATCAACCTTTCATGAGTTCCTCTCTCTGCATCATCCTAATGAGGAAATGGGTCAAAGGAACTAAATTTTCCTTCGATAACCTTATAGAGGAATAAATATGGCACTAAAATTGTGCCTCACCATAAGACAGCCATCCCATCTCCCTCTCACAGAGGAGAACTCCAACTCTAGAATTAGAACTTAGCAAAGGTAAAGCAAATTTCTGAAGGTGACTTATATTCCTTAACCATGGCTTTAATACTTCCCTATCCTTAATAATGCAAAGCAGGGAAATGGCCACTGCCTGGATTTACACTGTTTACCTTCTCCTAGCATCCAACACACACACACACACACACACACACACACACACACACACACACACACTGAACACTGGGTTCAATATATCTTAAAATCCTCACACTGAGGAATTAAACATTTTTAGAAGTGAGGTCCTTTATTTAAATGTGAATAGCTCAGTGTGTTGTTTGTTTTAGAAAATATTAACTAACAATTTCTGAACACTGTGTACATGCCAGACAGAGTTGCAAATGCAGCACCTGCATTATATTACTTAGTCTTCACAAAAACCATGCATTATTCCCCTCCACTTCACAGAGGTGAAAACTGAGGCACAGAGAAATGAAATAGGCTGCTCAGAATCAAACAAGCTGAAAAATGCTACAGCCTATGTTAAACTCTGGAAATCTGACTCCAGAACCTAATTCTAATCATTAAATAATAACTCCTCTGAAGAAGTAAGTAAGAGTGACTAACATATTCAAAACTCCCAACACTTTAAGCGTTCTTGTTCCATGTCAGTTGCTTTTACTTTACAAACACAAGGGTAAAATTGAATGCCCCAGGATCATTTCATCAAATGAAACCTGAATACCTGAAAGACTGAATGTACCTCACAGTGATGAGCTCTCAAACTCCCTAGGAAATGCCCTCCGTTTTGGCTAGGAAAGGATCAGGCACTCCCTGTTTGCAGCCGGCCCACTCTCAAAGCATCCGAGCCCTCTGAAGCCCTTTGCTGTGACCATGGCAACCCTGGCCTTCCAGCTGTGTCACACCTGCTTTTGATCATGACAAGAGAGCTTTCAGTCAGCTAAGGACCTGCATATTTCTGCAAATAGTGATTTCAGCAAAAATAGTTCATCTCCAGGTTGTAACCCAGCTTTTCAAGTGGATAAATTTAAGCCATTTCATGGCTGTTCTGCAGAAATGAAAGGAGAGAGGAACACTTTCAAAATGACATAAATGGGATTTAATCTTATTTCTCTAAGGCTCTTTTAAATAAAATATAATCTGGCCATATGTGTTTTTGTTCCATCATTTATCCAATCTATATTTATCAGCTCAAGGCATTTAAATTAATTAGTGACAAATTAAAGTGTGTTATCATTAAAGTTTAAAAAAATGCTTTTGCACTTTCCAGAGCAATAATTTGCTTTTTTGAGTGAGCATGAGAATGACCCAAATAGTTACTCACAAAGCAGATTCCAGGGTCCCTTCCCTTTGATGATTTTGATTCTTTACATATAGGATGATACACACACAATAACCTATTTTGAATTTCAGATTACTTTCTTATGATAACCTAACACTTAATAACCTTTTTTCTCTTTTCTTGTTATTTGTTTTTGGTATTATTCATCTCCCTCAAAGTTGACCTATTTTCTTTTTATTGCGTGCAATGTAGGCTACAAATACTTTGGCACACATATTAATACTTTCTCAAAAGCCAAGGGTGCAATTACAACGGCTCTATTTTCCCACTTTGAGGCCATGCCTTCTATGCACCACCATGCATTCCTGTGGGATACCTGAGTAGCATTTACAACTATGTAGAAGATTCAAAGTAGCAAAACCTTGGGCCATGGCTGTGGATAGCGAGCACAGTTGCCATGTTGCACAGAAGAGACAGTGAGACCCATATCAGGATGAAAGAACAGGTTCTGAAATCAGGAAAGAGAGTAAAGGGACTTAAGAGAGAGCCATCCCTATCAGAGTGAGATACTCAAAATAGGGCAGTATAGCCCAGCAGTGAAGAGGATGGCTTCCGATGTTTGAATCAGGTATCAGCTGTTTGACTTTAGGTAATTTAATTCACCTCACTGTACTTCACTTTTCTCAGTTTTCTGATACATGACAAAAGGATTATAGGGGAACCTACCTCTCAGGGCTCTTGTGAGGATAAAATGCACATGAAAAGTGCTTATTGGCACACCTGGGCCTATAGATATGATTGTTATAGTGACTGTTACTATAGAAAGAAGTAACAGGAAGGATTCAAACACTGAAGTTTTTGGCAGACGTAAGTGAAAATTATATCATTCGCTAATGGATGGTGCTGAAGGTAGCACAACATTGCAAATGTAATTAACACCCCTGAATTATATATTTGAATGTTGTTAAGAAAGGAAATTTTAGGTTGTGTATCTTAGTTGAATAAAAATCTGAAAAACAAACATAGAACAATACAACACAGTGAACCCTAACGTACACTATAAACTACAGTAAATAGTGCTACCAAGTGGGTTCATCATCCAATGTGCATAGATGTTAATGACACCAGAATTTCAAGACAAGAGTTTATTATTGCAAGGTGGCCATGCAAGGAGACAAGAGATAAGGCTCAAATCTGTCTCCTCGAGCCGAAAAGACAGGATTTTTATATGACTTAGTGAAGGCTGGACTAGGGGGTGGGATGAGGTGACCCAAGGGTGGTGTGATATGAGGTAAGGTTGGGGGGAGAATTAATTGAGCTCATGCAGTGAGAAATCATGTCAGTTCACACATCACTTATTTACAAATGGTAACCTTGACATGACGAGGGGCATGGGGTTTAGTATTATAATCAAACATAGCTAACTTTAGGTCAAAGTTTTATCCTTTTATGCATGCTCCAATTTCTAGACATAGTTGGAACTGGTCTTGACTAGTTTTTACAGGGGAAGAAGGATACAGAAACTAGGCTTTTGGTGAAACAAGTTACTTATTAATAAACATGAGTAGCTAGTCCTCGAGCAATTAAGGGTGGGGTTAGTAAATGTGCTTGCTAGCAACCGGTTTCAGTAGCATAATTATAATACTATTTCATCAGTTTTAACAAAGGAACCATGCTAAAGGGGAAAACTGGGGGTGAGGTGAGATAGCTATATGGGAACTCTGTATTTTCTGCATGATTTTTCTGTAAACCTACAACTTCCCTAAAAAAAAAACTATCATTTGCCTTTCCTAACAGTTTTCAGCCACATTCATAATAACAAACCTCTGTCAAGGTAAAATCAACACTCACTTTGGAAAGCATTAGATTGGAAAGGAGGAGAGGAAGAGAGTTGAGAGACATAGCAGGGTTTCCATCCCCACCCCACCTCCAAATCTCTGTCATACCAAATCTTTCCAGCACCAACATGGTCATCCATGCCTGGATTTCTTTTAGCTGTAAGCAAAATATGTCCTTCTAAGAATCCAATTAAATGGTTTCAAATATAAATGAAGTCATTGGAATTCATTTGTAGTAAAGTATAATCCATCAACCATCACACTGAAATGATATAAAGCTGAGACAGCATGGGGAAAGGACAAGAATTGGTGCACTTGCCCCCTGGAAGTGGGGGAGGGAGTCTGTTTGTCAAAAGGGAGTAAGGAGAGGGCTGAGTACCTGAAACACAATCCATATCCTTCTCAATGTTGTCAAAGGTGATTCTGTGATCTCTATCACAGAAGCCTTTCCATTAGGCATAATTTATCAGGAATATTAGTCCTCCTAATGTACACCTATCTGTTATACAAAAATGTAACAAGATTTCTGGAGCAGTAAGAAAGACCTCCTAATGTCATCCAATACATGACCTTTGCTCAGGCCAACCACTTGTAAATATTTATGGTTTTTTTTGTTTGTTTGTTTGCTTTTATTATCTCCTTCATTCTCTTTTCACCTCTTTGGCCTCCCATCCTTTCCAAGCACAGTGATTGCATTTATTTTATCTTCACCTTTACCTCTGCCCATAGAATGTTTCAAATAAGAGATTTCTCTCTTCTACAAGATTACAAGCTCTCTGAGAGTGAGAAAAACATTATCATTTTTTTATATTTAAGCATACTTATAGAGTGCCTTGTAAGCAATGAGTAAATTTTCCCTGAATACATTAAACAACTACTTTTCAAAACCCTTGCATAACATGTAAACTAGATGCCAGTTGGCCTCCCCAGCTACACAGGTGCAGAGGCTTGGGAATTTTTCCAACCTTAATCAACAGCAACTTCAATGACTTCCTCAAGAAATCCTATCATGCCAAACATATACAATCGTGCCGTTTTACTGAAGATTGGGGGGTGGGTGGGTTGCAGCAGAATGAAAGAGGCATTATATAGTAAACATTTCACTAAAAGAAAGGCTCCTCTACCTATCTATTTTGTTCCCAATTCCCACCTCCCTGGCTTAATCATTTGACCTATTCTTTCTCTTACTTTTTGCCCTCTCTTCTCTTTATTCCTTTCTGCCAAATATAGCCTCTATCACACAGAGCAAAATTACTCAAACTTTTCGCATACAAAAATACTTGGGGTGGGTAGTACCTTAAAATACAGATTTCTGGGTCCCATTTTCCAAAATTCTTGGTAACTCAGAAATGGGAACTAGGAATTTTCCTTAATAATAAGTGCCTCTATACCATGATTCCAACACAAGTTAAACCTGGCACTACACTTTCAACACAGTATTCTGCTTCAAAAAGTACATACCCCAAGTCATCTCCCAGACAACAGAACCCCTGCTTCTGAGAATGAAGTTTAAAACTCATCAATTTTTTTTCTGGAGCATGACTTTTGCAGTCTCCCTATGCACCACAGAAGTTTATCAATGTAAAATGCATCTGCAAAAATTTCCCCCAAATTATCACTTACAAGAGAGAATTCACCTTACAATCAAATATGAAGGACTCTCTAAATTTCTTTATTTTGAACCATAAAATGCCATTTGAAGAAGACACATTAGCCTCACAATTAGTGCTATATTGTGATGCTTATTGAGTCATCAGAAAGAGAAGAAACTGCCCCTCTTAAAAAGAAACACAAATTTCACAGATTTAATAATTATTCCTTGGGTATAGCTTGTGATAAGAACCATTGGATATCACTGAACATGAATCTCCTAAATAACATTTTCAAATAGTTCTGTTGTAGAGAGTGCCTGAGTTTCAACTGGATGGGGAAAAAAACTGTCTTATCTAATACTCTGTGTAGTAGCGGTGACTTGGGATAAAATTTTCTGTGACACTATCAAACACAGACATAAAAATCACAGAGCTGTCTCAACTTGATATTCAGGATCCTGAGCCCTGGAAAACTGTTTTAAATGATTCAAAAGGTGGAATAATGATGATAAAATCAGAGATATCAAAGATGAATGGGAAAATTCTTAAGTTTTTTTTCACAAAATGCAAGTAGAAAAAAATCACTAATTCTAAGTTAATGTCATATGTAATTTTAAAAGACAAATAGCTAATATTTATTGAATGCTTACTATAGGCCAGGCACTCTTCTAAAAACCTCATTTAATCCTCATAATTAATTGTGGGTAGAGCACTAACAGTCCCCAATTTACAAATGAGGAAGTTGAAGTACACAGAGCTTAGTAACTTACCAAGGCCATACCATGAGGATGAGGCAGAGCCAGGATTTGAACCCAGACATTCTGGATATGAAGTGTGCAGATACACAAGGCTTTTATTACCCAGCAAAGTGCATTTTCTAAACCATCCATGAAGAAGGCACCTTTTTCTAATTCCCACCAAAGTAATATATATATATACTATCAGTCCTGAGACCACATGTAATACATAAGCACACACCTGTTATGAATAATAATTCAACATTATAGCTGTGTATAATACTCAATTTTGCTATAGCCATAAAAGGTTATATATTCCCATCAATTTAAAAAAATTGTTTTTGGAGTTTCTCAAAAGGAAAATGAAGGAAAGAGAGGACATACAGTATCTTCTTCATGAAGCCAATGTTGCTCAATGAAGTTTCTTGTATCATCTGCTAAGAAAATATTTTATCCACAACCTTATTTAAAATATACATCTAGGACAAAGGAAACATATAAAGTATAAGCAGAACATGAGATTTTTTAAAATAATTTTTAACATTGAATTTGACCCAGTTTCTCTCAAATGCATTGATCATAGATAAATTTTGAAGAGCTAAATCCCATTTCTGAACTTGCAACATTTGTCTTCTGTCTACAGTACAAGAGGCAGAAAGGTGTAGTGTGAGCAACTTTGGTGCTAGATTACCTGGATTCAAATCCTGTCTCTACTATTTCCTTGCTGAGTAGCTCTGGAAAAGTTACTTAACCTGTTAGTTTCCTCGTAAGTAAAATGGGGATTGTAATAGTACATTCCTCAAAGAGTTGGCTTCAGTATTAAAAAAATTAAGAACTACTTACTTGGGAGGTACTATATGGTACTATATGAGTATAAACTATTATTTATTTAATTCACTTAAAAATAGCTTTCATACAATCCATAATAATTTATTCTTATCCCTACTGTTCTCTTACAAGTCAAAAATTCAAGGAAAAGTGCTGTTCACCTCTTTCTCTCCTTTTCTGGACCTATATGAAGCATTTCCTTTCTGAGGTAGGAAACAGTCTGAGCCTGGCCTTTTACCTTTCCCCGGGACCCACAAATAAACCCTGCGCTTGAGACTATATATGTTAGCCTGGCTCCTGGGATGGGATGATAAGTGTGGGTTCACTTCCTTCTCTAGAGTGCCTGGAGATAAAAGAAGATAAAACACATCCCCCAGCAGATGGTGGCCTGTTGGCACATTCCTTCACCTTTTGCCCCAAGTTTGGCTAAGTGTGTGTGTTTTATGGCACCTGTTCCACCCCTGCTATATATCTGTTCCTATCAGGGAGGGAGATGGGTCCCTCGCCTACAGGACATAAGGAATGGGCACATGTAAACCATCTCCCTGCATCAGCTGCAGAGTGAGATCTGCTGGTCATGGACCAACACCCGTGAGTGAAGCTGACCTTGCCTTGTCTCTTGTCTATGTGAATAAATGTTGCTCCATCCACTGCCTGTGTAAGTCACATCTTTCTTGACAACCCCAACACTGTAATGGAATGGGCTGACTTCTCTTTGCTCTCCTCCATGTAGAAGGATTCCTCCTCTGGGGTGTAATAAGTGTCTCTTCCCCTGACACTTTCTAAAACAGAAACTTCCTCCATTAGTTTTCTCTAACAGGCATTTGCTTCTGAAATATCTTTAGACCCACTGACTTGATGTTTTCCCCTCCATCATTAGTAATCTTTCCTACAAGAAATTTGTGGAAGTGATACAAATTTACTTCAGCTTGCTGTTTCAATTTATCACTGTCTGGCTGGATACCTAGAGAATAGGTTCTGCCAAAGTCTGATGGGCACTTAAGACCAAAAAACAAAGGCCACCCCATATAGCAAAATAGTACCAGTTTATTAGGGAACTCATAGACCGGAAAGCTGGTCCTCGGTGTCCACAGGACATTCAGCACAACCCAGGGGATTACGGTAGTTAAACGGGGTAAGAACAAGGAAGGCACAGACCAAGTAGGGATTTGCAAAATCATAAAAATGTTTTTTTGAAGTTATTGATATAGAACAGAAGCAGTTTAGTACAGACAGCTATAGTGCTTAGGAATGCACATGTGCCCTTTAAGACTCACCTACAGGGAGGGTTTGTGTGTGTGTTTGTTTGTTTCATTTTATTTGCTTTTTTTTTTTTTTTTTTTTTTGCTTTATCTAGGAATTGATGGCTTCTCTGTTTGTGGCCTCACACTCCATCCCTCAAAAAACGCACCCTTACATTCTACACGCCCAGAGCAGCAACCAAGGGGCACATCTGGAGGCAGAATCCACAACAACAATATAAGACACATATACTAATACCTATGCCTGCTAATGTCAAGAGGAAAAGTAGTAAAACAGATCCCCAAACCCCACTCTGTTGGGTTAAAAGGCAATACTGTCCAAGGTGTTCCATTTCTGGTGGAAGTCAGCAACTGTCCACACATTCAGCAGTCAGCCTGATTATGAGTTTTAGCCAGTTCAGTTGCCCACTTCAGGACTTCATTTCCTTCTGCTGTAAAGATTAGAAACATTAACCTAGAGAGAAAATACAAGAAGTTTAGTAGGTACTAATGTGGGGAGGTCATGACTGTTCGGGAGTATGCAGGTTACAGGCCATCTCCGACAAGACAGTTCCAACATTGGTTTCTTTCCCAGGGAGGTGTACAAAACTTTAGCCCCCAAGGCTTCTATGGCATCAGATAGGACATTATATGAAGGAGCCTATGTATTAAGCCATAACAGGAGTGCAATTTCTGCCCTGGCTTCTACAGAGGAGGCTGGCTGCAAACTAGAGCAATGAGGACCTTCTACATATAAAATAGGAGTCAGTTATTGCTAATTCCTTTCCCTGTTCCCAAGGAATAAGGATACCTATTCACTTGGGTGGTGTTTTCCAGTGTAAACTCCACCAAATTTGCGGGTGCCTTTGGGTATGGCCTGTGACAATCTCAATAAGAGTTCTTGCTCTAATTATAATTAGAGGAATACCTCATTCCAAAGTCACTTCTACTCTTACCACTAATGGAGCGGACACCAGGATCCTGAAATGCTCGAATCCTGATGTTTGTCCAGTCATCAGTAAACTATTTACTAGTGTATTGCTTCCTATAAATAAGATTCAAACCCATGCATGTGTGTTTTGGAAATAACTGTTGCAGCTATTATTTTAAAATACCATTCTTCCTTTCTATCAGGCCAGAAGCCTGGGGTTGTATGGCAGATGAAAGTGCCAGGCAATTTCTCTTTCTTTTGCCCAGTCTTGAACTTGGTGACCTGTAAAATGGGCACCTTGGTCACTGTCAACATGTTGTGGGTACCTATAAACACAAGAAGGTTTCTCAAGTCTTCATATTGTTGAAGCTTGATGTGCTCATTGACATCCAAAAGCCTGCAGAATGCCTAAAGTGGTATCTACACTGGTTAGTGCACTTTTGTCCATCTGACAGAGGAAGGGGCTCTGTATAGTCTATTTGCCAGCATTGCCTGGCCTGTGTTCCCTGTAGTATCTGTCCCATATTATGGGGTAGGGGGCGCCTCTGTCGAGTGTATGTTGGACAGGACTCATAGGCTGCAAGTGCATCGCTATATGTCAAAGATAGATGTAACCTTTTACATAATTCCCATTCAGTCTTAGGACCCTTGTAGCCCAATTTATGGTTGAGCCAATGTGCTTGGTCATGGTTTTCATGTAATTCATCTAATGTATCAGCTTCCAGATTTCCTGGAGACGTGCATGAAGTATGGGCTGGAAAGTGCCAGATTGTTATTTTGGCATCAGGGTTTTGTGCCCTAACCCAGATACCTTCCCACAGGCTTCACCCTGTATATGACTTCCAGCTATGGTCCATTTCTCCTGTTGCCATTGTCCCATCCAGAGAGTCAGACCATGATACATAGCCCATCTGTTGGTGCATATGGAAATCAGCATATGCTCATGCACTATAACCATCCAGACGGTTCATAGCTCAGCCCTCTGACTGCTCTGATGGTCCCCTTCATCCATCCTTATGGTGTCTGTAGTTATTTGAACTGTTATCACTCACCATTAGGGGAACTGTCCTCTGCAGAAACATCAGTATACCAGGTATCTTCTCATGGGGCTCCTATACCCACAATTAGTGATGCTACTTTCTCTATCACTGGCAAGGATGGTGTAGGGGAGTTTGGATTCTCTACATAAGTACCTGTCCCCAATAATTTATGTAACTCCCCAAATAGTGGACTACTATGGAGAGAACTATGTTGTTGCAAATAAGCATTCCATGTTTGTGTGTGCTAGCCTGGGCACAAGCACTTTTAGACTAAATACAAGTGTCTTTGACCCATCCACTTAATGGCAATGATGTTTACACTGTTCTTGGCAAAGTCATTGTTACAGGCTCAGTTTGCATAAGAGCAACATATACTGCTAACAGCTGTTTTTCAATAGGACTATATTTTTGTTCTATTCCTTTCCATAGCTGAGACAAAACCCAAGTGGTACTTGCTTCCTGTTTTGTTTTTGCCACAGGCCCCACCTGCACCTTTTTGGGTGGCTGGCAACCTTCAAATCACAAGCTTGCCCTACTATTAAAGTACCTAGAAACCGGATCTGTTTTACAGATATTTTTCCTTGTTGGAATGCTTGCTCAGCCTCAGTGCCCCAATGCCACTGAGTCCCCCTTTTTATTAATCTGTATAATAGTCCAAATATTTGAGCTAGGTGGGGTATAAAGGGTCTCCAGTAATTTAATAAGCCTATAGAGGCTTGCAGTTCCTTCACAATACAGGGAGTTGTAGACATTTGTACTTTATCTAAGAATGCAGCCGGAACGACCTTTGTCTTACCCACCAAACCACCCATAGAAATTTTACAGACTGTCCAGGCCCTAGACCTTGGCATCATTGATGGCCCATTCTCAGTTTGTTAGAAGGCACTGTAATGGCAGGGCCACCCTTTCTAGAGATATAATACTATCAGAAGTAAGCATAGTATCATCAATATTGTGAAACACAGCAACATTTGTTGGCTTTTCCCATCCTGCTAGATCAGCTGCCAATTCTGTGACAGGTGGTGGGGTAATGTACGTACCCTTGTAACAAAACCTGGGAAGTCCACTGACGCACAAATTGATCTTGGCTATTTTCAGCTAGTGGGATATTGAAAAAGGCATTATCTAAGTCTAATACAAAATGGAACTCTCCTAAATGCACTGATAAGTTATCCAGATGAACATTGCGATATTTGGCACTGCTATGTAAATAGATGGAACAACCTTATTCAATTCTCAATAATAGACTGTCATTCTCCAATTACCATCAGATTTTTTCACCAGCCTCAAGGAAACATGAATTCTGTTTGTTAAATTATGATGTTTGTTTTTCTTAAAGGGAAAAAAACAATCAAGAATGAGCAACAGGACTTGAATTCAGAGCAAGCAATCATCCAGTATATTCAAGTATACGGAATTACTTCTTGGGGCAGCCGGCCCTTGGGGTAGGGAGACCTAAACTTATATTTGGGGAACATTTTCTCTAAGAGACAGTCATGAAAAGATGAAAGGCAGTAGGTTCTTTCCAACTGGCCAGGACGGTGAAGAGTGGAAGGAGTTGATTGTCCAGAGGAGTCAGCAGCAGCGTGGCTGTACTCACAGAGAATGAGAGCCAGTGGCCTACAGGAAGCTGGCAGCGGCATGGCCAGATATGAAATTCATGGAGGGCAGCAGTCCAACAAAATGAGCAGCAGCACAGGAAGTGACCTACAGACTTCCAAGCAGCAGTGGTCAGCCACAAGGACTTGGAGGTCAGCAGGCAGCAGAGCAGATGGAATCCAGCGCTGCAGTCTTTGGTTCTGAGTAAATGTAGAGCACTCCCCTCCTTCTAGGGGTTCCACCTCTCAACAGGAAAATGATGTTACCCAGAGCCACAGTTGATGAGACATAGCAGCCATTTGATTACACAGATGAGGCTTTAATTTTAGTATTTAGGGAGGCAGATACTAGGAAAAAACTGATTTCCTTCTCAAGAAATTGGGGCACAGATCATTAAGATTTAAATATTACTGTAAATGTAACATCATTTTGATCACTGAAAACTGAAGCCCAGGACATGAATTTTCAAGTCTAAATTACTGGTAGAATTATTATAATTTTAGTTAAGAGGCTCAACATACCTCATGGCATGAGTTGGTGTCTGAGTAAGGAGGAATTTTGTTTTCCCTTCTTTCTCTTTGTTTTCAATACACTCATACATATACATGTCCACAGATTAAACAAGTGATATATGCTTATCTCTATGGGAATGTAAGAATCAATTTCAACACTGAAATGTAAGAAAACATTAGACAAGAAACATTCAAAATTGGAACAGTGTGCTTCTAGAGAATTTTATGTTCAAATGATGACAAGATAGAAAACGTGCAAGATTTTTAAAATAAATCCCTTCACATATATTTTCATCTTTTTAAATTTGGCATTGTCTTCAGTTCTTTGGAGTAGAAGGTAATTACTTTGATTTACATTTGAGAGAAAGAGAAACTTGTATTTTGGTTGCCAGAGGATGACATAGTTAAATTTTAGATTATTTCTTTATTTGTTGTTTAATCTGCTTGTGGTTGCCACTTCTATGCACCTCTATTTATATACAATAGTAAATAGGATATGATAATATACACGGCACTTGTCTTTGAGTGATATCATGTTTGAATAGCTCTGTTTTGTTTATTACCATGACCCCAAAAGTGGCCCAGATTCTTTGGGAGCTGTTAAGAAAAGAGAGTAACTACCATAAATTATGTGGCCAAAGCAGTGGGGATCTGAGGAAAGAGAGAGAGGAGATGTTTTGGAAATCAAAATTATTCTACAGGCACAGAAGCAAGAGTCTCTGAAATCATGGTATCAGAGAAGAGAACATAAGGACAAAAATAAGCACATTCCCCAGACTAAAGACCTGCATACCATGGAGAAAGCCACATGGACCTCGACGAAAGCAGCATTTTGTCTGTTCCTTTGAGTCCTGTCCAAAGCCCCTGTGGTAGCTTATAGGAGGTGACTCTCAGAAGCATCACACCAAAAGCCCCAAACAGTGCTTTACTACTGCTCGCCTAAGTGAAAATACACTTTATCTCTTTAGCCTCATCTTCTACTCTTCACCTAATCCTCAAATCCTGCCCAGGGGATTCTCTACTAAAACCGTCCTGTGCATTCCTACATCCATCTATTTGTTCAGAACTTCTCACTGGCCTAAAAAGCCTACCTCCTCTAATCTAAATTCCACACATTTTCAAGGCTTTGTTGATATATCACTCTGGGTAAAACCCTTCTCTACTACCCAGCCTGAAAAGATTCCTTTCTCCCCTGAACTCCTAAAAAATTTTGTATTAGCAATCTTGTGAAAGGGCTTTTTTTTCAGTATCTTGAATTATTATTTAAATACAGTTGGATCTAATGCCCTAGTGTTTGTTAACATGTCTTAATAAACTTGTCCCATAAAATATAGCTTCGGCCTTCAATATGCATGTTCCTTGGAGTCAGAAACATTTAGCCTTCTGACACATTGAGAATAAACCAGATAATCCATCTACTTTCTGTCCGAGAAAATGTTAATAAACCCAGATAATCCATTCAAGCATCAATCTCAACTCCTCATTTATTTTAGATAGACAAAGATCAAGCAGATTTTTAAAAGATCCCCCAAAGGTGAATTTTCAAAACCTCTTCTGATCTTTGCTATTCATTTGAAAATTACCTCCACACTTGGCCTTACTTCACCCCACAAAGTCCTGCACATCCAGACCAAGTTTTCCCAAATTCCCCTAGCTCTTAACTGGGCAGATTTTCCACTGCAGAGGGGATGTTTGACAATGTCTGGAAACACTTTTGTCTTTCTTTTCACAACTGGGGAGGGGGCAGAGCACTTCAGGGATCTAGTGGGTAGGGGCTAGGGATACTTCTGAACAACCAACAATGCAAAGGATAACTCCCACAACAAAGAATTATCCAGGACAAAATATCAATAGTGCCAAGATTGAGAATACCTGCCCTAACTGAAAGGAATCTCCCTTAAAGCACTTTATCTCTCACTCCCTAAGTGTAATCGTTACTCTAACTCATAATTTGGTGGGCAGGGGTGATGCCTTAATCACCTTTGGTTTCCCCTGACCTCAGTAACTAGCACCAAGCTTTATGCCTCAGCTGTTTCCAAATACTGCCATCAGAACCCAGGATAGGAAGAGCAGAAACTCATATAATAATAATACCTAACACTCATTAAGTGCTTGCTATCTCCCAGATACCCCCTGTGCTTTACAAGGATTATCCCAATTAATCTTCCAAAACCCTGTACACTAAGCACTGTTATTCTACAGATTGGAAAACTGAGACATAAAGAGTTTAAGTAACCCTGTCCAAAGCTAATACATTATAATCCAAGATTCACAACACATAACATTCTGACTCCAATGCCCATCTTCTTAACCAATGAACTATACCACATGAACTCTACAAATGTTTGAACCATAGTCTTAAGTATAGACCCCAGAATCTGATCTAACAAGGTTAGAAAAGTGCAAGTTCAGACAGAGGTAAACAAATAGTGGAACTGGAAAGCAGGTTATTTTCCCAGTGTATTAACCAAAAGATAAGCATCAAAAAATAAAACTTACTTCTAATAAGCTACACCTATCATATGCCTTCCATGTGCCAGAAATTATGTTAACCTCTGCATACATAAAGATGACCTTGACCCCAATGGACTCAGGGTATATTAGGAAAGTGAGAGAGAAGACTCAGAAATTATAACCCAGTGAGGTTAATATCTTAATAGACCTGTGAAAAACATGAGACAGGGAACTGAGAAGAAATAGAAAAGGGCACCTACCTCGGCCTGAGGAGCCAACACTGCAACTGGCTGTAAATAGAGCACAACATACAGGCTATGCTGGCAAAGGAGAAAAGAGAGACATGCCTATGGGTGCAGACACTCTTCATGAAACCACAATTAATTCATCTGACTAACTAGAAAGTTGAGAATAAAGCAGTAGAAAGAGATAAACTTTCAAAGGAGGAAAGAGTAGGAGGATGACACATGTTTGTGAAACCAACTGTAATCCTCAAGGCAATAAGATGTCGCTAGAGGGATTTTAAGCAAAAGATTGACATGGTCAGACATGGCCTTTTGAAAGGAGCACCTGGGCAGCAGAGTGGAATACATTTTCAAAAGGGACAAGTTTAAAGGGAGGCAAACCAGTTAGGCATTTATTGTAGCAATCCAGGCAAGAAATAAGTGCCTGAACAAAGACAGTGGCAATGGAGGTAGAGAAGAAGTGCCCTGCCAATAAACAGATACTCCTTACCTGAGTTATTTCCTAAAATTTACAACCCAATACACCTCACCATCAAAACAAAAGTACTTAAGCATCCTCATAAATATTTTGCTCTTCAGCCAAACATTCAGCACTTCTGTGATTGTCCTTGGACTTCGTGACATAAAGTTTATACCTTACTCTAAAAATCCCAGCCAAACCAGCCTTTCATGAAAGGTGTTAAAGAATTTAACAGCGGGTAAAATTTAAGGTTTTTTAAAAAAGTAATGAGAAACCCTAAATTCTCCACATACATCTAATCTAGGGTAGACCTTCAATAACATTGGTTGAACAAATGATTGATTTAAGAATTTCTTCCTGGAAGGTCTCAATAATGTTCAACCTAAACCCTTCATATTGTAATTAGAGTTCATTTGGTCTTATTTTGTACTATTTCTTCATATTCTAGAAGTCACACATACAATTTATTTTTAACCCCAAATTAAGAATTCTCACTTCTAATAGCTTAAGCCTTTAAAAAAAGTTTAATTTATTTCAAAGCTTAATGAGGCTAAATGTGTTCTGATATATCTGACTGAAATAAGTTGCTAAAACACAGGAACTTACTTAAACTGGATATGACTGCATAGCATTCTTTCTGTCTCCAAGCCTCAAATAGATAAAAGAACCTGTTAAAATCATTGCCTTCCTTCCCAGGTCTTAGTACACCTGTCATTTCTTTAGGGAGGTCCTTTGCTTTGCAACCCTCTGGGCAAAGTTAGGTACCTCTTGCTGACCCTGTACTTTCCCTACCCAAACACTACTCGGCCTTAGGAAAATGTTTAATTACAATCTTTCTTTCCCTACTTCCCCAGGAAACTCTTTGAGGGCACACTCAGTGGCCTTTTTCACATCCACATTCCAGGCCCAGTACAGTGCATGGCACATAGGAAGTGCTCAATAATATTTTTTCAATATGTGATTTAATCTGCTCATTTCTCCAGCCAGGTTATTCATAAGATGTTTGAAGTGGAAAAATTAATAGGAATAGTTGCCACTGGGGAATGAGCTGTGTTCCAAGATGGGAAAAAGACTTACTCTTTCTCTTCACAGACTTTCCATTGCTAGATTTTGATATTGTTTGCAAGTTGTTGTGCTTCTTTTAAATAATATGAAGCCTTTTTAAATTAAAAATAAAAAAGATTTTTAATTCAATAACAAATAGGCTTCTTCTATTGAAAAGACCTCTGAGAGATGTTGCAGCCCAAGGGGCTTTTGCAGCAGAAGGATTAAAAAAAAACACTGGACATGTTCTGAGACATGAGCTTTTATTCAGGGCTTACCTATGGTGGGAAGTTGGTCACGTTGCCCTGAATCCAGGAGCTGCTCTGAATGGCGGCAGGTTCAGAGCTCAACGTGAAGATACGCGGCAAAAGCAGGGGGTGCCAGGGAGTGGTATATAAGGGTTAGGGCAAAGACATTCAAATGGGTATGAGAGCATAAGAGGGGGAGCGGGGGTCTTGTGATGTAGGGAGGGATTGATTGTAGTCAACAGGAAGAGAAGAAGATTATAGATTATCTTGTAGAAACTCCTAAAGGAGTTTCAGGGAGAAGGTAGTTTCAGGCGGGAGGTTAACTATGGATTACATTTAGTGTTGTTGGAGGCCTGATTTTACAAGGTCAAACCTTAACTGACCTAGGTCACACAAGCTGCTGTGTGCACAGTGTTCAAGGCACTTAGGGAAGGCCCTGGGCACAGGGCTCCCACAAATAATAAATAGGCTTCTTCTATTGAACAGACCTCTGAAAGAGGAAACATAGTTGGACAATACTCGTTAATTCAGAAGTACTAAAATCCTCTTTATTTCCTAACTATAATTAGACATAATTGTTTAAAATAATTTCTTTCTTGAAGATATTTTGGTTTTAAAACTATCACAGCAATCATTTCAGTTCTCCAGCATTTTTGAAGTAGGCATTCATTCTGCATTCCTGAATAGAATGGGGGTAGGAGAGCATTACCTTGAATTGCTTTGCCTCAATAAAAATCCTTCCTGACACACCTTAGCTATAATAGGACTTCTCCAACCCCATCAACATAGCATCAGGGAACATTTCTCTCAACCCAACTAAAGTAATTTAACATCTTATCAAAATCTGATCATTGATTGAGGCTTTATTTACAACTCTCTTTTTCTAACAAAATATAAAATCATAATTATGTTACTTTACATGTGGCCTATTATACCCTTTATTAAGACACCATTCTGAAAGAGTAGCAGTTTGGGCTGCAAGTAACAAAAGACCTATTAAAATTCCTTAATTAATAGACACATTTTATTATTTCACATAACAAGAAACTGGAGACAGAGTGCTTTCAAAGCTAGAAAGTTTTGTGATTCATTCCATAGTTCCCCTCTGCTACCCCCAGCATGGTGGCTTCCTCCCTCACAATCTCAAGGCACTCCAGACAGCCTAACTTCAGTCAGCAGCACCCCAAGTCCAGAAGAGAACAGTTCTCTTCCTTGGGTCTCTTTTCTTGAGAGAAAGAACAACTTTCTTAGAGTATCCTAGCAGGCTCTCCCCACTCATGCCTAGTCCTAAAGGGAATGGAACTGCCAGGATGACCTTTTACTAATCAGCATGACCCTTGGATCCTTCTGCCTGAGCATACCTGCTTGGTATCTGGAAAATTTCAGGGTTCTGATTGCAAGGAAGATGGGAGACCACGGGAATTTGGTAGGCAACCAAATTATCTTCTTTTGTATTCCAGTTTATTCCACATCCCATGCCAGACCTTATTAGAATTTTATCTCCCAATGTCTACCTGCAAATGCTTGAAATTTCACATTTTTTTTTCACTCTAGCTATTGCCATTCCTAATTGGCCACTCCACAAATATGTGCAAAGATGGAAGAGGACAAAAACATACAGCCTTGATCTTTCTCACAAATCATATGTAATCCACATTCTCTTGGTTTTGATTTAAATGTTAATAGTTTTTTCTAATAGACAAAGACTATGTGACTAATTATAACATTCCATTTTCAATTCGATAGCACCACCTGCAGAGTAATTACGACTTCTTACAATTCAAAACACCAAGCAAGCATAACATTTACTTTGAAGAGTGGGAGAAAGAACTGTTACATTTTGTTATATTATGTTTTCTCTAGCTCTGCCTTTGCCCATTGTATTGCTGCTCTCAGTAAGTATATTTTTCAGAAAATTGCAATGTCTAGAGCTTCAATATTTCAATTTTATTCACAAATCTAAAGGCTTAGCTTAAAATGCAAAACAGAATCTAAAGATATTTAAATATTTCACTACTTATCCTTTTATATTCGTGACTTCCTTTAAAAGTAAACAGAATTATTTATACCTTTGGAGAAATATCAGACAAAACCTGAGTAATATAGAAAACAAGTGCCTACTAGGAAGAAGGAAATTTTTCTTTGTTCCTAATTAGTGCAATTTCACTATGTAGCTCCATCTGGGCTCTATAAATGGTTAACCCTCTTAGTTAAAGGAAATATTTATTGGTTGTTCTGTATGGTACCTTAAAAATGGTTCCCTACACCTTTAACTGTTAATTAGCTCAAGTATTTGGTTCAGAAACCACAACCCTGTTTAGTGTGACCTCACTGGTATGGCATCTGGGCAATTATCTTTGAGATAATGAGCCTTTTCATCCATAACAGAACAACAACCTCTCACTCAGATTGCAAAAGATCAGAGCCAATCTGCTACACAACAGGGTGCCTGCCATCCCCTTTGTATCATACCTTATTTTCAAACTAACCTTTCACATTCTGAATTAATTAAAGTGTTTTCAGATTAAAAATTAATGAATTCACTTTAGCATCATTTTGGGAGATAATAGGCACAAAATATCAACCAAACAATGTTTTGGATCCTAATACCACTGCCTAAAGGGGAAGGAAATCTATGCCACTTACAGAATTTTCTGACAAATGCTGTACACTAGCCAGTGGACTTCACTGTGTACATGGCAAATAGCCACTCTACTCAACTATAACAAATAATAATCATGAGGTCTGAGAAATTGGGGGGTGGAGTGAAATCAACCCATATATTTGCTTAAAGCACAAATTTCAATTTGGGATACTCATGAAAATAAAGCCTCAGAAAAGATTTAATGGTGCACTGTGGTAAGTGTTCAGTTGGCATTTTAATTTGCTCTGATTTCAGGCAAAAATTAACCTGGAAGCCCCTAGTTTTCTACCCAGTTGTAATGCATAGGTTCCTAAGTTTTATTGTGAACCCCTACTCTTTGTTTTTGGCCTTACAACTTCACCCCATCTTCCAATCTGTCAGTGAGTCTTCTCAAACAGTTCTAGATGAATATGGAGCCCCTTCTTCTAAGGGACAAGCACTTCTTCTCAAGTATCTGCTAGAACCCCACTTCTTTTTAGGGCTCTCTTTGGTAGGAAGCTTTATATGGAAAGATTCCATCTTGGTATAGTAAAATTCATACCGTAATCTTGAAATGATTGAACAATCAGTCTTATTCTCTTACCCTTTTATGCTTGACTTAATAAGACAGGAGTTATGCCAAGAAAAGTATACTAACCATGCTGTCACTATTCCCTTTATCTTAGTCAACTTTCTTTTGAGAGGAACAGAAATCCACTCAAATTAGCTCAAACACAAAGGAGAAATTTTTTAAGAGGACTTAGTATACCTAACCACGTGAAGAACTAGATCCAAGACCTGAGAGTAATCATGAAGCAGAGCATCTCTCTCATGCTCATTCTTTCTCTCCATTCTTCTTTTTCTGCACACTAGTTTTCTTTAAGAGCAAATCTGACTGGACCACTTTCGTCTCCTGTGCACTATTGATCTACGATCCTTTTGCAAAGGAAAGAGAGTAACAACATAATATGACTCTATGATTGTTGTGTTGATCCCTGTGGGCAAAGGAAGGTAGGAATTAGTTCTCTGAGAATGGAGTTCTAGGTCTAGGCAATCAAAACAAGATATTTCACCTGCATACCATATCACACTGCCCATCAATGGAGTGAATCTGAACTCTTCCAAAACACTGACATGCATCCCTAGGAGATTCAGCATAAATTAATAAAATGCAGAAGTCCAGCCTGCAGCAAATGATCACATATTTGGCCTCAAGTAATACATCTTCATACCACTGATTTCCTCAATAATTAGCCTTAAATCTCCTAAGGAGAGAATTTGGAAGGAGGAAATGGAGAGAATATTTTCTCTTCCACATTGAAATAGGTATATTGCTATTAGTCTTCTAGATGCAAGTGGGGAATTAGGAATTAAATTCAGCTGGAATAATGATAATGCATCTTAAAAATCACACCTAGAAATCTGGCTTATTAAGTCTCATATAATTCCTTTGCCCTTTTAAGAAAACTTGTTCTGTCATCAGCTAATCTAATAAAAGGCTTTTGCTCACATTAGAAGTTATTTATATGCTTAGTTTCAAATTTCAAAATATGTGGCAGTAAAGTACACATGTAATGTAAAATAACTAGAAAATGTTAATAGTTGATTAACCATTAAATTTAAGAAGAGAACTGTGGAAGATAGATTCCATTTTAATGAAGTAAACTTAGAGACTTCACTCAGTTTATTTCTTCTTTTCTAACAACAAATTCTTGCTCTCAGCTACTACGTTTAAAGACTACTGAGTAGAATTTGCAGTGGCTATAACTTGGTATTTGTCGGAAATAAAGCGGTACCTGTAAGGGAATAAACGCTCTCTCAGTTCTGGAGGAGAAAAGAATTTATTTACGATCTTGCAAGATAGGGCGTCCAGCCAAACATGTGGAAGGCTGGCGCGCCAGAGGAAGAGAATGGCGATCTTTAAATCTCCTACTCCTAATTCGCAAGTCCCTCCCCTGTTTCCCCATTGACTGGGTACTACAGAGGTTACAGCCTATCCGAGAACACTAACTAATTCATCTTTTGAGATTTTAATTTGAACAGCCAATCCCAGAGAGCCAACTAGCTCGTTATTGAGATTTTGAACTGATCACCCTATCCCCCCCAAATTTTTATTTTTTTTGCTGTGAGTTCCCGCCTCTGATATTACCTCATATCTCTTTACATTCCAGTAACTATGGTTACTTTTCCATATAAGGAGCAGGCAGATTCTCTCTTCTCTTTGTCTGGGGCTTGTTTAAACTGGTTTTGCCTCCATTTCCCTTATTCCATGCTGTCTCTGTGTGAAAACGAAACTTATTCCTTTCTTACAGTATTTTAAGGCCTTTTCCTTTGAGGACGTCAAAGTATAGGAATTAAATACTTAATTCACATACATCAAGTCAGGCAGTTAAGGAAAAATACACACTGAAGTATCAGGAAATTCAAGGTCTGGGGTTAAAAGTTGTGTACAAGTGAGTCAAGGAACTGGACTATGTCTGTTTTATACATGATAGAAGGCTTTTTCTAGAGGTAATTTTAGTTTTACAGGGTCAGATTGAATCAACGCAATATTAAGTCACATTAACATTCATTCTGCAATATTTCTACAGTGAGAAATATTGCCCAATTGTCCTGCCCCACCTTCTAATCTCTCCAATCCTCTTCTATAAACCTCCATGTGAATCTTATGCTTTGAAAACCACTTCACTAGTGAATAGCTCCAATGTGCAGACCCTATGGCTGGCTATGGGTGAAAATCATAGTGTGTAGACCTATCAATTTCCATTTATTGATAATTCAAAAATCAATTCCTATGATTCATGCATAATCAATACTGTACCTAGATTCCCTGGCTTAAGTACAGTGATAACTAGGAGTTTGTAAATGATTGTTTACTAATTAGCAGACACTGAGATTATGTTAGTATGCTGAATAAGCCATAAATATCACCTTCCAGTTCCTTCTACCACTAATTGAGAAACCTCAGCATGACCACAGCCTGCTCCCTTATGCTGATATCTCTTGACTCTTCCCACTTCTGTCTCCTCACTGTCACCACCTTAGTCCAAGCCACCACCATTTCCCACCAGAACTACTACAGTGGCCTCATCACTGTTCTCCTCCCTTTCTATGCTTCTCTCTTTTTTAAATTCATCCTCTGAACAGCAAGCAGAGTGAGTTAAATCAAAACAAAATCATATTTATGGTTTGGGCTTGATATACTTGCAGAGGTAACCCCCTTATTTCACATACTTCAATGACTACCCATTATACTTAAGACAAAATCCAGTCATTAAAATGGCTCACAGCCAAGTGTTGCTCTTACCTGCCTCACCACTCATTTCTCTTTCCATTCTTCCTCTGCTTTCTGTACTCCAGTCATACTGGAATTCTTTTAGTTCTCAAAATTTCCATTCTCTTCCCTACCTTGGGGTCCTTGCACATGCTATTTACTCTGCTTAGAACATACTTACTACACCCTAATTCTTCAGATGTCTGTGAAAATGTTACTTCTCAGATAACCATGCACCTGCCCCACCACCCCAGACTCTCAGACCATGTTAGGATCTCTAACTTTACAATCTTCTTCTCTGCAAAATTTATCCAAATTAAAATTAAATATTTAGTTGTGTAATTAATTGTTCCATATTTTTTAGAATGTAAACTCCTAGTGGACAGGGACTGTGTCTGTCACTGGTGCTCAATATAGCACAGTGCACATATATACAATCAATAAAACTGTGCTAGATGAACATCTCTCCATATTTTAATCAATGTGACTCCACTATTTTGACTGTAACTGATTAATAAGTTCCCCTTACTGTGCTCTAAATAAAGCACTTTACATAGAACAAGTATTACAGAGTACAGTGTGGGGTTCACATCATGAGCTTTATATCCCAACTTCTTGTGTTCAAATCTTGACCCCTTCAGTTCTATTAACTGGGTTAGTTTAGACAAATTACTTAATCTCTTTGCCCCTCAATTTCTTCATCTGTAAAATGGTTAGAGATGAATATATGAGCTAATATATATAAAGTATTTAGAGCAGTGTCAAACATATAGGAAATGTTCATACTCTAATTGATATCAACCCCATAATACAGTGGGAGAATTGAAGTTCAGAGCAGATAATTAATTTGCGTAAAATCACATAGCTGGGCGGAGCAGAATCAGAATTTGAACCCAGGCAGTCTGATTACCAGATCAGTAAACTCAGCTATTGCACTATATTTTCTAATCTGAAAGCAGCACTCTACCTGCCTATTAGATAACTTTGCACCAAAACTCTGCCGAGTGGGGCACTCTATACTAAGTGACAGCTGGCTGAGTCTTCTTCCTAGGACATGGAGTGAAAGACACACAGGGATGAGAGCAGATAGTAAGGAAAAGAGAAGCCAAAAGGTGCAGAGAGAAAGCAGTATGCTTAAATCATGAAGCAGAAAAACTAGCAGTAGGCAGAAGACATAAGAGAAACAAAAGGAAAGTAGACCAAAGTTAGTTAACAATGGAAGGTTCAACTTGTAGCAAAGCAGTGAGAACATGGAAACCTCCAGCAAGTAAATCTGGATTCTGGAATTATGGTATATCCTTACCAACCTGCTAATCCCTGGAATATGATTCAGTCTCTCCGGAGATGTGGATATTATTTCTGATTTCCTTACTTCCCCGAATACCTTTAAAAAATAATCAATAACTAAGAACGATGCATACCTCTGTGCCAGGAAGTGCCCCACATAGAGAAAGGTCCCTCGTTAGATATATGCCACCTAAATTACCCTCACTATACACACATAATTAATGCACTGGCATTTCACTCAGACACACCATATAGGCTGGCTGATCAGACAGGCTGCAGTGACATTTTATTATCCTTATTGAACCAGCAAATCTTTGCCAGGAAGAGATCTCTGCATTTCATTGGCAGGTATAAGAAGTATAATACCACTATTATAAGAATGGCAACCCTGACTGCACCATCTCATATTTAATAATTGCTATGTAATCTTTAAGAATGTAAATATTTGAAAAAGATTAAAATAAAAATATCTCCAGCTCTGGAATTGCCTCTATTTTTCAGAAAAAAAAATATTTTAATCTTTTGGATATTCTTTAGGCAATCACTACCTAGGATTTTCTTTAATTGATGTGTTCATTCTTACAAAGAAGATTATTTTTGGATTGTGTATTTTTTTAACTAATCAAATAAGTAGCTAATTTACATTACTTTCCACCTGCAGGCATTTCATTACCACTTTGCAAAGGTGAGAAAATAAGTCATTAATATGCATAAATGCTTTCCTTAAGCCATTTAGAAGAATATATACAACAAAAACTCTTTCCAGATTTCCACCATTGCAAGGCTGAAAAATTATGTTGAAATTCAGCTATTTAACCTTCATAAATGAAGCAGCCTGAAAGCTAACATTAAATGTTTGATTAAATTTACTTGCACAGGTAGCTCACCAAGAAGGCATTTAACCTAAAAGTCAATGATATCAGATCTATTCCGCAGTGTATGTGCTTCCAATTGCTTTCTACAGCACTGCACAAACTAATATTAAGTTCTCATTTTAGTAATATTCTTGGGCAGGAGGGAGATATTATCCTCAATTATACCTGTATAACATCTTTATCAACTTCAGATACCTTCCACTTCAAGAGTAGTGGGTCAGGAAAGTAGAGGCCAGACCCAATTCACAGCAGATAACTTCTAAAATCAGACTCAAAGAGAAAACTTTTACAGCAAAGCATTAATGCATGTGTATCTTTTTTTAATTGTTTCTAGGGCAACTAGGCCTTGTTTTTCCCCTTGATATTTGGAACTTGTTCAGTACCTGTAGGATGTTAGGTTTTTTTTGTTTTATTTTCTTTTGTTTCTAAAAGGAGTAAGTGAGTAAAAAGTACTAGAAGAAATCTTTGGACAATTTATCATAATTGCAGAAGGGGAAGATCTTTTTCACTATGACTAAAAAAACACCTCATAAGTCATAAAAGAAAACAATGGATAAACATAACTGCATACACATCAAACATTCTGCATGGCAAAACTCACCAAGTAAAGTCAAAACACATCACAAACTAGAGGAGAAACACACCCTTGTCATGAAATGTGTATCAATGTGTGATATATAAAGACCATCTACATATCAGTTTCAGAAGTCCATGAACACATTAGAAAAAATAGCAATGAATATAAGCAGATAGTTTAAATAAATATAGCTCTTGTATGAAATAATGCCCAAGTTCACTCACAATAAGAGAAATAAAATGGAACCAAGGTACAGTATTCATTTATCAGACTGGCAAAGATCCAAAGGTTTATTTTGATAATATAGATGATGCTGTAGGGCAACAGACATGCTCATACACTGCTGATGGTATGTCACTTGAAAGCATGTATGGAAGAACGTATGTATATACACCAAAAATATATATGTGCATACCTAGAATTGGTGATGTTCCCCCAAGAATCTTTGAACAACTGGGAAAAACTGGCAGATCCATTTTATTCAAAAGCTTAAGAAAACAGTTAAAGAGTTGCAGTAACTGTGTGGGTATGGAATCAAGAAAATTCAACTTTAAAAACTATAGGAGTAGTACTTTCTGGTCCTTCCCCTGATTCTGCCCCAGCTCAGTCTGGAGCCAGCCTGCACTCCATTGTGGGTCTCTGGTTCTATTCAGGAAGGAGCAGAATAACCCCTCTGGGGTGGATGTTTGTCCCTGCTAATCTGCTGAGTAGCAGGCAGATAGACTGGACTGATATCTTGTCTCGGGCTCTCCCTCCCAGAACTTGCCCTGTAGGCAGAAGCAGCAAGCAGTTAAAGCAGCACAAGAAGCAAATAAATAAAGCAACCTGGGGCAATTGATATTTGCATTGTCATAAAATAGCACTCTCCAGAAGGGGAGAAAGTCTATTTCATAGGAGGAAAAGGAGGCATTTGAATTCCTGTAAATGGGGAAATTCCTAAAGCCACCATCAAGCATAAGCTCAGGACAAGAAGCAGGCTCCACATAGGCTCATGTAAGATAGCAAGGACCCTGCACTTCACATTTACCTTGGTCTGATTGTATATAGAGAGAAGGGCTAAACTCTGAAGCAGAGCACCAGCCAATGCAGAGCCAATTTGCAAACGACTGTGAAACACATGTGTTTTGCATTGATTTGTTTGTTTTTGTTAACTCCAGACACTCAAGAAAATCTCTGTCATATCACTAACAGGAAACAAACTTAAGGAACAGACAGCTCAGGTACTGGGGCCCACAGTTAACATTTTAAAATATTAAAATGTACAGTGTGTAAGAAAAGATTACAAGAAAAAGAAAGAAACAGGAAAGAATGTCCCATCCAAAGGAAAAAGACAAAAATCCCCAAAAGTTCAAAAAAGAAAAGCAGACTTTTGAAATATAGGCAAAGACTAAAATGATTCTCAATATACCCAAGGTGATAAAGGAAAACACTGAGAAATAACTAAAAAATATCAGGAAGACAATGAATGAGCAATATGAGAATCTCAATAAAGAGACAGAAATTTCAAAAAGGAGCCAAACAGAAATCCTGGTGTTAAAGACAACAAGAACAAAAATGAAAACTCCCCTAGAGACTTTCAACAGCAGATTGGAGCTGGCAGAAAAAAGAATCAATGAACTCAAAAACAAGACAATTGAAATGATTTGGCCTGAGGAGTAGAAAGAAAAAGGAATGAAAAAAAAGTGAATATATCCTAAGAGACCTGTGGTACACACAACAAAGTATACCACTATAAGCATAAGAAATTCCCAGAAGGAGAAGAAAGGGAGAAAGGGTCAGATGGAACATTCAAAGAAATAATGGCAGAAAACTTCCTAAATTTAATGAAAGATATGAATATGGACATTCAAGAAGTTCAATGAAGACCCTAAAGGATAAACTAGAAAGGAACCATGCCCAGATACACAGCAATCAAACTGTCAAATACTGAGGACAAGGAGAGTGTTCTGAAAGCTGTAAAAGAAAAGCAGTATGTTAGGTACAAGGGACTCCCAATAAAATTATGTATGGATTTCTTATCAGAAACAATGGAGGCAAGAAAGCAGTGGGACAAAATACTAAATGTGCTAAAGGAAAACAATTGCCAACTAAAAATTTTATATCTGGTAATTACATCTTTCAAAATTGAGGGAGAGATTGAGACATTCCTAGATTAACAAAAGCAGTGGTAGTTCATCACCACTAGATCAGCCCTACAAGCAATACTAAAGGGAGTTCTTCACACCAAAAGAAAAGGACACTATATAGTGGATCAAAGTGGCATAAAGAAATAAAGACTTCTGGTAAAAGTAACCATGTAGATACTTAAAAATGCCTGTACTATTGCATTGTATTTTTTGGTATGAAACTCCACTTTTTATTGCTTACATACTCTAAAATGAAAATGCATGAAAAGTAATAACATAGATTTTGGATATACAATATATGAAGGTATAACTTATATCAAGTACAGCAAAAAGGTAGGGGGAAGAAATGTATAGGAACAGTGTATGTGTACACTATTGAAGTTAAGATATAATATCAAAAGTAATTGTTATAGATTTAGATTTAGGATGTTAACTTTAAGCCCCACAACAACCACGAAGAAAATATATGCAAAGTATATGCAGAAAAAAAGAAAGGGGACACAAAATGGTACAGTACAAAAAAATATACATGAAAATAAGTATAAATTGGAAGAATTGAGGGGCAAAAGCTAAGACTTACAAAGACTAAATAGCAAAGTGGCAGAAGAAAGTCCTGCATTATAATTAGTTATATTAAATGCAAGTAGAATAAACTCTTCAGTTGAAGGACAGAGAATGGCAAAAAGACTTTTAAAACAGCATGACTCTACTATATGTTGTTTACCAGAGACCTTAAATTCAAAGACACAAGTAGTTTGAAAGTGAAAGGACTGAAAAAATACACCATGCAAAGGTAACCAAAAGAGAACTGGGCTAGCTATACTAATATCAGATAAAATAGACTTTAAGTGAAAAACTAGTACAAGGGACAAAGAAGGTCACTACATACTAGCATATGGGGTCAATTCAACATGAAGACATAACAATTATAAATGTATATGCATCTAAGGACAAAGCCCCAAAACACATGAAGCAAATATTGACAGATTTGAAGGAAGAAAATGACAGTTCTACATTAATAGTAGAATACTATTAATATATCACTTTCAATAATGGGTACATCTAAAAAAATGATCGATAAGGAAACAGGAGTGTGATGGTTGGGTTCATGTGTCAACTTGGCTAGGTGACCCAGCTGTCTGGTCAAGCGGGCACTGGCCTGACGATTGCTGTGAGGATATTTGAGGCTGGTTAATAAACCAACAGGCTGGTTTGTTGGATCATCAGTCAATTGACTGCAGCTGACTGGTGACTCATCAAGGGGCGTGCCTTCCACAATGAGAGAATGCATTGGCTGGATTTGGTCCAGGTGATCAGTTGAAGGCTTATAAGCAGGACGGTTAGAGAACCTTCACTTCTTCTTTGGCTGCCCAGCGAAGCATTTCCTGAGGAGCTCGTTGAAGTTGCCGGTTCGTTTCCTGAGGAGTTCGTCGAAGTTGTCGGTTCGTTTCCCGAGGAGTTGATCGGACATCTTCCTTGGAGTTGACAGTTTGTTGACGGCTCTGCAGAATTTGGACTCGTGCATACTCACAGTTGCATGAGTCACTTTTACAATTTGATAATCAGAGACATCTCTCATTGATTCTGTTTCCCAAGAGAACCCTAACTAATACAACTTGGTACCGAGAGTGGTTCTTGAGAAACAGAATCTTAAAATGGGCTTTTACAATTTGTTTTCTACTCTGATTAGATTCAGAGGCACTAATGACTCTATTTCCAATAATGAAGAGGGCACTGACAGTCCATGGCATGAGTTGGCAAAGGAAATATGCAAAATAGCACCATTTGAGTCTCCTAACTGTACTCTAGTACGAAGCAAGGCTCTGGGTGACAGTGTTTTCAACACTTTCACGCAGTTTTGCAGTATTAAGAGGTATAATTATGTTGGCTGGCTGCTCTTAGATACTTTGGATACAGTTGTAAGAGAAAGGGATGAGCTAAAGACTTCAAATTCAAAACTTGAATGCCGTATGACAGATGTAAAAGTTTCCATGTGTGCCCTGAAAGAAAATCTTATTTCCTGTGCCTGCAGACTGGAAGTTTCTGAAAATCAGATGCAGTCTCTCATTGTGCGAGTAGCACATTTACAATGTAAACTAAAATCTCAAACTCTCAGGGTGTCTGCTATTAGAGTAAAGGCATTGATTGTAAAAGAATGAGATCCGGAAACTTGGGATGGGGACACATGGATTGATAATAATGACAGTGAGGACATTGGAACTCTGGATTCTGCTGGGTCATTGTTAGATTTACCTGTAGAGGGCTGTCCTGGGGACACAGCTTCTCTACCTCCAGTCTGCCCTAAGGAGCCTGCCACCCAACCCCCACCTAAGGATATTAACCCTTCAGTGCCTGCTAATCCTGTAATCACCTCCCCTGAGGAAGCAGCCCTCACTCCTTTGTCTGGAGAGATTAATCCTGTTTTAAGAGATGAAAATGCAACAGAATGTCCTGAGGTGAATGGCTTGAGAGATAATTCTAACTCTTTTCATGACCCACCCACACCACCAGTTTTTGCTTCAAGACCTATAACTAGGCTCAAGTCCCAACAAGCCCCAAAAGGTGAGGTGCAAAGTGTGACCCATGTGGAGGTACGCTATACTCCAAAAGAACTGTATGAGTTTTCCAACTTACAGACAGAAACCAGGGGAATATGTGTGGGAATGGATATTAAGAGTGTGGGATAATGGTGGAAGGAATATAAGGTTGGATCAGGCTGAATTTACTGATATGGGCCCACTAAGCAGAGATTCTGCATTCAGTGTTGTAGCTCGAGGGGTTAGAAACAGTGTTAACAGTTTGTTTGGGTGGCTGGCTGAAACATGGATCAAAAGGTGGCCGGCATTACCAGAGGTTGAAATGCCAGAACTGCCCTGGTACAATGTGGAGGAGGAGATTCAAAGGCTTAGAGAGATTGGAATGTTAGAGTGGATTTATCATGGAAGACCTGCTCACACAGCCCTGGAATGTCCAGAGGACACACCTTTTACCAGGACTGTAAGGAATAAATTTGTGAGACTAGCTCCATCATCCCTGAAGAGCTCTGTAGTCGCCCTTCTCTGTAGGTCAGATATTACTGTAGGAACTGCTGTCACTGAGCTGGAATACTTAAACACAATGGGGAAAATCGGGTCCCAAGTCAGCAGAAGCCAAGTGGCTGCTGTTAATCGCCACAGACAAGGTGGGCATGGCTACCATAATGGAAAACAGGCTCAAAGCAGCAATCAAAATAATATGACTCGCAGAGACTTCTGGCGTTGGCTAGAGTACCAAGTAGTAAAATAGATGGGCAATCGACTAAATTCTTGTTTGAACTATATAAGCAGAAGAATTCTAGGTCACGTGAACAAAAGTCTCTCTTGAATTACAAAAACAGAGAGTCATGGCCCCTTAATCAATTCCCAGACTTGAGACAGTTTACAGATCCAGAGCCCCTTGAATGAAGAGAAGGCCGGGTATCCTTGGGGAAGGACCCTGTTACACTGCCAAAAATTTATACTGTTAATCTTCCTCCCAGCCTTCCCCAGGGGGACCTATGGCCTTTTACCAGGGTGACTGTGCATTGGGGAAAAGGAAATGATCAGATATTTCATGGATTATTAGACACTGGGTCAGAAGTGACATTAATTCCCGGAGACCCAAAACGTCACTCTGGTCCACCAGTCAGAGTTGGGGCTTATGGAGGTCAGGTGATTGATGGAGTTTTAGCTCAGGTCCATCTCACAGTGGGTCCAGTGGGTCCCCGGACCCATTCTGTGGTTATTTCCCCAGTGCCGGAATGCATAATAGGAATAGACATACTCAGCAACTGGCAGAATCCTCACATTGGTTCCCTGACTCTTGGAGTGAGGGCTATTATGGTGGGAAAGGCCAAGTGAAAGCCACTAGAACTGCCCCTGCCTAGCAAAATAGTGAACCAGAAGCAATACCGGATTCCTGGAGGGATTGCAGAGATTAATGCCACTCTTAAGGACTTGAAGGATGCAGGGGTGGTGATTTCCACCACATCCCCATTCAACTCTCCTATTTGGCCTGTGCAGAAAACAGATGGGTCTTGGAGGATTACTGTGGATTATCGTAAGCTTAACCAGTTGGTGACTCCAATTGCAGCTGCTGTTCCAGATGTGGTATCATTGCTTGAGCAAATCAACACATCCCCTGGTACCTGGCATGCAGCTATTGATCTGGCAAATGCTTTTTTCTCAATTGCTGTCAGCAAGGACCACCAGAAACAGTTTGCATTCAGCTAGCAAGGCCAGCAGTTTACATTCACTGTGCTACCTCAGGGTTATATCAACTCTCCAGCCCTATGTCATAATATTGTCCGCAGGGATCTTGATCGTTTCTCCCTCCCAAAAGACATCACACTGGTCCATTATATTGATGATATCATGTTGATTGGACCTAGTGAGCAAGAAGTAGCAACTACTCTAGATTTGTTGGTGAGGTATTTGCAGCAGGGATCTTGATCGTTTCTCCCTCCCACAAGACATCACACTGGTCCATTATATTGATGATATCATGTTGATTGGACCTAGTGAGCAAGAAGTAGCAACTACTCTAGATTTGTTGGTGAGGTATTTGCATGGCAGAGGATGGGAGATAAATCCAACAAAAATACAGGGGCCTTCCACCTCAGTAAAATTTCTAGGTGTCCAGTGGTGTGGGGCCTGTTGAGATATTCCTTCTAAGGTGAAGGATAAGCTGTTGCATCTGGCCCCTCCTACAACCAAAAAAGAGGCACAATGCTTAGTTGACCTCTTTGGGTTTTGGAGACAATATATTCCTCATTTAGGTGTGCTACTCCGGCCCATTTACCGAGTGACTAGAAAAGCTTCTAGTTTTGAGTGGGGACCGGAGCAAGATGAGGCTCTGCAACAGGTCCAGGCTGCTGTGCAAGCTGCTCTGCCGCTTGGACCATATGATCCAGCTGACCCAATGGTGCTGGAAGTGTCAGTGGCAAATAGAGATGCTGTTTGGAGCCTTTGGCAGGCTCCTATAGGAGAATCACAATGCAGGCCCTTAGGATTTTGGAGTAAAGCTTTACCATCCTCTACACATAACTACTCTCCATTTGAGAAACAACTGTTGGCCTGCTACTGGGCCTTAGTAGAGACAGAACGCTTAACCATGGGCCACCAAGTTACCAAGAGACCCGAGTTACCTATCATGAGTTGGGTGTTGTCTGACCCACCAAGCCATAAAGTTGGGCGTGCACAGCAGCACTCCATCATAAAATGGAAATGGTATATATGAGCTAGAGCTCGAGCAGGTCCTGAAGGTACAAGTAAGTTACATGAGGAAGTGGCCCAAATGCCCATGGCCCCCACTCCTTCCACCTTACCTTCTCTTTCCCAGCCCACAGCTATGGCATCTTGGGGAGTTCCTTACAGTCAGTTGACTGAGGAAGAGAAGACTCGGGCCTGGTTTACAGATGGTTCTGCATGATATGCAGGCACCACCCGAAAGTGGACAGCTGCAGCACTGCAGCCCCTTTCTGGGGTGTCCCTGAAGGACAGTGGTGAGGGGAGATCCTCCCAGTGGGCAGAACTTCGAGCAGTGCACCTGGTTGTTCACTTTGCTTGGAAGGAGAACTGGCCAGAGGTGCGTCTGTATATTGATTCCTGGGCTGTTGCTAATGGTTTGGCTGGATGGTCAGGGACTTGGAAGGAACATGATTGGAAAATTGGTGACAAAGAAGTCTGGGGAAGGGGTATGTGGATAGACCTTTCTGAGTGGGCAAACAACATGAAGATATTTGTGTCCCATGTGAATGCTCATCAGAGGGTGACTTCAGCAGAAGAAGGTTTTAATAACCAAGTGGATAAAATGACCCGTTTGGTGGATACCAATCAGCCTCTTTCCCCAGCAACTCCTGTCATTGCCCAATGGGCTCATGAACAAAATGGTGATGGTGGTAGGGATGGAGGTTATGCATGGGCTCAGCAACATGGACTTCCACTCACCAAGGCTGACCTGGCCACAGCCACTGCTGAGTGTCCAATCTGCCAACAGCAGAGACCCACACTCAGTCCCCGATATGGCACCATTCCTCGGGGTGATCAGCCTGCTACCTGGTGGCAGGTTGATTACATCAGACCACTTCCATCATGGAAAGGGCAGCGATTTGTTCTTGCTGGAATAGACACATACTCCGGATATGGGTTTGCCTTCCCTGTACAACATGCTTCTGCCAAAACTACGACCCGTGGACTTACAGAATGCCTCATCCACCGTCATGGTATTCCACACAGCCTTGCTTCCGACCAAGAAACCCACTTCACAGCAAATGAAGTGAGGGGATGGGCACATGCTCATGGAATTCTGTGGTCTTACCATGTTCCCCATCATCCAGAGGCAGCTGGGTTGATAGAACGGTGGAATGGCCTATTGAAGACTCAATTACAGTGCCAACTAGGTGGCAATACCTTGCAGGGCTGGGGCAGTGTTCTCCAGGAGGCTGTGTATGCTCTGAATCAGCGTCCACTCTATGGTGCTGTTTCTCCCATAGCCAGGATTCATGGGTCCAGGAATCAAGGGGTGGAAACAGGAGTGGCACCACTCACTATCACTCCTAGTGATCCACTAGGGAAATTTTTGCTTCCTGTCCCTGCAAGATTAAGCTCTGCTGGTCTACAGGTCTTGGTTCCAAAAGGAGGAGTGCTTCCACCAGGAAACACAACAATAATCCCATTGAACTGGAAGTTAAGGCTGCCACCTGGCCACTTTGGGCTTCTTATGCCTCTGAATCAACAGGCAAGTAAGGGGATTACTCTACTGGCTGGGGTGATTGATCCTGACTATCAAGGGGAAATAGCACTGCAACTACACAATGGAAGTAAAGAAGAGTTTTCCTGGAATACAGGAGATCCCCTAGGGCGTCTCTTAGTACTACCATGCCCAGTGATACAAGTCAATGGAAAACTGCAACAACCCAATCCAGGCAGGACTACCAATAGCCAAGAAACTTCAGGAATGAAGGTTTGGGTCACCCCACCAGGCAAAGAACCACGGCCAGCTGAAGTGCTTGCTGAGGGTAAAGGGAACATGGAATGGGTAGTGGAAGAAGGTCGTGATAAATATGAACTATGGCCACATGACCAGTTACAGAAATGAGGACTATGATGACATGAATATTTCCTCCTCGTTTTGTTATGATTATGTTTGTATTTGTCTGTAAAGCAAATATCTTTGCTTTCTTCTCTGTCTTATCCCCTTATCATATGGCATAAGCTATAACGTTCATTTTGAAGGTATGGTTTTAGGTGATGTGTACAACTGCCAAGTTGACGAGGGGTGAACTGTGATGGTTGGGTTCATGTGTCAACTTGGCTAGGTGACCCAGCTGTCTGGTCAAGCAGGCACTGGCCTGACAATTGCTGTGAGGATATTTGAGGCTGGCTGATAAACCAATGGGCTGGTTTGTTGGATCATCAGTCAATTGACTGCAGCTGACTGATGACTCATCAAGGGGCGTGCCTTCCAAAATGAGAGAATGCAATTGGCTGGATTTGGTCCGGGTGATCAGTTGAAGGCTTATAAGTGGGACGGTTAGAGAACCTTCACTTCTTCTTCGGCTGTTCAGTGAAGCATTTCCTGGGGAGCTCGTTGAAGTTGCCGGTTCGTTTCCTGAGGAGTTCGTCGAAGTTGTCGGTTCGTTTCCCGAGGAGTTCATCAGACATCTTCCTTGGAGTTGACAGTTTGTTGACGGCTCTGCAGAATTTGGACTTGTGCATACCCACAGTTGAGTGAGTCACTTTTACAATTTGATAATCAGAGACATCTCTCATTGATTCTGTTTCCCAAGAGAACCCTACTAACTAATACAAGGAGACAGGAACTAGACCTAACTAACATATATAGAACACTTAACCCAACAGCAGCAGAATACACATTTTCTGAGTGTACATGGATCAGATCACAAAACAAGACTCAATAAATTCAAAAATAGTAGAATCATATAATGTGTTTTCTCTGACCACAGTTAAATAAAGCTACAAATCAATACAGAGGAAGAACTAGAAAATTAACAAATATGTGGAAATTGAGCAACACACTCTGAAACAAGCAATGAGGCAAAGAAGAAATCATAAGGGAAATTAGGAAATATCTTGAGACAAATGAATATTAAAGAAAACATGGCAAAACTTAAGGAGTGCAATAAGGCAGTACTGAGAGGGAAAATAAGTGCCTCCATTAGAATGAGAGAAAGATCTCAAACCAGAGACCTAAACTCAAAACTGGAGGATATATGAAAAGAAGAGCAAACTACACCCCAAGTGAGCAGAAGGAAGCAAATAATGAATACTAGAGTGAAGATAAATGATATAGAGAATGTGCTGGTTTGAAGCTGTTATGTACCCCCAGAAAATGCCATGTTCTTCTAATCCATCCCTGTGGGGGCAGACCTGTTGTGGGTGGGACCTTTTGGTTAGGTTGTTTCAATTGGGATGTGACCTACTCAATTCAAGGTGGGTCTTAATCCTTTACTGGAGCCCTTTATGAGAGGATAAAAGGCAGAAACACAGAACAAGAGTAGAGAGATGAAAAATGCCTAGAGAAGCAAGAAGGACCCACAGGAGCTGAAAAAGAGAGCCACTGAAGCCGGAATCCAGGACAGAGGACCAGCAGACGTCTCCATGTGCCTTCCCATGTGACAGAGGAACCCCAGATGCCAGCAGCATTTCCTCAGAGAAGGTATCTTCCTCTTGATGCCTTAATTTGAACATTTTCATGGCCTTAGAACTGTAAATTTGTAACCTTATAAATCTCCATTGAAAAAGTCAACCCATTTCTGGTATATTGCATTTTGGCAGCTTCAGCAAACTGACACAGAGAATTGAAAAAAAAAAAAAGAACAACAACAACGAGAGAATCAACAGAAATAAAAGCTGGTTCTTTGAAAGGATAATAAATTTGAAAAACCATTAACAAGGCTGAAAAAGAAAAAATGAGAGAAGTTGAAAATAACTAAAATCAGCAATGAAAGGGCAGATGTTAGTACTGCCCCCACAGAAATAAAAATGATTATGAGGCTACCATGACAACTAGTAATTCAACAAATTATAAACCTAGATGAAATGGACAAATTCCAAAAAATATGCAAACTACCTACACTGACTCAAGAAGAAATAGAAGATCTCAACATACAAATAGTAAGTGAAGAGATTGAATCAGTATCAAAAACTTCCCAACAAAGAAAACCCCAGGACCAAAGGTTTCACTGGTGAATTTTATTAAACATTTGAAGAAGAATTACCACCATTCCTGCTCAAACCCCTCCAAAAAGTTGAAGAGGAGGGAAGATTCCCTATTTCATTCTATGAGGACAAAACATCCTAATGCAAAAGTCAGATAAAGATATTACAAGAAGATAAAATTGCATACAAATATTCTTATAAATACAAATACAAAAATCCTCAACAAAATACTAGCAAACCAAATCCAACAGCACATTAATAGAATTATACACCATGATCATGTGGGATTTCTTCCAGTTATGCAAGGTGGATCAACATAAGAAAATCAATTAATTATGTAGTGTAATAAAACACATAAATATAACAGAGGGAAAAAATCACATAATCATCTCAACTGGCACAGAAGAGGCACTTGATAAATCCTGCAGCCCTTCTTGATAAAATCATTTAGAAAACTAGATGTAGAAGGAAACTTCCTCAATATGATAAAGGAGATATATGAAAAGCCCACAGCAAACATCATACTCAATGGTGAAAGACTGAAACCTTTACTCATGAAGATCAGAAACAAGACAAGAATGCCCACAATCACTACTCTTATTCAACTTTGTAGGGGAAGCTCTACCTAGAGAAATTAGGCAAGAAAGAGAAAAAAAGGCATCTAAATTAGACAAAAGGAGCAAATTTTCCTTACTTACAGATGACATAATCCTATGTATAGACAATCCTGAAAAACCACAACAAAGCTACTAAAGCTAATAAGTGAATTCAGCAAAATGTGGTGTATAAGAACAGCATGCAAATACCAGTAGTATTTCTATACACTAGTAATGAACAATCTGAAGAAGGAATCAAGAAAAATATCCATTTTCAACAGCAACTAAATAATCAAATATCTAGGAATAAATTTAACCAATTATGTAAGGAATTTATACATAGAAAATTACAAAATATTGCTAAATGAAATCAGGGAAGCCCTAAATAAACAGAAGGGCATTCTGTGTTGTTCATGGATAAGAGCACTAAATATTGTTAAGATGTCAATTCTACCCAAAGTGATTTACAGATTCAATACCATCCCAATCAAAATTCTAATTGCCTTCCTTACAGAAATGGAAACCAATCATTAAATTTATATGGAAAGTAAGGGACCCTGAAGCGCCAATGCCATCTTGAAAAAGAATGAAGTTGAAGGACTTACAAATTTTGATATTTAAAGTTATTACAGCAAGATGGCAATGTAGAGAACTGTGGAGTTTAGTTCATCCTCTAGGGCAGCTAGGAACAGTCTGCTACAACTGTTTGAGGGACTTCTGTGGCCAGACACACATTTTAAACCAGCCTGGAATGAGTGAAAGGGTCAAAATCATAGCACAGAAGTGTAAGTAATTTCTTTCACACTGCAGAGATTGGTGCCTCTCCACAACTGGCATGGCTGGCTGTCTGGGAGTCCCTACCTTGTGGGAAACAGAAACCCTCTGTACTAGGAGCAAAGGAAGGGGTGCTCAACCAAGCTCCAATAGCAGATTTGATTAAAAAATTTTGGATGGCTGAATAGAAGCTCCAAGCACAGAAAAATCTACAATGCAAATAAGAAAGAAACAGGGAGGTTTATAGCAACCCTGCCCCAGTAGTGACAAGAAAAACAACAACAGAGGTTTAGGAGTTAGCTGAGCACAGAATACTGGAAAAGGGCTGTGCACTAAGAAAAGGGTACCAACTCCAGCTCTACACTGGTGAACCAGGGGGCTGGAGAACAGCTCTGAAAAGGATTTTTCTTTTATTTTCTTTTCTTCCTTTTTTTCTCTTTAGCAGCCCATTAAAGAAAGCTGCAGGCATTCCCAGTTTTCAGCCTTTCCCCAGCCAAGGGTGGAATTAAGAAATGACTGAGAGACAAAATAACTAATCAGGTGGAGGTGATAGCTCCCTAAAGAGCCTATCTTCTGCCAAGTAAAGGAAGGGGCAGGACCAGCACAAATGGCTGCTCCCTTTCGGAGAATTTAGAACCCAGGAGCTGGGAATTCAGCAGCAGTTTCAACCTACAAAAAGGGAAGCCCAGCTGCTGTCTCAAACACACAACAGTATCAACCTACAAAAAGCAGAGCCCAGCCTCTGTGTCAAACTCATTCCAAGCAGAGGGAGAAGGGTTGCTTAAGAGACCTGCAACTTTTCAGCCTGCAGGGAACAGAGGGCTGAAGAGCACCCCTCCCCCCCCCAAAAAAAACAGAGGGGAGGCAAGACCCAGCACAGGTGGTGACTGTTAGAGAATTCAGATCCCAGGCACTGGAAAACAGAAACAGTTTAAACCGACCTTCAGACTCAGGCTCTGTCTCAACTGCATCCCTGAAAGGGACAGGGTCTGCTGAGAATTAAGGGCACAGTACCACTTTACACCAGTGGAGAACAGTGGGCTGACAAGTCTCTTCTGCTGACAAGGACAGAAAAGGACAGAATTAAGAGGCTTTGCAGAAAAGACTGACACCTTGCTGGGACACATTCCCAGGAAACCTTGATACTGATTACATTCCCTTCATGAATCCTGTGCCTATGTTGTTTGGGAAAATCTGACTGGGATCAATCCTACCTGGGGAGACCCTCCTCCCAGAGGCAGAACCTCAGGAAAAAGTTGCCAGAGGTAACAAAAGGAGAGTTAAAAACATATAGAGGCAAAACAAAACAAAACAAACAGCAGATCAACATTCCCTGAGGAGGAAGACAGAAGAGAGAGCATTTTCCTGGGGATGAAACAACTGCACATGTAAAAAAAGAAGGACAATACCAAAAAACTTCAATATATGCAGGGCAAGAATCAGAAAAATAAGAGCTGAAAAATTCTGATCAGGTAAAGAGAAGCTAAGAATAAGTAAGAGAATAGTTAGAGAACAAAGCCAACCAACAAGAAAATCCTAGGCAAAGACAGAAAATGACCTCCAGAATAAACTAATCAAGGAAATCAGATGCCCAAGACACCAGCAAAAAAATCACAAGTCATACTAAGAAGCATGAAGATAAAGCCTAGTCAAAGGAAAAAACTAACACTTCAGATACGGGAGCTGAAACAACTAATTAAAGATGTTCAAACAAATCTTCCAAATGAATTCAACAAATTGAAGGAAAATGTGGCAAAAGAGATGAAGGATATAAAGAAGATTCTGGGTGACCATAAAGAAGAACTCAAAGGTTGCAAGAAAACAATAGCAAAGATGAACATTTTTTTCATGTGCTTTTTAGCCATTTGTATTTCCTCTTTGGAGAAATGTCTTTTCATATCTTTTGCCAATTTTATAATTGGGCTGTTTGTACTACTGTCATTGAGTTGCAGGATTTCTTTATATATGTGAGATTTCATGCAAATCAAGACCACAATGAGATATCACCTCACATTAATAAGAATGGCTACCATCAAACAAACAGGCAACTACAAATGCTGGAGAGGGTGTGGAGAAAATGGAACTCATTCATTGCTGGTGGGACCATATAATGGTACAGCCATTCTGGAAGACAGTTTGTTGGTGTCTCAGAAAACTAGATATTGAATTACCCTATGATCCAGCAATTCCACTTCTCAGAATATACCCAGATCTGAAAGCAGTGACACGAACAGGCATTTGTACACAATGTTCATAACATCATTATTCACAATTTCCAAGAGTTGGAAACAATCCAAGTGTCCTTCAACAGATGAGTGGATAAACAAAATGTGTTATATACATATGATGGAATACTTTGCAGCAGTAAAAAGCAACAAGATCCTGAAACATATAGCAACATGAACTGAAAGATAATTCTGAGTTAAATAAGTCAGACACAAAAGGAGAGCTATTGTATGTTACCACTTCTATGAACTATCTGAATAATGTAAAATCAATGTCTAATAGAATATTGGGGACCTAGTGATAAACAGGAGCTAGTAAGGGGGAATGATAATCTAATATGTTCAGATATGATAATGATGGTGAATTCAAAGGTATGGTAATGGATAGAGGTGAAGATTTTTTGTTAATGGGATTATAAGTATCAGAACTGTATTGAAGGTGAATCTGATTAAAGAGGATGATTAAAGGCATGTCTCCCAGAGATCAGCACCACAAATATAGATAGGTGCTTGCATAATATATCTCTAAGGTATGACACTAGCACAGAGAGTTGACAACAGAAGGGTACAAGGGAAAAATCTACACATTGCATACTAGGGACTATAATTAATAGGAATACCATACTAGTATAAAACAGATATTAGGGACAAATAATTAAGGGCTGACAAGAGCTATGAGATGTTTTGGGTCATGAGAATTGTTTAAAATGGAGAGTGATAAGGATTGTACAGCTAAGTGATGATAATGTGAGATAAGGATGGATTATCATGGATATAATATATGCTATGTGAACTTAGGGACCCCTACTTTATAAGTCAAGCCCTCAATATTGAGACTTGCTCAGGTGAAACTTATGGTTATAAAGTGGAGGCTAAGCTCACCAATAATTATTCCCAGTAGTTACCTCCAGAGAACCTCTTTTGTTACTCAAATGTGGACTTTCTCTCTCTAAGCCTAACTCTTCAAATAAATTCATCACCCTTCCCCTGATGTGGGACAGAATCCCCAAGATGATTGGGCCTTCCTGGTGACATGGTATGTGGATTCTGGGAATGAGCATGACCCTGACATTGAGGATTGAGAATATCTTTTTTACCAAAACAGGGAAAAGAAAGCCAACAAAATAAGATTTTAGTGACTAAGAGAATACAAATGGAGTCAAGGGGCTATCCTGGAAGTTACTCCTATGCAAGCTTCACCTAGACATGCCAAATGACCACAGTATGATAAACCCAAGTCAACAGTAGTCCCCAAAACCTTAAAGAATACCCAGATCCCTATCCAAGACTCTATAAAAGTTTCACTTAGTTTATTCATCAGAAACTTAAATCCTTCAGAGTGCTTCTATGCCAGCTAAGTCCCAAAACCCAGAAGCAACAGCCTTTTCAAGAGCATCAACTAGATGTGTCCCCTTTGCTCATAAAGTTGACACCTCTTTTCAACATGAACAGGTTAGGGTGGTCACTGCCTAGACATCCCTGAAGATCAGGAAAGTAATTAAACTAGAGGAAGGGGTAGCAACAGGTAAGAAGGAATTTAACAAAGGATTATGAATATTGAATCTTTATATAATTTCCTTTTTCTTAGTTTCTAGGGTATTAGAATAGCTAAAAGGAAAGAACTGAAATGGTGGAGCTGTAACCCATAGCATCCTTTGCAGTTGTTCTATAGCTACTTGTTAAATTGGAATTTGAAAGCTATACCTTTTTGTATATGTGTTATATTTCACAATAAGGAAATAACTGAAACTGTGGTACTATAACTCATAACAACTTTGGAAATTTCCTATATATCTACTTGTTAAATCATACTTTGAAAGATATTACCTTCTTGTATATATGTTATATTTCATAATAAGGAAATAATTGAAACTGTGGAACTGTAACCTATAATACTCTTTGAAATTTGCTCTCTACTTGTTAAATTGCACTTGGAAAGTTATAACTTCTATGTATATATGTTATAGTCTACAATAAAAATATGATAAAAAAACAATGGCAAAACTTATGGGAATGAAAGGTACAATGGGAGAGATAAAAAAAAAAAAGGAATGGAGACACAACAGCAGATTTGAGGAGGCAGAAGAAATGATTAGTGAACTAGAGGACATGCCAATTGAATTACTATGCACAAAAGAACAAATACACAAAAGAAGGAAATATATGAGCAGGGTCTCAGGGAATTGAATGACAACATGAAGTGCATGAATATGTGTGTTATGGGTGTCCCAAAAGGAGAAGAGAAGGGAAAAGGGGCAGAAATAATTAAGGAAATAATGACTGAAAATTTCCCAACTCTTATGCAAGACATAAAATTACAGTGCAAGAAGCATAGCATACACCAAACAAAATAGATCCAAATAGACCTACTCCAAGACACTTACTTATCAGGTTAACAAATGCCAGAGACAAAGACATAATTCTGAAAGCAGCAAGAGAAAAGCAATCCATCACATTCAAGGGAAGTTTGATAAGACTAATTGCAGATATATCAGCAGACACCATGGATGTGAGAAGGCAGTAGTATGATACATTAAAATACTGAAAGAGAAAAATTGCCAACTAAGAATTCTATATCCAGGAAACTGTCTTCAAAAAATGACAGAGAGCTTTAAATATTTTCAGATAAACACACACACACACAGAGTTTGTGAATAAAAGACATGCTCTACAATAAATCCTAAGGGACCACTAAAGGCAGATAGGAAAAAAAACAGGAGAGAGGTTTAGAGAAGAGTGCAGAAATGAAGACTATCAGTAAGAGTAACTAAAAGGGCAAAAAGAGAGAAAAATAAGATACGACATATAAAATACAAGGGACAAAATGGTTGAAGAAAGTGCTGTCTTTGCATTAAAAACATTAAATGTCAATGGATTAAATTCTCCTATCAAAAGACACAGACTGGTAGAATGGATTAAAAAAAAACAGGATCCATCTATATGCTGTATACAAGAGACTCACTTTAGACCAAAGGACAAAAACAGGTTGAAAATGGTTGGAAAAAGATATTTCACACAAATAACAACCAGAAAAGACTGGGGGCAGCTATAATAATATCAGCAAATTAGTCTTCAAATATAAAATTATCAAAAGAGACTAAGAAAGACACTATATATTTATAAAAGGGACAATTCATCAAGAAGGTATAACAGTCATAAATATTTATGCACTGAGCCAGAGTTCCCAAAAATATCTGAGGCAAACACCTTTAGAATAATAGCTGAAGACTTCAATACACTACTCTCATCAATGGATAGAACATCTAGACCCAGGATCAATAAGGAAATAGAAATCTTGAATAATATGATAAATGAACTAGACTTAACAGAAATTTATAGAACATTGCAACCCAAAACAGCAGTATACACATTTTTTCTCAATTACTCTTTGATCATTTTCCAGGATATAACATATGTTGGGTCACAAAACAGGTCTCAATAAATTTAAAAAGATCAAAATTATACAAAATACTTTCTCAGACATAATGGAATGAAGTTGGAAATCAATAACAGGTGGAAGGCTGGAAAATTCACAACTATCTGGAGGCTAAACAAAAAACTCTTAAACAACTAGTGGGTCAAGGAAGAAATTACAACAGTAATCAGTAAATATTTTGAGGCAAATGAAAATGAAAACATAATATATCAAAACTTATGGGATACAGAAAAGGCAGTGCTGAGAAGGAAATTTATTGCCTTAACCTCCTATATTTAAAAAGAAGAGCAAAAACTGAGGACTTAGTTGCACAACTGGAGGAACTAGAGAAAGAACAGCAAACTAACCACAACTGGAGGAGCTAGAGAAACAATAGCAAACTAACCACAAAACAAAGAAATAACAATGATTAGAGCAGAAATTAATGAAATTGAGAACCTGAAAAAATTAGATAATCAACAAAACCAGAAGTTGGTTCTTTGAAAAAATCAATAAAATTGATGGACCCTTAGCTAGGCTGACAAAGGAAAAAAAAGAGAGAGAGAGAAAGAGAGAGGATGCAAATAAATAAAATCAGAAATGGGAGGGGTAACATAGCTACTGACCCCACAGAAATAAAGAAGATAATGAGAGGATACTATGAGCTAGAAAACTAGACAACTTAGATTAAATGGACAACTTTCTAAAAGCATGAACAACCAAAATTGACTCAAGAATAGAAGCCCTCAACAAACCAATCACAAGTAAAGAGATTGAGTCAGTCATCAAAAAGCTTCCAAAAAGAAAAGCTCAGGAACAGATTGTTTCACATATGAATTATACCAAGTACTCAAGAAAGAGTTAGTATCAATCCTGCTCAAATTCTTCAAAAAAAAAATTGAAAAGGAGGGAAGAGCTACCTAACTCATTCTATGAAGCCAACATCACCTTAATACCAAAGGCAGACAATGATACTACAAGAAAGGAAAATTACAGACCCCTCTCTTAATGAATATAGATGCCATAAATACTCAAAAAAAAACAACTTGCAATTTGAATCCAGCAGCACATTAAAAGAATTATACACCATGACCAAGTGGATTATATTCCAGGTATGCAAGTGTAGTTCAACACAAGAAAATCAATTAATGCAATATACCACATCAATAAATCAAAGGAGAAAAACCACATCATCATTTTGATTGATGCAGAAAAATCATCTGACAAAATTCAACATTGTTTCTTAATGAAAACATTTGAAAGCATAGGAGTAGAAGGAAACTTCCTCAACATGATAAAGGTAATATATGAAAAAAAAAACCACAGAAAACATAATCAAAGGGGAAAGACAAGGATGCCCCCTGTCACCTCTGTTATTCAACAGTTTGCTGGAAGTTCTAGCTAGAGCAATTAAGCAAGAAAAAAGAAATGAAAAGCATCCAAATTGGAAAGGAAGAAGTAAAAGTTTCACTGTTTGCAGATGACATGATCCTAAATGTAGAAATCCTGAAAAATGTACAGCAAAGCTGATGGAGTAATAAGCAAGTACAGTAAAATGGAAGCATACAAATCAACACACAAAAATCAGTAGTGTTTCTATACACAAGTAATGAGCAATCTGAGATAGAAATTGAGAAAAAAATCCATTTACATTAGCAACGAAAAGAATCAAATATTTAGGGATAAATTTAACCAAGAACATAAGAGACATATACAGAAAACTACAAAAATTGCTGAAAGAAATCAAGGAAGACCTAAATAAATAGAAGGACATACCATGTACATGGATTGGAAGACTAAATACAGTTATGATGTCAATTCTACCCAAACTGATTTACAGATTCAATGTAATATCAATCAAAATCCCAAAAACTTACTTTGCAGAAATAGAAAAACAAATAATCAAATTTATTTGGAAGGGCAAGTTTCCCCAAATAGCTAAAAATATCTTGAAAAAGAGAAATGAACTGGGAGGTATCACACTACCTGACTTTAAAGCATATTACAAAGTACAGTGGTCAAAACAGCATGGTTCTGGCATAAAGATAGATACACTGACCAATGGAATCAAACTGGGTGTTCAGAAACAGACCCTTTTAACTACAGACAATTGATCTTTGATAAGGTAGTCAAGTTGACTCAACTGGACAGAGCAGCTTCTTCAACGAATGGTGCTTGGAGAACAGAATATCCATATCCAAAAGAATAGAAAGAGGACCCCTGTCTCACACCTTATACAAAGTAAACCACAAATGGATCAAAGACCTAAACATTAGAGCTAAGAGCATAAAACTTTTAGAAGAAAATGTAGGAAATATCTTAAAGTTCTTGTGGTAGGAAATTGGTTTCCTAGAGCTTACACCCAAAGTACAAGCAATCAAAGAAGAAATAAATAAATGGGATCTCCTCAAAATTGAATACTTTTGTGCATTAAGAGACTTTGTCAGGAAAGTAAAAAGGCAGCCTCCTCAATGAGAGACAGTATTTGGAAACCACATATCAGATAAGGGTTTAATTTCCAGGCTATATAAAGAGATCCTACAACTCAAGAACAAAAAGACAAACAACTAAATTAAAAATTGGGCAAAAGACATAGACACTTTTCCAAAGAGGAAATACAAATGGCTCAAAAGAGTATGAAAAGATGTGCAAATTCACTAGCTATTAGGGAAATGCAAATCAAAATGACAAACATCACCTTAAACCTACTAGAATGGTCATTATCTATAAAACAGAAAACTACAAGTGCTGGAGAGGATGAGGAGAAATAGGGACACTTATTCATTGTTGTGGGAATGCAGAATGGTGCGGCTGCTCTGGAAATCAGTTTAGCAGTTCCTCAGGAAGCTAAATATAGAATTGTCATATGATCCAGCAATCCCATTATTAGGTATATACTCAGAAAAACTGAAAGCAGGGACAAGAACAGACATTTACACACTGGTGTTTTATAGTGGCATTATTCACAATTCTCTATGGATGAGGGAGCTCAAGGATATACAACTGATGAACAGAAGGACAAACTGGGGCATATACTTATGATGGAATATTGGGTGGCTGCAGAAAGAAATGAAATCATGCAACTAGGTGTATCAACCTTGAGGACATTATGTTGAGTGAAATGGGCCAGAAAAGAAAGGACAAATATTGTAAGGCCTCACGAATATAAACTAACTATAATGAGCAAACACTGGGAATTGAATTTGAGAGCATAGGTTATCAGGGGATAGAAAGTGGGAAGAGATTGGGCAATCAATGATTAAGGATTATAGAATGTTCAGTAAGTCTTGTTGTCAAGGTTCCAAGATTGTAAGCTCTTACAACAGTCACATTTATTCCTGAGTTTTAACTGTTTTTTCTAAATTCTGAGATGCTGTGCTCTTTGTGTATAACTTGGTAGTTCCCTGGAATGTTAGGGATCTGTGACACTTGAGACTCAGAGCTAGAGTTCTGCGGCTCTGAGAGTTTGCATTACTCTATACTGCAACTATTAAAGAAGCTGAAAAAGAGCTCAGATTTCAATTAGAGATATGAATGAAGCAGATCTGGTTAGGACTAAGGTAAATCAGAATGCAGGGATGATATTATCTGTATTTTAAAACTTCAACTTTGGTGTGAGACAAAAGAAGATATGTTTATTTTGCCCAAAAGTTAAATTTTTGTAGCACATTATCTAATTTAACTTGTCTGGTCAATTTATTTAAACAACCTAATTACATGGAACCTAGAATAAGGAATGAGATCTTCTTATTCTGTACAGGTTAATGCAATACCCTGACACATTCCAGTGTATTTGGGTAGAAAATAAAAAGTATTTGCAAAGTCCCCTTGAGTAACTGGGGGGGGGGGGGGGATGTGGAACTATTAAACTTCCCCACCTGGGGAATTCCTGGTACTCTGATAAGCATCAGGGACTCCCAATTTAATAAGCCAAGTCCTCGATCTTGAGGATTGCCCTTATGAAACTTATTTCTGCAATGGTGAAGCTAAACCTACTTATACTTACACTTAAGAGCCTCCCCCAACCCCCCAGGAAACCTCTTTTGTTTCTCAGATGTGGCCTCTCTCTGTAAGCCAACTCTGCAAATAAACTCACTACCATCCTCCCCACATAGGACATGACTCCCAAGGGCATATGTTTCCCTTGCAATGCGGGACATGACTCCCAGGGATGAGCCATCATGGTATTGTCAATGCCTTCTTAACCAAGAGAGGGAAAAGAAATGAAACAAAATAAAGCTTCAGTGTCTAAGAGATTTCAAATAGAGTAATTCTGGAGGTTACTCTTATGCAAGCTTCAGCCAGATATTGCAAATTGCCACAATATGCCAAAAACCAACCAACAGTATTCCTGAAAACCCTAAAGAATACTGTCCTAGTTTGCTAATGCTGCAGAATGCAAAACACCAGAGATGGATAGGCTTTTATAAAACGGGGGTTTATTTCACTACACAGTTACAGTCTTAAGGCCACAAAGCATCCAAGGTAACACCTCAGCAATCAGGTACCTTCACTGGAGGATGGCCAATGGCGTCCGGAAAACCTCTGTTGGCTGGGAAGGCACGTGGCTGGCGTCTGCTCCAAAGTTCTGGTTTCAAAATGGCTTTCTCCCAGGACGTTCCTCTCTAGCAAGCTTGCTCTTCTTCAAAACATCACTCACAGCTGCACTGCGTTCAGTCTCTTTGAGTCAGCATGTTTTATATGGCTCCACTGATCAAGGCCCACCCTGAATGGGTGGGGTCACACCTCCATAGGAGTATCCCACCGAAGTCACCACCCACAGCTGGGTGGGGCACATTCCAAGCAAATCTAACCAGCACCAAAACGTCTGTCCCACAAGACCACAAAGATAATGGCATTTGGGGGACACACTACATTCAAACCGGCACAAATACCCTGGGCTCTATCTAAGACTCTATAAAAATTTACTTAGTAAGTTTATTTTTTCAGAAACTTAAGGCCTCTAGATTGTCCCTATGACAGATAAGTCCTGAAACACAGAGGTACCAGTGTCTCCAAGAACATCAGCTAGGTTCATTCCTCTAAACCATAGGTCAACACCTCTTTCCAGCATAAAGAAGTTAAAATGGTCATTTCCCAGATATCCCTGAAGATTGAGAGAATGATCAAATGAGAGGGAGGAAGTAAAACTGAGAAATTAGGATTTATCAAAAATGATAATGATTACTGAATCATTATATGGATTTTACTTTTTAGTTTCTTGTGTATCGGAATGGCCAGAAGGAAATACCTGAAATTCTTGAACTGTAATCCAGCAGCCTTGATCTTTGATAATGATTGTATAACTATATAGCTTTTATCTTGTGGCCATGTAATTGTAAAAACTTTCTGATGGACACTCCCTTTATCCAGTGTATTGGCAGAAAAGTAATGAAATAAAGATGTAAATAAAAAAAAAATAGTAAGTCAGGAATATGGGGAAAAAATACCACTACATAAACTATGGAAAATAATTATAGTACTACTTTAACGATCTTTCATCAATTGTAACAAATGTAACTACTGGTAACAAAGAGTAGAATTACAAAACAGTGTTATCGTCAATTGTAACAAATTGTTGGTGGTAGGGTGGTGTATGGGAATCCTGTATTTTATGCATAATTGTTCTGTAAACCCACAACTTCTCTAATAAAAAACATTTAATAAATCATTACAAAGCTACAGTAATAAAAACAGCATGGTACTGACATAAGGACAGACATATAGACCAATGGAATTGAAATAAGAGTTCAGAAATCAACCCTCACATTTATGGCCAGCTGATTTTTGACAAGGGTGCTAAGTACATGCAATTGGAAAAGAAATGTCTTCAACAAATGGTGCTCAGAAAACTGGATGTCCACATGGAAAAAAATTAAATGGGTCCCTACTTCACACCATATACAAAAATCAACTCAAAATGGATCAAAGACCTAAATGCCAGGACCAAAACTATAATATTCCTAGAGGAAAATACAGGGAAGTTTCTTTAAGACCATGTGTTAAGCAATAGTGTTTTAGATTTACACCAAAAACATGAGCAACTAAAGAAAAAATAGATAAATGGGACCTCATCAAATGTAATACTTCATCACAAAAGTAAAAAGGCAGCCTACATAATGGGAGAAAATGTTTGAAAACTACATATCCAATAAGATTTTAATATCCAGAAAATATAAAGAAATCCTACAACTCAACAACAAAAAGACAAACAACCCAACTAAAAAATAGGCAAAAGAATAGACCTTTCCCCTAAAAGCACATGAAAAGATGCTCAGCATCATTAGCCATTAAGAAAATGCAAATCAAAACCACAAAGAGAGACACTTTACATGCACTAGAATGACTACTGTGGTGGTTTGAAGCTGTCTATACCTCAGAAAAAAAAAAACTTAAATGTAATCCATTCCTATTGGTGTGAACCCATTGTAAGTAGGACCTTTTGATGAGATTACCTCAGTGAAGGTGTGGCCCACTTCAATCAGGATGGGTTTTAATCCTATTACTGGAGTCTTTTATAAGTGGAATGAAATTCAGACATAAGACAGAAAGCCACACAGGGAGCAGCCAGAAGCTGAACATCAATGGAACCCAGAAGAGAAGGGAGAGACCAGGAGATGCCACAATATGCCTTGCCATGTGACAAGCTAAGGATCAAGAATCAATAGCAGAAAGCCCCAGAATGCCATGGTCTTTGGGAAGAAAGCATCACCTTGATGATTCCTCAATCTGGACTTTTTCCTAACATCAAAACTATAAGCAAGTAAATTCCCATTGTTTAAGCCAACCCATTACATGGTTTTTGCTTGAGCAGCCAAGGAAATTAAAACAAGTATTACTTAAAGAAATGGAAAATAAGTACTGGAGAGCATGTGGAGAAATAGGAACGCTCAATCATTGTTGGTGGAATGTAAAATGGTGCAGCCCCTTAGCAAAACAGATTTTTGGTTCCTCAGAAAGTTAAGTATAGGATTACCATTTGGCACAGAAACCCCATTTCTAGGTATATAACCAAAAGAATTTGAAGCAGGGACTTGAACAGATATTTATACACCAATGCTCATAGTGATATTAGTCACAATTATTAAAAGACAGAAGCAACACAAGTGTCCAATGATAAACAAAATCTGGTGTATACTTACCAAAACATGGTATATACATACAACAGAATATTATTCAACCATAAAAAGGAATGAAGATATGACACATGCAACAACCTAAATGAATTTGACAACATCATGTTGAGTGTGTTTTCTGCATGATTTTTCTCTAAGCCTACAAACTTCTCTAATAAAAAAAAAATGTCTGTAGCATGACTACTTCAAAAAAGTGGCAGCCACTTCCAGCTTTTTTGGTTCTGCATATGTCAAAAAAGTATGTATATAATATATGAAAATACTTGTGTAAAAATATAAAAAAGAATATGATAATAAATAAAGAAGATACACAAGAATAAAATAAGGATACATGAGAAACTGATAATTAGTTTCCTGCCCTGAGGAGAATCATATGGCTGAGGAACTGAGGTGGGAGAAAGAATCTATGATGAATACTTTTTGAGCTTTTGAATTCTGAACCATATTATTAGCTATCTATAGAGTAAATAAATAAATTTTATTAAAAGAAGGAGACAAGTAGAGGAATCTGTTGGCTAAAATAGTGCATTTAGATTATCCATGAATTTCACTTATTAAAGGTATCTTTAATTCCTATGACAATGGAAGAAAAATAATCAAAATTATTATATGAATAAAACTATTAAGAAAGTTCTTCTGAGAACAACTCTTACGGTTGCTCATGGAAATTCTCCTTTTATGGAATTTTGAATGCTTTCTCAGCTCTTCCCCCACTGCATGCCTCTACTCCTCACATAGTATTAGGTATCATTGGATATTTTCTCTAGAAAATGTGGATAACGACTTGCAGCCTTTGCCCAAGGTCTATGGAATTAGTCCAGGTCTGCTCAACACGAGGCCTTCTCAGGACATAATTACTATATTTCTCAAATAGGGAGTCCTCGTCTGACATATGGCCTGACACTGGGATAGAATATTTTAAATGGAGCCTCTTTTAAAATTGGAGACATAAAACCAGACAATTTCTTAATGGTTGAATTAGCGTTTGATGTAAAATTAAATATTTTTAACTCTCTTATCTCTCTTCTCTTTATGTTTGATTTTCATGGGATTTTTTTTTATTTGGAAGCTCTTTAATGTTAGCCAGAGAAAAATATTCAGTCCTAACTGAAAGAAAGAACAATGAACAACTGAGAAATGCTAAGCCATGAGGAAAATGGGATGGGCAGCAAGAGGCAGGAGTTGGCAGCAAAAGCTAATATGAATGAGGCAGTTGAATGATTATGTTAATGGTGAGTATGGTCCAGAGATGGAGGGTGTCTGGGAGGATGGGAAATAAAATGTGGCACTAATGATTACTAAAAAATTATCACTCTGATGGCTTGGCTATTTTTGAAACGAAATTATCTCCAGTCCAACAGATTGCAAGGTATATATTATCATAATTGAAAATAGATAGTTTTTAAATACCACCTGTAATAGCAATTGCAGGACAAGTCAGGAGTGCATTCAGTAAAACATAACATATTCAGCCTACACAAGATAGGTAATAGCAATGAAAATAAAAACACAGTCAGATAATTCTCCTCATTTACCTTTTTGTGGTCACAAAATATTCTCCCTCTGGCACAAATTCTTTTTCCTCATATAGTCAAGCTGGGAACAATATGGTCCTTATGTTCCATCTCCATCCTTTTTTCCCCCATGGTAAAACCAGCATACAACATGGCATTGGCCTGTTGCTATTAGCATCACCTTCAACAAATCATTTTCTTCACTTGTTCAATTACAGATAACATAAAAAATGCCTATTCTCCATGTTTTGTATTTCAGCACTGGACTTGACATGACTCTATCATAAATCACAGAAGCTGTTTGTCAGTTTCCATGACTTAAAGTTAATTTTCACTCCGCTTTCTCTTCTTTCTATTTCACATTTCTTATGTGTAATGGCCATAGTGAAAATGATACATAAAAGCTTTTCTCCTTCAGACCTCTACTTACCCCACCACGGATTTATACCACACTGTTCCTCTGGGAAATTTTATTATATTTCCTTCTACTTGACAATGAAAAAGAAAAGACTATCATAAGCTCATATCAATTTCCTCTCCCGCCTTACAGGACAGGGACCTTCCTTCCTTCCAAAAATGTGGAAACGACACAATCAATGAATAAAACAGAGCAGTTGATACCCTAAAAAAGAACTCACAAGCTTGTCTTCTGCATTTCATTCCACAGCTCCCAAAACAGACTGAGAGATACACATATCAAAAATCCTTTGCCTCTATGACTGCAGTCAATGTCAACCCACAACATGAAAAAATACAGCCATGACAGAAGAACAATCACTCTTCTTTTGATTTGAAGGAAAACATTTTACTGAAGCGGAAACAAGCTAAGTAACTTAAATTTCACAACTTAAAGGTTTGTGTTTTTAATTCTTATTTTTTGCATTAGAGAAACAGCAACAGAAATATTAGTCAACTACCCCAAGCAGAAAATAAACTTAAATGAAAAACTGTGTGCACTTTGTTTCAACACATACTATCTTGGCCTCCTTTGAGGTCACTGGTTTTTCATCTTGGCCTTCTATTTTCTTTTTCCTTTTTTTCTCCCAGTTTTTTAGTTTTTTAAATGACTAGCTTACAGTATATACTAATAGATTTCCATGAGAACCAGGATTCACCTTGAAATATAAGATAATATTCTAACCAGCATTCTGAAACACCTCGGGGGCTGCTATGTAGCACTGCACAAGCTATTATTGTCGGGCTTTTATAGGTGAATTTCAGAGCTTCCTTGGATTAGTTGAAAATACGAATCTCTTGAAGATGAACCATCTTTCACTGCCAATGTCTCCTGCCTCTGTATACTTTACCTTGGAGGCTGTATGTTTCTGTGTTACTTTCTTTAAAGAAAAAAATCACAATGTAGACCCCCAGAATTTACTTCCAATTCAATTTATGCTTTTCTAAAATCTAAACTTCAGTCATTTTTTTAAAACCAAGAATAAAAAATATTCTTCAGAGGTAATAATGTATCAGTCTTCAAGATTATCTCAACTATAGACAGTTTTTATAATTTGATAATTCATTAGAACATCCTCATCAAAAAAACACTGATTTGAACAATTTCTTTTTAATGTTCTTATCATGGTAAAATTAGTATGTATCAATTTATGGGAAAATATCAAAGGCCATTTTAGAGGGCAGAGGGAAACATACTTCTTACATTGCTTTGATGCTATTTATCTCCACTTTTTTCTATATTGTTTGACATAAGCCTCCCATTTTAAAGGACTCTGTATTGCTCAGTTTGGCAGCCAACAGTCATATGTATCTATTGAGAAATAGAAATGTGACTAGTCTGAATTGAGATGTACTATAAATGAAAAATACACACCAGATTCTAAAAGCTTGGTATGGAAAAAATAATGTCTAATATCCCATAAATAATTTTTAAATAAATAATATGTCAAAAGGTTAGTAGTACGGATATTTTGGGTTAAACAAAATACATCATCAAAACTGAATTCACTTGTTCCTTTTTTACTTTTTTAATATATCTACAAGAAAAAAATTAAATTACATATTTGGATCACATATTACTTCCATTGAAGATTAGTGATATAGAAATTTTAATGATATCATAGCAAGATCAGTCTGTGTTCTCTACTACTATATCTCAGGACTAAGCACATATTCTCATTATCCCCAGTCCTTGATATAATTTGGATACTCAGTAAATATTTATTAAATACAGGAATAAATGAAAGTGAGTAAGAGATTCCTTAGCTATCAAGTACATTTTCTCTAAGGAAATCAAAATGTTTCATAAGTATGCAGAAATGGGTAATTTGCATGTTTGAGGCTTGTGCTAATAGAGATAAACCTGGAAAGTAAAGAATTGTACTTAAAACAAAGAGTAAGTATTGATTAAAGTTGCAATACCAAAGGCAAAGTAGGGAGGGAGATTTGCAAGGTGCAATATATGTCATAAAGAACATATATAGGCAGGTTACAAGGAAGATGATCATTTAATTGAAAAATCAACATAATTTGTATGAAATTTGGGCTATTTATTTTTAAAATAGTTTATGCAAAGTCATGATTTAAGTGAGTTAAATCAGAATCTGAGTGCTAATAAATTTAATAAAATTTCTGAGTGGTATAAAAAGAAAAACATAGTAGTGCTTAGTGGTATCATAACAATGCCAGCTAAAAATACCAACTAGGGAAAATTTGCCTTTGTGTAGACTCTTAACTAGAACCAAATATCCATCAGTTTTACCAGATATTAGAAACAAATTGAAAAGGAACAACTTATCATAAGAGGAAAATTCCAAATGTTGGAAAACAACATAGGCAATTTGGAAAATCTGCAAAATATTTAATAAAGGAGAAATCTCTGAACTTGATTTTGATTGTAAAGCAATAAGCACACTAAATATGTAGAAAGGAATAATGGAATAAGCTAACATCGATACAGCGCTTAAGATATGCCAGGCAATGTTCCAAGCACTTTATACAACATTAACTCATTTAATCTTCACAAGAACTCCCTGAGGTAGGGACTAGTTATACCCATTTTACAGATAAGAAAAGTGAAAGAAGAGATCAACTACCATGCCCAAGTTTACACAGCTAATAAGTGGCATTGTTCTAATTCAAACCCAGGCAGTCTGGCTCCAGGACACTCACTTCTAAACACCCTGCTTCCATTTATGAGAATCTGTCAGTGATAGGTGATTTACATTTACATAAATTACTAATTTAACTTTAAATGATACTATGAAACAATGTATTTATTACCAGTTTAATAAATTAAGGGACCAAGACTCAGAGAGGTTAAGTTACTTGTCCAAAATGTCCTATTAGTAAGTGTCAGAATCAAGACTGAATCCAGATCCACCTGTTCAAAATTTCTTCCTACATTACATATTACTACAACCTACATCATGCTGAATAAATATAGCCTGTAATTGACTTTGAATAAGCCTTTTGTCTCTATATACATATCAGTTAACCAGTTTGATTAAAACATATTACTTAGAAGATCTATGCTAAGGATTCCAAAGCACATTCTCTTGTGAAAATAGAACAATGTCCAAATTTAGTGAAAACTGGTTATTTTCCACTAAATATCTCTCACTTGTGGAATGGCACATACATATACTACAATATTCTGTATTCTATTTACTCATTTTCAAATCTTACAGTACCAGCTGGAGTAAGTATAACACAGTGTACCAAAAGCTGTGAATAGTATGTATCAGGACCCTGGAGAGATCCACCAAGTCTTCCACAAACAATTGCTGGATTTTGCAGAAGGCATCTGCAAGCTTCAGAAAGCTCTTCTCCCAAACAAAAGAAATTTGTAAAGATACAGCCTGACCTACAAAAATATATAGTAAGTTCCAAATATTAGTGAACAATTAGAACAAGTAGATGTCTGGTCACTTCATATTCTTTTCTTTAAAAAATCAAAGGAGGGAAAAGCAATGGACCATTTCTAGTTAAACCACCATGTTGATGTTAATTGTACTGAAGAATTAGAGTGCAGGACAGTGAGACTTGAAAAGTTATGCTTTCCCTAGTAACTATACCTTGACATATTCTATATAAGGGCATAAACATAACAGCAAATGTAGTACATAAAATACTATCATGTGTGCAAGGAACGAATAACGATAGCTGGGAGGATCATAACTTTGATTTTACTGACTTTTATGAGTTTAAATTCTCAGCCACAATGTTGCATTAATATATACAAGCTTTTAACCAATCTTGCCTTAATTTTTGCCTCTCTCTGTGCTATTGTTCTATGGATTTTCTTGGCACTATTTAGACTAAAACAGTAACCTTTGAACACTGACTTTTCAAATCAGATTCTGATTCAAGTCTTGACCTTTAAGGAAAAAAAGGATATGTGAACATTTTATCCTGGACCTCATCAAACAAGAGAAAGAAAGTAAAGGCAAAGCTTTCAGCTGTGCATGATTGTTCAACAGTGGGAGGATGCAGAAACTGCTAAATAAAACAAGTCACGCTTTGGGCCAGAAAAAAAAAGCTGAAGCAATCATTTAAACCTGCACACTGCTGCTTTTTATTTAATGCTGAAGGGTATTTACAATTCTGTGATTACTGCAGAAAGGTTAATCCAGATGAGTAAAAGAGTAGCAGGTTATGAGGCTGTTTCACACCAGCTTTTTGCAGTGAATATTTTAGTAACCATTGTGAATCCATGTCAGCAGTGCAACCATCAAATGAAACAGGAAAGAAAGCAAATATTACCCTAAAGAATGAATTTTGATTTAAAGCAAAGGCAGAGGCATTTTCATTGTCCTCTTCTATAGTGATGTTGGAATGGAAAACAGTTTTCATCAGAGTAAAGTGGGTTTTTTTTTTTTTTTTTCAGTTCTGTATTCTCAACTCACCATACTATTTTCCAACTTGAGAGGTGGGGAGAAGTAAAATCCTCCACTCATTTTCCTTCCAGTTTTCATTTAGCTTCTTTTTCCCCATGAGCTTCAAACTACAGAAGCATTTCTATCCTTGGAGGGCATTACCTTGTCTCTGAGTTGAGTTATGTCAAAAACTATTCAATATTCTAAGTACCTCCACCAGGGCACATGTTCCTGTCTTATTTCCTTCCTTGAAAAGTATGTGTATTGATCTCTCCAAAATCTTGGGACCAAATGAAAATAGCAGAAGAGGCATTCTGTGTGTGGGGGGAGGGAGGGATGCAGATTTGTACTGTCCCCTCCATTTTTCAATGCATTCCAATATATGAGTGCAGGCAGAGCAATACTGGAGACTCAACATTAAGTTCTTTCTTCCTTCTTCCCCAAGACTATGTTAATAATAACCATTTATGTTGCTGCCTTTGGAACTCGAGGACTAAAGATCAATCAGAGTCATTGTTTTTACTCTTCCTTTGTGAGAACCTCCGCCCAAGCCATAAGTAAAATGCAAATTTCTCTTATATTACTGGATTCAATGAATAATTACTTCAGCAATTCGAATTTGTTTGGGTCCAGTGTTTTTCTGCCTAATTATTATTGTTCATGATTTTGAAATTGCTTTTAAAAACTGAGGGCCTTGCTCCCATCAAGATGGTGAACTGAGATACTTCAGGGTTCTGACCACCTACGAGTGCTCTGAACAACCAGCAAGAATTGGCAGAAACATCTTTCTCAAAGCTCCAGAAAACGTTTAAGGGACTGCAGGAATAGGGTGAGTGCTGAATCAAGAAAAAGGCTACTTAAAAGCAGTAGGATCTAATGATGCCTGGCTGGCCCCTCCCCCAGCCATCACTGGCTCGGTTCAAAGCCTGCCTGCGTTCCCAGTACTGACACCTGATCCCAATTATGGAGGTAGCAGAGTAATCCTTGTGCACATACTGGGAGTAAGTATGTCTGGCACAATCTGTCTGGTGGTAGCCTCGGGACTCATTGTCCATGAATTTGCCCTTCACATAGAAGGCCATTCACAGAGCACTCCTACATAATGTTGTGGAAAAGCAGTCAAGAGGCTGCCTGGGGCAAGGGATTGCTGGCTGTGAGAAATGCAGTGCTGTGCCCAGGGCCATTAGGGAACTGTTTCCTAGGGAAGAGGGCATATTCATATCCTTATAAATGGAGGAATTCCTAAGGCCACATGCACATACTCAGGATAAGACATACACAGAAAGGATCAGGGAAGCCCCTATGCTTTGAGCTAGTCCCTAAACACGGCATGAATAATCTCTGAAAGAGAGCAGTAGCACAGGTCACTCTGCAAATACTGGGAAAAGTATTTTCTTTCTTTCCTTCTTCTCTTTTTTGGTAGCTCCTGGCATTCAAGGAAAGCTCTGTCATAATACTAGCTTAATACAAGCTAAAAGATCAGACACCTCAGAGTCTAAATTCCAGTGACACTACATTAAAATATCAAAATGCCCAGGTTTCAACAAAAGATTTAAAAATATAAAAAGAAATAGGAAGTGATGACCTAGGCAAAGCTGAAAATTAAAACATCAGAAACTTTCAATGAGGAGGACCAGGGCTGGGACACACCACACAAAGATTTTTTTAATGGCTCTAAATATGTTCAAAGAGCTAAAGGAAAACATTGACAAAGAAATAAAACAAATCAGGAAAACAACAGATGAACAAAAAGAGAATATCAATAGAAGAGATGGAAATTATGAAAATGAGCCAAACAGAGCTGAAGAACACAGTAACAGAAATTAAAAACTCACTGGAGGGGTTCAGCAACAGATTGGAGCTAGCAGAAGAAAAGAATGAGTGGACTTGAAGATAAGACCATTGAAATCATCCAGTCTAAGGAGTAGAAAGAAGAAAGAATGGAAAAAAAAAAAAAAAAAAACGTGAACAGAGCCTGAGAAACCTGTAGGGCTCCATCAAGCATACCAAAATCCACATTGTGGGAATCCCAGAAGGAAGAGAAAGAAAGGGGCAGAGAAAATAATCATACAGTTAATGGCTGAAATTTTATCAAATTTATGAAAGTCATGAATATATGTATCCAAGATGCTCAATGAACTCCAGAAAGGATAAACCCAAATAGATCCACAATAAAACATATTATAATCAAACTGTCAAATGCCAAAGATAAAGAGAGAATCCTGAAAGCTGCAAGAGAGAAGCAATATGTTACATAAAAGAGAACCTCAATAAGATTTAATGCCGATATATCATCAGAAACTAGGAAGGCATGAAGGCAGTGGGGTGACATATTTAAATGGTGAAAGCAAAAAAATTGCCAACCAAGCATTCTATATCCAATAACTCATCTTTCCAAAAATGAAGATGAGATTAAGACATTCCCAGATAAACAAAATCTGAGGAAGTTCGTCACCATTAGACTAGACCTACAAGTGATGCTAAAGAGAGTTCTGCAAGTTGAAAGGAAAGGACAATAGACAACAGATCAAAGCTGCATGAAGAAATAAGGATCTCCAATGAGGGTAATGGCATGGGTAAATATAAATGTCAGTATTATCATATTTGGGGTTTGTAACTTTCCACTTTCTACAGGATCTAAAAGGAAAATGCATAAAATATAATGATAAATCAGTGATTTGGGACTCATAATGCATTAAAATGCAATTTGTGCAGAGAGCTGTATAAAGGAGGGAGTGAAAAGGTTATAGGAACATGGTTTTGTATACCATGGAAATTAAATTGGTATCTAAGCAACAGGAGTGTTACAGATTTAGGATGTTAAATTTAAGGCCTATGACAACAAAGAAAAATCAGAGAATACGCAAATTTATAGAGACAGAAATGAGATTGCCAGGGTGGGGAATGGCAGGGAGTTAATGAATAGTGGGAATAGGGTTTCTGTTTGGAGAGATGGGAAAGTTTTAGTAATGGAAGATGGCTATGGTACTACAACAGTAGAAATAAGAGTAATCCCATTGAATGTTATACTTAGGAGCAGATGAGATGGTGTGCCCATTTGGATTTATTATGCCCCCCAAGAAAAAGCCACGGTCTTTTAATGCAATCTCATGGGATATTGGGATTAGGTTGTTTCCATGGAGATGTGACCCACCCAACTGTGAGTGACACCTTTGGTAAGGGTGTGATCTTTGACTGAATGTTTCCGTGGAGGTGTGGTCCCACCCATTCAGCATGGGTCTTGATTAGTTCACTGGAGTCTTATAAATGAGCTCACAAACAAAAGGATCTCAGAGCCGCAGCTGAGACAGACATTTTGAAGATGGCTATTGAAAGCTGATAATGACATTTTGGAGAATGCCATTTTGAAATGCAACATGGGAGCAAGTAGACACCAGCCACGTGCCTTCACAGCTAACAGAGGTTTTCCGGATGCCAGTGGCCTTTCTCCAGTGAAGGTACTCTATTGTTGATGCCTTACCTTGGACACTTTATGGCCTTAAGACCATAACTTTGTAACCAGGTGTGCCGGTTTGAATGTGTTATGTCCCTCAGAAAAAGCCATGTTCTTTGATGCAATCTTATGGGGCAGAAGTTTTAGCGCTGATTAGATTGAAATCCTTTGAGTGTTTCCATGGAGATGCACCCCACCCAACTGTGGGTGATGACTCTGACTGGATAATTTCCATGGAGGTGTTGGCCCACGCATTGGGTGGGTCTGAATTAAATTACTAAAGCACTATATAAGGTCAACAGAAGGAGCAAGCTGCTATAGCCAAGAGGGACACTTTGAAGAAAGCACAGGAGCTGCAGATGAGAGAATTTGAAGACGGCTGTTGAAAGCAGACTTTTACTCCAGAGAAGCTTAGAGAGGACAAATGCCCCCAAAAGCAACTAAGAGTGACATTTTTGAGGAGCTGCAGCCTAGAGAGAAACGTCCTGGGAGAAAGCCATTTTGAAACCAGAACTTTGGAGCAGACGCCAGCCATGTGCCTTCCCAGCTAACAGAGGTTAACTGGACACCATTGACCATCCTCCAGTGAAGGTACCCGATTGCTGATGTGTTACCTTGGACACTTTATGGCCTTAAGACTGTAACTGTGTAACCAAATAAACCCCTTTTATAAAAGCCAGTCCATCTCTGGTGTTTTGCATTCCAGCAGCATTAGCAAACTAGAACACCAGGTAAATCCCCTTTATAAAAGCCAATCTGGTGTTTTGCAAAATGGCAGCATCAGCAAACTGGAACAGATGGGAAAGCTTGTGATGTATATATGGTCCCACAATTAAAAGAAAAAGAAAGAACAACAAAGAGACAATGGAAATTAAATGCAATACTCGATCTTGGCTGGGATCTAGCAAGGGAGGATAAAGGGTTCAAAGGGACATTGTCGGGACATATGAAAAATTGGAATATAGACTGTAAGCTATATATCAGTATTAAATTCCTTAAGCTTGATAACTGTATGTAAGGTGGTTACATAAGTGAATATCCTCATTTTTAGGAAATGTACATGGCAGTATTAAATGTTCAAGGAGAAAGATGTATACAATCTACACCCAACTATTCAAATGAATGGAGAGACAAACAGATTAGATAGATAGATAGATAGATAGATAGATAGATAGATAGATGATTGATGGATAGAAGATAGAGTGAGATGACAAATGCAGCAAAACGTTATAACTGGTGGTACTCGGTATCTGGGGGGATGGGGTATGCTTTAGTTCTCTGTATGGAGTTTGTATTATTTTTGTAACTGTCCTGGAAGTTTGAAAGTATTTCAAAATAAAAAGTTAAAAAAAAAAACTAACTTAATATTTGTAGAGAAGACAAGGAAAAATGATCAGGCAGTTTTACATATTAGTCTTAATGGTAATATACATTGCAAGCAAAAATATCTTTCAATACTATAATTTTTATTTCCATGATTATTTTCAAAACAAATTTTATCTTAAAAACATTGTAAATATTTCCTACATAAAGCAATGCCAAAAAGCCAGAAAAAATCTAACCCCCAAAGCAAATTGAGTAATTGGCATATTACCTGAATGATAAACTAATAATATCTTTCACTTACAAAGTTTTATATGTTAATACATTTTCACATAATACTATTAATAACTTACATTTGGGGATGTTTCATGCGAAGCACTTTACTGAACATTATGCTTACTACCTCATTTAATTCCTAGAACAACCTTTTAAGATGAGCTTTATTATTATTCCCATTTTAAGTATGAGAAAATTGAGGCTAGGAGCAATCCAAAGATAGTAAGTGTTAGAGTTATAATTTAAACCTAGGTGTTTGCAAGGAGCCACTAAGGTACAATTCACACTGTAATCCCATTAGATCTTCCTAACATTCTAACACAACAGGAAAAAAATTCTTGCTTCTTGCTTGACAGATGCGCAAACAAGAGAGAGAGCGACCTTATAAAAGGTCACCCAGCTAGTGTGAATGAGTTCTAACATCCAGGTATGATCTATAAGTGCACTGGCCATTTTTTTTTTTTCCAAATTTGCAAGCATTTTACATACACCAAGCAAAAATTCCACATTTCCTTCTCCACCCCCAGCCCCTGGTAACCCCTAATCTACTTTCTTTCTCTACAAATTTGCTATTTCTAGATACTGCATATATATATGACATCAGAGTATTTACCCTTATTGCACTGAGCTTTTAGCCATTCTATGCACTTTAGCTATGCATGGTGTGCTACTTTGGATGCATTATGTCCCCAAAAACCCCATGTTCTTTAATGCAGTCCTATGGGGGGCAGAAGTATTATGTTGATTAGGTTGGAATCTTTGGATTAGACTGTCTCCACGGAGATGTGACCCACTCAACTGTGGGTAATAACTTTGATTAGATTATTTATATGGAGGTGTGACCCCATCCATTCAGTGTGGGCCTTAATTAAATCACTGGAATACTTTAAAAAGAGCCACACAGGCTAAGACACCAGCTGCAGCCAAGAGGGACACTCTGAAGAATGGACAGGAGCTGACGGTGGAGCTGGAACACAACCTGGAATCAGCAGACGCCAGCCACGTGCCTTCCTAGCTAACAGAGGTTTTCCGGATGCCACTGGCCTTCCTTTAGTGAAGGTATATTTGTGTTGATGCCTTCATTTGAACATTTTAATGGCCTTCAGGCTGTAACTTTGTAACCAAATAAACCCCCTTTATAAAAGCCAATCCATTTCTGGTATTTTGTATAACGGCAGATAGCAAACCAGAACATATAGTTAAAATGTCCTTTTAATCATGTCTTAGAATTGATATTTTGAGATACTAAACTTTCTGAGTAGCCAAAAACAGCAGATTAAATTGAACTACCAGTGCCTGTAAAATCAACAGTGATTTTCAAATAAAATCACTATTGTGATATTGTGGGTCTATGGTGAAATCAGCAATCCCGTGTATTGCCAGCAGGAATGATGTGAGGTTTCTAGGAAGATTTTTGTAACATGTAGCAACAGCTTTAAAATGTCAATACTCCTTGACCAGTAATCTTATTTCCAGGAATCTTACCTAATGCAATAGCCTGAGATACAGATCAAGATTTATTTATAAAATTGTTCATATTAGCATGACCTAAAATAACAAAAAATCAGAAATATGCTAAATGTCCAACATTAAGAAAGTAGATAAATTATGGAGTATTTATACCATGGAATAATCTGCAGCCAATAAAAATGATACTTTCAAAGAATTCTGAATCATTCATATGTGTTTACAGTAAAAATGCCTAAAAGATTCCAACTCTGTAATGTGCAAAATCTCCCTCTCTATATATATCTACATCTATATCTATATATATATGTATATATATATATATAATAAACGCAAATATGCACAGAAAAAAACTGAAAAGCAATATAAACTGGTATTAAGAGTGCTTCTCAGACTTCCAGGTAATTATCTTTTTTGTGTACTTTTCTCTATATTCCAAATTTCTCCCAATAAGCATGCATCTATTTTTCAGCTTGTAAAAACAATAAAAAGCATGTTACTATTTAAAAGAAAGAAAATCTCCTTAATTCAAAATAAGAGAGGTGTTCCAAATTAGCAATAATTCCAAATTATATATTTCCAAAAATGCAATTTTTTTTAAGTTCAGAATTAGACTGAGTGTAGTCTCTCATAAGTCACATGAAGATCAAAAAATGATTTTAATCAGATTTCAAAGCATGTTCTATCCAAGTTTACATTCAACTATGTTGCATGCAAATCAGTATTCTACTGTTTACTTTTCCCAAAAAAACGTAAAGATTGACTTGCTATTGTTATTAACTGTTATTAATTGTAGAGTTGCTTATTTTCTTTCTTTTCACCATATCCCATATCCTGCTTCCCTTGTAATATAAAGGTAAACTGCAGACTAAGTTATGTCCTTGTCATAAATCATAAATTTAATTTAATAAAATCTAAACAAATTATCTAATACTAAATTTTTAGAACATATCGTAATTACTCTAAAAAAACTCTCCTTTGAAAAAGTAATATCATGTTTTCTACTTATTCAATGAATTTCACTGAAAACAATGTGTTCCGAAAGTTGGAACTTATGAGAAATTTACAGCCAGCAGATTCAAAATTTAAGATTTTCAATATTCTACTCTGAATACTTTATGTTTACAGTTTAAAGATGTATCATCTGAGTATCAAGTTTAACTTGAATTTTCTTCAAAAAATTTTGTTTACACTTCAAAGAGTCATAAGTTTCAAATATTAACAGTAGATGCTATCATTACAGTTTTTTCCCATATGGCAAATACTCTGAAAAATAGAACAGTCAATGTAATAATTCTCAACCATAAATCATCTACTTTACATATTCTTATAGAGAAATCCAATATATCATCAAATTTCATAGTCATTTGTTTTAAAAATTCAATTCTTTTTTCACATTAAATCATGTAGGCAAATGTATTCCAAATATGTGTGTGGGAGGTGGAAAATAATGCCTAATAATTCTGAACTATGGAGAAAACTAGAAGGTGTCTTCAAACATATTTCAATTTAGAATAATATAGAGTCCAGTTGGAGATAAGACACCATAGCTGTTTTATATATATATATATACATATATATATATATATATATATATATATATAAAACGGTTGTTTAGTGAAATTTTTATATAGCTGTTTAGAAAGAAGAGAGGAAGAGAGGCTTTGAACAAGATTACACTGAATTTATTTCTCTCATGAATTCTCTGCTACCCTTTTGGCCTTAAAATGTAGAAGTTGTACGTTGACAGTAATTATTTTGGATTGTACTGCATGAAGGCAGCTGAGTGTAATTCTGTACTTCAAAGAAGCACGACTATGTGTCACTTTAAACAACCACCATGAATACAACTTGAGGTGTTCAGGGTGCCTTTAGAGAAATACTCTGTGTAGATAAGTGATTTTCTTTAAAAGTCAGATGTAACCATATGCATGTACACATAGAGGTTTAAACAAAAATTAAAATAAGTTAAAAATTTTAACTATGAAGCAATGAACACTAAATCTCTTACACACATATCACACACACGTACCTACCTACACACACGCACACACATGCACGTAGCTCATTCACGTAAGACCAAACTTTTGAAAGGGCTGGCAGTCATTCATAAAACATTGTATGTTATTTTTACAACAGGCATTGGACTAGAGACTGGGAATTTAAGGATGAATTGGATGCAAAAGGATTCGGCAGAGAAGCATAGTCTAGTGATTGTGATAAACCTATGATTAAAAACTTTAATCACTCACTAACCCTACAGTTACGTTACTGAAAAGCACAGGTATTGACAGTACTTCTGGGAAGATCACTATTTCGTGGAAAATAGGACATTAGGGGAAAAACAACAAATTATATTATGGATATTGTTTTAACCCAACATAAATACAAGTTATAGAAGCTAGCTTCTTCAAAAACAGAGGAATAGGTGTTAAAAACCTGCTCAATTTGCTAACATTCTCCTTAATCACCCTACTTCATTATTCAGGAAACACTGGAAATGTTGTCATGATCTGTCAGGACAAAGTCTTCCATAAGCTTTATATTATGTTTATTTCTTAAGGATTTGAAACTGGGCCTTACCTTAATTTCTTTTGTTCCTGTGTAGTGGAATAATGTATTGAGGTGTTAAATGAGACCATTTCCCTTCAGGCTTTCTTGTCTCTTTTTTCTTTCCTCATGGGAGAGCTGGTTTGGCCAGAAAGAGTCGAATTCTTAAGTTGTGAGTCTGAAAACATGCTCTTGAATCCCAGAGTCTTCAAAGCCAAGACTTTCAATGGCTAAAACCAGGTTTTGGGGAATGAGTAACAAAGAATTGTGGCCATCTTTTATCTACCAAATGTGGTAATTTTCCTTCATCAAATAATGTAGCACATTGAATTACAGACCCAAGGAAAACATATTAATCTTAATCCATTCCTGTGTGTGTGAATCATTGTAAACAGGACTTTTTGAAGATGTTGTTTTTAAGGAATGGTCAACTGAATCAGAATGTGTCTTCATCTTGCTAGTGGAGGCCTTGTAGAGAAGGTTGCAGGGAGAAAGCTGCCAGGGAGGAGCAAGAAGCTGTCAGTCAACAGAATCCAGACTGCCATGTGACAGAGAAGCCAAGGAGCCAAGCAATCCCAGAACGCTAGAGTCTTCAGGGAGAAATGCCTCAACTGTGGACTTTTCCTAGCCTCAAAACCATGAGTCAGTAGATTCCCATTGTTTAAGCCAATCCATTGTGCAGCATTTGTTTCAGCAGCTGGGAAACTAAGACAAATAGCATACCTTCATTACCGAGCATATGTGTTGTACATTAGAAAGACAAGTGAACTGGAAACCAGAATAGTTATACTCCAGAATCAAACCTACCACTAAAAAAACTGTCTTAATTAAGCCACTTAATTTTCTGAGCCTCAATTTCCTCATGCATGAGATGAGACAGCTGAGCAAGGGATATCTAAGGCCTCTTCCACTTCTAAAATTCTAATACATGAAAAAGAGTTTCGATACTAAATCCTGTGGAAGGTATAAACATATATATAATCAAACAGTGGACAGACTCCAGCAAAGCACTCAAAGTACAATTGTAAACTCAGGATAAACATATAGAAAAATAATTTAAAATACAAAGCATGTTTTGATCTTGGTTTCTAAATACTTTTCCTGACTAAAAAGAACCAGAGCTTTGTGGGAAAATGTCTGATTCCAGAGTGAGGGCAAAGAAGGCTGGAGCTTTCTTTGCCCTCACTGGAACACCTTGTTGAGTGAGAAAAATAAATAAATGATCCAAAAATTATGGAGACATATCAAAAGGACATAGAAGTTAGCTTAAAGTAGATACCAATAGCCAAATATGGCAAAAATAAATAAATGATCCAAAAATTATGGAGACATATCAAAAGGACATAGAAGTTAGCTTAAAGTAGATACCAATAACCAAATATGGCAAAATTTTAACACCAAAATTAATAATAATATTAATGGAAATAATTAATTATAAGAATCTCTGAATCCATACAATAAAATTTTTAAAAAATACCTCTTCCTTACGGGAATGCTAATAAGTATAAAATTAACAACAGTCAAGAAATCAGCATCACAATAATTGAGACAAGCAAATATCATAAATAGATGCTAAATCCTTTGGCTGGATGTTTAATGAGGAATGGGATATTTACATAACTACAAAGTATGTCCACACAGAAAAAAAATGACATTGTAGTGGAGATACCTGCTAGACACTACCTTCCTTAATTATTCAAAGTTATCACCACTACTCATGGGACAAATTGGTCTCCTATCCTGATGCATGGAGAATACAAACATCACTTAAGTAGTATTTCTGCCAAAAAAAAAATACTCTTTATTTAAAAAAAAAACATGCTCTGAATTTTTCCATTAAGAAATGTCAGGCAAACTCAAATTAAGAAATATTCTATGAAACAATTCACCTGAACTCTTCAAAATATCAGTGCAATGAGAGGCAAGAGCAAAACAAAACAAAACAGAAACAACAACAAATACGGATTAACTGTTCCAGCCTTAAAAAGGCTAAAGAGACATGAGAATTAATGCAAGGTATGACACTATTGGTCCCTGGATCCAGGCGGCAGGGGATGGGGGGGGTGGCTATCAAGGATATAATTGGAACAAATTGTGAAATTTGGGTATATATTATACACAAATTTTATGTCAACGTAAATTTACTGTGTTAATTGAACTGTGCCACAGGCTCTTGTAGGTCCTCCAACGAGTATGTGGTGGAGTTTCGAAGACGAAAAATGTCATGAAAAGGAATTACCGGCACCCTCATAAACCTAAAGGGCTCATGTACAGTCAGCTGATTTACAATTCCGTCACTCACTTTTGATGGAAAGACAGGTCATCCTGAAATGTGAAAGTGTGTGCCCCAGCTGGAGTGTCTACTGCTGAAGTTTAAGGCAGGATCCAAACTGCTCTTCTTTGGGATACAGGAACCAAAGACCCACCAGGACAAAGAGCACTGCTGGAAACGTAACCAGCACTTGAACAACCCGCGATGCCCGGAGCACTGAAGGCGAGTAAGAACCGATACCACAAACTGTCTGTGTTCGGCAGCTGGGGGAGCCTGCACAGCCCGCTGTGGGACGTGAACCACCGCCTGCTCGTACAGCTAATCCGACCGGCCGGCCCGGGAGAACTGGGTGAGCCTGGGGCCCTGACCAGGCCTGGCCCCGCCAGCTTACCAGGGAGCAGGGAGCCTCCTGCCAGCAGCTCTTCCTCCAGCTCCCGGAACCATTTTTGCCGCCAATGCCCTGTCCTCCTCCACCTCTCCTGCCCGCATTACCCCAGGCCCTTCTGCCTCAGCTAATGCCTCTGCAACCAGTCGGAGACCCACACCCAGTTCAGGTCATGAAATCAGCACAGCGACAAACCGAACCCAGCCCATTCAACCTCCAGAACATTCTAGCCACTATGAATGTGCCGGCTGGGACAGTAGAAAGACGGCCAGCAATCCACCTGGCTAATGCCCGAGATCACGGCTCCCTTCTTCACCAACACCGCGTGCAGGAGCACCTGCTGCCCTACCTGCCCTCTGGAGAGTCGCTGCACCGGACCGCGGAGGAGTTCCAGAACAGGCTTATCTCGCCTCAGTTCCAGCAGGTCCCGGGGCCTGTTCCTCACAGCCTTAGCCTCGAGGCAGCTGGGCGCCTTCCCGTGACCGTTCTGCGTGCCTGTGCAAGCTGTGGAGGCCGCGAACAGGGGCAATGTGGCCAAAGCGATGCAGAACAATGCCAAGTCGGAACAGAAAGAGGAGACGCGAACAACAAGCCGGAAGAGAAGGAACAGGTGATTTTGGATTAGTTAATTGAGTCTTTCAATAGGAGTTGGAAACTCTTAGTAATTGTGATTTCAGTAGTCGCATTTGCGGTTTATTGCATATCTTCATGCCTCTGTTTAAACTTACTAATAAATAAAAGTCGTTTCTTCTGTCTGCAAAATGCAAAACACTGCCTAGACATATTCATTTTCCTTATGTATACATACATATTTACTGACTGACATGCAATAGAGTGTTCAGACACTTGCCTGTATCCAAAAGTCTTTTTGCCACACAGTTTTGTGCTGTGACCTGGATCCACGTGGCTAGAAATTGTTTTTCCTGGGACAGTAGAAATGATACATTCTAGCCAAATTTTGCTGACTCTTAATTGCCGTGATAAATGATTTGGTCTTCTAGGACAGTAAGGTTATGAAAACACTGTGATCAAAGTGACAACATAGGAGGTTTAGATGTGGTCAGTCTGTGTCAAGCACAGCCACTCAGCAACTCTGTGATTGTGCAATTTATAACCTTACTAGCTTCAGTTTCTCCTCTGTAAAGTGATTAAAATAATACAGTTTACCTCACTATGTTTGTATGAAGTTCAAAAAGGAAAAAGGGGTGGTCAAATGGAAAAAATATTAGCTATCATTGTTATAAAATAGCTAGGCCCTGTATTGATCAAAGAGCATCCAAAAAATCTGTCTCTAAGGCAGAAATAAGCAAATGATAATAGTCACACTGGACCTACAATGCAATGACTATGTAGATAAAAAAATAAAGCAGGGGTCATAAAAATTTCTGCTTACCTGATTTGCTCAATCATTTGCAGAAAAAGCAGTGGAATATTGAATGAGAAATTCATTCTAAGGTGAACTCAAAATATTATCTACTGATCTTTAGCCCAACTTAGCTATTTCCAGAATCAATATGAATTAGGAAGAAAAAGCACTGTGATTGATAACTGATGTAACAATATATCTCAAACTATCATCCTGTACTTTTAGGTGAAGAGTCTTAAATTTGTCCCCCTCATGGAAGACATTATCAATCATTATTCCCACACTGCATATCCTTTCCACAAATATTCCAAGTAATAGGATTGCAAAGGAATGAAATGATAAAATAGTTCTTCAGGCAAATTGTCTCTGAATCAGAATGAGTGAAAAGGAAAAAGATGCAGATGTGGGGTGTATAGACCATGAGTTAAGAAACAATTTTGAAGTACATTTTTAGTTCAGAATTGAGATTCTGTCCAGGAAACATTGTTGTATATGTGTGCGTGCTTTCAGTAGAGATAATGTTCTACAGCCAAATTATCATAAGGGAGAGAGAAAGGTTGAAAAGCATCCAAATAGAAATTGCTTGCAAATGCTTGAAATACTGCATGAAATCCCTATTTAATCTTCCAAACGGATTTTAAGAATCAGTGTCTTAGCCATTTTCCACAGCTGTTCAAAAAGCCCCACAGCTTAGGGTGCTTTGCCAGTCAGAATTGAATTAGTCATCACCTCTTAAGAGAAGCAGAGAGTTAGAGTGATGTAGGTCAGGAAGCAACTTGTGTGTAAACTACTTAGTGCTTATTTACCAGAGTCTATGGATGTTTTTGAGTTATACTCAGTAGATTTGTGTGTGTTTGACTGACTGGTGAAGGTTTATTTTGAAGAAAGGAGTGCTGAATTAGTGAAAATCCTTAAATGAATAGGCTTGTGGTACATTGTTCATTATTTTCCACAAGATGAGGATCCCCAAGAGACCTTTGGATACTGGAATATCCCTGAAGGTGAGAAAATGAATGAAAGATCAATGTCTTCTGGGGGTCACATTATCACTGCAATGATCCATACTCCCTCAAAAGCTCCTTTCTAAGAACCACCATGTTCATACTCTTTTATGCCAAGTACTTTCAATTTATTTTTCCACTCAGTGATGTTTTATTCCTTCATACATTCTCCTTACACCCACTGAGATTCTTTTCATCTATAGGGGATCTTCTCATTAAAACTACCCCTTCCCTTTTATCTAAAGGATAGCTGGTTAGGAGCTAGATTGTTTTTAGGCCATAAATCACTCCGCCATTAAAAATATTTCTTAAAATAATTTATTGATGTACTTTGTAAGGTGCTCTTGGGAGATACACAAAGGAATAAAATATTGTTCCTGCTCAAAGGAGACAAACCAGTGGAATGCATGATGTGATAAGTGCTATTTAGAGATATGAACATAATGCTATGGGATCACAATATATATGTGCCAAAACAGTTGTATGATGTCAGAATAGGTTCTTTTTTAACTCCATTATATGTGTGTTGGCCATTATACTAAAGACTCCCCAAATCCCAGTCCTGAAAAAAACATTTTTAAAGCTCTTCCAAAATGCAAAGAGATTAAAAACAATGTTTTAATTTCGTAGCACACCTGAAGAACATGAATTCATCCCAAGGAAGGAAGGAAGGAAGGAAGAAAGGATGGAAGGGAGGGGGAGGGAGGAAGGAAGAAGGAAGGAAAGAAGGACAAAATAAACCAGTTCTAACCAGCATATTCTCAGGGTTCTGCCATGTGTCACAGTTGATTTATAAGCTATAATAATGGGCATGGTCCTTAATTGAGTGCCAACACTTGTGTATCATCAAATATCTTCTGCAGATACTTTAAGAACATTTTCAGATATTCCCTGTGCTCAACTGATGGCAGAATTATTAAAGTCCTTTTTTTAATGAGCAGACTTTTCCACAGTTTGAACATGTCAGTCCCTTACAGCAATGGTTGTAGCCTCACACATCTCTCAGCATGTTGGAGATAAGGACAAGAGCCTTTTCATCCACTTACTTTTTTTTTTTTTTTTTTTCAGTTTATCTATGCTCTATCTTTTTACAAATTGAAGACTAGAGTATAAATTTGTGATTCACATTCTACTTTCAAAACTGAGAGGCTGATATTATAGTGAGTGAAAATATTTCCCTCAGGACTTCAAGCCACAGAACCATGGCACATTCCCAGATAATGAGTTCTCAAGATAAGTATAGTAGCAGACAAAATAAATGCATTTTAGATAGCATGTCTAGAAGGAATAACTAAGCCCTCAAGTTTTCTAAAGTCTTCAGTAAAGTCCTTGAAAGTTAACCCATTGAGACAATCTCTTACTTATCCTCAAATGTTAAAATGAGCCACAATACCTTCATGAAAGCCAGGGTCATAAGTTGTATGGTATGGGACTTTTGCCTATTACAGTTATTGAGTAAATATTTACTGAGAAGTTCAGCTATTGTATCAGAAAGGTTTACAAGCCTGATATTTTTGTTGGTAGTCTAGAATTTAGAAAGTATTTTCCCATGGAAATAATGTGGCTGTTATCGAAAGGGGAGTCTCTGAACAAGAATAATAAGCTATAATATTTTGTCAAATAGTTGGCTTTTTTATTTATATACTGTTGAATTCCAATAAGGATTTAAGACAACTTACAAAGATATATTAAATATAGCAAAGAATTTTTAAAAGACACTGGTCCAGTTTATGGACAATGAGATACCTTATGCATTTTGAAAGAGACTGTAAAATATCCAACATTTCTGGAGGGTTGTTCGTACCAACATTCAAAATGCAGTTACCATTTGATCCTGAAATTCCATCTCTCATCATTTATCTTAAGGATATTTTAAGGATAAAAAGAGTGGGAGTGTTTGTTGCTATATTGTATATAATAGTGAAAATTGAAAATAATCAAAATGTCCAAAGATAGGAGATTGAGTAAATAAATAAAAATACAACCATATAATGGATTACTAGTTAGCATTTTTAAGATAGATTTTTAATATATTGACATGGAAAGATGTCCACAATATTTTGTTGAGTTAAAAAAGCAGCTTACAGATTAGAATGTTGTTCTAGTTTGCTATTGCTGCCAGAATGCAAAACACCAGAGATGGATTGGCTTTTATAAAAGGGGGTTTATTTGGTTACACAGTTACAGTCTTAAGGCCATAAAGTGTCCAAGGTAACACATCAGCAATCGGGTACCTTCACTGGAGGATGGCCAATGGTGTATGGAAAACCTCTGTTAGCTGGGAAGGCACGTGGCTGGCATCTGCCCCAGAGTTCTGGTTTCAAAATGGCTTTCTCCCAGGATGTTCCTCTCTAGGCTGCAGTTCCTCAAAAATATCATTCTTAGTTGCACTTGGGGTATTTGTCTTCTCTCAGCTTCTCCGGAGCAAGAGTCTGCTTTCAGTGGCCGTCTTCAAACTCTCATCTGCGGTTCCTGTGCTTTCTTCAAAGCATCCCTCTTGGCTGTAGCTCCTCTTCAAAATGTCACTCACAGCTGCACTAAGTTGCCTCTGCCCATTAGCTCATTTATATGGTTCCACTGATCAAGGTCCACACTAAATGGGTGGGGCCACACCTCCATGGAAATTATTAGAGTTATCATCTGCAGTTGGGCGGGGTGCATCTCCAAAGAAACACTCAAAGAAATCTAATCAAAACTGATAACGTCTGCCCACACAAGATTACATCAAAGATAATGGCATTTGGGGGACACAAAACATTCAAACTGGCACAAATGTATTTAGGTAAAATATATACATTAGAAGTTTAAACTTGCAGAAATATATTGAAATATATAAAATGAAATTCTTGAGAGCTTATTTTTGAAAAATGGGATGAAGGGCGATTAGTCAAATGTTATTTTAAAACAAAGATGCCTCCATTTTCAAAAAATACAGTAGGGCAACTCAGTTTAAGTTACATTGAAAGACTGTTTCATTTAAAAATTGAATTTTTATGAATTTTATGAAATGCTCACAATGAATTTTTAAATGAAGAAAAGCAGGTCCCTAACTAGTACAGACAGTATGATTTTCTAACTTTATTCATGCATAGAAAAGATCTGAAAAGTTATACACCAAAATGTTTACAGTACCATTTTCATGGAAAAATTGATCCAAATTGTAACTTGACAGAGTAGACTAGGAATACACCTGCTTCCACGAAGCCTCGGCAATGACAGGGATGTTCCTACACTCACCTTTATACTGAGTCTCAGCAGCTGGAACAAAACTCCCACCACAGCAGAACAGCACAGAGAGTAGAGGAAAGAATACTCGGCAAACTTAGCAGTATCTAAAAGGAGATAACCTTGAGGGAGAGCATTTGCAGTGTCCGTGGTATTGACAAGTCCAAGGTCAGACTGACAAGAAAAGTGACAGATATTGGGAGCTTACTATAGACTATGCAAACTGCTAAGAGCTTTCTATATTAATTACCTCTATTATCCTCAAAACAACCTTAGAAATAAAATGCTATTATCATCTCCATTTTTGAGTTGAAGAAACCAATACTCAAGAAGTTGATGCTTCAGAATTCTGGGGAAGATGGCAGAGTAGGTTGCTCCAGGATTCAGTCTTCCCACCAAAATAGCTATTGAACAGGCAGGAACTGTCTGAAACAACCATTTTGAAACTCCAGAGGCCAGAACACTTACAACATCCAGGGAAGAGCAGGAGGAAGAGGCAGATAAATTACAGTAAGGAACTGCAAGTTGGTCTCTCACTGCAGCTGCTTCCAGCCCCCAGCCTTACGGAAGGACACTTTGCGGTCCAGTCCCTGGGTAGCTGCTGATAACAGAAAGGGATGTAAAAATCCTCTTCTCCAAGAGCAGGGTTGGACACAGCCTATCACTGATCATGAATTTTGATTATCAAATTCAGATTGCTAGTTCCCTGCTCTGAGGGTAGCCATTGTTTCAATCCTCCCTGGACAGGGGCTGAAGCACTAGAGATTTAAAGACACAGAACTTTCTCAGGGCTTCAGGGGAAAGTGAGCTGAAGGGCCACATTTGCTGGGTGCAAAATACCCAAGAGAGGGAGGTCTGTCCCTAGGAAACAGAAAAAACAACAAAACTACTGTAAACAGGGGAACTCTAAAACAACTAACAAGCAGAACCCCAGGACAAGACAGAGGCCCAAAAAGACACAGAAAACCCTAACATGCTGCATTCACATTGGGCAGACCTTCCTGATAGGAGAGCTGAAGTTAAAGAAAATTTCTGTCTTATCACCAACAGGATACAAAACCAAGAAACAGACATCCCAGGGAGTAAATCCCAGGATTAACATTTTAAAATATTAAATTGTACAATGTACAACAAAGAGACAAGACAAAGAAACAGGAAATCATGGCCCATCCAAAGGAAGAGGATTAAAATGCAGGGAACACCAACAAAGAAGACCAGAATGTGGACATACTGAACAAAGCCTTTTCAAAAAATGACCATAAAATGCTCAAAGAGATGAAACAAAGTACAGAGAAAGTACTAAAGGATATCAGGGGAATAAAATAATGAACAATATGAGACTCTAGGTAAAGAGGTAGAAATTTTAAAAAGAACTACTGGAGTTGAAGATCACAATAACTGAAATGAAAAATGTCCAGGAGGATTTCAAGAACAAACTGGAACTGTCAGAAGAAGGCCTCAGTGAACTTGAAGATAAAGCATTTGAAATGAGTCAGGCTGAGGAGCAAAAAGAAAAAAAAATAGATATTAAAAGCAAAAATAGGCTAAGACAGCTATGGGACACCACCAAGTACACCAATATACACATTATGGGAGTCTCAAAAAGGGGAGGAAGAGGGAAAGATACAGAAGGAATAATCAAAGAAGTAATGACAGGGAACTTCCCAAACTTAGCAAAAGACATGAATTGTACATCCAAGAAGCTCAGTGTAAACAAAAAAGGATTAGCATGAGGAAAAATATATCCCATCATATATTGATTAGACTATCAAAGAACAAGGAGAGAATTCTGAAAGTTGGAAGAGAGAAGCAACATGTTACACATGAGGGAGTCCCAATAAGATTGAGTGCTGATTTCTCATCAGAAACTATGGAGTCCAGGAGGCAGTGGGTTGAAATAATTAAAGTGCTGAAGAAAAATAACTGCCAGTCAAAAATTTTATATCTGGCAAGAATCTCTTTCAAAAATGAGGAAGAAATTAAGACATTCTCAGATAAACAAAAGCTGAGAGTGTCATCACCAATAGACCAACCCTATGTGCAATGCTAAAGGAAATTCTTCAGACTGAAAAGAAAGGACACTAGGCAGTGGTTCAACACAGCGTAAAGAAACAAAGACTTTCAGTAAAGATAACCATTTGGGTAATTACAAATACCAGTATTGTTGTATTGTATTGTTTGGTATGTAACTCCACTTCTTAATTTCTACAGGTGCTAAAATGCAAATGCATAAAAAGTAATGATAAATCTACATTTTAGGATGTACAATGTATGAAAATATAAGTGGCAAAAGTACAAAAAAATGGTGGGGGAACAGAGGTTACAGGAAAAGTACATTTGCATGCTACTTAGGTTAACTTGTTGTAAAACCAAATATGATTGTTATATATACATAAGATGTTGAATTTTAACCCCATAGTAACCACAAGGGAAATAGAAGTGACATAAAAGTGTGAATGCACTCAATATGGTGCAACATAAAAAAGCAAATAAATATAAAATAGGCTTTAACAGAGTGAAGGACAAAAAAGGTATAAAACTTACTAAGGCTAACTAGCAAAATGGCAGGAGAAAGTCCTATGTTACCAGTAGTGACTTTAAATGTAAATGGACTGAAATCTCCAGTCAAAAGGCAGACATTAGTAGAATGGATAAAAAAAAGGGGGGGGGGGGAGCATGACCAAACTATACACTGTCTGCAAGAGACCCACTTTAAATTCAAACACATGATTAAGTTGAAAGTCAAAGAAAAAAATACATATACCATGCAAGTAGTAAGCAAAAGAGAGTTGAGGTGGCTTTACTAATATCAGATAAAATAGACTTTAAATCAAAACAGTTACAAGGGACAAAGATGGCCATTATATACTGAAAAAGGGGAAAATTCAACAGGAAGATATAACCATCATAAATATATATGCACCAAATAACAAAGTTCCAAAATATATGAAGCAAATGCTGATACTTGAAGGCAGAAATTGACAGTTCTACATTAACAGCAGGAGATTTTAACAAACCATTTTCAATAATGAATAGAACATCTAGTCAGAAGATCAATAAGGTTGTATAAGACTTATACGATGCACTAAACCAGCTAGACCTAACAGACACATATAGAACAGTGTACCCAATGAAAACAGATTACACATTCTTCTTAGGTGCACATGAATCATTCTCCAGGATAGACCATATGTTAGGTAACCAAACATGTCTCAAAAAATGCAAAAATATTGAAATCATACAATGTATATATTTTGACAGCCATGGAATGAAGCTATGAATAAGTAACAGAGGGAGAAATGGGAAATTTGCAAATATACACATATTGAGCAACATACTCATAAACAACCAGTTGGTTAAAGAGGAAATCAGAAATGAAATTAGGAAATATCTTGAAGTGAATGAAAGTGAAAATACAGCACATAAAAATTATGGGATGCACCCATATAGCAACTGTTAAAAAGGCTGAAAAAGAGATCAGAGTTCAATTAGAGATATGAATGAAATGGACTTGTTGGGACTAAGGTAAATCAGACTACAGGGTAAAGGATGATATTGACTGTGTTTGAAAACTTCAACTTCCATATAAGATCAGAGGAAGAGATGTTTATTTAGTGCAAAATCTGTATTTTCTGTAGCACACTATATAATTTAATTTGTATGGTCAGTTTATTCAAACACCATAATTACATGGAACCTTGAATAAGGTGTAAGATCTGGTTGGCTTATACAGGTTAACATGAAGCCCTGATATATCCCAGAGTAATTTGGGCAGAGAATAAAAAAGTATTTGGAAATCCCTCTTGAAGGCCTGGAGAAAAATGTGGAAATAGTCAACTTCCCCACCTGGAGAATTCCTGATATTCTTGAAAGCATTGGGGACTACCAGTTTAGTAGGCTGAGCACTTGATCTTGAGGCTTGCCCTTACAAAGCTTGTTACTGCAAAGGAGAGGCTAAGCCTACTTATAATTGTGCCTAAGAGTCACCTCCAGGGAGCCTCTTTTTTTTTTTGTGCTTGTTTATTTTTTATTTTTTTTAATCATCATTTTATTGAGATATATTCACATACCACGCAGTCATACAAAACAAATTGTACTTTCGATTGTTTACAGTACCATTACATAGTTCTACATTCATCACCTAAATCAATCCCTGACACCTTCATTAGCACACACACAAAAATAACAAGAATAATAATTAGAGTGAAAAAGAGCAATTGAAGTAAAAAAGAACACTGGGTACCTTTGTCTGTTTGTTTCCTTCCCCTACTTTTCTACACATCCATCCATAAACTAGACAAAGTGGAGTTTGGTCCTTATGGCATTCCCAATCCCATTGTCACCCCTCATAAGCTACATTTTTATACAACTGTCTTCGAGATTCATGGGTTCTGGGTTGTAGTTTAATAGTTTCAGGTATCCACCACCAGCTGCCCCAATTCTTTAGAACCTAAAAAAGGTTGTCTAAAGTGTGCGTAAGAGTGCCCACCAGAGTGATCTCTCGGCTCGTTTTGGAATCTCTCTGCCACTGAAGCTTATTTCATTTCCTTTCACATCCCCCTTTTGGTCAAGAAGATGTTCTCCATCCCACGATGCCGGGTCTACATTCCTCCCCGGGAGTCATATTCCATGTTGCCAGGGAGATTCACTTCCCTGGGTGTCTGATCCCACGTAGGGGGGAGGGCAGTGATTTCACCTTTCAAGTTGGCTTAGCCAGAGAGAGAGGGCCACATCTGAGCAACAAAGAGGCATTCAGGAGGAGACTCTTAGGCACAAATACAGGGAGGCCTAGCCTCTCCTTTGTAGCAACCGTCTTCCCAAGGGTAAAACTTATGGTAGAGGGCTCAACCCATCAAACCACCAGTCCCCTATGTCTGTGGTCATGTTAGCAACCATGGAGGTGGGGTAGGCGAATACCCCTGCATTCTCCACAGGCTCCTCAAGGGGGCACTACATCTTTTTTTTTTTTTCCTTGTTTGTCTTTTTTCTTTTTTTTTTTTTTTTAACTTTCCCTTCTTTTTTAAATCAACTGTATGAAAAAAAAAGTTAAAAAGAAAACAAACATACAATAAAAGAACATTTCAAAGAGACCATAACAAGGGAGTAAGAAAAAGACAACTAACCTAAGATAACTCCTTAACTTTCAACCTGTTCCTACTTTACCCCAAGAAAGTTACATAATATAGCAACATTTCAGTGAACTTGTTCCTACTACATCCATCAGAAATTAACAGACCATAGTCATTTCTGGGCATCCCCAGAACGTTAAATAGCTTATCTGTTCTTCTTGGATTATTGTTCCCCCTTCCTTAATTGCTCTCTACTGCTAGTTCCCCTACATTTTACATTATAAACCATTTGTTTTACACTTTTCAAAGTTCACATTAGTGGTAGCATATAATATTTCTCTTTTTGTGCCTGGCTTATTTCGCTCAGCATTATGTCTTCAAGGTTCATCCATGTTGTCATATGTTTCACGAGATCGTTCCTTCTTACTGCCGCGTAGTATTCCATCGTGTGTATATACCACATTTTATTTATCCACTCATCTGTTGAAGGACATTTGGGTTGTTTCCATCTCTTGGCAATTGTGAATAATGCTGCTATGAACATTGGCGTACAGATATCTGTTCGTGTCACTGCTTTCCGATCTTCCGGGTATATACCGAGAAGTGCAATCGCTGGATCAAATGGTAGCTCTATATCTAGTTTTCTAAGGAACTGCCAGACTGACTTCCAGAGTGGCTGAACCATTATACAGTCCCACCAACAATGAATAAGAGTTCCAATTTCTCCACATCCCCTCCAGCATTTGTAGTTTCCTGTTTGTTTAATGGCAGCCATTCTAACCGGTGTTAGATGGTATCTCATTGTGGTCTTAATTTGCATCTCTCTAATAGCTAGTGAAGCTGAACATTTTTTCATGTGTTTCTTGGCCATTTGTATTTCCTCTTCAGAGAACTGTCTTTTCATATCTTTTGCCCATTTTATAATTGGGCTGTCTGTACTATTGTCATTGAGTTGTAGGATTTCTTTGTATATGCAAGATATCAGTCTTTTGTCAGATACATGGTTTCCAAAAATTTTTTCCCATTGAGTTGGCTGCCTCTTTACCTTTTTGAGAAATTCCTTTGAGGTGCAGAAACTTCTAAGCTTGAGGAGTTCCCATTTATATATTTTCTCTTTTGTTGCTTGTGCTTTGGGTGTAAAGTCTAGGAAGTGGCCGCCTAATACAAGGTCTTGAAGATGTTTTCCTACATTATCTTCTAGGAGTTTTATGGTACTTTCTTTTATATTGAGACCTTTGGTCCATTTTGAGTTAATTTTTGTGTAGGGGGTGAGGTAGGGGTCCTCTTTCATTCTTTTGGATATGGATATCCAACTCTCCCAGCCCCATTTGTTGAAAAGACCGTTATGGCTCAGTTCGGTGACTTTGGGGGCCTTATCAAAGATCAGTCGGCCATAGATCTGAGGGTCTATCTCTGAATTCTCAATTCGATTCCATTGATCTATATGTCTATCTTTGTGCCAGTACCATGCTGTTTTGGCAACTGTGGCTTTATAATAAGCTTCAAAGTCAGGGAGTGTAAGTCCTCCCACTTCGTTTTTCTTTTTTAGAGTGTCTTTAGCAATTCGAGGCATCTTCCCTTTCCAAATAAATTTGATAACTAGCTTTTCCAAGTCTGCAAAGTAGGTTGTTGGAATTTTGATTGGGATTGCATTGAATCTGTACATGAGTTTGGGTAGAATTGACATCTTAATGACATTTAGCCTTCCTATCCATGAACATGGAATATTTTTCCATCTTTTAAGGTCCCCTTCTATTTCTTTTAGTAGAGTTATGCAGTTTTCTTTGTATAGGTCTTTTACATCTTTGATTAAGTTGATTCCTAGGTACTTGATTTTTTTAGTTGCTATTGAAAATGGTATCTTTTTCTTGAGTGTCTCTTCAGTTTGTTCATTTCTAGCATATAGAAACATTACTGACTTATGTGCATTAACCTTGTATCCCGCTACTTTGCTAAATTTGTTTATTAGCTCTAGTAGGTGTATCGTTGATTTCTCAGGGTTTTCTAGATATAAGATCATATCATCTGCAAACAATGACAGTTTTACTTCTTCTTTTCCAATTTGGATGCCTTTTATTTCTTTGTCTTGCCGGATTGCCCTGGCTAGCACTTCCAGCACAATGTTGAATAACAGTGGTGACAGCGGGCATCCTTGTCTTGTTCCTGATCTTAGAGGGAAGGCTTTCAGTCTCTCACCATTGAGTACTATGCTGGCTGTGGGTTTTTCATATATGCTCTTTATCATGTTGAGGAAGTTTCCTTCAATTCCTACCTTTTGAAGTGTTTTTATCAAAAACGGATGTTGGATTTTGTCAAATGCTTTTTCAGCATCTATTGAGATGATCAATTGATTTTTCCCTTTCGAGTTTTTAATGTGTTGTAATACATTGATTGTTTTTCTTATGTTGAACCATCCTTGCATGCCTGGAATGAACCCCACTTGGTCATGGTGTATGATTTTTTTAATGTGTCTTTGGATTCGATTTGCAAGTATTTTGTTGAGGATTTTTGCATCTATATTTATTAGGGAGATTGGCCGGTAGTTTTCCTTTTTTGTAGCATCTTTGCCTGGTTTTGGTATTAGATTGATGTTAGCTTCATAAAATGAGTTAGGTAGTGTTCCATTTTTTTCAATGTTTTGAAAGAGTTTGAGTAAGATTGGTGTCAGTTCTTTCTGGAAAGTTTGGTAGAATTCCCCTGTGAAGCCATCTGGCCCTGGGCATTTATTTGTGGGAAGATTTTTGATGACTGATTGGATCTCTTTGCTTGTGATGGGTTGGTTGAGGTCTTCTATTTCTTCTCTGGTCAGTCTAGGTTGTTCATATGTTTCCAGGAAATTGTCCATTTCTTCTACATTATCCAGTTTGTTGCCATACAGTTGTTCATAATATCATCTTATAATTTTTTTAATTTCTTCAGGATCTGCAGTTATGTCACCTTTTTCATTCATTATTTTGTTTATATGGGTATTCTCTCTTTTTTATTTTGTCAGTCTAGCTAGGGGCTTGTCAATCTTGTTGATCTTCTCAAAGAACCAACTTTTGGTGATATTTATCCTCTCTATTGTTTTTTTGTTCTCTATGTCATTTATTTCTGCTTTAATCCTTGTTATTTCTTTTCTTGTACTTGGTTTAGGATTGGTTTGCTGTTCATTTTCTAGCTTCTTCAGTTGATCCATTAGTTCTTTGATTTTGGCTCTTTCTTCCTTTTTAATATATGCGTTTAGTGCTATAAATTTCCCCCTTAGCACTGCTTTTGCTGCATCCCATAGGTTTTGGTATGTTGTGTTCTCATTTTCATTCGTCTCTATATATTTAGCAATTTCTCTTGCTATTTCTTCTTTAACCCACTGATTGTTTAGGAGTGTGTTGTTTAACCTCCAGGTATTTGTGAATTTTCTAAGTCTCTGATGGTTATTGACGTCTAATTGTATTCCATTGTGGTCAGAGAATGTGCTTTGAATAATTTCAATCTTTTTAAATTTATTGAGGCTTGTTTTATGTCCCAGCATATGATCTATTCTGGAGAAAGTTCCGTGAGCACTAGAAAAGTATGTGTATCCTGGTGATTTGGGATGTAATGTCCTGTAGATGTCTGTTAAATCTAATTCATTTATCAGATTGTTTAGGTTTTCAATTTCCTTATTGGTCTTCTGTCTGGTTGATCTATCTATAGGAGAGAGTGATGTGTTGAAGTCTCCCACAATTATTGTGGAAACATCAATTGCTTCCTTTAGTTTTGCCAGTGTTTCTCTCATGTATTTTGTGGCACCTTGATTGGGTGCATAGACATTTACGATTGTTATTTCTTCTTGCTGAATTGCCCCTTTTATTAGTATGTAGTGGCCTTCTTTGTCTCTCAAAACATCCCTGCATTTGAAGTCTATTTTATCTGAGATTAATATTGCTACACCTGCTTTCTTTTGGCTGCAGCTTGCATGAAATATTTTTTTCCATCCTTTCACTTTCAGTTTCTTTGTGTCCCTGTGTCTAAGATGAGTCTCTTGTATGCAACATATTGATGGTTCATTTTTTTTGATCCATTCTGCGAATCTATATCTTTTAATTGGGGAGTTTAATCCATTTACATTCAACGTTAAAACCGTGAAGGCATTTCTTGAATCGGCCATCTTATCCTTTGGTTTATGTTTGCCATATTTTTCCCTCTCTCTATTAATATCCTTTATTGTACCCATACCGAATCTCTTTAGTACTGAACCTTTCTCCAAGTCTCTCTGTCCTGTCTTTGTTTCTCTGTCTGTAGGGCTCCCTTGAGTATCTCCAGTAGGGCAGGTCTCTTGTTAGCAAATTCTCTCAGCATTTCTTTGTCTGTGAAAAATTTAAGCTCTCCCTCAAATTTGAAGGAGAGCTTTGCTGGATAAAGTATTCTTGGCTGGAAATTCCTCTCACTCAGAATTTTAAATATATCGTGCCACTGCCTTCTTGCCTCCATGGTGGCTGCTGAGTAGTCACTACTTAGTCTTATGCTGTTTCCTTTGTATGTGGTGAATTGCTTTTCTCTTGCTGCTTTCAGAACTTGCTCCTTCTCTTCTATGTTTGACAGTGTGATCAGTATATGTCTCGGAGTGGGTTTTTTTGGATTTATTCTATTTGGAGTTCGCTGAGCATTTATGATTTGTGTATTTATGTTGTTTAGAAGATTTGGGAAGTTTTCCCCAACAATTTCTTTGAATACTCTTCCTAGACCTTTACCCTTTTCTTCCCCTTTTGGGACACCAATGAGTCTTATATTCGGACGTTTCATATTATCTATCATATCCCTGAGGTCCATTTCGAGTTTTTCAATTTTTTTCCCCATTCTTTCTTTTATGCTTTCATTTTCCATTCTGTCATCTTCCAGGTCACTGATTCGTTGTTCAACTTCCTCTAGTCTTGTACTATGAGTGTCCAGAATCTTTTTAATTTGGTCAACAGTTTCTTTAATTTCCATAAGATCATCCATTTTTTAATTTAGTCTTGCAATGTCTTCTTTATGCTCTTCTAGGGTCTTCTTGATTTCCTTCATATCCCGTACTATGGTCTCATTGTTCATCTTTAGTTCTTTGAGTAGCTGCTCTAGGTGCTGTGTCTCTTCTGGTCTTTTGATTTGGGTGCTTGGGCTTGGGTTATCCATATCGTCTGGTTTTTTCATATGCTTTATAATTTTCTGTTGTTTTTGGCCTCGTGGCATTTGCTGAACTTGATAGGGTTCTTTTAGGGTTTGTAGACCTATTGAAGTCCTTATCTCTAATTTATCAGATCTTCAGCTTCGTGGAGTACACTTTCTCTAACTAACCAGCAGGTGGTGTCCACGAGCCACCTGTTCTCCACAAGCCAGTTCTCCCCTGCTTAGCCTTTTTGGTGAGTGGGGGAGTGAGTCTTGTGGGGCCCAATTGGTGTACCAAGCTTGCGTGTGTAGTTGGTGTTGCCTGCCCTGTATGTGGGGCGTGTTTCTGGGCAGTCGGGGAGGGGGGGTGGCCCTAACAATCAAATCTCCCTGATGATCCTAGAGTTTTAAAGCTGCTGCAATAGTCTAATCCTTCAGTTCAGTCCTGCCACAGTTTGTCTCTGCCACTGACCCACAAGTCTTTGGTATTGGTGTATGGCTCCTGAGACTTGCAAGTGGGCCCCTCTTCCAGGCTGTGCACCCCGGGTCCTCTGTTGAGGGATGACTGTGCTATGTCACAGGTGAGTGCCGTCCCCCCAGGGCAGTTCTGGGCTGCTGGGCTGTGTAGGGAGGCTCCCAGTCTGCTCAAATGATGGCTGAATGGGGCTTTGTTAATTCACACTGCTCCACCTTCCCAGTTCTGGGACATTCAGCTGAGGTTGCAGGGAAGGCTAATGTCCATGCCCAGTTTTGTGGTGTGTGCCTGTTATTTGAAGCACTTCCGTCACACTGGGTTGTCTGGGGCAGCTCTGGGCTATGGGGCTGGCGATGGGCAGGAGTGTTTCCTGTCCACCAGGATGGTGGCTGTGAGCGGACACCCCCATTTTCTTGGGAAGTTGTGTTGTTTAGTGAATTTTCTCAGCCACTGGATTATTGCCTTTTGTCTCAGAGCTGTCTTAGTTCTGCTCTTGACTTGACATGCCCAAATTGCAATTCTTTGAAGCTTTCTGTATTGAGCTTCTTAGAGTAATTGTTTTAGAAAAAGAAAAAAGGATTTAAAAAAAAAAAAAAAAATGGCCCTCCTCAGAGATCTAATGGGTTATTGAAATGCTAATAGACAAAGCACCCAGGGCCATTAAGGAAAGGTCCACAGGGCAGAGAGATCAGCTTTGCTTCAGGATTTGCATATGCGCCTCAAGGCCTGAGCTCCGCCCTTCCCCTTTCTGTGTTCACCAGAACTCCAAAAATCCTCTGCTTTTATTTTGGAGTTTTTCGTGTTGTTTTTTTTCTATGCTTGTCTCCTCTCTGCTGGGCTGGCTGCTCTCAGAGTCTCTGGTGTCTGGTCTCAGTCTATCTATGGTTGGAGTTTGAATCAGTAGAATGAGTTTCCGATAAGAGCAGCCACTGCAGTTCTCCCTTCTCCTTCCCGGAGCTGACAGCCCCTCCTCCCCCAGGACTGAGCCTGGCAGGTAGGGGCGCGGGTCCCCTGGCCGCAAAAACTTACAGATTTCGCTGATCTCAGCAGTTCCACGTTTTCATGAGTGTTGTATGAAGTATGCCCAAAGACAGATTGCTCTGTGGTGTCCAGTCCACGCAGTTCCTGGCTTTTTACCTACTTTCCTGGAGGAGTAACTAAAACTTACAGCTCACCAGTCTGCCATCTTGCCCCGCCTCAGAGAGCCTCTTTTGTTGTTCAGATGTGGTCTCTCTCTAAGCCAACTCGGCAGGTGAAGTCACTGCCCCTCCTCCTACATGGGACATGACTCCCAGGGGTGTAAATCTCCCTGGCAACATGGGACATGACTCCTAGGAATGAGCCTGGACCCGGCATCATGGTATTGTGAAAGCCTTCCTGACCAAAATGGGGAAAAGAAAGAAACAAAATGAAGTTTCAGTGACTGAGAGATTTCAAATGGAGTCGAGAAGTTATTCTAGAGATTACTTTTATGCATTATATAGGTATCCCTTTTCGTGTGTTAGAAAAACTAGAAGGAAATACCTGAAACTGTTGAACTGCAACCCAGTATCCTTGATTTGTGAAGACAATCGTATAACTGTATAGTTTACATGGGTGAGCACGTGATTGTGAAAACTTTGTGGCTCACACCCCCTTTATCCAGTGTATGGACAGACGAGTAGAAAATGGGGACAAAAAGTAAATGAATAATGGTGTGGGAGAAGTATGGGATGTTTTATGTATTCCTTTTTACTTTTATTTTTATTTTTGTTTTTATTTTTATTTTTATTTTTTGGAGTAATGAAAATGTTCAGAAGATTGATTGTGGTGATGAATGCACAACTATATGGTGATACTGTGAAGGACTGATTGTGCACTTCAGATGATTGTATGGTATGTGAATATATCTCAATAAAATTGCATTTAAAAACAAACAAGCAAAAAATTATGGGATACAGTGAAGGCAGTGCTGAAAGGGAAATTTATAGCTCTAAATGCTTACATTTAAAAAAGAAGAAAGAATTCAAATCAGAAACCTAACCATAAAATTGGAAAAACTAGAAAAAGAAGAGCAAACTAAACCTGAAGTGAGCAGAAGGAAGAAAATAACAAAGATTAGAGCAGAGATAAATGAAATAGAAAACAAAAAACAGTGGAGAAAATCAACAAATACAAAAATTGGTTCTTTGAAAAGATCAATAAAATTGACAAACCTTTAGCTAGACTGACAAAGAAAAAGAAAAAGGATACAAATAAAGAAAAGACAAATAATGAAAATGGAGACATTACTACTGATCCCCACTGAAATAAAAAGGACTATAAAAAGATGCTATGAACAGCTGCATACAAGTAAATTAGGTAGCCTAGATAAAATGGACAAATTCTTAGAAACACAAAAACTACCTACATTGACTCAAGAAGAAATAGAGGATCTCAACAAACCAATTACTAGCAAAAAGATTGAATCAGTAATCAAAACTTCCTGACAAAGAAAAGCCCAGGACAAAATGGCTTACAGGGGAATTCTACCAAACATTCCAAAAATACTTAACACCAATTCTGCTCAAGCTCTCCCAGAAAACTGAAGAGGAGGAAACACTCCTTAACTCATTCTACTAGGCTAACATCACCTGGATACAAAAGTTAAATTAAGATACCACAAAAAAAGAAAGCTACAGACCAATCTCTCTTATGAATATAGATGCAAAAATCACAACAAAATACTAACAAATCAAATCCAGCAGCATATTAAAATAATTTTACACCATGATGAAGTGGGATTTATCCCTAGTGTGCAAAGTTGGTTCAACATGAGAAAATCAACATCATATGCCACATTAACAAAATGAAGGGAAAAAACTACATGATCATCTTGAATCAGAAAAGGCATTTGACAAAAACCGGCACCCTTTCTTGATAAAAGCACTTAAAACACTACGAATAGGTGGAAATTTCCTCAATATGATTAAGGGCATATATGAAAAGTCCACAGCTAGCATCCTACTTAATGGTAAAGGACTGAAAGCTTTCCCTCTGAGATCAGGAACAAGACAAAGGATGCCCAGCATCACTAGTTATTCAGCATTGTACTGGAAGTTCTTTCCAGAGTGATTAGACAAGAAAAAGAAATAAAATGCATCCAAATTGGAAAGGAAGAAGCAAAACTTTCCCTATTTGCAGGTGATATGATCCTTGATACAGAAAATCCTAAAAAAAAAAATCCACAAGAAAGTTATTAGAGCTCGTAAATGAATTCAGCAAAGTGGCAAAGTACAAGATCAGCACCCCAAAATCAATAGTGTTTCTATACACAATCAATGACGATTGGAAGACGAAATCAAGTAAGCAGTTCTATTCACAATAGGAACTAAAAGAATCAAATGTCTAGGAATAAATCTGTCTAAGGAGGTCAATGACTTGTACACAGAAAATTGCAAAGCATTGCTAAAAGAAATTAAAGAAGACCTAAATAAATGGAAAGATATTCTGTATTCATGGATTGGAAGACTAAATATTGTTGTCAATGCTACCCAAAACAATTATAGATTCAATGCAATCCCAATCAAAATTCCAACAACTTTCTTTGCAGAAATGGAAAAGCCAATCATCAAATTTATATGGAATGGTAAGGGGCCCCAAACAGCTAAAGCCATATTAAAAAAGAAGAATTAAGTTGGAGGACTCACACTTCTCAATCTTAAAACTAATTTTAAAGCCACAGTAATCAAAATAGCATGATGCTGGCACAAGGACAGATGTATAGACTAATGGAATAGAATTGAGAGCTCAGAAATCAACCCTCACATTTAGGTTCAACTGATTTTTGACAAGGTGGCAAAGACACTCAAGTAGGAAAGAGTAGTCTCTTCAGCAAATGGTGCTGGGAAAACCAGATATCCATTTGCAAAAAGAGAAAAAGAAAAGAAGTTGGACAGGGTCCCTATTTCACACCATATATAAAAATCAAAGACCTTAATATAAAAGCCAAAACTGTCAAACTTCTAGAAGAAAACACAGGGAAGCATCTTCGGAATCTTGTGTTAGGCAATGGTCTCTTAGACTTCTTTACACCCAAAGCACAAGCAACAAAATTAAAAATAGATCTATGGGACCTCACCAGAATTAAAACCTTTTGTGCCTCAAAGGACTTTATCATGAAAGCAAAATTACAACCTACACAATAGGAGAAAATATTTGGAAACCACATACCCAGTAAAGGATTAGTGTCCAGAATATGTAAAGAAAGCCTTCAGCTTAACAACAAAAAGACAAACAACCCAGTTTAAAAATGGGCAAAAGACTTGAAAAGATATCTCTTCAAAGAAGATATACAAATGGTCAGAAAGCACATGAAAAATGTTCAATATCATTAGCCATTAGGAAAGTTGCAAATCAAAACCACAGTGAGATACCATTTCACAGCCATTAGAATGGCTGCTATTAGAAAATGGAAAAATAACAAGTGTTGAAGAGGATGCAGAGAAAATAGGAACACTCGTTTATTGCTGGTGACAATGTAAAATGATACTGTCACTGTGGAAGACAGCTTGACAGTTCCTCAGAAAGCTAATTATAGAACTACCATATGGCCCAGCAATCCCACTGGTAGATATATACCCAAAAGAGTTGAAAGCAGGGACTTGAACAGATATTTTCACACTGATGTTCATAGCAGCATTATTTACAATTGTAAAAAGCTGTAAGCCACCCAAGTGTCCATCAACTGATGAATGGATAAACAAAATGTGGTGTATATATACAATGGAATATTATTCAGCTATAAGAAGAAATGGAGTCCTGATACATACAACCACCTGGATGAACCTTGAAGACATGTTGAGTAAAGTAAGCCAGATACAAAAGGGCAAATATTATATGAATGCAGTGTTTTGAAACAGTTAAGATAAGCAAACTCATAGAGTCAGAATGTAGTATAAAGTTTACTAGGGAACAGGGATGAGATAGGGAATGGGAACTTAAGTCTTAAAATGTAGGGATCCTATTGGAATGATGGAAATGTTTTGGTATGGATGGTGGTGATAGTATCACAACATCATGAATGCAATTAACTGTGCTAAAATATATATCTGAACATGATTAGAAGGGGAAATATTAGATTGTATGTACGATAACAATAAATTTTTTTTTTACAAATCCATGGAACTACACTGCACAGTGAACTCTAAGTTAAATCACAGACTTTAATTAATTGAACAATTATAAAAATGTGCTATCATCAATTGTAACAAATATTCCACACCAATGCAAGCTGTAGGTGGTAGGGGGTATATGGAAATCCTGTATTTATGCCTGATTGTTCTGTAAACCCAGAGCTTCTCTAATTTTAAGAAATGAAAGAAAATAAAAAAAGTTAGCACTGGTATGTACTAGAAAGTGGCAAAGTCCAGACCAGAAGTGTGATAGTTTGAATACCTATCCCAACATAAGCACCTTCGTGATCTTAATTCACATTCCTATGCATGTAAACTCACATATATAGTACTTCTGGAAGATGTTATTTTTATTTAAAGTGTGGCCAAACTGAATGAAGTTGGGTCTTAACCCAGATTACTGGAGGCCTGATAAAGAGAACCGGGAACTTGGAAGAGATAGGACAGGACATTTCCATGTAACAGGAAAGCCAAGGAACTCCAAGGAGTGCCAGCAGCCAGCACCAGAATGCTACACTCATAAGGGAAAAAGCAAGCCTTGCTGATATCTTGATTTTGGACTTCTCCTAGCCTCAAAACCGTGAGCCAATAAACTCCTGTTGTTTAAGCCAACCCATTCTGTGGTAGTTTTGATAGCAGCTCAGGCAAACTTAGGCAAGAACCTAGACCTTCCTGACTCCAAGACCTTGCTTTTTAACCATTTCATACATATGCTTGTTTAAATAATGTGGTCACTGCCTCTGGACCTGTATTTCTTAATTTTGTGATCTTAGTCAAATCAGTGCAGTCTGCTGCTTTCTGTTGGCTCTGATCAGTTTCACACTGGTTGCGACATGGATGCCTACCCAGGGTGAAATGCAAAAGTATAGTGCACTGCATAAAACTCAAGACGTCTTCCTAAAGTGTGTAGTACAGTTTTCAACCCAGCAATCAGAGAGAGAAAATGACTGTCCCCAAGATTGCTGTTCCAAAAGACACAATTGCTGTTCATCTCCCTCTGCTCACAAAGTGCTTTGCTTCAGTGACCCTTACACCTATGGGGGTCAGCCCACACTTCACTGATAGATAGCAGTTCGACTGTGTCAGTTCTACCTGAATCTGCTTACGTGCAGGGTTTCCAGAGCACACAGCTTACCAAGCCATTATTATTTTGTACCTGTGCCCAGAGAACTCTACAAAGGGTGCATTTTAATCAGCCTGGAATAGGTAAATAAATAAATAGCTTGTAGGCGATATATAATTTACTAGAGAAAAAACCACCATGACTTGCTGCCCTTAAAGTCCATAGCCTGATGCTGCTAGTGATTACTTGCTGAATTCTATGTTGCAGAAAAGCTGAATTTCATTTTTTAGCTTATTCCTTAAAATTGTTAGTTAATGGATCTCTCCTTAGCTTGCCTCAAATGTCCTTGTTTGTCTCTCTAAGGTAAGCATATTGCACTGAGCAACTGCTTCTATGCATAGATAGCAATGCTTTTAACATCCCCTACACACCTACCCAGTTTATACTGGGCAATCCATTCGAATGTTTATAAACACCAAAGCATTTTTCTTCTTTCTACTCATCAAAAAGAAGGAATTTAGAGATTTAATAATCATTTTCATGTCACAGGGTTAATCTATTTTGTAACTTTTAGTTGCATGTGTGATTTTCTAATTTTGGTAAGGTTTCTGGAAAAGTTGGTTGAAATGTTTCAACACAAAAGGCATATTAAAGCACAGTTTTTGCTTGATGGCAAAAACAAAGGATTTTCAAGACATTCTGAACAGTTTGCAATCTGGGTTCCATGGGCTCCCTTGCTTCAGAATATCTATGAACTCTTTAAATTGTATGTAAAATTTTGAGTGAATGTGCATATTCTACCACTTATTAGATTCCTTATTTAAACTATTGTTATAATAATAGTTTTAGTTTTATAGAAAAATTGCACAAAAAGTACAGAGAATTCCCATATACACACACACAAATACGCAGTTTCCTGTATTATTAACATCTTGCATTAGTGTGGTTCATTTGTTACAATTGATGAACCAATATTAATACATAATTAGTAACTGAAGTCCAGGATTACATTAGGGCTCACTCTTTGTATACACAGTTCTATGGGTTTGGGCAAATGTGTAATGTCATGTACCCACCATTACAATATTACACAAAATAGTTTCACTGCCCTAAAAAAGTGCCCTGTGCGCCACTTATTCATCCTTTCCCTCCACACTGCTCCCCAAACCCATGGTGACCACTGATCTTTTTGCTATAGTTTTTACTTTTCCACAATATCATATAGCTGGAATCATATAGTATTGTAATGGTTTGAAGCTGAATGTACCCCAGAAAAATCATGTTCAGAAAAGATCAGCTAATCCATTCCTGTGAGTATAGACCTATTGTAAGGGGGAACTTTTGAAAGGTTATTTCAATTGAGATATGACCCACCTCATTCAAGGTGGGTCTTAATCCTCTTACTGGAGTCCTTTATAAGAGAATAAAACAGAGAGAAGTTACAGGAAAAAGGCCCCAGGGAATTGTAGAGAAAAGGATACACCAAAGCTAAGAGAGACAGAAGATAAAAGAGAGAAACTCACAGAAGCTCAGAGAGGAAGCCACTGAAGCTGGAAGCTGGAAAGCAACAAAATCAGAGAGAGAAAGGAGAGTCCAATAGACATGCCATGTCCCTTCCCATGTGACAGAGGTGTCCTGGATACCGGCAGTCTGTCTTCAGGGTTCAGATATTGTCCGGTTGGTGCCTTGATTTGGACATTTTCATGACCTAAGAACTGTAAGCTTGTGTTAATAAATTCCCATTGTAAAAGCCAACCCATTTCTGGTATATTGCACTTCGTCAGTTTTAGCAAACTAAAACAAGAATATAGCCTTTTCAGAATTGATTCTTTCACTTGATGTGTATTTAAGGTTCTTTCATGCTTTTTTTGTTTTTTCATGGCTTAATAAATCATTTCTTTTTATCACTGGACTAATACTCCATTATATGGTTGTGCCACAGTTTGTTTATCCATTCACCTATGGAAGGGCATCTTGGTTGCTTCCGGCAATTATGAATAAAGCTGCTATAAACATCTATGTGCAGCTTTTCATATAGACATAAATATAAATTTTTACATTCTTTGGATAAATACCTAGGAGTACAATTGCTGGATTTCATGGTAAACCATGTTCTGTTTAGTAAGAAACTGCCAGACTTTCTTGCAAAGTGGCTATACCATTTTGCATTCCCACCAGCAATGAATGCGAGTTCCTGTTGCTCACTTATTAGATTTTCAAAGTGTCTGAGTTATTCAGAAAGTCCTGAAAAAAATCTGTAAAATTTGTGTTTTCTTCACAAATGTTTATCTCAAGAAAACTCACTCATACTTATTTCCTTATTGTTCATTCATTTACAACAGACCAATGACCATTCCATTATGTGCCCTGCCTATTCCTTCTTCTGACTTCTTTCACTGACTCACTTCCTGTTGCATATGTTGGACTTCATGGGATGCCAACTCTAAAGTTCTTCCTTAGTAAAGTTTTCAGCAACTGACTTTAATCCAGATTGATTTTTTCTTAACTTCTGAATTCTTATGTATTAAGAGTCTGGGGAAATCACTTAGAGAATAAGTGTGTGTGTGTGTGTGTGTGTGTGTGTGTGTGTGTGTTCAATAGATATTTTATATTTGTAAATCTCTCCAGGTACATTATGATACCTACTCTACTTATCTTAACCTTATGTATAAATTATTGCCAGGTATCCAATAGTGCACAAAGGCAGGGATATGTCTTCTCCTTTTTGTGTAACTCTCACTATGATTAAAACTATCCTTGCTTGATTAATCTGTTACTATGAGCTATCAACAACCCATGGAAACGCTGTGGTTTTAGTATTCCTCACTGTAATTGAATTACCTGTAAAGAAAATTTCTTCCTTAAAGTTAGAAACAATGATACAACATTAAAGAGAATATGAGATAGAGATGAGTTTAGAAAAAATGTGAAATAAATTATAAACTCCGTATCTGATCCATGTTATTCATCACCAAATCCTATTAGCATTTCTGGCAAAATATTTTTTTTTCCCAGAATCTAACTTGTTTTCACTATTCCATTATTATCATCCTGGTCCAATTTAAAATCATTTCTGATAATAATTATTCCAACAGCCTTCTGACTAGTTTCTGCATTTTGGCCTCTGCTCCCTAGAGTCCCTTTTTCACAAAGCAGTAAAAGTGAGTCTTTTAAAACATAAGTCATATCATGACACTCCTCTCCTTCAGATTTTCCCTTGACCCCCTGTGCCAGTTTAAGACTGTTGTGTACCCCAAGAAAGACTATGTTCTTTTGATCCACTCTGGTGGGAGCAGACTTATGTGGATGGGACCTTTTGATTAGATTATTTCCATGGAGATGTGACCCTGCCCATTCAAGGTGGGTCTTAATTAGTTTACTGATGTTCTCTATGAGAGGATAAAAGGCAGAGACATTTTGAAGAGAGTCAGAGAGGTGCTTAGAGAGAAAACTCCCAGAGACATTTTGGAGACAGCCATTGAAACCAGGTAAACATCTGGAGTCTCCAAGCTAAGAGATGAAGCCCAGAGTTTGCTCCAGAGAAGCTAAATGAGAACCTGCAGGTGCTTGAAGAGAAGGCCACTGGAATCAGAAGCTGAAAGCAATGCAACCTGGGAGCAAAGGACCAGCAGCTGCCAGCCACGTGACTTCCCAGCTGACAGAGGTGTTCCAGATGCCATTGGCCTTTCCTCAGTGAAGGTATCCTCTCATATATGCCTTAGTTTAGACACTTTTATGGCTTTAGAACTGTAAATTTGTAATCTAATAAATCCCCATTATAAAAGCCAATCCGTTTCTGGTATTTTGCTTTCCAGTGGCTTTAGCAAACCGGAACACCTTCCATCTCAGAATTTTAAATATATATAGAGAGAGAGATTTAAAATGGTCCTCAGACCCTGGTTATTCTGCTGCCCACAATCTGCTTTGGTCACAACTGCTGCTATAGTCTCAGCTGTCCTCCAGATTTGCTCCATTCCAACTGACAACAATTCTAATTCCTACCCCAGATTCCTGGCTCTTCCTTGAATGCTTCCAGGCCTTTGTACTCACTATGACCTCTGCATAGTACAGCCTTCCTCAGCATTCCCCTCAGATCTCTTCTCCCTGTCTCCTGATCAAGAGGCTGCCCTGACCACACTCCATGAAATAACACATACACATGCACAAAGCACTCTCTACACCCCTTACCTTGTATATCTATTTTTTCCAGAGCACTTATTTCTATTTAGCATATTATGTATTTGTTTGCTGCTTTCCTCCCCTAACTACAAGACAAGTATTTTTGCCTATTTTATTCATTGTTCTATATTGTTCTTAACTCAGTGGCTAGAATACTGTCAAGAATATATAAAGTGCTCAATAAAATTTTTTAATAATTGATCCATATTAGTAAAATTTCTCAGGAACAAAAACAACCATTTGAAAATACTTTGAAGAATAAAATTCTTAAAATTTATACACAGAAAAAAATTAGGAGGCCAAACACCAAAAATGTCCACAATATCGTAAATGATTGGTTGTTTCCTAAATTTCTTTAATGAATATGTGAAAAGGAGGAGGAGGAGAAAGAAGGGGAGAAGAAGGGATTGTTTTAAGTAGCTATCTAATGAAACGGGCAATGAGATGGGTCATCTGGAAATTCAAGGCTAGAAATCTACTCTGAAGACAAATCTCTAGAGGTAGGGAGGTGGGGGTGCTATCTGTGATATACAATATCATCAAAAGTTATTGTTTCCCAAATGTATCACACTAAGGCAAGGAGGGGGGTGGGCTGGTAATGTGGGAACCATGTATTTTCTGCATGTTTTTTTTTCTGCAAGCCTACATCTCTAAAAAATAATAATAAAATTAAAGATATATATTTTTCCCTCGAAGGATTAATGATTTATTAGCTGCCATTATCACCCTTTTAGAAGACACCCTCGTTGCTCCTCCCAAATCCTCTTGAATCTCTTTACTATTTTCATGCATACTAGCTACAGCCACCAGTGCATTTTCACTCTCAACAGCCAGTAACTACTGTATCTCTTTGTCAGGGGACTGCCCTCAGGGTGTCGGAATCCTTTGTGTACACGTAGAAATGGAACTTCCTGAGAATTTATTTCCCAGGGTTGGCAGCCACCTTCACCAGTGACCCACAGGCTCAGAGGTACAAAGACTCCGGCTACTCTGCCCTCCCCCTGCTCATGAGCCTCTGGCCTGTGGCTCTTCTGTCTCTTGATCATCCCTGTAGGAATGAGTCAACGCTACTCTTCATGGGACTTTGCTGGGACCTCACCCTTGCTTAGCCTCTTTCTCTTCCTGGCTCCATCTTCCCACCCTCCTACCAGTTTTTCCAGGGAACACTTCCTAATAAATGACTTTGACATAAATCCTTATCTCAGACTCTGCTCCTGGAGAACCCAACCTACGTCAGTGTTTTAAATGTTATGTGAAGTTTCTTTGGGTGATGAGGCACAAACACAGCAGCCAGCCAGCCTAGAGTACATAAAAGGACAGCTTTATTAGAGCAGAGAGCCTGGAGGAGGAGAGGAGAGAGTGGAGGTGGCAAGGAGCTTTGTCTTACCTAACTGAGGCTCCTGTGAGCGTCTTGGAAGAGGAGGAAGAGCACTTGCCTTTAATGTGACCCAGAGGGGAGAGGTAGGGTTTTCCTAAGGATACTGGGGATTGGACGTTTCAAATAATAACGTGCAAAAGGCAGAAACTGCAAAGGCCTTTGGAGAAGCTGAAGGCAGCTTCTTATTACCCAAACCATATGGAAATTACTGCCTGCTAGTAAATTATGCAGAGCAAAAGGGTAGAAGTGGCAGGGGCCTTTCAGGACCTTTATTGTCCCAAACTATATTATCCCAAACCATATAGAGGTGCAGGCCACTCTAATTGCAGTTACACCCAGGGTAGGGTTAACTGATGCAGCTGCTTAGAAGGGAGATTTATGACTAGGTCTGGCAGGATGACAAAGGCACCAAATATAATTTTTTTATACCATTATAAACCGCTGGTACCAGAAATGATCCTAGGAATCAGACCCTCAGGCTAGGATTCTGGAGTTGGATGGGAGACTAGTTAGATGGCAACAGGAACTCTATTGATGGTGGAAAGATAAGTGACAAAAACCTTGGGACATTGCTGAAACTTTCATGTGTAGTGAATTGGGGTAGGATGCAAGAGGAAAGGGAGGTACTAGATTATACACTATGTCTAGCATTTGCAATAGATGGTGGTAACTGTAGTTATAAGTACTGTGGGTTCATGGTTTTTATTGTATGCCATTAGTGGATTGAAGAAGGAAAATTACTAGTTTAGATTAACAAATTACCAATTCAGAGGATGGTATACTTGTTTATTGATTATTGCCACAAGCTCTCCATAGCAACATTTAAAGGGAACATCACCATCTTGTATCTGTAGGGCAGACTGTGCTGAAGACTAGGCCCAGGACTTGATGAGAGAAGCAGAACTGCAAAGAAGATTGATTTGCACCCTTGGAAGCTTCTTATGCTAAAATCAGGTTACTGATAGAAAAGAAGCGGGATCCTGAGACCTAAGATGCACACAAAATCATTGAACTTCCAATGCCCCTAACCCCTAAGCCTGAAAAAAAATGCCTCAATTCCTCTACCTGGAGAAAAAGCTGCCTCTTCTTGTCTGAAGAACATGCAGAAACCTCAACTGAAATTGATGCTTTTCAAAATATTTGTCAATCAAAATAGGCCCAGTCCTCCCCTCCTGACTACTAGACCAGCACAATCTGATTAGGAAAGTACTGGCTCTGCTAAGAGAGGAGAGGAATTATTTCTGCTAAGAGAGGAGAGGAAAAAGACAGATTCTGGCTAAGAAGTGTTGGCAAGAACTGGAAGAACATGCCTGGAAGTGGATATTGAAGGTACTGGACTGTAAGGGGTAGACTAGAAGGCTGGACAGGGGGACAGCTTGTTGATTTGGGGTACTCTCCTATAACCCAGGATTCAACACCTTAGCAGGGTTATCTTCAGCCAGTCCTAATACATAGCTGATTTGGCTTGTCAAAGCTTAGAAAAAACAATAGCCCACATTAATTGAAGTAGAGAGGCCAGAACTTCCTTGGTAGAGTGTTGAGAAAGAGAGCTGCAGGCTCAGAGATGGGCAAGCTAGTTATGTAAGATACAAGAACTCAGCAGATGACCATATTCTCTGGAAAATTCCAGAGGCCACTCTCTTCATAAGGCTCAACAGGTAAGCAGCAATTCCTTTTACATACAGGATTGGTTTAAGCATGTCCAGAGGCACAAGTTGCACAAACATATGTCCCAGACTCCCATATAATCCATTTCTATTACACCAACACCTCTTCTCAGTCTCATGGATGATTCCTGACAGCCGCTATTAGGGAAGATAAAACCCAAAACTGGTTCATGGTTGTAAATGGCTCAATATGAGGATTCTACTTAAAATGGACTGCTGCCACTCTACATTTACACTCAGGGGTACCCCTGAAAGATAGTGCTGCTGCAGGAAGATCCTTCAATGGGCAGAACTTCAGATGGAATGCCTGGTCATCCAACTGGTGACAAAAGATGCAGACTGATGCAAGGATATATATGGACTTTCTGGTGCACTATCAAAAGGCTTGACTAGTTGGTTGGAGACCTGGAAGCAGTAAGTTTTTATTACTGGTGACAAGGAGGTTCAAGGAAGAGGCACATGGATAGATCTATGAGAATGGACACAAAGTGGTGAATATTTGTGTTGCATGTTCACACCCACAAGAAAGCATCCACTGTAAATCATGTGATAAACAACCTGCGAATAGGATGTCTCATCCTGGAGATGCCAGGCAGCCTCTGTCCTTGGTCAGCCCAGTGCTAGGACAGTACACCACAAATAAGTTACCATGGCATGCAGAGATGGAGGTCATTGATGAACCCAACAGCATGGGCTCTCTTTAACCAAGGCTAATCTGACTACTCTTGTTGTTGAACATCCAACTGGGGAAAGACACTGAGCCCTCAGTATGGTACCATTCCTCACAGAAACCAACCAGCCTCTTGGTAGTAAGTTTATTGCGTCAGACCCCATCCACCAAGAAGAGCAGAAATACATCCTGAAAGTATAGTAAATTTTAATGTGCTGTATGAAGAAGTTGGAGTGGAGTGGTGCAACCAGTGGTCTGTTGCAGACACTGTCATTACTCTACCCATATCACTTTTGATCCCTTTATCACTTTCATGCTCACAGCCTCCCAGATGTGCTGTCTTTCCCGACATCAAGCCTCTTCACCTTTTTATTGGAGGACTGCCATCACATTGCCTGCCAGAAAGGGAGGGCTGGAAATTTCTTGGAATTTACATTCCTCCAAGAGCAACCCTTTAGTAGAAGTACATCAGCTCTTTTGCTCAAAATCTAGACAGCTCTGAGGTGTGCTGTGGGGCTGAACCAGTTACCCACTGTGGGACTTTGATTTAGTACCACATGCTTGCTGGGCCTCTTTCCTCCTCATTTCACCTCCCCACTCCCTTACAAATATTTTTCCAAGGAATACTTCCTAATAAGTCACTTCACATGAATCCTTGTCTTGCCTGCCTCATTACAGCTATGTCCCCACATCCAGCACAGGGCCCGGGACATGGTAAGTACTCAGTAAGCATTTATTGATAAAAGCTTGATCGTTTGTATTTAGCAACTGTGCTCAACAGAACAATGCATGCTCAATAGAACCTTGCAAGGAAAGGTTGCAAAAAAACGATTTGTGGGCATCAGGCAGGGCCATCTGCCAGACAAACAAACAAACCACTCCTCACCATCAGCCTCAAAGCTTTACTTCCGGGACTTCTTTGCAAGACAAGTAAGATTTTGGTCTCTGAGGTGCTCTATTAAGTAAGATATGAGTAAATATTTTCGCTAGGAATTGGAATTTATTGGCAGCTAGGTAGGGTCAAGATAAATGTGAATATGGTATAGTATACATTCGGTAGAAGCAGCTAAGAGAGAAGTCCCTGAATGTGGAGGTAGACCAAGGGTAACCCTCAGTTCCTTTAAGACTTATTTCAGAACCAAACTTTATTTCCAAATAGTTGTACCATAAACTAGAAATCTCTTATAGCTTAATGGACCACAAAGGAAGAATTTGAACCCTTGAGCCACCCTGGAACTCGAGGAAAATATTGGCTTGTTGCAATCGTAACAGGTGGCTCTTTTAGAACTGTGCTTGTCTTCTTAGGATATCCTGTTTTACTGGACTCCACAGGATAGACTACAATTATGTAGGTATTTTGGTTGCTGGGTATTTTACACATGGCTCCAATGTTGCATAACTATAAGGTTTGTGACTTTACATCCCACATCTTGGCTGGAGAAAACTCTTGACTGCTTCCTGCACACAGATTCCATCCTCCTCTGCTCTCCCCCAACACATACCTCCACCCTCAAGGAAGCAGAGCACTGATACGTACTGTCCAAGTTAAAGAACAGCCAATCTCACCAGGTCTACCTTCAAATAAAAGTACAGAATCTGAGCTTTAATTCCTTCCTCCACCAATATGATTCTGATCAAAGCTACCATGATTTCTCTCCTGGATTTCTATGACATTTTCCTAACGTAGCTCCCTGTTTCTGCCCTTGACCTCTTAATGTCTAATCTCAGGACAGCAGCCAGTCAGATAATGTCATTCCTCAGGTCAAAATCCAATGAATTACCAGCTCATTCACAGTAAAATCCAAAATATTTACCACAGCTTCAAGGCCCTACAAGTTCTGCTTCCCACGCCCTCCCCCTCTGACTTCCTCTCCCACACTCTCCCCTTAGCTCACTTTCCTTTTGACACACTGGCCTCCTTACTGTTCCTCGAACACAGCAAGTATTCTCCTGCCTTTGAACCACTGACCTTGCTGTTCCTATCCTGGTCCTTTTCTCCCCTTCCTTCCAAACTGCAGAGCTTGATCCCTCACTTCCAACAGGTTTTACCTCCCTTTCCTAAACAAAACAGCAACAACAGTGTCACCCAGCTTTCCTCATTCCTCTTCATCCTGCACTCCCTCTCCCCCTTATGTTTCTCTTTATCACGTACCACGATCTGCCTTTATATATTTATTTGTTTATGTGTTTGTGGCTTGTCCCTCTAGACTAAATTCCTTGAGGATGGGGATTTTCCAGTTTTGTTCATTTCTGAATCCCTAGTTTCTTGATGCCGAACACATTGTAGGTAATCAATAACTACTTGTTGAATGAGTAAAAAGATTCCTAGAAAAATACCATTGCTTCCATTTTGATATTGTTTACACATACCCTCTACTCCCAAATTATGATCACCTCTGTGTAAGTGAGCCCAGCTGCAACAACCCATCTAGATATCTCTTTGCCCTGAAATCTGCAATTTTTCCCTTGATTCAGATTTTTTTCTGCCTTCATAGTCACCAAATATTAACAATCCTCCATGTCCTCAGGGAATCACATTCCTGTCATTTGACTACACTCCCTTGCACATAAAAGGAGCTCAGTTATTAGTTGTTAAATGATTGAAGATGGCAGTTTGCCAGCCAATGCTAATGAAACAGGCCTCCTATGCCCCCAAGGCAGCATGCACATTTTGACAAGGGCCTCCAGGAGACCTTGCACCAAAGCTTTAATACAAAAGTTATTGTTAAAAGAGCACCGCCAAGATAGAGCAGGGTGGATTTAGAACCAGGGCAGGTGGTTTGGAGGGAGGACTCATAGTGCTCTAAGGTCATTTATGAATGTAACTGTCTGAAACACTTATTCAACAGAGAATATGTTAATTAGCTTATTTGTCATGTTAATGGAGATCCTATTTGTAAGAAACAGTAATGAATAAATTCAGCTAAATAGCCAAAAGCTAAAAACATTTGCCATCTTGTCCTCACATGTACAAAAAGCTCACCCTGGACCAGAGAAGTAATTCCCAGAACAAAATTATGCAAACATTTGCATGAAAAGAAAGCACACCATGTTTGGCTAACTTTTACAAAAGCATGCGCTTCTGCTTACGAGCTCTATATTTGATGGGCATGAAGGTTATTGCAAAATAAAGATTATGTCATAATAAGGAAAATCCTGGGGAAGAGCCAGAAACCTCCTTAAATGAAAAAGTACACACTATTTGTGGGTTTATGTTTGTATGTGATTGTGTAGATAAGTGATTAATGTTAGTAGAAACTCTTTAAAACAAAATAGTAAGTACTTTTGTTGCTGCTAAAAGCAACTTTACCAGGAAATGAAAAGCGGATTCACAACAAACTCTATGTTTGGTATTGCACAGGGAACCATAAATTCCAGACTGAAAAAGTATCTAATACACAGAAAATGGGAAGAATAGAGCAACAATGAAAAGTAACTGCTGAAGACGGGTCTTAAAACTGCTTTGACCTGAAAAACATCTCAAAAACAAAACTAGTGATTTATGAACTGAAAAGAAGATATAAAAATATATTTGGGGAGGCGGGGCAAGATGGCAGACTGGTGAGCTGTATGTTTTAGTTACTCCTCCAGGAAAGTAGGTAGAAAGCCAGGAACTGTGTGGACTGGACACCACAGAGCAATCTGTCTTTGGGCATACTTCATACAACACTCATGAAAATGTCGAACTGCTGAGATCAGCGAAATCTGTAAGTTTTTGCGGCCAGGGGACCCGCACCCCTCCCTGCCAGGCTCAGTCCCATGGGAGGAGGGGCTGTCAGCTCCGGGAAGGAGAAGGAAGAACTGCAGTGGCAGCTCTTATCGGAAACTCATTCTACTGATCCAACTCCAACCATAGATAGACTGAGACCAGACACCAGAGAATCTGAGAGCAGCCAGCCCAGCAGAGAGGAGACAGGCATAGAAAAAAAAAACAACACGAAAAACTCCAAAATAAAAGCAGAGGATTTTTGGAGTTCTGGTGAACACAGAAAGGGGAAGGGCAGAGCTCAGGCCTTGAGGCGCATATGCAAATCCCGAAGAAAAGCTGATCTCTCTGCCCTGTGGACCTTTCCTTAATGGCCCTGGGTGCTTTGTCTATTAGCATTTCAATAACCCATTAGATCTCTGAGGAGGGCCCTTTTTTTTTTTTTTTTTAATCCTTTTTTTCTCTTTCTAAAACAATTACTCTAAGAAGCCCAATACAGAAAGCTTCAAAGACTTTCAATTTGGGCACATCAAGTCAAGAGCAGAACTAAGAGAGCTCTGAGACAAAAGGCAATAATCCAGTGGCTGAGAAAATTCACTAAACACCACAACTTCCCAAGAAAAGGGGGGCGTCCGCTCACAGCCACCATCCTGGTGGACAGGAAACACTCCTGCCCATCGCCAGCCCCATAGCCCAGAACTGCCCCTGACAATGCAGTGTGACCGAAGTGCTTCAAATAACAGGCACACACCACAAAACTGGGCGTGGACATTAGCCTTCCCTGCAACCTCAGCTGATTGTCCCAGAGTTGGGAAGGTGGAGCAGTGTGAATTAACAAAGCCCCATTCAGCCATCATTTCAGCAGACTGGGAGCCTCCCCACACAGCCCAGCAGCCCAGAACTGCCCTGGGGGGACGGCACTCACCTATGACATAGCACAGTCATCCCTCAACAGAAGACCCGGGGTGCACAGCCTGGAAGAGGGGCCCACTTGCAAGTCTCAGGAGCCATACGCCAATACCAAGGACTTGTGGGTCAGTGGCAGAGACAAACTGTGGCAGGACTGAACTGAAGGATTAGACTATTGCAGCAGCTTTAAAACTCTAGGATCACCAGGGAGATTTGATTGTTAGGGCCACCCCCCTCCCCGACTGCCCAGAAACACGCCCCACATACAGGGCAGGCAACACCAACTACACACGCAAGCTTGGTACACCAATTGGGCCCCACAAGACTCACTCTCCCACTCACCAAAAAGGCTAAGCAGGGGAGAACTGGCTTGTGGAGAACAGGTGGCTCGTGGACGCCACCTGCTGGTTAGTTAGAGAAAGTGTACTCCATGAAGCTGTAGATCTGATAAATTAGAGATAAGGACTTCAATAGGTCTACAAACCCTAAAAGAAGAACCCTATCAAGTTCAGCAAATGCCACGAGGCCAAAAACAACAGAAAATTATAAAGCATATGAAAAAACCAGACGATATGGATAACCCAAGCCCAAGCACCCAAATCAAAAGACCAGAAGAGACACAGCACCTAGAGCAGCTACTCAAAGAACTAAAGATGAACAGTGAGACCATAGTACGGGATATAAAGGAAATCAAGAAGACTCTAGACGAGCATAAAGAAGACATTGCAAGACTAAATAAAAAAATGGATGATCTTATGGAAATTAAAGAAACTGTTGACCAAATTAAAAAGATTCTGGACACTCATAGTACAAGACTAGAGGAAGTTGAACAACGAATCAGTGACCTCGAAGATCACAGAATGGAAAATGAAAGCATAAAAGAAAGAATGGGGAAAAAAATTGAAAAATCGAAATGGACCTCAGGGATATGATAGATAATATGAAACGTCCAAATATAAGACTCATTGGTGTCCCAAAAGGGGAAGAAAAGGGTAAAGGTCTAGGAAGAGTATTCAAAGAAATTGTTGGGGAAAACTTCCCAAATCTTCTAAACAACATAAATACACAAATCATAAATGCTCAGCGAACTCCAAATAGAATAAATCCAAATAAACCCACTCCGAGACATATACTGATCACACTGTCAAACACAGAAGAGAAGGAGCAAGTTCTGAAAGCAGCAAGAGAAAAGCAATTCACCACATACAAAGGAAACAGCATAAGACTAAGTAGTGACTACTCAGCAGCCACCATGGAGGCAAGAAGGCAGTGGCACGATATATTTAAAATTCTGAGTGAGAAAAATTTCCAGCCAAGAATACTTTATCCAGCAAAGCTCTCCTTCAAATTTGAGGGAGAGCTTAAATTTTTCACAGACAGACAAATGCTGACAGAATTTGCTAACAAGAGACCTGCCCTACTGGAGATACTAAAGGGAGCCCTACAGACAGAGAAACAAAGACAGGACAGAGAGACTTGGAGAAAGGTTCAGTACTGAAGAGATTCGGTATGGGTACAATAAAGGATATTAATAGAGAGAGGGAAAAATATGGCAAACATAAACCAAAGGATAAGATGGCTGATTCAAGAAATGCCTTCACGGTTATAATGTTGAATGTAAATGGATTAAACTCCCCAATTAAAAGATATAGATTCGCAGAATGGATCAAAAAAAATGAACCATCAATATGTTGCATACAAGAGACTCACCTTAGACACAGGGACACAAAGAAACTGAAAGTGAAAGGATGGAAAAAAATATTTCATGCAAGCTAAAGCCAAAAGAAAGCAGGTGTAGCAATATTAATCTCAGATAAAATAGACTTCAAATGCAGGGATGTTTTGAGAGACAAAGAAGGCCACTACATACTAATAAAAGAGGCAATTCAGCAAGAAGAAATAAGAATCGTAAATGTCTATGCACCCAATCAAGGTGCCACAAAATACATGAGAGAAACACTGGCAAAACTAAAGGAAGCAATTGATGTTTCCACAATAATTGTGGGAGACTTCAACACATCACTCTCTCCTATAGATAGATCAGCCAGACAGAAGACCAATAAGGAAATTGAAAACCTAAACAATCTGATAAATGAATTAGATTTAACAGACATATACAGGACATTACATCCCAAATCACCAGGATACACATACTTTTCTAGTGCTCACGGAACTTTCTCCAGAATAGATCATATGCTGGGACATAAAACAAGCCTCAATAAATTTAAAAAGATCGAAATTATTCAAAGCACATTCTCTGACCACAATGGAATACAATTAGAAGTCAATAACCATCAGAGACTTAGAAAACTCACAAATACCTGGAGGTTAAACAACACACTCCTAAACAATCAGTGGGTTAAAGAAGAAATAGCAAGAGAAATTGCTAAATATATAGAGACAAATGAAAATGAGAACACAACATACCAAAACCTATGGGATGCAGCAAAAGCAGTGCTAAGGGGGAAATTTATAGCACTAAACGCATATATTAAAAAGGAAGAAAGAGCCAAAATCAAAGAACTAATGGATCAACTGAAGAAGCTAGAAAATGAACAGCAAACCAATCCTAAACCAAGTACAAGAAAAGAAATAACAAGGATTAAAGCAGAAATAAATGACATAGAGAACAAAAAAACAATAGAGAGGATAAATATCACCAAAAGTTGGTTCTTCGAGAAGATCAACAAGATTGACAAGCCCCTAGCTAGACTGACAAAATAAAAAAGAGAGAAGACCCATATAAACAAAATAATGAATGAAAAAGGTGACATAACTGCAGATCCTGAAGAAATTAAAAAAATTATAAGATGATATTATGAACAACTGTATGGCAACAAACTGGACAATGTAGAAGAAATGGACAATTTCCTGGAAACATATGAACAACCTAGACTGACCAGAGAAGAAATAGAAGACCTCAACCAACCCATCACAAGCAAAGAGATCCAATCAGTCATCAAAAATCTTCCCACAAATAAAGGCCCAGGGCCAGATGGCTTCACAGGGGAATTCTACCAAACTTTCCAGAAAGAACTGACACCAGTCTTACTCAAACTCTTTCAAAACATTGAAGAAAATGGAACACTACCTAACTCATTTTATGAAGCTAACATCAATTTAATACCAAAACCAGGCAAAGATGCTACAAAAAAGGAAAACTACCTGCCAATCTCCCTAATGAATATAGATGCAAAAATCCTCAACAAAATACTTGGAAGTCGAATCCAAAGACACATTAAAAAAATCATACACCATGACCAAGTGGGGTTCATTCCAGGCATGCAAGGATGGTTCAACATAAGAAAAACAATCAATGTATTACAACACATTAAAAACTCGAAAGGGAAAAATCAATTGATCATCTCAATAGATGCTGAAAAAGCATTTGACAAAATCCAACATCCGTTTTTGATAAAAACACTTCAAAAGGTAGGAATTGAAGGAAACTTCCTCAACATGATAAAGAGCATATATGAAAAACCCACAGCCAGCATAGTACTCAATGGTGAGAGACTGAAAGCCTTCCCTCTAAGATCAGGAACAAGACAAGGATGCCCGCTGTCACCACTGTTATTCAACATTGTGCTGGAAGTGCTAGCCAGGGCAATCCAGCAAGACAAAGAAATAAAAGGCATCCAAATTGGAAAAGAAGTAAAACTGTCATTGTTTGCAGATGATATGATCTTATATCTGGAAAACCCTGAGAAATCGACGATACAGCTACTAGAGCTAATAAACAAATTTAGCAAAGTAGCGGGATACAAGATTGATGCACATAAGTCAGTAATTTTTCTATATGCTAGAAATGAACAAACTGAAGAGACACTCAGGAAAAAGATACCATTTTCAATAGCAACTAAAAAAATCAAGTACCTAGGAATAAACTTAACCAAAGATGTAAAAGACCTATACAAAGAAAACTACATAACTCTACTAAAAGAAATGGAAGGGGACCTTAAAAGATGGAAAAATATTCCATGTTCATGGATAGGAAGACTAAATGTCATTAAGATGTCAATTCTACCCAAACTCATCTACAGATTCAATGCAATCCCAATCAAAATTCCAACAACCTACTTTGCAGACTTGGAAAAGCTAGTTATCAAATTTATTTGGAAAGGGAAGATGCCTCGAATTGCTAAAGACACTCTAAAAAAGAAAAACGAAGTGGGAGGACTTACACTCCCTGACTTTGAAGCTTATTATAAAGCCACAGTTGCCAAAACAGCATGGTACTGGCACAAAGATAGACATATAGATCAATGGAATCGAATTGAGAATTCAGAAATAGACCCTCAGATCTATGGCCGACTGATCTTTGATAAGGCCCCCAAAGTCACTGAACTGAGCCATAATGGTCTTTTCCACAAATGGGGCTGGGAGAGTTGGATATCCATATCCAAAAGAATGAAAGAGGACCCCTACCTCACCCCCTACACAAAAATTAACTCAAAATGGACCAAAGATCTCAATATAAAAGAAAGTACCATAAAACTCCTAGAAGATAATGTAGGAAAACATCTTCAAGACCTTGTATTAGGCGGCCACTTCCTAGACTTTACACCCAAAGCACAAGCAACAAAAGAGAAAATAGATAAATGGGAACTCCTCAAGCTTAGAAGTTTCTGCACCTCAAAGGAATTTCTCAAAAAGGTAAAGAGGCAGCCAACTCAATGGGAAAAAATTTTTGGAAACCATGTATCTGACAAAAGACTGATATCTTGCATATACAAAGAAATCCTACAACTCAATGACAATAGTACAGACAGCCCAATTATAAAATGGGCAAAAGATATGAAAAGACAGTTCTCTGAAGAGGAAATACAAATGGCCAAGAAACACATGAAGAAATGTTCAGCTTCACTAGTTATTAGAGAGATGCAAATTAAGACCACAATGAGATACCATCTAACACCGGTTAGAATGGCTGCCATTAAACAAACAGGAAACTACAAATGCTGGAAGGGATGTGGAGAAATTGGAACTCTTATTCATTGTTGGTGGGACTGTATAATGGTTCAGCCACTCTGGAAGTCAGTCTGGCAGTTCCTTAGAAAACTAGATATAGAGCTACCATTCGATCCAGCGATTGCACTTCTCAGTATATACCCGGAAGATCGGAAAGCAGTGACACGAACAGATATCTGCACGCCAATGTTCATAGCAGCATTATTCACAATTGCCAAGAGATGGAAACAACCCAAATGTCCTTCAACAGATGAGTGGATAAATAAAATGTGGTATATACACACGATGGAATACTACGCAGCAGTAAGAAGTAACGATCTCGTGAAACATATGACAACATGGATGAACCTTGAAGACATAATGCTGAGCGAAATAAGCCAGGCACAAAAAGAGAAATATTATATGCTACCACTAATGTGAACTTTGAAAAATGTAAAACAAATGGTTTATAATGTAGAATGTAGGGGAACTAGCAGTAGAGAGCAATTAAGGAAGGGGGAACAATAATCCAAGAAGAACAGATAAGCTATTTAACTTTCTGGGGATGCCCAGAAATGACTATGGTCTGTTAATTACTGATGGATATAGTAGGAACAAGTTCACAGAAATGTTGCTATATTATGTAACTTTCTTGGGGTAAAGTAGGAACATGTTGGAAGTTAAGCAGTTATCTTAGGTTAGTTGTCTTTTTCTTACTCCCTTGTTATGGTCTCTTTGAAATGTTCTTTTATTGTATGTTTGTTTTCTTTTTAACTTTTTTTTTCATACATTTTTTTTAAAAATAATGGAAAATTAAAAAAAAAAAAAAAAAAAAAAAAAAGAAAAACAAGTTAAAAAAAAAAAAGATGTAGTTCCCCCTTGAGAAGCCTGTGGAGAATGCAGGGGTATTCACCTACCCCACCTCCATGGTTGCTAACATGACCACAGACATAGGGGACTGGTGGTTTGATGGGTTGAGCCCTGTACCATAAGTTTTACCCTTGGGAAGATGGTTGCTGCAAAGGAGAGGCTAGGCCTCCCTATATTTGTGCCTAAGAGTCTCCTCCTGAATGCCTCTTTGTTGCTCAGATGTGACCCTCTCTCTCTGGCTAAGCCAACTTGAAAGGTGAAATCACTGCCCTCCCCCCTACGTGGGATCAGACACCCAGGGGAGTGAATCTCCCTGGCAACGTGGAATATGACTCCCGGGGAGGAATGTAGACCCCGCACCGTGGGACGGAGAACATCTTCTTGACCAAAAGGGGGATGTGAAAGGAAATGAAATAAGCTTCAGTGGCAGAGAGATTCCAAAAGAAGCCGAGAGGTCACTCTGGTGGGCACTCTTACGCACACTTTAGACAACCCTTTTTAGGTTCTAAGAATTGGGGTAGCTGGTGGTGGATACCTGAAACTATCAAACTACAACCCAGAACCCATGAATCTCGAAGACAGTTGTATAAAAATGTAGCTTATGAGGGGTGACAATGGGATTGGGAAAGCCATAAGGACCACACTCCACTTTGTCTAGTTTAGGGATGGATGAGTAGAAAAATAGGGGAAGGAAACAAACAGACAAAGGTACCCAGTGTTCTTTTTTACTTCAATTGCTCTTTTTCACTCTAATTATTATTCTTGTTATTTCTGTGTGTGTGCTAATAAAGGTGTCAGGGATTGATTTAGGTGATGAATGTACAACTATGTAATGGTACTGTAAACAATCGAAAGTACGATTTGTTTTTTATGACTGCGTGGTATGTGAATATATCTCAATAAAATGATGATAAAAAAATATATATATATTTGGATCATTTATTTATTCCCCCAGATCTTTCTGACAACAGTGCCATCTGGAGACCCTGTTCTACCAAGGACACATGACCTCAAGAAAATTAGAAACACACACGGAAAAGGCTGCTGATGAAGTTGTTCTATTTCTCTTATTACCCTTAGGCTGTTTGTCATTGGAGCAAAGAGATAACCGAAATTTTGAAAACTGAAAATCTTTTTTTTAAATTTTAGACATGTACAAAGTTACAAAAGAGAAAATAAGAAATAAATTCTATGAACTTCTAATGGAAAATACAGAGCAGTTAACATTCATTTTGTTCATCAGAGGATGTTATTATTCTAGAAGAATTGAGAAAATGATAATTTAAAATCATAAGTATTACAGTATCTATGTGTCCTTTAATTTTTATAAATTTGAAATTACAAGTAAACAGATGTACTTCAAAACCACAAAACAGGCAATTCAGATAAGATGAAAGCACCAGAGAAGTGGAGAACAAACATAATTCAGGATTCCCCAGGCTTTGACAACTTATGGATAAAAATGGGGTCACATTAACAATAATAACTCAAATTTTACTGACCCCTTTCCCTCACCTTCTCAAATAGAACCTCAGCAGCCTCTGAATTCTCGCCCGAGGTGTCTCAGTTTTCCAGAACTTCCTTCTATGTCAATACCAAAAACTGGATGGCTTAAACAACAGGAATTTATTGTCTCACAGTTTTGGAGGGTAGACACCCAGCATAGAGGTATTGACAGGCCAGGCTTTCTCCAAAGTCTACAGCATACTGGTGGTGGCTCAATCTCTGCCCCCATCACATGGTCATCTATCTCCTTTTGTCTCCTCCTCTGGCTTCTACTCCTTTGCTTATAAGAACTTTGATCAGATTGGATTAAGGCCCACCCTGATTCAGTTTAGCCTCATCTTACTAGGATCTTCAAAGATCCACATACAAATGAGTCCACACCGGGGGTTAGGGCTTGAACATGTCTTTGTTGGGGATATGATTCAATCCACCTCACCATGTATCCTTAGGAGGTGCCACAGAAGGTCTCATGAGAATTTGCAGCAAATCTGATGAGCATCCCCTGAGTAACATATCAGCTTGGTGTCTGTACCCCCCAGGCATGCTGCTGCCTCCACCGTGCATAGCTCTCAAAAGACACTTCACTCTTTGCTAGCCTTGCCTTCAATTCCCACTCTCAGCAGGCAACACTGGGCACTACTATTACCACCGTGACACCATGGGGCCCTCAAAATACAAAATCTGAGTGACAGTCGATGGGGCAGAGGAGGGGAAAACGTTGGCCTCCTTTTGTGGTACATTTCTCAAGACAGATGTAAAAGCAGGATTGCCTGTACCCCAGACCTTACAGAAAAGTCCTTTTCCCAAAAGTTCTTCAGTCTCTTATTCAATTAGACTCTGTATCCTTCAAATTTAGTCTCTAATTCTTTCTCACACAAGAACTTGGTTAAGAGTTTGGGGTCTGATACAGGCAAAGAGTCAAGTCATAAATCACACTGATGCCAGACCATTGGATTATCTGAAGGCCTTAACAGATTTAAGCAATACTGAATTCCATGTTGATGATAAAAGACTGGCTTTATTGCACTTTTGTGCTCCAGTTGTAACATGGGTTCCAAAAAGTGCTGCTTTGTGCACTAAATGTCTTATGGAGAGTTTAGTTAAAACAGCTTTTCCTGATTTAATTTCTTTTATAAACTTTTCTTAGCCCTCTCATTCCCCTGGATTTATTCATTGGCTCCTGTGACACAGCTGGAGGACAAGTATAAATGAAAGAAGCCAGGATGTTCTCCTCACTGCCTACACCCTAACCCTACTTCCCACTCCCACTGAGACATCCTTACTGAGTTACCTTCTGTATTTGTCTCCATCTTTCTCCAGTAGCACAGGTTCTCTTCATTTCCAAAAACTCCTTAGTCTCTTATTTAAATATACTTCTGACAGGTTCCCTCATTGACCTCTAGGCATCCCCAGAAGCATGTGCAGGTCAGGTTCAAGCAGGATCTTCAGTGAAACATGGTTGTGGCATTATGTGAGCCATGACATCTGTTAAGACAAAAAGATGCAATGGATAAAATTCAAAGAAATATTTGGAGATTGCCAATTATGGGTCATTGGGGCCTTGTGTTGATGATAAAGCCATGTTGCTTTATAACAGTCAACCAGATCTATCAAGAATTTTATCATATGAAATCTGACTGAATTTATGTAGCCTATCCAAAGGGAGATGAATAGGAAAAGCAGAGCTAAAGGGAAGTTAGCACTGGGAAACTTGGGTTCTGTCTCCAGCAGTGTCACTGACAAGTTCTGAACTTAGGCAAGTCATTAGAACTCTCTAGTCTTCATTTATCACATAAAAAGGCTGGGACTGAGTGACTGCCAAGGACTTTGTCAGTTGTAATACTTTATTTCAGTAATAACAGATAGTTCTCCAAGCAACCTGGAATGGGGGGCTGATCATAAATAAAAGAGAGAAACAGAGCTGTGCCTCAGTTGGTGAGTGGCTTGGACCAGCAGGAAAAGTGGTTTTCAGAGCCGAAAGTCAGAGGAGGGAGGATGCCAGCCAGCAGGAAGGCTCCATTTCAGGGCTCAAAATCTATATTGATAATATGAAAACTGGCACAGTGTCCAAACTGCGGTATTTCACTCGGTATCATAAATTCAAATCAGATAAAAGCATCTTCTCAGAACTCTAAAATATCATATAAATGTTAAAACTAGTTTCATAGATAACATTACAAGTGTGTTCTTTGAGATTAAAGTGCAGTTTACAGGGATTCCAGCTAATTTTAAGAAAGAATAAATCTGACTTCATGTAGTTTCTTATTTGGTTTAGGACATTCTTTTTTAAAATGTCATCTTTTAGGCAATGGATTTTTCACTTAATCCCAGTGAATGCCAATTATATCAGCAACTGCCAAAGACAACTCTAACCAGCCTTTTGTGTGGAAACCAGCAATTTAAGCACAGGAGAATCAACACACTTAGAAGTGGTAGTATTTGTGAGATTTTGTGGAGAAAGAAAAATTTCTTGGATTTTTACAGAAGGACAAGATATACACAATGCGTGCACACACACACACACACACATATACACATATTCTCATCGTCCTGGCAAATGTTTTGCTATTTTTCAAGAAATTCAAAGAGGTTTCTAGGGCCTAAGCAAGGAATATTTGAACCAGAAGAAAACAAAATTAGTCAAGGAGTTGACAGGGCTGATAATTAGCTGTCTATAGGACTGTAAACCTTAAAAAGGTACAGGAAAAGAAGTATTTGGATTTTAGCAATACGTATATAACTATATATATATACATATATATATATATATATACACACACACAATATATATATACAATAACAATTGGGAAGTCCAGACACAATGGTAATTTACATGGTTAGATCCATCTTTACTATTCACAATTCTTTATGATCTAAGAAAGAAAATGGAGATTCAAATGTGAATTTCATGTAATTTAACACCTTGCTAAAGTTATAATGAAAAATTCTGTTCTTCTGCTTGGAACTTCAGCATTTAGTGAATTGCATAAAAGGACAGAGAAGTACAGGGGGAGGAAATGCAGTTCAGTGTGATAAAGTAGAAAGGCTACTACTGGTCTGGAGTCAGAAGGTATGGATGCTGTTCCCAGCCCTGACACTGACCGGCTCTCTGGTTTGGGGCAAGTCATTTTATTTCTTTGAGCCTTGGTGTTCTCGATTGTAAAATTTGAGGAATGGTTCAGACACATTCAACTCTGTGATCACCATTGCCAGATCTTGCAGTATTTTCCATGCCCATAGAGCCACTAAACATATTCTCAAGTGCTCTTGCATAACAGAAAGCAGCATTTCATTAAATCCATGAGCTTCTGTGAGGGCTGAGGTAGACAGAAGAGCCCAAACATTTGGTGTATCATGCATCCAGCTGAGTCAAAATTTGTCTGCCAAATATCCCTTTCCTGACATTTAAGAAAGGTCAAAATTCTCAAGAGCTTAATAGGAATGTTAATGTGCTTTGATACAGTACAGATATTGGTTTATGTTGAATCATTCAAAGGTTCGCAAAATGAATGACAGTGACCTTGACATCTACTTGCCTCTTGTCCAGGGAAGGGAGCAGTACTGTTAATCTTTCAAGAACTTATACAGTCGACATTAGTAATATATCTAATGCTCTGCTCACATCTTCTCTACCTTTATATGTATGTGCTAATATGCAATTTTAGTATGTTGAAAGATCTGTGTGCAACGTTTCAATAGTTTTCTACTCAGGTGGTAAGATGCAGTATAATTATGATAAACATCAGCTAGCATACCACCTGCCTGGAATGTTATAAATGGAAAAGGTAAAGACATGCAATTAGACATTTGATGACACAAAATTAGTAGTGGAATACTGTATATTTTTACTTTTAGAGATTTTTCTATTTTTATGTTGTGAGACAAATAATTTTTTAGCTGTTTACCCAGATTCCCATTTATGTCACCCAGGTCTATAATAATCGTCTTCCATTTTAGAAATACAAAGAATCAGACACCATGCATTCTATTAACTCATACCTAGCAAACTAAATTAGACAAAAAAATTTTGTTTCTATTAGCATATGCATTTCAGTTTTTCTTATCTATTGTTGAATATTTTATCTGATAAAAATGGTTTTAGAATGTCATTTTATATTTTCCATATTCCAAATGTGATATAAGGTGTGACGGTTGGGTTCATGTGTCAACTTGGCTAGGTGGCTTAGCTGTCTGGTCAAGCGGGCACTGGCCTGACAATTGCTGTGAGGATATTTGAGGCTGGTTAATAAACCAATGGGCTGGTTTGTCGGATTATCAGTCAATTGACTGCAGCTGACTGATGACTCATCAAGGGGCGTGCTTCCACAGTGAGAGAATGCAATTGGCTGGATTTGGTCCAGGTGATCAGTTGGAGGCTTATAAGCTGGAGAGTTAGAGAACCTTCACTTCTTCTTCAGCTGCTCAGTGAAGCATTTCCTGGGGAGCTCGTCGAGGTTGCCAGTTCGTTTCCTGAGGAGTTCGTCAAAGTTGCCGGTTTGTTTCCCGAGGAGTTCGTTGGACGTCTTCCTTGGAGTTGACAGCTTGTTGACGGCTCTGCAGAATTTGGACTCGTGCGCTCCCGCAGTTGCATGAGTCACTTTTACAATTTGATAATAAAAGACATCTCTCATTGATTCTGTTTCCAAGGAGAACCCTAACTAATACATAAGGCAACTGATATTTAGAGAAGCTTAAAGGCTACTTTCTTACTACTGACCACAACCCATTCTCACCATCATAAAGGGAAAAATCAAAGCCTATTTATAGTATATTCCTATCTAGTGTCTGAGAAGAAATCATTGAAGCAACAAATTAGTTACTTGATGCAGATAAATATAAATGAACTTCAACTTTCTTATTAAGTGCTAAGAATTAAAGGTTTTTAATATTTGCTTCTACAAACTTCCCACAAATTATCAAAGAAAAATATTTAATGTGTCAGAACATTTTTACGGGAATTAGACTTGGGGTGGAAGGGACAGCAGACTGAAATATGAGAGTTTCATTCCAGTAGATTAAGGCTGTGTTATGTTCATGCTATAGCACTCTTTTTCAAGCTAGTAGAGCTTCCTACATATCATAAATATATATGATAAATATCAAATATATCTATGATTCTCAGTATTTCATTCTCATAGTTGAGAATCTAGAAGTCAAGCCTGACAACATATCTTAGAATTTAAGAACCAATGGCTTTGGAATACAACTGCTTGGATTTTAATCTGACTTTGCCACTTAATAGGATTGTGGCAGGTTTAGGAAAACTTCTGTGTCCCCTGTTTACTCATCTATAAAATGGGGATGAAAGTGTCTCATAATGTAGACTTGAGTGTGAAGGCTCAATGCGTTAATACATTTAAAGAATTAGAAAGGTGCCAAGAATATAGCAAGTGCTTAAAAAGCGTTGACCAATTACTGCAACAGAACTGGACAATTTAAGAATTCAGCAGTTCCAGTTCACTGCAGCCTATGGCCAATCCATGTGGCTCTGAGAATGTCAAGCAAGATGAAAACACAACCTGCATGAGATCTGGTGACTCAAATCACTAATTAATATTACGTCTGCCACTGTAAGTTAAATTTTAGAGCAGCAGAGTCACCTTTAGTGGGCCACTGACCTACATCATAAAAATTATTTTCTAATCCAAGTCTGCACAATGCTAACATCTGAATGAAAGTTTTGACAACAGTTTTAAGCTATTGTGCCACTTTGGATATATTATGTCCCCCAAGAAAAAGCCATGATCTTTTAATACACTCTTGTGGGATATTGGGATTAGGTTGTTTCCATGGAGATGTGACTCACCCAACTGTAGGTGAAACTTTTGATTAGATTATTTCCATGGAGATGTGGCCCCACAGCATGAGTCTTGATTAGTTTACTGGAATCCTTTAAAAAGCTGGCACAGACCCAAACACTTGCTGGCTTAGCTCAGAGATGCTTGGAGTTGTGGACCTCTGACATTGGCTGATGCTTAGACATTTTGGAGAACACCATTTTGAAATGCAACCTGGGAGCAAGCGGACGCCAACCACGTGTCTTCCCACCTAACAGAGGTTTTCAGGATGCCAATAGCCTTTCTCCAGTGAAGGTATGTCTTGGTTTGGACACTTTTATGGCCTTAGGATTATAACTTTGTAACCAAATAAACCGACTTTCTAAAAGCGAATCCATTTCTGATATTTTGCATAAAGGCAGCATTAGCAAACTGCAACCTATTAGCAAACCTATTTTTTAATGGAAAATATAGATGAATTTTTATTCACTTCAATGCCTATTGTCATGTAATTTTGCAGTGTAAATATCCATATGTATTAAATAAAAAGGACAATATGTATATGTATAACTAATTACTAGGAATAATGGTGCATCTTGCAAAGTATTCTGAATTCCTTGGATATAAAGCACTGAGGAATGCATATGTCAGAAGGAATTAGTGGCCAAAAAGATACATTTTCTAATAAGGAATTATGTGTTTTTATTCAAGTACTGAAATTATTTGACACTAGTCAGTCATTTTATTTGGAATATGGATCCATCCTCAAAAATCATGAGGCTTAGAAAGGAAAAGGTATTTAAAGGAAGGTAATACACAGTAATGGGGAAAATAATTGAACCCTATATGTGTTTATTTATTAATTTGCTTCATCAAAAGTCTCTTTACTATATTTTTATATTTTTACTTTGTCAGCAAATACAATATAAAACTGAGTTAAAATGCACAGAATAACGGTTTCTGTGTTTCCTGCAATACTTACTGTTACCCAGTTTTATTAACCCACATTTTTTACTTGAGCTTTTGGAGAAAAAGTGATTCAAAAGAGTTCATCAATGACCTCTGAGTTCAGAAATATTGTGAAAAACAAATCCTGCTCCTTATCTCAGGAAGCCTGACCTTCTAAACTTTTACTACAATATGTGTCCCTGGAGGGAGGCCCTTGACAATCCCAAAGGCCCTTCCCATCCCACCAACCAATATCAACAAGAAGTGTTGACCTTTTCAGCACAGTGTTATTCAACTTTTTCACAGCTGTCAACAATCTTGTACTACAATTCTGACAATTTTAAGTAACCTATTTTTCTCACTTTGTCAAATCAAATTGTGAGTAAAATTATACTGAAGTTCCCAATATGCCATTTAAACTTTCCTCTTTGTAATTCATATATTGCTCAGGAAAATTCACTGAAAACATTTGGAAGAAGAAAATATTTTCCATTTTTAGGACTATAGAACTATTTTATTTAAAATGAAATAAAGAGTCTTAGGTGTCTTTTTCTCTTTCACAAGTCCCTCTAATTTTCCTAGAAATAAAAGATAAACAAGTAGAAACTAGCTCTTTGCTTCTTTAATAGTAACTTAACCAAATTTTCTCAGTGGATAAGGTCCTCTGCCATTGGTTGAGTATATGCAAAAGCTAGACTAATTTCTTCATATTACCAAATACAATTTGTTGCACTGAGGAAGTAATTTCATAAGCAGCACGATGATGATTTGAAATAGCTAATACATACATCTAAAACTCAATGAGAATAAAATACCTGTGTATTCCTACTTTCCAAGCATTAGAGTTACAACATTCAACAAGGAGAATTCCACTAACAAGAAGCTTACATTTATATGCAGGAGAAGGTTGTGTAAACAAAAAAGTATATTATAATGCAGCAAAAGTTAAATATGGAGTAAAACAATAGCTGATACAGATTTAATGTAGTGTCAAGTACTGTTCTAAGTGCTTTGCATGTATTAATCCATTTAATTTACTCAATGTGAGGCACTATTATAAGCAACATTTTACAGATGAGAAAAGAAAAATTAAATAATTTGCCAAAAGTTAGAGCTCGAAAGGTCAGAGACAGAGTTTGAAAACAAGTGGTTGGATGCCAAAGTTCTGCCCTTTACAACTGTGATATTTGATAACCACTAGTGCTGTTCAAAAAAATGTGTACAACTCTCCACTTTCCAGACATATGTGAAGATTGCGTACCCCTGCCACCATGAAGTTAGGGAGGGGTGGCCATGCAACATGCTTAATGATATATGAGTGACTGTGTGGCAGGGACATGTGTAGTTTCCACTGGAGACTTTAGCAGCCGGGACAGAATTCCCCACAGAGGCGATCCTGGACGTGTATAAAAAGTAAAGCTTCTATTGATAGGGTCTCTGAGTAGTTACAATACACAGAAACCTCTTACACACCATCATTGCATATGTAGTACGGGTGAGAAATGAAGATTTTTTTTATTATGTTAATCCACTGAGAATTTGAGGTTATTTGTTACTGCCACATAAACTAGCCTGTCCTGCCATGGATATCCCACCTACAGGCCATGAGGGTTTATTCATGTTCACTTACTCCAGTTTTAGAGAAGATTCAGGATGGGTATGATTAATCGAGGTGAAGGCAGGAAATGGGAAGAGGAAAAAATATAAACAAACCCCCCAAAATGAGAAAATCATGGAGCTTTTAAGAATGTTCAAGTGGTTTAGAAAACTAAAGATATTCACATTAAGATAAAACCATTAAACGCTCAATTATTCACATAAAAGTTGATTTGTCTGATGATTGACATTTTGCTACAATCCATTTTTACAAGTCATTGTAAATAAAGAGGTCTCAATTACTTATTAGTTTTATACACTACGGCCTTCCAAGAATGCTTAATTTCATTAAGGCAAGTGTCAGGGCTTACTTTTGTTTCAGTTGTCACAGAATCATAAAATTTTAGAATCAGAATAACTCCAAGTGGTGACAAAGGTTGTCAGTGATAGAAGGTCAACTAGCAAGGTCTACTGATTTCCAGCATTCCTTGCCTCCTTCTCATTTTACTTATTTTTACGTTAAATTTGTAAGTAAGCAGGAGTACTTTGATAGCATTCTAGTTGAAGGTCAGATTCACATTTTGTTAAAATGTTCACTGAATGTAAAATTACAGGTAGGCCCAATGTTTCAGTGCCCCATAGCCAATAGGTTTAGCATTCCAAGCTCTGGAACAACTACCAGGAGGAAAGTGTTTTGTAATCACTCATCACTTCATGTGACAGATAACGGGATTATGAGAATTTGCACTAATTTTTGTCATTTTCTGGTTACATATTATATAATCTGATTAATGCACTTTTTTGTCTAATTAAACATAGACACTTCAACTATTTTTTTATACATGGAGACCAACATTTTCTTCTGAGTTATTCAAAATCATCTATGAATTATTTAGAAAACTTTGCCAGGATAAATTGCCTTTGCTAAGCAAACATTGCTTTGAAATGGGGTCACCCATGGCAAATTATGTTGGGAAGATATGATAGACATGAGTGTTTACATCAAAAGGGCAGGTGTAGCATAATGCAATGAAAGGCAGCAAGATCTACTTATTCAGCACTGAACTTAGAGTCAGAAAATTTGGTTGGATTCTAAATTTGGGTCAGAATCTGAATCAATCTCTAACTCGCTTATGTGCAAATCCAGCAATGTAATTGCCTATACTCTGCTATTGCCTTCCTGGAGAATTGGAAAATTGATGAGATATTGATAGAGGTTCTTCCAGATGAAAAAAAAATTCAACATAAAAATATGGTGAAAGTTTCTATTAATATAGAAATTCTCCCACCAGGGATTTCTTGAGAGTGTCACGTAACCTCCTAGATAACGGAAAACTGTTAGGTGTTCTTACATTCAGTATTGTGAATTCCTTTCCCTTTGCACTGCTGCCCCAGATACACACATACACACACACACATTTATACACCACTTTTTGCATTTTGTACATCACAAAATAATTTTATTCAATCACATCTTCTGGATAGAAGCTTCTTCAAGAAATCCCTAATTTTACCCATCTGGTCATGCAGTATGTCTAAAGCCCAAACAGTTCATTTTTCATCACTTTGACAGATCCTTTTTCCATTTCAGCTGACTTTCTTCTTCTCGGTCAGCATTTCTCCTCATCAGTGTGTGAACCTATCCAGGGACAGAAGCTGTGACTATATCCTATACACAGCAGCCTTCAATTCATTCCTAGGAGTTGCCTTGATATATATAAATGCAAAATGTTCATGTTTTGTAGTATGTAGTGTAAAATGATCCATTTCTGGTCATTTTACTTTCTGATCCAATTTCTAAAGACACATTGCTATGAATAACAAAGAAAGTTCATAAATAATGTGTGCCTCATTTCCTTGCATCTCAGCAGAGAGAAGAAAAGATTGAATAAAACATCTTCAATTGTAAGAGGATAACCCTTTCTTAGCTATTCCTTCTCTACCCTATTCCTGCCCCATGAGGCCGATCAATATAAATTGCATCACTTTGGACTTATTAGCTGACTTCTGACTAAATTGGAACATAGGTTTCATTAGCTGAAGACTGGAGGAATGGAGGAGAAAGAGGTAGAGGTATTTCTGCCCCATGCCTACCCATTCTGGAGCACTTTCTTCTCTATTTTTTTTTTCTTTCTTAAAGAAGCTGTGAGTTTACAGAACAATTATGAATAATATACAGGATTCCTAAGTACCACCCCATCACCAACACCTTGCATTGGTGTGGAACATTTGTTACAATTGATGATAGCACATTTTTATAATTGTACTATTAATTAAAATCCATGGTTTGACTTAGGGGTCACTGTTTGTATATTGTAATTCTATGGATTTATTTTTTAAAATGTTATTCTGTTACCACATATACAATATCATTTCCCCTTTTAATCACATTCAGATATATATTTCAGTGCTGTTATTACATTCACAATGTTGTGCTCTATTTTTATGTCAATGGCTGCAGCTTTCAGTGGGGATAGCTTCTGTCCTTCATTCTTTATTCTCACCTCCAGCACTCACTGGGTTCTGTTAACAATATTTCCTCCCCTTGCCCATTCAGGACTAAAAGTGCTAACTATTTCCTGTTGTTGCTAATATCTGGGTTTCTCAACTTTCCTTGTTAGTTCCCTTAAGCCCCCACACCCGAATACACACAGGTCTGTAAGTATTCTCTTCATTAAAAGATCTTCATCATCTGAGTTGAATTTTGTGTTCTGCTGACACCCTAACTGATACAATAATTTTACTAGATTATCATGTAAATTTTATGTGTTGCTGCAGTGCAAGTGACTGCCAAGCAATCAACCTAAAGTATTAAAGCAAAAATCACCTGTGATGTTGTGGGCAAAAAGTATTTTTTGCCCTTAGGTTCAAGAAAGTATGTTTCATTTGACTAAAATCCCAGGAAAATCAGGGACTCATATTCCGAAGAATATAATAAAAAACAAATAATGTAGAAGTCAAATAACTTTAATAAGTAAAGTAATCTGGAATCTGTATTTCCTCACCAAAGTTTGGAAATGTAAACAATGAATGGGAAGTTTCACCTTGGTCTTATCTGACCCATAAAGACCCAAAGATCTTTTTAAATAGAAATTCTTCAGAAACTTGAACTATCAATTGCTGAGTAATAGATCATTGAGAGATGGGGTCTTCCTGTAATATTATGCTTGATGAGTATTTAAGCAATACATACAATTGCCCTTTAATTAGAATGTAACTTATAGAGAATTTTTTGTGATTAAAAATGCCTTTTAATGCCGAACGACTTTTTCCAAGGTCAGTCATGTATCATTCATTAAATAGCAATGTTGTATGTCCTCAAAGAGCTATAAGCTTATCTTATAAGCTCCCCAAGTGAGTATATACTGACGAAATCACCAAATCTTCCCTGTACTTTGACTAACTAGAAGGTTCCTTGGAGGAAGACACTAAACACAATTAGATTTAAAAAAATTCTATGTAAGTACATAATTTTCCAATTAAAATTTTCCTTTTTACTTTCCTGTGTTGCTGTGCTCTGAGTTTTATCAATATGAATTTAAGATTAATAAAAATATATCTTGTAAAATATCAGTATAAAGATTAGTACTCTCCCAATGTGAATAGGTAAGCAAAGGCATTTTTAATCACAAAAAATTCTCTATAACGAACATTCATCCTTCTTTTGACTGGCAAGCATCTAGACCTCTCTTCTACGTTGTAAGAATTCTCAATCTTCTGAGTCTTGGAAGACTCAGTATTCCACACTAGAAACTTCAACCTCCCTTGAAAGTAGGGTGATGTGGCCTGGGCATTATCAAATACATTCATTGGCTTAGACTTTGAAAAGTAAGTTGGTGACAGAAGAAATGAGGAGATAAGGAAAGAATCTATGACACAGCCATTGTAACAAGGTCAAAATCCTGGGTAGAACTGGCAGTATAAAGTATAAAGCACCCTATCTATAGGTACTGGCAGTGCCAACTGCATTGCCTGGTACTTGCCAAACACAGAAGTGGAGTCCTCGCTGTGCCTTTCCTGTGACATGGGGTCTGGCAGTGTTTCTAGCTTCCTAATCTTGAGCCTGATTCTTCAGCCCTCCTAGGAATTTCATGAACTATACAATACACCTTTATTAATTTCTTTGGTAGTTGGCATATTTTTGAAAAAAAAAAGTTGCCTCATATGAAAATCCATCCAAACCTGGGAACAATCTATGCCTGTCAGAGAAATGATTACATATATTGTGATACATTCATACTATGGAATTCTATATAGTACCTAAAAAGAATATGGTAAATCTAAGTGTACAGACATGGAAAGAGGCAACATAATATGTTATTAAATGAAATAATATACTTTTTATATTATGTAGTATATTATGTGTGAATATTAAGTATCATCCTTGTTAGAACTTTTTGATTTACCAGGATTTATAAAAATTGCTTGGAGGGAAAAAATATTTCCACTTAAATATGTATGTTTGGAAATGCATAGTAAATCTAGAATGACATATGCCAAACTGATAAAAGTGGTTATCCAAGAGGAAGGGAATGGTACTGGTATATGTGTGAAGGATGACATTAATATTTTTCAGTATAATTGTCTATTATTTGATGCTTTTAACACAAGCATCCACTTAAATATTGCTTCTATAACTGAAAAAGGTGGACACTCAACATCAGCATTCTCTCCATGGCATGTAGGAGTCCTCAGAAGTTTCTGTCATGGCCTCTCATATTGAGTTTATGAAAGTTATTTTTATAGCATATGTGCTGGTTTGAATCTGTTATGTCCCCCCCCACCCCCCCACAGAAAGGCCATGTTCTTTTAATCCATTCCTGTGGGTGCAGACCTGTTGTGGGTGGGACTTTTTGGTTAGATTATTTCAATTTGGGGTGTGACCCACCCCATTTAAGAAGAGTGTTAATCCTATTACTGGAGTCCATTATGAGAAAAACACCCAGAGAGAGCTGAGAGAGTAAAGCCCCGAAGTTGTTAAGAGAGGACCCACAGAAGCTCAGAGAGGAGGCCACTGGAGCCAGGAGCTGAAAGCAAGGAGGCCCAGGAGCAAAGGACTAGCAGATGCAGGTCCTGTGCCTTGTTCTCTGACAGAGGAACCCCGCATGCCAGTGACCTTTCTTTAGAGAGTATTGTCCTGTTGATGCCTTTATTGGGACACTTTCATGACCTTAGAATTGTAAATTTGTAAACTAATAAATCCCCATTGTAAAAGCCAATCCTTTTTGGTGTATTGCATTCTGGCAGCTTTTAGCAAACCAAAACAGTATGTTAAATAATAACAGAGCCACATGGTTGAAATAAATAACAGCAGTTAAACAAAAGGTGGGAGTATTCTTATCCAGCAGACCTTCACAATGAAAAACTTATAAGAAGTTCTTCAAGCTGAAAGAAAATGATACCAGATGAAAGCCTGGATCAACATAAAAATATGAAGACTGATATAAATGCTAAATATGTGAATAAATATCAAAAACCTTTTTCTCAGTTTCCAATTTCTTTAAAATAGAATTGATGTTTACAGAAAAATAACAATATATCAAGGGGGTTTCCTGCATATGTAAAAGTAAAATGTATAAGAACAATAGCACAAAGGATAGGAGAAAGAAAATGGAAGAATACTGTTTTACAGTTCTTACATTATGTGTAAAAGGGTATAGTATTTGAAGATAAGTCAAAGATGAAAGACAAATCCTAGAGGAAACATTAAAAAGATAAAACAAAGATGTGCTGACAATAATCAATAGTAGAGATAAGCATAATACTAAAAGTTCACAATTAAGACAAAAGGAAATAAAAGACAAACAATAATTCACCAACAGCCATGAGTATGCTTAGAATTAGATTCTCTCTACTTGAGCCTTGATATGAATGCAGCCCCAGCCAACTTCTTGCTTGCAGCTTTATGAGAGCTCTTGAGCCAGAGGCACCCAGCCAAGCCGCGCCCAGATTTCTGACTCAAAGAAACTGTGAGAATATAAATGTTTGTTTGTTATTTTAAGCTGCTAACATTGGGGGTAATTTTTTGGTCCTTGGAAGTGAGGTGCTCCCGTGACAAAAACATGAAATGTAGGAGTGTAAGATGATTCATTTCATGTATTCACTTGGCTAGGTTATGGTGTACAGTTGTTTAGTCAAGCACTGGCTTGCTTATTAACACAAGGGGATTTCAAAATGGGATTTGCATAATCAATTGAGTGCACCCATGAACAACAAATGTGGGGAGCCTCCTCATCCAGTCAGTTGGAGGTCTTAAAAGCCTGACCTGAAGATTTCAGAGGTCAGAAGTGAAATTCAGACTCAACTTCTGCATTGGTCTTGGAATTGCCAGCCAGCCACTTCCCCTGGAGAATTTCGACTAAGGGCTTTGGCCTCATCTTTATCCAAGTTTCCATCATGCAGACTTGACAGCCCCCACAGTTGCATGAGCCAATTACTTATAATAAATCAATCATCTATCCCTCTCTCTCTAGCTAACTCTCTATGTGTGTGTGTATCTGTATGTATTTAAGTGTGTGTATATATATGGATATGCATGTGTGTGTATATATGGATATGAATGTGTGTGTAAATACATAAACCAATTGGTTCTGTTTCTTTGGAGAAACATGACTAATACAGAGTGACTTTGGACTAGCCAGAATTTGAAAACTTGAAAAGATGTGAGGATTTTGAGGAAGGTCTTAATGAAAGCTAAACATTCATTGATCAACCATTCATATAATTTTAGACTGTGACGAGATTGCAGGTGAGGGTTTGCTGGAAAGTGAAGAAAATGTTACTGTAAACTAGAGAAAGGGTGATCCTTTCTATATGTAGTGCCAGGAATTTTAGCTACACTGTGATTTGTAGTTATGTGGAAAGTAGACATAACTGAGAGATCCAGCTAAAGTTATTTCCAATCAGCATTGAAAGTGCCACCTGGTTTCTCCCTTCTGTTTCTGGTAAAATGCAAGAGGAGAAAGAGAAACTAAGGTAAAAACTGTTAAGCATTAAGCAGCTAGGACTTGATAAGTTCCCGTAATCTCCAGTTGTAAAACAGTCCTAAAATTTTAAAATGTTTCCCAAGAGATCAAATTCAGTGCATTTTAAGGAAGACATAATCCAAAGGTGAAGCTGAAGGTGTGACAATGAAATCCTTGTTAAGACCTCAAAAAATCAAAGGTAGTACCTCAGAGTACCATTCAGTCAAATAAAAGTCCCCCTAGAAAGATTAATGATGTGCCTAATATAGCCTCTCAATCAAACAATAGAACTTCGGAAAAATTAAGGAAGAGATATATGATTATCATTTTTGTCTATGGACAGTACCCAAATGAGACTCACAGGAGACCCACAAACTTTTTGAAAGAATTATATCAGCAGAAATACCACAAGCTCAGAATGAAAGGGATAGACACTGTGCAAAATGAAAAGAAGCTGTTGGATCAAAATTCAATTGGCAAAAGTCTGAGAAAAAAACTACACAGACGCAAACACATGCTACCTTTCATGAAAAAGGAAGTTTGATTAAGAGGGTGAAATCAAGAGCCCAGAGACTGGAGGGAAAAGCCATTGAGAATTATTACTGGCCTTGAAACCTGTTCAATTAACTTCAAACATTTACCTGGCTGGATTTCAAAGTTCCTAGGGATCAATTATTCCCTTATGCTTCCCATTTTCCCTGTTTTTTAAAATTTGTGATAACATGTATAGATCATAACACTTCCCATTTTAACTACTTTCAAGCACATAATCCAATGGCATTAATTACACTAACAATCTTGTATTATAATAACCACCATACATTACCAAAAATTTTCATTACCCCAAACAGAAGAGACTATTCTTTCCCCATTCAGTGCACTTGGCACCTTTGTCAAAAATTAGTTGGCCATAGACGCGTGGGTTTATTTCTGAACTCTCAATTCTATCCCATTGGTCTCTATGTCTGTTCTTATGCCGAACAACACAGTTTGATGACTGTAGCTTTGTAATAAGTTTTGAAATTGGGAATTTTGAGTCCTCCAACTCTGTTCTTCTTTTTCTAAATGTTTTGGCTATTCAAAACCCTTTGCCCATCCATATGAATTTGATTATTAGCCTTTCTATTTCTGTAAAGAAGGTTGTTAGAGTTCTGATTGGGATTACATCAAATCTGTACATCAGTTCTGGTTGTGTTGACATCTTAGTGATATTAACTCTGAAACCATGAGCATGGACTATCTTTCCATTTATTTAGGTCTTCTTTAATTTCCTTCACTGACAATTTATAGTTTTCCATATCAAAGTCCTTTACATACTTGGTTAAATTTATCACTAGATATTTCATTCATTTAGTTGCTATGTTAAATGGAACTGTTTTCTTGATTTTCTTTTCAGATTGTTCATTGTTGTTGCATGGAAACACAACTGATTTTTTAGTGTTGATCTTGTAGTCTACCACTTTGCTGAATTCATTTATTATCTGTAGTAGCTTTCTTATAGGTTCTTTTGGATTTTCAATATAGGATCATGACATCTATGATTAAGTATAGTTTTGTTTCTTCCTTTCCAATTTAGATGCCTTTTTTTCTTTTTCTCATCTATTTGTTCTGGCAAGGACTTCCACTACAATGTTGAAGGGCAGTGGTGCAAGTGGGTAGACTTTCCTTGTTCCTGATCTTAGAGGGGAAGCTTTCAGGCTTTCACCATTGAGTATGATGTTAGTTTTGGATTTTTTGCTCTTTATCATGTTGTGGAACTTACTTTTTCTTCTGAGTTTTCTGAGTGTTTTTATCAAGAAGAGATGCTGGATGTTGTCAAATGCCTTTTCTGCATCAATTGAGATGATCAACTGTTATTTTTCTGTGGTCTATTAAGGAGGAGTATTATATTAATTGGTTTTCTTATGTTGAACCACTCATGCATTCCTGGGATAAATCCCTCTTTCTCATAGCATATAATCCTTTTAATCTGCTTTTGAATTCAGTTTGCTAGGATTTTGCTCAGGAATTTTTTATCTCTCTTTTTAAAGGCTATGGATCTGTAACTTTCTTTCCTTGTAATATCTTTAACTGGCTTTGGTAAAAGGGTGATGCTGCTCTCATAGAATGAGTTAGGAAGTCTTTCCTCCTCTACAGTTTTTGGAAGAGTTTGATGTTAATTCTTCATTGACTATTTGGCAAAATTTGCCAGTGAAGCCATCTGGTCCTGGAATTTTCTTTGGTGGGAGATTCTTGATTACTGATTCAATCTCTTATTATTGGTCTGTAGAGATTTTCCATTTCTTCCTAAGTAGTTTTCCCCTTTTCTGGACAGAGATGTTTGTAATAGATAGTCTATGCCTATCACACCATTGTATATTTGGAGTGGGAGGGTCAGATTATTTGTCTCTGAGGAGTAGGACTTAAGGAACTATACCTGAGGAACCCCAACCACACTTGGACTTGATTTAATAATATTCTGGACTTTGAGCTTATGCTATAATGGGATGAGATTTTGGCAGACCTTGGTTAGGGGTGAATGTATTTACATGTGGGATGGACATCAATTACTGGGGCAGAGATGAACTATAGAAGACAGTCTCTAAAATGGCTCCCAAGAATCCCTGCCTCCTGGTACTCAACCCATCTTACCGACATTGACAGAACATGGCAGAAGTGATGGGATGCCTGTTTTGAAATTAGATGATAGAAAAGATCCAGCTTGGGTTCTCTCTCTTGCCCTTTCTCTTGCTCCCTCCGAGGGAAGCCAGCTGCATGTCATAAGCTGACTTATGGAGAAAACCATGCAGTAAGGAATGGATAGAGGGATCTGGCCAACCAACAGCAAGGAAATGAGATCCTCAGTCCAACAATCTACATGGAACTCAGTCCAACAATCTGCACGGAAGAACCACTGGAGTGACCTTGGAATTGTATCATCATCTGATGAGGTTTCTAATGAAACCACAGCCGCAGTCAATAGCTTAACAGCAACTGTAGGAGAGACATTTAGTTGGAGGTACCCAGTTAAGTTGCTTTTGCATTTCTGAAACAAATACTTATGAGAAAATAGATTATTGTTGTCTTAAGCCTCTAAATTTTGGGATAATTTGCTATACAGTAAAAGATAACTAATTCACATCTCTAAAAATTCAATGCACTCCATTTCATTAGACAATGCTTTAAATTAAGAATAGTCAAGAAATAACATTATTTACTTATCATTTAGAAATACGGAGGTAAAAGAGTTGAAAGTGAACCTAGGACTAGAGAGTGGAAAAGGGTAGGGCAAGGACTGTTGCTTTTTCATTAAACTCTTTGCCTTTCCAAAAGTTTCCCTCATACTTTTGAAAACTGCTTCCAGAAAATCTGTTCTGGGCTTCTCAAGAGCCAGGGCATCCTTAAAGACCTAAAAAATGCATAGCACTATGTAGTACTGGCAGCCTTTCCAAATGCATTACCTCCTTATTTCCCTCTTTCCTTCAATAGAAGGTGAGAATAATGCAGATTTTGACACTGTCCTGACAGAAGAAAAGAACTTGCCAAGAAAAAGATTTTCACAATTCTTTGGTGAGCAATCAATTTAAAAGAAGTCAAATATTAAAAATTAAAATTATTTGAATGGCCTCTCACATTGAATTTTCAAAGGAAAAAATATTGAACATGTTAGAAAACTTCAAGAAGGTGAGATTCATAAACTAAAACAAAACAAAAAAAAACTCAGTGTAATATAATGCTGAACTGGCAAGGTCTTACTTGATTTAACTTCTTTCATTAAAAGTCATATGGCTTTCTTTGCTTTTTCCTTTGGAACAATAGCTTATATCTATGACCTTGTCAAAAACACAGTAATCCGGAGAAACAGCAGGGTCCAGAGGATGAGCCAAAATACTGGGATTTGAAGGAACTGAATTTAAGTACCACCCCTGACCTTCTTGAGGTTGAATGATCTCACTTAAGCTAATTAAAAGGCATCTATGGAGTGAAAATAGAAGTAATCACGCACCTGGTAGGGCTGTGTGTTGGGACTAACAAATAAAATGGATCATAAGGCACTTAACCAAACGGAACCAAAAGTCTTGGAATTATATACTATGCTAACAAGATTTTGGTGTCCTCATTTAACCCCTAGAAATTCAAAAAACATTGACTATAAACCTAAGCACATAGAATGGAAAAGACTGACTGATAGTTTCCCAAGAAAATCTCTCTCCTTGCGAGAAGTGTCAAAGGTTTACCACTCAAATATAATTAAAATGAAAAAAAGTCTCCCAGACTGAAAGATGGCAAATAATAAAAATTAAAACTAGAATAACCCACCACCTCTATGATTTGTGGAGGGTTTACTATGCAACAGGTGTTGTGCTGATTGCTTTACTTCCATTACTTATTACTCGTCACAATACTCCCCTTAATTAGGGATTGTTATACCTATTTTATAAAGGGAAACTGAGTAATAGATAAGTCACAGAGCAAGCAGTTGAGCTAATATCCAAATAAGGGTCTGTTTGAACCCAAAATCTGGCAGGCAATTGTGCTGGTTTGAATGTATTATGTCCCCAAGAGGAGCCATGTCCTTTGATGCAGTCTTGTGGGGCAGACATATTAGTGGGGATTAAGTTGGAACATTTGGATTAGGTTGTTTGCATGGAAATGCACCCCACCCAACTGTAGGTGATAACTCTGATGAGATATTTCCATAGAGGCGTGGCCCCACCCATTCAGGGTGGGCCTTGATAAGTGGAGCCATATAAATGAGCTGACAAACAGAAGGAACTCAGTGCAGCTGAGAGTGACATTCTGAAGAGGAGCCACAGCCAAGAGGGACACTCTGAAGAATGCGCAGGAGCTGAGAGAGTAGCTGTAGATTAGAGACAGTTTGAAGACATCTGGTGAAAGCAGACTTTTGCTCTGGAGAAGCTAGGAGAGGAAAAACACCCTAAGAGCAACTAAGAGTGACATTTTTGAGGAACTGCAGCCTAAAGAGGAACATCCTGGGAGAAAGCCATTGTGAAACCAGAACTCTGGAACAGATGCCAGCCATGTGCTTTCTCAGCTAATAGAGGTTATCCGGACACCATTGGCCATACTCCAGTGAAGGTACTGGATTGTTGATGACTTACCTTGGACACTTTATGGCCTTAAGACTGTAACTTTGTAACCAAATAAACCCCCTTTATAAAAACCAATCCATTTCCGGCAGCATTAGCAAACTAGAACAGCAAGAAAGCACAGCACTGGGAATATTAAATGAGAAAAATAAAAATTTTAATGACAAGAAAGAAGATCGAAAGTTCTTTGTTGAAAACACTACTAGACACCCTTGACAGTGCCCCATTGCTAGGGCTTTAGTAAGAGAAACTTAGACAAACACTTCATGCCTGATGGTGGTATCCCACCCTGGCTACACTGATGGGATGAAGAGCTGTAACATACCCTGAAAGTCATCCGTTGGTTGACATTGTCCAATGAGTGGAAGGAGCAGTCTAAATTGCAAGGATGACCATTAGCTGAGCCAGTTAGATTCCTTTTCTATACCATTTGGTCTGGGAGTATGTAAAGAATTTAGCAGATGGGAGCACACAGATGCAGAGGGTAACAGACTCAAATAGCGTAGCTAAGTTGTATTAATGGCAAATCCTAGAAATAAAGAACAAACCTTCTACTTCTGAGGACCATATCTCCACATGGCCCACATTATTATGATTCCTTCACTTCCTGAATCTGGAAAGTATGATTTTTCCTTGGTTTGGGTTGTGTACATCCTTGAAATCATCTCAGGTCAGGGTCGGTTTCCCAGGGAAACAAGCTATGTGGCAGAGATTTGTATGTGGATTGATTGGAGAAAGCTCCCAGAAGCAATGCTTCTAAAGGAATGGGGGAACAAGCAGTGGGAAGAGCAAGAAATCAAACTGAAATACTCTTGCATCAGAGGCCCCAATCCCATGAGGATCCCTCGGACTGGGATGGACATTCAGAGTTGGTCTGAATGAAGCAAAGGGGCTTGGACCTTTATACCCAATACATGATCCTATCATTAGGTGAAATCTGCCTGCAGTAAGATGAATAACTTGGCCAAGACTCCCTTTGGAAGAAAAATTCCCAGGAAGGGGCTCTGCTATAAGCTACCAGCAGCCAGAATTTCTAGCAACTAGAAAATGCATGCCTAACTCCTCAAAGGAACATCTGGAAAGCACATCTAGGCATTCACTGAATCCACTTTTCGCAGGATCTACTTGCATCATATAGTAAGTTCACCCTACAATGGAAGGGCTACTTCAGAATTTTAGTTGGTCTTTTTTTTCTCAGGGAGCTTAAGGAAGATTTGAAGAACAAATTACAGACACCACTTCAACTGGTCTCAATGCCATAATTGATACTCACCATCTCTCTCTTCTACTACTCATCTTATAACTCTATGATCTAGATAGTTGACCTCTTGAAATGACCCAGACCCTCATCCCTGAGGAATCTGAACTTCTAGTTACCAGGCCCTTTTCAGTCCATGGTTGCTGCCTTTGTCTGTTTATCATCAAAATTGGGCAGGGAGGCTTCCAGTCAACCAAGACAGCAATGTAAAACACTCTAGGGTGCCATTCCCCCACAGAATCTTTGCACAACTAGCAAAAATGGCAGAGCCAATTTCCTAAACCCCCGGGAAACAGTTCATAGGTTGCAATAACTGTGAAGTACCAAATCAAGAAAAAAAAAAAAAGCAGCTTTAAAAACAGTAGGAGAAGCTCATGATTCCCTTGCTGGACCCTCCTCCACCTCCACAGCACAGAGTGGAGCCAGGCCGAGCCCCATTGTGGATCCCTGGCCCTGTTCCAGAGGGAGCAGAATAACCCCTATGTGCATACTAGGGTGCCTGTATGTCAGTGCCAGTACAACTTTTGGGAGTCTGAAAACTGAACCATGAAACTCCTCTAGGGCTCACCCTCCCAGAACTTGCCCTGCAAACAGATGCAGCCTGAAGACAGCTAAAGCAGTGTAAGAAATAATTAAGTCAGCACAGCCTGGTGCAAAGGATTATCTGTTTTATGTCATGCAATAGAGCAGAAAGAGAAGGGAGAGAAAGTCTATTTGATAGGCAGTGGAAGGGACATCTGAATTCCTGTAAATAAGGGAATTTCTAAGCAAGCACAATCCCTGGACAAGATACAGGCTCAGATAAGAAACAGCCTACAACAACAGGTCTCTATACTTCACATTCACCTCAGGTGAATAAGAGGGCTAAACTTTGAAGGAGAGAACCAGCCAAAAGAGAGCCAATTTGCAAAGACTATGAAAGGCAGTTTTTGTATTGGCTTGTTTGTTTTTTGATAAAACTTTTAGGAAACTGAGAATATAAGGAAACTTCCTCAATATGATAGAAGACATATATGAAAAACCCACTACTAACATCATACTCAAAGGTGAAAGACTGAAAGCTTTCCCTCTTAGATTGGGAATAAGACAAGGTTGTCACCAGTGTTATACAACATTGTACTGGAAGTTTTTGCAAGAGAAATTAGGCAAGAAGTAGGAATAAAAGGCATCCAAATTGGAGAGGAAGAAGTAAAATTTTCTCTATTTGCCGATGACATGATCCAATGTATAGAAAATCCTGAAAAATCTACAAGAAAGCTCTTAGCGCTAATAAATGAATTCAGCAAAGTGGAAGGGTACAAGCTCAACGTGCCTAAATCAGTAGTGTTTCCATATGCTAGTAATGAACAATTTGAAGAGGAAATCAAGAAAAAAGTTGCATTAATAATAGCAACTAAAAGCATTAGGTATCTAGTGATCAATTTAACCAAGGACATAAAGGTCTTGCACACAGACAACTCCCAAACACTCCTAAATAAAATCTAAGGAGTCCTAAATAGATGGAAGGGCATGCCCTGTTTGTGGATTGGAAGACTAGTGTTAACATGCCTATTCTACCCAAAGTGGTTTACAGAGTCAACACAATCCCAATTAAATCCCAACTGCCTTCTTTGCAGAAGTGGAAAAGCCAATAATCAAATTTATATGGAAGGTAAGGGGCCCCAAGTAATCCATACCATCTTGAAAATAGAACAACAAATTTGGAAGACTCCCACTTCCCAATTTTAAACTTATTACAAAGCCACAGTAATCAAAACTGCATGATACTGGCACAAGAAGATACATATAGACCAATGGAATCAAATGAAAGTTCAGGATAAAACTCTCACATCTATGTCCAATAGATATTTTAACAGGGATGTCAAGCTCACTCAGTGGGGAAAGAATAGTCTCTTCAACAAGTGGTGCTGGGAAAATTAGATCTCCATTTTTAAAAAAGCATAAAATGGTGCAGCCCCTGTGCAAAACAGTTTGGTAGTTCCCCAGAAAATCAAGTATAGAACACCATCAAACCCAGAAATCCTGCTTCTAGGTAGATATCCAAAAGAAGTGACAACAAGTAGTCAAACAGATATTTGCACATGAATATTCATAGCAGCTATATTTACAATTGCTAAAAGATGGAAGAAACCCAAGTGTCCATCAATAGGAATGGATAAAATGCGGTTTATACATACATGATATGTTATTCAGCTGTAAAAAGGAATGATGTTCTGATACATGCGACAACATGGATGAACCATGAAGACATGTTGAGTGAAAGAATCCAGACACAAAAGGACAAATATTTTATAATCTCTCTGATATGAAATAATTAGAATAAGCAAATTCATAGACTCAGAAGCTAGAACATAGATTACCAGGAGCTGGGGGAGGGGCGAGGACATGGGAGTTAATGCTCAGTTGTTATAAAGTTTCTGTTTGGGGTCATGGAAAATTTTGGTAATGGATGGTGATGGTGTTAGCACAACAAGATGAATGTAATTAACACCAAAGAGTTATATATTTGAATGTGGTTAAAAGGGGAAATTGAGGGTTGTATATATGTTACCAGAGGAAAAATTAAAAAAAAAAAAAAAAAAAGAAACACCTAGGACTCTACAGCACAAACAGTGAACCCTAATGTAAGCTATGAACTATAGTTGGTATAATTACAAAAATATTGTTTCATCAATTGTAAAAAAAGTTAACACACTAATTAAATATTAATTATAACTAAATATTAATTATAGGGAAAACTGCATTGTGAGGGAGTATATATGTGAACTCTGTAATTTCCGCATGATTTTTCTGTAAACTTACAATTTCTCTAGTTAAAAAAAAAATTTTTAATTGGGCATAGGCATATCAAGAGATGCCCAAGTGTATCATCTGGGTTTTAATATGTTTTTCCTTGTCACTATCTTGTAACAGCAACTCCATCTCCTCTTGATGATCAAGATCAATTATTCCTGCAGATATGATGACTCCCCTCTTTAGGTGCTGGTCTCTTATCACAAGAAGCCTAAAGTAACAAGGTGACAGCTAGAGCTGAAAAGTTATCTCTTTCTGTGTCCCCTTATGGAAATATTCAGTACCTAACATTGCAGGAACAGGAAGCAAAAATTATCTAGATGGATCACCAAGGGTTATAGTAAGCAGGGCCAGTCCTGCTGGCACCTGAGCTGAGCCTTCAAAGGTCCATTTCATCATTCTATCAATCTGGGCTATTCCACATGATATGGTATGTTAAAGTACAATTGGATTCTTTGGTCATGTGCCCAAGTCCACCTCCTGTACTATAAAGTGGGTCCTTTGGTTTGAGATGATGTGATGTGAGCTACCATCTTGGTAGATCCAATATTATATAAGACCTCAGAGTGTAAGACCCTACAGACAGGAAAAGAAAATCCACACTTAGAATATGTGTTACCTCCAGTCAAGACCATCCATGGTAGAACGAGTTCAAGGTATATAATCAACCTGCCACAAGTGACTCATTGGTCTCCAGAAATGATGGTGCTGTATTGGGGGTTCAGTGTTGATCTCGTTGACTGTCCTGTTAGACATTCAGCAGCAGTAGTAGCTAGATCATCCTCTTTAAATGGCATCCCATACCTTGGGGCCCATACACAGCCTCTACCCTGTCCCAATGGCTACTCTATTTTGCCAGCACTGGAGTAGGAACTGAACCTGGTTGACATCAACAGGCAAACCATTCTGCTTACGTAGTTATTAGTATATCTTCTGTAGTGTATGTTCCCCAGTAAGCATGAACATAGGTAAAAAGAACTTTAGACTTTGTACCCTCTCCCACTTGCCCAGATCTCCTTGTTTCTGATTTTCCAATCTTTCCCCTTTACAGCTCATGCTTAAATATCAAGCCATTCACCACCACAGAGGAGTCTATGTATATCCTTACTACAGGCCATTTCTGTTGTTACACAGGTTCTGACCATTGGGGGTGCAGGGGTCCATTTATTGCTAACTTTTAGGACCACACCTAAATGGTGCTGTAATGAACAGTCTATTTCCAACTTGCATCCATGTACTAAGCCAACTTATCCATAAAATGAACCAGACCTTTTTAATTCATCCTCCATTTGCTGGTCATAAAAGATCCTCTGTGTGGCCGTAGGAGTGAGCTGAAGGATTGATGCCAGTGCAACTGTGATGATGCAGTTTACTTATGCCCTGTGGCCCTGCTCATGCTTGATCTTAGATGTATATCCTTCATAGTTTGACAAATTGTTGCAATGCCTTGATAGGTCAGACCAACCCATCTTCTAACAGGCATCTCTAACAGCATGTTCAGGCACTACATCTTTACCAAGGCCCAAAGGTATGTCAAGATTTCTGATTGACACATTGTTCTCTGCTATAATAGTCCTTCAGAGTTGTCACAAATTGAAGCATTTTTACCTCCACATCAACCAGTTAATAGATACAGGGTGGAGGTACAAACTTGAGTAATGCATGCCCCTTCATTTGAGGGCAATTCCTGGGGAGGAACTCAGCTGTGACTATAGTCAATCAACACTCCAAGTGGCTGGGAAAATGTGGCTGTTGATGATTCCACAGGGCACACCATAGCATCCACTACAAATGCCTTGTCAGACTATTTTTTCACTACTAAAATAGCTTAACTGAAACCACAATACAGAATTTACTATTTGCATTTGAAATATGAATCAGAAAACAAGAATAGACTTGTGGTAATCCATAAACAGAAGTTCACAATTTCAGAAAGAGAATAGGCAGTCTTTTAAAACCAGTGTTCAATGCTTTACTCATTACAATGATTTCTCCAGCCTCAGGTTCATAAACAATTAAGGTAACTATTAATAGGATAGTATGAATGTGGTATTGTGGGCTTTTCAATTTTGGGGAAAGCTATATTTTTTCATAGGTTCACTTATACTTCTATAGGCCTATTCTTAAAATTATCCTAATGGCTAAAAATTCACATTTAAAATATTATCAACAACATAGACAATCCCAACTTAAATTTTTATCGAAAGTTCACTTGACCCTCAAAAAAATGACTTACTATTGAAGTAATGTTATGCCTAGTGTTCAAGGCCCTAAAACCTGTCCATTAAAGGCTAATACTGAGAAAAAATTACAAAAAAAATTCAGCCACCATTTTTAACAAGTTTCCTATAACAAAAATGGAGTGCCTTTAAAAAGGTGTAATGTAGGGGCCTGGAAGCAATCAGAAATAGGGATCTATTTTCTAATAAGTGGTGTGGTGTTTGAAGCTGTATGTACCCCATTAAAGCATGTTCTTCAATTGAATCCATTCCTGTGGGTGTGGAACCATTGTAAGTAGGACCTTTTGGCGAAGTTACTTCAGTCAAGGTATGACCCACCTCATTCAGGATGCATCATAATCCTATTACTTGAGTCCTTTATAAACAGAATGAATACAGGGAGAGAGAAAAAAAAAAAAGCCATGGAAGCAAGAAACTGAAATCAATGAAAGCCAGAAGAGAGGGGAGAGACCAGCAGACATGCCATGTGCCTTCCACGTGACAGAGGAGCCAAAGATCCCCAGCAGCCGGTATTCAGGAAGAAAGCATTGCTTTGATGATGCCTTGCTTTGGACAATTTCACAGCCTCAAACTGTAAGCTAATAAATTCCCATTGTTTAAGCCAACCCATTTCATGGTATGTACTTTCAGCAGCCTAAGAAACTAAAACAAGTGGCAAGAAAGAAAGATGTGGTGACGTATAGCTGAAATTCCCATCTTTTCCCTCATCTTGTCATAATTACAGGCATAATCATTTTATTTGACTATTTTCTGTGTTCCTGTTAGCACTTTATATAGCCTTCTATTGGCACTTATCTCAATGTGCTAACACCTTATTTTAATGTCTGCCTTGTTATATACCTGGCATCTTTCTAAGACATTTTATACATTAAATATATGTTTGATAAAAGAATGAATGAATAAATGAGTGAATAAATTACTACATCATTACTTTGACATAACTACCCTGTTTCTTGGCACTTCAAAAGTGACACCTAGAATTTCATCCATCTTCCACAGAATGAAAAATTGAAAACTGACAAAGCAAAGCATTTTTTGAGAACCACTCACTAACTTGAGTTTCCTACAGTCCTATTTTACTTCTGCTCAGAGTTTATGTTAGACACAAGAATGGGCCAAAAGACTGGGAGGAATCACACCTCTGCTCCTCCTATTGTAAAGACAGAAACAGTGTTAAAACAGACCAATTCTAGTGTAGGGACCCAGCGGCCCAGGCCCTCTCCCCTCTATAGTGAAAGTGAGTTATTTCACATAGCCGCCTACTTGACCAGGACAGATGTTAAAAGTCATCAGACTTCCCCAGGGAAGAAAGAATGTACAAATGGTAGCATAAACAAAGCATTGAAACTCCTCTCCCTGATCACTGTTGGTAATGAATCTCCACAACCTGTGTCAGACCCTGCTGAAACTGTTCTCACACCCTATGGAATGCCTTTGTCCTAACCTTTGTAAACCACCCTCTGGCACACACACACACACACACACACACACACATGCACACACACCCCACTCTTTGTAGAGCGCCAACTTCCATCTTTCCTGGCTGGCCACTGCTGTGGAACCTTCTCTCTGGTCCGTGAGTCCCATTAGACTAATATCTAACTCCAGCCTGGTGTGTTCTTAGGCCTTAGGGCTGATCCAACCCAAGCCCTTCAAGAGCTGGGCTGGAATACCTAGAAATACACAGTTCAGGTTCTTCACAATGAACCATTTTCCTGGTAGAAGTTCACATTTTAAAGCTTTACCAGTCTCCCAACCCCACTCCCATAGTACACACTGCATGCATACCATGTTCTCTCTGGGAAAAATTGAAGCCATGACAGTTTTAGGTTCAAGGTGAAACCTGTAAGGGCAATCTAACAATTCCTCTTTATTCCCACATGCATATTGTTTCAAGGTATTTATGATTCTTACTTTTCTATCCCAAAACTGAGCTTGATTTTGAAATTTTGAAATTCAAATGAGGGTAGTCTATACTTCTCTGCCACCTATGGAGGAAATTCATCAGAGAAGGGAAAGAGAGCATTTATATTTCTCCTACTTGGCTTGGACTTCGAGTTCCTTATGAGCTCCATTAGTTGGCTTGAACGGATCGTTTTGCTACATATCTCACCACTTCAACTACCAACTCCTTCCCTGACTGAAATACCAACAAACTGAAGATTTGGCATAGGTCAGACTTCTACTAAGGTTTGGGGAGGGGGAGGAGGGCTACTTTGCAGCCTTGCTGTGCTGGTTTGAATCTGTTATATATCCAGAAAAGACCATGTTCTTTTAATCCAACCTTATGGGAACAGACCTATTGTGGGTGGAACCTTTTGATTAGGTTGTTTCCATGGAGATGTGACCCTGCCCATTCAAGGTGGGTCTTAATCCTTTACAGGAGTCCTTTAAGAGAGCTCACAGAAAGAGAGAGCTCAGAGAAGCTAAGAGAGGAAATCTAGAGTTTGCCCCAGGAGAAGCAAGAAGGACCCACAAGAGAAGCTAAGACAGAAGCCCAGAGACATTTTGGAAAAAGCCATGGAAACCAGAAGCTAAACTTTGGAGAGGACCAGCAGACTCCAGCCATGTGCCTTCTCATGTGACAGGGGAACCCCAGATGCCATCAGCCTTTCTTCAGAGAAGTTACCATCCTGTTGATGCCTTAATTGGAACATTTTCATGGGCTTAGAACTGTAAATTTGTGAACTAATAAACCCCCTTATAAAAGCCATCCATTTCTGGTATATTGCATTTGGGCAGCTTTAGCAAACCAAAACATTTGCCCAGCAAATTAGATTAAAATGGATATAAATATTCATTGTCCATGACTCCATGAAAATTCTTAGCTTTCCTGTTAGAGTTAAGCTCTTCTTCCCTTTTCCAGGGCCTGGCAACCTCCAAATTCTTATTTTATTGAAAAAAGCAGTTTAATTCTTTTTTTCATCCCTGTATTTTCCAAGCCATTTCCTGAAGCTTATCTTTTTTTTCACAGCCAAACAACTCATCTATTCCAAAGAGAAATTCTGTCACTTCCTTACAGTTCAGAAAGTGGCTTCAGTCTGCTGGGATTTTAAATAACAAATTGTTTCTCCTACACACAAAGACCAGTTGGATAAAATAGGCAACTCTTAAGGGCCTCCCCACTCACAAGACTTCCGCCTTCTGTGGGAATTTCTTCTCCATACCTGGGGACAGTGGGCAGGAGTCATGTCTGTACTATGTGACTCCCCCACCTCCATCCAAGCTGGAGGAATCAGATCCTCCCTCCCCGGAGAGAATTTGCCATGTTAGTGCCAGCTCTCAGAGAGAAAGACCAAGAGGTCCCTGAGGGGCCCTGTTCTCAGCCTTCCCAGCGCTAGGTTGGTCTGCTCTTTTCTGTATTCATTGCATACTCCAGAATCTCTTTGTTGCTTAAACTAGAAAGTGTCCATTTTTATTACTTTTACCTATAAGATCTTTAATGAATAGAGACCTTCAGACAATCCCCTAAGGAAGACCATACAAAATCTCAGGGCAGGACATCCAGCAACTTTTTTAGAATGTTCAGGTTAGCCTGGGCCCTCTGATCGAGGAGGTAGTCAGGCAGCCATTATTGCCCGAAAATGAAATGACAATTCTCATAGATCTAGGTGCATTTGTTTCACAGAACAATCCAACACATCTCTGTTACATACGGTATTGAAATTACCAATTTTAGAGGTTTCCAGCTACTTCCAGAGGAGTCAGTAATTCATTCCAGGAAAAGTGCTGAATTAAAATTGTCATTACAGCATAGCAAAATGAGATCTAGGAATTCCTACTTCCCATTGCAACATTAGTTAAATCAAAAGATTTGGGGGGGAAATGTCTAAATTTTTTTTTATTTTTAAAACCTTATTGGCTCTCCAGAATCTGTCGTGTCCAGGAAAAGAGACTAAGAAATATTGCTCTTCAGACTCTGACCTATGACAGAGATGGAACCAGCTGTGTACATAAGGCTGTTTCCTCTGTTAATCAGTTAGTGTTCCTTCCATGCCCTTGAATTTCAAAGTGAAACTTATAAATAATCTGATCTTAACATCTAAAATATGCTCTCTCCTTCTGCCTGCCAGAAGGTAATAAGCAGTCTAAAGTCACTCCGCCTGGGTTTCCCTTCCCTAATTGCCCTAAAAATTAAATAAAAATCTTCCTACATCCCTTCTGCTGCTCAGTGAAAACAGGATAAAATACAGCAAATTCTAATAAGCCAGCATGCGTGAAGTTTTCCTCCTTGCTCCTTAACACCACATTTACATTCCCTTCCAAACAGCATTAACTTCTCTGCCTCTTTATCTCCATAGAAATCAAATAGCTACAGCTCAAATTCATGTTGCAGAGAGAATTTTCTTCTATTAGAGAAAGATTGTCTTCCATTTCATGGTGAGGGGTTTTTTGTTTTATTTCTTTAAAGCAAAACTGGGGGAGGAGAGGGTGGGGTGCCTTGAATCACAGACTATTTAAACCGTAATATTTAATTTCAAACTTTGTCCTTTATAGCCTATTACCTCAGCTGCCATCCCTCTCCCTTTCCCTCATTTTCTGTTAAAAATTGATCTCATTGTTCTTGTCTGAATAAAAAGGCCCAGGCTGAGGGCGTTTCAATTGGCTTCAGCTCAAGAATAAAAGATCCTTTTAAAAGTGAAAATCATGGTTTTTGCCAATTCAAATCGCATTACTCATTCCACTCCCAAGCCAAGCAGAAAAACCAGGGAATGCACCCTTCAGGGTGCGGACACATCGCTGAGAGGTCTGGCAATCTGAGACTTCCTGGACAATCTCCCTGGCTGTGTGAGCTGTAGGTTGATGGGGGGAACCCAGAAACCTAATCAGAGGGGACCTTGGATGGCAGCAGCAGGCAAAGCACTGCACATTTCCATGTAGGGTCCCCAACAGGTGACTTGTGCACTTGACTTTATTTTCTGCATCACTGTTAGCAACCTAAATAGAAATACTGATATTTGCCCACAATTTATAAGGGAAAATAGACATTTGAGATTATTTGTAAAATATTCTGAGCTCCTCAGAAGAAACTGGAGATGCTGGTGCACTGTTTCCAAGATCTCTGTTGGAGGACCGTGGCACCCTGAGGCTGCTATCATATGCCCTTTCAGTTTCTTCTAATAAAACTCCCCGCCCTCATTAGCATCCAAAAGGGACCCTTCACATTTTGATTTATATCCTCTAAGCAGGAATGAACTAGCAGGAATACAGAGAATTTAAACATGGTCATTTTAACTTAGCATCTTGTAAAGCAAATACAGTAAAATAAAACTGGGGAATCTCGGTGAAGAATATACAGAATAATATTCTTTTATTGCAATTTTTCTGAAAATGTGAACTTATTTCAAAATGAAATATTACAAAAAAAGCAACATATCTATAAGCATCTGAGGAAACTTCAAACCCAACAAAATCTAACAAAGTGAATGTTTGTAGAGGGCAATGGAACAATTGAGCACCACAGGGAGAAAAACTGTTCAGAAAACCACAAAACATCCTGTTGTATTTGAGTTAAAGCACATAAACGGATTAAAGGTTTTAGTATAGGAACTAATCCTTCCTTTAGTTTATGAGTCTAGCTTCAAGGCAACAGCCACAGGGAGGTTGTCCCTGGGCAGAGGTTCTGTCTGTGGGTCTCCAGGCTAACCCTCCAGGACCCTCCATCTATCTCCAGACACTTTCTGTGTCAGTCACAAATGCCCCAGGAGAGTCCTCAATCTTTACATCAGCATCAGGTAAACACAATCTAGAGACAAATTAAACATAGCAAACCTGAAACATGGTGTTGAGGCAGATTAAAATAAACGGAGACGGGCAGAGTTTAATCAATAATGATAATAGGTTTCTTACCAACAAAGGATTATTCACAAAGATGGAGGCGGGGACTGAAAGGAAGCAAAATTCTGTTCGTGGATGATGTAACATTACAGATTACCCAGGTGAAGTATATAGTGTGTTACCTTTGGGACACAAATGGACAAAGAGATTAGCATCACCATTGTTAAATTAAATGGCAAACAGGCTTGCCATTTCTATGCATTCCACAATGTGGTGCTGGCATGAGTGCAGCCTCCTCTTTTCAATGCTCAAACTTCTCTCAATTTTTTCAAGGCTTGGTTCAAATTGTCCAATTTTTTTAAGTTTTCCCTGACTAAATAAATCTGCTAAGCACAATACATGTGCAAAAGAGGGAAACCAACTATTTTTAAAATTGCAAGCAGCCCCTTTGGGACATGATTTGCTGTTTCAAGTAGCAGCTTTCAGTACAGAGTCCTTTGGGGAAATGTTACCAAATAAGAAAATACTTGAAGCAATTTAGGAATTCATTTTTAACCTGCCCCTTGAGTAAATACCACCTAAAACTCAAAAATGTGGACCCAAAATAGCATGTATACAGAAGAAATCTAGAAGCTACTACAATTCTTCCCTAGCTGTACCTGAGATACAATTGGTAAAGCAATGGATAATTTTCACTATGGGTTAAAAACATTTAACCAATAAAATAATCAATATCCAGAAAGAAAAAGAAATGTCCCCAAACAAACTAATGGGTCATGCTGAATAAAACTTATAGCCTCTATAAATATAAACATAAATATAAAACAACGGAGGGTTAATATAACACAGCAGTTAAGAACACAACTCTAGAGTAAGATACCTGGGTTTACCCGCCTCTATTTCATAATAGCTTTATAACCTTGGGCAAGTCACTTAAACTCTCTGTGATGGAAGATTAAATGAGTCTAATATATATAAAGCCCTTGGAATTATGCCCAGCACATATTAGGAATTATATAAATAATAGCCATTATCAACAGAATCTTAAATTAAACTCTCTAATTTAAACAATTAGGCAATAGGATTAAAGCTATTCAACGATTAACTATTTTAGGGACATGGAGAACTGGATTCAAATCCATCCTTCAGATCATCATATGATCTGAAACAAGACACTCAATTCCTTAAAGTCAGTTCATCGTTGAAACATAATTAAATAATAAACATGAATGACAAATTTTACTAGTGCGATGCAGAGAATAAACTGTAGGGACCAAAAGTGGTTGGTACAGGGGTACCCTTCTGGAGGCTCTCTCAATATAGTCCAAATGAGAGATAATTGTGGTTTGAACCATGCTGGTGGCAATTTAAGTGGTGAGAAATATTGGGATTCTGAATGTATTTTGGAAGACTTGTCAATGGGTCTGATGAGGGGCATACAGGAAAGCAAGGAACCAAGGAAAATCCCTAAGTGTTTGGCCTCAAAAGTCAGGTGGAGAGTGCTGCCATTAAGGAAGATAGGAGAAACTGAGAGAGAAACAGATTTGGACATGGAGAAATAAAAAATTTCAGTTTGGGATGTGTTAATTTGATAATGCCAATTCAATTTCCAAGTGGAGAATCAGGTAGCTTCTCTTGGATATATGAAGCTGAAAATCAAGACATAACTTTAGGAGTTCTCAGTATTTAACGATCTCCTAGGGAAAGGGTTCAAAAAAAGAAGAGGTTCAAGGATCAAATTCTGGATTAGTCTGAAATTTAGAGGTCCAGCAGAGGAGCCAGCCAAAAGAAAGTGGCAAGAAATAACCAAGGAGGTAGATAAAGGACAAGGAAACTGTGTGTGTTATGGAAACCAAGCCAAAAAACTTTCCAGAAACAGCAGCACACTAACTTTGGAGATCAGACAGAGGAGTCCCTTCTTTAAAGTCATGATAATGTCTGTCACAATTTCAATTTTAAAACATTTAACCACACATTTTACAGTTAACTGAAACAGCTAATTAGATCTTAAAACAGTTAACTAGACGTGTTGTCTGATGAATGAATATTTTGGTGGAAACCATTTCATCACTTGTGAATTGAAGATTAGCATGACAGACTCTTACTAGAAGAGGCATTTTTCATTATCAGCACATTACCTAAAAATTCGGAAGTGCAAGCCTTGTCGCCCAAAGCCATTGTGAGGTATGACGGCTGGCCGGAAAAGCCAGCAGCATGAACCCCAAATTTCCCTGCAGAAAAATGGCTGTTTCCCGTCTGCTGCCTATTTCAGCAGTTTCCAGCAGCTTTCAAAACCATTTCAGAACCCAGGTTAGCCAGCAGTTTCACAAATCACTGCCAACAGCTGAGCAATTCTGTTTGAACCAGGCTCAGAGGAAGATTGGGCAAAAACATCCACTATCTTATTCTGCACTGCCAGCACAATTTTTTTTTATGGAAATATGTATAACTTATATTCTAAAGTTCAGAATCAAATTTGGTTTAGAAAAATAAAAGGAAAGTAAGGAGCTGCAACCTGAGGAAGTCATTTTTAAACAGAAAGACACTGAAGCACCATGTAATGTGCTGCAGACTCCAGAGTCCACTAGATTGAGTTAATGATGGCTTTTCAGCCTTATCTCTTTCCATGTGTCTGCACTTCCTGGAGTGAGATCCTCCGAACATGATCTGCTTTGTGATTTAAATGTGTTTCTGCAAGAACATACTATCCTGAAGCCCTGGGTCCATGTCACTCAAGAGATTTAGCAGACTGGATAGGCACACAATTGTCCAAGGCAGGATTAATGGCATTATTTAGCATTTATGTAGGACTTATATTCATGTTTACTGGCCATTCCTCACAGTATCCTTAGGAGGTAGGTGATCACTGTTATCTTCAGAGTTCAGTGAGGTGGAATGACTTGCTTGGAGTTACACAACAGAAAAGAGGCTGATTTGGCACTTCAGTGTACTATCTAGCCCGGGAGACATATCCATTCATTACTAGCAGTTCATCAGCAGGAGTGCAGGCAGCTGAGCAGGAGCTGAGCAGGGAGCCCATCCTCAAACCAAAAGTAAAAATCCTGCCACCCTCCCACTCCCAATAATATGTTTCCCAAAATAATCTCTTCCCAAATACAACACCAGGTAAGAATCCCCATGATAATGCCTACTGAGTGGCAGGAGGTGTATGGGCTGGTCATTTTCCCCATTCCCACTGCCCACCCCCAACCCTACTCCATAAACATCAGAGAAAAAGCCGGTGTGAGCAGTAGTCCCTGCTCTTTCCTCTTATCAGACAAAAGTCCCCAGAACTGCACTCTAAATCTCCCTCCTCCCCACCCACACACACAAATACACATTCACATTCTGTGGCCAATACCACATCACTCTCTAATTTAGAAATTGTTTATGTTGCTGTGTCTTTGGAAGCCCTCATCAATTTGGTTTCTTCTCACTTAATTCTCCTCTGAACATACGGCAAGCTGTGCTTTTTGAAGCATGCTTTTCTCTAGGACACTTTTTATTCCCTTAGCTTTTGAATAGCATCGGAAGAATTTATTATCAAGCAAGTGCATCTTGGCTCATTCAAGGAGGATTAGAACCAATATGATATAATAGGAAAGATGTCATATAAGGCAGCTCTATTTTAGTAATAAGAGCGTGGATTTTAGAATTGAGGAGACCTTAGCTCCAGCACTTACTGGTGGTATGATGTTAATGAATTACTGCATCTCTCTGAACCATAGTTGACTCATCTATAAATATGGATAAGAATATATAACTTGCAGGGTGACCACAAAGAAATAATAATATGTGGTATGCAGAGAATTTGACACATACTAGGTGCTCAACAAAAGAAAGTAATTGTTATTTTTAACAAGTTACTTGGGTTCTCTGAATCTCAGTCTCTTAATAAAGCTAACTTCAAAAGTGAATTGTTGGAGCATATAACAATGTGGATGAATCTTGAAGACGTTATGTTGAGTGAAATTAGCCAGAAACAAAAGGACAAATACTGTATGGTCTCACAATATGAACTAATATTAATCAGCAAACTTTGAGAGTTAAAGCTGAGAACACAGGTATCAGGAGACAGAGAATAGAGACTGGGCATTTGATGCTGAAGGAGTATAAAATGTTCAACAGGATTGATTGTACAGATCCAGAAATGGATAGCACAATACTGTGTGATGGTAGCACAATATTGTAAGTACACTGAAGAAGGAGGACTGTGAGTACATTTGAAACAGGAAGATTAGGTGCATGTATGACACAAGAAGGAAAGATAGACAATAAAGACTGGGACTATATAACTTAGTGAAACCTAAAGTGGTCAATGGCAGTGATTAAATGTACAAATATAAAAATATTTTTACATGAGGGAAAACAAATGAATGTTGTATTAGTTAGGGTTCTCCAGGGAAACAGAATCAATGAGAGGTACTTATGACTATAAAATTTATAAAATTGACTCGTGCAACTGTGGGTATGCACGAGTCCAAATTCTGTAGAGCAGTCAGCAAACTGTCAACTCCAAGGAAGATGTCTGATGAACTCCTCAGGAAATGAACTGGCAACTTCGATGAACTCGTCAGGAAATGCTTCACTGGGCAGCTGAAGAAGAAGTGAAGGTCCTTTATCTGTCTCACTTGTAAGTCTTCAACTGATTAATTGGATTAAATCCAGCCAATTGCATTCTCTCATTGTGGAAGACACGCCCTTTGGTGAGTCATCAGTCACAGCTGCAGCCAACTGACTGATGATTTAATAAACCAGCCTGTTGGTTTATTTACTAACCAGCCACAAACATCCTCACAGCAATTGTTAGGCCAGTGCTTGCTTGACCAGACTGCTGGGTACTATCACCTGGCCAAGTTGACACATGAACCTAACCATCACAAATGTCAACTTTGCAAGGTGTTGAAGATGGGTTGGTATTGGGGAAAAAATAAAATCAATGCAAACTAGAGTCTATAGTTAACAGTAACATTGTAATATGCTTCCATTAATTGTAACAAAGGCAATATACCAAAGCTAAATATCTATAAGAGGGGGATATAAAGGAGGGGTATGGGCTTCTTGGTGGTGATGTTGTTACCTGACCTTTTTGTTGTATTTTATTTTATTTTTTATTTTATTTTTTTATTATTCTTATTTTAAATTTTTTTTTTTTTTTTTTTTTTTTGGAGTAACAAATGTGTTCAAGGACTGATTGTGCTAATAAATGCATTTTCTGGTTTGTTAATGCTGCCATTAAACAAAATACCAGAAATAGACTGGCTTTTATAATGGGGGTTTATTTGGTTACAAATTTACAGTCCTAAGGCCATAAAAGTGCCCAAGCTAAGGCATCAACAAGAGGATACCTTCACTGAAGAAAGGCCGATGCATCCGGAACACTTCTATCAACTGGGAAAGCACATGGCTGGCATCTGCTGATCTTTTGCTCCTGGGTTCTGGTTTCAAAATTGCTTTCTCTAAAATGTCTCTGGGCTTGTGTCTCTTAGCTTCTTCAGTTCCTGTGCATCTAATCATCTGGGGGTCCTCTCTTCATTTCTCCGGAACAAACTCTGGACTAGCATCTCTAAACATCTCTAAGCATCTCCAAGTGTCAGCATCAGTGTCAGCTCAGAGTAGCTCTCCGAAAGTCTCTTTCAGCTGCTTTGAGCTCCTTCTGTCTATGAGCTCTCATATAGGCTCCAGTGATATAATTAAGACCCACCCTAAATGAATGGGGTCCACATCTCCATGGAAACAATTTAATCAAATGTTTCCACCTAATCAACAGACTAACCAGTCTGCACCCACAAGATTGCATTAAAGAACATGGCTTTTGTGGGGACATAATATATCCAAACTGGCACAATGCACAACTATATGATGATACTGTGAACAATTGATTGTACACTGTGGATGATTGTATGGTGTGTGAATATGTCTCTATAAAATTGCAAGGGAAAAAATAAACAAAGGGATACAAGTGCTGGAGAAAATGTGGAGAGAGGGATGTACCTATTCACTGTTGGTGGGGAAGTAGAATGGTGCAAACCATCTGGAGGGCAGTGTGGTGTTTCCACAAGAGGCTAAGTATAGGGTTGCCATAAGGTCCTGCAACCCTATTATTTGGAGTGTACTTGAAGGAACTGAGAGCAGGGATATGAATGGACATTTGCACACTGCTGTTTATGGCAGCAGTATTCATGATTTGCTATGGATGCAGGTCGCCTAAGGATATATCAACTGATGAATGGAATGGTAAACTGTAGTGTATACATACAATAGAATATTGAGCAGCTGCAAGAAAGAATGAAGTTGAGAGGCAAACAACTAGGTGAATGGAATTTGAAGACAGCATTTTGAGTGAAATAAGCCAGAAATGAAAAGACGAATGTTATAATGCCTCTCTAATATGAACTAACTATAATGTGCAAGCTCTGAGAATTGAATCTGAGAGCATAGGTTATCAGGGGAAGGCTTGTTGTAATGGTCCGTAGATTGTAAGCTTTTACAGCAGTTACATCTATTCCTGACTTGTAATAGTTATCTCTAAATTCTGAGATGCTGAGCTCTTTGTGTATAACCTGGTCAGTCTCTGGAACTTCAGTTATCTTTGTGACACCCGAGACTCAGAGCTAGAGTTCAGCAGCTATGAATGTCAGTATTACCCCATACAGCAACTGTTAAAAAAAAGCTGAAAAAATCGTTCAGACTTCAATTAAAGATATGAATGAAGTGGATCTAGTTAGGACTAAAGCAAATCAGACTAAGGAGTAAAGGACAATATTGATGGTGTTTTAAAACTTCAACTTCTTGTGTGAGACTGAAGGAAGAGATGTTTATTTGGTTCAAAATCTATAGTTTCTGTAGCATACTATATAATTTAACTTGTATCATCAGTTTATTCAAACACCATAATTACAAGGAACTTTGAATAGGGAATGGGATCTGGTTGGTTTGTACAGGTCAGTGTGAAGCCCTGATACATCCCAGATTAATTTGGGCAGAGAATAAAAATATATTTGTAAAGTCTCCTTGAGGGTTTGGGGAAAAATGTGGAAATATTAAACTTCCCATCTGGGGAATCCCTGATATTCTCACAAGCATTAGGGACTACCAATTTAGAAGACCGTGCCATAGATCTTGGGACTTGCCCTTCTGAAGCTTGTTACTGCAAAGGAGAGGCTAATCCTACTTATAATTGTGCCTATAAGTCACTCTCAAAGAACCTCTTGTGTTTCTCAGATGTGGTCTCTCTCTCTAAGCCAATTCTGCAGGTAAACTCACTGCTCTCCCTGCTATATGAGACATGACTCCCAAGGGTATAGGTCTCCCTGGCAATGTGGGACATGACTCCCAGAGATGAGCTTAGACCTGTCATCATGGGATTTAGAAAGCCTCCTTGACCAAAAGGGAGAAGAGAAATGAAACAAAATAAAGTTTCAGTGGCTGAGAGATTTCAAATGGAGTTGAGAGATCATTCTGGAGGTTATTTTTATGCAATATATAGATATCCCTTTTTAGTTTTTAGTGTATTGGAATAGCTAGAAGGAAATACCTGAAAGTGCTGAACTGCAAGCAAGTAGCCTTGATTCTTAGAAGACGATTGTATAATTATATAGCCTACACAGTGTGACTGTGTGATTGTGAAACCTCATGCTCACACTCCCTTTATCCAATATATGGGCAGTGAGTAGAAAAATGGGGACACAAAATAAATGAATAATGGGGGGGTTGGGGGTATGTGATGTTTTGGGTATTCTTTTTTACTTGTATTTTTATGCTTTTTTTTTGGAGTAATGAAAATGTTTGAAAATTGATTGTGGTAACGAATACACAACTATATGATGGTACTGCGAACAACTGTACATTGTGGATGATTGTATGGTATGTGAATTTATCTCAATAAAACTGAAATTTAAAAATAGTGAATGCGATAATTAAATGCAGTAATATATATATAGTATCCCATATAGTCCTAGCACATTGTAGGTAGGCAGTAATTGCACCTTTGCCCTTTTGAGGGGAACATTCTGAGGACACTCTGCACCATCATAATTTAATTTTACAGATGAGAAAACTAGGGCTTAGTTTCATTTCTCCAAGGACATGTAGTTGCCGTAATCAGTTCTCAATTTGGCTTCCTTTCTTGTCAAACAACAAGCCCTGGCTCTCTACATTTATTTAAAAACAACAACAACAACAACAAAAGAAACCTTTGAATTAGAAGCCTAGTAAGGACCACAGCTAAAATGTTAAACAATTCATAAAATAATAATAAAAGCTAGCAGGTAATTAATTCATATCTTGTGCAAGACACAAGTTACAAATTACATACATTAACTCCTTTAATTAAAAGAAAAGACGCTTTTATTGTTTTAAAACCTGAATAGCTATGGTAGTCTTGAATCCTCTCCTTGCCCTTTGCTTCACAGCATTACAGCAGGTATGTCAGCTTGAGTCGATACATAAAGTCCATAGACACGTTGTTCATAGCAGTCACTACAGCATGTAGCACAATTATCTGTTTTTTTGCTAGAGACAGAGTTTTAGACAATTGCCCTGGCACAAGTCAGCAGCATAGATGTTCCCTGCACTGCTTGATCTGCCTCAAGCACCTTATTCAAAAAGTACCATACACGCCTGGAAATATGATCTATTTTAAAAGCCAAAGGAAAGGGGATTTTCCATAGTGATTCAATTGAGATGGAGCAGGCCCATGAAGGGAAAAGGCTCTGTGTTTTGCTAGGGATTTCTTTCCTATGCATATCCAACTTGGCCTGCCATACTTGCATTCCTATTTCCCCATGTCCTCTTCAGCCCCAAGTCAATTATGCATGCACACTTAGGCATGCACTCACACACACACATACACAGACACTCAGAGACAGAAACACAGCTCTGTCTCCTTTTGGCATAAATTTTGGATCAGCTTCATAAGGCTAACCATCTGGGTCATTTCAATTCTGTTTCCAGTCCCAAAATAATTACAGCTTCTGGATCAGTCATTCCCCCACCCCCACCTTTCCCCACTCCCTGCCAGATGTGCAAGTGTAAAATTCAGTAAAGAGAATATAACTAATGTTTTTGGAGCATGGGAGAATTTGTAATCTATGTAGGATCAGATGGTCAGAGGTTCAGCACGAGTCTCTATATTGGTCAGATCAAAAGAAAGCCAATTCTGTCCTGGAATAATTACGAAGAACTGTGCGTCCTCTCCCCATCCCCATTTCTTAGCTCTCTGAACTCTCTGATGTGACTAAGCTCACAATTGGGACATCATCCAAAACATAAAATGTGACTCAGTAATTTCATCTGCATCTATCCAAATTGTACTGAAATGGCTGTGAGGGCCTTTGGCTTCTTACTAACTGCTTGACTTTATTTATGTCAAAGGAAATGATTATAGTTTCAGCTAATATAATCATTCACAGGCCCTAAGAATTCCCAAGCTTCTAAAGGCTAAGTGCATAATGTATATAGAAATAGAGTTGTTGGAACACACTGTCTATTAAATACTTCTATTACTGAGTCTTTAAACTGTGGGGTTTAAAAGCTTGCGAAAAGTAAAGCGAAGAAATTCATATGAATTAGCCTGGCCTAATTAGACTGAATTAGACTGGTTATGACAAATTCACCAACCAATCACTTCATCTCACCATGACCATGTAGTGTCTTTAAATATAAGAATGTGGCTTTTTCTAACATTAAGAACATCATAACTAAAGAGGGTATGTTTTGTCATTTTTTTTTTTGCTTGACTGATTTTTAAAATATTTCTGCTTCTTGTTGTCTAATTTAGTCATTCATCCAGTCAACATTGATTAATTTATTAATATGTATTACTGCATGCTAAAGCTAAGGATAATACTGTGAACAAGCTAGACACAATCCGCGGCCTCACAGAGCTTATGATTAAGTAGAAGATGCAGGAAAGGAAGTAAGATTTTACGACATAGCATAAAAACCATATGAAAAGTGAAGTGCAAGGTCTTATGGAGACACTTAGGAAGGGCAACTACCCAGACTTGGGGAAAACACTGACAACATCTTAGGGAAACAACATATCAGATAACACCCAGAGGATGGACAGGAATTAGCCAAATGGGCATAGTTGGGAAAAGGGATACGTATTCCAAGCAGGGGAAACAGAATATACAGAATTCAGGTTGCTAGATGGTGGGGAGTTCCAGAAGGGAGAGAAAGAGCTAAAAGACCATATAGAAGGAAAAGAAAACAAACGTCTCATGACTTCATTATTCTGTCCCACTATATCCTCTTTTAGCTCCTCCTCTCCCTTCCCACCCTCTAGCAATTCAGGGCCTTCACACTGACGCCTGGGATCTGCAAGCTGCTCTCCAGTCTCCTTGTCCTGTAAAACTCAGGCTCTTCTGTTTGGCTCACAAACCATTCAATGTTAACTCATCTCTAACAGCTGTCAAGTAGGAAGGAGATCTATTATCAGTTCGACAGTTGATAATGCTTTGAATTTATGCCAGTATTTTAGAGTCAGTCACTGGCCAATGACAGAGACACCTTTATCTGAGCCTCCATTTACTCATCTGCAAAATGAGTAGATTACAGTAGGTCAGAGGCCACAAATTTAAATACTTACAGGGGCTGAATGTGTTACATGGATGAGTGAAGCAAACTAAGGTGTAAGACAGAAGCAGTGGTGACTTCCTCTGTGATTCAGAGAGCTCCTGTCCCATCTGAAAAGAGCAGACCGTATTCAGCTTCGATGGACTGTTGTCACGCAGGCTCAGGGTGGCCATTTCGTCCAGATTTTTTCAAAAGAAATGGAAATACAGAGTTTTTTTTAAATGCAATTATCCAATTTCAAAAAATTAACAATGTAACTAAATCAGTTTTTTAAAATTTTTGAGTTCACAAATTGTGTGCACTGTGTGGGCCAAACAAAACACATCTGCTGGCTAAATTTGGCCTTCAAGCTACCAGTTGGCAACCTCTGGATTAGATAAATCTTTGAGGCTTTTTCTGGCTCTTTAACTCCCAGAAAAGTCTAAGATGCCTTTATCATGAGGAATTAATCTCAAAAATTGTGTGATTCCAGGGCAGACCAGGGGTAAACATAATTTTGCAGTAATAGGGTACTCAGCATGTCCCTCAAATTATAGCACATAAATGGCCTCCTTCTTCAACAGCGTATATGATTAACCTAATTCTTGTTGACCTTCTAATACTATAAAGTTTGAGGCTGTCCAATAATGATGAAAGATTAAAGCAGTAATTTCTCAGAATAAGCTAATCACTGCTTTTTCTTGGCTGAAATTCAAATGGAGTTTAACCATATTAAAAATTAATTTCATCTGGGTAGTGTTAGATTAAAACAATGTGCAAATAAATTTTTTTCCACTTATGAAACTTGAGAATAATGGAAGGAGTTTTTTCTTTAGAGCAACAACCGTTTATTATTTCTCATCATACTCTGGGTTAGCTGGGCAGTTCCTCTAGCCTGGGCCAGCTTGGCTGATCTCGGTGGTCAGCTGGTGGCTAGGCTGGCTGGCTGGTCTAGGATGGCCTCACTCTCATGCCTAGTGTGGGCTGGCTCTTCGACCTAAGTCACCTCAGCAGGAGAACTTGCCTCTTCTCCATGTGATCTCTTATTCCCTAGTAGGCTAGCCCTGGCTTCCTCATAGATTAGTCTCAGGGTTTCAGAAACAGCAAGAGAGGGCAAGCTCTACTTGGCAAGTACTTTACAAGTCTCTGCTTGTGTCATGTTTGATAATGTCCCATTGGCCTGGACCTCAGACCTATTCCCTCTCTGCCCCCATAACACAGGCTTGGAAAGAGCAAGAATGGCCTCCTGGTACTGCCCTAGGGAGTATGCAATTTTGTGACACTGCCACTGCTGAAGAGCATCACACCTTCATTTTTTTCTCTTCTAAAGCTACCAGCACTGGCCTGAGGCACCTGGTAAGTGGGCTTCTCTGGACTTTAGGTGAGCACACATCTCTATTTTGTTTACAGGCCCTCTCAACTCATCTGAGGTTTTGACCATCTCATACTTAATCTTGTTTGAGACCCGAAGAGCTGTGGTATGTATCCTTTTTGAAAGATTCAGATGACACCTAATGCTAGTTCCATCAATTCTGATCTTTCTTTTTTGATCTTCTCATGGCTCCATTTTCTTTATTAACAGGAAGATGTTTCTTAAATTGTATCCTCTATCTTCTGCTCAGTGGTTTAAACTCTCTAATCATCCTCCAGATATTGGTTCAAAATCTCTTAGGTCAAATCCTGAAGAAGGTCTAATTTGCTTTGGGTTAGGAGGTGGCCTGAAGGTCAAGCTCCGATATTCAATTCTATGATTACTCTAAGTCAGACAAGAAATCTTCATGAAGCCTCTTTGATAGAGGCTATCCAATAGTGGTGAAAGATTCCAGTAGCAACTTTCAAAATAAGCTAATCATTGCTCCAATCATGGCATGCATTCAAATGCAGCTTAATGACGTAAAAATTTGATGTCATCTGGGTGCAACCATGTGCAAATAGATTTTGTCCACTTATAAAACTTGAGAATGGTAATGCGAGGTATTTTTTTTTGCCTTTGTTACATTTAATGAAAGCATATTACAATGTTACTGTTGACCATAGACTCCAGTTTGCTTTGATTATGTTTTTTTCCCAAATACCATCCCTTTTTCAACACTTTGCATGGTTGACATTCATTGGTTCTCCCACATGTAAGAAAATTTTTATATTTGTGCATTTAGTAACAGTCATTGGCCATTCCAGTTTTTGCCAAGTTATACAGTCCCAGTCTTCATCACCTATCTTTACCTCTGGTGTCATACATTCCCCTATCCCACCTCTTTCAGCCTTACTCACAGACATCTTTGTTCAGTGTACTTACAATATTGTGCTACCATCCCACAGTATTATGCTATCTATTTCTGGATCTATACAATCAATCCTGCTGAACATTCTGTAGTCCTTCAGCATCAAATGCCTGATCTCTACCCTCTTTCTATCTCCTGGTAGCCTGTGTTATCAGCTTTTAACTCTCAAAGTTAATGCAAGGTATTTTATCACCTATAAAATGATTTTGATAACTTTGAATTGACATCTTACGCAACCTTAGTTTGGACTTTTTTCATTTAATTCCCTAAGTGTCCCTTAGAAAAATAAAAGAAACTTTAGCTCAGTCACCACTTTGCATAATATGCTGCTTAACTCTCTTTTCCAACTTGTTCAAAACGCTCGCTTGTGATTGCTAGGTAGTTTCAGAAATTGTACTTGTTAACTGCTCCTTAGAAGGCAATGGCTCTAGCATGTTTACTTTTCTTATTAATTAGAGAAGTTGGGGGTTTGCAATCAATTTTGCATAAAATACAGGATTCCTGTATACAACCTTGTTATTAGCACCTTGCATTGGTATGGTACATTTGTTACACTTGATGAAAGCACATTTTTACAACTGTACTATTAACCGTAGTCCATGGTTTAACTTAGGGTTCACTGTTTGTGTTGTACAGTTCCATGGGGTTTTTAAAGAAGTTTTTGTTCTGGTACAATATATACAACCTAACATTACACTTTTAACCATATTCAAATATATAATTCAGTAGTTCTCATTAACAAAACTTTTCCATCATCTCAAATAGAAACTGTTTATATTTTAAGCCTTAACTCTCAATTCCCTACCTGAACCCCATCATCTGATAACCTGTATTCTAGATTCTGACTCTATGAGTTTGCTTATTCTAATTATTTCATTCAGCAATCATACAATATTTGACCTTTTGGGTCTGGTTTATTGCACTCAACTCAACATGATGTTTTCAAGGTTCATCCATGTTGTTGCATATATCAAAAAATCATTCCTTTAACATGTTTTCTTTTTATAATCTATATATATAAATATAATTATTTAAATATGAGTTTTCACGAAAATATAGAGGTAACTGGCCAGAAATTTCATGCTAACTTCCTAGACCAGGGATGAACATCACCAACTTTATCATTTCAACCCAGCCTAATGTGTTCACTATAATTTGTAAAGCACCATTAGCACACAATGTTACAAGAAAAGTCAGTTAATGTTTTGGGAGGTTGCAGCTTACTATTGTCTACCACTGAGTCTAATGTTTACTAAAATATTTTTCATCATATAGTTGTGCACTTTTTGTCTGAATATAGGACCCAACAAAAAACATCACAAAAAACAGAAGGGAAAAAATAGTAACTTGAGTGTTTCTTAGAAAACAGACATCAATAGAAATATAGTAACTATGAAAACAGAGGAGTTAGTCCTGTTACACGCCGGTCTGAGTCAACCATTCCCGAGCTATTGTATTCCATTCTGGGTACCACACACTAGGAGGGAAATGGACAAATGGTGGGAGGATTGAAAATGATAACCATGTTTAAAAAAAGATCTTAGTGAGTTTCAGTAAAGAAAATTTGGGGAATTCAAAATAGCTCCCTTCAAATGTGTGAAGTACTGTCATGGGAAGAAAATCAGTCTCCTTATGTTGACTGTTCTAGGAGCAGGACATATGCCAGAGAGTGCAAGCGACTAGGAATTAGATCTCTTTTCCTATGGACTATAAAACAGAACCCTTTTACAATCAGAGCTGTCCAAGATGGAATGGACCTAGTTATAAGGTCATCAGTCCCCATCATGACAGCTATGACCAACCAATGGACATGTTATAGGACAAATTTGAACATCGGACAGGTGGTTGGAATGGTTGATTTGTAGTCATACATGCAGTGGTTAATTTGTGGTCATACATTAACATGGGTATTAAGAATACCCATGGACTCTGCTTTTTATCCCTGTGGAGCTCAGTTTCACCATCTGTAAAATGTTGTCTACCTCATAGAACCCTTTAAGGATTATCAGATATAATACATGTTCAGTGAACTCAGGGCAGGGCATGATACAGTACTCTCTCAATAATGTTAACTGCTACCTTTACTACTAATACATCCTTTTGAATATCTTCCCAGAAAATGACTCAGGAATCCAAAGACAAAGAATCAATGGGGACACACGGTTTGGTTTTGGTTTTTGGTGTGTGTGTGTGTGTGTGTGTGTGTGTGTGTGTTATGGCAGACATTGAAGAAAGAAGGAAGCATAGAGGAGCAATAAGAAGGCTGGAAGAATCATTATTAGAAACCTGGTGATTTGAACTATTTTAATGTTTTAAAAGTGCATTTTACAAAAACTTTGAAACATATTGGGTCAGGACAATTTTTAATATTCTGTACTTGAGCAAGGCAAAGGAAGACTGACTCAAGAATGGACTCTCTGTTCTGGGACTCAGAAGTTAGATCAATAGCATCTGAATCCAGCAAGGAATTTCGCCTCTTTCTACTCCATCCCCAAAATGACTCCATTATCCTTCATCCTTCCTCTCTGTAACTGAGCCCCAGAGCTGCCCTGACGTTTTCCCCGTTAACCAGTGGAAACCATCGTTATGGGAAGTGAATTGCTGTTTTTCAGTTTTGAGGAAGGACTGTGAGTGTGTTCTTGTGTTTCTCTGTAGGGCTTTCTGATAGCTCACACAAGAGCATTTTTAGTTCATTTCAGCACAGAAAATACAACCGCCTCATATTGCTTTTCTGATTATTGGGTGACCCCTGCTGGTCACAGGAAATATTACTGTCTTGGCCGTCTGTATTCAGTTCTAGTTATCAAACATTAACTGCCATTTTCTCAGATTCAATTCACCTTTACTTAGTTGTGATAGCTTCTATTAATACCTGTTGTGCATTAAATGTCATTTTTATTGCATTAAACCCAGGGTGTTTGAAGACCACTCCTCATAAGATGATTAAATCCATAGCAAAGGAAAACATCTTTTTGTTACAGTCTATGCTGGTGAGTCTTAATGATTCAGTGGTCTCATGCTGACAGAGAAGATGACAATTTTATATTTTCTCAAAAAATAATAGTCTGCAACAAACACAGGGACTGCCACATGTCGAAACCCAGCTGGCAGCACAAAACAACATTTGCTTAACTCCTTGGCCCAGTACCCTCACTGATTGAACATACATAATTGCCCAACCATAGCACAAGGCAATCTATGGCTTACAAAGCCAGAAAGGATTTTAAATAAGTTTAAAAACATCCCACCATTTTAGAAAACAACAGTCTATCCTCCCGGGACCACTGTATCTATAAAACCATTAGCATTTAACTATTGAATAAATTTTTATTCAGTGTACCTACTATCTAAAAAGCATTGAAATGGAGTAAGAGAATAACTGGGTTAAAAATATGTAATAGGAGAAAAGAGTTATAACTTAGCCACAACAATATTAAATCTATGTATTTTGAGCCTTTTACTTGCCTATACGTGTTAAATAATTTACTTCCATAGGTCTCAGTTTCTTCCACTGAGTCTCTCAACTATCTCACAGAGAGAATAAAATGATAGTGTCTACCTGATTCTCTTAGTATTGCAAAGACTGGCAATAACCACTCCTTCAGTAATTCACTCTGAGCAAAAGCAAACCTTCAAAACTATTGTTTTAGATGCCCCCATGGATAATAACAGCTCACTTTAGCCAGAGCTGAGATGGGCAACCTTCAGTTCAGCCAATCAAATGTAGTTCCTTAAATCTCCTTAGAGAAAATAGAGAGTTTTGTTTCCAGTAGTCTCAGAGATCATCAACTCAAAACAAAATGCAGGTGAAAGGAAAGGAAGATTAGGCACTTACTGGCTATATGGGCTTATGTGTGTATGTCAGCAAACTTCCAGTCGATATGACAAATATTGATAAATAAATGCCCTTTGCTCAACCCCTACCCTAATATGAATGGCAGAAACACACTGATTACAAATAAGTTAAGAGGATTTAAATGAGACTCTGCCTGTGAACTTGTGATTTTGCTCTGTTAAATTTTAGGCACATAACGACATATCACCTCACTCTCTTTAGACTATACAAACCAAGCTCTTCTTTATTTTATTTATTCGTTATTTCTCTTGAAAAGTCAATCCTCCACAGACCCTGAAATCTTTTGTTGTTTTTGGTTTTTTTCCTCTGAATTCCCTTCTCTGCTTGCCTTCATCTTCCTGGCAGTGAAATGCGTCAAACTGAATACAATATTCCAGGCCTTTTCAAAAGGTCTTCATGACTTTCTGATAGTAAAGACCTAGCCTGGGTTTTGAAAATCAGCCTGTTTAGAGAAGAGTAAATTCACAGCCTCATTGATTTGAAGTCTAGTCACAACTCTCCTTTTTATTTATTGGCATTCCTTTTCCACCTCTCAAAGGTCTGTCTACTTTATGTTGTTCTTATAACATCTTGACCCTTTCAGCAGATATTTACTTAATTAAAATTTTTGTTTCTCTGTGTATTTTCTCTTGAAGTTTTCATTTTTTGTTGATGCTCTTTCTTTTAATTATTCTTTTTGTCCAGTTTTCAATATGTCAGTGACCCTTAGACCTTTGAGAAAATATTTGCAAATCTACACCAACTTCTTACTTATTCATGACTTTATTCAGCCATGATCTTTTCTTTGAAAAGTGCTCAAAGCCACTTACGAAAGACAAGGCCCTACTCAAAACACACTGAAGAATAACGGAAGAGTGAAAAATGGAGAAATATTTTAAAGAGCCCTAAAGATCCTGAGAATTAATCTAACTACACATTATATTATGCATCATTCTTTTTTCAACAAAATGGTGTGGCCCCTGGGCCATGTCTCTTTCACCCCACCTTGAGAATTTAACTTCTCTAATTTCACAAGATGTAAATTCTCCAAATATCATGAGTTTAATTTAATAAAAATCTAAAAAATACTCATACTTTTCTCCATTGCTTTATTTCACAGAGAGTTCCCTAAGGACATCAGTGAAAGTTTGCTTAACAACCTGAATCTTACCTAAACACCCAACCCAGCTTGGATCATTGCTAAACTTCACTGCTATTTTTAAATCTTTGCCTTACTCTTCCTTCTGATTAAGGTATAGATAGTTCTGCATTTTAGCTTCAGCCAGGCTCTACACAGTCTGGATCATAAAGTTTTCATTTTTGATGGAAAAATATCTCATGGATGATGCAAGCTTGTCTGTTCCTATCTGGCAGATGACTGTGTAGGTAAGGCCCTGAAGCCACAATTACCCACATCCATGCTTTCAAATACCAGGAGAAGGGAAAGATATTTGAATCATCTCTAATCCCTTCTGTGGATGATTTATTATGGGCTCTGATTATTATTTCCATTGTATTCTTCATAACTTCACTACCAATTCCAAGCAGCATGACATAGAATCATAGACTTGCACAACTAGAATGGAGCTAATTCCATCCCCTTTACTTTATAGATAAAGGACTAAGATCTAGCTATAGAACTTAAGGGGCTTGTCTGAGATCGCAAAAGTTGACTGATGACATAGCTAGAACAACATCAAGTCTCTATATATTTGTATATGTGTATATAACAAATGCTTATAGAAAACTTATAGACCCAGAGATAGTCTGAGCCCTTTACAAATCTTGATTCTTTCAAACCTTATAGCAATGCTATGAAGTTATAATAACCTTTATACATTAATAATATATTATTAACCCATTTCAAATGTTGAACAAGTTCTACGTTATCAAAAAGCCTGTTCTTGCAGATGCACAAATTGCCTCAGAACTGGCTAAACATAGGTCTCCGTCATCAATCAACAGATCTCGGTTTCCAGAGTTATTCTTACACTGGAAACACAAACATTCTCTCCAAATATTCATCCATAGAGTCAAGGTAAGTTTTATCCAGATGTGAACTTCTGCATAAGGAAAAATAGCAAATCTCACTCCCGTGCCTTCAGGGAAACAAAAATTGAACCAGAAGGTCATGGCAGATTTTTGAAAATCACTACACTCTGTCATCTCCACTCACAATATGTTTCTATCAGCTTCCTTCTGTCCCCCTAGTGGGATTAGAGCGTTTCTAAGGCTGGGACACAGAGTAAACACCTTTGAATTTAACAGATTTGTTCTGTTTCCTGTTTGCCTGTGGCTGCCTTTTGCTTTTCAAGAGCCTCTGGGATTGAGATGTCAGACCAGGCACCTGAGGCAAGTCACGCAGCAAATGTAAACTGAGCTCCTCTGTCAGTCATGGCCTGCCCTGGCCTGGGTCTTCTTCAGTCTGTCACACAGTGGCTTTCCTCAAACAGCTCACACTGGCCACTGGGACACCAAGAAGAATGGCCCTATTTTCAGCTGGTAAGAACACAAAAAACTCAATGAGGCCAGGATGCCAGGAGAGGTGCCAAAATGCCCTTAGCACTTGGAATTAAATAAAATGTAAACACCATTATCTACTTAGATTTTATTATACCAGCAACTGCAGCATCAGAAATATTAGTTTCCAGTAACATGACAACAAAAACACACCAGAGAAATATGTTTCTATGACTCACCTGTTGCCTTAATGAATTTTTGCTTGTGAGGAATGAGGAAAAGGCCATTAATATTGTCCCCCCCTAAGACACAGTCCAACCAATTTGACAGGAACAACTATTTATGCTGTGGGAGCATTTATTGTCCCTGAAAAGTCTGAAGTGGTTTGAAGTGATTTTGAAGGAGTTTTGAGAGATGCAGAGCAAAGACCCTGAAGAGTATTAAGGGAAGCAGATGTCAGGTGTGGAGGTGTCTGTCTCTGCACACCCACCCATGGAGTCAGAAAAGGCTGCCAGCATTTTATCTCCGAGGAGTCACAGATACCCCCATTTATTTTCAAGAGGAGAGGGCACATTTAAAAGTTGAAAAATTGCCCAGCACATATGGTGTAGGATTTAGAGTACTGGAGAAAATCTGAAGCAAATTGAAGATGAATTTATAAAACAATGTAGGGGTCTCAGAGAGAAGTTATAGGAGTAAACTTTCTTTTTAAAAGACATATTTCAAATGCTTTCCTTGTTATTATTATAGCACAGATTTGGATCTTTGTGTTCAATGTTGTGAGTTATCTGTAAATACGATTTGGGTTTTCTTTTCCCTTTTCCTTTCAAATTATCATTCATATTTAAATTGGACATCTAAAATCATAGTGCCATCTACACTCTTCTATCTGGAATGCCTCACCCATACTTCCTGGCTCAATCAGGAAGCTGCTTCTGACTCATCTTTGTCCTGGATGGTCATGGAGTGGCCTGGCTCAGTGAGGACCCAGGTGAACCCTCCCATAGGACTCTCTGTCCAGTCAGAGTGATAACGATTAGTAAAGCCAGTCAGATTGGCTCCCTGCAGGGTTTGGACTAGAGAACCAGGAAGTCTGGCCAATGAGTCAGAGAGAAGCAGAGAGAGGCCTTGCAAGCCAAGGTAAGAGATGCTGACTATTGGAGTGGCCTTGGTTCCTTGGCTTCACTGTTCTAATACATGTGCATCCTTAAAATAAACTTTATTTTCTTTAATCTGGTCCACGTCTTAGCACCCTACAACAAAAAGATCCAAATGAATGCAATACTAAGTAAAATCAATGACGTACTCATTAATTGGGTCAGTCCTGAATTACATAACCTGACTCTTCTGTTAACATCTCCACCTTGTTCCTCATTTACCCATATCATCTTTTGCCACATTTTACTTATTGTCTAGTGACAATGTCATGGCTAAACCTATTCCTCCCCTTTTATTTTTCCTTCTTCCAAGTCCATCCAATTTTCCTAACTAGGCATCCCAAACTCAACACTCCACTCTCACCTCATGTATACTTGAGCAGATCACTCCCTTTAGGGCTTCAGATTCAAAAAATTTATAGCTCCTAAGCTATAAATTGAGCATTTCTAAAATTTGGTTCTTTAAATAAAGTCATATTAACCCAACATTGTTCAACAAAGTGCTAAATTTGCTTTTCCATGTGCAACACAATTGTATATTTATTGGATACCAATATGTTGAATGGGGAACATGAAAATAGATAAGACAAAGCCCCAACCTCTTATTGGTTTACAGTCATTCTGAGAAATGATTATCTCACCAGGTAGAATATGACTGCACTGCTGTGATAAGGCAGGCACAAAAAAGAATGAGGTTCAGCCAGGACTTTAGCTGCATTGGTGTAGCACAACTCCACCAATGCATGTGCACACACTTTATGTAATGTGGCCCATGTATCACAGCTGAGGCAAACCCTTTGTATGTATAGAGTAGGCAAGCTTTGGAATTGACACTTTTAAGAATATGCCAAAGGAGGCACCAAGAAGATTTTCAGTAGCATTCTGAAAATACCCGTGACAGGCCCAAGGACAAATTTCAGAATAAGAGATAATGATCTTTGACTTCAACCATTTTTCTTTCTATCCTCTTTTTCTATTCTCTTTTTATGCATCTTTTGAAATAAAGATGACTCAGTTCTTAGTTTCCTTCCCCTTAAACTTGTTTGTCAACTTCACAAAATTTGCTGTAGGGCCCTTTGTTTGTGTTCCAAGTCTGTCTTCCCCAAATGTCCTATTCCAGCATTTTCTAACCATGTAATGGGCAATTTAATTACCAATTCAAATAACCTACAGTGAAGTGCAAACTTCAGATGGACTTTATCCTCCCAAGTGTATTTTTTTTATTTTTATTTTGAAATAAATTCAAACTTACAGTAATAATTGCAAAAATAATACAAACCCCATACACAGAACTCCAGCATATCCCAACCCCCCTCCACCAATACCCAGATCTACCAACTTTAATATTTTGTCACTTTACCATTTCTTTCTTTCCCTCCCTCCCTGTCTATCATCCATCATCTATTGCTCTGTCTTCTGAACATATGAGAGCAAGTTGCACACATCCTTGAACAAATAATATAGTTCACATATACATTTCCTATGAACAAGAATATTCATTTATGTAATCACATTAAGTGTAGTTAAGAAGTTCAAGAAATTTAACATTGATATAAAGCTTACATTCTATATTTCATTTTTTTCTTATGTCCCAATTGTGTCCTTTTGAGCCTTTTCTCCTCTATTCTTGGATCTCATCCAGGATCATCTATGGCATTTAGTTGTCATTATCTATTTAGACTGTCTTGTTTTTCAATTGTGGAAACATATATACAGCATAAATCTTCCCATTCCAACCCCTCCCAAGCATTTTATTTAGTGGGATTAATCACATTCACAATGTTGCAATGCCATCACCTTCCCACCATCCATTACTAGAAATTTCCCTTCACCCCAAACAGAAACCCTACATTCATTTCTTGTTAACTCCCCATTGCTCCTTCCCCCACTTCTCATAACCCATACTCTACTTTTCATCTCTATGATCATATTCTCTGATACTTTCTTTGTGTTTACCATGGGGCTTAAATTTAACATCTTAAGTCTATAACAATCTTGTTTTCTTTGATACCCACTTAACTTCAAAAGGACACATAAACTATGTTCCTATACTCCTCCATTCCCCCACCTTTATGTAGTTCTTGTCAAAAATTACATATTTTACATTGAGTCCAAAACCACTGATTTATAATTATACTTTATGTATTTTAGATCCTGTAGGAAGTAAATAGTGGAGTTACAAATCAAAAATACAGTAGTATTGGTATTTATATTTACCAGGTGATCTTTATTGGAAATCTTTATTTCTTCATGTGGTTTCAGTCAATTGTTTAGTGTCCCTTCCTTTCAGCCTGCACAATTCCCTTTAGCATTTCTTATAGGACTGATCTACTGGTGATGAAGTCCCTCAGCTTTTGATTATCCAGGAATGTTTTCATCTCCCCCTCATTTTTAACCTCTAGGTGTTTGTGAATTTTCTAAGTCTCTGATGGTTACTGACTTCTATTTGTATTCTGTTGTGGTCAGAGAATGTGCTTTGAATAATTTCAATTTTTTTAAATTTGCTGAGGCTTGTTTTATGTCCCAGCCCATGGTCTATTCTGGAGAAAGATCCATGATCACTAGAGAAGAATGTGTGTCCTGGTGACCTAGGATGTAATATTCTATATTATGTCTGCTAAAATTTTCTATATCTCTCTCTCCTTTCTTTGTTTCTATGTCGTTAGGGCTTCCTTTAGTATCTGAAGTAGGACAGGTCTTTTATTAGCAAAATCTCTCAGCATTTGTTTGTCTGTGAAAAATTTAAGCTCTCCCTCAAATTTGAAGGAGAGTTTTGCCAGATAAAGTATTCTTGGTTGGAAATTTTTCTCTCTCAGAATTTTAAATATGTCATGCCATTGCCCTCTCATCTCAATGGTGGCCGCTGAGTAGTCACAACTTAGTCTTATGTTGTTTCCTTTGTATGTGGTGAATTGCTTTTCTCTTGCTGCTTTCGGAACTTGCTCCTTCTCTTCAGTATTTGACAGTCTGATCAGAATATGTCTTGGAGTGGGTTTATTTGGATTTATTCTATTTAGAGTTTGATTGGCATTTATGCTTTGTGTATTTATATTGTGTAGAAGGTTTGGGAAGTTTTTCCCAACAATTTCTTTGAATACTCTTTCTAGACCTTTACCCTTCTCTTCCCCTTCTGGGACACAAATGAGTCTTAAATTTGGTCTTTTTATTTTATCTATTGTATCCCTGAGATCCAATTCGATTTTTTCAATTTTTTTTCCCCATTCTTTCTTTTGTTCTTTCATTTTCCATTCTGTTGTACTCCAGGTGACTGACTCATTGTTCAGCTTCCTCTAGTCTTGTACTATGAGTATCCAGAATCTTTTTAATTTGGCCAACAATTTCTTTTATCTCCATAAGATCATCTATTTTTTTATTTATTCTTGCAGTTTCTTCTTTATGCTCTTCTAGGCTCTTCTTCATGTCTTTTATATCCTGTGCCATGCTCTTCTTCATGTCGTTTATATCCTGTGCCATGGTCTCATTTTTGTCTTTAGTTCTTTGATTAATTGCTCCAAGTACTGAGTCTCCTCTGATCTTTTGATTTGGGTGTTTGGGTTTGGGTTATCCATATCATCTGGTTTTTTCACATGCTTTAAAATTTTCTGTTGTTTTTGGGCTCTTGGCATTTGCTTTACTTGATAGGGTTCTTTTGTATATGAAGGATTATTCAGACACCAATCTCTTACTTGTCAGATCTACAGCTTGGTGGCGTACAATTTCTCTAACTAACCAGCAGATGGCATCGCAAGTCACCTATTCCCCTCAAGTCAGTTCTCCCCAACTTTGTCTCTGTGGTGTGTGGGGGTCTGGTTCTTGTGGAGTCCAACTGGTGCACCAAGTTTGGATGTGTTGTTGATGCTGCCCGCCATGAATGTGGGGCGTGTGTCTGAGTGGTTAGGGAGGCAGGGCAGCTTTAATAATCAAACCTCCCAGGTGTTCCTGGAGATTTAAGGCTGTTGCAAGAGTCTAAACCTTTGTTTCAGTCTCACCACAGATTGTCTCTGCCACTGACCCACAAGTCTTTGGTATTGGTGTAGGGTCCCTGGGATTTCCGGGTGGGTTCTTCTTCCCAGCCATACCCTTCTAGGGCCTCCGCTGAGGGAAGGCTGTGCTACATCACAAGTGTGCACCATCCCTCAAGGGAAGCCCTGGGCCACCGGGCCGTGCAGGGGCATTCCCAGCCTGCTGTAAAGATGGCTGAATGGGACATGTTAATTTCCCCCATTTTCACACAGCTCCACCTTCCCAGCTCTGGGACAATTAGCTGTGGGTGCGTGAAAGCCTATTGTCCACACCCAATATTGTGGCATGTGCACAGTGTTGCTGGAATCACTTCCAGTCCCACTGGATCCCTTGGCGCGGCTCCGGGCTGTGGCTCCGGCACCAGGTGTTCCCAGCCTGCCGGGGAGATGGCTGCAAGGGGCATGTTTTTTTTCCCTTTTGGCTCACCTCTGCCCTCCTCACTCCAAGACTGTGCGTGAAAGGCTATCTTCCATGCCAGATGTTGAGGTGTTCATGCAGCCCATCCCTGCCGTGCTTCACTGTGTGGTTCTCGCTGCCATATCTGCAGCCGCTTTTGGGCTTTTTAAAAAAGAACTAGTCTGCCTCCAAACACCAACCCATGGTTTCCCCACACCGCAGCGTGGCTGCCAGACATTCAGCAGGCTCACTCACTCATTTCAGAGCGCAGACTCCCAGTTTCACTAAGTGCATGGTCCTTGTGGATTTAGCAGATCTTGTCCAGCTGGTGCATCACTGGAACTGGTGTTCTGGGTCACTTTCTGGCCTCCATCTAGTATTTTTCAAGGAGGTGTTTTTTTGCCCTGTCTCTCCTAGCCACCATCTTAGGTTTTCCTGTATTTGTTTTTTAATGGCTACTCGCTTAAGTTAAAAACAATTTTCAACTGATACAATGTATATCTAAGATATGGACCTTCAAAATTATACTTCATTTCTACCTTACTTTAGTTCTCCCAGTGTAACACCCCCTCCCAAAATCTCTGTCCAGAGAGATATCAGTGAAAATCTCCATCTGCTTTCGAGAAAACTGACCTCCAACACAAAAAAGATGTAGCAAAAAAATCTAATTATACATAGTGTTTATATCTAGTGTTAGGTAAGGTCTCATGCCAGTTCTAAGTAAAAATTCAAATAAACGTAACTAGACTGTTGTGACCCACTGTAGTAGTTATCTAGTGCTGTGTAACAAATTACCTCGGAACTTAGTTTTTAGAAACAAAAATAAGCATTTATTTTCTCATGGTTTCTGTGGGTCAGGAATCCAAGTGCAGCTTAGCATATAGTATAATGCTTAGTAAGATTCTGGCTCAGTGTCTTTCATGACATTTTAGCCAAGATGTCACCTGGAGCTGCAGTCATCTAAAGTTATTGGAAAGCTTGACTGAAGCTAGTCCTGACTGAGGCTCACTCACAGGGCTATTAAACTGGTTCTAGATCTTGGCAGGCGGCTTCACCCATGGACTGCTCCATCGGGACCCTTGAGTGAATAAGGACGTGATGACTGGCTTCCCCTGAGTGAGTGATACAAGCAAGAGCAAGGCAGAGTGGCAATGGCTTTTATAACGTAGCCCCAGAAGTCACTTTTCATAGTTTCTGCCGCATTTTCTTGATTAGAAGTGAGTTACTAAGTCCATTTACATTCCAGGAGGGGTGGAGGAGGGATTTTTACTTTGCCATTTGATAAGGAGGACTATCTAAGAATTTGTGGACATGTTTTTAAACCACCACAGCATCCACATCCACTTCTTCAGTCTCTCCCAAGCCCTGTCTATTTGTGTGTAAATAGTTTTTAAACATTTCAGTATCTCAATGTTAAATATTCCCTTAAGCAATAAATGGTTTTCAAATCTTTGTTGCTCATTTCTTTCCTTAATTTTCCATAGACTTCTCCATTCCAAGTTATACAATGTTGCTCAAAAATAAATCTTCTGAGTAATTTGAGGTTCAATTATATGGCATTTCTGCTCCTGAATTGACATCCATAAAATCAATTTTAATCCATTCATATGCGGCTAAGTAAAATATTTTACAAGACATTGGATCAAACATCTGTTCAATTTCTTTTGACTATTACTTCAGTAATTCAATTATTTTGGGGAAAAGCAATTAAATCAGTTTCTCATAAGTATGGAGTGATTATTGTTCATATTTCACATCCTTTACAACACTTAAGTGAGAGTCATCGTTTTTCAATAAATCATCTGTTCCATTATTTTACTAAAAGCTAAAGCAATCTTATTTACTTAAATGTTCTGTGTCACTATTGAAGTCTATTTCTTAGGCACAATGACAAAGAGTGTTTATCTTATTGTTCCAAAATTAAAGGTATATTTCTTTTCTGGTTGATTGATTTGTGTTGCTGAAAAACAATTGCAGGTATTCTCAGAAAATGTTAAAGTGAAACAAGAGTCCGCAAGCAAAAACCATACAGATAAACATAAAAATCACTTCTTCCTCACTAAGTCCACCAATTGGTTTTATAGAATAACAAAAATGAGCAACAAAGATTTGAAAACCATTTATTGCTTAAGGGAATGTTTAACATTGAGATAATTAGGTCAATCAACCTGCTATTTCAGTGAAAAAGTAATCAGACCAGATGTGTAATGTATTTATTCATTTAACAAACATTTATTGTATGCCTACAATGTACTAAAGATGAATTAAGTCCTTAAATGTCTTAAACTCTTAAAGGATTATGGTTCCCACACTTTTTTCAAAGTAAAACTTAGCACCCATTTCCAGTGTAGCAAAATAAGCTCCTGTTGGATCTGTCCTCCCTGCAGATGTCTACTATTAATTTTGGGTAAAATAAAATAAAATAAAAATGACCTGAAGGCATTAGAGAGTGGGAAAAAAAAAAAAAAAAAGAAGGCAAATTCTGGAGGGAATTAAAAGAGGTCTACCTTGATTGAATTGAAAATTACTTCAATCGAAACAGCTATGCAAGGAGCCCCAGTGGACCCAAGCATTAATGACAGCAGTTATAATTTGAGGGCCATAACAATTAAACCCTAAAGAAATGAATAAAGCAAATGGGTGCAACCACAACAAAGTAACTGCTATAAAATAAAGATGAATCCCTATTTCACCCTTTAAAACAACATTTCAATTAGATCCAGATTCAAATGCAGAGAATAATACCACAGGAGTACTAGAGTGAAATAACAGCTATGATCTAGCACAACCCATTAAACATTTTCAACACTAAAATATGATGAATGATAATACCCCACACTATGCTTAAAAAAATACTTCAGCATTTGTCATTCCCTGCTTCCTGGAATATTCCCTCTGCTGCCTCGGCTATGTTTTAACAGGTTATCTATGGTTGTGGACTTTGCTGAAATGGTAGGGGCAGTCTCTAAACTGCAGAGATTAAAATATGACCTATGGAATTGAAATTGCAAATAACTTGTCAAAATTGATCAGAGTAGCTAATTAGGGAGTGCTTCACCCTTCATAGTCCTCACCAGGAGACCTGCTATGTATCTGAGCTATTGATGCAATTGGAGCTGCAGTTGTGTTATACTTCAACTAAAATATTCCAAAGTTCATTTCCTTACATTCAATCAATAATATGTCCATTAAGGAAAGAAACCATATTAGAGGTAAAAGTAAAAAGAGTGGAGACATCTTTTTGCTCTGAAGAAGCTCAGTTTCTGAAAACTGTTTTTAATTCTTGGGAACCCTCAAATCTAAACCTCTCCTCCTATCTTCTCAGTGGATGTCTTTGGTCTCCCTTTCCACATTTCTCATTCTGAAATGTTAGAATAACTAATCAGAATCAGAATAGTTTATATGGGCACCTGGTATTTCTTTTAACTAAACTAAATATTACACCATTACTTTTTCCTCCATCCTCCCAATTGGGCAAATATAAAAACAACAAAATCAAAGTTCTGTTTCGGTAATGAACTCACAAAACAGTTGATCTAGGTCTGTACATCTTATTTGCTTTCTGTAACACTGTTTTTGAAGTTATTTAAAATTTTGAAGGGTAAGGAACAATCTGTATCTTGAGCGGTTTGCATTTTACTGCAGAAAAAAAAAAATGTGACAACAAACATGATCTGCACAAGGGAGAAAGGAATCAAGATAAACTATCCCAAGGGTGTTTTGGAATTAATTTTACCATTTTCTAAAACACAATAAGACATTGTTTCCCGCTTGCACCCTCCTGAAATTCCTAGAACAGTGGGATAGCAGCAGGCCTAGGAGAAGTTTATCCACCACATATGCCAATGTATCAGCAGTTTTTCCACTTGCTTCTCCTCCCCTCAATGGTTGCAACCTTTCTGAGAAAGACCAGGGTCCTGGTTTCTCCCAGACACTGGGAGAGCAAGAGGAGGCCGGCCATTCACCACTCATGTCGCCTTGATTGTGCCTCCCTCTTCCCTTGAGTTAGGCATTTCTCAGGTGCTTTATTATGAAAGGAGCATAATGCCTAAGCATTAATTGCTTAAAAATTTTGAGATAAGAAATCTTGCTCAAGCTGTGCTCACTCACAGGGCACATTTTGTGCTGCCCCAGGACAGCAGCTCAGAGGCATATCTAAGTCAGAGAACAATCAGTTCTTCAATCCTGGTCTGACATCCTCCCCGGTAAAAATGCAGCTCAAAATTGCTCTTAAAATCCCTTTACATACTTCAGGTAGATAAGAGTCTGAGTAGACCATTGTCTCAGAACTGTTCTCTCTTTTTTTACAGTTAACTTTTGGGGAACCTATTTCCGGCTGACAGTATTAAGTTTGGAGAAGTTATGATGTTACAGATGAATGTTCTGCCCTCAAGTCAGTTTACACTGCACTTTAAAGGCAGTGGCCAAAGCTGCAGAGTCCTCATAGTTTACCAAAGTCAAGGCAAATTAGAAAAGGGAGGTTTACCCAATGCTTTGGCTCAGAAGCCAATGGTGCATGTCTCCCAGATTCTGACTGTCACCCAGGGTAGGGTTTATGGATGTACAACCTGTACAGTCACCCAGGGCCCCACCCCCAGAAGTCCCTTATGCTGTTTGATGCCCTGCTTTTGCAGTATTGAAATTCTTAATAATTTTTTCAGTAAGTCCCTGCATTTTCATTTTGTAGTGGGCCCCGCATATTATGTAGCCAGTTCTATTGTCACTTCTGCCTCTTTGTTTACATCATGAAGCAGGAAAAAAGAAAAGGAAGAGCCAGTTGAAACCTGTGTGGCTAATGGTCAGTGATGGCCTGGGGGCTCCATAAGATTCTTCTCCATCCCTTTTGCCAGTCTGAGACATTCAGCACATTTTAAAATTATACCCTCTGACTCCCCTGTTACCATCTGCTCTGATTTCAAATAAGAAGCTGAACAGCAGTAAAATCTATGCTCACACCTTCTTTTCATACTCCCTGGAAATAGCTATTATGTGTAATAGAGCTATAGGGCAGGAATATGCTATCACATGAAGTCCTGGGAAGGAGATTGGGGAAGAGTGAAAACGTAGTGAAAGGGACTCTATGAGAAGAAAATGAAAAGAGATCACTGACCCTCAGGAAGGAGTAAAAGCACCCCAGAAAATGACCCAGTTCCCCACCTACTCCAGAATCGGCAGAGACCTGTGATGTAGAGTCATGACAAGTGGACAAGTGTTACAAGGCCCAAGTGGAGCCTCAGGAGGCGGTCAAGATTGCAGCCTGAGCAATTAGGAGGGAGATGACAGCAATTTAACAGATGCACTTCTGTTTGTTTGGGTTTGGAGGTTTTTTCCCCCCAGCACTCAGCCCTTGCACATTCAAGGGTGAACCTCAGGAGGGGAAAAGAGAAAGAGCTATTGACCCCTGGGAAGAGTATCTGGCTTGTGTGTCAGGTAGGCGTGTATGGTACTGGGGGCGGGAGATGGCAGTCAGGTCTACAGTAGAATGTTGAGAAAATAGGGAGGATGAATGCAGAAGCAAGCAACCCCAGTGTCTCAGATGACAGCCTGAAGAAGGAATAGCACTCCAATATCTTGGGTGATATGAATGGGCTACTCAGTCTCAGGTCATCCAGGAACCTCATGACTCCCATTTGCAAACTACATTAATGTTTGATATATGCCATATAATATTTTATCTTAATCAAACTTCTTAATTAAACTTTATGGGGAGAACGCTTGTCTTTTATTTCATATATTCTCAGGAGTGCCAGAAAAGGGAAATGTACCACCAGGAATTATTCCATAAAAGTAATTACCTGGAGGAATTAATGAAACAAATGAACCAATTCAGGTGTTACACATACTATTAGTCACATTTGAAAAATCTTAGTACAAACAAAATATTTTTCTTCTCTGTGGCTGGTATCAGCTCTGAAGAGGAGCTGGTATCAGCAATTCAGTGCTGAAGGGACGACTGTGGGCATTATGACAACAAAAGAAAGAGCAGCAGACTGGGAAGATTAAGTCTGGATCTAACTCCAATTTGACTACAACCTAACTACAGGACCTTTGCCTATTGTTTTCTGAGTGGACCTCAAGTGAAAAGCCAGCAACTCAGTATCACCTGGGAACTTATCAGAAACGCACATTCTCAAGCTTTGTCTAAGACCTACTGAGCCAGAAACTCCGAGGCTGCAGTCCAGGAATCTGTGATTTAACAAGCCATCCAGGTGATTTTAATGCTTCTGAAGTTTGAGAACCAACTTCCTTTACAGCTCAAAAATTCTATAGCATTGTCTTCATCACCAGTAATATTTATCAATGGCTTACTCTGTGTATCTGACTGTTCTTGGTAATTTAGGTACAGTAACCCACTTAATCATTGCAACAACTCTGGGAGATCAATTATTATTATCACCACTTGGCAAATGAGAAAACCAGGGTCGGAGGGCACTGGTGGAAACATGCTGCCCAGACCCTTCTTCAAAGAAGAGCTTGTTCCCCATCTGTCAGCTCCTCAGGGCTTGCCTCAGCCACAGAGAGCCATCTCACCCAAGGACATGTCCTTTCCAGGGAGACCCACATTAATTAATAAATCACAACAGGTTTAAAGGACTGATCCCCACTGTGGGACAACTGTGACAGGCAAGCATGTGACAGGCATGCTCCAGAGCACCCCATAGGGTTGGCCAAGGCTTTGTAAGACCTGCATCACTGTTTGAATTCTCCCTCTGCCCAATCTCGCTTGCTCCCTCTTCCTTCCACATCTGTTGATCCCTAAATATCCCCCACACCAAATTGCTTCTCATTTATATATATATTTATATATAAATTTAAGCAATAGCCATCAATAAAAAGGAACCCTTCACTGGGAAGAGACACAAAAAAATGTAATGGCCAGGATAAGTCTTTTAGTGCAACATGCTTAATATTGGCTGCTTATAAGAATTACTAGAGATTCTAATTTAATTAGTCTGAGGTTCAGGCTAGGCATTATAATATTTTTTTAATTCCCCAAGTGATTCCAGCATTCAGACAAGGATGAGAACTATTGACTCAGAGTAACCCAATTCTCATTACACAGCAATCAGTTTGTTATAGAAGGTATTAATAGGTAATAAATTTGGAATGACACTTAAGTATATGTCATTTCATAAGGTGAGTTAGTCAATAGATTTCATAGCATACAAGGGATTTCTCCTGATAGTAATAAGACAAACAAAAGTGATTTTCTATTGTGAGGTAGTGGGGTGGGTATGCAAATTTCACTTTTACACTGAAAATCAGCCTATTTGAACCAGAACCACAAAAGCTACAATTGGCCAGCCTGAGAATAACACAAAGATTCTAGGTTATTGGCTTCTTCCTAATAATAAAAGTGGTTAACCATGTAGAACTTTATACTTCACACAGGATTTCAGACATTATATCATTTAATATCCATGGATTAAACTCTGTGAGGTGGTTGTGGGTAGGCATTACTTTATTTTACAGAACCTGAAAGGTTTAGTAACCTGTCTAATGACACTGCTCTCTCCCCTTTCCCTAAAAATCCTTAGGAAACTGCCTTGGCTCAAACAGAGAAAACTAAAGACTCAACACAAACACACAAATGAAATGTTTGTAGTGAATATGGGCAGAACACAATCAGGTAGAGGTGGAACATAATTCTACCACAGAAGAGAAAGAGTGATAGTGAGGCTGTGATAATGAGGATTCGTAAGGTCCAACCATAATTAACACACAATCCAATGAGAGGCAAGAAACAAGTCATGCTGCCTTTTTCCATGTCACTGAACAAGAACATGAGCCCAGATCTACCTCGTGGAGTAGTGTTTTTTTTTTTTGGATTGCAGAAATTGTGGAATTTCAGAACAATCATGCATAAAATACAGGATTCCCATATATCACCCTATTATTATTAACAACTTGCTTTGGTATGGTACATTTATTACAATTGAGAGCACATATTTATAACCGTACTATTAATTATAGTCTGTAGTTAACTTAAGGTTCACTGTCTGTGTAGTGGAGTTCCATGGATTTGACACTGAGCCTCTTTTCATGTTCTTTTTGGCCATTTGTATATCTTCCTTGGAAAGATGTCTGTTCAAGTCTTTTGCCCATTTTTAAATTGGGTTATTTGGTTTTTTGTTGTTAAGTTGAAGGATTTCTTTATTTATTCTGGATGTTAATCTCTTATTGGATATGTTTTCCCATCATATACGTTTTTGTTTTGCTTTCATGAGGAAGTGCGTTTAGGCACAAAAGCTTTTAATTTTTATGAGGTCCCATTTGTCTATTTTCTTTTCTTTTGTTGTTTTTGCTTTAGGTGTAAAGTCTATGAAACCATTACGTAACACAAATCCCTAAAGATGCTTCCCCACATTTTCTTCTAGGAGTTTAATAGTCTAGCTCTTATATTTAGGTCTTTGATCCATTTGAGTTGATTTTTTATAAGGTGTCAGCTAGGGATCCTCCTTGTTTCTTTTGCAAATGGAGACCCATTTTTCCCAGCACCGTTAATTGAAGAGACTGATATTTCCCAATTGAGTGGTCTTTTCCCCCTTGTCAAAAATCAGTTCGCCATAAATGTGAGAGTTGATTTCTGAGCTCTCAATTCTATTCCATTGGTCTATATGTATGTTAACTATACCATGCTGTTTTTATTACTGTGGCTTTGTAATAAATTTTAAGTTTGGGAGATGTGTGTCCTCCAACTTCATTCTTCTTTTTCAAGATGACTTTGGCTATTCATATAAACATGATGATTGGCTTTTCCATTTCTGCAAAGAAGGTTGTTAGAATTTTGCATTGAATCTGTAAATTGCTTTGGGTAGAATTGACATCTTAACAATATTTCATCTTCCAATCTATGAACACAGAATTTCCTTCCATTTATTTAGGTCTTATTTGATATCTTTTAGCAATATTTTGTAGTTTTCTGTGTATAAGTCATTTACATCCTTGATTAGATATATTCCTCAATATTTGATTCTTTTAGTTTCTATTGCAAATGGAATGTTTTCTTGGTTTCTTCGTCCAATTAATTGCTTGTGTATAAAAACACTGCAGGGGATTTCCAGGTAAGATGGTGGAGTAGAGAGCTTCAAAACTCAGTTCACCCTCCAAGGCAGCTATTAAACAGCCAGGAACAGTGTGAATCTGCTGCTCAGGGACTCTGGAGACCAGAAGAACACTGTATACCATCCAGGGAAGAGCCAAAAGAAGAGACTGATTACCTGAGGCAACAATCTTTAAGTAAAATGCTCCACGCTGGTGTCCATCCCCTACTGTCCTGGCAGGCCACCCTGGATCCAGTCCCTGACTGGAAATAGAAGTCCTTTTCCCCATGAACAGGGGGATCAGGCACAACCAAGCACTGATGGCACTCACTGATTAGTGAATTTGGAACTGAGGGCAGCTACAGTTTCAACAAACCCAGGACAAAAAGCAGCCAGCAGCCTCTGTTTCAACCCCACCTCCATCAGTCACAGTGCCTTCTTAGAGTTGTGGGGAACAGTTTGCTGAAGGGTGGCTCTTCCCTAAGAAAAGTGAGAGTCACAGCCCAGCACTCTTCAAGGCTTTTGATCAGCAAATTCAGATCACTGGGTCCAGACTCCATGCTAGAGTTTCAACCTGCCCCAGAAAAAGTGGCTGGCAGCCTCTGTTTCAACCCTGCCCCCAACAGGGGCAGAAATGGTTGAGACTTAAAGCTGTGATGCCACCTTAGGACTGTGGGGAACAGTTTGCTGAAGAGTGACATCTGGTAGGTTTGCAGGAAAGTACAGTTTGGGTGAGGAGACAAAGAGAAATTTGGCGTCCTTCTGGGAAAACTCTCTAGGGCATTGTGGAACTGATATGTGCCCCCTTCATGGGTCTCTGGACCTGTTTTGAGTGGGAAATACTGACTTGGGAAAGTCCTCTTCAGGGTGACCTTCCACCCAAAATTTTCCCTCCAGGAAAAAGCAGCTAGAAACAATGAAAGGAGTTTTAAAAATCTATAGAGGCAATCAAAAACAAATAGAACAGATCAACATTCCCAGAGAAGGAAGAGAGGAAAGGAAGCTTTCTCCTGGGAGGTAAGCAATTGCACGAACAGTGCAATCTCAAACATTGTACCATATATTTAGGGCAAGGATCAAATGAATAATAGCTGAAAAAATCTGATGAGTTAAACATGAGCTATCTTAAAGGTCTATAATAAGTTGAACCAAGTGTCAAAGAAGTGCATAGCACAAAGTCAATCAACAAGAAACCCCCTAGGCTAGAGAAAGAAACTGATCTCCAGAGTAAACTCACCAAGAAAATCAGATGCCTAGTCACCAGCAAAAAATTACAGACATACTAAGAAACAGGAAATATGGCCCAGTTAAAGGAACAAATTAAAACTTCAGAGGAGACAATTTGGAAAAATGAATCAAAGATGTTCAAACAAATATCCTAAGTCAATTTAAGGAGGTAAAGGAAACTATGACTTAAGAGATAAAGGCCATTAAGAAGGAACTGTGTGAGCATAAAGAAGAATTTGAAAACATAAAAAGAAACATAAAAGAAATAATGGGAATGAAAGACATAATAGAAGAAATTAAAAATACACTAAATGCATACAACAGCAGATTTCAACATGCAGAAGAAATAATCAGGGAGCTAGAAGACAGGACATTTGAAATCTTACAGACAGAAGAACAGACAGAGTAAAAATGGGGAAAATTGAGCAGGGTCTCAGTGAATAGAATTAAGAACAGCACACACAAACATATATATTATGGGTATCCCAGAATGAGAAGAGAAGGGAAAGGTTGCAGAAAGATTATTTCAGGAAATAATGGCCAAAAATTTCCCAACTCTTATGAAGGACATAAATACACATGTTCAAGAAATGCAACATACTCCAAATAGAATAAATCCTAATAGACCTAGTCTGAGACACATACTAATAAGATTGTCAAATACCAGAGATAAGGAGAGGATCCTGAAAGTAGCAAGAGAAAAGTGATTCATCATATACTAGAGCAACACATAAGATTAAGTACCAATTTCTCATCAGAAACCACGGAGGTGAGAAGGTAATGATATGATGTATTTAAGATACCTAAAGAGAAAAACTGCCAGCCAAGAATTCTTTCTCCAGCAAAACTGTCCTTGAAAAATGAGGGAGAGTTTAAAATATTCACAGGAAAGCAGAAAATGAGAGATTTCATCAACAAGAGACCTGCGCTACAAGAAATGCTAACAGGAGTTCTGCAGGCTGATAGGAAAAGACTGAATAGAGATATTTGGTGGACAGTATAGAAATGAAGATGAATAGTAAGGATAGCTAAAAGGGTAAAAAGGGAGACAAAAAAAAAAGATATGGCTTATAAAAACCAAAGGATAAAATGGTTGAAATAAGTACTGCTTTTCTAATAGTAACACTGAATGCTAATGGAGTAAATTCCTCAATCAATAGACACATATTGGCAGAATAGAGAAAAGAAATATGATCCATCTATATGCTGTTTACCAGAGACTCACCTTAAAACCATTGACACAAATAGGTTGAAAGTGAAAGATTGGGAAAAGATACTCCACACAGACAGTAACCAAAAAAGAACTGAGGTAGCTATACTAATATCAGACAAAATAGACTTTAAATGTACAACCATTAAAAGAGACAAAGAAGGATGCTACATAGTAATACAAGGGGGAATCCACCAAGAAGAAATAACAATCATAAATATTTATGCACCTAATCAGGGTCCCCCAAAATACATGAGGCAAACACTGGCAAAAATGACAGGAGAAATAGACGTCTCTACCATGATAGCTGGAGATTTCAATTCACCACTTTCATCAGTAGATTGAACATCTAGACAGAAGAGCAATAAGGAAATATGATAAATATGAATAATATGATAAATGAACTAGACCTAACAACATATACAGAACATTCCACCCCAAAACAGCAGGATATACATGCTTCTCAAGTGCTCATGGACCTTTCTCCAGGGAAGAATACATGTTGGGTCACAAAAGAAGTCTCAATAAATTTAAAATGATTGAAATTATACAAAGCATCTACTTACCATACTGGAATGAAACTGGAAATCAATAACAGGTGGAGAACCGGAAAATTCACAAATATATGGAAGTTAAACAACACTCTCTTAAACAATTGGTGGTTCACAAAAGAAATTACCAGAACAATAAGTAAATATCTAGAGATGAATAAAAATGAGAACCCAAAATATCAAAACTTATGGGATGCAGAGAAGGCAGTGCCGAGAGGGGAATTTATAACCCTAAATAAGACCTAAAAAAAAAAGAGAGAATGAACTAAAATCAAAGACCTAACTGTACACCTGGAGGAACTAGAAAAAGAAAGAAAACTAATTCCAAAGCAAGCAGAAAGAAAGAAATAATAAAAATTAGAGCAGAGAGAAATGAAATTGAAAATAAGAAATACAGAGAATCAGCAAAACCAAAAGTTGGTTCTTTGAGAAGAACAATAAAATTGATCTTATCTAGACTAACAAAGAAAAAAGACAGAAAGTAGATACAAATAAATAAAATCAGAAATGAGAAGGGGGTCATTACTGCTAACCCCACAGAAATAAAAAGGATCATAAATTGATAGCATGAACAACTGTGTATGCCAACAAATTAGACAACTTAGATGAAATGAACAACTTCCCAGAAACACAAAAACAACCCACACTGACTCTAGAAGAAATTGAAGACCTCAACCAACCAATTAAAAGTAAAGACAATTGAGTCAGTCATCAAAAACTTCCCAAATAAAGAAAAGCCCAGAACAAGATGGCTTTAGGATGAATTATACCAATCATTTGAAGAATTAATACCAATCCTGCTCAAACTCTTCCAGAAAATTGAGGAGGGAACACTACCTAACTTCTTCTAGAAAGCCAACACCACTGTAATACCAAAGCCAGATAAAGATATTACAAGAAAAGAAAATTGTAATTTTTCGCTAAGGAATACTTGCAGGTCGAATCAAACAGCACATTAAAAGAATCACACACCATCAAGTATTTTTATCTTAGGTATGCAAGGGTCATTAAACACAAGAAAATAAATTAATGTAATATACCACTTCAACAAATTAAGGAGGAAAAACTACATGATCATCTCAATTGATGTAGAAAAGGCATTTGACAAAATCCAGCATCTTTTCTTGATAAAACACTATGAAAGATAGGAATAGAAGGAAAATTCCTCAGCATGATAAAGGGCATATATGAAAAACTCACAGCTAACGTTGTATTCACTGGTGAAAGACTGAAAGCTTTCCCTCTAAGATCAGAACAAAACAAGGATACCCACTGTCACCATTGTTATTCAACATTGTGCTAGGAAGTCTCACTAGAGAACTTAGGCAAGAAAAAGAAATAAAAGGCCTCCAAAAAAGAAGGGAAAAAATAAAACTTTCACTGTTTGCAGATGACATGATCTTATATATAGAAAGTCCTGAAAAATCTACAACTAAGCTACTGGAGCTAATAAACAAGTTCAGTAAAATAGCAGAATGCAAGATAAACAGGCAAATTTCTGTAGTGTTTATATATACTACTAAGGAGTAATCTGAGGAGGAAATCAAGAAAAATTTTCCACTTACAATACAACTAAAAGAATTACATATCTAGGAATAAACTTAACCAAGGATATAAAAGACCTGTACACAGAAAACTATAAAACATTGCTTAAAGAAATCAAAGAAGACCTAAGTAAATGGAAGGACATGCCACGTTCATGGATTAGAAGACTAAATATTGTTAGTATGTCAATTCTACCTAAATTGACTTACAGTTTCAACACAATCCCAATCAAAATTTTAACAGCCTATTTTGCAGAGGATGGAAAAGCCAATCATCAAATTTATTTGGAAGGGAAAGGGACCCCAAGTAGCCAAAAACATTTTGGAAAAGAAGAAAGAAGTTAGAGAACTCTCACTTCCTAACTTTAAAGCATATTACAAAGCTATAGTGGTCAAAACAGCATATACTGGCGTAATGATAGATATATTGACCAATGGAATCAAACTGAGAGTCCAGAAATAGACCCTCACGTCTATGACCAACTGATTTTTGACAAGGCTGCCAACTCCGCTCAACTGGGACAAAACAGTCCCTTCAAAAAATAGGGCTGGGAGAACTGGATATCCATATCCAAAAGAATGAGAGGACCCCTTTCCCATACCTTATACAAAAATTAACTCAAAATGGATCAAAGATCTCTCTTTCTCTCAATATAAGAGCTAGACAAACTCCTAGAAGAAAATGTAGGGAAGCTTCTTCAGGACCTTTTATTGGGTAATGGTTTCTTCAACTTTATACCCAAAGCACAAGCAACAAAAGAAAAAATAGATAAATAGGATCTCATCAAAATTAAAAATTTTTGTGCCTCAAAGGACTTTGTCATGAAGGCAACCTACACAATGGGAGAAATATTTGGAATTCACATATCCAGTAAAGGATTAATATCCAGAATATATAATGAAATCCTTCAACTTAACAAAAAGACAAACAACCCAATTTAAAAATGGGGAGAAGAGTTGAGCATACATTGCCCCAAAGAAGATATACAAATGGCCAGAAAGTACATGAAAAGAGGCTCAACATCATTAGCCATTGGGGAAATGCACATCAAAATCACAATGAGATACCATTTCACACCCATTAGAATGGCTGCTCTTAAAAAAAAAAAACTGGAAAAAAAAATGTTGGAGAGGATACAGAGAAAACAGGGACACTCATTCATGGCTGGTGGGACTCTAAAATGGTGCAGCGCTATGGAAGACAGTTTGGCAGCTCCTCAAAAAGAAAGTACAGAACTGCTATATGACCCTGCAATCCCACTACTAGGTATATATCCCAAAGAACTGAAAGCAGGGGCTCAAACAGATATTTGCACACCAATGTTCATAGCAGCATTATTCACAATTGTCAAAAGATGGAAGCAATCCAAGTGTCCATCAACTGATGAGTGGATAAACAAAATGTAGCATATACATACAATGGAATATTATTCAACTGTAAAAAGAAATGGAGTCCTGATACATTCAGGACCTTGAAGACATCATGTTGAGTAAAATAAGTCAAAAAAAAAAGGGCAAATATTGTATGATCTCACTGTTTTGAAACAGTTAGGATAAGCAAACTCATAGACTGAAAATCTACTTTACAGGTTACCAGGGGATGGGGTAGGGATAGAGAATGGGAAGTTAAGCCTTAAAATGTACAGAATCATGGAAATGTTTTGGTAATGGATGGCAGTGATGGTGACACAACAATGTGAATGCAATTAACAGCACAATTATAAAAATGTGTGATCATAAATTCTAACAAAAGTTCCCATCAATGCAAGTTGTTGTTGTCAGGGTGGTATATGAGAATCCTATATTTTATCATGATTGTTTTGTAAACCCCCAAATTATGTAATTAAAAAAAAATGCAACAAGTGGTTGAAAGGGGAAGTTCTAGATCATCTATTTTACTAGCAGGAAAGTTAGAAAATAAAACATGGGACTGTACAACACAGTGAACCCTGTTGTGGGCAATCGACTGGGGTTAACAATACAAATATAAGAATGTTGTTTCATGAATTATAACAAATGCATGACACTATTTCAAGGTGCTAATAATAAGGTGATAGAAAAAATATACCTAATATAAACTAGGGACTATAGTTAACAGAAATATTTTAATATTCTTTCATCAGTTGTAGCAAGGTACCACACTAATGCAACATGTAAACAAAGGGGGATATATGGGAATGTTGTATTTTTTACCTGATTTATCTTTAAACACCCTCTCCAGTTTTAAAATAAATAAATAGGTGGATAAATAAGATTAATTTTACAAAAATAGTATGCTAAGTGAAAGAAACCAGACACAAAGTACTGCATATTCTATGATTCCATTTATATAAAATATACATATAAATAAATCTATAGAGACACAATTAGATTAGTTGTCATGTAGGGCTGGGAAAGGATAGAAGGATTGAGAGGTGACTGCTAAGGGGTATGGAGTTTTTCTTTTTGGAGTATTGAAAATGTTCTAAAATTGAGTGTGGTAATGAATGCATAATTTTGTGATTATACTAGAAGCCACTGATTGTATGTTTTGGATGGATTTATGGAATGTGAATTTATCTCAAATAAACTGCTTTACAAATGCAACAAGTGCTACAGGTTGGTCATTCATTTGGAATGAGAAATTAAGAATATCTTGATGAAATAAATGTACTTTGCATCTAAAAGGGACTATGCAAACCTGGAAGAGAGTTTAAGTGTGTGCAGTGGAGGAGATACAGTACTGGAAATACACCCTGTGGTCAACATCCTTTGTAAGGACTTTTCAGTTCAGAGAAGGAAGAAACAGGAAAATTTAATGAGCACTATCTAGCACGTAAAAAAACTATATGCATATGCTGATGGGCACTTGTTATCTGTTACCACTAGGGAAAATGAGACAGGAGGTCAGGCTTAAAAATAATTAGAAAAAAATAGGTTAAGATCTCAAACAAAGTAAATTAATTATTGTCAAATTAATTTTAATGGAAATTAATTTTAAACAGATGACTGCACAGTGTTTTATACACTCTTCCAAATATTTCTTTAAATTACTCTCAATTCTCCTTGTCCAAAAATAAAGCTATACTGTACTGCAACTTCCCCCACCTATTGTTGTTATTGTAACCAAAGATCCTTTAAAATTATCCAGTTATCAGGAAGACGGAATCTCTTAAATGTTTGTTTATGATATCTTTATTATTTTATTTAGGTAACATCATGTCTTTGAGTGGAAATTTTGCCTTACAAAAAGCATATATGTGGAACTAGAAATCTGCAGCGTTTTTGTTCCTAATTTCGGTAGACATTGCTAGGAAATATCTGTGATTGCTGTGAGTTACCACCAGAGGGAGCATGTGAGCTGTAAGAAGGAGCAGAGCCAGAAAAGAACCATCATTTAAACTGGAAAGAGAAACAATGATTACCTAATTTATGTATTTTGGGAATACAGATGTTTTATTTATATTCCATATTTAAAATATATGAATAAGATACAAAGACTAAAAGGATACACCTGTGTACTCCCACATAGCTTAAGAACTAAAACACAACCAATGCAGGGTAGAATAAACCCTCTGTGTAGTGTTTACTTTAACATCAGCCTCTCTCTATACCAGAGATAAACACCAAATTAGATACTTCTCGCCCCCATGCTTTTTTTAATAACTTTACTATGAATGAATGAATCCCTATAAAACTTATGGTGTTGTTTTGCCTGCTTTTAAACTTCATGTGGTATCCTACTAAATATATTCTTTTGTACCTTGTTTTCTTGTTTAATATTATATTTATGAGACTGATTCACATTGATACATGTAGTTTTAGATCATTCATTTCCAATGAATTTATAGCATTCCTTTGTATGAATATACTACAATTTCCATATCCATTAGCTACCTGTGTTCAGAATAAAGAACTCTTAAATTTAATAAGAAAATGATAAGCAAGCCAATAGAAAGATGGGCAGAAAGTATGTATACAATAGTATCATTTTATTCCTATTGCAAACAATGCTACAAAAGCATTCCTAAACATATTTCATTGTCTGCATGTAAGGGTTTCTCTAGAATATATACTCAGAGGTTATTATTCTAATACATATTCCCACAGCAGTGTCCTTATTGACACTTGATACTCTCAGATGTTTTTAATTTTTGCCTGACAGATGTGAAATAGTTACCCATCTTGGTTTTAATTCACATTATCATCACTACTAGTGAAGTTAAGTATTATGTCAAATGTTTATTAGTCATTAATGATTCCTTTTCTTTTTATTACCTATTCATATTTCCTGCCCATTTTTCTATTGCAGTTAGTCTTTTTCTTATTAAATTAAGTAGGGCTTTATCAACCCTTTACTGGACAGTGCCAGTTTGAATATATTATGTCCCCCAAAATGCCATTATCTTTGATGTAACCTTGTGTGGGCAGACATATCAGTATTAATTAGATTGTAATTCTTTAAGTGTTTCCATGGAGATGCGCCCCACCCAACTGCGGGTAATGACTCTGATTGGATAATTTCCATGGAGGTGTTGGCCAGCTCATTCAGGGTGGGTCTAAATTAAATTACTGGAGCACTATATAAGATCAGACAGGGGAGGCGGGGCAAGATGGCAGACTGGTGAGCTGTATGTTTTAGTTACTCCTCCAGGAAAGTAGGTAAAAAGCCAGGAACTGCGTGGACTGGACACCACAGAGCAATCTGTCTTTGGGCATACTTCATACAACACTCATGAAAACGTGGAACTGCTGAGATCAGCGAAATCTGTAAGTTTTTGCGGCCAGGGGACCCGCGCCCCTCCCTGCCAGGCTCAGTCCCGGGGGAGGAGGGGCTGTCAGCTCCAGGAAGGAGAAGGGAGAATTGCAGCGGCTGCTCTTATCGGAAACTCATTCTACTGATTCAAACTCCAACCATAGATAGACTGAGACCAGACACCAGAGACTCTGAGAGCAGCCAGCCCAGCAGAGAGGAGACAGGCATAGAAAAAAAACAACACGAAAAACTCCAAAATAAAAGCAGAGGATTTTTGGAGTTCTGGTGAACACAGAAAGGGGAAGGGCGGAGATCAGGCCTTGAGGCGCATATGCAAATCCTGAAGCAAGGCTGATCTCTCTGCCCTGTGCACCTTTCCTTAATGGCCCTGGTTGCTTTGTCTATTAGCATTTCAATAACCCATTAGATCTCTGAGGAGGGCCGTTTTTTTTTTTGTTTTTTTTTTTTTTTTAAATCCTTTTTGCTTTTTCTAAAACAATTACTCTAAGAAGCTCAATACAGAAAGCTTCAAAGAATTGAAATTTGGGCACGTCAAGTCAAGAGCAGAACTAAGAGAGCTCTGAGACAAAAGGCAATAATCCAGTGGCTGAGAAAATTCACTAAACAACACAACTTCCCAAGAAAAGGGGGGTGTCCGCTCACAGCCACCATTCTGGTGGACAGGAAACACTCCTGCCCATCGCCAGCCCCATAGCCCAGAGCTGCCCCAGACAACCCAGTGTGACGGAAGTGCTTCAAATAACAGGCACACACCACAAAACTGGGCGTGGACATTAGCCTTCCCTGCAACCTCAGCTGAATGTCCCAGAGCTGGGAAGGGGGAGCAGTGTGAATTAACAGAGCCCCATTCAGCCATCATTTGAGCAGACTGGGAGCCTCCCAACACAGCCCAGCAGCCCAGAACTGCCCTGGGGGGACGGCACTCACCTGTGACATAGCACAGTCATCCCTCAACAGAGGACCCGGGGTGCACAGCCTGGAAGAGGGGCCCACTTACAAGTCTCAGGAGCCATACGCCAATACCAAAGACTTGTGGGTCAGTGGCAGAGACAAACTGTGGCAGGACTGAACTGAAGGATTAGACTATTGCAGTAGCTTTAAAACTCTAGGATCATCAGGGAGATTTGATTGTTAGGGCCACCCCCCCTCCCCGACTGCCCAGAAACACGCCCCACATACAGGGCAGGCAACACCAACTACACACGCAAGCTTGGTACACCAATTGGGCCCCACAAGACTCACTCCCCCACTCACCAAAAAGGCTAAGCAGGGGAGATCTGGCTTGTGGAGAACAGGTGGCTCGTGGACGCCACCTGCTGGTTAGTTAGAGAAAGTGTACTCCACGAAGCTGTAGATCTGATAAATTAGAGATAAGGACTTCAACTGGTCTACAAACCCTAAAAGAACCCTATCAAGTTCAGCAAATGCCACGAGGCCAAAAACAACAGAAAATTATAAAGCATATGAAAAAACCAGACGATATGGATAACCCAAGCCCAAGCACCCAAATCAAAAGACCAGAAGAGACACACCTAGAGCAGCTACTCAAAGAACTAAAGATGAACAATGAGACCATAGTACGGGATATGAAGGAAATCAAGAAGACCCTAAAAGAGCATAAAGAAGACATTGCAAGACTAAATAAAAAAATGGATGATCTTATGGAAATTAAAGAAAATGTTGACCAAATTAAACAGATTCTGGACACTCATAGTACAAGACTAGAGGAAGTTGAACAACGAATCAGTGACCTGGAAGATGACAGAATGGAAAATGAAAGCATAAAAGAAAGAATGGGGAAAAAAATTGAAAAACTCGAAATGGACCTCAGGGATATGATAGATAATATGAAACGTCCGAATATAAGACTCATTGGTGTCCCAGAAGGGGAAGAGAAGGGTAAAGGTCTAGGAAGAGTATTCAAAGAAATTGTTGGGGAAAACTTCCCAAATCTTCTAAACAACATAAATACACAAATCATAAATGCTCAGCGAACTCCAAATAGAATAAATCCAAAAAAACCCACTCCGAGACATATACTGATCACACTGTCAAACATAGAAGAGAAGGAGCAAGTTCTGAAAGCAGCAAGAGAAAAGCAATTCACCACATACAAAGGAAACAGCATAAGACTAAGTAGTGACTACTCAGCAGCCACCATGGAGGCGAGAAGGCAGTGGCACGACATATTTAAAATTCTGAGTGAGAGGAATTTCCAGCCAAGAATACTTTATCCAGCAAAGCTCTCCTTCAAATTTGAGGGAGAGCTTAAATTTTTCACAGACAAAGAAATGCTGAGAGAATTTGCTAACAAGAGACCTGCCCTACTGGAGATACTAAAGGGAGCCCTACAGACAGAGAAACAAAGACAGGACAGAGAGACTTGGAGAAAGGTTCAGTACTAAAGAGATTCGGTATGGGTACAATAAAGGATATTAATAGAGAGAGGGAAAAATATGGCAAACATAATCCAAAGGATAAGATGGCCGATTCAAGAAATGCCTTCACGGTTTTAACGTTGAATGTAAATGGATTAAACTCCCCAATTAAAAGATATAGATTCGCAGAATGGATCAAAAAAAATGAACCATCAATATGTTGCATACAAGAGACTCATCTTAGACACAGGGACACAAAGAAACTGAAAGTGAAAGGATGGAAAAAAATATTACATGCAAGCTACAGCCAAAAGAAAGCAGGTGTAGCAATATTAATCTCAGATAAAATAGACTTCAAATGCAGGGAAGTTTTGAGAGACAAAGAAGGCCACTACATACTAATAAAAGGGGCAATTCAGCAAGAAGAAATAACAATCGTAAATGTCTATGCACCCAATCAAGGTGCCACAAAATACATGAGAGAAACATTGGCAAAACTAAAGGAAGCAATTGATGTTTCCACAATAATTGTGGGAGACTTCAACACATCACTCTCTCCTATAGATAGATCAACCAGACAGAAGACCAATAAGGAAATTGAAAACCTAAACAATCTGATAAATGAATTAGATTTAACAGACATCTACAGGACATTACATCCCAAATCACCAGGATACACATACTTTTCTAGTGCTCACGGAACTTTCTCCAGAATAGATCATATGCTGGGACATAAAACAAGCCTCAATAAATTTAAAAAGATTGAAATTATTCAAAGCACATTCTCTGACCACAATGGAATACAATTAGAAGTCAATAACCATCAGAGACTTAGAAAATTCACAAATACCTGGAGGTTAAACAACACACTCCTAAACAATCAGTGGGTTAAAGAAGAAATAGCAAGAGAAATTGCTAAATATATAGAGACGAATGAAAATGAGAACACAACATACCAAAACCTATGGGATGCAGCAAAAGCAGTGCTAAGGGGGAAATTTATAGCACTAAACGCATATATTAAAAAGGAAGAAAGAGCCAAAATCAAAGAACTAATGGATCAACTGAAGAAGCTAGAAAATGAACAGCAAACCAATCCTAAACCAAGTAGAAGAAAAGAAACAACAAGGATTAAAGCAGAAATAAATGACATAGAGAACAAAAAAACAATAGAGAGGATAAATATCACCAAAAGTTGGTTCTTTGAGAAGATCAACAAGATTGACAAGCCCCTAGCTAGACTGACAAAATCAAAAAGAGAGAAGACCCATATAAACAAAATAATGAATGAAAAAGGTGACATAACTGCAGATCCTGAAGAAATTAAAAAAATTATAAGAGGATATTATGAACAACTGTATGGCAACAAACTGGATAATGTAGAAGAAATGGACAATTTCCTGGAAACATATGAACAACCTAGACTGACCAGAGAAGAAATAGAAGACCTCAGCCAACCCATCACAAGCAAAGAGATCCAATCAGTCATCAAAAATCTTCCCACAAATAAATGCCCAGGGCCAGATGGCTTCACAGGGGAATTCTACCAAACTTTCCAGAAAGAACTGACACCAATCTTACTCAAACTCTTTCAAAACATTGAAGAAAATGGAACACTACCTAACTCATTTTATGAAGCTAACATCAATCTAATACCAAAACCAGGCAAAGATGCTACAAAAAAGGAAAACTACCGGCCAATCTCCCTAATGAATATAGATGCAAAAATCCTCAACAAAATACTTGCAAATCAAATCCAAAGACACATTAAAAAAATCATACACCATGACCAAGTGGGGTTCATTCCAGGCATGCAAGGATGGTTCAACATAAGAAAAACAATCAATGTATTACAACACATTAAAAACTCGAAAGGGAAAAATCAATTGATCATCTCAATAGATGCTGAAAAAGCATTTGACAAAATCCAACATCCCTTTTTGATAAAAACACTTCAAAAGGTAGGAATTGAAGGAAACTTCCTCAACATGATAAAGAGCATATATGAAAAACCCACAGCCAGCATAGTACTCAAAGGTGAGAGACTGAAAGCCTTCCCTCTAAGATCAGGAACAAGACAAGGATGCCCGCTGTCACCACTGTTATTCAACATTGTGCTGGAAGTGCTAGCCAGGGCAATCCGGCAAGACAAAGAAATAAAAGGCATCCAAATTGGAAAAGAAGAAGTAAAACTGTCATTGTTTGCAGATGATATGATCTTATATCTAGAAAACCCTGAGAAATCAACGATACACCTACTAGAGCTAATAAACAAATTAGCAAAGTAGCGGGATACAAGATTAATGCACATAAGTCAGTAATGTTTCTATATGCTAGAAATGAACAAACTGAAGAGACACTCAAGAAAAAGATACCATTTTCAATAGCAACTAAAAAAATCAAGTACCTAGGAATCAACTTAACCAAAGATGTAAAAGACCTATACAAAGAAAACTACATAACTCTACTAAAAGAAATAGAAGGGGACCTTAAAAGATGGAAAAATATTCCATGTTCATGGATAGGAAGGCTAAATGTCATTAAGATGTCAATTCTACCCAAACTCATCTACAGATTCAATGCAATCCCAATCAAAATTCCAACAACCTACTTTGCAGACTTGGAAAAGCTAGTTATCAAATTTATTTGGAAAGGGAAGATGCCTCGAATTGCTAAAGACACTCTAAAAAAGAAAAACGAAGTGGGAGGACTTACACTCCCTGACTTTGAAGCTTATTATAAAGCCACAGTTGTCAAAACAGCATGGTACTGGCACAAAGATAGACATATAGATCAATGGAATCGAATTGAGAATTCAGAGATAGACCCTCAGATCTATGGCCGACTGATCTTTGATAAGGCCCCCAAAGTCACCGAACTGAGCCATAACGGTCTTTTCAACAAATGGGGCTGGGAGAGTTGGATATCCATATCCAAAAGAATGAAAGAGGACCCCTACCTCACCCCCTACACAAAAATTAACTCAAAATGGACCAAAGATCTCAATATAAAAGAAAGTACCATAAAACTCCTAGAAGATAATGTAGGAAAACATCTTCAAGACCTTGTATTAGGAGGCCACTTCCTAGACTTTACACCCAAAGCACAAGCAACAAAAGAGAAAATAGATAAATGGGAACTCCTCAAGCTTAGAAGTTTCTGCACCTCAAAGGAATTTCTCAAAAAGGTAAAGAGGCAGCCAACTCAATGGGAAAAAATTTTTGGAAACCATGTATCTGACAAAAGACTGATATCTTGCATATACAAAGAAATCCTACAACTCAATGACAATAGTACAGACAGCCCAATTATAAAATGGGCAAAAGATATGAAAAGACAGTTCTCTGAAGAGGAAATACAAATGGCCAAGAAACACATGAAAAAATGTTCAGCTTCACTAGCTATTAGAGAGATGCAAATTAAGACCACAATGAGATACCATCTAACACCGGTTAGAATGGCTGCCATTAAACAAACAGGAAACTACAAATGCTGGAGGGGATGTGGAGAAATTGGAACTCTTATTCATTGTTGGTGGGACTGTATAATGGTTCAGCCACTCTGGAAGTCAGTCTGGCAGTTCCTTAGAAAACTAGATATAGAGCTACCATTCGATCCAGCGATTGCACTTCTCGGTATATACCCGGAAGATCGGAAAGCAGTGACACGAACAGATATCTGCACGCCAATGTTCATAGCAGCATTATTCACAATTGCCAAGAGATGGAAACAACCCAAATGTCCTTCAACAGATGAGTGGATAAATAAAATGTGGTATATACACACGATGGAATACTACGCGGCAGTAAGAAGGAACGATCTGGTGAAACATATGACAACATGGATGAACCTTGAAGACATAATGCTGAGCGAAATAAGCCAGGCACAAAAAGAGAAATATTATATGCTACCACTAATGTGAACTTTGAAAAATGTAAAACAAATGGTTTATAATGTAGAATGTAGGGGAACTAGCAGTAGAGAGCAATTAAGGAATGGGGAACAATAATCCAAGAAGAACAGATAAGCTATTTAACGTTCTGGGGATGCCCAGAAATGACTATGGTCTGTTAATTTCTGATGGATGTAGTAGGAACAAGTTCACTGAAATGTTGCTATATTATGTAACTTTCTTGGGGTAAAGTAGGAACATGTTGGAAGTTAAGCAGTTATCTTAGGTTAGTTGTCTTTTTCTTACTCCCTTGCTATGGTCTCTTTGAAATGTTCTTTTATTGTATGTTTGTTTTCTTTTTAACTTTTTTTTTCATACAGTTGATTTGAAAAAAGAAGGGAAAGTTAAAAAAAAAAAAAAAAAAGAAAGAAAAAAGACATACAAGGAAAAAAAAAAAAAAGATGTAGTGCCCCCTTGAGGAGCCTGTGGAGAATGCAGGGGTATTCGCCTACCCCACCTCCATGGTTGCTAACATGACCACAGACATAGGGGACTGGTGGTTTGATGGGTTGAGCCCTCTACCATAAGTTTTACCCTTGGGAAGACGGTTGCTGCAAAGGAGAGGCTAGGCCTCCCTGTATTTGTGCCTAAGAGTCTCCTCCTGAATGCCTCTTTGTTGCTCAGATGTGGCCCTCTCTCTCTGGCTAAGCCAACTTGAAAGGTGAAATCACTGCCCTCCCCCCTACGTGGGATCAGACACCCAGGGAAGTGAATCTCCCTGGCAACGTGGAATATGACTCCCGGGGAGGAATGTAGACCCGGCATCGTGGGATGGAGAACATCTTCTTGACCAAAAGGGGGATGTGAAAGGAAATGAAATAAGCTTCAGTGGCAGAGAGATTCCAAAACGAGCCGAGAGATCACTCTGGTGGGCACTCTTACGCACACTTTAGACAACCTTTTTTAGGTTCTAAAGAATTGGGGTAGCTGGTGGTGGATACCTGAAACTATTAAACTACAACCCAGAACCCATGAATCTCGAAGACAGTTGTATAAAAATGTAGCTTATGAGGGGTGACAGTGGGATTGGGAATGCCATAAGGACCAAACTCCACTTTGTCTAGTTTATGGATGGATGTGTAGAAAAGTAGGGGAAGCAAACAAACAGACAAAGGTACCTAGTGTTCTTTTTTACTTCAATTGCTCTTTTTCACTCTAATTATTATTCTTGTTATTTTTGTGTGTGTGCTAATGAAGGTGTCAGGGATTGATTTAGGTGATGAATGTACAACTATGTAATGGTACTGTAAACAATCGAAAGTACAATTTGTTTTGTATGACTGCGTGGTATGTGAATATATCTCAATAAAATGATGATAAAAAAAAAAAAAAAAAAAGATCAGACAGAAGGAGCAAGCTACTACAGCCAAGAGGAAAACTTTGAAGAAAGCACAGGAGCTACAGATGAGAGACAGTTTGAAGATGGCCATTGAAAGCAGACTCTTGCTCTGGAGAAGCTGAGAGAGGACAAATATCCCAAGTGCAATTAAGAGTGACATTTTTGAGGAACTGCAGCCTAGAGAGGAATGTCCTGAGAGAAAGCCATTTTGAAACCAGAACTTTGGAACAGATGCCAGCCACATGCCTTCCCAGCTAACAGAAGTTTTCTGGACACCATTGGCCATCCTCCAGTGAAGGTACCTGATGGCTGACGTGTTACCTTGGACACTTTATGGCCTTAAGACTGTAACTGTGTAACTAAATAAACCCCCTTTTATAAAAGCGAATCCGTCTCTGGTGTTTTGCATTCCAGCAGCATTAGCAAACTAGAACATGGACCTTTACCAATCCTTTGTTATATGCACTATAAATAACTTTTCCCAGTCTGTGGCTTGATTTTTTTTTTTGGGGGGGTGACTTTTTATTTAAAAGTTTTGTTTTATAACATATTCTATTTGTCAATCTATTTCTATATGGTTTGTACTTTTAGTAGATATTTTTTAAATTCCTCCATATCCTAAAGACAGTTTCTTTCATTTTCTTCTTAAATTTCTAAAGTTTGTTTTTTCCATATTTATCTTTAATCTACAATGAAATTTATTTTTGTGTTTGGTGTAAGAGAGGACTAATTGTTTTCCATATGGATAAACAATTATCCCATCCCCATTACTGAATAACCCACAAATTTGCAATTCCAACTGTATGACATATCAAACTTCCATATAATATGTCAGTGTGATGGTTAATCCTGTCTGTCAATTTGGCTAGGTTACAGTATCCAGTTGTTTGGTCAAACACTAGCCAAATTGTTACTAACTGAGGTATTTTGTAGATGGGATCAACATCTCCAATTAGTTAACCTTAAGTAAAAGAAACTACCCTCCATGATGTGGGTGGGCCTCATCCAATTAGTCAGAGGTCTTAGCAAGCATTGAGCATTCCAGACTTCAGGAGAATTTCTGCTTCAAGGCTTCAACATCAATTCTTACTAGAATTTCCAGCCTGCCAGCTTCCCCTAGGGAATTCAGACTCAAGACTTCAACATCACCTTTCCCAGAATTTCCAGCCTGCACCCTGCTCTACGGAATTTGAACTTGCCAATGCCCACGATTGCATGTGCCAATTCCTTATAATAAATTCCTTAATACAGACATATATGCATGCATGTATCTTGTTGGTTCTGTTTCTCTGGAGAACCTGACTGATACAGTTGGTCTGTTTCTATTCTGCTTTGTTAGTCTATTTGTCTTTATTCCAATATCACATTGTTTCATCTACTACAGACTAATACAAGTCCTCCCACTTTGCTCTACTTCAAGATTGTTTTGTCTATTTTTAGCCATATGAGTTTCTATATAAATATTACAATAAGTTTATCAGTTGCCATGAAAACTCTGAATATTTTATTGGCATGACATTTTATTTATGATGAATTTGGAAAGATTCAATCTCCTAATAATCTTGAGTCTTTCTATCCATGAACATGATATGCTTTCCATTGCTTAGGACTTCTTTAAAACATTATAATAAGGTTTTATAATTTTCCTCATGCATTTTTTAGAATGTTATAATAAATTATTCATATATAACTTATTTTATCTATATTGCATATTAAACCATTTTAAAATGACATTTTCTGATCATTTATTTCTTGTATATAGAAATTCCATATTTTACAATTTTACTGAGGCAAAATGTCCATAAAATAAATTGCAAAAATTCAAAGTATACACTTTAGTGTGTTTTCAAAGAGATATATACCCAATAACAATCAAGATCCAGAATAATTCCATCACCCCCAGAGTTTTCTTGTGTTCCTTGGCAATCCAACTCACTCTTCACCCATGTTGCTAAGCAACCACTGGCCTTATTTCTTTTCCTTTAAATTAGTTTGCTTTTGCAAAATGATCTATGAATGGTATCCTGCAGTATGTACTCTTTTATGAAGGTTTATTTCACTCAGCATAATTATTTTGAGATTCATCCATATTGCTGTATGTTAGTAATTCATTCTTGTCTTTACTATCCATTGTATGGGTATGCTACATTTTGTTTATTCATTTGCTTGCTGATGGATATTTGAGTTGTTTCCAATTTATGGCTCTTACAAAAGTAAAGCTGTTGCAAACATTCATGTACAAGTTTTTCTGTGGACATATGTTTCCATTTTCTTGGGTAAATCCTAGAAATACAATGGTAAGCTTCTTTTGATTTTAATTTGCATTTCCATGATCTCTAATGATGCTGAGCATTATTTCTTGTGCTTATCAGCCATAGAAATATTTTTTATACAATGTCTATTCAGTCTTTTGCACACTTTTTAAGTTTTTTCTCTTCTTCTTGAGTTGTAATAGCTTTTATGTATTCCTTCTGATACATGTGTTGCAAATATTTTCTCCCAGTCTTGCTTTTCAATTTCTTAACAGTGTCTTTCAAAGAGCAAAAGTCTGTAATTTTCATAAATTTATCAAATTATTTTCTCTTAGGATTGTTGCCTTTTTGTATCTTGTCTTAGTTTTCTAGGGCTGCTGCAACAAAGTGCACAAACTGGATGGCTTGAAACAGCAGAAATTTATTATCCCACAGCTCTGGAGACTAAATTCAAAATCTGTCCTTGCTTGTCTTTTCCTAGCTTCTGGTGATTTGCTGGCAATACTTGGGTTTCCATCTCTGCCTCAGTCATCACTTGAGCTTCTCCCCTGGATCTGTCTGCTGTCTTCTCTAAGGACACCAGTCATATTGGATTAGGGCATAACCTAATCTAGTTTTGTCTCATTTTAACTTAACCAATTCCATCTGAAATGACCCTATTCCCAAATAAGGTCAAATTCTGAGGCACTGGGGTTAGGACCTCAAAATGTCTATTTTGGTGGAACACATTTCAGCACATGATATATTCTAAGAAATCTTGGCACAACTACAGGCCACAAAGATTTTACCTATGTTTTATTTTAGAACTTTCATAATTTTTCCTTTAATATTGGGGTCTATCTGTGATCTTTTCCAAGTTAATTTTTGCCTGGGTATGAGGTGGAGATCAAGGAACATTTTCTTTCCATGTGAATATCCAGTTGTTTCAACACCCTTTGTGGAAAGGTTTTCCTTCCCCATTGAATGGTCTTGGTAACTTTGTCCCAAGAAAACTGTCCATATATCTGTGGCTCTATTATTGGACTTCCTTATTTATTCCCTTGGTCTCCAGGCTATTTTTTCACCAATATCAATCTGCCTTGAATACTGCAGCATTTAAAGTAAGCCCTGAAATGAAGTAGTTTAAATCTTCCAACTTCATTCTTTATTATTAAAGTTGCTTCAGCTTTAAGCATTCTAAGTCAAATGGATATACACATAAATTTTAAAACCAGCTTGTCAATTTTTACAAAAAGTCTTACAGAAATTTTGATTGGGAGTCCATTGAATCTATAGATCAACATCTCAAATATATCAAGTCTTCCAATAAATGGACATTTTGCTAGGCAGAATTTTTTAATTTCCCCCAAGTTCCCTCCCCCCACATTATACACATCCTTCATAAGCCCCTTCCCTTGACCTTAAATGTGGGAAGAACTGTGAATATGTTGGATTTCACCCCTGAATTTTGTTAAGTTATCTGGCAAAGGGATTTTGCAGATGTAATTAAGGTCCCAACCACTTGATTGTTGATTAATCAAAAGGGAGAGCATGGGTGGGCCTGACTTAATCAGGTAGGAGCCCTTAAAGAGGCAGAGATGCAAAACATGGGTGAGATGTCACCTAAGATTTCACCTGTGTAGCAGGTGGCCTCTAGGAGCTGGGATCAGCTCCTGATTAACAGCCAGCCAGAAAGCAGGAGCCTCAAGTGCAAGGAACGGAAATCTGCCAATAACCTGAATAAGTTTGGAAGAGGACTCTGAGCTCCAGATGAAAACCACAGTGCTGTCCAACACCTTGATTTTAGTTTCGTGAGACCCCGAACAGAAGACCCAGCTAATTCATACTCAGACTCCTGACCCAAGAAAACTGTGACAAAATAAGTTAGTGTTGTTTTAAGCTGCCACATGTGTGATAATTTGTTATGCAGTGAGAGAAAAACAAAGCAAACATAGTATGTCTCAATTTATTTAGGTCTCCTTTGATTTCTCTTATCAATGTTTAGTCATTTTAAGAATGTAATTTTACATGTGTTAGATTTATCCCTAAAGAGTTTGCATTTTAGTGCCATTGTAAATAGTACTTAAAAATTGTTTTCAGTACTTTCATTGCTAACATATAGAAATGCAAATGTTTTTTATATATTGACCTTGTGTCTCTTAAGGATTCTGTATCCCAGGCAGGCCTTCCAACAATGGCTAAGGATCCCCTTTACTTTAGGCCATTCTCACCTCTCTCTAGGCTTCATCTCTGGAGATGACTCTTCTATTTAATCAGAAAATGTTTCTCCATCATCTCTGTAGTGGTTTGGTGCTATTTACTCCCAGGAAACCATGTTCTTAAACTTAATCCTTATCTGTGGGTGTGAGCCCATTGTAAGTAGGAACTTCTGATGAGGTTACTTCAGTTAAGGTGTGGCCCTTAACTGAATCAGGATGGGTCCTAATCCTACTACTGGAATAAGCAGAATGAAATTCAGACAGAGAGAGAGAAAGAAAGAAAGCTACAGGAAGCAAGAAGCTGAAAGTCCGTGGGACCCGAAAGATAATGGAGAGGCCAGGAGAAACTACCATGTGCATTGCTATGTGACAGAGGAGCCAAGGACCAAGGATCACTGGCAGCCAGCCCCAGAACACCACAGTCTTCTGGAAGAAAGCACTGCCTTGATGATGCCTTTATTTGGACTTCTCCTGGCCTCAAAATTGTAAGCCAATGAATTCCCATTGTTTAAGCCAACCCATTGCATGCTATTTGCTTTAGCAATGAGGAAACTGAAACACTCTCCTACAGGGAAAATTTTGCCCACAGAAAAAGGGCAATCCAGGCAGAAACAAATCTATAGTTGTCATGCCAGCACATCCTCTAGAGGGAATGGTCTCTGTTTGATATAACCAAAGTTATTTATTATTTCAAACTATATTGGTCTATTCTACCATAAGAGTGTGACTTTCTCTCTGTGTCGGGTTTGGAGGACAGGTTTAAGGTATCCCAGAAGCTTGGGTTTAAAGAAAGGAGAGGGTAGGCTTCAGCTTGTAATGAATGTCTGCTTTGACTTCTAAAAGTGACCAGAGGCATGGAGAGAGGTGGACAGTGACATTGCATCCCTACCCCCCATCCCAGGTTCTTCCTTTTGTACCTGTTCAGAGGCCAGGTACTGCATGGGCTGATGCATTATAGTGCGCCATGAACTGAGGAATGCTATTAACTCAACTTTGCACCTGTGGTCCACAAAAATTAAAGCAAAAATAAAGAAAAAATTGAGAGTGCTGGACCAAGGGAGTGGTTCTCAGTCCTTTTAATCTCATCAACTAGTAATATTTCAAAAGCAGTATTTGGGGATTGACAAATTTTATCTAATAAGGACATTAAAAATCTAGTATAATATAGTATCTTCATTTATAAATAAAATGATATTTAAATGTATGAGCATATATTATTAGAATAAGGGACAGTTATTTAAATTAAAAAAATTAATACTTTTCTTATTTATATAATACTGTCACTACAAAAAACTTTAAACCACTATAAAATCAATCATCTAGGGGTTTGTCAAACTAAGAAAAGTCACTAAAGATTCAACCCTATAACCTGCTCAAGCAGTTTTTCTTCTCTTTGCCTTACTCACTTGAACTATATATATAGTTTCTAGAGGAAAGGGAGAGTTACACAAGAAGAATAGGATCAGAAATTGCCCACTCAGCTACCAGAAAGGGAAGAGTCAAGTAACTTCACGTATCAAAAATGTGGAAACTGGAGGTTTGGGGATGTTTACGTCATGAATTCAGATACATGGGAAGAATCTGCGTCCCTGGATCTCTTGATGAAGAATCACTGCCACCTGCCCACAGAGGCCTTTCCCCTTACTAATAAAGGCTGGGGAGACGGGTACTGCTCTCCGACTCTTACCATAGCCTCAATGAAGGAGTCTGTCATCTTCCCCTTCCACTACCTTTGTTTGTATCTAGAACATTGGGGAGAATGGAACTTCCTAGCTCCGTGGTGTACACGAAGGAGCTGTCAGGGAGGATGCTGTTGACCCCCCAAATTAAAACTGTCTCATGCTCAATAGCCCTTTTCACAGGTCACTTAACCGCACTTCCTGTCTTACCAGAGAGGGTGCAAACAGCTCTGTGTGAGTGGTACATGTGTGTGAATATGTCATCTTGGTTATCTGACTATTGGACTCAGGTGACTTATGAGCCACCAAAGTCTAACCTTGATTCACAGACAAGGACATTAAAAATGACCACTGGCCTGGCTATGGAGCCACCTGTCTTCAGGCTTGGACAGTGAACATCCTAGTGGTAAGTGCAGTGGGCTGAATACCAGAGCTTTGTCCTAAGTACTTTTTAGCAGTGCTAAATAGGGAAATGAGCTGCCATAATGCCCAAATGGGTTTCTTCCCAACCTAGTGAATTGCAGTTAAGACCCAGATTTAGTTTAATTTACAATGATTAATGATTTTTACTTATACCTCAGTGTTACAGAAAAATTACGATTTTGCAGTTATTATCCCATTGAATTTCACTACTCTGGGATGTAGGTATTGTTTATACCCTTTAACAGAAAGACAAAGTGAAGCACAGAAAGGTTAATACATATTTATAGAAGATGGAGTTTAAGATAGAGAGCCTTTTTGTAACATGAGCATTCAGGTAGCTTAAATGGCTGGCAGTTTTGATGCAGAGGCTCAACTGATATCATCATGATTTATGGGGTTTTTTTCCTTCCATATTTTGGCTTTCTGTCTTCTGTGCTGACTTCACTCTCAGGCTTCAGGTAGGGTTGGTGGCTGCCAGCAAATTCAGAGATACATCTTCCCAGGTTCGAGTGCAGCCAAAAAATGTGGTGCCTTTATCCCTGCAGGTGGCACCAAGTGGTTTATGTGTCCATCCCTGAAAAAGTCACTGTGGCCGGGAGAGTGGAATCCTCTTTGTGGCCAGGACTAAATAGGGATGTGGGGGGAGACAGCTTTACCTGCATGTGGACTGGGAATGAAAAATAGGGCTAGTTTCTCCACATGACAGTAGAAGTACAGTTTCTAGAAAATAAGTGAATGATGGGTGACAAAATAAAACAAAAACAAAACAGGTGTCCACTATAGCGAGCTCTCTCATGGCCCAACTCCTGGCTTTTGGCCCACAACCACATGTTGCCCTTTCAGGCTCTGAAGCTTGCTTTGAAGTGTGAATACAGATACTTGCAGAGACCCTGGGAGATAGGGAATGGTGGGAGGAGGACAAGGGCAAGGATCTCAAAGAAAGGAAAAATATCTGGGAGACTCCTGCATCTGTGTGGATAGTGCCTTCAGTGAACTGGCTTCTCAATTCCTAGACTTCAACCTTTTCATCTCAGAGTTCTGTATCTCCATTCCGATAAAACTATAGCCACAATCTAGACCTTTTTCACCTGGAATGGCTCTGCCTGCTGAAATAGTACAGCCCCTTACCTTACCCTCTGACCTCAACCTATAGTCCTTCTAGCTCGTGTCCACCTGTCAATCTTTCAACCTTGTCAGTAGTTGATCCTCCTACTTTATCTTTGTCCATCAGCAAACTTTTGTGTTCAGTTCTTCCCTTTCAACCATAGATTTTTATGATCCATCTCTGCATCAACAACCAAAACAGTATATCCCCATTCTCCTTTCATCATTTCAGGCTGGCAAAATCCATATTCTTTGCTTTTTCCTGCTACCCTCTAGTAAGCGGCTAAGCCTATTGGATAAATCACTCTTGTAAGTATATTGGTGCCATTATAAATTCATGTTCTTCGACTAATGGTGAACTTTGATCCTGTCTGAAATTTATTTATTCATTCATTCATTCCACATATATTTACTGAGTCCTCCTATGAGGTGCTGACACACTGTGGAGCTTGCATCCCTGTGTCCTTAGCCAACACTCTCTCACATACTACTCAAAATTATTTCAAACCTTCATCCCTTTCCTCAAATTTCCACCACATATCAACTCAGCAGATATGCTGAGTACCCCCTTCACAGAGAACTAGAAGCCCTTACATGGGAACCAGTTTTCTTTTCCTTTTTTAAAAGTGTCTTTCCAAGCTTGGCTACATGCCCCTAATCCCCCCCCCCCCCCCCCGTCACAGCAGTTTTCTCACTGTGCCGTAAATTTGGGCTTAATTATCTATCTTCCACTAGGACAGGGACCGTGCCTATACCTTATAATGCCCTATTGCCAGCATCTGTTGCTTAGCATCTTATGCGTGCCTGATAACCCATTGGAAAAACGTGAGCGATAGTAGGGACACCTGGGAGAGAGACCCCCGTGCAACGCGTTCAGGGAGAAACCACGTCCGGGGTGGGGTCTGAGCTCAGCCCTTCTCTGGCTTCTAACAGTAGGTCCCGGGACTTCACTCCTGAACGGTTAATTTTATCTTCATTACTTGCATGAAACACAGGTTCTGGATTGAACCTCACTGAGGAGGTTCTGGAGGACCTTTCCGTATGCCTTGAGGGACTTTTCAGCCTTCGTGCGGCATTTTTGAGGGGCGTTGACACCCACAAGGTCTTTGAGGCCCGCTGGCCGGGGAAAGGCTCGGGGCCCCAGCCCCAGTGCCTGGTGGCTGAAGGTCCTCGGAAGCTGCACACAAAGCGGAGCCTCGGGAGGGAGAAGCCCGCTCCTCGGTCAGCGGATGGACGCTGGGTGCCGCGCCGTGGGTAAGCCACTGAACCCGTGTCCCAGGCCGGCGGTAGGACATATTAACACCTACCCACTAGGGTTGTGGGAGGCACGGCGTCAACAAGAAAAGCGCTTTGTACAGGGCCGGGGCTGAGGGCTTGCTTCACTTGCCAGAGCGCCTCTGAGAGACGCGGTGCGCTGGTGAGGAGGCCTCAGGTTTTTGTGGTAGAGCAGAAAATCGGAGGCAACTGCCTGCTCAAACCCAGGTGCTGATACATTTCATGATTTGTTGAGCCCCTACTCTGTGTCGGTACTGTGCTGGATAGGAACTCTAGCCACAGTTTTCTTCACTAGAAGTAGAAATGAGGTTTATTTTAACAGCTTTTTTCCCCTTTATGAAAGGAATTTATACTGAAAAAATTTGAAAGATTTAGAAAATTAAAAGGAAGAATTCCATGGACTTCCATCCTTCCAATATCAAAGCAATGGTTATTAGCAAGTTGAAGTATTTCTTTCCAGGCTTTGCTGTATACTTTAATTGTAAAATAATACATAGTTTTTTAAAGGTTAGGAAAACACAACATTTTGTCATTAACATTTTTATCAATATTGTATACTTGAACATTTTTAATAACTTATTCTATCAAGTGAATATACTGCGTCAACTTACATTCTTTTTCTGACATTTATGTGATTTCCAAAGTTTTGTTCTTGTAAGACTTTGTTTTGCATCTTTTTGTACCAGTGTACATATTTATAAAGTGTTTTATTCCAGAAAGCATTAAATATTTCCTGAATTTAAATTATGTCCTTATCCAGGGTTCTACTTTTGAGCTGCTTCTTTCTCTTGAATCTTCTTATATGAGCAGCCTCTTGTGTGGTTTGTTATTTCAGTGCTGTCTTCTCTGAGCTTCAAACTCATAAAAGTCCAATTACTTGCTAAATTTTCCCAATTTCTATTGGCCACAGGGACTCCAAAGCTAACATCTTCAAAACATAACCCCTTATCATCCTCTGCCAGCAACCTGCTCTTCCTTTTGTAAAAAAGTCAGTTTGCATCTATTCATCCATGCAAGAGACCTATGAACAGTCCTATATTCCTCTCCCTTCATCCTTCCCAGAACTAATGATGCCTAATCAGATTTGCTGATTTTACCTTCTAAATATTTCCAAAATCTGTCTCTCCTCTCATTTCTTATAATCCCCCTGGTAGTTCAGGCCCTTATCAGCTCTTTCCTTAAACTATGCCTTAGCTGCCTAACTGATTTTATTACTAATTTGCCTTTCTTAAATTCTTTTCCCTCACTACTGCCAGAGCAATTAACCCGAGACAAAATAGTTATAAGACCACGCAGGGTACTTCTTTCATCTTGACAATTTGGGGGAGTTTGTGGTTTTCAAGGATTTAATCCATTTTTTTCTAAATTGTCAAATTCATGAGCATAAATTTGTTAATATTCCCATATTATTCTTTTATTAACTGCAGAATCTATTGTGACATCCTGTTTCATTCCTGACATTGGTGGTTTGTGTCTTTTCTCTTTTAATCATTGTCAATCTTGCTAGAGGTTTATCAACTTTATTGAATTTTTTCAAAGAACTAGCAGTTTCATTGATTTTCTCTGTTGTTTTCCTGTTATTAGTTACAATGATTTCTCCTTTCATCTTTATCATTTCCTTTCCTCTGCTAACTTTGAGTTTATTTTGCTCTTCTTTCTCTAGGTTCTTGAGGTAGGAACTTAGTTTTTTTTTAATGCAATTTTGTTGAAATATGTATTCACACACCATATAATCCATCCAAAGTATACAATCAATGGCTCACAATAGCATTATATAGTTATGCATTCATCACCACAATCTAGAACATTTTCATTACTCCCCCAAAAAATAAAAATTTAAAAATTACAAATATTTAAAAAAACACCCAAAATATCCCATAAGTCTTATCTACCTTTTCCCATTATTTATGTACATATTGTCTTTATTTTACTACTCATCTGCCCATACACTAGGTCCAGGGAATGTCAGTCACAGGGTTTTCACAATCACATAGTCACACCATGTAAGCTATATAGTTATACAATCATCTTCAAGAATCAAGGCTACTGCATTGCTGTTCAACAGTTTCTGATATTTCCTACTAGCTATTCATATACATTAAAAACTTAAAGGAATATCTATATAATGCCTAAGAATAACCTCTAGAATGACCTCTCTGTTCTATTTGAAATGTCATACAACTGAAACTTTGTTACATTTCTTTTCCCCCTTTTGGTCAAGAAGGCTTTCTCAATCCCACAATGCCAGGGCCAGGCTCATCCCTGGGAGTCATGTCCCACGTTGCCAGGGAGCCTTACATTTCTGGGAGTTATGTTCCATATAGGGAGGATGGTAATGAATTAATTTGCAGAATTGGCTTACAGATACAGGCCTCATTTAAGCAACAAAATAGGTTCTCTGGAGGTGACTCTTAGGCATAGTTATAAGTAGGCTTAGCTTCACCATTGGAGAGATAAATTTCATAAGGGCAAGCCTCTAGATCCAGGTCTTGATTTATTAAATTGGGAGTCCCTATTGCTTAAGAGAATAGCAGGAATTCCCCAGGTGGGGAAGTTTAACAGTTCTACATTTTTCCCCAGTCCCTCAAGGGGACTTTACAAATACTTTTTTATTTCCTGACCAAAATATTCTGTAATGTATTGGGGTATTACATTAGCCTGTACAGAATAACAAGAACTCATTCCCTGTTCTAGGTTCTATATAATTACATTGTTTAAATAAACTGACCACACAGGTTAAATTAGATAGTGTACTACAGAAAATATAAATTTTGTACCAAAGAAACCTCTTTTCTTTTGCTCTCACACAGAAGTTGGAGTTATATGATATAGTCAATATCATCCTTTACCCTGTATTGTAATTTACCTTAGTCCTAACCCAGTCTGTTTCATTCATGTCTCTAATTGTAGTCAGATCTCTTTCTCAGCTTCTTTAACAATTGCTATATGGAGTAAGGCAGACTTTCAGAGCTGCAGAACTGTGAGTCTCAAGTGTCACAAGATACCAAAATTTACAGGGAGCTACCAGGTTATACACAAAGAGCTCCAGCATCTCAGAATTTAGAAATGACAGTTAAAACTCAAGAATAGATGTGATTGCTGTAAGAGCATACAATCTAGGAACCTTTAAATAAGCCTTATTGAATATTCTGTACTCCTTAATCATTGATTGCCCAATCTCTGTTCCCATTCTATCCCTGGATAACCTATGCTCTCAAATTCAATTATCAGTGTTTGCTCATTATGGTTTATATTAGTGGGCCTTAACGATATCTGTCCCTTCATTTTTGGCTTATTTCACTGAACATAATGTCCTCAAGATTCATTCACCTAGTTGCATACCTCACGACTTCAGTTCTTCTTGCAGCCGCTTAGTATTCCATTGTATGTATATACCACAGTTCACCCTTACGTTCACCCATTGATGGCCCCTTAGGCCACTTCCATCCATTGCAAATCGTGAATGATGCTACCATAAACATCAGTGTGCAAATGTCTATTTGTGTCTCTGCTTTCAGGTCTTCTACGTTTACACCACATAATGGGGTTGCAGAGTCATATAGCAGCCCTAAACCCAGCCTCCTGTGGAACCACCATATTGTCCTCCAGAGGTGCTGCACTTTTCTACTTCCCTAACAACAGTGAATGGGTATATCTCTCTCCACATCTTCTCGAGAACTTGTATCTTTAGGTTTATTTTTTAAACAGTTTTATTCACACACCATGCAGTCTATCCTAAGTGAGCTATCAATGTCTCCCAGTATAATCACTCACCTCCACAATCTATATAAGAACATTTCCATTTCTTCTGCACAGAAAGAAGAGGAACAAAATTTTAAAAATTAAAAAAAAAAATTAATAAAAGTAGAGACGACCACAAGAACAAGAATCCCATACACCTCCCTTATATCCCCCCCTTAATGACATTTAGCTTTGGTATATTGTCTTTGTCACAATTAATGGAAGAATATTACACTGTTGTTGTTAACTATAGACTCTAGCTTGCATTGACTATTTTTTACATATATCATCCCATTTTCAGCACCTTGCAATGGACACATTCATTTGTTCTTCCTCATGTAAAAACTTCCTTATATTTGTATGTTTAATCTTCAGCATAGTCCACTCTATGTTTGCTAAGTAAAACAGTAATGGTTTTTATCCTTTATCTATCCTTCTAGTGTCATACATGCCCCTAGATGTCCTCTTTCAACTATACATGCATTCACCTTCTGGTAGGTGTGAGATGATATCTTGTGGTTTTGATTTAAATTTCCCTAATAGCCAGTGAAGTTGAGTATCTTTTCAGGTTTTTGAGCCATTTGTATTTCATCTTCAGAAGAGTGTCTGTCCATGTCTTTTGCCCATTTTTTAATTGGGTTCTTTGTCTTTTTGTTGATGAATTCTAGGATCTCTTTATGTATTCTGGATATTAAACCCTTATGTGATATGTGGTTTCCAAATAGTGTCTCCCATTGCATAGGCTGCCTTTTTACTTTTCTGACAAAGTCTTTTGATGTACAAAAGTTTTCAATTTTGAGGAGATCCCACTTGTCTATTTCTTCTTTCATTGCTCGCACTTTGGGTGTAAGGTCTAGGAAATCACCTCCTATCACAAGATCTTTAAGATATTTCCCTATATTTTCTTCTAATCGTTCTATGATCTTACTTTATTATGTTTAGGTCTTTGATCCATTTCTAGTTAATTTTTGTATAAGTTGTGAAATAGGGGTCCTCTTTCATTCCTCTGGATATGGATATCCAGTTCTCCAAGCACCATTTGTTGAAGAGGCTGCTCTGTCCCAGTTGAATCAACTTGACCACCTTATCAAAGATCAATTGTCTGTAGATGAGAGGGTCTATTTCTGAACACTCAATTTGATTCCATTTGTCAGTATATCTGTCTTTATGCCAGTACCATGCTGTTTTGACCACTGCAGCTTTGTAATATGCTTTAAAATCAGGTAGTGTGAGACCTCCCACTTCATTTTTCTTAAGATATTTTTACCTATTCAGGGCACCATGCCCATCCAAATAAATTTGATTATTGGTTTTCCTATTTCTGCAAAGTAAGTTGTTGGGATTTTAATTGGTATTGCATTGAATCTATAAATCAGTTTGGGTAGAATTTACATCTTCAGTATATTTAGTCTTCCAATCCATGTACACAGTATGTCCTTCCATTTATTTAGGTCTTCCTTGATTTCTTTTAGCCATGTTTTGTAGTTTTCTGTGCATGGGTCTTTAAATCCTTGGTTAAATTTATTCCTAAATATTTGACTATTTGGTTGTTATTGTAAATGGAATATTTTTCTTGATTTCCTCCTCAGATCACTCATTACTAATATATGGGAACACTACTGATTTTTGTTTGTTGATCTTGCCACTTTGCTCTACTCGTTTATTAGTTCTAGTAACATTACTGTAGATTTTGGGGGATTTTCTACATATAGGATTATGGCGTCTGCAAATGAAGAAAGTTTTTTCTTAATGTTTAAATTAAATTTCATTAGGATATATTCACATACCATACAGTCATCCAAAGTGTACAGTCGTTGTTCACAGAATCATTATATAGTTGTGCATTCATCACCACAATTAATATTTGAACATTTTCATTATTGAAAAAAAATAAGAATAAAAACTAAAGTAAAAAAGAAGATCCAAGATATCCCATCCACCATCCCTCCCTTTTATTCATTTACTTTTTGTCCCCATTTTTCTACTCATCTGTCCATACACTGGAGAAAGGGAGTGTGAGTCACAAAGTTTTCCCAATCACACAGTCACACAGTGTAAACTGTATAGTTTCACAGTAGACTTCAAGAATCAAGGCTACTGGGTTTCAGTTCAACAGTTTGAGGTATTTCCTTCTAGCTATTCCAATACAGTAAAAACTAAAAAGGAATATCTGTATAACACATAAGAATAACACCAGAATGTCCTCAACTCCATTTCAAATTTCTCAGCCACTGAAACTTTATTTTGTTTCATTTCTCTTCCCCCTTTTTGTCAGGAAGACTTTCTCAATCCCTCAATGCTGGGTCCAGGTTCATCCCCAATAGTCATGTCCCACTTTGCCAAGGAGATTTACACCCATAGGAGTCATGTCCCATGTAGGAGTGCGGGCAGTGAGTTTACCTGCAGAGTTGGCTTAGAGAGGCCACATCTGATCAATAAAAGAGGTTCTCTGGAGGTGACTCTTAGGCAAAATTTTAAGTAGGCTTAGCCTCTCCTTTGTAGTAACAAGCTTCATAAGGGCAAGCCCCAATATTGAGGAATCAGCCTTCTAAATGAGTAGTCCCCAATGCTTGTGAGAATATCGGTAATTCCCCAGGTGGGGACGCTTAATATTTCCACATTTTTCCCCAGTCTCTCAAGGGGGCTTTGCAAATATATTTTTATTCTCTGCCCAAATTACTCTAGGATGTATTGGGGCTTCGCACTAGCCTTTACAAGCCAACCAGATCTCACTCCCTATGCAAAGTTCCATGTAATTATGGTGTTTGAACAAACTGACCATACAATTTCAGTTATATAGTGTGCTACAGAAAATATAGATTTTGCATCAAATAAACATCTCTTCCTTTGGCCTCACACAGAAGTTGAAGTTTTAAAACACCATTCCCAGTATACTCACGTAGTTATGCATTCACCTCCACAATCTATAGGAGGATGTTTCCATTTCTGATATTTCTTCTTTCTTTAATTCAGCATTTGCAGGGTCCTTCTCCAGTCTATATCTTCCTTCAGGATTTCAGACAATTCAGAATTGTCCTTTTTTTCATTGAATCTCTAGAGAGAACTTTTCAGTAGCTGTTTACACGTCACCGAACAGTGAAAGTTTTACATCTTTTCCCATTTGGGTGCTATTTATTCATTCATTCATTCATTCATTCATTCCCTAATTGTTCTAGCTAGTACTCCCAGTACAATGTTGAATAACAGTGGTGACAGTGGGCATCCTTGTCTTGTTCCTGATCTTAGAGGGAAAGCTTTCAGTCTTTCCCCATTGAGTATTATGTTAGCTGTGGGTTTTTCATATAGTCTCTTTATCATGTTGAGGAAGTTTCCTTCTATTCTTATCCTTTGAAATGTTTTCATCAAGAAAGGATGCTAAATTTTGTCAAATGCCTTTTCTGCATCAATCGAGATGATCTTGTGGATTTTCCTCTTTAATTTACTGATGTGTGTTATGTTAATTGCTTTTCTTATGTCAAACCGTCCTTGCATACCTGGAATAAAGCCCACTTGGTCGTAATATATAATTCTTTTAATGTGCTGCTGGATTTAATTGGCAAGTATTTTGGTCAGGACTTTTGCATGATCTCTATTTTTACATTGTTAAAGAAATTGGTTTGTAATTTTCTTTTCTTGCAGTATCTTTGCCTGGCTATGGTATTAGGGTGATTTTGGCTTCCTAGAATGAGTTAGGTAGCTTTCCCTCCTCTTCAATTTTTTTGAAGAGTTTGAGCAGGATTGGTACTAATTCTTTCTTGAATGCTTGGTAGAATTCACACATGAAGCAATCTGGTCCTGGATTTTTCTTTTTGGGAGTTTTTTCATGACCGATTCAATCTCTTTACTTGTGATTGGTCTGTTGAGGTTTTCTGTTTCTTCTCAAGTCAATGTTGGTTTTTCTTGCTTTTCTAGGAAGTTGTCCATTTCATCTAAGTTGCCTAGGTTGTCTGCATATAGTTTGTTCACAGTATCCTCTCATTAGAGGAGGGACCAGCCAGTCCAGGATGGTATTTTCCTACCTGGTATTTATCTCTGTCTTCATTTCAGCATTTGTAGGGACCTTTTCCAGTCTGTATCTTCATCCAGAGTTCTGAACAATTCAAAATTGTCCTTTTCATTTAGTTGATTTTCTGGGAAGACATTTTCAGTAGCTGTTTCTGTCACCATGTTGATGATGTCACCTCTGGAACATGGATTATTGATTTTATATATTTACTCTTTTTTAATGCAAGCATTTAGTGCTGTAAATTTCCCCTCTCAGCACTGCTTTAGCTGCATCCCACAAATTTTGATATGTTGAGTTCTCATTTTCATTCAGTTCTATTATTTTTTAATTTCCTTTGAGACTTCCTCTCTGACTTATGAATAATTTAGAAGTGTGTTGTTTAATTTCCAATTGTTTGGAGATTTTCCTGTTTCTTTCTTTTATTGATTTCTATATGGCTTCATTTTGATCAAATCTCTATTTGATTTCAATTTTTTTAAAGAAACTTGTGACCCAGAATATGGTCATCTTGATGAATGTTCTGTGGATGCTTGAAAAGAATATGTATTCTGCTGTTGTTGGGTGCAGTGCTTTAAATTCAGTTAGATCCTATTGGTTGATGGTGGTATTCACTTCTGTATCCTTACTGATTTTGTTTAGTACTTCTATCAGTTGCTGAGAGGGGATGTTGAAATCCCTAACTATAATTGGATTTATTCTTCTTCTGTCGCATTCATCAGTTTTTGCTTCAGGTATTTTTTTTTTATTTTTTAAATTCAGTTTTATTGTGATATATTCACACTCCATACAGTTATCCATGGCGTAAAATTATGTGTTCACAGTACCTTCATATAGTTGTATATTCATCACCCCAATCAATTTTTGAACATTTTCCTTACTCCAAAAACAAGAAAAATAAAAGTAAAAAAGAACACCCAAAGCTTTCCATCCCCACCCCCACCCTACCCTATTTTTCATTTAGTTTCTGTCCCCATGTTTCTACTCATCTGTCCATACCCTGGATAAAGGGAGTGTGAGCCACAAGGTTTTCACAGTCACACATTCACACCATGTAAACTACATCATTATTCAATCATCTTGAAAAATCTTGGCTCCTGGGTTGCAGTTCAGCAGTTTCAGGTATTTCCTTCTAACTATTCCAATATAGTAAAAACTAAAAAGGGATATCTATATAGTGCATAAGAATGCCCTCCAGAGTGACCTCTCAGTTCCATTTGAAATCTCTCAGCCACTGAAATTTTATTTTGTTTCATTTTGCTACCCCCTTTTGGTCAAGAAGATTTTCTCAGTCCCACGATTCTGGGTCCAGGCTCATCCCCAGGAGTCATTTCCCATGTTGCCAGAGAAATTTACACCCCTGGGAGTCATGTTCCACATAGAGGGAAGAGCAGTGAGTTAACCTACCAAGCGGGCTTAGAGAGAGAGAGAGAGAGAGAGAGAGAGACGGCCACATCTGAGCAACAAAGATGTTCTCTGAGGGAGACTTTTAGGCTAAATTGTAAGCAGGTTTAGCCTCTCCTTTGCAGTAACAAGCTCCATAAGAGCAAGCCCCAAGATCAAGGGCTTCTCCTACAAGATTGTTAGTTCTCAGTGTTTATGAGAGTATCAGTAATAATCCAGGTGGGGAAGTGCAGCACACAAACCCAGCTCACCTCCTGACTAAATCGATTTGACTCAGACAAAGAGTGTGAAAGAAAATGAGCATCCATGAGCTTGGGACAATACAGAATTTTGAAAGGTCTAGCATACCTGTAATTAGAATGCCCAAAAGAAAAGAGAGGACAAGGCAGAAGATATACTTGAAGAGATACCTCCTTAAAACAAAACAAGAACAGAAAAAAAGCACCAAACACCAAGATTGAACTGCTTAAAACCAAAGCTAAAGAGAAAATCTTGAATAGAGGAAAAATATGCACCACATACAGAGGAACCAAGAATTCCAGCACATTACTCGTTAGAAATTAGTCCAGCTAGTAAACGCTAGTGACTGAAAAGTACAGGAAAAAAAAGTACTTTTCAATCAAGAATTCTTTTCCTGGCAAAAACATTGTTCAAAAAGTAAGATAAAATAAACACATTTTCCAAAAGCAAAAGCCAAGGGAAGTCATTACCAGCAGACCTGTGATACAAAGAAATGGGAAAAGAATTTTTTCAGATGTGCAAATTATGGTATAGAAAGAAACTATACAAAGAAATGAAGAGTTCTGGATATGGTAAAATTGAAATAAAAGACATTTAATCTTATTGTCAATCATTAAAAGATAATTAACTAAAGCCAAACAGTAATAAAGCAATGTATTAAGTACTACAAAAAATGGAAGTGAAGTATTAGAAGTACAGTGTTCTAAATTTCTTACACTGTATTGAATTATTATGTTATTTGAAAGTAGACACTGATAAAAGATATTTATTTTAGGCCATAGAGCAACCACTAAAACATTTTTAAAGTGTAACTAGTAAGCCAATATAGAGATAAAACATAATCATAATAGATAATTATTTTAAAAGCCAGAAGGAAAATAGGAAAAAAACAAGACACAGATAAAGAAAATAGAAAACAACTAACAAGAAAATAGATTTAAATCCAAACTTATCAATAACTATATTAAGTATAAATGGTCTAAATGACTGACTAAATGGCAACAATGAAAGAATAAGACACAACTATACTGTATGCAAGAAACCCCTTTAAAGATATATAATTCTCCTCAAGGTGATTTATAGGCTCAACACAATCCCACTCAAAATTCCAAGAGGATTTTTATAAAAATTGACAAACTGATTCTAAAATTAATATGAAAAATAATTTTAGGACCAAGAAGATCAAAAACAATTCTGAAAAAGGATAAAGTTGGAGAGTTAACACTACCTGACCTGAAGAATTGTTGTGAAGCTACAGTAATCATAGCAACATGCCACTGGCATAAAGATAGACAGATGAATCAGAGGAACACAGCAGAGTCCAGAAATAAGCTCACATATGTAGAGACAACTGAGTTTTTACAAAGGCACTACAATAGAGAAAGAATATCCCCTTTAACAAATGGTATTAGAACAAATGAATATGTATATACAAAAAATAACCATGGATTCATACCTCTCACCTGAATTCAAAAATTAATTTAAAATAGATCAAGGACCTAAATGTAAAAGTTAAAATTATAAGATTTGTGGGGAAAAAATATGGGCGAAAATCTTGAGCTGAGAAAAGATTTCTTACATGGGATGAAAATTTGATAAATAGGATTTCATCAGAATGAAAAACTGCTCTTCAAGAGCTGTGTTAAGAAAATGATGGGGCAGGTCACAGAATAGAAGAAAATATTTGCAAATCGCAAATCTGATAAAAGGCTGATATCCATAATGTATACTGGACTCTTATAACTCAGTAATAAGAAAACACATCCCAATTAAAACATAGGCAAGAAATTTCAACAGATGCTTTGCAAGAAGACATGTCGATGGCACATGTGTGCATGAAAAGATGCTTCACATTATTAGTCTGCTAGGGAGATGATAATTAAAACCTTAATAAGAAACCACTCAATGCTTTTGAAGAATGGCTCAATTTTAATAAAAAAGCTTACAATACAAGTGCTGTGAACAGGCAGAGCAGCTGGAATACACATACACTGCAGGTGGAAATGGAAAATGGCATTTATCGCCTAGCTTCATCATTCTTGAATTAAAAGGATGTGCTTCACAGGGAATCTGCGAAATGGTCTTTTCTAGAACTGCCCTATAGTAAGTGGCTCAGACACTCTCCAAAGACTTTAGAACATTTTCATTACTCCGGAAAGAAGACCCTGGTACCTCTTAGGAGTCACTTCTCAACATAGATAGAAATTCTGTACAAATTAAGCACCAGTTCCCCATTCTCTACCCCCAGTCCATCCCCTGGTAATCTAGAATCTAGATTCCAACTCTGTGATTTTGCTTATTATAATTAGTTCTTATCAGGGAGATCATACAATATTTGTCCTTTTGTGTCTGGCTTATTTCACTCAGTTTGTCCTCAAGGTTAATCCATGTTGTCTCATGTATCAAGACTTCACTCCTTTTTATAGCTGTAATATTCCATCGTACATATATACCACATTTTGTTTATCCAATCATTGGATAATGGACACTTGGATTACTTCCATATTTTGGTAATTGTGAATAATACCGATATGAATATCAATGTGCAAATATCTGTGTCCCTACTTTCAATTCTTCTGGGTATATAACTAGGAGCAGGATTGCCAGGTCTTAATGGTAATTCTATATTTAGCTTCCCTAATAGCTGGTGATGTTATACATCTTTTCATGTGCATTTTAACCATCTGCATATCCTCTGGAGAAGTATCTGTTCAAGTCTTTTGCCCATTTTTAAATTGGGTTGTCTTTTTATAGTTTAGTTGTAGAATTTCTTATATATTCTGGATACCAAACCCTTATCAGATATGTGGTTTCCAAACATTTTCTACCATTGAGTAGGTTGTCTTTTCACTTTTTTTAAAGTCCTTTGAAGCACAAAAGTTTTTCATTTTGAGGAGGTCCCACTTATCTATTTTTTCTTTCATTGCTTGTGCTTTAGGTATAAAGTCTAAAAATCCATTGCCTAACACAAGATCCTGAAGATGCTTCCCTACATTTTCCTCTAGGAGTTTTATGGTCCTGGCTCTTATATTTAAGTCTTTCATCCAATTTGAGTTAATTTTTATATATGGTGTGAGATAAGAGCCCTCCTTCATTATTTTGCATATGAATATCAAGTTCTCCCAGCACCATTTGTTGAAGACACTATTGTTTCCTAATGAATGGACTTGGCAGACCTGTCAAAAATCAATTGTCCATAGTTGCAAGGGTCTATTTCTGAACTGTCAGTTCCATGGTTGATGTATCTATCCATGTGCCAGTACCATGCTATTTTGACCATTGAACCTTTGTAATATGCTTTAAAGTCAGAAAGTGTGAGTCCTCATACATCTTTCTTCTTTTTCAAGATGCTTTTGACTATTTGGGGCCCTTTACACTTCCAAATAAATGTGATAATTGGCTTTTCCATTTCTGCAAAGAAGGTTTTTGGAATTTTGATTGAGAGTGCATTAATATTTAAGTCAATTTGAGCAGAATTGACAATATTTAGTCTTCCAATCCATGAACATGGAATGTCCTCCCATTTATTTAGGTATTCCTTGATTTCTTTTAGCTATGTTTTGTCATTTTCTGTGTACAGGTCCTTTACATCCTTGGTTAAATTTATTCCTAGATATTTGATTCTTTACTATTGTAAAGGGAATTTTTTCTTGATTTTCTCCTCAGCTTGCTCATTACTAGTGTATACAAACACTACTGATTTTTGCATTTGATCTTGTACCCCATACTTTGCTGAATTCATTTATTACCTCTAGTAGATTTGTTGTAGATTTTCCAGGACTTTCTAAATATAGGATCATGCATCTGTAAACAGTGAAAGTTTTACTTCTTCCTTTCAGATTTGTATGCCTCTTATTTCTTTTTCTTGCTTAATTTCTCTGGCTAGAACTTCCAGTGCTTTGTTGAGTAACAGTGGTGACATTGGGTATCATCGTCTTGTTCCCAATCCTAGAGGGGAAGCTTTCAGTCTTTCACTTTTGTGTATAATGTTAGTTGGAGGTTTTTCACATTTGCCCTTTACCATGTTGAGGAAGTTTCTTTCTATTCTTATTTTTAAAAGTTTTTTAATTAAGAAATATGCTGAATTTTGTCAAATGCCTTTTCTGCATCAAAATGATCATGTGATTTTTTCTATTCATTTTGTTTATGTGGTATATTACATTAATTCATTGTCTTGTGTTGAAACACCCTTGCACACCTGGGATGAAACCCATTTGGTAATGTTGTATAATTCTTTTAATGTGCAGTTGGATTCAATTAATAAGTATTTTGTTGAGGATTTTTGCATCTGTATTCATAAGAGAAATTGATCTGTAATTTTCTTTTCTTGTAATAGTGTCTTTTGGTTGCCTCATTGAATGAGTTAGGTAGTCTTGTGTCCTCTTTAATTTTTTGGACGAGTTTGAAACAATTATTGGTTTTAATTCTTCTTGGAATGACTGGTAAAATTTCCCCATGAAGCCATCTGGTTCTGCACTTCTCTTTGTTGGAAGGTTTTGGATAACTGATTCAATCTCTTTATTTGTAACTGGTCTATAGAGGTTTTCTATTTCTTCTAGAGTCAGTGTAGGTGATTGGTATGTTTCTAGGAATTTGTCCATTTCATCTAGTTTGTCTCCATCTATTGATCTTAATCCTTTCTCCCTGAACTCATAACAACTGCTGATATTTTTACTGTCTCTATAGTTATGCCTTTTCCAGAATGTCATATAGTTGGATCATACAATATGTACCCTCTTCGTGTTGGCTTCTTTCACTTAGCAATATGCATTTAAGGTTCCTCCATATCTTTTCATAGCTTGATAGTTCATTTCTTCGTATTTCTTTAAAATATCCCATTATGTGGATGTACTACAGTTTGTTTATCCTTTCACCTAATGAAAGACATTTTGGTTACTTCCAATTTTTGGAAATTATGAATAAAGCTTCTATAAATGTTAATGTGCAGGGTTTTTGTAGGAATACAAAGTTTTCAACTCTTTTGAGTAAATACCTGTGAGTGTGATTGCTGGATCATATGGTAAACCTACATTTAGCTTTGTAAGAAATTGACAAACTGTACCCCAAAGTGGCTATTCCATGTTGAATTCCCAACAGTAATGAATGGGAGCCTCCATTGCTCCATACCCTTGTGAGTATTTAGTGTTGTCAATGTTTTGGATTTTAGCCATACTTTTTTTTTTTTCATTTTTCAAATTTTTTATTGGAGAAGCTGTAGGTTTACATAAAAATCATGCAAGAAATACAGCATTCCCATGTGCCTTCCCCCCACAGTTTTCCCTATTATTAACACTTTGCATTGATGTGATACGTTTGTTACAAGTGATAAAACAATATTATTATAATATTATTAACTCTACTCCATAGTTTTTAATATTTCTATCACATGAATATACACAGCCATAAGCATATATTATTGTTTTGTGTGCTTTTTAATTTTCATTAAAAATTCATTTAGAGAGGAGGAGCTAAGATGGTGGCATAGAGAGGAGTGGAAGCCAGTTAGTCCCCTGGAACAATTCATAAACGACAGAAAAATTAGTAAATAACCTGGAATAACTGCGGGAAGACAAATGTGACTGTCCACTCATCATACACCAACATGAATTGGGAAGAACGCCTGAGATCACAGCATAAAATCTGTAAGTAAAAACTGCGGACCCACTCTGAGAGCTGAGAGCCCCTCCCTCATGGAAGCCTCGTGGTGCTAGAGAGCAGAACTCTCCAAACAAGCTAGTGTACCTCAGCCCAGCTCCAACTGGGGTTTCAATCTCAACTGCTCAATATAGACAGCAAATCCCCAACAAGCAGACAGAGGCTTTTGGTGACGACTGACCTTGGGAGAATCGGGACATATCTGTCTCAGGATGGGGATCCCAGAGGATCAGGTGCTATCTCTGGCCAATGGGTGAATCTGGGGACTTTCTGTCCCTTTCTCTCTCTGTCAACCTGGGTGGCTCAGTGGAGAAAGCCTCAGCTGTTTTCAGCTCACAGTGCTTTGCAGTAGAGAAAGCATCAGCCGTTTTAATATTGCAGCACTCTGACCCAGACAAGGGTGAAGATAGCACAGTCAGAGAAACAAAGAATCAATTTATATGCAAAAGACCTCTCTGTAGGGAGCATAGCTTCCCAAGAGGAAAGAGGAGGGGCCCAGCTCTACTACCTGCCTTACATTCAGAACCAGACCTCAGAGCCTGACCTCTTTACACCAGCCTGGAGTGACAGGCTGACAGGCATCACCTGCTGGGCAGAAAAGCACAGGATGTGTCAGTCCCCTAAGGCACAAAATCAGGGAAACCAGATACTGAATACTTCCTCCTTCTGTGACCTGAGCTTGTTCTCGTCTGGGAAAACCTGATTGGGGTGGCTTAGAAGGTCAGATGCCTGGACAACAGAAAACTACAACCTACACTAAGAAAAACGAAGTTATGGCCCAGTCAAAGGAACAAACTTACACTTCAGCTGAGATACAGGAATTTAAACAACTAATGCTAAATCAATTCAAAAAGTTTAGAGATGATATGGCAAAAGAGATAAAGACTATAAAGAAAACACTAGGCATACATAAGGCAGAAATCAAAAGTTCAAAAAAACAACTGGCAGAATCTGTGGAAATGAAAGGCACAACACAAGAGATGAAAGACACAATGGAAACAACAGCAGATCTCAAGAGGCAGAAGGAAACACTCAGGGACTGGAGAACAAAACACCTGAAAACCTACACGCAAAGGAGCAGATGGAGAAAAGAATGGAAAAATATGAGCAACATCTTCAGGAACTTAAGGACAAAACAAAATACAAGAATTTACGTATCATTGTTGTCCCAGAAGGAGAAGAGAAGGGACAAGGGGCAGAGGCAATAATAGAGGAAATAATTAATGAAAATTTCCCATCTCTTATGAAAGACATAAAATTGCAGATCCAAGAAGCACAGCATACTCCAAACAGAATAGATCTGAATAGGCCTACGCCAAGACACTTAGTAATCAGATTATCAAACATCATAGACAAAGAGAGAATCCTGAAAGCAGCAAGAGAAAAGCAATTCATCACATACAAAGGAAGCTTATTAAGACTATGTGTGGATCTCTCAGCAGAAACCATGGAGGAAAGAAGGAAGTGGTGTGATATATTTAAGGTGCTGAAAGAGAAAAACCGCCAACTAAGAATCCTATATCCAGCAAAACCATCCTTCATATATGAGGGAAAGTTCAAAATATTTTCTGAAAAACAGACAATGAAGACTTTGTGAACAAGACACCCGCCCTACAGGAAATACTAAAGGGAACACTACAGATAGATAGGAAAAGACAGGAGTGAGAAGTTTGGAAACAATTTTGGATGATGGTAGCACAGCAATGTTAGTACACTGAACAAAGATAGCTATGAATATGGTTGAAAGAGGAAGTTTAAGAGCATATGGGACACCAGAAGAAAAGAGGAAAGATGAAGACTGGGACTGTGTAATTCAGTGAAACCTAGAGTGTTCAACAATTGTGATAAAATGTACAAATTTTTTCATTCACAAGGGAGAACAAATGAATGTCAACCTTGCAAGGTGTTAAAAATAAGGAGACATTGGGGAAAAGATACCATCAACATAAACTAGAGACTATAATTAACAGAATCATTGTATTATGCTTCCTTTAGTGTAACAAAGGCGATATACCAAGGTACTAAGGTAAATGCAGATAAGAGGAGGGGGATAGATGAGGGATGTGAGACACTTGGCATTGGTGATGTTGTCCAACTCGTTATTCTACTTTGATTTAAGGTTATCTTTCCTTTTGCTGCTTCCTAGCTGTCATGTTTTTTTTTTCCTCTTTTTTCTTTTTCTTTTGCCTCTCTACCTTCCTTGACTCTTCCTCCTGCTTTGTAGAAGAAATGTAGATGTCCTTATATAGACAGTGGTGACGGTGGTGAACACATAAATATGTGACTATACAGGGAACCATCAATTGTTTACTTAGGATGGAATGTATGGCATGTTAACAAAAGCATCTTTAAAAAAAATGGGTTGATGATGAAACCTTGAGGGCAGCATATTGAGTGAAATAAGCCAGACACATAAGACAAATATTGCAGGGTCTCACTGGTATGAACTAGTTATAATATGTAAACTCATAGACATGGAATATAAGTTATCAAGATATAGAATGAGGCTAAAGAATGGGGAGCGGTTGCTTAGTATGAGCAAACTTAAATGTTTGGAAATGAACAGAGGTGATGGTAGCACGTTTTGAGAGTATCTAACAGTGCTGAATGGTACGTGAATGTGGTGGAAAAGGGAAGCTCAGAGTCATACGTGTCACCAGAAGGAAAGTTGGAGGTCAGAAGATAGGAATGTATAAAATTGAATCCTGTGGTGGGCAATGTCCATGATTAACTGTACAAATATTAGAAATCTCTTCCATGAACCAGAACAAATGTATGAAACTACAGCTAGAAGTTAATAATAGAGGGACACATAGGGAAAAAATATATACCTATTGCAAACTATATACTACAGTTAGTAGTATTGCAACATTCTTTCATAAACAGTGACAATGTACTATACCAATACTATGAGTCAACAATGGAGGGGGCTTGGTTAGGGATATGGGAGGATTTGAGTTTCCTTTTTTTTTTTGCTTCTTTGTCTTTATTTCTTATGTAGAGTAGTGAAAAGGCTCTAAAAACTGAACAAAAATTAATTGTGGTGATGGATGCACAGCTGCATGAGGGTACTGGGGGCAACTGGTTGTACACTTTGGATCTTTGGATAATTGTATGGTATGTGAACAATCTCAATAAAAACTAAAATTAAAAAAAAAAATGAGGCCCTGGAGGCTGCAGTCCACTTTCAAAAAAAAAAAAAGGTAATGTAATGGTGATATACTGAATATGTCCTTTTGTAATGTGCCTTTCTACTCATCAATATGTTTTTTAATTTTACAGGTTGACAGAGTAGATCCAATTTATTCATCTTAACCAGTGGATAGTATTCCATTGATGAATGAACCACAAGTTAATTATCCATTCCCTCCTTAGGTTACCTGTTTCTCTCTCTCTCTCTCTTTCTTTCTTTTCTTTCTTTCTTTCTTTTCTTTTCTTTCTTTGTTTCGCTATTATGAACAGTGTTGCAGTAATTCTGATCCTCAGGCAAAACTTTCCCTTGCTTTTTTTTAATACAGTTTTATTGAGGTATGTTTGCATACCCTACAATCATCCACAGTGTATAGTCATTCATAGTACCATCATATAGTTGTGCATTCATCTCCAAATCAAGTTTTGAACATTTTCCTTCCTCCAAAAAAAAAAATAAATAAAGGTAAAAATGAACAACTACAACATTCCATCCTCCCCCATCCCACCCTATTTTTCATTTAGTTTTTGTCTCCATTTTTTCTACTCATCTGTCCATACACTGGATAAAAAGAGTGTGGGCCACAAGACTGCCACAATCACATAGTCATACCAGGTAAGCTACATAGTTATGCAATCATCTTCAAGAATCAAGGCTACTGGGTTATAGTTCAACAGTTTCTTGATATTCCAATACACTAAAAACTAAAAAGGGATATTTATATAGTACATAAGAATGCCCTTCAGAGTGACCTCTCAACTCCATCTGAGATCTCTCAGCCACTATAATTTTATTTTCTTTCATTTCACTTCCCTCTTTTGGTCAAGAAGGTTTTCTCAATCCCACAATGCCATGTCCAGGCTTATCCCCAGGAGTCATGTAACACATTGCCAGGGAGATTTACACTCCTGGGAGTCACGTCCCATGTAGGGGGAGGGCAGTGAGTTCACCTGCCATGTGGGCTTAGAGAGAGAGGCCACATCCGAGCAACAAAGAGATTCTCTGGGTGAGACTCAGGCACCATTTAAGTAGGCTTAGCCTCTCCTTTACAATAAAAAACTTCATAAGGGCAAGTACCAAGACTGAGGGCTTGGCCTACTAAATTATTAGTCCTCATTGTTTGTGAGAATATCAGTAGTAACCCAGGTGGGGAAGTCCAACATTTCCACTTTTTTCACCAGTTCCTCAGGGGGGCCCTGCAAATTTATTTTCATTCTCTGCCCAAATTACTTTGGGATGTATCGGGATTTCATACTAACCTATACAAACCTATAGGAAGATCTCACTTCCTATTCAAAGTTCCATGTAATTATTTTGTTTGAATAAACTGACCATACAAAGTTAAATTATTTAGTGTGCTACAGAACATATAGATTTTGTACCAAAGAAACATCTCTTCCCTTGGCTTCACACGGAAGTTGAAGTTTTAGAACACAGTCAATATTGTCCTTTACCCTTTGACCTGATTTGCCTTAGTCCTAACCTGATCTGCTTCATTCATATCTCTAATTGAAGTCTGAACTCTTTTTCAGCTTTTTTAACAGTTGCTGTATGAGGTAATACTGACATTCATAGCTGCCGAGCTCTAGCCGTAAGTTTCAGATGTCACACAGATGCTCAAAGTTCCAAAAACTGACCAGGTTATACACAAAGAGCTCAGCACCTCAGAACTTAGAGATAACCATTACAACTCATGAATAGATGTGACTGCTGTAAGAGCTTACAATCTAGGGACCATTATAATAAGCGTTTCCCTGATAAGCTGTGCTCTAAGATTCAATTCTCAGAGTTTAAACATTATACTTAGTCCATATTAGTGAGTCATTGTAATGCTTGTCTTTTCATTTCTGGCGTACTTCACTCAAAACGCTGTCCTCAAGATCCATCCACCTAGTTGCATGTCTCACTGCTTCATTCCTTCTTGCAGCTGCTCAGTATTCTACTGTATGCATACACACCACAGTTCACCATTCTGTTCATCAGTTGAAGTACCCTTAGGCCACCTCCATCCATTGCAAATTGTGAATACTGCCTCCATAAACACCAGTGTGCAAATGTCCATTTATATCCTTCCTTCAGATCTTCCAAGTATGTACCCAATAATGAGGTTGCAGGACCTTATGGCACTCACATATGTAGGTTCTTGTGGAACCACCACACTGTCCTCCAGGTAGGCTACACCGTTCTACTTCCCCACCAACTGTAAGTAGGTACATCCCTCTCTCCATGTTTTCTAGAGCACTTGTATCTCTCTGTTTATATTTTCCCTGCAATTTTATAGAGTTATAGTTACATATCACACAGTCATCCACAGTGTAAAATCAGCTGTTCACAGTATCATCGTATAGTTGTGCATTCATCTCTACAGTCAGCACTTGAACATATGTTCTCCAGCATATAACAACATTTTTATATTTGTACATTTAGTCACCATAATTGACCACTCTAGGTTTCACTAAGTTATACAGTCCCCATCTTTATCATCTATCTTTACTTCTGGTGTCATACATGCCCCTAGCTCTCCTCTTTCAGCTTTACTCACAGACATCTGTGTTCAGTGTACTTACAATATTGTGCTACCATCACAGAGTTTTATACTATCCATTTCTGGATCTAATACAGTCAATCCTGTCGAACACTCTATACTCCTTCAACATCAAATGCCTCCTCTCCACCCTCTTTCTATCTCCTGGTAACATGTGTTCTCACCTTTTGACTCTCAAAGTTTGCTCATTAATGTTATTTCATATTAGTGAGACCATACAGTATTTGTCCTTTTGTTTCTGGCTATCTTCTCTCAACATAATGTCCTTGAGATTCATCCACATTATTATATGTTGCATGACTTTGTTCTGTCTTACAGCTGCGTAATATTCTACCGTGTGTATATACCACAGTTTGTTTATCCACTCGCCCGTTGATGGACATTTGGACTGTTGCCATCTCTTGGCAATCCTGAATACTGCTATAAATATCAGTTTACAAATGTCCATTCGTGTCTTAGCTTTCAGTTCCTCTGAGTATATACCTAGTAATTGAATTGATGGATCATATGGCAAATACTATACTTAGCTTCGTGAGGAACCACCACACTGCCTTCCAGAGTGGCTGCACTCTGAATACCCACCAACAGTGAATAAATGTGTGTCTGTCTCCACATCCTCTCCAGCACTTTTAATCTTCTGTTTTTTTTTTATAATGGCCATTTTAGTATGTATAAATGATATCCCATTGTGGTTTTGATTTGCATTTCCCTAATAGCCAGTGAAGTTGAGCATATTTTCATATGCTTTTGAGCCATTTGCATTTCCTCTTCAGAAAAGTGTCTATCCATGTCTTTTGCCCATTTTTAAGTTGGGTTGTTTGTCTTTCCATTGTTGAGTTGTGGGATCTGTTGATATATTCTGGATATTAAACTCTTATCTGATGTGTGGTTACCAAATATTGTCTCCCATTGCATAGGCTGCCTTTTTACTTTTCTGACAAAGTCCTTTGATATACAGATTGTCAATTTTGAGGAGATCCCATTTATCCATTTCTTCTTTGGTTGCTCTTGCTTTGGATGTGATGTCTAGGAAACCATCTCCTATCACAAGATCTTTAAGATATTTCCCTACATTTTCTTCTAGAAGTCTTATGGTCTAGGGCTAACATTTAGGTCTTTGATCCATTTCTAGTTAATTTTTATATAAGGTGTAAAATAGGAGTCCTCTTTCCTTCTTTTGGATATGGATATCAGGTTCTCCAAACACATTTATTGAAGAGGCTGCTTTGTCCCTGTTGCTTTGGCTTGACTGCCTTATCAAAGATTAGTTGTCTGTAGATGAGATGGTCTATTTCTAAGAACTGTCAATTCAATTCCATTGGTCAGTATAACCATCTTTATGCCAGTACCATGCTGTTTTGACCACTGTAGCTTTATATTATGCTTTAAAGTCAGGTAGTGTGAGACCTCCCACTTTGTTCCTCTTTCTCAATTTATTTTTGGCTATTCGGGGGCACCATGCCCTTCCAAATACATTTGGTTATTGTTTTTTCTATTTTTGCAGAGTAAGTTGTTGGGCTTTTAATTGGTATTGCATTGAATCTGTAAATCAGTTTAGGTAGAATTGATATCTTAACTATATTTAGTCTTCCAATCCATGAACATGGTATGTTCTTCCTTTTTTTTTTTTTTTTCTTTTTAGGTCCTGTTTGATTTTTTTAGTAGTTTCTTGTAATTTTCTCTGTACATACCTTTTGTGGACTTGGTAAGTCCTAAATACTTGATTCTTTTGGTTGCTATTATAAATGGAATTTTTTCTTGATTTCCTCCTCCTATTGCTCATTAATTGTGTATAGGAACACTACTGATTTTTGTGTGTTGATCTTATAGCCTGCCATGTTGCTGTATTCATTGATTAGCTGTAGTAGCTTTGCTATAGATTTTTCTGGATTTTCTACATGTAGGATCATATCGTCTGCAAACAGTGAAAGTTTGACTTCTTCCCCTCCAATTTGAATGCCTTTTATTATTTTTTCTTGCAAATTTCTCTAGCAGAATTTCCAGCATAATGTTGAATAACAGTGGTGTCCGTGGACATCCCTGTCTTGTTCCTCATCTTAGAGGGAAAGCTTTCAGTATTTCCCCATTGACTATGATGTTAGCTGTGGGTTTTTCATATATTGCTTTTATCATATTAAGAAAGTTCCCTTCTATTCCTATCTTTTGAAGTGTTTTCATCAAGAAAGGATGTTGAATTTTGTCAAATGCCTTTTCTGCATCGATCAAGATAATTATGTGGTTCTCCTGCTTTGATTTCCTGATATGGTGTATTACATTAAATGATTTTCTTGTGTTGAACCAGCCTTCCATATACCTGGAATAAATCCTATTTGGTCATGGTGTGTAATTACTTTAAAGTGCTGCTGGATTCAATTTGTGAGTATTTTGTTGAGGATTTTTGCATCTATATTCATTAAAGATATTGATCTGTAGTTTTCTCTTTTTTTGTGGTATCTTTGTCTGGTTTTGGTGTTAGGGTGATGTTGCCTTCAAAGAATGAGTTAGATAGCTTTCCCTCCTCTTCAATTTTTTTGAAGAGTTTGAGCAAGATTGGTAGTAATTTTTTTTTTTTGCCAAATTCTCTGCCACTTTATTTTTTTTTAATAAATTCAAAGTTACATGAATAGTTGCAAAAACAATACTAGCCCCATACACAGAATTCCATCATACCCTGACCCCCCTCCCCCAATAGCTCAATCCACCAACTTTAACATGCTGTCACATTGCTATTTCTTTCCTTCCATCCCTCCCTACCTCCCTATCTATCATCTGTCATCTATTGCTCTGTCTTCTGAACATATGAGAGTTAGCTGCAGACATCCTTTAACATACACTATAATTCACGTATGTATTCCCATGAACAAGAACATTCTTTTATGTAATTCCATTAAGCACAGCTAAGAAGTACAACAGGTTCAACAATGATACAATGCTTACATTCTATATTTCCTTTTCCTTATGTCTCAACTGTGTACCTTTGAGCCACCTGTCCTCCACCCTCCAATCCCATCCAATTTCATCCTTAGCATTCAATTGTCGTCTAGTTAGACTGTCTTTTTTTTTTCTTTTTTCAATTGTGGAAACATATATACAGCCTAAATCTTCCCATTCCACCCCCTCCCTAGCCTTCCATTAGTGGGATTAATCACATTTAGTATGATGTTATGCTCTTTCCCACTATCCGTTACTAGAAATTTCCCTTCACCTCAAACGGCAACCCTACACTCCTTTCTTAACTCCCCATTGCCCCTTCCCCCATTTCTCTTAACCCAAACTCTACTTTTCATCTCTATGGTTATATTCTCTGATAATTTCTTTGTGTTTACTGTGGGGCTTAAAATTAACCTCTTAAATCCCTATCAATCTTGTTTTTCTTTGATACCACCTTCACTTCAATAGGGCACATAAACTATGTTCCTATACTCCTTCATTCCCCCATCTTTATATAGTTGTCTAAAATTACATATTTTACATTGAGTTCAAAACCACTGATTTGTCCTTAGAGTTTGTGTATTTTTTATCATGTAGGAAGTAAATAGTGGAGTTATAGTTCAAAAATTATTGACTTCTATTTGTATTCCATTGTGTTTGGAGAATGTTCTTTGAGTATATTCAATTTTTTTTTTGATTTCTTGAGGCTTGTTTTATGTCCCAGCTTATGGTCCCTTCTGGAGAAAGATCTGTGATCACTAGAGAAAAATGAGTGTCCTGGTGATTTGGGATGTAAGATACTATATATGTCTGTTAAAATTCTCTATATCTCTTCCTCCTTTTTTTGTCTCTTTGTTGGTAGGGCTTCCTTTAGAATCTGAAGTAGGGCAGGTCTTTTATTCGCAAAGTCTCTCAGCATTTGTTTGTCGGTGAAAAATTTAAGCTCTCCCTCAAATTTGAAGGAGAGTTTTGCTGGATAAAGTATTCTTGGCTGGAAATTTTTCTCTCCCAGAATTTTAAATATGTCATGACACTGCCTTCTCACCTCCATAGTGGCCACTGAATAGTCACTACTTAGTCTTATGTTGTTTCCTTTGTATGTGGTGAATTGCTTTTCTCTTGCTGCTTTCAGAACTTTCTCCTTCTCTTCAGTATTTGAGAGTCTGATCAGAATATGTCTTGGGGTAGGTTTATTTGGATTTATTCTATTTGGAGTTCACTGGGCATTTATGCTTTGTGTGTTTATATTGTGTAGAAGGTTGGGGAAGTTTTCCCCAACAATTTCTTTGAATACTCTTTCTAGACCTTTACCCTTCTCTTCCCCTTCTGGGACACCAGTGAGTCTTAAGTTTGGACGTTTTATTTTATCTATCGTATCCCTGAGATCATTTCGATTTTTTTCTCCATTCTTTCTTTTGTTCTTTCATTTTCTGTTCTGTGGATTTCTAGGACACTGAGATGTTGTTCAGCTTCCTCTAGTCTTGTATTGTGAATATCCAGAGTCTTTTTAATTTGGCCAACAGTTTCTTTTATTTCCATAAGATCTTCTATTTTTTTATTTACTCTTGCAATGTCTTCTTTATGCTCTTCTAGGGTCTTCTTTATGGCACTTATATCCTGGGCCATGGTCCTCTTGATGTCCTTTAAATCCTTTGCCATGTTTTCGTTCTTCGATTGTAGTTCTTTGATTAATTGTGCAAGGTACAATGTTTCTTCAGAAATCTTGATTTGTGTGTTTGGAGCTGGATTCTCCATATTGTCTGGTTTTATCATATACATTAAGATTTTCTGTTGTTTTTGGCCTCTTGGCATTTGTTTTGCTTGATAGGGTTCTTTCAAGTTGTAACAAAAAAAAAAGGATATTGATCTAATTGTTCAGAGACAGTTTGGTGACGTACACTTTCTCTAACTAACCAGCAGATGGCGTCTGTGAGTCACCTATATCCTTCAAGTCAGTTCTCAACCTTTTTTTCCACCATGTGTGGGGAAATGATTCTTGTGGGTTCAGTTGGAGAACTCAGTTTGGGTGTGTTCCTGGAGCTGTCCGCCCTGAATGTGGGGCGTGTGTATGGGTGGCCAGGGAGGAAGGACAGTTCTACTGTTCAAATCTCCCAGGTTCCAGGAGATTCAAGGCCGCTGCAAGAGTCTAAGCCTTCATTTCAGTTCAGCCCCAGACCCTCTCTCGCTGTCCCATAAACCACCGGACTTGGCGTAGCACCTGTGGGTTCTCCGAGCAGGTCCCCCCTCCCAGCTGCGATCCTCCCTCAGCCGAGGGAATGCCGTGCTATGTCATCAGTGTGCGCCATCCCTCAAGGGTAGCCCTGGGCCGCTGGGCTGTGCCGCGGGGCGCTCAGCTCGTTTCAGAATGCAGAATATCTGAGGCTGTCTTTACTGCAAAGCGTTGCGGGCTGAGACCAGCTGAGGTTTTCTCCACAGAGAGAGAGCGAGGGACAGAAAACCTCCCAGGTTCACCCGTCAGCCAGAGATAGCACCCGATTCTCTGGGCTCCCTATCCTGAGACAGATATGTCCCCCGACTCTCCCAATGTCAGTTGTCACCAAAAGCCTCTGTCTGCTTGTTGAGGATTCGCTGTCTGTATTGAGCAGTTATTGTTAAAACCTCACTTGGGGCTGGGCTGAGAAAGTGCACAGCGCGGCTTCCATGAGGGAGGGGCTCTTGGCTCTAGGTTCTCGGCTCTCAACCCGGGTCCACAATTTTACTTACAGATTTTATGCTGTGATCTTGGGCATTCCTCCCAATTCATGTCAGTGGATGTTGAGAGTACAGTCACATTTGTCTCCCTGCTGTTATTCCAGGTTATTTACTGGTTTTTTGTTCATTTATGAATTGTTCTGGGGGAGAATAAGTCTTCCACTTCTTTCTATGCCGCCATCTTCCCAGAATCCTCAGTAATTCTTTCTTGAATGCTTGGTAGAATTAACATGTGAAGTCATCTGGTCCTGGGATTTTCTTTTTGGGGAGCTTTTTGTTGACTGACTCAATCTCTTTACTTGTGATTGATTTGTTGAGGTCATCTATTTCTTCTTGAGTCAGTGTTGGTTGTTTGTGCTTTTCTAGGAAGTTGTCCATTTTTTTCTAAGTTGTCTAGTTTATTAGAATATAGTTGTTCATAGTATCTTCCCATTATCTCCTTTATTTCTGCAAGGTCAGTAGTTATGTCCCCTTTCCCATTACTGATTGTGTTTATTTGCTTCACTCTCTCTTTTTTTGTTGTTGTTTGTTTTATTAATAGCCTAGCTAAGGGTTCATTGATTTTATTGATTTTCTCGAAGAACCAACTTCTGGTTTTGTTGATTCTCTCTATTGTTTTTCCTGTTCTCAATTTCATTTATTTCCACTTTAATCCTTGTTAATTTTTTCCTTCTGCTTGCTTTGGGATTAGTTTGCTGTTCCTTCTCTAGTGTCTCCATTTGTTCAGTTAGTTCTTCAGTTTTATTTCTTTCTTACTTTTTAATGTAGGCATTTGGGCTATAAATTTCCCTCTCAGCACTGCCTTATCTGTATCCCATAAGTTTTTAAATATTGTGTTCTCATTTTCATTTGTCTTGAGATATTTACTAGTTTCTCTTGTAGTTTCTTCTTTGACCCATTGATTAAGAGCATGTTATTTATCCTCCATATATTTGTGAATTTTCCAGTTCTCCACCTGTTATTTATTTCCCACTTTATTCTATTATGATCAGAGAAAGTGCTTTGTATAATTTCAATCCTTTTAAATGTATTAAGACCTGTTTTCTGCCCTAGCATGTGGTCTATCCTGGAGAATGTTCCACAAGCACTTGAAAAGAATGTATAGCCTGCTGTTTTAGGGTATGGTGTTCTATGTATTTTTTTTCAAGTAGATTTTTCTCATATACCACCCTGGTGTCAACTCTCTGTACCAGTGTCATACCTTAGAAGTATATCATGCAAGCACCTATCTATATTTGTAGTGCTGATCTATGGGATACATGCCTTTAAGCAACTCCTTTCCATCCTGTTCACCTTTAGTGCAACTCTGATACTTACAATCCCATTAATAGTCATCACCCCTATCCATTCCCATACCTTTAAATTCACTCTCATTAACATATCTAAACATATAGGTTGTCAATCATTCCCCCTTTGCTAGCTTCTCTCTGTCACTAGGTCCCCAACATTGATTTTACACTGTTCAGAGAGTTCATAGTAGTAGTAACATACAATATCTCTCCTTTTGTGTCTGACTTATTTCGCTCAGGATTATATCTTCAAGGTTCAACCATGTTGCCACATGTTGCAGGACTTTGTTCCTTCTTACTGCTGCATAGTATTCCATAGTATGTATATACCACATTTAGTTTATCCACTCCTCTGGTGAAGGACACTTGGATTGTTTCCATCTCTTGGAAGTTGTGAACAATGCTGCTATGAACATCAGTGTACAAATGTCTGTTCATGTCATTGTTTTCAGATCTTCTAGGTATATACTGAAAAGCAGAATTGCTGGATCATAGGGTAATTTGATATCTAGTTTTCTGAGAAACCACCAAACTGTCTTCCACAGCAGTGTATTATATTATACGTTCCACCGGCAATGAATAAGAGTTGCAATTTCTCCACATCCTCTGCAGCATTTGTTGTTTCCTGTTTATTTAATGGCAGCCATTCTTATTGGTGTGAGATGGTAACTCATTGTGGTTTTGATTTGCATTTCCCTAATAGCTAGTGAAGATGAATGATTTTTCATGTGTTTTTTTAGCCATTTGTATTTCTTCTTCAGAAAAATGCCTTTTCATTTCTTTCACCCATTTTATAATTGGGCTGTTTGTACTATTGTCATTGAGTTGTAGGATTTCTTTATATGTGCAGGATAGCAGTCTCTTATCAGATATATGGTTTCCAAGTATTTTCTCCCATTGAGTTGGCTAACTGTTAACCTTTTTGAAGAAGTCTTCTGAGGCACAGAAGCTTCTGATTTTAAGGAGTTCCCATTTATCTGTTTGTTTTCTTTTGTTACTTGTGCTTTAGGTTTAAGGTCTAAGAAGCTACCTCCTATTACTAGGTCTTGAAAATGTTTCCCTATATTATCTTCTCAGAGTTTTATTGTGCTATCTCTTATGTTGAGTCTTTGATCCTCTTTGAGTAAATTTTTGTATAGGATGTGAGGTAAGGGTCCTCTTGCATTCTTTTGGATATGGATATCCAGTTTTCCCAGCCCCATTTGTTGAAGAGACTGTTCTGTCCCAGTTCACTGGATTTGGGGGCCTTATCAAAAATCAGTCAACCATAGATTGGTGGGTCTATTTCTGAACTCTCAATTCAATTCCATTGATTAGTATGTCTATCTTTGTGCCACACCATGCTTTTTTGACCTCTGTGGCTTTATAGTAGGTTTCAAAGTCTGGAAGAGTAAATCCTCCTACTTTGTTCTTCTTTTAAAAATGTTTTTGCAGTTCAAGGCCCCTTTCCATTCCAAATAAACTTGATAGCTAGCTTTTCCAATTCTGCAAAGTAGGTTGTTAGAATTTTAATTAGAAGTGCATTGAATCTGTAGATCAGTTTGGGTAGAATTGATATCTTAACAATGTTAGCCTTTCTATCCATTAACATGGAATATCTTTCCACCTAATTAGGTCCCCTTTGATTTCTTTTAGTAACAATTTGTAATGTTCTGTGTAGGGGTCTTTTCCATCCTTAGTTAAATTTATTCCTAGGTAGAGGTTTAGCCTACTTATAATTGTGCCTAAGAGTCTCCCCCAGAGAACCTCTTTGTTGCTCAGATGTGGCCCCCTCTCTCTAAGCCCACTTGTCAGGTAAATTCACTGCTCTCCTCCCTACATGGGACATGACTCCCAGGAGTGTAACTCTCCCTAGCAATATGGGACAGGACTCTGGGGATGAGCCTGGACCTGGCATCATGGGATTGAGAAAGTCTTCTTGACCAAAAGGGGGAAGAGAAATGAAAAAAAAAAAAGCAAAATGAAATAAAATAAACAAAATAAACAAACGGAATTGAGAAGTCACTCTGGAGGATATTCTTATGTGCTACATAGATATCCCTTTTTAGTTTTTAGTGTATTGCAATAGCTAAAAGGAAATACCTGAAATTGTCGAACTGCAAGCCAGTAGCCTTAATTCTTGAAGACAATGTATAACCAAGTGACTTATACATGGTGTGATTGTGTGATTGTGAAAACCTTGTGGCTTACACTCACTTTATCCAGTATATGGACAGATGAGTAGAAAAATGGGGACAAAAATTAAATGAAAAATAGGGTGCAAATGGGGGATGGACTATTTTAGGTGTTATTTTTTACTTTATTCTTATTCTTATTTGTATTCTCTTTTTGGAGTAAGGAAAATGTTCAATAATTGTGATGAATGCACAACTATATGATGGTACTGTGAACAATTGATTTGTACACTGTGGATGATTGTATGGTATGGGAATATATCTCAAAACTGAATTAAAAAATTATTCCTAGGTATTTGATTTTTTTCATTGCTACTGTGAATAGAATTTTTTGATTGTCTCTTCAATTAGGTCATTACTAGTGTATAGGAGCATTACTGACTTATGTGCATTAATCTTGTAGCCCACCACTCTGCTGAATTTATTTATTAGCTCAAGTAGCTTTGTCATCAGTTTCTCAGGATTTTCCAAGTATAAGATCATATCATCTGCAAATAATGACAGTTTTACTTCTTCCCTTCCAGTTTGGAGAAATTTATTTCTTTGTCTTGGTGAATTACTCTGGCTAGAACCTCTAGCACATTGTTGAATATTAGTGGTGACAGCAGGCATCCCTTGTCACAGTCCCAATCTTAGCGGGGAGGCTTTCAGTCTCTTAACATTGAGTACTATGCTGGCTGTGGTTTTTTCAAATATGCCTTTATCATACTGAGGAAGTTTCCTTCAATTCCTACCTTTTGAAGTGTTTTTATCAAAAAGGGACACTGAATTTTGTCAAATGCTTTTTCAGCAACTATCAAGATGATCATTTGATTTTTCCCTTTTGATTTGTTAATGTGTTGTATTACATTGACTTTCTTATGCTGAACCATCCTTGCATGCCAGGAATGAACCCGACTTTGTCGTGCTGTATAATTCTTTTAATGTGCCTTTGGATTCAATTTGCAAGTATTTTGTTGAGAATTTTTACATCTATATTCATTAGGGAGATTGGCCTATAGTTTTCCTTTTTTGTAGTATCTTTATCTGGTTTTGGTAGTACAGTGATATTAGCTTCATAAAATGAGTTAGGTAGTGTTATGTGTATATATATACTTCTGTTCTAGTTCATTTATCATGTTATGTTCTCTGTGTCTTTATTGATCTTTTTAAATGTTCTATCTATTGAAGAGAGTGATGTGTTAAAGTCTCCTATTATTATTGTAGAGATGTCCATTACTCCCTTTCATTTTGCTAGTGTTTACCTCATGTACTTTGGGTACCTTAATTAGAAGCATAAATATTTATGATTATTTCTTCTTGATGAATTGCCCCTTTATTAATATAGAATGTCCTTCTTTTTCATTTTTGCATTTAAAGTGTATTTTGTCTAATACTAGTATAGCTACCCCAGATTTTTTACTTTTTTGGTTACTACTTGCATGAATTTTTTTTTCATCCTTTCACTTTCAACCTATTTGTAGCTTTGGGTCTAAAATCACTCTCCAGCATATAATTGGATCATAATTTTTAGCCATTCTGCCAATCTGTCTTTTGATTAGGGACTTCAATCCATTTAATGTTATTACTATAAAAGTCATCTTTACTTTGACCATTTTATCCTTTGGCTTTTATTTTTCAGATTGTTGTTGTTGTTTTAATCCTTTTGGTTACCCTTACTGATAATCATCACTTCTGTACTCTCTACCAAGACTTGCTCTCCTGTCTTTTTTTTTTCAACTGGCAGAATTCCCTTTAGTATTTCCTACAAGACAGGTTTCTTGTTAGCAAACTCTCAGCTTTGTTTATCTGTGAATATTTTAAGCTCTCCATTACTTTTGAAGGACAGGCTTGCTGGATAAAGAATTCTTGGCTGGTAGTTTTTCCCTTTCAGTATCTTAAATATACCATACCACCAATTCTCACCTCCGTGGTGTCTGATGAGAAGTCAGAGTTCAGTCTTATGTGGCTTCCCTTGCATGTGGTGAATCATTTTTCTCTTCCTGCTTTCAGGATTCTCTCCTTCTCTTCACCATTTGACAGTCTGATTAGTACTTGTCTTGAGGTGGGTCTATTTGGATTTATTCTATTTGGAGTACATTGGACTTCTTTGATTTGCATATTCCTGTCTTTTATAAATGTTGGGAATTTTCAGCCTTATGTCCTCAAATATTCTTCCTGGCCCTTTACCATTCTCTCTTCCTTCTGGGACACCTATAATACATATATTTGTGTGTTTCATGTTGTCAATTATTTCTCTGAAACCAAGCTCAAATTTTTCCATTTTTTCTTCATTTCTTCTTGTATGTTCAAGTTTGGTTGCTCTGTCTTCAAGTTTGTTGATCCTTTCGTCTGCCTCCTCAAATCTGCTGTTTTATGTCTGTAGTATATTTTTAATTTCATCTACAGTATCTTTCATTTCCGTAAGTTCTGTTATTTTTCTATGTAGTCTTTTAAATTCTTCCTTATGATCTCCTAGTGTCTTTTCAATACCCTTTGTCTCTTTAACCATCCCATTGAAATTATTTAGATTTGTTTGACCATCTGTGATTGATTGTTCCAAATTCTGTATTTCCTCCAACTTCTTAATTTGATTATTTGGCTTGGCCATATCTTCTTGTTCCTTAATGTGCCTTTTAATTTTTGCTGGTTGTTAGGCATCTGGTTATCTTGATAAGATTATTTTGAAAGTTGGTTTCCCTCTTATCTAAGATTTTATGGCTGATTGGTTTCTTTTGAAGTTTTCGTTTGGCACTTGGTTCATCAGTATTTCTGAATGAGGGCCACAGTCCGATGCAGGGGTTGCTGACCCATCCCAAAGGACCTTAGAGAAAGGGTCAGGAAAGTAGCTTCTCAGACTGCACTTTCCCAGCCTTCCCAGCAGATGGTGCTCTTCAGCAACCTATTCCCCCACAGCCCTACAAAGGTAGGCGTTTTTTATCCCTCTGGCCCCTCTGTTTCAACAGTGGTTGCAGATAAAGGCCCTGTGGTGCTGCATGCACCTGTCCCTAAAGGACCAAGCCTGTGGGCCCTTGCTGTCCTATTTCACTGGGCAGCAGTTGGTCAAGACTGTTCTGTGTCCCTCTCTGTTCCTGATGGGAGTACCTCCATGTTTCTCCCAGGGCTGTTGTCCTTGTGGATAGGAGATGGATGCCTGGGGCTGCAGTGGAGCTCAGCCACTCACCACAGGTTCTCTGTGGAAATTGTGGGGATGTGAGTGCCCTGGGCTCTTGTGTGAAAAGGTTCAAGGCTGAGAGACCAAAAGGGTTACCCTCTATGCCAGGAGCTGAAACAGGACTGTGCCATGTCCCCCACTTTTCCTAAAGTGAGGGCATCCCTCTCTCTCCCAGCCCACTGTAGCCAGCTGGATAAGAACCAGATGTGCCAGGCACCCTTGTGTAGATCAGTCTCTTGCCACATTCTCTCTGTGGAACTAATAGAGCTGTGGGCTTCTGAACTCCTGCTTGTAAAGGCTGTAGGCTATGGGACTGAGAAGGGTTAACTTTGCTGGCCAACAGTTTACCCAGGACAGTGCCATGTCTGCCAATCTCGGGGGTGGGATATGGGCATCAGGAACCTCAGTAGAAATTACTCTTTCACCACAGTTTCTCAGATTGTGGTATTAATAGCACTGCAAGCTTCCAAGCTCCTCTGTGGAAAGACTCTGGGCTATGGGACCAAGAAGGTTAACTTCATTGACCCACAGTTGGAGCAGGACTGTACCACCTCTCACCAGTTGTTGAGAACCTGCTGCCAGCCTCTAGGGTGGTGGAGGGGCACCAGGTGCCACAATTGAGTTCACTCACCACAATTTCTCAGCCATAGTTTCTCTGTTTTCTCATCCAGCTCTTCCTTACTTGTTTCAGTGGTCCTTCACTGGTCTAACAAGCCCCCAAACCACTGCTTTGAATAGGCCTGCCTGTTTTCTTGGTGATATTGGTGGAGGAGTGAGTTCTACCTGTCCTTATTCTACCATATTCCCAGAAGTCTCCCATTTTGAGTTAATTTTTGTATAAGGTATGAGATATCAGTGCTCTTTCATTCTTTTGGATGTGGATGTCCAGATCTCAAGCACCATTTTTTGAGGAGACTGTTCTGTTCCAGTTGAGTGCACCTGGCTACCTTGCCAATAATCAATTGACCATATATGTGAGGGTCTCTTTCTTAACTCTCAGTTCAGTTCCCTTGGTCAAACTGTTTTGACAACTATAAAAGTCTAATATGCTTTAAGTCAGGAAGTGTGAGTCCTCCAACTTTGTTTTTCTTTCTCAAAAAGTTTTTGGCTATCTGGTGCTCCTTGCCCACATGAATAAATCTGATGATTGGTTTTTCTATTTCAGCAAAATAGGCTGTTGGAATTTTGATTGGTTTTATGTTGAAACTAAATCAGTTTGGGTATAAAGGACATTGTTCTGGTTTGCTAAAGCTGCCTGAATGCAAAATACCAGAAATGGATTGGCTTTTACAATGGGGGTTTATTCACAAATTTACAGTTCTAAGGCCATGAAATTGTTCCAGTTAAGGCATCAATAGGATGATACCTTCTCTGAAGAAAGGCTGACAGCATCTGGCATTTCTCTGTCACATGGGAAGGCACATGGCTGGAGTCTGCTTGCCCTCTCCTGGGGTTAGCTTCTGGTTTCCATTGCCTTCTCCAAAATGTCTCTGGGCTTCTGTCTTAGCTTCTCTGTCTCAGTTCCTGTGTTCTTGCTTGTTTCTCTCAGGGTGTTTCTAAGTGTCTGGGGGTCCTTTCTTAGCTGCTCTAGGGCAAACTCCAGATTTCTTCTCTTAGCTTCTCCCTTGGTTCTGGTTTCAATGGCTGTTTCCAAAATGTCTCCAGGTGTTTTCTCTCTAAGCATCTCTGAGCTTTCTTGAAAATTATCTGCCTTTTATCCTCTCATAGCAGATGCCAGTAAACTAAGACCTACCTTGCCTAGTAGGGTCACATATCCATGAAAATAATCTAATCATAAGGTCCCACTCCCATTAAGTCTGCACCCACAAGATTGTATTAAAAGAACATGGAGGATGAGGGGAAGATGGTAGCATAGAGAGGAGTGGAAGCTAGTTAGTCCCACTGGAACAACTAATAAACAACCAGAAACAACTAGTAAATAACCTGGAATAAATGCTGGGAGACAAACATGACTGTCCACACATCATACACCAGCCTGTATGGGGAGGAATGCCCGAGATCACAGCGTTAAATCTGTAAGTAAAAACTACGGACCATGCTGAGACCCCCTCTCCCACAGCAGCCCAAACTGCAAAGCCTCACTGTGCTGGAGAGCAGCACTCTCTGAGCAAGCAAATATACCTCAGCCCAGTCCAAGTGAGGTTTTAATTAACAAATGTTGACTGCTCAATACAAGCTATGAGTCCCCAAAAAGCAGACAGAGGCTTTTGGTGATGACTGACCTTGGAGAGCTGAAGGACCTCTCTGAGAGGGTGGGGGAGTCCAGAGGACCAGATGCTATCTCTGGCCGACAGGTGAAACTGAGGGTGGCTGCAGACAGTCCCTGAAGAGGGGCTTTCTGTCCCTTTTTTGGCTCAGTGAAGAAAGCCTCAGCCAATTTCAGTTCCCAGCCCTCTGATCCAGACAAGGGTGGAGATAGCATAGGCAGAGAGACTATTTGAATGCAAATGATATCTCCCCAGGGGGTGTATTTTCCCTAAGGGGAAAAAGGTGGGGACAAGCTCTACTACCTGCCTTCCATTCAGAACCAGACCCCAGAGCCCGGGGGAAAACAGCCATGGGTCACACCTCCTTACACCAGTCTGGAGCTACAGGCTGACAGGTGCCACCTGCTGGGGAGAAAAGCACGGTGGCTTGAGGCCTCAAAGGGTGTATCAGTCTTCTAAGACACACCCTCAGGGAGACATGATACTGTTGCCTCCTTCTGAGACCTGAGCCTGTTCTGGTCTGGGACAACCTGATTGGGATAACCAAGGAAACCAGATGCCTATACAACAGAAAACTACAACCTACACTAAATAAAATGAAATTATGGCCCAGTCAAAGGAAGAAACTTACACTTCAACTGAGATACAGGAATTGAAACAACTAATGCTCAATCAATTCAAAAAGTTTAGGGAAGATATGGCAAAAGAGATAAAGTGTATAATAAAAACACTGGGCATACGTAAAGTAGAAATCAAAAGTTCAAAAAAACAACTGGCAGAATCTATGGTAATGAAAGGCACAACACAAGACATGAAAGACACAATGGAGACATACGACAGCAGATCTCAAGAAGCAGAAGAAAACACTCAGAAATTGGAGAACAATGTACCTGAAAGCCTACACCCAAAAGAACAGATAGAGAAAAGAACAGAAAAATATGAGCAGCATCTCCAGGAAGTGAATGACTACATCAAACACAGGAGGTATGTGTCATGAGTGTCCTAGAAGGAGAAGGGAAAAGGAGCAGAAGGAATAATAGAGGAAATAATCAATGAAAATATCCCATTTCTTATGGAAGACATAAAATTATGGATCCAAGAAGTGCAGCATACCCCAAACAGAATAGATCTGAATAGGCCTACACAGAGACACTTAATAATCAGATTATCAAACATCAAAGATAAAAATAAAATTCTGAAAGCAGCAAGAGAAAAGCAATCCATCACATACAAAGGAAACTTGATAAAACTGTGTGCAGATTTCTCACGAGAAACCATGGAGGCAAGAAGGAAGTGGTGTGATATATTTAAAATACCTAAAGAGAAATACCACCAACCAAGAATCCTACATCTGGCAAAACTGTCCTTCAAATATGAGGGAGAGCTTAAAATATGCTATGACAAATAGACAATGACAGAGTTTGTGAACAAGATACCTGCTTAAAGGGAGCACTATAGACAGAAAGGAAAAGACAGGAGTGAGAGGTCTGGAACACAATTTTGGGAGATGGTAGCACAGCAATGTAAGTATGATTGGAAGAGGAAGGTTAGGAGCATGTGGGACACCAGAAGGAAAGAGGAAAGATAAAGACTGGGACTGTATAACTCAGTGAAACCTAGGGTTCTCAACAATTGTGATAAAAGGTACAAATATGTTTTTACATGAGGGAGAATAAATGAATGTCAACATTGTAAGGTGTTAAAAATAGGGTGGGATTGGAGGAAAATTACAGTCAATGAAAATCAGAGACTATACTTATCAGAAACATTGTGTTATGCTTCCTTTAATATAACAAAGACAATATTACCAAAGCTAAATGCGTATGGGGGGGACATAGGGGAGGAGTATGGGACTCTTGGAATTTCTGATGGTGTCTGACTCTTTATTCTACTTTGGTTTAATGCTGTGTTTCCTTTTATTGCTTCCTAGCTGTCATGTTTTTTTCTCTCTCTCTTTCTTTTCTTTTCTTCTCTTTTCTTTTGTCTCTCTACCTTCTTTGACTCTTCCTCCTTCTTTGTGGAAGAAGTGGAGATGTCTTTACATAGATAGTGATGATGGTAGTGAATACATAAATATGTGACTATACAAGGAACCATCGGTTGTTTACTTAGGATGGAATGTATGGTGTGTGAACAAAACCATCTTAAAAATAAACAGGTTGAGGAAGAAAGCTTGAGGGCACAATATTCAGTGAAATAAGACAGACACCTAAGGACAAATTCACAGTCTCACTGATATGAACACGTTATAATATGTAAACTCATGGACATGAAATATAAGTTACCAAGATATAGAATGGAGCTAAAGAATGGGGAGTGGTTGCTTATTATGAGCAGAATGTTCAACTAGGGTGAACTTAAATGTTTGGAAGTGGACAGAGGTGATGGTAGCATGTTGTGAGAATGACTAACTGCTGAATGGTCTGTGAATGTGGTGGAAAGGGTAAGCTCAGTCACATATGTCACCAGAAGGAAAGTTGGAGGTTAAAAGATGGGAATGTATAAAACAGTGAATCTTGTGATGGACAATGTCCGTAATTAACTGTACAAATATTAGAAAACTCTCATGAACTAGAGCAAATGTATGACACTATAACTAGAAGTTAATAATAGAGGGGCTCATAGGAAGACAATATACCTATTGCAAACTATATGCTACAGTTATTAGTATTTTGACATTCCTTCATCAACAGTAACAAATGTACTCTACCAATACTATGAATCAGTAATGGAGTGGGGATGGTTAGGGGTATGGGAGGATTTGTGTTTCCTTCTTTTGTATTTGTTTCTTTTCTGGAGTAATGAAAATGTTCTAAAAATTGAAAAAAAAATTGATTGTGGTGATGGATGCACAGCTGTATGATGGTACCATGGGCAATTGATTGTACACTTTGGATCTTTGGATAATTGTATGGTTTGTAAACAATCTAAATCAAAAAAATAAAATTAAATTTAAAAATAATTTTAAAAAAAAAAGAACATGGCTTTCTGGGGTACATAATGGATTCAAACCAGCACTGACATCTTAACAATATTTAGTCTTCCAGTTCATGAACACAGAATTTCCTTCCATCTATTTAGGTCTTCCTTGATTTCTTTTAGCAATGCTTTGTAGTTTTCTGTCTACAGGTCCTTTATATCCTTGGTTAAATTTATTCATAGATATTTGATTCTTTTAGTTGCTTTTTTAAAAGGAATTTTTTCTTGATTTCCTCCTCAGCTTGCCCATTACTAGTGTATAGAAGCACTGTTGTTTTTTCTGTGATCTTGTATCCCATCACTTTCATGAACTCATTTCTTAGCTCTAGTGTCTGTGTTGTAGATTTTTCAGGACTCTAAATATAGGATCATGTCATCTGCAAACAGTGAAAGTTTTACTTCTTCCTTTTCAATTTGAATGCACTTTTTTTTCCTTTTCTTGTTTAATTGCTCCAGATAGAACTTCCAGCACAATGTTAGATAACAGTGGTGACAGTGGTATCCATGTGTTGTTCCAGATTTTAGAGGGAAAACTTTCAGTTTCCCCCCAATCCCACCCTATTTTTTTAACACCTTACAATGTTGACATGGTGGTTAAAACCTGTGGGTTTGAACTTTATCATGTTGCAGAAGTTTCCTTCTATTCCTATCTTCTGAAGTGTTTTTATTGAGAAAGTGTGCTGGATTTTGTGATATGTCTCCTGTGTCAATTGAGAAGATCATGTGCTGCTTCTTTGATTTCTTAATGTGGTGCATTACATTAATCATCTTGTATTTAACCTTCCTTGCATACCTGGGGATAAAAGCCACTTGATCATAGTGTATAATTCTTTTACTGTGCAGTTAGAGTCAATTTGTAAGTATTTTGTTAAGGAATTTTCCATCTATATTCACCAGAGAGATTGGTCTGTAATTTTCTTTTCTTGTAGTATCTTTATCTGGCTTTGGTATCAGGGTGATGCTGGCTTTATAGAATGAGTTAGGTAGTATTCCCTCTTCTTCAATTTTTTGGAAGAGTTTGAGCAGGTTTGGTATTAATTTTTCTTGGTTTTTCTTGGAAGGTTGGGAAGGTTTGAGACTGATTCAATCTTTTTATTTGTGATTGATTTGTTGGGGTCTTCTGTTTCTTCTGGAGTCAGTGTAGGTTGTTCATGTGGTTCTAGAAAATTGTGCATTTCATCTAATTTGTCTAGTTTGCTGGCATCCAGTTTTTCATCATATCTGTCTATATCTTTTTTATTTCTGTGGGGTCAGTAGTGACCCCCACTCATTTCTGATTTTATTCATTCACATCTTCTCTCTTTTTTCCTTTTCAAATGTAGACAAGGGCTTGTCAATTTTGTTAATCTTCTCAAAGAAACAACTTTTGGTTTTGTTGATTCTCTCTATTGGTTTTGTTCCAAATTTCATTTATTTCTTCTCTAATCTTTGTTATTTATTTCTTTCTGCTTGCTTTGGATTAGTTTGTTGGTCTTTTTCTAGTGCCTCCAGGTGTACAGTTAAGTCTTGGATTTTTAGCACTTTCTACCTTTTTATTGTAGGCATTTGGGGTTATAGTTTTCCCTCTCAGAACTTCCTTGCTGCATCCCACATTTTGATATGTTGTGTTCTCATTTTCATTTGTCATATTTACTGATTTCTCTTGCCATTTCTTCTTTGACCCACTGATTGTTTAAAAATGTGTTGTTTAACCTCCATAAATTTTTGCATTCTCCAGTCCTCCACCTGTTATTGATTTCGAGCTTCATTCCATTATGATCAGAAAAGTGCTTTGTATAATTTCAGTCTTTTAAAATTTATTGAGACTAGTTTTGTGACCCTACATGTGGTCTAACCTGGAAAATGATCCATGAGCACAAGAGAATTGTATATCCTGCAGTTTTTTTTCTGTGCATTGCTCTGTATATGTCTTTTAGGTCTAGTTCATTCATCAAATTATTCAAGTTCTCTGTTTCCTTATTGATCCTCTGTCTAGATGTACTATCTGTTGATGTGAGTGGTGTAATGAAGTCTTCACCTATTATTGTAGATACATCTGTTTCTCCCTTCAGTTTTGTTGGTATTTGCCTCATGTATTTTGGGGTACCCTGGTTAGGTTTGTATATATTTGTCATTGTTATTTTTTCTTGGTGGATTGCCCTTTTATTAATATATAGTGTCCTTCTTTGAATCTTTTAACATTTTTGCATTTTTTTGTCCAATATTCATATAGCTACCCCCACCCTTTTCTGATTACTGTTTTCATGGGATACATTATTCCAACCTTTAACTTTCAACCTGTTTGTGTCCTTGGGTCTCACCTGAGTTTCTTGTAGACAGCTTATAGATGGATCATATTTTTTTATCCATTCCCTCAGTCTATGTCTTTTGATTGGGGAGTTTAATCCATTAACATTCAACGTTATTACTGTAAAGGCAGTACTTACTTAAACCATTTTATCTTTTGGCTTTTGTATATCTTATCTTATCTTTGTCTCTCTTTTTACCCTTAGTTACCTTTACTGATGCTCATCATTTCTACACTGTCCTCCAAACCTTTTTACTGTCCTTTCCTTTCAGCCTGTACCACTCCCTTTGGTATTTCTTGTAGGAAAGTTCTCTTGTTAATGATCTTTCTCAGTTTGTTTATCTGGGAATATTTTGAACTCCCCCTCATCTTTGAAGGACAGTTGTTCCAGATAAAGAATTCTCAGCTGGCAGTTTTACTGTTTTGGTATCTTTAATATATCATACATTTGCCTTCCCTCCTCCAGGTTTCTGATGCGAAATTGGTGCTTAGTCTTATCAGACATCCCTTGTATGTAATGAATCACTTTTCTCTTGCTGCTTTTAGAATTCTCTCTTTATTTTTGGCATTTGAAATTTTTATTATTATGTGTCTTGGAAAAGTTCCATTTGGATTTATTGGCTTGGAGTATTTTGTGCTTCCTCAACATGCCTATCTAGATCTTTGAAAAGAGTTGGGAAATTTGGGGACATTATTTCCTCAAATACTCTTTCTGTCTCCTTTCCTCTCTCTTCTCCCTTGGACACCCATGACCCACATATTTTTGTGCTTCATGTTGTCAGTCACTTCTCTGAGACCCTCCTCAATTTTTCCCATTCTTTTCACTATCTGTTCTTTTGTATATTCAGATCCAGATGTCTGTCTTCTAGCTTGCTGATCCTTTCTTCTGTCTTCAAATCTGCTGTTGTGTGCCTCTGGTGTATTTTTAATTTCATCTATGTGCCTTTCATTACCATAGTTCTGTTATTTTTCTTAGCATGCTTTCAAATTCTCCTTTATGCTTATCCAGTGTCTTCTTAATATCCTTTATCTCTTTTGCCCATCTCCTTGAATTGGTTTAAGGAGTTTGTTTGAACATTTTTGATTAGTTGTTCCAAATTCTCTGTCTGCTCCAGCATTTTTATTTGCTCCTTTGATTGGACCATATCTTTCTGTTTCTTGTTATGGCTTGTAGATTTTTGCCTGTGTCTGGGCATCAGAATATCTTGGTGAGTTTACCCTGAAGGTCATCATCTCTCTCTAGTCACAGATTTTGTTATTGATTGGCTTTGTGTTCATGCTCTTCTTTGACCCTGATTCTTCAGTATTACCCAACCAGGGCTGGTCCAGAGACCCATTAAGGGGGCACACAACAGTTCCAGAGGGCCCTGAGGATATAGGCAGAGACACCAAAAACTTTAATTCTGCTCCCCAAAGAATGTGTTTTCCTGGACTGCTCGGCATATGGCCCTCTTTACCCAAAAGCCTTATAGATATCTTCCCAGAGATGTGCTGTTCTTGCCTGCCAGCAGATGGCTTTCTGTGGTGACCTATTCCCCTCAGCCCTCAGAAGGCCAGCTCTTCTTAGCTCCCTACCAACTCCAGACAATGACATCACAGTGCCATTCTGGGTGGGTTGAAATCACAGATCCCAGCAATCCAAATTTGCCTGCCAAAAACTGGAACAGTCCTAGGTAAGTGTCCCACCCCATTCTTGGAAATGTGGACCCCCATGACTCTCTCATTTTGAAGCTGCCTGCTTTTCAGGTTCTGGACACCACTAAGGTTTCAGTCCCAGGAGGAGGAGATGTGTAACAAGAGGCAGGGCTTAGGGGGTTTACTCATGATCTCTCACCACAACTTCTTGGTCTCTTTGTCTTGCACTTTCCTGGGTGTTGCACAGCACTTCCCCCAATCTCCAGAGCCCCAGAACTGTTGTTCTGGATGGTTGCTACCTGTCCCTTAGTTGTTTTCAGGGAAAGGTATCCAGTCTCTTCCTAATAGGCAATATTGGAGGCCTCTCTCTCTCATTCTTTCACTTTTAATCTACTTGGTCTTTTTTTATGCTAATTGGTTTTCTGGTAGGCAACAGAGAGTTAGAAAATCTAACAATGCCTGACTTTTAATTAAGGCAATTAGACAATGTTTATTTAATATGATTATTCATATAGTTGTGTTTAAGTCTACTTTTTTCTATTTTCTCATCCTTTGTTTTCTTTTTTATATTTTTCTACCTTCTTTTCAATTAATTGAGAATTTTTTAATTCTAATTTATATCCTTTTTCGATTATTTGCTATAACACTTTGTTGAACTATTTTAGTGGTTGCTTTAGTGTTTGTAGTATCTTTAAGTTATCACACTCTACTTTCAAGTGTTATAATACTACCACTATATAGTATAATAAACTTACAAAGATATACTTCCATTTCTCCCCTCCTGGCATTTGTGCTATTGTTGTCATACATTTTACTTCTTCATATGTTATAAACTCCACAATACATTGTTATTATTTTTGCTTTTAAAGAGAATTAAATAATAATAAACAAGTCTCTATATTTGCAATCTAATTACCATTTCTTTTTTTATTCATTTTATTGAGATATATTCACATACCATGCAGTCATACAAAATAAAGCATGCATTCAATTGTTTACAGTACAATTATATACTTGTGCATTCATCACCAAAATTAATTTTTGACATTTTCATTACCACACACACAAAAATAATAAGAATAAAAATTAAAGTGAAAAAAGAGCAATTAAAGTAAAAAAGAACACTGGGTGCCTTTTTTTGTTTTGTTTTTTGTTTTTTGTTTTTTTCCTTCCCCCATTTTTCTACTCATCCATCCATAAATGAGACAAAGGAGAGTGTGGTCCATATGGTTTTCCTAATCACATTGTCACCCCTCATAAGCTATATTTTTATACAATCATCTTCAAGATTCATGGGTTCTGGGTTGTAGTTTGATAGTTTCAGGTATTTACTGCTAGCTATTCTAATTCTTTAGAACCTGAAAAGAGTTGTCTATGTTGTGGTAAGTGTGCCCACCAGAGTGACATCTCAGCTCCTTTTGGAATCTCTCTGCCACTGAAGCTTATTTTATTTCCTTTCACATCCCCCTTTTGGTAAAGAAGATGTTCTCCATCCCACAATGCCGGGTTTAGATTCCTCCCCGGGAGTCATATTCCAAGTCGCCAGGGAGATTCACTCCCCTGGGTGTCAGATCCCATGTAGGGGGGAGGGCAGTGATTTCACCTGCCAAATTGGCTAAACTGGAGAGAGAGGGCCACATCTGAGCAACAAAGAGGCATTTGGGAGGAGGCTCTTAAGCACAATTATAGGGAGGCCTAGTCTCTCCTTTGCAGCAACACTCTTCCCAAGGGCAAGTCCTGTGGTAGAGGACCCAGCCATCAAACCACCAGGCCTCTATGTGTGTGAGGACATCAGCAACCATCGAGGTGGGGAAGCCCAATACCCCTGCATTCTCCACCAGCTCCTCAAGGGGGCTCTGCATATTTTTTTCATTGTTTTTTTTTTTAATTACCTTTTTTTTATCAATTACGTAAAAAAAAAAAAAAAGAAAACATACAATAAAAAAACATTTCAAACAAACCATAACAAGGGAGTAAAAAAAAGACAACTAACCTAAGATAACTACTTTACTTCCAACATGTTCCTACTATACCCCCAAGAAAATAACCTAATTAGCAACATTTCTGTGAACTTGTTCTTACCGTACCTATCAGAAATTAACAGACCATAGTCATTCCTGGGCATTCCCAGAATGTTGAATTTACCCACAGTAGCTTATCTGTTCTTCTTGGATTATCATTCCCCCTTCCTTAATTGTTCTCTATCACTAGTTCCCCTACATTCTACATTATAAACCATTTGTTTTACATTTCTCAATGTTCACATTGGTGGTAGCATATAATATTTCTCTTTTCGTGCCTGGCTTATTTCACTCAGCATTATGTCTTCAAAGTTCATCCATGTTGTCATATGTTTCACGACATCGTTCCTTCTTACTGCCGTGTAGTATTCCATGGTGTGTATATACCACATTTTATTTATCCACTCATCTGTTGATGGACATTTGGGTTGTTTCCATCTCTTGGTAATTGTGAATAATGCTGCTATGAACATTAGTGTGCAGATATCTGTTCGTGTCACTGCTTTCAGATCTTCCAGGTATATACCGAGAAGTGCAATCTCTGGATCGAGGGGTAACTCTATAACTAGTTTTCTAAGGAACTGCCAGACTGACTTCCAGAGTGGCTGAACCATTATACAGTCCCACCAACAATGAATAAGAGTTCCAATTTCTCCACATCCCCTCCAGCATTTGTAGTTTCCTGTTTGTTTAATGGCAGCCATTCTAATCGGTGTGAGATGGTACCTCATTGTGGTCTTAATTTACATCTCTCTAACAGCTAGTGAAGCTGAACATTTTTTCATGTGTTTCTTGGCCATTTGTATTTTCTCTGCAGAGAACTATCTTTTCATATCTTTTGCCCATTTTATAATTGGGCTGTCTGTTCTATGGTCATTGAGTTGTAGGATTTTTTTATATGTGCAGGATATCTGTCTTTTTTCAGATACATGGTTTCCAAAAATTTTTTCCCATTGACTTGGCTACCTCTTCACCTTTTTGACAAATTCCTTTGAGGTACAGAAACTTCTAACCTTGAGGTGTTCCCATTTATCTATTTTTTTGTTGTTGTTGCTTGTGCTTTGGGTGTAAAGTCTAGGAAGTGGCTGCATAATACAAGGTCTTGAAGAAGTTTCCCTACATTATCTTCTAGGAGTTTTATGGTACTGTCTTTTATATTTAGATCTTTGAACCACTTTGAGTTAATTTTTGTGTAGGGTGTGAGGTAGGGGTCCTCTTTCATTCTTTTGGATATGGATATCCAACTCTCCAAGCCCGATTTGTTGAAAAGACTGTTATATCCCAGTTCAGTGGCTTTGGGGGCCTTATCAAAGATCAGTCGACCATAGATCTAGGGGTCCATTTCCAAATTTTCAATTCAATTCCATTGATCAATATGTCTGTCTTTGTGCCAGTACCATGCTGTTTTGACAACTGTGGCTTTATAATAAGCTTCAAAGTCAGGGAGTGTAAGTCCTTTTTTAGAGTGTTTTTAGCAATTCAAGGCTTCTTCCCTTTCCAAATAAATTTGATAACTAGCTTTTCCAAGTCTGCAAAGTAGGTTGTTGGAATTTTGATTGGGATTGCATTGAATCTGTAGATAAGTTTGGGTAGAATTGACATCTTAATGACATTTAGCCTTCCTATCCATGAACATGGAATATTTTTCCATCTTTTAAGATCCCTTCTATTTCTTTTAGTAGAGTTATATAGTTTACTTTCTATAGGTCTTTTACATCTTTGGTTAAGTTTATTCCTAGGTACTTGATTTTTTTAGTTGCTATTGAAAATGGTATCTTTTTCTTGAGTGTCTCTTTAATTTCTTCATTTCTAGCATATAGAAACATTATTTATGTGCATTAATCTTGTATCCCACTACTTTGCTAAATTAGTTTATTAGCTCTAGTAGCTGTATCATCATTTTCTCAGGGTTGTCCAGATATAAGATCATATCATCTACAAACAATAACAGTTCTACTTCTTCTTTTCCAATTTGGATGCCTTTTATTTCTTTGTCTTGCTAGACTGCCCTGGCTGGCAGTTCCAGCACAATGTTGAATAACAGTGGTGACAGCGGGCATCCTTGTCTTGTTCCTGATCTTAGAGGGAAGGCTTTCAGTCTCTCACCATTGAGTACTATGCTGGCTGTGGGTTTTTCATATATGCTCTTTATCATATTGAAGTTTCTTTCAATTCCTACCTTTTGAAGTATTTTTATCAAAAAGGGATGTTGGATTTTGTCGAATGCTTTTTCAGCATCTCTTGAGATGATCATTTGATTTTTCTCTTTTGATTTGTTAATGTGTTGTAAGTACATTGATTTTCTTATCTTGAGCCATCCTTGCATGCCTGGAATGAACCCCACTTCATCACATTGTATGATTTTTTTAATGTGTCTTTGGATTTGATTTGCAAGTATTTTGTTGAGAATTTTTGCATCGATATTCATGAGGGAGATAGGCCTCTAGTTTTCCTTTTTTGTAGTATCTTTGCCTGATTTTGGTGTTAGATTGATGTTAGCTTCATAAAATGAGTTAGGTAGTATTCCATTTTCTTCAATGTTTTGAAAGAGTTTAAGTCAGATTGGTGTCAGTTCTTTTTGGAAAGTTTTGTAGAATTCCCCTGTGAAGCCATCTGGCCCTGGGCATTTATTTGTGGGAAGCTTTTTGATGAATGATTGGATCTCTTTGCTTGTGATGGGTTGGTTGAGGTCTTCTATTTCTTCTCTGGTCAGTCTAGGTTGTTCATATGTTTCCAGGAAATTGTCCATTTCCTCTACATTATCCAGTTTGTTGCCATACAGTTGTTCATAGTATTCTTTTATGATTTTTTTAATTTCTTCAGGATCTGCAGTAATGTCACATTTCTCATTCATTATTTTGTTTATCTGGGTCTTCTCTTTGATTTTGCCAGTCTAGCTAGGGGCTTGTCAATCTTGTTGATCTTCTCAAAGAACCAACTTTTGGTGTTATTTATCCCCTCTATTGTTTTTTTGTTCTCTATGTCTTTTATTTCTGCTTTAATCCTTGTTATTTCTTTTTTTCTACTTGGTTTAGGATTGGTTTGCTGTTCATTTTCTAGCTTCTTCAGTCAATCCATTAGTTCTTTGATTTTGGCTCCTTCTTCCTTTTTAATGTATGCATTTTGTGCTATAAATTCCCCCCTCAGTACTGCTTTTGCTGCATCCCATAGGTTTTGGTATGTTATGTTCTCATTTTCATTCATCTCTGTATATTTAGTAATTTCTCTTGCTATTTCTTCTTTAACCCATTGATGGTTTAGGAGCATGTTGTTTAACCTCCAGGTATTTGTGAATTTTCTAAGTCTCTGATGGTTATTGACTTCTAACTATATTCCATTGTGGTCAGAGAATGTGCTGAAAAATAATTTCAATTTTTTTAAATTTATTGAGGCTTGTTTTATGTCCCAGCATATGATCTATCTGGAGAAAGTTCCATGAGCACTGGAGAAGAATGTGTATCCTGGTGATTTGGGATGTAATGTTCTATATATGTCTGTTAAATCCAATTCATTTATCAGATTGTTTAGGTTTTCAGGTTCCTTATTGGTCTTCTGTCTGGTTGATCTATCTATTGGAGAGAGTGATGTGTTAAAGTCTCCCACAATTATTGTGGAAACATCAGTTGCTTCCTTTAGTTTTGCCAGTGTTTGTCTCATGTATTTTGTGGCACCTTGACTGGGTGCATAAACATTTATGATTGTTATTTCTTCTTGTTTAATTGTCCCTTTTATTAGTATGTAGTGGCCTTCTTCGTCTCTCATAACATGCTTGCATTTAAAGTCTATTTTATCTGAGATTAATATTGCTACTCCTGCTTTCTTTTGGCTATAGCTTGCATGAAATATTTTTTTCCATCCTTTCACTTTCAATTTCTTTGTGTCCCTGTGTCTAAGATGAGTCTCTTGTATGCAACATATGATGGTTCATTTTTTTTTATCCATTCTGCCAATCTATATCTTTTGATTGGGGAGTTTAATCCATTTACATTCAGTGTTATTACTGTGAAGACATTTCTTGAATCAGCCATCTTATCTTTTGGTTTATGTTTGTCAGATATATTTTTTCCCTCTCTCTCTTAATGTCCTTTAACATACCCATACTGAATCTCTTTAGTACTGAACCTTTCTCCATATCTCTCTTTCCTTTCTTTGTTTCTCTGTGAGTAGGGCTCCCTTTAGTATCTCAAGTAGGACAGGTCTCTTGTTAGCAAATTCTCTCAGCATTTGTTTGTGAAAAATTTAAGCTCCCCCTTAAATTTGAAGGAGAGCTTTGCTGGATAAAGAATTCTTGGTTGGCAGTTTTTCTTTCTCAGAATTTTAAATATGTCATGCCACTGCCTTCTCACCTCCATGGTGGCCACTGAGTAGTCACTACTTAGTCTTATGTTGTTTCCTTTGTATGTGGTGAATTGCTTTTCTCTTGCTGCTTTCAGAACTTGCTCCTTCTCTTCTGTATTTGACAGTGTCATCAGAATATGTCTTGGAGTGGGTTTATTTGGATTTATTCTATTTGGAGTTCGCTGGGCATTTATGATTTGTGTATTTATGGTGTTTAGAAGATTTGGGAAGTTTTCCCCAACAATTTCTTTGAATACTCTTCCTAGACCTTTACCCTTCTTTTCACCTTCTGGAACACCAATGAGTCTTATATTTGGACGGTTTATATTATCTATCATATCACTGAGGTCCGTTTTGATTTTTTCAATTTTTTCCCTATTCTTTCTTTTGTTCTTTCATTTTCTGTTCTGTCATACTCCAGGTCACTGATTCATTGTTCAGCTTCCTCTAGTCTTGTACTGTGAGCATCCAGAATATTTTTAATTTGGTCAACAGTTTCTTTTATTTCCATAAGATCATCTATTTTTTTATTTACTCTTGCAATTTCTTCTTTATGCTCTTCCAGGGTCTTCTTCATGTCCGTTATATCCTGTGCCATGCTCTTCTTCATGTCCTTTATATCCTGTGCCATACTCTCATTGTTTGTCTTTAGTTCTTTGACTAATTGCTCCAAGTACTGTGTCTCCTCTGATATTTTAATTTGAGTGCTTGGGCTTGGGTTATCTATATCGTCTGGTTTTTTCATATGCTTTAAATTTTTCTGTTGTTTTTGGCCTCTTGGCATTTGCTTAACTTGATAGGGTTCTTTTAGGATATGTAGACCAATTTGAACCCTTGTCTCTAATTTGTCAGATCTACAGCTTGGTGGAGTACACTTTCTCTAACTAACCAGCAGGTGGCCTCCATGAGCCACTTGTTCCCCCCAAGCCAGTTGTCCCCCATTTTGTCTTTGTGGTGAGTAGGGGGGTGCATCTTGTGGGGTCCAATTGGTGCACCAAGGTTGCGTGTGTAGTTGGTGTTGCCTGCCCTGCATATGGGGCATGTGTCTGAGCGGTTAGGCAGGACAGCAGCTTTAATAATCAAATCTCCCAGGTGTTCCTGCAGATTTAGAGCTGTTGCAATAGTCTAATCCTTCAGTTCTGTCTTGCCACAGTTTGTCTCTGCCGCTGACCCACAAGTCCTTGGTATTGGTGTATGCTCCCTGGGACTTGTGAGTGGGTCCTTCTTCCAAGCCATGCCCTCCTAGGTACTCTGCTGAGGGATGACTGTGCTATGTCACAGGTGAGTGCTATCTCCCAAGGGAGGTTCCGGGCTGCAGGGCTGTGTAGGAGCATTCCCAGTCTGCTGAAAGGACCGCTGAATGGGACATGTTAATTTCCCTCTTTTCACACAGCTCTGCCTTCCCAGCTCTGGGACAATTAGCTGAGGGTGCAGGAAAGGCTATTGTCAATGCCCGATATTGTGGTATGTGCATGTGTTGTTGGAAACACTTCCTGTCACACTGGGTTGTTTGGGGCAGCTCTGGGCTGTGGCACTGGGGCCAGGCAGGAGCATTCCCTGCCACTGGGAAGATGGCTGTAAGGGGACACCCCCCTTTTCTTGGGAAGTTGTGGTGTTTAGCAAATTTTCTCAGCCACTGGACTTATTGCCTTGTGTCTCAGAGCTCTTTTAGCTCTCCTCTTGCCTGGGCCCAAATTGCAAGTCTTCGAGGCTTTCTGTAATAGGCTTAGATTTCTCTGATCTCAGCAGTTCCACGTGTTCATGAGTGTTGTATGAAGTATGCCCAAAGTCAAATTGCTCTGTGGTGTCTGGTCCACGCAGTTCCTGGCTTTCTATCTACTGCCCTGGAGGAGTAACTAAAACCTACACCTCACCACTCCGCCATCTTGCCCCACCTCTCCTAGTTACCATTTCTAATGCTCTTCATTCTTTTGTGAAGTCAGCTTTTCATCTGATATTATTTCTTTCCACTTGAAGGGCTTTTTCTAATATTTCTTGTATTCCAGATCTGTTGATTATGAATTCTTTCTGTTTTTTGTATGTTTGAAAAAATATCTTACTTTCTCTTCTGAAACATATTTTGGCTGGGAAACAAATACCAGGTTGACAGTTTTTTTCTTTAGTACTTTAAAGATTTTGCTCCACTGTCTTATGGCTTTCATGTTTTCTAATGTGAAATCTGATTTCAACCTTATCTTTGTTCCTCTGTAAAATATTTGTCTTTTTCCTTTGACTGTTTTTAAGGTTTTCTATTTATCATTTATTTTAAAGTATTTTATTATAATTTGCCTTTGTGCAGTTTTCTTCATGTTTCTTCTGCCTGGAGTTTATTGAGCTTCTTGGGTCTGTGTGTTTAAAGTTTTCATCAAATTTGAAATTTTTTTGACCATTATTTCTTCAATATTTTCTGATCTTCCCTTTCTAGAACTCCAATTACATGTGCATTTGGCATTTTGAAGTTCTACCACACTTGATGATGGTCTGTCTGGTTTTTTTCCGTCTTTTTTCTCTGTGTATTTCATTTTGCTGTGTCATCAAGTTCACATCTCCCATAACTCTACGTACTATGTTCATACCTTTCTGTAATTTCTTTGACATTTGGAATTTAGTTATTACTATTCTGATATCTGTATATTTAATCTGTCAACTGAGTCATTTCCATCTCAGTTGCAATTTATTTTTCTTCTCATTATGGAGAAATGGATCATACCTTCCTACTTCTATATATGCTTGTTAATTTTCTATTGGATGCCACATACTGTGAACTTTACATGGTGTTAGATATATTTATATGCTTACAAACATTCTTGAGATTTGTATTGGGATGCATTTAAGTGTCTTGGAAATAGTTTAATCCTTTTAGGCCTTGATTTTTAAAGATGTATTAGACTGGGGGAGAAGCATTTAATTTAGGCTTAATTTTTCCCACCACTGATGCAAGAACTTCCTTAGTACTCTAACACATACTACATGAATTACGAGATTTCCTAGTCTGATTGCTGGGAACAGGCATTATTTCCAGCATTGTTTGAATTCTGGACAATGTACCCATTGACCTTTTCTAGTGGATCTTACTCAGGTCTTGGATAGTTTCCTTACACACATGCGAATCAATTCTCTGCTGAATATTTGAGATGGACTCTCAGATCTCTGGCATTCTTTTTCTGTGCAGCTGTGTCCTCTCCAGTACTCTGCCTTATGAACTCTAGTCACTTTAGCTTTCTCAGACTTCTAGCTCTATCTCCTCGATTCAGAAACATTACTCTGCCTTGCTTTCTCTTCTGTACACTGTGACCTAGAAACTTTCTTCAGGCAGTAGGCTGGGACAATTTTAGGGCTTATCTTGCTTGTTTTTCATCTCTCAGGGATTAGTGTCATTAATTATCTGAAATCCAGTGCCTTAACAGCTGTTGTTTCACATGTATTTTTCCTGTTGTTTCAGGTGGGAGGACAAACCCACTCCCTCTTACTCCATATTTGCTGGAAGCAAAAGATAGGGCATTTTTTTCTCTATATTTAGAAGTAATTTCAAACTTACAGAGAGCTTGCAAGAATAGTAAAGAATATTTTTATGCCTTTACCCTAATTTAACTATTGTTACTATTTTATTCCATTTACTCTCTGACTTCATTTCCACATACTTTTTCCTGAACATTTGAGCATTGCTTGCATTCCTCATGGCCTTTACCTCTAAATACTTAAGAGAGAAAAATTTTATCTTTTACGTATGCTCAGAACACTTATCAACTTAAGCAAATTGAACCCTGATGCAAAACTTTTGTTTTGTTTGTATTCATCTTTTCCAATTTAACCGTTAATGTCCTTTATTACATTTCCTCCATCCTTTACTCTTCTTTACTCTAGGGCAGTTGCTCACCTTTTCTCTGTCTCTTATGAGATTGACATTTTTACATAATAGAGTCAATAGTCCATTTTTATAGTCCCTTCTCTTCAGTGGGAAAATCTCTTTATGAAGCTTATCTTGGCTCCAACTTTGAAGGGCATTTTTACATATGGACATATAAGACTAGTCAGGACCAGAATCAGATATAAATGATTATGCCAGAGATGCTAATGTGTGTGGAGGCACTTTCCTGAATAGAAAAACCTCCTCCAGCCAAGGGACAGTAAATAAAGGGTGATATCCTGAAGTGTATGTCCTCTGATGAGCAGGGAACTGTGGAGACACTGTTTTAAAGGTCATGATATGGGTGGGGAGGAAATGGGTGCCCTGCTCTTAGACTGATTCATTGGGCTCAACAGGGTAATGGAGGACAACAAATAAGGGAGTTAATAGTAGAAATCTATATGCCATTTCTAAAGTTTATATGGAAAAACAAAGAAACTAGATTAGCTAAACAAATTTTGAGAAAAAAAAAAAAAAGACAATGTTGGAGGACTAACAATACCTGATTTCAAGGCTTACTATACAGCTGCAATAATCAAGTCACCATGGTTCTGGTGAAAGAATAAACATTAGATTGAAGTAAGAGGATAGCTTAGAAATAGTCCCATGTGCATATGGTCAACTGATTTACAACAAAAGTGCCACAGTGCCAAGGCAATTTAATGGAGCCTTTTGAACAAATGATGCTAGAACATTTGAACGTCCATATGCCAAAAAAAAAAAAAAGAATCTCTCCACATACCCCTCACTGTGTGCAAAACTTTACTCAAACTGGGTTAGAGACCAAAATATAAAACTAAAAATTATAAGTTCTAGGAGCATTCATATGAAAGCATCTTTGTAGTGGGAGAGGGGGGCCAAGATTTCTTAACTACAATGCCAAAAGAACAATCATAAGAGAAAGATTCACCAATTGAACTTCAACAAAATTAAAATCTTTTGCTCTTAAAATAAATCATTAAGAAAACAAGCAGTTGAGCGATAAACTGGGAGAAAATATTCATTACACATATATCTGACAAAAAGGTGTGTATCCAGATTTATATTCAGAGCTCTTACAACACAAAAGAAGAAAAATAAGCCAATTTTTAAATGGTTAAAAGATTTGAACACATGTCATAAGAATACATGACTGGCAAATAAGCACAGGAAAAGATGTTGAATGTCATTAATCATCAAAGAAATGTATAAACAACAAGCTACTACTATAAAGCCATAGAGTGACTAAAATTAAAAAAAAAACAAGGATTAATGAGGATGTGGAACAACTCAACTCTTTTATACTGCTGGAAGCAATGTAAAATGTTATAACCACTTTGGGAAACAATTTAGCAGTTTCTTGAAATGTAAGAGTTTACCTCCCATATTACCCAGACATTCCACTTCTAGGTGTTTATCTAAGAGAAACAAAAAATGTATGTCTGCTCAAAGACTTGTACATGAGTGTTCATAACTGTTTGTACTAGTCAAAATCTGTAAACAATCAAAATGTCCATCAACAGGTGAAGGGATAAATAAATTGTGGTATGCCCATGTGTTCTGGTTTGCTAAAGATGATGAAATGCAATATACCAGAAATGGGTTGGTTTTTACAATAGGGATTTATTAACTTACAAGCTTTCAGTTCTTAGGCCATGAAAAATGTCCAAATTAAGGCATCAACAGGACGGTACCTTCTCTGAAGACCAGTCAATGGCAAGCTTGGGCTCCTCTGTCAGATAGAAAGGCAAGTGGTGGCGTCTGCTGGTCCTTCTCTCCCAGATTTCATTGCTTCCAGCTTCTGGATTTGTTGGTTTCCTTTCAGCTTCTTTGGGGCTTTTTCTGTGAGCTGCTCTTAGCTTCTGTGTCTCTTAGCTTCTGTGTATGTTCTATCTATACCTTGGTTGTAATACTCGTAAAACTGTGGACATCTGTCAAAATTCACAGTATAGAGCAACTATAAAGAATGAATTTTACTGCACATAAAATTTACCCTAATATTCTTGAACAAAAAAAAAAAAAAAAACTTTATGCCCTTAACTGCCTCCCAGTTAATCTATGGCAACAGTTCTTTTAACATATTTTCTTAGAGACCATGGAATGTCCTGTAATAATTAAGAACAGTGTTTTGAATTTGGACAGTGTGGATTCAATATCTGACTCCACCACCTCTCAAATGTGTTACTTAGCTTTAAAGTTACTCAGCTTTACTGGGCCTCAGTCTTCTCATGTTTGAAATAGATATAATAATAGTACCTACCTCATAGAGTTGTTAAGAGAATCAAATGGCATAGTGCATAAGGGGTACAGTGCAGTGCCTCGCATGGAGTAAACGTTCCATAAACAACACCCATCTGCTCTAGATCCTGTCAACCCCAACATTCTCTACACAGAGCTGTATGGAAACATGGGGTATTTTGGGATTAGTTTCTCAGGTGCAGGGATCCTAAAATGCAGAGGCCAGAAGTAAGATTCCTTACTGTCAAAACCTATGTGCCAGCCCCTTCCCTTTTGACCAACTGATCCACCAAGTGGAAATGAAGTGTAATGGGCCCCCACCCCCATGTCTCACATGCTCCATGGTGATCCTGTTCCCACCATCAGAGAGTGCATTTTATTTTCACCTGCCAGTAAATCAGCTGCCTATAAGCTGGATCCTGTGCAGGATTCTCTGTTATTTGTGTCCCCAACTGCAGAAGGTAAAATCCTCCTCCTTTCAAGGACAGTCCTGAAAACCTAACCCTGTGTATTGGAGACCAATATGCCAGCCAGCCTTACTGGATGCTTTTCAGGCCCTGCTGTGTTACTTTCTCCTGTTGAGCACTAGAGGGTGATCTGTACGTGTATATAGGAGGTGCTGAGTCCACAAATCTGAGCATGCTCACTGAAATCACTCAAGCAGAGAAACAAAGGCAAAGATGTACCCATACATGTGCATGTATTCAGACTCATGTACAAACACCAACACACGTAACACACTCCTCCCACAATGTGGCTAGATATGCATATACACACCAGCATATACACACTCATGAACACAGTCCCATGTCCTTAAAAACCCACACAGGCACATAAATGAACGTACATATCTATAAACATGGAAGATACATTTGGAACACACATATAGTCCCACACAGATCCATTTATATACCCGCATATTCACAGAGATGCACAAACATCCACATAACCAAAGACACATAAGCAGACACAGTCTACAGACACTTTCATACCCACAGCCTCACCCTGGGTTAAGATCATCATTTACATTTTATAAATGGGGATCTACAGTTCAGAGGGTTCAGAGAGTTTCGGGTCACATAGTGACAGACAGCAAAGTTAAGATTTGACTCCTAGTAAGTCCTCCATTAAGGAGAAGCATTATTTCAAAAATATATAAGATACTGCTCATATTTACTTTGCCAGTTACTGCAGTCTTAGGCCCAGTTCTGTCCTTGCTCCTTGAGAAGTAGATTCACTGGTCATTTAATTATTATCTTTCACCAATTAAAAATACCTTCTTTTTCATTTAATTCTGAGCAGGGATATGGAGAGGAAATATTTAGACCGTTCTGTCATTGTAACTACCTCTTGACACCCAGGATAATGGAGTATAGTCATGGGAACGTTGTTGCAGTCTTAGTTGCCAGTAGGGATAGCCAAGGAGGAGGAAGATGGTTTCCAATTCACTTAAGCCTTTCAGTTCTCACTTAAAGGCATCTAACAGGCACACAATGCAAATGTTAGCTAATATTGCCTTTTTGATTCCCTTCTGCCTGGGGGCTCACCTAATGCTCTCATCCAAAGTTTCCCCTCCTGCTTCCTAACCAGACACAGACACACCTACACAAGACCCCAGTATCCGGCCCTGACCAGGTCTCAATTATAATATTCTATACTACTACCGGGATACCTGGCTATTGTGAAATTCAAATACAAATGACATGAGGTTGGAGTGGTGCCAAAAAGGCCCCCTGGCATCCTGACGGAGAGCCAAAGTGGCATTACTTTGGTAAATTAACAGAGATACAGAGTTTGCCCTTCAGAAGTCCAAGAAGTTTGACTTGTCTGAGTTCTTTGGCCAATTTAAAGAATACCACCTTATAGTAATGAAACCCTGAAGATCCTCATATGCAAACCAGAATGCGTCTTATTAACTTCCAATTAGAAATATGTTCAGAGAGAGACTTAGCACTTCATATCATCTGGCCAATCTATTTTGTCTCTGTAACCAAACTACCCGGAGGCTAAATGGCAATAAAAAGTCTCACAAGTAACATATGAGTTAGAAGATTTGAATGTTATATAATCTGGCTCTCAAAACTTTTTGCATCTGAACAAAAAAGATATTACCTGTCATGAAAACTAACAAGGAAAGTCCTTGAGTCAAGCTACTGTCTCCCAAGAGTGCACTTACATGGTAACTGCCAATATTTGCCCCTGAGACAGGCTGCTTATTTTTTAAATGTTTCCCTGGATGACCAACTTCTCCTATCACTGATTAACATAGCACTTTTTTTGTGAAAGAAAGAGACTATGCTAATAAATTTAGTAAATCTTTGCTCTAGACTGAGATCTACTCTGTATTTTGAGATTATTTTGCCTAGCTTGGTTCTGATAACACGTAAGTACTTCGTGTATTTTACTCTTTCAGAGCAATTTTATTGTCCCATTCTCTACATTCTTGAAGGATATCATTTTGTCCCCTAGAAAGTGCCTGCATTCTCTTTTGGACCTCTCAATGATGATAGCTGTGCTCTTGGATTATCATTTATTGTCAATTTTATGTTATACTCTTCTTAGCCAATCAAGCTGGAATTCTGCCTGTCAGTCTAGCTCTTTACCCATACCTTCCCAATTGTAGTCCCTGCGCCCAAACTCTGTGAACTCATTTATGAAGTCTTGCTCTCTTCAAGATATGAGAAAACATAGGCAAAGTATATCAACAGTTCACTGAAAAAAATATGGATGGCTTTTATACTTACGAAAAATGCTCGTAATAGGCAGAATTCTAAAATGACTTCCAGATTCCTGGTCTCTGGTGTAGACACCCTTTTATAATCCCCTCCCCTTAACTGGAGAATTGCAACTAAGCAACATCTGTTGACAAGCCAGTTTCAGTCCAACAGAGGTAGTTTACCAGAATGAACATACTACACTAGTCGATGTATATCTGCTCTTCACTTTGTAAGAAACCCACTATGTAAAATGGAAACTTAATGTCAGCCAATAAGAACATTTACTCGCTTGCTTCTCTGTTTCCTCTATATAAGTTTCCCCTTTCTACTTCAGAGAGCTGCTTTCCATGTGCCTTTGGATCCTGTCTGATTCATGAATTCTAAACTGCTCTAATAAACTCCCATAAATGATATCTAGTCTACTATTTTATTTTAACAGTATGCAGAAAAAGAAGGGAGAACATATTTTCCTGCATTTGCATAAAATATCTCTAGAAGGTTTACAAGAAACTGATAAAATTGGTTACCTCCAAGGATGAGACTGCAGGGCACAGCACAGGAGTGGAATGAAAAATTTTATATACCTTTTAGTACATTTAAAATTTTCAACCATGTGAATGTATTACCTATGAAAATATAATAAACAAAAAAAGCAATATGCAGGCTATCCTTTCCCAGTGATTGCTGATTGTTCCCTTAGAGAAGAAAACAACATACATAGAGAGGCGAGACATCCTGAGGGAATGCAGTCTACCAGTAGTTAACATAAAAGCCTCTATTAAGGAATCTAATGTGTTTTTCTTCTAAACATTCAATATTTAAAAACTGTCAACAAGGTAAGCATTAAAATGCATTGGAAAATGGGCAGTTTCTCAACTACTGATCATAGTCAATAATTAAAACTCCACTAGATTTGTCCAAATGAGCATATACTGGAGTTGATTTTTTTCATCATCTAATGCTCAATCCTCCTGAACATTTTTCTGATCAACGGTAGGATCACAGCAGGATCCAGAGTCCTGATCCTACTATGCCCCAAGTTGAGGTACAAATGTGTCCGTTTCTAATAATACAAAGACAGAGAATTCATAAAACTCTACTATATTAGTTTTCAGGAAAGAGACCATCCATAAGGCAGCAGAGTATGAGGGAAAGCTCACTAGAAATTCAAAATAATAAATTAAAAGATATTTGCTAAATGCAGAAAACCAAGCACCAGGATGCCACATTTCAAAATGAAGTAAAACAACTTGATATAGGATTTTCAATCAAAATGATTACCATTTAAAACCATGGTTTTAGTACTTACCATGTCAATGACATAAAATGACAGGAGTGGGAAGTTAGAGAAGAGATTTGTTTTCTTTTATTTTTAGAAAGAGAGATTTTGGTGAATTATAATCTCATCCAAGTGGAAGAGGTTTGATATTACTTAGGGTGACCAACTCTCTAATAGAGCCTCCAGCATATGAAAAAGTTTGAAATAATAGATTGTAAGCTTTATATCAATGTAAAATTTCTTGGGCTTGATAACTGCACTTACAGAGGTTATATAAGTGAATAACCTTGTTCTTAGGAAATGTACATGGCAGAATTAAGTGTTCAAGGAGCATGATGTATGCAACCTATACTCAAATATTCAGAAAATGGAATGATAAATAGGTAGATGGATAGGTAGATAAAGTGATATGGAAAACATCACAAAATGTTAAAATTAGTGGATCTGAGTATCTAGGGGAATAAGGGTATGTTGGAGCTCTCAGTAGGGGATTTTTATTATTTTTTTAACTGACCTATAAGTTTGATAGTAGTTCAAAAGAAAAAGTTAAAGACAGTCTCTGTGACACAGCCATACCAAACAAAACAACATAATATAGTATATAATTAACAATCATGCGTATATGTAACTTTTACATAAAAATATGAAAAATAGATGCTCATTTGAAGTTATATATTATTCTGCATTAACTACTTTTCTGTTATGTAAATACTGTTATTAAAACAAAACAATAGGATTAGTTAGCGGTGGCAATTAGAAATAATTAGTATGACTAAACAAACTATATACATGAAAAATACAACATTTTTACAGTGTTTTCTTTTTTCTAATATAGCAATTATTTTACCTCTATTTTAAACTCTTTTTTAGATATGTACTTTTTTTAATTTTTTTATTAGAGAAGTTTACAGAAAAATCGTGCATAAAATACAGGATTCCCACCCAATTAACACCTTAAATTAGTGTGGTACATTTGCTATAATTCACAAAAGAACGTTCTTATAATTATACTGTTAACTACAGTCCATTGTTTGCAATAGAGTTCACTGTGTTATACAGTTGTATGTTTTTGTAAAAATTTTATTCTAGTAACATATATGCTAACTGAAATTTCCCCTTTAATCACATTCTCATATATAATTCAGTGCTGTTAATTATGTTCACAATGTTGTGCTACCATCACCCCTAACCATTATCAAAGCTTTATGATCAACCCAAATAGAAGCTCTGTACAATTTAAGCATTAATTTCTTGTTACCTACCCCCACTTCATCCCCTGGTAACCTATATTCTAGATTCTGACTTTATGAGTTTGCTTATTATAATTATTTCATTTTTGTGTCAGTCTTATGTAACTCAACGTGATTTGTCCAAGATTCACCCATATTGTTGCATTTGTCAGAACGTCATTCCTTTTTACAGCTGAATAATATTCTGTTATATGTATATTCCACATTTTATTTATCTGTTCATCAGTTGGTGGACACTTGGGTTGCTTCCATCTATGGGCAATTGTGAAAAATGCCACTATGAACATTGTTATGCAAATATCTGTTTGTGTCCCTGCTTTCAAATCTTTTGGGTATATACTTAAAAGTGGAATTGCTAGATCATATGGTAATCTCTTAATTTCTGAGGAACTGCCAAAATGTCTTCCACAGCGGCTGCACCATTTTGAATTCCCACCAACAGTGAATGAGTGTTACTATTTCTCTGCATTCTCTCCAACACTCGTTATTTTCTGTTTTTATAATAGTAGGCATTCTAATGGATGTGAAATGGTATTTCATTGTGGCTTTGATTTGCATTTCCCTGATGGCTACTGATGTTGAGCATCTTTTCATATACTTTTTGGCCATTTGTATATCTTCTTTGCAGAAATGTCTATTCAAGTCCTTTTCCCATTTTTAAATTGAGCTGTTGGTCTTTTTATTGTTGAATTGTAGGATTTTAATATGTTCTGGATATTAAACCCTTATCAAATATGTGGTGTGGTGGTTCAAACCTGTATGTACCCCAAAAAACAGGTTCTTAAATCTAATCCATTCCTATGGATATAAACCCATTGTATATAGGATCTGCTGATGAGGCTACTTCAGTTAAGGTATTGTATTAGTTAGGGTTCTCTAGGGAAACAGAACCAACAAGAGATATCTATAAATATAAGATTTTAAAAAGGTGTCTCACGCAACTGTGGGAATGCACGAGTCCAAATTCTGTAGGGCAGGATGCACAAATCCAAATTCTGTAGGGCGGGCAGTGAACTGGAAACTCTGATGAAGGTATTTGATGAACTCCTCAAGAAATGCTTCACTGGGTAGCCAAAGAGGAAGTGAAGGTCCTTGTTTTCTCTCCCTTAAAAGTCTTCAACTGACTGGATTAAATCCAGCTGATTGCATTTTCTCATTGCAGAAGACACACCCTTTGTTGATGTAATCAGTCGCAGCTGCAGTCAGTTGACTGATGATTTAATAAAACAGCCTTCTGGTTTATTAACCATCCACAAATGTCCTTGCAGTAACATGCCAGTGCTTGCTTGACCAGAGACCTGGACACCATCATCTGGCCAAGTTGACACATGAAACTAACCATCACAGGTACATTTAATTGTACTTATCCTAAACCACCTCATTCAGAATAGGTGGAATCCTGGTATTGGAGTCCTTTGTAAGTGGAAGAGAAAGAGAGAGAGGGAGCCATGGAAGCAAGAATCTGAAAGCAATGAAACCCGTAAGAGATGGGAGAGACCACAGAGACCAGCAGACACTGCCATGTGCCTTACCATGTGGCAGAGAAGCCAAGGATAGCTGGCAGCCAGGCTTCAGAAAGAAAGTAGTGCCTTGATGATGGCTTGATTTGAACATTTCCCTGGCATCAAAAAAGTATGCTAATAAATTCCTGTTGTTAAAGCCAACCCATTTCATGGTATTTGCTGGGGCAGCCTAGGAAACTAAGATTTTCTCCCATTGTGTAGGTTGTTTTACTTTCGTGATAAAGGCCTTTGAGGAACAAAAGTTTTCCCATTGGATGAGATCCCATTTATCTATTGTTTTATTTTCTTGTGCTTTGGGTATAAAGTCCATGAAACCATTGCCCAATACAAGGTACCAAAGATGCTTCCCAAAGTTTCCTCCTAGAAGTTTTATAGTTCTGGTTCTTGTATGTAGGTCTATGATCTATTTGGAACTGATTTTTGAATCTGGTTTGAGGTAGGGATTCACATTCATTCTTTTGCACATGGACATCCAATTTTCCCAGAACCAATTGTTGAAGAGACTGTTCTTTCTCCATTGAGTGGACTGGGCACTCTTGTGAAAATATCAGTTGTAGGATTTGTGAATATATCTCATTAAAACTACTTTAAAAATAGCAGTTGGCCATAAAAGTGGGGGGTGATTTATGAGCTCTGTATTTTATTCCATTGGTCTACATATATGTCCTTGTGCCAGTACCATTCTGTTTTTATTACTGTGTCTTTGAAATAAGTTTTAAGATTGGGAGATGTGTCCTCCAACTTCATTCTTCTTTTTCCAGATGGAGTTGGCTTTTTGTGGCCCCTTAACCTTCCATATAAATTTGATTATTAGTTTTTTCATTTCTGTAAAGAAGGCTGTTTAAATTTTATTGGTATTGCATTGAATCTGTAAATTGTTCTGGGTAGAGTTGACTTCTTAACAATATTTAGTCTTCCAATCCATGACAAAGAATATCTTTCCATTTATTTAGGTCTTCTTTGATTTCTTTTAGTAATGTCTTGTAGTTTTCTGTGCACAAGTCCTTTATACCCTTGGTTAGATTTATTCTTAGATATTTCATTCATTTAGCTGCTATGATAAATGGAATTTTTTTCTTGATTTCTTCTTCAGATTGTTTATTCAAAGTGTTCACATATAACAACACTACTGATTTTTAAGTGTTGATCTTGCACCCTGCCACTTTGAATAAATACTGAATGAATAATTAATTTATTATTTCCAGTAGCTGTGTTTTGGATTTTTCAGAATTTTTGGTATATAGGATCATATCACCTGAAAATATGGAAAGTTTGACTTCTTCCTTTCCAGTTTGAATGTGTTTTTTTCAAGAAGAGTGTTTTTATAAAGAAGAAGTGCTATATTTTGTTAAATTCCTTTTCCTCATTGATTGAGATGATCACTTGATGGGTTTTTTCTTTGTTCTATTAATGTGGTATATTATGTTTATTGATTTTCTTATGTTGAACTACCCTTGTATACCTGGGATGAATCCCACTTGATCATGATATATAATTCCTTCCATGTGCTACTGGTTTCAGTTTGCTAGTATTTTTTAAGCAGTTTTATTAAGATATATTCAGACACCATACAATCCGTACAGAGTATACAATCAGTGCTCACAGTATCATCACATTTAAATTCAACCTAGTTAAAAATTCTGCACACATTAAGCATCTGCACCCCATTCTCTACTCTCATTCTATCTCCTGGTGACCTATATTCTAGATTTTAACTCTATGAGTTTACTTATATAATTAGTTCATATTACTGAGATCATACAATTTTTGTCCTTTTGTGTCTGACTTATTTCACCCAACTTAATGTCCTCAAGGGTTCCTTCTTAATGCTGAAGAATATATCACATTTTGTTTATCCATTTATCAGTTGATGAATGCTTGGGTTCTTTGCATCTTTTAGCAATTATGGATAATGGTGCTCCAAACATTGGTGTGCAAATATCTACTCATGTCCCTGCTTTCAGTTCTTCTGGGGATATACCTATAGGTAGGATTGTCAGATCATGTGGCAATTTGTATGGCAATTATATACTTAGCTTCCTGAGGAACTGCCAAACTGTCTTTCACAGTGGCTGTACCATTTTACATTCCCACCAGCAGTGAATAAATGCTATTTCTCCCCATCATTTCCAAAACTTGTAGTTTCCTGTTTTTCTAATAGTGGTCATTCTAGTAGGTGTGAAATGATATCTCATTGTGGTTTTGATTTGCATTTCCCTAGTGAATTTGAGCATCTTTTCATGTGCTTTTGGATATTTGTATTTCCTCTTTAGAAAAAAGTCTATTCATGTATTTTGCCCATTTTTTATTTGAGGTTGTCTTCCCATTTTGAGTTGAAAGACTTCTTTATGTATTCTAGATATGAATCCCTTATCATGTATGTAGTTTCCGGATATTTTCTCCCATTGGATAGGCTACCTTTTCACCCTCTTGCCAAAGTCCTTTGAAGGACCAAAGTATTGAATTTTGAAGAGGTGCCAACATCCATTTTTTTTTCTTTCATTGCTTGTGCTTTGTGTGTAAGGTTTAAGAAGCCACTGCCTATCACTAGACCCTGAAGATATTTTACTGCATTTGCTTCTAGGGTTTTTATGGTACTTGCTCTTATATTTAGGTTTTTGATCCATTTTGAGTTTCTATATAGCATGTGAGAGAGGGGCCCCGTTTCATTCTTTTGGATATGGACATCTAGGTCTCCCAGCACCATTTATTGAAGAGACTGTTCTGTCCCAGTTGAGTGGACTTGGGAGCCTTGTCAAAAGTCAATTTGCCATAGATTTGAGGGTCTATTTCCGAAATCTCAATTTGATTCCATTGATGAATATGTCAGTTTTTACCTGAGTACTGGGCTGTTCTGACCACCATTGTTTTGTAATATGTTTTAGAGTCAGGAAGGGAGTGCTCAAACTTCATTCTTCTTTTTTCAAGATGCTTTTGTCTATTTGAGGCACCTTATCCTTCCAAATAAATTTAACAACTGGTATTCCATTTCTGCAAAGTAGGTATTGGGATTTTGTTTGGTATTGCATGGAATCTGGCGGTCAATTTGGGTAGAATTGACATCTTAATGGCATTTAGCCTTCCAATCCATGAACATGGAACGTCCTTCCATTTATTTCGGTCTTCCTTGATTTCTCTAAGCAATGTTTTTTTAGTTTTCTGAATATAGGTCATTGTCATCCTTAAGTTCATTCCTAGATATTTTATTCTTTTAATTGTATTGTAAATGGGATCATTTTTAATTTCTTCCTCAGGTTGCTCATTACTAGTGTTTAGAAACACTACTGAGTTTTGCATGTTGATCTTCTATACCACCACACTGATGAACTTATTAGCACTAGTAGATTTGTTGTAGATTTTGGGGGAATTTCTATATATAGAATCATGCCATCTACAGACAGTGAAAGTTACTTCTTCCTTTCCATTTTGGAGGCCTGTTATTTCCTTTTCTTACCTAACTACTCTAGCTAGAACATCTAGCACAATATTGAATATTGGGCATCCTTGTATTGTTCCAGATCTTAGAGGGAAAACGTTCTGTCATTCACCTTTGAGTACCACGTTAGCTGTGGGTTTTTCATATATGCCCTTTATCATACTGAGGAAATTTCCTTCTATTCCTATCCTTCAAAGTGTCTTTACCAAGAAAGAGTGCTGGATCTTGTCAAATGCCTTTTCTGCATCTATTAATGTGATCGTGTGGTTTTCCCCTTTGATTTGTTAATGTGGTGTATTACATTAATTGATTTTCTTGTGTCGAACCACCCTTGTATACCTGGGATAAAACCCACTCAATCATGGTGTATAATTCATTAATGTGCTGTTGGATTCAACTCACAAGTGTTTTTGTTGAGAATTTTTGCATTTCTATTCATTAGAGAGATTAGACTGTAATTTCCTTTTCGGGTAGTATCTTTATCTGGCTTTGTTATTAGGGTGATGTTGGCTTCATAGAATGAGTTAGGTAGCATTCCCTCCTCCTCTTCAAGTTTTTAGAAGAGTTTGAGAAGGATTTGATAGTAATTCTTCCTTGAATGATTCATAGAATTCACTTGTGAAGCCATCTGGTCCTGGGCTTTTCTCTTTTTGATGATTGATTCAATCTCTTTATGAGTGACTGGTTTATTGAGTTCTTCTATTTCTACTCAAGACACTTAGGTTGTTCATGTGTTTCTAGGAAATTGTCCTTTCATCTTTGTTGGCTAATTTGTTGGCATACAGTTTTTTTTCATTTATTGAGATTGTTCACATACCATACAATTATCCAAAGATCTAAAGTGTGCAATGAATTGCCCATGGTACTATCATACGGCTGTGCATCCATCACCACAATTAATTTTTTTTCAATTTTTAGAACATTTTCATTACTCCAGAAAAGAAATACAGACAAAATAAAGGAAACTCAAATCCTCCCATACCCCTAACTACCCCCCCTCCATTGTTGACTCATAGTATTGGTATAGTACATTTGTTACTGTTGATGAAAGAACGTTAAAATACTACTAACTATAATTAGTTTACAATAGGTATAGTTTTCCCTATATGCCCCTCTGTTATTTTTTTAAAGTTTCAGAATAGTATTTAATTTACAGATATTTATAGTCGTCTTACTGGATATCACAAAATAGTGGCCGTGTTATAAATTTTACAGATGAGGATATTGTTGCACTATTCTCACCATATCTAGATTGCAGAATAAATCTGAATACAGATCAATACTTCCCCTTCTTCTCCTTTGTATATTTACAAACTTGCCTACACATAACCCTTGCTATTCAAATTATTTTTATCTGGACAAAGAAACTAAATGTTGGCATACAGTTTTGCATAGTATCCTCTTATGGGGTCAGTGGGAATGACCCCTCTCATTTCTGATTTTATTAATTTGCATTATTTCTCTTTTTATCCTCTCAGTGTAGCTAAAGGTTTGTTATTTTTTTTGAACTTCTCAAAGAACCAACTTTTGATTTTGTTGATTCTCTCGATTATTTGTTCTCAATTTCATTTATTTCTGCTCCAAACTTTTTTTTTTTCCTTCTGCTGCTTTGGGATTAGTTTGCTGTTCTTTCTCTAGTTTCCCCAGGTGTTCAGTTAGGTCTTTGGAAAGTTCTTTCTTCCATTTTAATGTAGACATTTAGGACTATAAACTTCCCTCTAATCACTGACTTTGCTGCATCCATGATGGGTTTTTTTTTTTCATATTTTTATTGTGGAATATAACACATATACATAAAAGTGATAACTCAATGTGTGATTTAACAAGTAGCTAGAGAGCAGATTTCAAAGAATGTTATAGGTTATGGTTCCACAGTTTCAGTTATTTCCTTATTATAAAGTATAACATACATCCAGAAAGGAGATAACTTTCAATGTACAATTTAATGAGTACCAAAGAGCAAATTTCAAAGAATGTTATGGGTTACAATTCCACAATTTCAGTTATTTCCTTATTGTGAAATATAACATATATGCAGAAAGGTGATATCTTTCAAAGTGTGATTTCACAAGTTATATAGGAAATTACAAAGAATGTTATGAGTTACAGTACCATAGTTTAAGTTTTTTCCTTATTGTGAAATATAACATATATACAGAAAGGTGATAACTTTCAAAGTACAATTTAATAAGTAGCTATAGAGAAAATTTCAAAGAATGTTATGGATTACAGTTCCACAATTTCAGTTCTTCTCTTCTAGCTATTCTAATACCCTAGCAACTAAGAAAAAAAAATTATATAAAGATTCTGTATTTGTAATCCTTTGTTAAATTCTATCTTGTCTGTTACTACAGCTTCCTCTAGTTTAATCACTTTCCCAATCTTCAGAGATGTCTAGGCAGTGACCACTCGAACCTGTTCATGTTGAAAAGGGTTGTTGACATTACGGGAAAGGGGGCGCATGTGGTTGATGTCCTTGAAGAAGCTGTTGCCTCTGGGTTTGGGGACTTACCTGGCATAGGAACAATCTGGAGGATTTAAGTTTCTGAAAAATAAACTTAGTGAGTGAAACTTTTATAGAGTCTCAGAAGGGACCAGGGCATTCTTTAGGGTTTTCAGGACTACTGTTGAATTGGGCTTGTCATACTGTAGACAATTGGCATATCTAGCTGAAGTTTGCATAGGAGTAACCTCTAGGACAACTTCTTGACTGTATTTGAAATCCCCTAGCCACCAAAGCCTTATTTGGTTGCCTTTATTTCCCCCCCATTTTGGCCAAAATGGCATTCTCTATCCCTCAGTGCTGGGGTCAGGCTCATTCCTGGGATCCATGTCCCACATCACCAGGGAGACTCACTCACATGGGTGGCCTGTCCCACATCAGGGGGAGGGTGATGAATTTATTTGCAGAGTTGGCCATAGATAAAGGCCGCACCTTACCAAAAAAAGACATTCTCTGTAGGTGACTCCTAAGCATAATTATAGATGGGCTTAGCCTCCCCCTTTACAGCTATAAGTTTCACAAGAGCAAGCCTCAAGATTGAGGGCTTGACTTACTAAGTAGGGGGTTCCTAATTTCCCATAGCATATGTTCTGTCCAAGATAAACTGTCTCACATTATCTTCATTTAGTTGTACAATCATCATCACTCTCCATTTTAAATAATTCTTGTGACCCAAAACACCCCAAAGTTCTTATAAGCCCTTAATTATTTATCCCTAGTATTTGTATGGTGCTAGTAATGTATTCCTATTAATTATAGTCTCTAGTATACAATAGGTAATTTTTCCCATATGCCACTCTGTTGTTAACTCTTTGCCCCAGTGTCATACCTTAGGAGTATGTCGTATAAGCACTTATCTATATTTGTAGTGCTAATCTGTGGGGTACATGCCTTTAAACAACCCCTTTCAATCATGTTCACCTTCAATGCAACTCTGATACTTATATCCCATTAACAGTCATCACCCCATCCATTCCCATACCTTTAAATTCACACTCATAACAGGTCTGAACCTAATATGTTGATAATATATTAGGTTATCATTCCCCTTCACTGGCTTCTATCTCTAGGTTCCCTATGTTCTACATTATAAGATTTTTACATTGTTCAGGGGTTCACAGTAGTGGTAACATACAATATCCCTCCTTTTGTGTCTGACTTATTTCACTCAGCATTGTATCTTCAAGGTTCATCCATGTTGCCATATGTTTCAGGACCTTGTTCCTTCTTTCTGCTACATAGTATTCCATCATAAGCACACACCACATTTTGTTTATCTACTCATCTGTTGAAGGACACTTGGATTGTTTCCATCTCTTAGCAATTGTGAACATTGCCACCATGAACATCAGTGTGCAAATCTCTGTTCATGTCACTGCTTTCAGATCTTCTGGGTTGTTCCAGTTTACTAAAGCTGCCTTTATTCAAAATACCAGGAATGGATTGGCTTCTACAAAGGGTATTTATTAGGTTACAGATATACAGTTCTAAGGCCATAAAAGAGTCCAAATGAAGGTGTCAACAAGAGGATACTTTCACTGAAGAAAGGCCAGTGGTGTCCAGAACACCTCTGTAAGCTGGGAAGGCATGTGGCTGGTGTCTCCTGGTCCTTTGCTCCCAGGATGTATTTCAAAATGGCTTTCTCCAAAATGTCTTTGGGCTTCTGTCTCTCTTAGCATCTCTCAGCTCTGTGCTTGTTTCTCCTGGGGCGTATCTCCCTAAGCATCTGGGAGTCCTCTCATAGCTTCTCTGGGGCAAACTCTGGACTTCATCTCTTAGTTTAGCATCTCCAAATGTCCTTCTCTCTGCATCTCCCAGCATTTCCAACCATCAGGGTCAGTGTTGGCTCTTAGCTTATCCCTGAGGGCAAACTCTGGATTACATATCTTAGCTTTTCTCCAAAATGTCTCTCTCAGCTTCTCTGAGCTCGTTCTCTCCATGAGCTCTCTTAAAGGACTCCAGTGGTCTAACTAAGACCCACCCAGAATGGGTAGGGTCACACCTCCATGGAAATAAATTATAATCAAAAGGTCTCACCTACTGTTGGGTGGGTCACTTCTGCATGGAAACAACCTAATCAAAAGAATCCTACACTAATCAAAAGACTAATAAGTCTACCCCCACAAGATTGCATTAAAGAACATGGCTTTTGTGGGGGACACAATGGATTCAAACCTACACATGGGCATATACTGAGAAGTGGAATTGCCAGATCACATGGAAACTCAATATCTAGTTTTCTGAGAAACCACCAACTGTTTTCCACAGTGGCTGTAACATTATACATTCCCACTAGCAATGAATAAGTGTCCCAATTTCCTCACAGTCTCTCCAGAGTTTGTTGTTTCCTGTTTGTTTAATGACAGCCATTCTTACTGGTGTGAGATGGTATCTCATTGTGGTTTTGATTTGCATTTCCCTAATAGCTAGTGAAGATGAATATTTTTTCACATGTTTTTAGTCATTTGTATTTCCTCATCAGAAAAATGTCTCTTCATATCTTTTGTCCATTTTAGAATTTGGCTGTTTGTACTATTGTTGAGTTGTGGGGTTTCTTTATATATGAAGGCTATCAATCTCTTATCAGATATATGATTTCCAAATATTTTCTCCCATTGACTTGGCTGCCTCTTCACCTTTTTGACAGAGTCTTTTGAGGTGAAGAAGCTTTTAATTTTGAGGAATTCCCATTTATCTATTTATTTTCTTTCATTGCTTGTGCTTTGGGTGTAACGTCTAAGAAGCTACCTCCCATTTCTAGGTCTTGAAGATGTTTCCCTATATTATCTTCTAAGAGTTTTATTGTGCTGTCTCTTATCTTGAGGTATTTGATCCACTTTGAGTTAATTTTTGATTAGGGTGTGAGGTAGAGAGGTCCTCTTTCATTCTTTTGGATATGGCAATCCAGTTCTCCCAGCCCCATCTGTTGAAGAGACTGTTCTGTCCCAGTTCAGTGGATTTGGGGTTGTTCTGATTTGCTAAGGCTGCCAGAAAGCATTACCAGAATTGGATTGGCTTTTATAAAGTGGTTTATTTGGTTACAAATTTATAGTTCTGAGGCCATAAAAGTGTCCAAATTAAGGCATCAACAAGATGATACCTTTACTGCAGAACACCCAATGGCATCTGTAACACCTCTGTCAACTGGGAAGGCACATGGCTGGCTTCTGCTGTTCCTTGGCTACCAGCTTGCATTTCAAAATGACTTTTTCTAAAAATGTCTCTGGGTCTCTCTTAGCTTCTGCTGGGTGAACTCTGGGCTTCATCTCTTAGCTTAGCATTTCCAAATGTCCATCTGTCCATATCTCCAACCATCTCTAAGCATCAGCAAACATCTGGGTCTGTGTTGGCTCTTAGCTTCTCTCTTAAATACTCCAGTGAACTAATCGAGATCCACCCTGAATGGGCAGGGCCACACCTTCATGAAAAGTATCACCCACAGTTGGGTGGGTCACATCTCCATGGAAACAACATAATCAAAAGTTTCTACCCTAATCAAAAGACTAATAAATCTGTCCCCACCAGATTGCATTAAAGAACATGGCTTTTTCAGGGACATAATATATCCAAACTAGCACAGGGGACTTGTGCCAGTTTGGATGTATTATGTCCCCCAAAACTCCACATTCTTTGATGCAATCTTGTGGCAGCAGATGTATTAGTGTTGATTAGGTTGGAATAGTGGATTAAGTTGTTTCCATGGAGATGTGGTCCACCCAACTGTAGGTGATAACTCTGATTAAATACTTTCCATGGAGGTGTGGCACCACCCATCCAGGGTGGGTCTTGATGATTTATTGGAGTACTTCAGAAAGAGACACACAGGCCCAGACGCTGCTTCAGCCATGAGGGAAAATGAAGAACGCGCAGGAGCTGAAAGAGGAGCTGAAACGCAATCGAGGAGCAAGGTGATTCTAACCACATGCCTTCCCAGCTAACAGAGGTTTTCTGGATGCCAGTGGCCTTTCTGCAGTAAAGGTACCCTGTTGTTGATGCCTTACCTTGGACGCTTAATGGCCTTTAGACTATAATGTTGTAACCAAATAACCCCCCTTTGTAAAAGCCAATCCATTTCTGGTATTTTGCATAACTGGCAGCATTAGCAAACCAGAACAGGCCTTATCAAAAATCAGTTGACCATAGATCTGGCAGTCTATTTCTGAACTCTCGAATCAATTCCGTTGATCAATATGTCTATCTTTGTGCCAATACTATGCTGTTTTGACCACTGAGGCTTTACTGTAGGATTTAAAGTCAGGAAGTTTAAGTCCTCTCACTTTGTTCTTCTTTTATAGAATGTTTTTGGCAATTCAGGGCCCCTTGCTGTTTCAAATAAATTTGATAACTAGCTTTTCCAAATCTGCAAAGTAGGTTGTTGGCATTTTGATTGGAATTGTGTTGAATCTATCAGTTTGGGTAAAATTGACATCTTAACAATATTTAGCCTTCCGATCCATGAACACAGAATATCTTTCCACCTAATTAGGTCCCCTTTGGTTTCTTTCAGTAATGTACACTAATTTCCTTTGTAGAGGTTTTATATCCTTGGTTAAGTTTACTCCTAGGTGTACTTTATTTTTTTTTAATTGCTATTGTGAATGGAATTTTTTTCTTGATTGCCTCTTCATTTAGGTCATTATTAGTGTAAAGGAACATTACTGACTTATGCACATTAAACTTTTATCCTGCCACTCTGCTGAATTTGGTTATTAGCTCACATAGCTTTGTAATTGATTTCTCAAGAATTTTCAAATATAAGATCATATCATCTGCAAATAATGACAGTTTTATTCTTCCTTTCCAATTTGGATACCTTTTATTTCTTTGTCTTGGCAAATTGCTCTGACTAGAACTTCTAGCACAATGTGAATAATAGTGGTGACAGTGGTCATCCTTGTCTTGTTCCCAATCTTAGGGGGAAGGCATTCAGTGTCTCATCATTGAGTATTTTGCTTGCTGTGGGTTTTTCATATATGCCCTTTATCATATTGATGAAGTTTCCTTCAATTCCTACCTTTTGAAGTGTTTTTATCAAAAAGGGATGCTTTTTCAGGTCTATCAAGATGATCATTTGATTTTTCCCTTTCAATTCATTAATGTGTTGAATTACATCAATTTTCTTATGTTGAACCACCCTTGCATGCCAGGATTGAACCCCACTTGGATGTGGTGTATAATTCTTTTAATGTGCCTGTTCTCGTTTGCTAATGCTGCCATTATGCAAAATACCAGAAATGGGTTGGCTTCTATAAAAGGGGGTTTATTTTGTTACAGAGTTACAGTCTTATGGCCATGAAAGTGTCCAAGCTAAAGCATCAGCAATAGGACATCTTACTGAAGGAAGGCCGATGGTGTCCAGAAAATCTTTGTTAGTTGGTAAGGCATGTGGCTGGTATCTGCTGATCCCAGGTTGTTTTAGCTCCCTCTCAGCTCCTGTGCATTATTGGTTTTTTTTCTCCCAGGATGTTTCTAAGTGCCTGGGGGTCCTGTCTTAGCATATTCTAGGGCAAACTGTGGGCTAGTATCGCCAAAGCATCAGCTTTCAACAGCCTTCTTCAAAATGTCACTGTCAACTGCTCTGAGGTCCTTCTGTTTGTGAGTTCTTTTATAGGACTTCAGTGATTTAATTAAGACCCACCCTGAATGGATGGGGTAACACCACCATGGAAATTACCCAATCAAAGGTCTTGCCCACAGTTGAATGAGTCACATCTCCATGGAAACAATCAAAGGATTCCAACCTAATCAACACTAATACCTCTGCCCCCACAAGATTGTATTAAAGAACATAGCATTGTGGGGGACATAATACATCCAAACTGACACAGTGCTTTGGATTCAGTTTGCAAGTATTTTTCTGAGAATTTTTGCATCTATATTCATTAGGGAGATTGGCCTATAGTTTTCCTTTCTTATAGTATATCTCTATCTGATTTTGTTATTAGAGTGATATTAGCTTCATAAAATGAGTTAGATGGTGTTCCTTTTTCTGTAGTTTTTTGAAAGAGTTTGACCAGGACTGATGTCAGTTCTTTTTGGAAAGTTTGGGAAATTCCCCTTTGAAGCCATCTGGTTCTGGGCTTTTATTTGTAGGTAACTTTTTGCTGACTGATTGGATCTCTTTGCTTGTGATTTGTTTTTTTGAGGTCTTCTGTTTCTTCTCAGGTCAATCTAAGTTGTTCATATGTTTCCAGGAAATTATCCATTTCCTCTAGGTTGTCTAGTTTGTTGGCATACAGTATCCTCATATGATTTTCAAAATTTCTTTGTGATCCATAGTTATGACCCTGCTCTCATTTCTGATTTTGTTTATTTGGGTCTTCTGTCTTTTTTTTTTTTTTTTTTTTTTTTTTTTTTTTTTTTTTTTTCATTTTTATTGAGATTGTTCAGATACCATACAATTATCCAAAGATCCAAAGTGTACAATCACTTGCCCCTGGGTACCCTCATACAGCTGTGCATCCATCACACTTAATTTTTGTTCAATTTTTAGAAACTTTTCATTACTCCAGACAAGAAATAAAGTGAAAGATGAAAAAAGAAAAAAAGAAAAGGAAACTCTAATCCTCCCCTATCCCTAACCAACCCCCCTCAATTGTTGACTCCTAGTATTGATATAGTACGTTTGTTACTGTTTATGAAAAAATGTTGAAATACTACTAACTGTAGTATATAGTTTGTAATAGGTATATAGTTCTTTCCTATATGCCCCTCTATTATTAACTTCTAATTGTATTGTCATACATTTGTTCTGGTTCATGAAGTGATTTCTAGTATTTGTACAGTTGATCATGGACATTACCCACCATTAAGAATCAGACAATACCACCAATGTCAAGTGTCTAACATGCTTCCCCTATCCCCCCTCTTATCTGCATTCACCTTGGTATATCACCTTTGTTACATTAAAGGAAGCATAATACAATGATTCTATTAGTTACAGTCTCTAGTTTATGCTGATTGCATCCCTCCCCCAATGCCTCCCCATTTTTAACACCTTGCAAGGTTGACATTTGCTTGTTCTCCCTCGTAAAAGAACATATTTGTACATTTTATCACAATTGTTGAATACTCTAGATTTCACCAAGTTACACAGTCCCAGTCATTATCTTTCCTCCTTTCTTGTGGTGTCTCACGTGCTCCCCATCTTCCTCTCTCAACCGTATTCATAGTTACCTTTGTTCAGTGTACTTACATTGTTGTGCTACCATCTCCCAAAATTGTGTTCCAAACCACACACTCCTGTCTTCTATCACCCTGTAGTGCTCCCTTTAGTATTTCCTGTAGGGCAGGTATCTTGTTCACAAAGTCTCTCATTGTCTGTTTGTCAGAAAATATTTTGAGCTCTCCCTCATATTTGAAGGACAGCTTTGCTGGATACAGGATTCTTGGTTGGTGGTTTTTCTCTTTCAGTATCTTAAACATATCACACCACTTCCTTCTTGCCTCCATGGTTTCTACTGAGAGATCCGCACATAGTCTTATTAAGCTTCTTTTGTATGTAATGGATTGCTTTTCTCTTGCTGCTTTCAGGATTCTCTCTTTGTCTTTGACATTTGATAATCTGATTATTAAGTGTCTTGGCATAGGCCTATTCATATCTCTTCTGTTTGGAGTACGCTGAGCTTCTTGGATCTGTAATTTTATGTCTTTCTTAAGAGATGGGAAATTTTCATGAATTATTTCCTCTATTATTGCTTCTGCCTCCTTTCCCCTCTCTTCTCCTTCTGGGACACCAATGATACGTACATTATTGTACTTTGTTTCATCTTTGAGTTCCCGGAGACGTTGCTCATATTTTTTCATTCTTTTCTCCATCTGCTCCTTTGTGTGTAGGCTTTCAGGTGTTTTGTTCTCCAGTTCCTGAGTGTTTTCTTCTGCCTTTTGAGATCTGTTGTTGTATGTTTCCATTGTGTCTTTCATCTCTTGTGTTGTGCCTTTCATTTCCATAGATTCTACCAGTAGGTTTTTTGAACTTTTGATTTCTGCCGTATACAGGTCCAGTGCTTCCTTTACAGCCTCTATCTCTTTTGCAATATCTTCTCTAAACTTTTTGAATTGATTTAGCATTAGTTGTTTAAATTCCTGTATCTCAGTTGAAGTGTACGTTTGTTCCTTTGACTGGGCCATAACTTTGTTTTTCTTAGTGTAGGTTGTAATTTTCTGTTGTCTAGTCATGGTTTCCTTGTTTATCCAAATCAGGTTTTCCCAGACCAGAACAGAGGGAAGAAATATTCAGTATCTGGTTTCCCTGCGGGTGTGTCTTAGAAAATTGCTCCACCCTTTGATGCCTCGGGTCACTGTGCTTTTCTGCCCAGCAGGTGACGCCTGTTAGCCTATAATTCTTGACTGGTGTGAGCAGGTGTGGCCGTGTTCCCCCAGGCTCTGGGGTCTGGTTCTGAATGGAAAGGGCCCCACCCCTTTCCTCCTAGAGAAGACAGACCCCCAGGTGGAGGTCATTAGCATTTCAATGGTCTCTCTCTCTGCTTGTGCTGTCTCCACCCTTCTCTGCTTCACAGCCCTGGAAACTGAAAATGACTGGGGCTTTCTCCACTGAGCCGAAAAAGAAACAGATAGTCCCCTTCAGACCCAGTCAAGGCGACCCTCCGGCTCTCCCAGGTCAGTCGTCACCCAAAGCCTCTGTCTGTTTTTTGGGGCTGCGTACCTGTAGTGAGCAGTTCACACTCGCTACTTAAAACCCCAGTTGGAGCTCAGCTGAGCCGTATTCGCTTGCTGGGAGAGAGCTTCTCTCTGGCACCACGCGGCTCCGCAGCTCGGGCTATGGGGGAGGGGGTCTCCCGACTTGGTTCCACAGGTTTTACTTACAGATTTTATGCTGTGTTCTCGGGCATTCCTCCCAATTCAGGTTGGTGTATGATGAGTGGATGGTCTCGTTTGTCCCCCCGCAGTTATTCTGGATTATTTACTAGTTGTTTCTGGTTTTTTGTAGTTGTTCCAGGGGGACTGCTTAGCTTCCACTCCTCTCTATGCCGCCATCTTGCCTCTGAGTCGGGTCTTCTGTCTTTTTTACTTTGTCAGTCTAGCTAAGGGTTGGTCAATCCTCCTGATCTTCTCAAAGAACCAACTTTTTTTAAAATTTTTTAAATTTTTTATTTATTGAGATTGTTCACGTACCATACAATTATCTGAAGATCCAAAGTGTACAATCAATCAGTTGCCCCCGGTACCATCATATGGCTGTGCATCCATCACCACAATTATTTTTTTTTTCAGTTTTTAGAACATTTTCATTACTCCAGAAAAGAAATACAGACCAAAAACAAAGGAAACTCAAATCCTCCCATATCCCTAACTACCCCCCCTCAATTGTTGACTCATAGTATTGGTATAGTACATTGTTACTCTTGATGAAAGAACGTTAAAATACTACTAACTGTAATTAGTTTGCAATAGGTATAGTCTTCCCTATCTATATGCCCCTCTATTATTTTTTTAAGTTTCAGAATAGTATTTAATTTTCAGATATTTATAGTCATCTTATTTGATATCACAAAATAATGGCCATGTTATAAATTTTACAGATGAGGATATTGTTGCACTATTCTCACCATACCCAGGTTGCAGAATAGATCTGAATACAGATCAATACTTCCCCTTCTTCCTCCTTTGTATATTTACAAACATGCCTACACATAACCCTTGCTATTCAAATTATTTTTATCTGAAGCAAGGAACTAAATGCATTGAGATAATTTTGTTTTATATATAGGAATTCTCACTGTAAACTATACAAGCTTAGGGATCAGAGTAAATAATTTTTTTTTTTTTTTGCCAAACCCTCTGTCTGAACTCAGAAGATAAAATGGTTCAGTATTTTCCATTAACTATGCAATAAATAGCAAATCTTGGGTCCATAATTAATGTTCTTTTGTTTCAGTGTATGAAATAAAAGTTAATAATTGCCACTTAAATTTAGTGGTTCAGTGACTACAATAACAGACGTCTCTCTGTATATAAATAGACATTTTCACCAACACTGCTCCCTATTTACCTTTGCTTTATATATCCCATGCCTATCTCCAGACAATGGCATCTAATCTACACCAACCAGTAAAACATAATCGAGAATACATGTTTTTCAATGCTCTCAAATGTATAAGAGTATTCCTTTGGATTTTCAAAAGAAGTCTTTATTTTCAGACTTAAATTTAATAGTTTTTAATTATTCTTAGTCTAATTCCTGCTTTATCAATTAGGAAACTAAGAGTCATCTTACAAGTTAAGTGAGATGACCACATTTACAATCAGCAAGTCAGAAAAGTGAGGCAAGTATCTTCATCTTCTGATTTCTAGTATTTCAGAAAGAATGCCATACCATAAACCTGAGTTATCCATTTGAAATAGAGTGAAAGAAATGGTAGCATGGAATAGAATATGATACCAAATATGTTTTCTCCTTCATAATGTCACCATTCTGCAATGTCAGTTTATTCCTCTCTGAAATACGGAATTAAAAATAATTTAATATAGGTTGTGTCTTATGATGACTATGATGATAATAAAGTCAAACTTATATTCACTGGTCACTATATGGCTTAAAAAAATGCATCTTCATCTAATATTACTGAATCTTTCTCCATCTCTCTCTCTCCTTTCTTTGTTTCTCTGTTGGTAGGGCTCCCTTTAGTATCTCAAGTAGGGCAGGTCTTTTATTAGCAAAATCTCTCAGCATTTGTTTGTGAAAAATTTAAGCTCTCCCTCAAATTTGAAGGAGAGCTTTGCTGGATAAAGTATTCTTGGTTGGAAATTTTTTTCTCTCAGAATTTTAAATATGTCATGCCACTGCCTTCTCGCCTCCATGGTGGCCGCTGAGTAGTCACTACTTAGTCTTATGTTTTTTTCCTTTGTGTGTGGTGAATTGCTTTCTTTTGCTGCTTTCAGAACTTGCTCCTTCTCTTCCATATTTGACAGTGTGATCAGAATATGTCTTGGATTGGGTTTATTTGGATTTATTCTATTTGGAGTTCGCTGGGCATTTATGCTTTGTGTATTTATGTTATGTAGAAAGTTTGGGAACTTTTCCCCAACAATTTCTTTGAAAACTCTTTCTAGACCTTTACCCTTCTCTTCCCCTTCTGGGACACCAATGAGTCTTATATTTGGATGTTTTATTTTGTCTATGTTATCCCTGATGTCCATTTCGATTTTTTCAATTTTTCCCCATTCTTTCTTTTGTTCTTTCATTTTCCATTCTGTCGTACTCCAGGTCACTGATTCATTGTTCAGCTTCCTCTAGTCTTGTACTATGAGTATCCAGAATCTTTTTAATTTGGTTGACAGTTTCTTTTATTTCCATAAGATCATCTATTTTTTTTATTTACTCTTGCAATTTCTTCTTTATGCTCTTCTAGGCTCATCTTCATGTCCTTTATATCCTGTGCCATGCTCTTCTTCATGTCCTTTATATTCTGTGCCATGGTCTCATTGTTTGTCTTTAGTTCTTTGATTAATTGCTCCAAGTACTGTGTCTCCTCTGATCTTTTGGTTTGGGTGTTTGGGTTTGAGTTATCCATATTGTCTGGTTTTTTCATATGCTTTAAAGTTTTCTGTGGTTTTTGGCCTCTTGGCATTTGCTTTACTTGATGGGGTTCTTTTAGGATATGTATGCTAATTCAAATACTTCCTTTTTGTCAGATCTACAGCTTGGTGGCATACACTTTAACCAGCAGGTGGCATCTGCGAGCCACATATTCCACTCAAGTCAGTTCTACCCAACTTTGTCTTTGTGGTGTGTAGAGGTCTGATTCTTGTGGGGTCCAATTGGTGCACCAAGTTTGGATGTGTTGTTGGTGCTGTCCACCCTGAATCTAGGGTGTGTGTCTGAGCAGTTAGGGAGTGAGGGCGGCTTTAACAATCAAACCTCCGAGGTGTTCCTGGAGATTTAAGGCTGTTGCAAGAGTCTAAACCTTCAGTTCAGTCTCACCACAGATTGTCTCTGCCACTGACCCACAAGTCCTTGCTATTGGTGTATGGTCCCTGGGATTTCCAAGTGGGTCCCTCTTCCAAGCTGTGCCCTTCTAGGGCCTCTGCTGAGGGAAGGCTGTGCTACGTCACAAGTGTGTGCCAACCCTCAAGGGAAGTTCTGGGCCACAGGGCCATGTAGGGGCGTTCCCAGCCTGCTGAAAGGATGGCTGAATCGGTGTGTTACTTTCCCCCTTTCCACACCGCTCTGCCTTCCTAGCTCCTAGCTCTGGGACAATTAGCTGCAGGTGCACAAAAGGCTATTGTCCACGCCAGATATTGTAGCGTGTGCACGCATTGCTGGAAACACTTCCTGTTGCTCTGGGTTTTTTTGGCGCAGCTCTGGGCTGTGGCAGTGATGCTGGGCAGGAGCATTCCCAGCCTGCCAGGATGATGGCTATAAGGGGCATGGTTTTTTTTCCCCCTTTTGGCTAACCTCTTCCGAGACAATTAGCAGTGGGTGTGTGAAAGGCTGTCATCCACGCCAGATACTGAGGCGTACTCACAGGTTGTGGAGATTCCGTTCCTGCTGCACTTCCCTGTGTGGTTCTCACTGCCATATCTGCAGCCACTTTTGGGTTTTTAAAAAAGAATTAGTCCAACTCCAAATGCCAACCCATGGTTTCCCCACACTCCAGTATGGCTGCCGGATATTCAGCAGGCTCACTCACTCGTTTCAGAATGCAGACTCCTGGTTTCACCAAGTGCATGGTCCCTGTGGATTTAGCAGACCTTGTCCAGCTGGTGCATCACTGGAACTGGTGTTCTGGGTCACTTTCTGACTTTTATCTAGTATTTTTCATGGAGGTGTTTTTTTGCCCTGTCTCTCCTAACTGCCATCTTCTGGAGGTCCGGATCCACAGTTTTTACTTACAGATTTTATGCTGTGATCTCTGGCATTCCTCCCAATTCAGGTTGGTATATGATGGGTGGATGGTCATGTTTGTCCCCCCGCAGTTATTCCAGCTTATTTACTAGTTGTTTCTGGGTTTTTTTAGTTGTTCCAGGGGGCTACTTGGCTTCCATTCCTCTCTATGCCACCATCTTAGAGCCTCCTCAAAGAACCAACTTTTAGTTTTATTTATTCCCTCTATTATTTGGGGTTTTTTGTTGTTGTTGCTGTTGCTGTTACTGTTATTCCCCAGCTCATTTATTTCTGTTTAATCTTTATTATTTCTTTTCTTCTCCTTGCTTTAGGATTAATTTCCTGATCATTCTCTAACCTCTTCACTTGTTCAGTTCGGTCTTTGGTTTTAACTATTTCTTCCTTTTTGATGTATACATGTAGAGCTATAAATTTCCCTCTCAGCACTGCCTTTGCTTCATCCCATGGGTTTTGATATGTTGTGCTCTCATTTTCATTTGTCTCTAAATATTTTCCAGCTTCTCTTGCAATTTCTTCTTTGACCCACTGGTTGTTTAGTAGTGCATTGTTTAACCTCCATGTATTTGTGAAAGATCTGGTTCTTTGGTGGTTATTGACTTCTAATTGCATTCCATTATGAACAGAGAATGTGCTTTGAATAATTTCAGTCTTTTTAAATTTATTAAGACATGTTTTGTTCCCCAGCATATGATCTATCCTGGAGAGCATTTCATAAGCACTAGAGAACAGTGTATTTCCTGATACTTTGGGATGTAGTGATTTATTAAGTCATTAGTAAACTTAATGTCTGTTAAATCTAATTCATTTATCACATTGTTTACATTCTCAATTTCCTTGTTGGTCCTCTGTTTAGTTGTTCTATCTATAGAAGAGAGAAGTGTATTGACGTCTCCCACTAGTATTGTAGAAATGTCTATTGCTCCCTGCAGTTTAGCCAATGTTTGTCTCATGTACTTTGGAGCTCCTTGATTGGGTGCATAAACATTTATGATTGTTATTTCTTCCTGGTGAATTCTCCCTTTTATTAATATGTAGTGTCCTTCTTTGTCTCTTATGACCTCTTTGCATTTAAAGTCTGTTTTGTCTGATGTTAGTATAGCTACCCCTGCTTTCTTCTGGTTGCAAATTGTATGGAATATTTTTTCCATCCTTTCACTTTCAGTCTCTTTGTGTCACTGGGTCACATATGAGTCTCTTGTAAACAGCATATCAATGGATCATACTTTTTAATCCATTCTAGTCTATGTCTTTTAACTGGGGAGTTTAATGTTTCACATTCCAAGTTATTACTATGAAGGCAGGTCTTGAACCAGCCATCTTATCCTTTGGTTTTTAAATGTCAGTTCTATTTCTCCCCCTCCCTTTTTTTCCTTTCTGTTATCCTTACTAATATTCTTCAGTTTTGTGCCCTTCTCCAGACAACAACTTTTTTTTTTTTTTTTCTTCAGCTGGTAGAACTGCCTTTAGTATTTCTTGCAGGGCAGGTCTCTTGTTAACAAATTCTCTTCACATTTTTTTGTCTGTGAAAATTTTAACCTCTCCCTCAATTTTGAAGGAGAGCTCTGCTGGATAAAGAATTCTTGACTGGCATTTTTCTCTTTTAGAGTCTTAAATATTTCATACCACTGCCTTCTTGCCTCCATGGTGGCCACTGAGTAGTCACTACTTAGTCTTATGTGGTTTCCCTTTTATGTGGTGAATCACTTCTCTCTTGCTGCTTTCAGGACTTTCTCCTCTTCAGCATTTGACAGTCTGATTAGTATAAGTCTCAAAGTGGGTCTATTTGAATTTATTCTATTTTGAGTTCATTTGGCTTCTTTAATTTGTAGATTTATGTCATTTAGAAGGGTTAGGAAGTTTTCCCCAGCTATGTCCTGAAATACTCTTCCTAGCCCTTTACTCTTCTCTTCTCCTTCTGGGATGCCAATGATTCTTATATCTGCATGCTTCATGTTCCTCTTCATTTCCCTGAGATCCATTTCCAATTTTTCGATTTTTTTCACCATTAGTTCTTTTGTGTGTTTGCATTCAAATGCTTTGTCCTCTAATTCACTTCTTCTTTCTTCTGCCTCTTCAAATCTGCTGTTATGTATATCTAGTGTATTTTTCATTTGATCTACAGTACCCTTTATTTCCATAAGATCTGCTATTTTTTTAATTTACTCTTTCAAATTCTTCCTTATGCTCTTCTAGAGTCTTCTTGATGTTCTTTATATCTGTGGCCACCCCATTGAAGTTGTTTTGGAAATTTGTATGTACTTCTTTGATTAATTGCTCCAGATTCTGTGTCTCCTCTGGCTTTTTAACTTGGTCATTTGGCTTGTCCATATCTACTTGAGTCATTATATGCTTTGTGATTTTCTCTTGCTTTGGGGTATTTTCTTATCTTGATAAGGTTATTTTGAGATATGCAGGATTATTTTAGCATTTATATATAATTTAGCAGAGCTACAGCTTGCTGGAGTGCACTTTCCCTGTCCTCCCAGCAGATGGCACTCTTGAGCCACCTATTACTCTCAAGCCAGCTTTCCCCTATCTTTGTCTATGTGCTGTGCAGGGTCCAAACCAGGTTGAAATCCAATCAGTGCACCAGTTCTCTGTGTGTACTGGGGACTGCCAGCATGGGCCCTGTGCAGCTTGGTAATAAGTCTGCTTAAGGATGTATTGACTCTAGTAATTCCTGGACCTCCAAGTGGACTATTCTTGAGCTGCAGAAGAGTGCTTCTTACCCCTTAGCTCAAATGCTCTCTGGGCCTGGTCCACCATGCACCCACAAGACTCTCGAGTTGGGGAAGGTCTCCTGGTACTTCCATGCATCACCCTCACCCCTTCCCACCTCTCACCCATGCACACCATGGGTTTTCATGGAGGAAGAGTAAATGTGGTTACCTCAAGTCCACTGAATCCCAAGTTCCCTCATGGGAGCTCCCAGCCATGGGGCCATGAAGGGTTATCTCCCCAGCCTACTGCTGAAATGGGTGCATGGGGCATAGAAAGCTGCTCTCTCCCACACTTGACATCCATCTCCAGCTGCCAGAGGTCCCAGTCAAACACACTCATCCTGTCCCTTTTAAGTGCAGTCTCCTCTCCATTCAAGCCCCAGTATGCACTGTAGAGTTCCCTCTCCAGCTGGTCACATCCTGGAACCACTGTTCTGGGCACCCTCTGGCACTTCTCTAGTCCCTTTCATGGAGGAGAAGTTTGCTCTGTCTTTCCTATTCCACCATCTTTCAGAAGCTCCCCCATAAATTTGTATGTGTTATGTTGTTATGTAATTGTTTTCATTCATCATGAGATATTTACTGATTTCTCTTGGGATTTCAGAGCATGTTGTTTAACTGCCATATGTATGTGAATTTTCCTGTTCTGCAGCTGCTTTATTACATTATGATCAGAGAATTACTTTGTATACTTTCAAACTTTTTAAATTTGTTAAGACCTGTTTTGTGCCCCAGCTATGGCATATCCTGGAGAGTGATCCATAAGCACTTGAGAAGAATGTATATCTTGCTGTTTGGGAGTGCAGTGTTTATATATATATATGTAGGTCTGGTTCATTTGTCACATTATTTATAGTCTTTGTGTCTTTACTGATCCTCTGTTTAGAAGTTCTATCTATTAATGAGAGTGGCATGTTGAAGTCTCCCACTATTATTGAAAAGACGTCTTTCTATTACCCCCTTCAGATTTGCTAGTGTTTTTCTCATATACTTTGGGACACCTTGGTTAGGTGCATATATATTTATGATTGCCATTTCTTCTTGGTTTTGGTATGTTGTGTTTTCATTTTCATTCATCTCAAGATAATTCCTAAAATTCCATTGTGATTTCTTCCTTGACCCATTGGTTGCTAAGAGTACATTGTTTAACTCCACACATGTTTGTGAACTTTCCATTTCTCCTTCTGTTACTGATTTCTAGCTTCATTCCATTATGATCAGAGAAGATAAATTAAATGATTTCAATATTTTTTACTTTATTGATCCTTGCTTTGTGACTTTCCATATGGTCTAACCTGGGAATGATCCATGTGAACTCAAGAAGAATGTGTATTCTGCTGCTGTTGGGTGAAGTAGTCTATATATGTCTGTTAGGTCTAGCTGATTTAGAGTATCATTTTAGTCTTCTATTTCCTTGTTTATTTTCTGTCTGTATGTTCTATTCATTAATGAAAGTAGCGTATTGAAATCTCCTACTATTAATATAGAACCGTCTATTTCTCTCAAAATCTGTCAATATTTTCTTCTTATATTTTGAGGCCTTTCTGTTAGGTGCGTATAAATTTATAATTGCTATGTCTTCTCATTGAATTGACCCTTGTGTCAGTATATAATGATCCTCTATGTCCCTCATAACAGTTTTTGATTTAAAGTCTATTTTAGCTGATATCAGTATAGTTACCCCAGATCTCTTTTGATTACTACTTGCATGGTATATTTTCACTTTTAACCTACTTATGTATTTTAATTTAAGGTGAGTCTGTTGTAAACAGCATATAGTTGGGTCATCCTTATGGCCAATCTCTGCCTTTTGACTAGGGAGTTTAATCCATTTATACTTAAAGCAACTACTGTCAATGCAGGGCTTTCTTTTGCCATGTTGTTATTTTGTGTTTATAAGTTGTATATCTACCTTTTTTAACCCTCAATTCTTCCATTCATGCCTATTTCCATAGTTATTTGGCTTTTTGTCTTGTACCATTTAGAGACCATTCTCATTTCTTTCTGAATGTATTTTTCACATATTTTCTTTGTCATTACCATGGGGTTAAAAGTTAATGTCCTAAATCTCCAACAATCATATTTGTTTTGATACGAGCTTATTTCCAATAACATATACATACACTGTTCCCATACCCCTCTTGCTCCTCACCATTTTTGTACTTGCTACAAATTATATCTTTGTACCTTGTATGTCCAAAACCACCAATTTATCATACTTTTCATGCATTTGCATTTTAGCATCTGCATCAAGCAAGAAGTGGAGCTACATAACAAACAATACAATGCACTGGTATTGGCATTTATAATTACCCATATGGTTACCTTTATGGGAGGTCTTTATTTCTTTATTCTGCTTTGATCCACTGTCTAGTGTTGTGCCGGTTTGAATGTATTATGTCCCCCAAAATGTCATTATCTTTGATGTAAACTTGTGTGGGCAGACCTATCAGTGTTAATTAGATTGTAATTCTTTGAGTGTTTCCATGGAGATGCACCCCACCCAACTGTGGGTGATGACTCTGGATAATTTCCATGGAGGTGTTGGCCTGTCCATTCACCATGTGTCTGAATTAAATTACTGGAGCACTATATAAGATCAGACAGAAGGAGCAAGCTACTACAGCCAAGAGGGACACTTTGAAGAAAGCACAGAAGCTGCAGATAGTTTGAAGATGGCCATTGAAAGCAGACTCTTGCTCCGGAGAAGCTAAGAGAGGACAAATACCCCAAGTGCAACTAAGAGTGACATTTTTGAGGAACTGCAGCCTACAAAGGAATGTCCTGGGAGAAAGCCATTTTGAAACCAGAACTTTGGAGCTGATGTCAGCCATGTACCTTCCCAGCTAACACAGGTTTTCCAGACACCATTGGCCATCCTCCAGTGAAGGTACCCTTTGTTGATGGACACTTTATGGCCTTAAGACTAACTTGGCAACCAAATAAACCCCCTTTTATAAAAGCCAATCTGTTTCTGGTGTTTTGCATGCCAGCAGCATTAGCAAACCAGAACAAGTGTCCTTTCCTTTAAATATGAAGAACTTCCTTTAGCATTGCTTGTAGCGCAGGTCTAGTGGTGGCAAATTCCATCAGGTTTTATTTAGCTGGGAGTATCTTAATCTCTCCCTCATTTTTGACAGAAAGTCTTAGTTGACAATTGTTTTCTTTCAGAACTTTAAATATTTTGTACCGCTGCCTTCTTGCCTCCATTGTTTCTGGTGAAAATTGGTACTTAATCTTATTAGGATTCCCTTGTATATAACTCATTACTTCTCTCTTATAGCTTTCAGAATGCTCTCCTTGTCCTTGGCATTGGACAATTTGATTACTGTGTATCTGGGCATGGTTCTTTTTTAAATTTATCCTTTTGGGGGTTAATTGGGCTTCCTGAAAATGCACAGTCATGTCTTCTGTTAAATTTGGGAAGTTTTCTGCTATTATTTCTTTGAATATTCCTTCTGCCCTTTTCTCTCTTTCTTCTCCTTCTGGGACCCCCATAATTAGTATATTGGTATATTTGTGATGGTGTCCCACAGGTCTTTGAGGCTCTGTTTGTTCTTTTTCATTTTTTTATCTTTCTTCTCCTCAGCCTGAATCATTTCAGTTGTCTTGTCTTCAGTTCCTTGATTTTCCTTCTGCCTCTTCCAATCTGCTGTTGAAACTGTCTATGGAATTTTTTCATTTCAGTTACTATGTTCTTCAACCCCAGTATTTCTCTAGAGAGATTCCCATATTGTTTATTTCACTGTGTTCATCGTGTCCTTTAGTTCTTTCTCTGTGTTTTCCTTTACCTCCTCGAGCATATTGAGGATCATTATTTTAAAATCTCTGTCTTGTAAGTACAAAGACTGGTCCTTTTCATTGATGGAGTCTAGATTTTTATCTTTTTTCTGTGAATGGGGCATCTTTTTCTGTTTTTTGTCTTATAATCTTTTGTTGCACACTGTACATTTTATTATTTTAAAGGAAATAAATTAATTAATCCCTGGGCTGTCCCTTAAGTTTGTATCCACTTAGTGATATGACAGAGATTTTCTTGAATGCCAGAAGTTAATCAAAACAAACAAACCAAGGGAAAAAAAAAAAAAAGTAGCTTTTACAAATTGGTACTTCTTTTATTGGCAGTCTCCTTTGGAGCTTAGCCCTCCTATCACACATGTAGGCTCAAGGCAAATGGGATTTTACACATTTAGAGGAAATAAAAGTGACCAAAAACTTCCATTTTGAAGGCCTCAATATAACAGATAAGCAAATCACACACTTTTTTAGCAGGGTTGTATACAAGGTGTACAGGACATTAATCAGAAAAAATCTTTTCATTTATTTGATAACAAATTTACAAACAATGGAATTTGCCAAAATTTACATTTGCACTGCCCAATATGCAGACAGGTGAGCAAAATCTAGTTTGTATTTTGTTAATGCGGGACACTGTTATCGAGTTCTGACTTGGCGGGCCTGGGCCAGGGGAACTGATCAGCCCCTAGGAAAGGTAGTGGGGCACGGGTGGTAGCGCCCTCCACGGCCCCCCGGGCCTGAGAAAGTGGAGCCGAATGCAGGCCCCATTTCCTCACCCCAAAGTACAACTGTTGGGGAGGGCTTGCCGGAGAAACCCCCCCCCCCCCCCGTGCCTTACCCGCACCCTCCACCCTCTTCGTTACCGGAGCAACTCCCGCCCCTTTTCAAACAACCTCTGCGCCCTCTCAGAACCAATCCAAGCCTTTAACCTCTACAGCTACCCCGCCCTCTATACCGCCCGATATAAGCTTGTACTCTCCCCTAATAAACTCTCTTGGCTTCTTCACCCTAAAAGAAACGTGTCCCGCCTGTTCCTTCTCGCCGCCCTCCACACCTTGCACGCCTCCGCCGGGGACCGGGCCCAGTCCCCCGCCTCGCCCTCGCCTCCGGGAAAGAGCCCCCGCCGCCGGTACCCTCCGAGCAATCCCGAGAGCCTAGGATTTAGCAACCGGCCGCCACCCCCCCCCCCCAGACAAGTCAACTGCGACCGCAGTTAAGATACCAACAATCTTTTGTTTTATATTTTATGAAGTTTTATGCAAATCTTCATGAAATCAGGAAAATGATTTGAAATTCCATTTTTCAAATCAAAGTACCTAAAAGCTAGCAATAACATATTTTTGCTGCTGTGATCCAACATATCACGTGATATACAATAGACAGCATGATTGTTGGTAAGATTTGACAGAATCAGCTCTTTACTGTAAGGGGTAAACATCTGTTATCAAAATGTCCTCTTCTCTCGTAGGACATTTTACTTGCAACCTCTAAATCAGGAAATGTGACTTTACTCAGTTTCATAGAGCAATATAAGTGTGTGTTTGTCAGGTATGCCTAAGCTAATTCAGCAGCTACTGTTTTCTACCAAATATTGGTATCTTTGGAGGAGATGAAAAATTTTTCATTGATTTAGGAGTACTTGCCAATCTCATGCATACTTGAAAGACTCAGTCTCCTTAAGTTTTTTCACATCCCTTCTTCTACCATGTCAATTCCCTAATTAATTCTTTTCTGCATATTGTGTAGTATGCTCTGTTTTTGGTTACCTTCCTAATCCAGTTGTATGTGTTCTTATGCCATTAAAATAACTGAATCATTTAGCCTTCTTTTTCAGTGATACCTGGGTCATGCTGACATTGATATTGTAATCATTCTTGTTTTCATTTTCTGAACTTGCAGGAAACCTGACTATGATGTACACAATGATAAAAATTAAACTAGCATTATCTTCAAAAAAAAGCACTACGTTTAATCCAGAGGCAAAGCCAAACACAGCTAGAAAGGTCAGATTACAGCACACTCAGATTGCACAGTTGAGTCACATCAATTGGAATGCTGTGACAATGGATGACCCATCGTGTACCACAATCGTGGTTGCTGGCATCAGCGGTCAGGGCAAAAACAGTGGCATCCACTGTGGAAGGTGCTGATCCATGTAGCGTCTTCATTACTGAGAACAGCGTTGCTTTCAGCCCGTGTGTTGGTGGCTGCCATATGGCTTTTGTGCTGCCCCCACTGCTAAAAACCAAGAGTTTTCATGATCTGGGGAAAGGTTTCCAGGGAAGCAATTGTTTTGGTGCTGTAACTAGAACAATTCCAGGCAAACCGAGATGGAGGGTTACCCCAAGTTCTTGCCCTTTCACCTCAACTTGAGAGGAATGCTGAAAGAACATTAGGATATGTTGTGATACAATATCTGACTCTTGCTTAGAAAATATGAAGTGTGAGATGTGTGGAATGAAGCGGGGAGGCTGCACTGCATGGAATGCCCTCCCAGGAGACACCTGGTTCAGGAATGTGAAAGTATTTACCATGAAGTGACGCAGTTGCTGAGGCATTAGCCAGTCGAGGGAACTGCTAGTGCGACATCCCAAGAGCTTCTGTAGAACCCAGGAAAGGAATTAGGAGAGAGAGAATCAGCCTTAATCTTGGGCCAAAGCCAGAGGAGACTAGCACTAGATTGATTAGAATCTAGACTTTCCCTCTCTCCCTTTCTCCTGACCATTCCCCATTCCCTTGGTGGGAAGAACCATGTAAGTGTAAATCAGAATCTAGTTTTGACTATTCACAGGGTTGGGCATTTTAATTATTGACCAAAGAACCTTTTCTTACCTGAGTGGGAGCGGAGAAGTCATGGAATGTACCCTAAATTACATTCAGTGGATTAACTACTTCCACTGAGTTAATTCCAACTAATAATGAGAAAGAAAAATAAATTTACTTTCTGATTAAACCCCAAGGGCATTGTAAGAATTACAGAGAAAAGAAGCAAGAGACAGGTACGAGGCTATTACTATTGCTGCATTCATAGTATATTCAACAATTACATATCAAGCATCAACTAGTCATTTATCACTCCTACAAGTGACAGGAAAACGGAAAATGAAAAAACACTGGCCTCAAGGATCTTAAGTGTAGAGAGGGAGACATGTAAATATCATAATCCCTTTCCAGCAACTGTTTTGAGGTAGTTGTTTTTACACTGTCATTCCAAATTTTTAACATTCTGGATCAGTACCCACTGTTCCCTAACTCCCTATTCCTTCTGCTTCTGTGAAACAGGTCAGGTCTGTGCAGCTGTGCAGGGAGATCTGTTTACACTTAACTCTTTCCAGGCCTGGAAAAGGAGGTTAGCATTTTACCAAGACTTGTGAGAACAAAACAGAAATGCAAGAGCATAAGACTTTACACTTAAAGCCAGCAATGGCTGGCTCAGGAGATTTTAAAGGAAGCACATTCCACATAACACAAAACCTGTGGCCTTACAGGTCATCAAACCAACAATCATGCTTACTGATCAATTAAAGAAGGTGGTCCTAAAGCACGTTTTTATACTAGGGAAACAGATTGCTTCTTGAATTTTTATCTACTATGAATTTTAAAAAATACTGTTTCAGTGGTATTGTAGTTGTTTTCCCCTAACTCTCTGTTTTCTAAGTGACACTAATCTTGCCAGATAAAGATTTGCCAGGCACTATACTTCTTAGGAACATAACCTCCATTCACCAGTAAGAATAGGTAGCTTACTGCTTGCTCCCAACCAGTCTTTCTTGGATTTTTATTGACAATTATGTTTTCACTCTCTTTAGAAAGAGCCCAGAACAAAAATTCCTAGAACCAGAACTGCCTCATTGTTTAAGACAAGAGTTTCAAGTGTTTTAATTTATTAGTTTTTTCTTCTTCCTTTTTTTATAAAACACATACTAATATAAACTACTCCACTGTACACTGAGTTTAGTCAAATGCTGTGGATCAAGTGGTGTCTCTGAGTACATAGTAATGTGAAGTTCATTAAATAACCAGAAATTTCTCCTGAGTGAGGAGACTCTTTTTTTCTGGCACCAGCCAGTAATATGTCCAAACATAGATCAAGATAAAAGGTAAGTGCTGGTGCTACTGAAACTTAATAATTTTTAAAGTGTAGTTTATTTTCAAGGATCTTCAAATCTCATTGACATCAAGACTCTAAAATTAATTCAACTCTTTAATGTACAAAGAAAGAGATTCTGAATAATGGAAATGTCAGTGCCCAATGGTATAAAATGCCAGAAACAGTTGAGTGAAGCATACTTTACAGGTGTTAGGTAAGTTATCTAAATGGTGTATTATTTCCTCTCAACATATTTATTGACAGTCTGTGTTGTAGGTTGAATTATGTACCCCAGAAAAAAAACCATGTAAGATATTGTTTTTAGTTAAGTTGTGACCAGCTGAATCAAGATGGAGAGTAATCCTATAACTATAGTCCTTATAAAATAGAAGGCCACAGGAAGAAGCTGAGAACTAGTAGTCATCTGTAACCTATAAGAGAAAGAGAGGATATCACTATGTGATGGAAAAGTTAAGGAACTCCAAGGATTTCCAGCTCTCCGAATGCTACTAACCACAGGAGAAAGCAAGCGTTCTAGCCTCTGAAACCTTAAGTCAATAAATTCCTGTTGTCAAGCCCACCCATTGTCATAGCAGCTGGGAAACTAAGACAGTCTACTGTGAGCAAGGAATTATACCATATGCTATGGAGAATAAAAAGAAACTTTCTGAGAGTGGGGCTTAGAAATGGAAATTTTTAAAAGTAATATATACTTTCAAATTTGTCATAAATGCTATGAAGAAATTCAGTAGAATTAGAGAAAATAAAATTTGAGATACTTAGATAACAATGCTCAGAGAAAGCGTCTCCAGGAAAGTGACATTTAAACTAACATCTGAAGGATATGAAAGAGCTTCCTGTTAGGAGCTGGGCTGTATGGCCACACATGGGGTTGGGGGTGGCAAGGTGGGAGGCTATAAGAATATTCCAAATAGATGGCGGGGCAGAAGCTCTACATCCAGAAAAATAAGTGAATGTGGGCCAACATGGTTCAGTTGAGAGTAAGAATGATGGAATGAAGCTAGAAAATTAGGCATGAGTTGGTCCTAAAGAGCCTTACAGTTTGGAGAGCCATTTATTCAAACTGTAAATGAAAGCCAGTGAGGGTTTCAGCAGGGGAGTCACGTGGCCTGATGTTCATTTAAAGGAAATACTTTATATATACTTACTCTGAACATAGGTGTACCTATGACTGATCAGTTTCACTCCTAGATGTATATCCTCAACAAAAATGCATTTATCTGATCCCAAAACACATGTACTGGAATGTTGATAATGTTGATAACAGCATTCAAAATAGTCAAAATGTGGAAACCACCCAAATGCCCACCAATAGTGCGATGGATAATAAGCTGTGGTATATTCATAGAATGGAACCCTTTATAGCAATTAGATTGGACAATCTACAACCACATGCAATGACATTGATGAATTTTACAAATATTATGTTGAGTGAAAGAAATCAAGCATAGAATAATTTATACATTATGGTCCCTATCATATAAAGTACAAAAATAGCTCCTGCCCATCAAAAAATGAAAGAAAGAAAGGACAGATCATCTGAATGTACAGCCAAGGTTGAGATTCATTTATATAGAATAATGGTTATCACAAAGAGACAGAGTATATCCATTAAGCCTGTCATCTAAGTGTGGCACAAGTAGAAATGTATTTCTGTTTGTTTAAAAAAATGTCCATTGCATCTTTCAAATCCTTTTTAAAAGAGAATGCTTTTAAATAGGAATAAAGGGCTCTTTTCTTTAAAAGAGAGAGAGAGAGTGCTTTAAGAGGATTAATATCACCCACTTGAGGGTAAAATAATTCTACCCAGAGTAGATTTTCCTTTTCCTTTTCCTTTTATTTTCTTCATCTCCTCCTTCTCCTTCTCCTTCTCCTCCTCCTGCTTCCTTCTTTTTTAATGCAACCTGCCTGGATTCCAAAGAAAAACTATACGGGGAGGTGGGGGGGAGATTCATCAGAAAGGGATATTGGAGGTGCCTGCAAAGGAAGATTAACAAAAGGAAAATCACAAAGATTAGTGATAATTATGGGCCTGCTGGCAAAGCTGTCTGTACTGTGAGATGGAGCCTTCAAGCTACCTGACACCCACCAAGCATTCTTTCAATTAAAATGTGGTTTCCAAAAGTCCACCTACAGGAAGAGATTCATTGGTCAGATTGATACGCGCATTCTTCCCTCTATGTCTGTTATTTTTTTTCATTGGAAAAAAGTGAATTTATACTTGTCTTTGTAAGCCAAGTAAATTTTAGACTTTTCCTTAGAAAACAGCTTTCTCTGTGCTCACCAGTTAGGATTCTGACTACAAGGCTAACAGCTTCACTTTGATAACTACTTTGTTTTGTTGGGTGAAGTGGAGGCTGGAAGGATAAGTAGGGGAGAGAAGAAACACTACCACCACATTAAATGCACACAGCCATCGTAAAATATATCTCAGCTTCTGCAACGTTGGAAAAAAACAAGACTCAGGACACCAAATTCTTTCTGAGCCTCTTCCTGTTTCACTGTCTGGTGACCTCTCATTGTTTCTGCTTCCCTTTCATCTTGGGTTACACACTTATCTCCCTAGCCAAGGTCTCTCAATCCTTTAAAAAGATTAAAAGAGAATGTTTCCTTAGCAGTGACTTTTTTCCACCTGACATGTTTACTCTGGTGCCCACTTCCTCAAAGAGTCCCTACCACTGCAGCCAAATGCTGCTGTCAGTATCCTCTAAGGCAGGTTCTATTTAGGAAGCTGAACACTAAATACACTGCAGCCCTGTAGAGGAAGTGCAGCGTGGGTCATCTGTAGATGGAGAGGAGAACAAATACTACAAAGACTTGCTAACAAAACTTTTATGTGGATGTGGCCTCCTGGGAGCAAGGGAAGGAGGCAGACTAATGTGGGTAGAGTCACAAGAAAAGGGAACACTTATTTTTAGCACAAATGCCTGCATTTAAAGGTTCTGCAAACAAAGCCCTAAAGGTGGGGGAAAGGGGGTGCTGTGGCTACAATTGTGAGCCATGTTAGACAGGTATGCAGTTAGAAAATAACTGCTTCCCACATATAATTCACACGCATACTTAGTTAGCAGCCAACTATCACCCCTGTTAAATCAACTATTTTTAACTGCTGCATTGAGTTAATAATCCAATTGTGTGGTGATTAGTCATGTTTGCAACTGAAAAAAGTTGTTCAATTCTATGTAATAGTCCATTTTTCACCACTTGGTGTGGCCAGTTTTAAGTTGCCTCCATGAAGCAGAGTGAGCAAAATCTCAGAGAGCTAGATGCTTAGGCAAATTTCTCGAGATTACAGGACCCTTCTATTCCCTTTCCCACCCCTCTACAGAAGTGAAAGAAAACAAAACAACACGCACCACTATAACCACTGGTAATTCTCATTTGTTTCCATGATCTAAACCTTACCTTGAAGACAGTCAAAAATACTGTCTTTAACATTTTAAAAATATGTTCCCCCTTTGGTTCCCTGTTTACATAAAAGAGTACACAAATGCAAGCAAAATAGCAACTCATTTCATTGTTTCATTAACTTGAATGTACATCCATTCATATAGGCTAGTTGTTTGTGATGCCGGGCCTCAAATGAGTAGGTACAAAAAAGGGAACAATATCAGGTGGTACCTGGCAGAAATCCAAGAAGCACATAGGTAAATCTCCAGAAATCAATAATCCCAAGTTAATATAGAGACAAACTAAAAATGTATTGAATATCTTTAATGTGCCAGGTACTATGCTTAGCACTATGGGGGACATGAAATAAAAGATAGTCTCTGACCTTGAGGATTGTTATGGGTTGAATCATGTCAGTGTCTAATGCATCGGAAGACATGTACACAAATGTCAATCAACTAATGATTAAATATTTGTTGATTTGTTTATTACAGTATGACCAAGAGGTATGATTCAGTACATTTAGGGTATGCCCTAGAAATCTGTGTTTAAATGATCTGTGGCAATTATATAGCAAAATTCAGGAACAACTGATCCAGGCACTTAAGGTTACAAACCAAGTTCTCTTGAAGCACCAAATAAGAAGGAAATCAATGAAAGCTTCACAGAGGAGATAATATCTGAACTGGGATTTCAACACTTTTTAACAGGCATGGGTAGAAATAGGATGAAGGAAAATTGTATGCTGTATTTTTGTTTATACCTCTGTCCCTTAAAAGAAATTGGCAGTGTCCTACAACAAAGAATAAATTAAAAAAACTGATAAAATCAGAAATGAAAAGAGGACAATAAAGTTAAAAAAAGAAAAACAAATAAGCCAGGCTTAGTGTCAGTATGATTTCTGTGAATGAGCCCAGAAGTCTGAATGTAATATTTACCACCATACAAACAGTCACATCAAAGCAGCCACCTCGAAGGACATAGTGAAATCAGGGAGCACCAAATGGTTAAAAATGAGTTTGGAAAATAGATAGGGAAAGATTTTGAAAGAGTAAGGTTATTCAGAATCCTTCTGCATTTCTATATTCTACTCAATCTTATATTCTCCAAAAAAAACTTTTTCCAAACTTCCCGTTTCTGTTTTTAAAATGGTGTCTGAGTTTGCCAACAAGTACTGTGACAAATACCACACAGTGGGTTGGTCACAGCTCGGAGGCTAGAAATCCAAAATCAAGCTGTCAGCAAAGCCATGCTTTCTCCCAAAGCCGGTAGCGTTCTGGTGATGACAGTTCCTCTGTCACGTGGCCATGTCCCTGGTCTCCTGTGGCTTTCTCTGACTTCTGCCTTCCCTTTGTAAGTCCTCCAGTAACATGGATTAAGACCCACATTGATTCAGTTAGCCAAACCTTAACTAATAATGTCTTTGAAAGATCCTATTTATAAATGGCTTCACATCCATAGGAGTGCAGATTAATATTTGAACATCACCTCTTTTGTGGGAGACATTAGATCCCCAACAAATGGCCCCAAAATTCTTTGACATTCCTCCCAGTGAGAGATGGGTCTGTGTTCCTTCCCCTAGAATACAGACTGTGATTCCTTGATCAATAGAATATGTTTTCTAGTTTATAGACCCAAGACCCAGCTGAGGTCTCCGCAAAAAGCCAGCATCAAGTGCTAGACATGTGAATGGAGAATGTCAGTCTTCAGCCTCTGACTTACTCCCAATCTTCAGTTCTTTCTGGTTGAAGCCCCAAACACCTGGAATACAGACAAGGTACCCCCATTGTGCCTGCCCAAATTCCTGACTCATGGGTCTGTGAACACAATAAAATGTTTGTATTATACCACTAAACTTTAAGGTGGGTTGTTTATACTGATAGATAGCTGGAATACTTCCCTATTCTTCCCTAGTCTCTTGAATATTCCTACTTACATTTCGTCCCCAAACATACACTTAAATATACACACATACACAGACATGTTCATAGAAATTCTTTACTCACCTCAAGAAATAGCTTTATTTCCTACTTCACATGAAAAAATTGAAAGCATCAAATTAGAACTCTCTCGGTCTACTTCTACCAAATTTATCACATTACCCATAGCTATAGCCATACTTATAGCAAGAAATCTCCTTCCTAAGGTAATCTGAGAGGTCTGCAGGAGGGAGGGGGAATTCAAAGCATAGCCTTCTTAGAAAACTTACTTTATCATAAATTCAACCTTTCCCTCCTAATTGGATCCTTCCCATTTGCATTCACTAAGCCAAAGTAATAACTAAACAAACAAATTTTACTGGGCCCCACATCTCCCTTCTGGCTTCTGCCCTACCTCTTCTTTCTTCACCATGCTGCTATTACATCTCTCGCTCTTCAGGCTACTCTAATCTAGCTTTCACCCTCATCATTCCATTCAAATAATTCTTAATAATGTCACAAGAGACCTTCTCTAAATCCAGTGAGTATTTAGGACCCCATTTTACTTGGTATCTTCAGCCACATGCAAAAATATTGAGTATTTCCTCTTTCTTACAACAATATATCTTCCATTCCTAATTTTCCTTCTACTCTAGCCACTTGTATTAATTAGGGTTCTCTAGAAAAACAGAACCAACAAGAGATCTCTGTAAATATGAGATTTTTTTAAATTGTTTCACGCAACTGTGGGGATGTACAAGTCCAAATTCCAGGACAGACCGCAAGCTGGCAACTCCAATGAAGGTCCTCGATGAACTCCCCAGGAGAGGCTGGGTGGCTGAAGCAGAAATGAAAGTTCTCTCTTCCTCCTTAAAAGTCTTCAGTTGATTGGATTAAATCCAGCTTATTGAATTCTCTCATTGTGGAAGACACTCCCATAGTTGATTGTAGATGTAATCAGCCATAGATGCAATCAACTGACTGACGATTTAATAAGCCATCCTTCTGGTTTATTAACCAGCCACAAAATGTCCTTCCAGTAATGGTTAGGTCAGTGTTTGTCTGACCAGACCGCTGGGCACCATCACCTGGCCAAGTTGACCCAGGAGCATAACCATCATATCACTCCTCTCAGTTTTATCAGTAATGACTCATCTCCTCTACTTAGCCATTACATTTTTTAGTTCCTCTCTTGGCCTCTCCCCTTCTCACTGTATATCCTTTTCCTAGGTGATCTCTTTCCCTTTAATTTTCATATAAAATCACAAATGTGCATCTCCAGCCCAGACTGCTACTGTGAGGTATAAACCTATATATCCAACTGCCTATTTAACACACTATCTTCTGTCCTATACCTAGTCATCTTCCAACACTCCTTGTCTCAGTGAATGGTACCACTATCCATCCAATTAGCCAAGCCCAGAAACCTAGCAAATATCCATTTACACCTCCTTTTCCCTCACTCTGTATCAATTCCTTATCAAGGTCTATTTTACCTACTAAATATACCTCATAGCCATTCTCTTTTTTCATCCATTACTGCTCCTCTCCATACATGTGATTTATTTCCCACAGTCAGAGTGATCTTTCCACCCAAATACAATCAAGTCTGTTAAAAACATTTCCAATTGTTTTCAATGGCTCTTGAAATGAAAAGCAAAATCTTCACATAGTTTGCAAGCCTTGTTTAAGATAGCCTGTTTCTTAAACCTAACATTATTTTTCCGCTTCTTCTGGAAACACACTGACCTTCAAGTTTCTTGAACTTTCTGTTCCTTCTACCACAGGCCCTTTATGAAGTCAATACCCTCTTCCCAGACCACTTCCACTTAATTCCTGGTCTATAGAATATACGCTTTAATAGGCAGGGACATTGTCTTAGTCTTCCAGGGTTGCTGTAACAAAATACCACAGACTGGTTGGCTTAAACAACAGAAATTTATTGTCGCAGTTTGGCATCAAGGCATTGGCAGGGTAGGCAAGGTAGTAAGTAGCTTGTCAGCATTGTCGGCCGTCGATAACCCAATTTCTGCCTCTGTCACATGGTCATCTCTCTCCACATTTGTTTTGGTTTGTTAAAGTTGCCGGAATGCAATATGCCAGAAATGGGTTTGCTTTTAACAATGGGAGTTTATTAAGTTACAAGCTACAATTCTAAGGCTAAGAAAATGTTCCAATTAAGGCATCAACAGGATGATACCTTCTCTGAAGAAAGGCTGATGGCATCCAGGGTTCCTCTGTCACATGGGAACGCATATGGCCAGTGTCTGCTGGTCCTTTGCTCCCAGGATCTAGTTTCAATATGTCTCTCTCTCTCTCCAAAATGTCTCTGAGCATTTTTCTCTCTCAGTTCTCTGAGCTCTCTGAGTTTCATCTGTCTTTTATCCTTCCATAGAGGACTCCAGCAAGGGAATTAAGAACCACCTTGATTTAGGCAGGTCACATCTCATGGAAACAACCTAATCAAAAAGTGCTACCCAACAATAGGTCTCTGCCCACAAGGATGGATTAAAAGAACATGGCTTTTCTGGAGTACATAACAGCTCCACACCAGCACATATCTATTTTCTACTGTCCACTCCTGTCTCCTACTCCCTGTGTCCAAATTTTGTCTGCTTATAAGGATTCAAGTCATACTGGATTAGGGCCCATCCTGATTCAATTTGGCCTCATCTTAAATAATAATATCTTCAAAGATCCTATTTACAAATGGATTCACATCCATAGGACCAGGGTTTAGGGCTTGAACATGTCTCCTTAGGAGACGTGAGTCAATACGTAACACACCTTACCTATTTTATTCATCCTTATACTCCCAGTACCTACCCCCGTGCCCAGGATTTAATAGATATCTAAAAAAAAATCATCAAATGAATAAATATGTATGTTTGGTATGCTGGCAAAACACCTATATGGTATTTAGGGCAATATATATGGTGATATGTACCAAGCACTTAGAAATGCAAAATGGTACCTGTGGTGGTTTGGAACTTTATGTACCCCAGAAAATCATGTTCTTAAAGCTAATCCATTCCTATGCGTGTAAACCTGGGCCTTATTCCTCTTACTGGAGTCCTTTATAAGAAATTATAATTCAGACAGAGAAAAGCCATGGAACCCAGAAGCTGAAAGCAATGAAACCTGGAAGAGAAGGGAGAGGCTAGCCAACATCACCATGTGCCTTGCCATGTGGTAGAAGAATCAAGGATGGCCAGCAGCCAGTCTTTGGGAAGAAAGCATTGCTTTGATGATGCCTTGATTTGGATGTTTTTCTCAGCCTCAAAACTGTAAGCTAATAAATTACCCTTGTTAAGCCTATCCATTTCATGGTATCTGCTTTCAGCAGCCTAGGAAACTAAAACAGTACCCAAGAGAGAAGTCAGAGCTAGAAAAATAGATTTGGAGTGATCCTCTTTTGTGGGTTGAATGGTGACCCCCTGTTCTAGTTTGCTAATGCTGCAGAATGCAAAACACCAGAAATGGATCGGCTTTTATAAAAGGGGGTTTATTTGGTTACACGGTTACAGTCTTAAGGCCATAAAGTATCCAAGGTAACACATCAGCAATTGGGTACCTTCACTAGAGGATGGCCAGTGGTGTCTGGAAAACATCTGTTAGCTGGGAAGGCATGTGGCTGGCATCTGCTCCAAAGTTTTGGTTTCAAAATGGCTTTCTCCCAGGACATTCCTCTATAGGCCACAGTTCCTCTTCAAAATGTCGCTCTCAGTTGCTCTTGGGGCATTTGTCCACTCTTAGCTTCTCTGGAGCAAGAGTCTGCTTCCAACAGCCGTCTTCAAACTGTCTCTCATCTGCAGTTCCTGTGTTTTCTTCATAGTGTCCCTCTTGGCTGTAGCTCCTCTTCAAAATGTTACTCTCAGCTGCACTTAGTTCCCTCTGTTTGTCAGCTCATTTATATGGCTCCACTGATCAAGGCCCACCCTGAATGGGTGGAGCCACACCTCCATGGAAATTATCTCATCAGAGTTATCACCTACAGTTGGGTGGGACACATCTCCATGGAAACATCCTAATCCAAATGTTTGAACTTAATCCCCACTAATATGTCTGCCCCCACAAGATTACATCAAAGAACATGGCTTTTTCTGGGGGACATAATATATACAAACTGGTACACCCCCCAAAAGATATTTTCAAGTTCTGACCTCCAGTCCTGTGCATGTGACTTTTTTTGGAAATAGGGTCTTTAAATGTGTTATTAGTTAAGATGAGCCCAAACTGGATTAAGGTGGGCCCTAATCCAATATGACTGGTGTCCTAATAAGAAGAAGGAAATTTGGACAAACAGCCAGACACGGAGAAGACAGCCACATATGACACAAGCAGAGATTGAAGTGCAGCAACTGAAAGCCAGGGAATGTTAAGGACTGCTGGCCACCAACAAACTCTAGGAAAAGGCACAGAAGGGTTCTCCTCCTCTAGGTTTCAAAGGGAGCATGGTCCTGTGGAAACATTGGTTTTGGACTTCTAGCGTCTAGAACCATGAAACAGTATATTTCTGTTGTTTTAAGCCATGCAATTTTCAGTACTTTGTGCCCTAGGAAACTAAGACATCCTCAGAAAAATAATATCTCAGGAAGGGAAAATGGATATGAACCCCTTGGAAAAGTGTGGAGTAACAAAAGAAGAAAGTCAAGAAACTGACCCTTGAGAAATATTTACATTGAAAGAGTAGGCGGAGAAACCGGCAAAGTAGAACACTGCATAGTCACATGTGCAAGATAACACAAAGGGGTAGAGTTTTAGGCAGAAAAGAGTAGTTAAGGGTGCAGACACTCTGAAGAAGCGTGGCAGATGGGTGTTGAGATATTGCACTCAGAAATTAGATTATTGTTTATTGTAGGAGACTGGGCTCTAAGTAAAGAATGCCAGTGAGAGGGTCTTCATGAGAGTCGTGGGCAATGGAAATTGGTAAAGAATCATCTTACATTCTGTTTAAAACTATATGCTGTGCTAATCCTTTGCTATGAAGGTAAACTCTGCTAACACTCCCATATCTTCAGTGAAATTCTAGTAAACACAAGTTTCTCCTCTGAATGTCATATGGGAGGAAAACAGAAAGGGGGTTGCTTTAGGTAGGGTAAGGGCTAAGTTGCTATTACAAAGAATCCAATGGTACATTGGCTTAAAGAGCAATAAAGCTTACTTTGTTCTCATGTAATAGTTCCAGTGTGAGCATTCGGTTTGGGGAATCATTCATGGACTTAGGTTCCTTCAATTCTTTGGTTCCATCATCCCCTAGGCCCTTGTCATCATATGTGTAGTCAGAGCTGAATCAACCCTAAGACTAGATTACGGCAAGTAGAAAGTGAAAATAGAACATGGAGGAGGCCCTGACCAAAAATGGCTCATTCTCTTGCTAGAACACAGTTATGTGGTCATTGCCAACTGTCAGGAAAGTCCAGAAATGCGATTTAACAGGCCAGCCATGTGCCTGCTCCCAACTGTACTACTGTGGAAGAAATGGACAATGGATATTGGCATATAGCTGGCAGTCTCTTCCAGAATCCACCTCTCTGGACATCCAAAGATCGATGTGCATCTTTCTTCCCACAAATAGAATGCACTCACCCATTCCTCAAGGGAGAAACCCAAAGGCCCATCCAGTTGCTAAATCCAACTCAAAGTCCAGGAACTATGGATAATGTTCCTTTGTGATCTTTGTAGTTCGGGTACCTACAAGCTAAAAGACTTTTTGTCTGCCCAAGTCCCCTGCCCCTCCCCCACTCCCAATATATAATGATGAAGCAAGAACAAGATAAACATAATAAAACTCCCACTTGGAAAAGGGAAGAATATGAAATTGAATGACACAGAGGTCACCAGCACATAGGAATTATCAAATCCTGCTGGACAGAAAATCAGGGAACTTTACCCTGGCAGTGGATTAAGTTGCTGAGTTTGCCCACTGGTGACCCTAGTTCTGCTCTCTGGGAGTAACTCCTATGTCCTTTATGGATCCAGCTTTTCACTACAGGAGGTGTGTTCTTATCCATTGTCTACCATGGATAAAGTTAAAGTAGTTGTTAGATAGCAAGCTTTACTTTGGAGCCGGTTTGGGTTTCATGCTAGGCTGGTAATTCCTTCAAAATCTTAGTAGGCCTCTGGTATATCTTTTATAGTCTGCTTCATGTGGCAATATCCACCCCCAAAGTTTTTTTCCCACCATATTTATATAGCACATTTTATGTCTTAACATCTTGAGCTCAATCACGGCCTCTCTCCTTCATTTACCTTGATGCCATCTGAAACAACAGTTTTAGGTAGAAAAGCCACATCCTTAATTCATCTTTGCTGCAGGACTGCTTCCCTTTGTTTTGCAGAAAAGTCTTAAAGAATCTTTGAGAAAATGTTGGAGGGAGTCCTAAGTAGTTGTTTTTCTAACGCTATGCATCCCTTTGTCTTCTCTGAGCTCTTTCTCTTCTCTGAGCTCTTTCTATTCTCTGGAATTTTTCTCATCTCTTCCCTTTCTGCTTGGAAACTGGCTAACTCTTGTCTGATCTCATCTTTTTATTTGCTATAAACTGCAAAGAGAACCCAAAAATTATAAGTTTATAAGAACACTCATAATCTGTTCTTTCCAACCACTTCTCCCAGGCCAGAGAGTGTATCTTCCAAGTAAAAATTTTAGCCAATGTTTTGCCTTGACATAAACAAATATCACTGGTCACCAGCCTCTACTATCTGGTTTCTCAGTGCTTCACTGTTGTCAAACAATTTATGATTAGTTGGCATGAAGGCCAAGTTGCACTAACACAGATCAAAAAATATGTAGGGTTAAAGAACAACAATTTCTCTGTCATGTGATAGTCCTAGTTAAGCAGTGCCTCTCTCCTCTCCATGGCAGTTTATGGGCCCAGTTTCCTTTCATCTCTTTGCTTCACCCAGGTTATTATTGTCACCTGACTGATCAAAGCTGAGTCACAGCCATAACTGGTTCCAGTTCCATAAACAGATGGGAAGGGGAAGGAACCAAGCCCAATGTCCTAAGACCTATACCAGCAAATGTCAAGCATCAGTTCCACTCATACACCATTGACAAAACCTTAGACACATTGCAAAGGAGACTAAAAATGTAGTCTAGCTGGGAAACCTTATGCGCCTGGCTAAAATCCCACTACAATGGAAAATATGAAAGTGGATTTTTGTAAATTACTAGCAGTCTCCACAACTTGGCCATGTGCCCTGTGGAACAGTGGAAAGTATCTCTCAAAATATGCTAGAAGTTATGCTGGATTTTCTATCATATGTGAATGAAGTAGGAAGTACTCAATAAATGGAAAATTCTCATTCACCATGCCTTGCTTCTCCCTAAGTTGCAGACCAAACCTTCTTATAATAATAAAGGTTGGTGTGGTAGTTTGAAGCTGTATATACTCAACACAAACATGTTCTTAATTATAATCCATTCTTGTGAGTGTGAATCCATTGTAAGTAGGACGTTTTGATGAGGTTTGTCCCTCCTCAATCAGAATGGGTCTTACTCCTATTACTAGAGTCCTTTATAAACAGAATGAAATTTAGGCAGAGAAAAAACCACAGGGAGCAACCAGAAGCTGAAATTCAACATGAACCAGAAGAGAACAGAGTACAGCCAGAGGCTGCCATGTGCATTTCCATGCAACAGAGGAGTGAAGGGCCAAAGATCACCAGCTGCCAGCCCCAGAATGCCAGTCTTCAGGAAGAGAGCATCACCTTGATGATGACTTGATTTGGACTTTTTCCCAGCTTCAAACCATGAGTGAATAAATTCCCATTGTTTAACACAACCCATTTCATGGTATTTGCTTGAGTAGCCTAGGAAACTGGAACCGTTAGCCAAAATGATTCCTGCGGCTGGCCCCCCACCACAGAAGTAGTTGGCTTTCTACAATGCTCCGTGGAATCCAGCTATGGCCCAGTGATTAATGCTTCAATTCTGATCAATGACAAACTTGGACCTCAACACCCAGTCCTATCCTGGTGCTCTCTTGCTACATTATACACCTATAATTACAAGACTTGAACACCAGGCCCCTGCTTATACCAGAGGAAAAGTTAGTGCTTCCCCATTCATAAATGCTGAGCTCTCAAGATAGAGCCAGACCCAAGATTCTGCCTCATCACATTGCTATTGTATGTTTCCCCTGATCATGACAGGGGAGGGGCTGGGGCTTCTTTAGTCATGCAGCTTAACAAGCCTGTGTCCAAAGAGTGAGGTCCTACTCCCAGGTCTGACATCCTGTCTTGCTAGATCTCTTTGCACATCCCTAGAATACAATGTGAAATGAAGGACCTGTACACCTACAACTGCTCCTGTCTCCTTGAGTTTTAGCCAGTGTATACTGCTCACACAGTTGAAGTGGTTGTGCTTCTTGGCTGTGTTTCCCCTTTAGTGCTCAGAAGTAGACTTTGGCTCTAAAGGAAGGTTCAAGACATTTTTATTTAAGGACTATAGGGAAAAGTCATTCACAGAAGGTTGGAGGGTGTGAGATACAAATGAGAGTCTGATATTTGAGTTACAACAAATATCTGGCACAACTATTGATGATTATCTTTCCAAAAGTCTAGTGATGGAGGAATTAAGCCCTCCATAATAATGAGACACTACATGCATGGTTAGAAAAAGTTGAAATTTCTTCTCCTCATGCATTGTGAGGCCCTTCTCCCCTGCTATGACAAGGCACTTCTCAGAATTAGTCTTAGATTGTACCTGTACCTAAAGGAAAGTCTGTCATTTTAATGTGTTATAGATCTTGGATGGGATGTTTGCCCAGCTACTGGCTGATGAACTGTGACATGCAATGTTTAGTAAAACACAAAGCCTTATTTTAAATTCTGAATCAGTTTTCTTAATTTCCACAAAAGTGGTGATTACTAATTATGTCTGTTTGCAAAGCTCTCTGGCCAATGCAGACATTAGACAGCCATAATCCCCTTGGCATCGTATTTGATTAGCCACCTGATGGTCTACTTATTCTAGACCTTCTGCACTAATTCAGCTCTGGAATCTGAGTAAATGAAAGAAAACTAATGATACCTTAAAATATGGTGTATTGTTATGATTAAGTAACTGGTTACAGCAATTACAAAATTTTTTTGTGAAGTATTAATGAGACATTAGAAGTCTAGAGAATCAGCATGGTAAAAAGGAGAAATGGAAAAAGAGGGGGCAGATGAATTCATTTTATTCTTGTTTATTAATTTGTACCCCACCTCATTTTGAAAAAGAATTTGTGCCGAAGGGAATTTTCTGCAAAGAAATTAAGCATTATATACTTCAGTTTAACTAAAGATTAGTAATAAAATATATTAACAGTTATATACCCCCAAAACAATGCTTCACCAAAATTATGCCTATTTTTAATCAATAGCCATAGCCTTCCATCCTATTAGAAATCTCAGGAATTTAGTGAATTGGTTAGCAATTGTTTACAAATTAACATTTGCTATCCAAGTTCTAAAAATGGACTGGACCTTAAAATTTAAAAATATAACTAACAGACACTCCACCATTGTGCTCCCTAACTTTGTTCAAATTATGTCTGAAAGACTATAATAATAGTAAGGAACAAAGTTTGATTGCTCTTACTTCTGGCATTGTCAGAAGATTCATGTGAAATAATATTTCGTAAGCTTAATGAGACCAAGAACCTTGTCTCCTTGTCCCCTGAGTCTAGACCAGTGCTCTGACACATGGAAAATATCCCATGATCTCTTAAAATACCAACCTCTGTATACCCATTGCTTTTCCCATCATGTCAACCTAAACCCAGACTTTAACATTGTAGCAAGCAGCAGAAAGACCAAGTTCTTTCCTTTGTGGCTTAGCAATGTAACATATCTGTTTGCATAGACTTGGTTTTCATCTGTCATAATCACAGGGACAAGATGAGAACCTTCTCTGTGGCACATGCATCCCAAGGAGGACAAGGAGACTGTGACTGTGTAGCCAAGTAAAACCCATTTTATAAAAGCCAATCCATCTCTGGTGTTTTGCATTCTGGCAGCATTAGCAAACTAGAACACACTGTAATCAAAATATTATTTCAACATGTAAGCAATATAAAATTATTAGAGATATGTCAAATTCCTTTTTCCATACTAAGTCTAAAAAATCTATATATTTTACAGTGACACACATCTCAACTTGTTCTAGTCACATTTCATGTGCCCAATAACTGTATGTGACTAGTGGCCACTGTAAGGAACGCAAGTCAGAGGGATGAAGGAAGACCTTGAAGACGTGGCTTTCCGGCCGTGATTATTAAACAGGGACGTGAGTGTGGAAGGGATTTGTCTTGAGGTCTCCTGTGGGGATGTGGAGAATCAGTTCTAATTATAGCCTTCTTTTGGGGACTGGTCTCTTGGGCAATAGTGAAGAAAAAGAGAGGGTCAAGGGTGGGAAGTAGTGGACTTCCTAGAGCCCTTGGTGCTTTGTGGAGCTCCTTTCTGTCCTGTTGGGGGTGAGATGGGGGGAGTCAGGGCTGGGAGAGGGCTTAGAGCTTCCTCCACATTCCTGTCCAGTTGTAAAGAACAGGAAACACCGGGCGGAGTTGTGGGGGACTGGGCACATTTGTTACTTTGAACAAAACAGTATTTTACTTGAGAAGAACTAACATAGAATAATGACATAGATGCCCATTAGAAAAAGGAGGCTAACAGAATAAAAAAAGGAAGTGAAACCAACAGGGAAAAGAGCAGTCAAAAAAGGGGCAGGGAGAAGGCAAGAAAAGGGAAGAGGCTAGGACAGGAAGAGAGGGCGGCATAGGAGGGAGGGAAAGCAGAAGGGAAGTCCTGACTTTTCACTGCCCCCAGTTTGTTTCCAGAGACCCTCAAAAGATCTCAGGATGGTTAGTCCCTGTCCTGCAGCCTATTGCATGGAAACTGTCGATGCCTAAGCACTGAATTTTCCCCAGGAGGCTCTGACTCCCCAGCACAGTGCCCATTCCCGTGCACACCCTGCCTTTGGGGAACAACGCACAAGGGCACTCAGTCTAACTTCTTTTTATCGCTCCCTCTTGGAGCATCTCTCAAGAGCAGCAGTGGCCAGTGCTAGTTCTTTGCAGAGTTAGGTTGAGACATGCCTTTAATTGTCCTTCAGTCTGTTTTCCCCAGACTCAAACGTCTGCTTAATTCCAAGAACATTTCAGAAAGCCAAAGTAAATAAAGAAAGCTTTTTTCATGGCTCACCATTGATTTTCCCAAGTTTTTCCCAGCTATAAAAAGAAATTTCAACTGACAGGAAATACTTTCCTGACTGACATACTATCTCCTGAGGGGAAGTTTAACTTCTTGTCTATCAACATTTCAGTTTTGCCAGAACTCATCTCACCTTCCTTTGAAGGCTTCCTAATATGCTCCCTCCTGGGTAATTAGGTGTTCAAGTCAGGATCACCATTGTGTGATCTGAACCTAATGACCCTTTTAAATAACCTAACTCACTGGGAAATCCCCATCTTTCCTCCTAATTAGAAATGTTCTTTTAATTAACTCAGGGAATAAGGCCCAGATAGATTCAGAAATCTTTTTTTTTTCCACTTAAAGCTGCTAGTAGTTCAAGAGGCTGCTCTTTGCTGGTAGGAAAAAATAGTTTTCAATATTAGGTGATCCATTTTAAAAAGATTCACTTAACCTGGTGTAGTAGTTTCCTATTGTTGCTTGTGGTAGATTGAATTATGTACCCTAGAAAAACATGTTCTTAATCTTAATCCATTCTTGTGGGTGTGAATCCACGAAATAGAACCTTCTGAGGATGTTAGTTTTAGTTTAAGCTGTGGCCAACTGACTCAGGATGGATCTTAATCCTATTACAGGAGATTTTATAGAGAAGGCCACAGAGAGTAAGCACCAGGGAGGAGTAGAAGCTGGAAGTCATTGGAACCCAGAAGAGAAAGGAGAGATACCACCATGTGCATTGTCATGTGATGGAAAAGCCAAGGACCCAAGGATCCCTGGCAGCCAGCCTCAGAATGCCACAGGCTTTAAGGACAAAGCGTCACTTTGCTGACACCTTGATTTTGGACTTCTCCTAGCCTCAAAACCATGAACCAATATATTTCCATTGTTTAAGCCAAACCATTGTACAGCATTTGTTTTAGCAGGTGAACAACTAAGACACTCCTGTAACAAATTACTGGAAATTTAGGTGTTTAAAACAGCACACATTTATTCTGCTACAGTTCTGGAAGTCAGAAGTCTAAAACCTGTTTACAGGGCTAATATAAAAGTGTTGGTAGAGCTGGTTCCTTCTGGAGATTCCATAGAAGAATCTGCGCCTTGTCTTTGTAGCATCTAGAGACTGCCTTTTTATTCCTTGGCCACATCCCTCCACTCTCTTCATCTGCCTTCACATTGCCTTCTTCCTCCTTTGACCATCTTGCTTTCCTCTTATAAGGACCCTTGGATTACATTTAGACCTCACTCAGGTATTCCAGGATAATCCCCCACCTCAAGATTTTTTAATGCAATTTTATTGAGATATAATCACATAACATACAATCATTCAAAGTGTACAATTAGTTGTTCACAGTATTGTCATATAGTTTTGCTTTCTTCACCACAGTCAAACTTGGAACATTTTCATCACTTCAAAAAGTAAAATGAAAATTAAAATAAAAAGCATTCAAAACATCATATTCCCCTCCTTCCCCCCATTGTTCATTTACTTTTTTAAAAATAGTTTGAGATATATTCACACACCCTACAGTCATCTACAGTGTGCAATCAGTTATTCACAGCACCATCATACAGTTGTGCATTCATCACCAGAATCAATTTTTGAACCTTTTCCTTACTCCAAAATAAAAATAAAAGCAAAAGAGAACACCCAAATCTTTCCATCCCCTCCATTCCACTCTATTCTTCATCTAATTTTTATCCCCCTTTTTCCACTCATCTGTCCATATACTGGATAAAGGGAGTGTGAACCACAGGGTTTTTTCACCATCACACAGTCACAGTATGTAAGCTACATAGTTATATGATCGTCTTCAAGAATCAAGGTCACTGGGTTGCAGTTTGACAGCTTCAGGTATTTCCCTCTGGCCACTCCAACACACTGAAGATTGAAAGGTGATATCTATAGAGTGCATAGGAATACCCTCCAGAGTGACCTCTTGACTCCATTTGAAATCTCTCAGCCACTGGAACCCTACTTTGCTTCATCTCTCTTCCCCCTTTTGGTCAAGAAGATCCTCTCAATCCCTGTGCTGGGTCCAGGCTCATCTCCAGGAGTCATTTCCCGTGTTGCCAGGGGGATTCACACCCTTGGGAGTCACGTCCCACGTAGTGGGGAGGGCAGCGAGTTCACCTGCTGAGTGGGCTTAGATAGAGACCTTCCTGAAGATTTTAACTCAATCACACCAGCAAAATTCCTTTTGCTGTATCAAGTAACATTCATAGGTTCTGAGGATTAGGATGCAGAAATCTTTAAGGGGCTATTCAGTCTACTATGTAGGGCTTTTATTTCATTTTTAATTATATGAATCACTTTGCATTGTTTTAATTGCCAAGAATAATTTGAAACTATGTCCTTTTCTCTGATCCTCCTCAGTCCCTCCCATCTGAGACCACAAGACATCCTGACAATTTTTCATTCCTTGCCTTGGCCAACTGTTCTGACTCACAGAAGACTAGTTCTATTAATCAGGGCTCTTTTGGCTGCCAGTGACAGAAACCAACTCAAACTAGCTTTAAAAATATATATGTTGGCTCACACAATTGAAAATGGATGGATATGGATGGACTTAGACACAAACAGGAACAAGTTCTCAGTTACATTTTCAAGAATTTCTCACTTGCTCTATTCCTTTAACTTGATTTCTTCTTCACTGGCTTTTTCTCAGGCAAAGGCTAATGCTCCTAAGTGTTTGCAAAAATGGCTACCACAGAAGCACTGGGTTTCTAGCCTATCAGATGGTAGCCCCTGCAGAAGAGAGCAGTGATTGGCCAGAACTGGGTAATATGCTCTTCTTGAACCCTAGAGGGGGCAGATGACCAAGACCACATAATAAACAGGGGTCATCTTCCTCCCCCCAAATAAAGGTGCAGTTATCAAAAGAAAGAGGAATTAATGGTCAAACAAAATTAACATGTCCACTATACCAGTGCCAGAACCAAGTGGAGCCTTTATGGAGTATCTAATAGTGTATCCAGACACAGTCTCTGAAGGGAAAATTGTCGTTGCTTTCTTAAAGCCAGATGTTTACCTCTATCCTTGAGCTACATAGTGTTAATTGGTTCTTATGGATCCTCAAATAACACTGGAGTGGTGGGGAAGATTACATACTCCCATGCCTAGAGCTGAATCACGAAAAGGATATCTTCTTACTAAAATGACCAAATATTCTGGGATTCTAAAACCACATCACAGAAATCTGAACCTATAGACGGGTTTATTAACCCTGGGGAAATTTAAAAGAAAATAAGTAATTCAGTTCAGAAAATCAATGAAATCAATGAAACATGATGCATGATGAACATGATACCTTATTTCCAGTAGCACAGAATGATAACAGTGAAGGAATCAAATGTTCTCGGTTTTCACGACTCTCTGGAATAAATGAAGTAAAAAGATACTGATAAAGTTTTCAATTTCATGGCTTTTAAAGTTTATTTTCACATTGTAGTCCTTGAACTCTTGACGTTAAAAATCTATTTGTATATGGAGTATTCTCTTCATCTAAGAGTAGATATATACTTGGTCTGATTTTAATTTTCTCTTATTTGGAAAACATGACCTAGAGAAATGGGAGAAAATTATATGGAGAATGAAATATGAAAAATCACAGTTTACGTGTTTTTATGTTGATATTTATCATTTGTATCATAATCTTAGTTTTTCATAGCTTCTTTGTAAAATGATTGTAACATGTGGCATAATCAGGTATATGCTGAATTAAAGTACCAGACTGCAGGGGGTACTGCTTATCTGATTGAGTTATTGATATTTTGAGTGGGTATCCATTTTGTCCACATAACTCTGGCAATAACCAAAGGGATTGCTCAAATCGGAATATTATATAAACAACTGAAAAGTTAACAAGAATAACAAAAATTTCATTCCCAAATGAGTATTATATACATTATTGCAATTAACTACATATGGCAAACATATTAAACTCTGAGATTTTACTATTCCATTTCCTCCCAGTACTGGTCAATTCATGACCCAATTAAAAGTACTTTACCCTTTTTTGATCTAGAATATTTTCTGCTTTTTCATTTAAATTCTGCTTGTTCTTTCTAAATATATGTCTCAGTTTTTCAGTCTTCAGCTGCTTCAAGTTGGAATTTTAAATGCAGAGTCTTTATCAACTAAGCTATTTTGAAAGGGTTTTCTCTCCTAAACAGTTTAAAAAATTCTTACAACTACCTTAACACCTCTGGGAATTGTCTTTCTCTATCCATTCAGGAAAAACCCTAAGAAAACAAGGGACCCCATGTAGCCAGATTTCTGATCAATGTTGCATTCAGGACATCCCAGCCAGCAAAGTAATTTTACAGAAGAATTCCAATCTTTCTTTGCATATATTGAATAATATTGAAGGGGATCCAATTTAAAATTCACAGAAACACTTCTCAAATGCCTCCGTGTCCCTTCTCCTCATTACTCATTTGCTAAATCTAAAACTCTCACTTGAGCCCAGGCCTGTGTATCTGTTCTTCCTCTCTATCCTTTCCCCTCTCCTGAGCCTTTTATAGAGATTTAGCCTCTCTGCATAAATTGTTACCCTCTTCTCCTACTATTCAACAGTTCTAGTCCAGTCTACCCACTCCACCGACTGCAACACTGAAGACAGGGAAACTCAGCCAGCCAACTTAAAGCAATCCAAGAAAGACAAGGCATAGCAGATTCTCTGCAGAGAAAAACAAAATCTTCTGTAGTCAGAGAGAGGTAAATGAGGGGAAGAGAATAAGGAGTACTACACAGTACTTGTTCTGGTTTGCTAATGCTGCCGGAATGCAAAACACCAGAAGTGGATTGGCTTTTATAAAAGGGAGTTCATTTGGTTACACAGTTGCAGTCTTAAGGTCATAAAATGTCCAAGGTAACACATCAGTAATCAGGTACCTTCACTGGAAGATGGCCAACAGCATCTGGAAAACCTCTGTTAGCTGGGAAGACACATGGCTGGCGTCTGCTCCAAAGTTCTGGTTTCAAAATGGTTTTCTCCCAGGACATTCCTCTCTAGGCTGCAGTTCCTCAAAAATGTCACTGTTAGTTGCACTTGGGGTATTTGTCCTCTCTCAGCTTCTCTGGAGCAAGGGTCTGCTTTCAACCGTCGTCTTCAAACTGCAGTTTCTCTCTCAGCTTCTCTGGAGCTAGGATCTGTTGTCAACAGTCATCTTCAAACTGCAGTTCCTCTCTCAGCTTCTGGGCATTCTTCAGAGTGTCCCTCTTGGCTGTAGCAAGCTCGCTCCTTCTGTCTGATATTATGTAGTGCTCCAGTACTTTAATTCAGACCCACCCAATGGGCGGACCAACAACTCCATGGAAATTATCCAATCAGAGTCATCACCCACAGTTGGGTGGGGCACATCTCCACTCAAAGGATTCCAATCTAATCAGCACTAAAATGTCTACCCCACAAGATTGCGTCAAAGAACATGGCTTTTTCTGGGGGACACAACACATCCAAACCGGCACAGTACTGAAGCTTCTCCCTTGTGTTAAATCATGCATGCCACGGTAATTTCATGGAAAACCATTTGTGCAACCTCTCTGGATATAGGAATCGAGACATTTTGTATTTAATCACTCACAGAGCAGTGATTAAGAACACAAATTCTGGAAACAGCTTACCTCCCAGTGCCATCTGAAGAAAGGAGAGAATAATAGTATCTACCTCATAGGATTGTGAAAATTCAACCTCTTACGTAACATGCTTGAAAGTTTCAATATTTATTAGTTGCCAGCATTCATGTCCACTGTTGTGTAGGCAACATAAACACAGTGATTTGGGATATTGGGATATTATCTACTAAAGTGTCTTTAGTATATTCATGTTATTGAAAGAATTCTATAGGCTTGCAAGTACATACAATGCTGTAAAGTTCTGCATTGACAAAAAGTGCTATTTAGTTAAACTAGAAAATGATAGTAACTCTCACAGTCCCCTGGATGCAACTTGATTATCTTCCCTTGTTTTCTGCCCCATATTTGCACTTAGCTTTTGTCCTCTATTCCAATGCTACTGTTTCAAATTGTAGTCTTGTTGTTTTCCCTTATCTCCTACAGAAAGTAGCAAACCCCATACAGAAAACTCTAACATACTCTTACCCCTCAAATACCCAGATCCACCAATTTGAACATTTTGCCATCTTTGCTGTACTATTCTATGTATCATCCATCTATCTATCTATCTATCTATCTATCTACCTATCTATCTACTTACCTACCTACTTACCTACTGAACATTTGAGAGCAGGTTGCATATATCATACTCTCTGAACACATAATACGTCCATGTGCATGTCCTGTAAACAAGGACATTCACTTATGTAATCACCTTAAGTGCAGTTACCAAGTTCAAGAAATTTAACATCAATATAAATCTTATATTCTTTATTCAAAATTTTTCTTGTCTCAATAATGCATTTTTGAGCCTTTTCTCCTCTAAGATTCCATCAAGTATCATACATTGCATTTAATTGTCATTTTCTCTTTAGTTTCTCTCTTTTGTTTTGAATTGGGGAAATGTATACTAAACATAAATCTTCCCATCCAACCTCCCCCAAGCATACCATTCATTGGGATTAATAACATTCACTTTGTTTCAGTTCCCTCACCACCATCCATTACTATAACTTTTTACTCCATACATAAGCCCTATGCTCATTTTGCATTAATTCCTTCTTGCCCCTGCTCCCCACCCCTGGTACCTGTACTCTATGAGTTTGCAAATTCTGTGATATTTTCCTTGTGGGTACCATGGCGCTTAAATGTAACAACCTAAATCTATGACAATCTTATTCACTTTGATACAAACTTAACTTCAATAGCATACGTAAACTATGTTCCTATACCCCTCTATACCCCAACCTTGATGCAGTTCTTGTCGCAAACTACATATTTATCAATATGAGTCCAAAATCATTGATTTATCATTACATTTTATGCTTTTTTCTTTTAGATTCTGTAGGAAGTAACAAGTGGAGTTACAAATAAAAAAAAAACAGTCCTGGCATTTATGTTTACCCATTTCCTTATCCTTACTAGAGATCCTTATTTCTTCATGTGGCTTCTACTTACCTTATCAATATACAAAGTCCCTTTCTAGCTCTGATACTTTTCTTTGCTCTGAAGTTTACTTTATCTGATATTAATATAGTCACTACTGCTTTCTTTTGATTAATGTTGGCATGATATATCTTTTTCTATCACTTTTCTTTTAACCCGCCTGTATCATTATGTTTGAAGTGCATTTCTTAAAAACAGCACATAGGTGAGCCATGCTTTTTAATACACTCTGCCAATCTTGTCTTTTAATTGGTGTATTTAGGCCATTTATATTTGGTGCAATTATTGATATTTTGGAGCTTAAGTCTGCCATTTTATTTTTTTGTTTTCTATGTTGTGCTATATCCTCTTCTTTTATCTGCCTTCCCATGGTTTACTTAAATGTATTTTAGAATTCCATTTTGATTTATCTGTAGTATTTTCAAGATATCTCTTTATATAGCTTTTTCAGTGATTGTGCTAGACATTACATTATATATACATAATGCATCACAGTGTAATGATATCAACATTTTACCAGTTTGTATGAAGTGTAGAAACCTTACCACTCTTTAGGTCCCTTTACTCTCCCTGTTTATAATATAAGTGGCTTAAATGTTTCCTCTTGCATACATTAAGAACCATATCAGGCAGTATAATAATTTTTGTTTCAACTGTCAAAACATAATTAAGAAACTCAAGAAGAAGAGGAAATGTTTTGTATTTACCCTATTTTTATTCTTTCCATTGTTCTTTCTTTTTGATGTTCCAAAATCCCTTCTTTTATCATGCCTTTTCTGTTTAGAGAACTTTTTAGCCATTCTTGCAGGGTAAGTCTGTCAAGAAATTCTTTTAGTTTTCCTTCATCTATGAATGTCTTGATTTTCCCTTCATCCTTGAGGGATATTTTAACTGGGTACAGGATTCTGTGTTGATAGTTCTTTTCTTTCAGCACTTCAAAAAAAAATGGGAGCCAGAAGGTCACTTCCTTCTGGCTCCCATGTTTTTCTCATATATCCAGTGTCCATTCAGATTGCTTTTCCTTAACAATTTAGGTGTCATTTGTCTCTCACTGCTTTATATATATATATATTTTTTGTCTTTTTAGCTTTCACAAATTTTCAGAAATTTGATATGATTTGTCTTGTGTATTTCTCTGGGTTTATCCTGTTTGGGGTTCACTCTGCATCTTGCATCTGTAGGTTTGTGTCTTTTGCCAAGTTTGGAAAGTTTTCAGGCATTCGAAGAGTATTTTTTCATCCCTGCCTTCTTTCTTCTTTTCTTCTGGGATTCCAATGACAAGAATGTTAGATATTTTGTTGTAGTCCTGCAGGTTCCTGAGATCCAGTATTTTTTCAATCTATTTCTCTCTGTTTTTCAGATTGCTTAATTTCTACCATGCTGTCTTCAAGTTCACTGATTCTGTCATCTGTTCCCTTCATTCTGCTGTTGAGCCTATCCATTGAATTTTTCATTTTGGCTATTGTATTTTTCAGTTCAAAACTTCCCATTTGTCTCTTTGTATACCCTCTTTCTCTACTGAGAATTTCTATTTTTTTATTTACCTCAAATATGTTCATACTTGCTTGTTCAAGCATTTTTATGATGACTGCTTTAGAACCTTTATCAGATAATTCTGATATTTCAGTCAGAGTTGGCATATATTCATTGTCTTTTTTCACTCAGTTTGAGATCTTCCTAGTTTTGATGTGGTGAGTGATTTTATAGTGAAACAGAGACATATTGGCTATTATGTTATGAGACTTTGGATCTTATTTAAGTCTTCTGTTTTAGCTAGCTTCCTCTAGAAAGGGAGAGAGAAAGTGAGGGGCATTCCCTTCCCTTATTGCTGCAAGATATGTTTGAAGTTCACCTCCCACACATGAGGGGAAGGTCTGCTTTTGTTTGTTGGGGGGTGAGAGTTCCAGCACCATGACATGCCTCCATTGATACCTCCTTGGTTGGGAGGGCTGGGAATGCCTTGTTACTGTTCCCCTCATGGCCTCACTGATCCTTTGTGAGAAATATTACTGCTCAGTGGTGATGCAAATCTGGACTCTCTGATAGGCTTTCTCTGAACCCACCAGCAGGCAGGGACGAGGCATCTCATTACTGCTTGGTAGGCATGGAGTCCTCCAATGACACTGCATGGGAGGGATAAAATTCTGACTCCATAACTTTCTCTGACACCACTTCAGAGGGGAGGTTGGGATGCCTCATTACATCCTGGGAATGGTAGAAGTCTAGGCTCCCTCTCAGCCTTTGCTGTCATGGGAGGGGGCAACAGTTTTTTCTGTGGTGCTTGGCCAGAGTACAGTAGTTATTGGCTAATAGTTTCTGTCTTTCTTGATGCCCATTTCTTGGTCTTTTGGCAAGAGAGAGCAGGCTTTGTTGAGGTTCTTTTTTGTCTGCATTCATTGGCATTTCTGAGTTGCCAACTTCTTCAGCTACAAGCCTGGGATATTTAAGGCAAAAAAAAAAAAAAAAAAAAAAAAAAGGGAACTTATCATCTTGCAGTTCCTTTGGTACTGAGATCACCAACCAGCCTGCCTACTTCTTTCCAACTTGCAGCATCATCTTATGTTTGTTTTGTATGTAATGTCTGGAGTTTTTAGCTGCACTTAATGGAAGTAGTAGGGTAAAGATATATTTTTAAAAAGGAACTGCCTGCAGTAAGCTACTATAGCCACAAGAGGTCTCTTCTAGCATACTTTTTTTTTTTTCCTAAAGAAAGGCTAATTTTCAGTATTCTCAAACAATTCTGAGGGATTAAATTACTGTTTTAATTTTTTTTCAATTCCTACAGATCCAAATTTTCTTACATACCATGTTAGAAAAAAAAATCAGCTTTATCTAATTATTTTCTCAATGGGAGAGTGTATAGGCCTGAGTAAACTGTGGCATTATAATTATTTATCCACATTGTGAGAAACAAGCAAAAAGGAAAAAACGCTCACCCGATTATGGAGAAGGAAAGAATTTATTCATGATCTTACAAGAACGGACGCACAGCCAGAAACGTGGCAGGCGTGCTGCACAAAAGAACACGACAGTAGTTATACCCTACCCCTAATACGCAGGTCCCTTCCCTGTTTCCCCATTGGCTGGGTACTCCAGAGGTTACAGCCTATCCGAGAGAGCGAACTAGGCCACCTTTGAGATTTTGAATTGTACAGCCTATCAGAGAGAGTTAACTAGTTTAAAGTTCCTGCCAAGAGTTCCCACCTTTGATTATACCCCATATTCCTTTACATTCCAGTAGCCCTGGTTATTTTTCTCATATAAGGAGCTGGCGCTGATTCTAGGCTTATGTCATGGCTCTCTCTCTTTCCTTCCCTCTACCATGGAGCCAGTTTAAGCCAGTTCTGCTGTCAAGTCTCCATTTTCCCTATTCCATGTTGCCTTTATGTGAAAGCTAAACTTAAGCTTTCTGACACATTAGTTTATTTTTGACACATTGTATTCATTCCAGCCTTTGAAGGAATTCATCGTTTACCAGACTTCTGTTTCACAAATTAAAAAAAAAAAAAAAAAAAGAATTATATATTGCAACTAAAATATTTGACATTCTTGGAACTATTCTAGTTGATTATCAGTTTCACTGGCATTGTGGCCCACTCATAACCTCCCACTCACGTTCTTTTATTTTTCAGAATACAGTGATCAATCTTTCCGAGTGTTACCATAAAAATTCAAATTAGAACTCCTAGGGCTTTTGGAGTTGTAGATGACCATTTCAATTCAAGTGTAGGTGAAGGTCAATAAACTTTTCCTCAACCCTTCTCTCTGATTCAAAATGAACCCTGAGTTTTTGTAGGTGATTTGTAAGCCTTTGGCCATCTAATAATTTAAAACTAATTCCTTTCCATTCAAATAGGGAGGCATTCCCAGGACTTCTAACTCCATGCAGGGTTTTACTACCAAATTACTTCTGTATTTGAAAATCAAATTTTGGCGGAGTGTCGCTGTGGGGGCCTAGGGTGGGTCTGTCATGCTTGCCTCCCGGCTCTGGCACAGGCTCTTCATGCTGCCCTCGGCATGGGGAAGCCCAAGGAGCTGGTGCCAATTCAGGTGCTGTGTTCGCATTTGGGAAAACTAAATTTGCAGAAAACATTCCCAGCAAGATCTGGTTTAAAAATGATATCCCTGTATATATTTCATGTGGAGATGAGCACTCTGCTCTTATTACAGGAAATAATATAGTTTACATGTTTGGCGGTAATAACTGGGGCCAGTTAGGATTAGAATCAAAGTTAACTGTGTGCAAATCAATGTGTGTCAAAGCCTTAAAACCTGGAAGGGTGAAATTTGCTGGCTATGGAAGGAACCATACCCTAATTTCAACAGAAGGAGGCAATGTGTATGTGGCTGGAGGTAACAATGAGGGGCGATTGGGTCTTGCTGACACTGAAGAGAGAAGCACTTTTCAACTCAGTACGTTTTTACATCCCAGCATGAGACCAAATATCTCACAATGGGTCTAACACATCAGCTGCACTGAGGATGGAGAACTTTTTATGTGGGGTGACGATTCTGAAGGGCAAATTGGCTTACAAAATATCATTTGATGTGTGTCCCTCATCAAATGACCTTTGGGAAATCCATCTTTTGGATTTCTTGTGGCTATTTCCATTCAGCCTTTGTAACAAGTAAGACAGAATATTTTGGATTCATCATGTTATCTCTCATTTCTAGATAATTAGTAAATTAATAATGAATATACAGTTCTGCAGAAACAATGCCCCGGTGGCCCATTTAATGAAATTATTTTAGTTTGTTTCTGGTCACAGTATTTCTCCATTTCTATTATAAGAGTTTGTAATTTCAAACTCTCTCTCTGACATGTTAACTTTTTAAGTGTATCTGAGGTCTGTTACGAAAACAAAATTAATATGTGAGAGATCTTTTTAAATTTTGTTTCTCAAACTTGGTGGGCCATTTAGCATATAAAAAGACCTGTGGACCAGTTGCTTCTGTACTTTGACCTACTCTACTCTTTTGTTCTGATAATTTGCTTTATTGTTTCAATAAATGAGTCATAAACTTTCATTATGGGGGCAGGGATAAACCCTATAGATGGAAAAGAAAGATCAGTATTGAATGATTTCCTTTGGTATGACCTTTGTCAGCCCTCAGTCTCTCCCTTTTGTACCTTAATAATATTTGAAATGTTAGACTCTAAAAAACAAAAAAATCAAAATTTGCCATAACAAAACAAAACATTTCAAACCAAGTTCCCTAAACATTTGGACCTGGCTGCATTTAAGAGAAAAGAGCGTAAGGAAAAAAAAGTTTCTTTCAATAGAAAGTTTTTTAGTTGCCTGAAATAAAAAAAATAGTGGTCATAACAGCTAAATAATAATTTTTACAAAACGTTGAAAAATCTGCATAATGAAAAACATCCCCTCTGTGAACCTTGAATGTGATATATATGAGACAAAGACAAGTTTGTTGACTGCCATCCTCCAAGCCTTATCTTTATAGGATACAAAAGAAATGACTGCTGTAGTTTTCCAATACCTTCTCCTACTTCTACCACATACTGACTATTGCTTCTATTCAGTTTACTCATTGTCTGGTCATTAACCTACAGAATAGGTTCCCTCAAAGTTCACTGGGCACTTAAGACTGAAAAACAAAGTAGGCCACTCCATATAGCAAAATAGTAACAGTTTATTAGGGAACTTAAAAACTGGGAGCTGGTCCTGGGCAGCCACAGGATGTTCAGAGTAGCACTCCATGCCACCCAGTGGGTTACAAGGGTTTACATGGGCAAGAACTTGGAAGGGACAGAGCAAAGTCAGTATTTGCAAGATCGTAAACATGTTTCTGAAGTTACTGATATGTAGCAGGAGTAGTTTAGTATAGATAGCTATCAAGCTTAAGAATGTGCATATGTGCTTTAAGATGCACGTACAGGGAATTTTTGTTTTTGTTTTTTGTTTTGCCCTATCTAGGAATTTATGGCTTCTCTGGATTATGGCCTCATACACTTTCATAGAAATTAATACTTGCTGTTTTGGTTTGCTAAAGCTGTTGGAATGCAATATATCAGAATGGGTTGGTTTTTACAATGGGGATTTATTAAGTTATAATTTACAGTTCTTAGACCATAGAAATGTCCAACTCAAGGCATCAACAGGATGATACGTGGACTCTGAAGACAAGGCTGCTGGCATCTGGGGCTCCTCTGGCACATGGGAAGATACATGGCCTGTGTCTGCTGGTCCTTCACTCCCAGGTTTCATTGCTTTCAGCTTCTGGCTTCAGTGGGTCCTCTCTTAGCTTCTCTGGGGGCTCTTCTCTGTGAGCTTCTCTTAATTTCATTTCTTAGCTTTTGTATGTGTTTTATCCTCTTATAAAGGATGCCAGTAAAAAGATTAAGCCCCACCTTGAATGAGGTGGATCACATCTCAGTTAAAATATCCCAATCAAAAGGTTCCATCTACACTATGTCTGCACCCACAGGAATGGATTAAAAGCACATGGCCTTTTCTGGGTACATGACAGCTTCAAACTACCACATTGCTTTATTTAATTCATGGATTTTTTTTTTTTTTTTTGAGAAATGAATGAGATAAGAGATGTGAACAGAACATTGAAAGTCCAAAATATTTAAGATATCTTTGTGAACAAAATTTTGTCATTTTACTTTATAAGCTTTACTTTATAAGCCAGGCTTTTTACAAAGTTGAAGTCTATAAATGTTTGTGGAGAAAAAGTATAATTATATCTGAATTCATTAATTCACTCAGCACATATTTTTTAAGTACTTACTTTGTGGCAGGCACTTTGCCAAACAGGGGGACCATGGGGATTAATAATAAACCATACATGTTTACAAAGCCCAATAGGGGAACTTCACTTTAAAACAAGTAGTGTATGCAGTGAGTAGGAATTATAATAAAGTGACAAAGTGCTGGAGGTAGGAGCTTTACTAAAGGTAGATAAATGGCACAGTCATGGCACAGATGAGTGATCAACTCTGGGTTTAAGATCAGGACTGTCTTTTTAGGGAGGACATGTTGCTGGGGTTTGATGGTAAGTGTGCTGGTTTGAATCTGTTTTGTACCCCATAAAAGATGAGGTTCTTTTAATCCACTCTTGTGGGGGCAGACCTATTGTGGGTGGGATATTTTGATTAGGTTGTTTCAATTGAGATGTGACCCAGCCCATTCAAGGTGGGTCTTAATTAGTTTACTGGAGTCCTTAAGAGAGTTCAGGGAGTGAGAGAGAGCTCAGAGCAAACACAGACCCAGACACTTGGGGATGCAGAAAGAAAGATGTTTGGAGATGCTAAGCTAAGAGATGAAGCCCAGAATTTGCCCTGGAGAAGCTAAGTGAGAACCCACAGATACTTAAAGAGAAAGCCACTGGAATTAGAAGTTGAAAGCAATGCAATGTGGAAGCAAAGGACCAGCAGATGCGAGCCACATGTCTTCCCAGCTGAGAGAGGTGTTCTGGATGCCATCGGCCTTTCTTCAGTGAAGGTATACTCTTGTTGATGCCTGAGTTTGGACACATTTTCATGGCCTTAAAGCTAAATTTGTGAACTAAAAAAACCCCATTGGAAAAGCCAATCTATTTCTAGTATATTGCATTTTGGCATCCTTAGCAAACCAGAAAAATAAGTCAGAGTTTGGATTTACTTTTAAGAAAGATCTTGCTAGTGGTTCTTAGAGGAATACATGAAGGGGGTGAGAGTAGACAGAGGTCAAGAGAACTTAGAAGCCTGTTGGTGTAGTACAGGGAAGAGATAATCACTTCTCAACTAAGGCAGTGACAGTGGAAAAGGAGATATTGATGATGTTGAATATATAGAACTTTGGGTTGATTGCTGAGTTGAAGGATGAGAAAAGAGGAATTAGGGATGACTCTCAAGTTTTCTGACATAGAAAAATGGGTAGATAGTTTTTAAGTGTGTGGGTTTTTTTTTTTTTTTAAGAATATTGCCTTTTTATAAATCTCTAAGAATAGGCCTCTTCGTAATTTTGATCTCTGTTGCCCATCCACAGACACAGTTTTCCTAAGATGTGTGAAATCCAGGCTCTGTTGTAAGTTGTAATTTGTGTGAAGTTGTGAGCCATCTCAGCCTGGTGTTATATGTGCATATATAAAAATTCAGCATTCACAAATAGTTTAAAATGGTATCATATATAATGAAATGACACAATGTCTTGAATTTTATTCAGAATAATCCAGTGGAGGGTGGGGGGAATGATAGGAATATGTAGGGCTAAAACTGAAATAAGTTTGACCGTATGCTAAAAATTGTTGAAAATAAGCACATTGGGGGAGTATACTATCATGTCTACCTTTGTGTATGTTTTAAATTTTACATAAAAATATTTTATTTTTGTTTTTAAAACTAATTTAAAAGTAAATTAAATAGTTGTTCAAGTTTCTAAAAAAATTTCCTTCCAAAGGAATCTTATTCAAAAGAAAAGCGAGAGAATAACTGGGAATTAGGCAGTAGTGTCAGTATAGTTTTGTTAATCTTTCTGAATTTTCCTATTAAAAAACAATAGAGCAACCAAGAGAGTAAAACCAAAGATAGGCAATGCCTAAATACTGTCAATCACTCACTAGGAAGCATGGTGGATCATTCTGAGAACAGCTACAGAGACAGGAAGGGTATTTTGCAGGCTCCATTGTGCAGATTAGTGCAATGGGGTTCCAAGAAAGTCTCAGTCTGTGTGGGGTCATGTACCTATGAATTCTTGAAAGTAACCCAAAATAACCTTCTATGGCAAAGTCCTGAACTGAGGAGAAAATGCTGAGGGTAGAATCCTAATTCAGTAGGGTGGTCATAGTTGAAGCAAAGGGAAAAGATGGTCCCGATAAAATTAGGGGAGAGGAAAAGAGGAGAAAAACCTCAGGGAAGTTCACCACCATGTTTGTTTGTTTGTTTTAATCACTTTCCAAAGACTACAGAAAAGAGAGCTCTAGAGTTGTGATGTTAGAAAAACTATCATGGCCTACTCATCCTTCTTAAAAGTACATAAGTAATCATTTCATTTGAAAAGGAGCCAAAAATGGGAAAGTGTTAAAATTGGTGGACCTGGGTATCTGGGGGTGGGAGCAGGGAGGTTTTATGGGAGTTTTCTGTATGAGTTTTGTATTGTTTTTGCAACTGTCTTGTAAGTTTAAAGTTATTTCAAAGTTAAAAGTTTAAGGGGAGAAAAAAGATCATATCAAATACTAAAGAGAGTCATTATTAGGAAAAAAAAAGAAGAGCAGATTAAATCCTCCCATACAAAGAAATAATGGAAGAAATTCAAGTCCACAAAACAGATGAAATTGTAACCTAATATTTCAAAATAATATTTCAAAAATAAACTTAGAACCTAAGAAAACATATTATAAGTGTTAATAAAATAACAAAAGTCAGAATTTAAAAAAAAATCTCTTCAGGTAAATAGCAAAAATGAACATTTTAAGACAGGTGAAATAAAAACCTCAGAAAGATTTTTTTATAAGTCATTTGAAAGATAAATAAAGAGCAAAGCAAAAGAAACACAATAGCAAATAAATACAGCACATAATGCTTTAAGAGAAATAGAAGATGCAAAGGAGGAAACTTTTAAACATCAAAAGGAAATGAAGAAAGTGATAAAAGGATTTGATAGAAAGTAATAGCTATAGAAGACAGTAAAAGAAGATCCAACATGGGTAATATAGGGGTCTCTGGAGAGGAAAATAAAAATAATTGAAAAGAAAAAATACTGAAATCTAGAATTCAATAAAACTTCCCTTAAGAAGGATTTGAAATTACTTGTTGAATGGACCCCCTGCTTGCATGAAATAGTAGCCCAGAACACACAATGCCAAGATTGAATCTAGAAAAAATTTTTGCTTTTTGAAGGAAAAAAAATGTCTTTCAGGCTTCAGTGCAAAAAGTCTATGGTAAGAGGGTGGGGCAAGATGGCGGAGTGGTGAGGAGCAGAATTTCATCTCTCCCCTAGAGCAGCTGGCAATTACCCAAGAACTATATGAAACAGAGTTTTCAGGGTCTCCAGTGACCAGTCACACATCCGATGCAAGTTTGGAATTGGAGGAAAAGCTGAGAATGCAGCGAACATTGTAAGTTCCTGGGACCAGGGATCTGGCGCCCCTCCCCACCCAGGCCTCACAGACTGTCTTGCTGCTGGCTCCCTGAAAGGGGAGGGGGGCGGAAACAGCAATCTGCTGAGGACAAGAAAGGGGGCTCAAACCAGCCTCAGCTGCAGAATTAAATAACAAATTAATTAACTAATTTTCAGAGCTGGGGGTGCTAAAGAAGGGCTGGACTCCGAGATGTGGGGGCACATAAAAGCAAGCACCCATTGCCAGGCTCCAAAAAAGCCATTTTCCCCCCCTACATTTTGTCCCTTCTGGCTTCTCACTGATTCCTTATCTTTTTGCATTTCACTAGCCCCCAGCAGGGGTGGAATTGAAGCTGTTGGAGAGTAATTATCAGACAATAGCCCAAAGTACATCTTTAAATGCTCTACTCTGACACTGACAAAACTTACAGGCTGGGTGGGGAAGGACTTTTAAAAGGGACTCCTTTTTTTTTTTTTCTTTTTTCTTTTTCTTGTTTTTCTTTCCATTTTTTTTTTAATCTAAATAACATATGTAGTTATTTTCTATCAGAAAGCCCAGGTTGAGGAACTAGGCTGGGCTTGGGGGGAGACAGAGTACCCACAGCGTCTTTGAGTTCCGGATTCACTTTGGAAGGTCTCTACCCCCATCTTTAATTGGCAACTCAGGCTGGCCAAGAAATCTAGCTGGAGATGCCCCAAAGAAGAGACCGGAGAAGGGAATAGTGCCCCTGAGAGACAACTGGAGTTCTGAGGATTGGGAGAGTGGAGGGAGGTCCAACTCAACTGGCAGTCCTCCTGCTGGGAACTCAGACCCCAGGGGCTGGAATTCAGATTCCAGCTTCAGTCAGCCATGCCCCCGACAGGATCAGAGTCACCAGGAGAACTAAAGTCTCCATACCTCCTTACATTGGTGGGGGAGCTGCAGGCTGGCAAGTGCCACCTGCTGGACAGGAGAGGAAAAGCACCGATTCTAAAGGTGTCATAGGAAGGTCTCATTCTCAGGAAAACTCCATACCCTCCCAATGAGACCTGGGCCTCTCTAGACTGGGAAAATCTGACTGGGGTCGACCATATCTGAGGAGACCCTCTCATAAAAAGGCTACATAGAGGCAGGGCAAGAAACAGTAAAAACAAGAGGTGAAAAATTCTGATCAACTAAATAGAAGCTAAGTTAGAGATCTAGAATAAGTTGAACTGAATAACAGAGGCCAGAGAACAAAGCCAACCAACAAGAAAACCCCTAGGTAAAAGATAGAAAACAAGCTCCAGAATAAACTAATCAAGAAAATCAGATGCCTAGACAACTTAAGATAACAAGCCATGCCAGGAAACACGAAAATATGGACCAGCCAAAAAGTCTATGGTACTTACAGGAAAAAGAAACTCAATGTCATCAGATTTTGAGTTAGCACTACTTTATAGCATAAGACAATGGAGTAACTTTTTAAAGATGTTCAAGAAAAGAAAATGTGAGCTAAGGATTCTATATCCACTCAAACTGAATTTGAAGTTCAAGAGCTTCCCAATAAATCTTTCCTAACGAATCTATTAGAAAACTAGCTTCAAACTACCAAAATAACTTGAGAAACAGTGATATGAGGACGGTGAAATAGAGTTAAGATTGTGAGCCTGGACCATATATTTCTGGAAAACCTCTATAATTTTGTACCAGACCACAAATTTCTGTCTTATTTCAACTAAACAATTTGCTTTAGTGAACAACTAAGCCAATTTTCACCAGATTTCCAGGGAAAAACAATCCTGGAACATTTAAGATACATGAAAAAGAATGAAAGCAAAATTTTAGTAATCTGTACTAATTATCTATTGCTGCCTCATAAATTACTCCCCAAACACAGTACTTAAAACAATAACTAGTTTCTTTGGTCACGAATCTGGGAGCAGTTTAGCTGGGTGGTTCAGGCTCAGGCTTTTTCATGATGTTACGGTCAAGTTGTCAGCCAGAGCCCCTGTCATCTCAAGACTTCAGCGGGGCTGAAACTTCTGTTTCCAAGTCTGCTCACATGGTCGTTGACAGACTTCAGTTCTTTGCCACGTGAGTCTCTCCACAGACTGCCAGAGTAGCATAAAAGCACAGCAGCCACTTTCCCCCAGAGCTGTGATCATAAAGAGATTGTGAGAGCCCAAGACAGAAGTTGCAGTATTTTATAACCTTATCTTGGAAGTGATATTCTATCACTTCTGCCATACTCTACTGGTCAAACAGACCAATGTCATGGGAAGGGACTTTGCAAGGAAGTGAATACCAGGAAACAGGGATCACTGAGTGCCATTTTGGAGGCTCAGATATGTGAATTTCTCAAAGTCACACAATTGCAAGAGGCAGATCTGGGTTACAAACCAAGATCTCTGTGACTCTAGAAACTGTTTTCTTTATGATGTATTCAAACCATGATGGAACATGGATGGTGAGTATTCTAGGTCTTTCTCTGTAAGTTATCTTCAAGAAAAATAGAAGTAACTTTTTAAGAGTCATGTATCTATACTTTGAACAGATAAATGGCTCTCACCTCATTCTCAAGTAATCTAGGTCACCACAAACACCTCCAAAGTTCAGCCTAGCAGCTTAGCTGCTTATTATTTTTTCAAGTAGAGAGATGCATAGTTTCCATATATATGAATTATGTCTGTTTTAGTAAGGAAGGATCAAAATGGTCAGGATAACAGATCCAAACTGAACTTTAAGGCAGGAGTTTTCAAACTTTTTGGTTGATACTTTTTATTACGTAATATCAAAAAATCACATTCTTTAAAATATTACCACCAATCTCATCAGAAAGGTCTTTAGTTATTGGGAAGCTTTCAAGCTTACAGTGGCAGTTATAAGTTTTCTAAAATTCTAATTTTTGCTTGAAACTTGATATTTATTATTAGCAACAAATATGGTCAGTTATTTTTCTTGGAGTGGACTCACTTTTTTTTCATTTCATTTCATTCTGAGAAAAAAAATGTTTGCCAGATATCCAAGTCTGAATAACCATAGTCATTCTTGTGGGAAAAAACAATGTTCCATGAAAAGGCAGCTAGTACAGTTTACAACTCAGACAATCACCAAAGTGCTTTCTCTTGAGACATCATTATACTTTGGTATGCAGTGGAAGTACTTTATTATTTTCTGTTTCTTCACCCAGAATATTAAAAAGATGAAGACTCAAGGGACAAGATTTTATGAAATGAAAAGTTTTTAGTGCCTCATCAAGGACTGGTGTTTTGTTTATCCTGTTTTGTTGTTTTTTTGGGGGGACGGGTTGTCTTTTGGTGTTTTTGTTTGTTTGTTTTTACTGCAATTACATGATGGTGAAAAATACAATGACAGCTAGTTCTGTTTGGTGCCACTGCTTTGATTCATATTGAGGTCTCAGAGGTTGTATCCAACATAGCTTGTGTACCATCAGTACAACCCGGAGGAAAAGAAAAATGATGTTAATATTTGAGGATTATGATGTAAATAATAATAATATAATAATAATGAAGCCTATGAAAAAATTTTGACCATGCAAGCCTTATGAAAACATGTTGAGAACTACTGTTTTAAATTGGTACAATCATTGGACTCAGATAAGTTTTAACTTTCACTTGAGATATTTAGGATATCCAGTACATTTACTGTGATCCTGTTGTCTGAGTCCCTGCTCTAGGATCATACACACACCCCCACACACACCTTTCCATGATAGTTACCCCAGCCTCATTCCCAGGCAGGTGCCAAGCTGATAGCTGGTTCCCACATGCCCAGTCCAAGCCTGAGAGAGCTGGCTGAGAAGCCACTTTTCTAGTCCACCCTGGACCTTCACAGGGTCCTGCTCTGTACCAGCATTTCCCAGAGAAGAGGTCATGGGTTCCAGTCTTGGCTTGGACACAGCAGCCATGCCTCCAGTTCCGGGTCATGAGCTGATCTGCTGCTTGATGAAATATAATCCTGCCTACTTAGCTCACACATGCAGATTTATATTGTTTTAGTATGTTTGTGCACAGGTATGCCTCTATCCACTTCTTAGAAAAAAATTCCTGATTAGAAAATTATGCAAAAAGTTTTGTTTCTTAGAAAAAGCTGTATAATATTTAAAAATCAACTACAAAGTAGATTGTTTCTGAGAACTTGAATTTAGCAAAACATTTCCTGGGTGGAAGAAATACCGAGGGTAATTGATAGACCTAGAGGACCAGAGGTCAACTTTAAATGACCTCACCATCCCATGGTAGGGAAAGACCTTGGGAAGATCATCATCAGTGAAGAGTTTTCCATAGGTGTTCCTTTTTTTTTCTTTTTTTTTTAATTGAGATTGTTCACTTTCCGTACAATTATCCAACAATCCAAAGTGTACAATCAGTTGCCCACAGTACCATCATACAGCTGTGCATCCATCACCACAATTACTGTTTTATTGAATTTTTAGAACAGTTTCATTACTCCGGAGAAGAAATATAGACAAAAAAAAAAAAAGAAGAAACTGCTGAAATCATCCCATACCCCTTAACACCCCACCTCCATTATTGACTTATAGAGTTGGTATAGTACATTTGTTACTGTTGATCAAAGAATGTTAAAATACTACTAACTGTAGTATATAGTTTACAATAAGTATACTTTTTTCCCTATATGCCCCTCTATTGTTAACTTCTAGTTATAGTGTCACACATTTGTTCTAGTTCATGAAAGAGATTTCTAATATTTGTACAGTTAATCATGGACATTGTCCACCACAGGATTTATTGTTTTATACAGTCCCATCTTCTAACCTGTAACTGTCCTTGTGGTGACATATGTGACTCTGAGCTTCCCCTTTCCACCACATTCACACACCATTCATCACTGTTAGCTATTCTCACAAAGTGCTAGCGTCACCTCTGTCCATTTCCAAACACTTAAGTTCAACCTAGTTGAAAATTCTGCTCATAATAATCAACCACTCCCCATTCTTTAGCCTCGTTCTATATCTTGGTAACTTATATTTCATGTCTATGAGCTTACATATTATAATTAGTTCATATCAGTGAGACCCTGCAATATTTGTCCTTATGTGTCTGACTTATTTCACTCGATATAGTGTCCTCAAGGTTTCTTCATCAACCCATTTGTTTTTAAGACAGTTTTGTTCACAATCCATACATTCCATCCTAAGTAAACAATCGATGGTTCCCACCACCCTCACTGCTATCTGTGTAAGGACATCTCCATTTCTTCCATAAAGATGAAGGAAGAGGGGGGCGGGGCAAGATGGCAGACGGGTGAGCTGTATGTTTTAGTTACTCCTCCAGGAAAGTAGGTAGAAAGCCAGGAACTGCGTGGACTGGACACCACAGAGCAATCTGACTTTGGGCATACTTCATACAACACTCATGAAAACGTGGAACTGCTGAGATCAGCGAAATCTGTAAGTTTTTGCAGCCAGGGGACCCGCGCCCCTCCCTGCCAGGCTCAGTCCCGGGGGAGGAGGGGCTGTCAGCTCCGGGAAGGAGAAGGGAGAACTGCAGTGGCAGCCCTTATCGGAAACTCATTCTACTGATCCAGACGCCAACCATAGATAGACTGAGACCAGACACCAGAGAATCTGAGAGCAGACAGCCCAGCAGAGAGGAGACAGGCATAGAAAAAAAACAACACGAAAAACTCCAAAATAAAAGCGGAGGATTTTTGGAGTTCTGGTGAACATAGAAAGGGGAAGGGCCCTGAGGCGCATATGCAAATCCCAAAGAAAAGCTGATCTCTCTGCCCTGTGGACCTTTCCTTAATGGCCCTGGTTGCTTTGTCTCTTAGCATTTCAATAACCCATTAGATCTCTGAGGAAGGCCCGTTTTTTTTGTTGTTTTTTTTTTTTGTTTTTTTTTTTTAATCCTTTTTTCTTTTTCTAAAACAATTACTCTAAGAAGCCCAATACAGAAAGCTTCAAAGACTTGCTATTTGGGCAGGTCAAGTCAAGAGCAGAACTAGGAGAGCTCTGAGACAAAACGCAATAATCCAGTGGCTGAGAAAATTCACTAAACACCACAACTTCCCAAGAAAACGGGGGTGTCTGCTCACAGCCATCATCCTGGTGGACAGGAAACACTCCTGCCCATCGCCAGCCCCATAGCCCAGAACTGCCCCAGACAACCCAGTGTGACGGAAGTGCTTCAAATAACAGGCACACACCACAAAACTGGGCGTGGACATTAGCCTTCCCTGCAACCTCAGCTGATTGTCCCAGAGTTGGGAAGGTAGAGCAGTGTGAATTAACAAAGCCCCATTCAGCCATCATTTCAGCAGACTGGGAGCCTCCCTACACAGCCCAGCAGCCCAGAACTGCCCTGGGGGGACAGCACTCACCTGTGACATAGCACAGTCATCCCTCAACAGAGGACCCGGGGTGCACGGCCTGGAAGAGGGGCCCACTTGCAAGTCTCAGGAGCCATACGCCAATACCAAGGACTTGTGGGTCAGTGGCAGAGACAAACTGTGGCAGGACTGAACTGAAGGATTAGACTATTGCAGCAGCTTTAAAACTCTAGGATCACCAGGGAGATTTGATTGTTAGAGCCACCCCCCCCCTCCCTGACTGCCCAGAAACACGCCCCATATACAGGGCAGGCAACACCAACTACACACGCAAGCTTGGTACACCAATTGGACCCCACAAGACTCACTCCCCCACTCACCAAAAAGGCTAAGCAGGGGAGAACTGGCTTGTGGAGAACAGGTGGCTCGTGGACACCACCTGCTGGTTAGTTAGAGAAAGTGTACTCCACGAAGCTGTAGATCTGATAAATTAGAGATAAGGACTTCAATTGGTCTACAAATCCTGAAAGAACCCTATCAAGTTCAGCAAATGCCACGAGGCCAAAAACAACAGAAAATTATAAAGCATATGAAAAAACCAGACGATATGGATAACCCAAGCCCAAGCACCCAAATCAAAAGACCAGAAGAGACACAGCACCTAGAGAAGCTACTCAAAGAACTAAAGATGAACAATGAGACCATAGTATGGGAGATAAAGGAAATCAAGAAGACCCTAGAAGAGCATAAAGAAGACATTGCAAGACTAAATAAAAAAATGGATGATCTTATGGAAATTAAAGAAACTGTTGACCAAATTAAAAAGATTCTGGACACTCATAGTACAAGAATAGAGGAAGTTGAACAACGAATCAGTGACCTCGAAGATGACAGAATGGAAAATGAAAGCATAAAAGAAAGAATGGGGAAAAAAAATTGAAAAAATCGAAATGGACCTCAGGGATATGATAGATAATATGAAACGTCCGAATATAAGACTCATTGGTGTCCCAGAAGGGGAAGAAAAGGGTAAAGGTCTAGGAAGAGTATTCAAAGAAATTGTTGGGGAAAACTTCCCAAATCTTCTAAACAACATAAATACACAAATCATAAATGCTCAGCGAACTCCAAATAGAATAAATCCAAATAAACCCACTCCGAGACATATACTGATCACACTATCAAACACAGAAGAGAAGGAGCAAGTTCTGAAAGCAGCAAGAGAAAAGCAATTCACCACATACAAAGGAAACAGCATAAGACTAAGTAGTGACTACTCAGCAGCCACCATGGAGGCGAGAAGGCAGTGGCACGATATATTTAAAATTCTGAGTGAGAAAAATTTCCAGCCAAGAATACTTTATCCAGCAAAGCTCTCCTTCAAATTTGAGGGAGAGCTTAAATTTTTCACAGACAAACAAATGCTGAGAGAATTTGCTAACAAGAGACCTGCCCTACTGGAGATACTCAAGGGAGCCCTACAGACAGAGAAACAAAGAAAGGACAGAGAGACTTGGAGAAAGGTTCAGTACTAAAGAGATTCGGTATGGGTACAATAAAGGATATTAATAGACAGAGGGGAAAAATATGACAAACATAAACCAAAGGATAAGATGGCTGATTCAAGAAATGCCTTCATGGTTATAACGTTGAAGGTAAATGGATTAAACTCCCCAATTAAAAGATATAGATTCGCAGAATGGATCAAAAAAAAAATGAACCATCAATATGTTGCATACAAGAGACTCATCTTAGACACAGGGACACAAAGAAACTGAAAGTGAAAGGATGGAAAAAAATATTTCATGCAAGCTACAGCCAAAAGAAAGCAGGTGTAGCAATATTAATCTCAGATAAAATAGACTTCAAATGCAGGGATGTTTTGAGAGACAAAGAAGGCCACTACGTACTAATAAAAGGGGCAATTCAGCAAGAAGAAATAACAATAGTAAATGTCTATGCACCCAACCAAGGTGCCACAAAATACATGAGAGAAACACTGGCAAAACTAAAGGAAGCAATTGATGTTTCCACAATAATTGTGGGAGACTTCAAAGATGAAGGAAGAGTAAAAGAAGGTAGAGAGACAAAAGAAAAAGAAAAAGAGGAAAAAAAAAACAAGACATGATAGCTAGGAAGCAACAAAAGGAAAGACAGCATTAAACTAAAGTAGAATAAAGTCAGACAATATCACCAATGCTGAGAGTCCTATACCCCTCCCTTTTGCCCCCCTCTTTTATGCATTTAGCTTTGGTATGTTGCCTTTGTTACATTAAAGGAAGCATAATACAATGTTTCTGTTAATTATAGTCTCTAGTTTGCATTGATTGTAGTTTTCCCCCAATACCACTCTATTTTTAACAACTTGCAAGGTTAACATTCATTTGTTCTCCCTCATGTAAAAACATATTTGTACATTTTATCACAATTGTTGAGCACTCTAGGTTTCACTGAGTTATACAGTCCCAGTCTTTATCTTTTGTCTTTCTTCTGGTGTCCCACATGCTCCTAACCTTCCTCGTTCAACCATACTCACAGTCATCTTTGTTCAGTGTACTTACATTGCTGTGATACCATCATCCAAGATCATGTTCCTAACCTCTCACCTGTAGTGCTCCCTTTAGTGTTTCTTGTAGAGCAGGTATCTTGTTCATAAACTCTGTCATTTTCTGTTTGTCAGAGAATATTTTAAGCTCTCCCTCATTTGAAGGACAGTTTTGCCAGATATAGGATTCTTGGTGGTTTTTCTTTTTCAGTGTCTTAAATATATCACCCCAATTCCTTCTTCAGAACCAGACCCCATGCTTTCATGGTTTCTTCTGAGAAATCCACTCATAGTCTTATCAAGCTTCCTTTGTATGTGATGGATCACTTTTCTCTTGCTGCTTTCAGGATTCTCTCTTTGTCTCTGACATTTAATAAGCTGATTATTTAGTGTCTTGGTGTAGGCCTATCCAGATCTATTCTGTTTGGGATATGCTGCACTTCTCAGGTCTGCAATTTTATGTCTTTCATAAGAGATGGGAAATTTTCATTGATTATTTCCTCTATTATTGCTTCTGCCCCTTTTCCCTTCTCTTTTCTTTCTGGGACACCCATGACATGTATATTCATGTGTTTCATGTTGTCATTCAATTCCCTGAGATGTTTCTCATATTTTTCCATTCTTTTCCCTATCTGTTCTTTTGTGTGTAGGATTTCAGGTGTCTTTTTCTCTCCAGTTCCTGAGTATTTTCTTCTGCCTCTTGAGATCTCCTGTTGTATGTCTCCATTGTGTCTTTCATCTCTTGTGTTGTGCCTTTCATTTCCATAGATTCTGCCAGTTGTTTTTCTCAAACTTTCGATTTCTACCTTATATTTGCCCAGTGTTTTCATTATGCACTTCATCTCTTTTGCCATATCTTCCCTCAACATTTTGAACAGATTTGACATTAGCATTCCTGTATCTCAGTTGAAGTATAAGTTTGTTCCTTTGACTGGGCCATAACTTTGTTTTTCTTAATGTAGGTTGTAGTTTTCTGTTGACTAGGCATCTGGTTTCCTTGGTTAACCCAATCAGATTTTCCCAGACCAGAACAGGCTCAGATCTCAGAAGGGAGCAGTATGCAGTATCAGCTCTCCCTGAGGGTGTGTCTTAGAGACCTGTGAGGTCTCAAGCTGCTGTGCTTTTCCTAACCTGCCCAGCAGGTGGCGCCTGTCAGCCTGTCACTCCTGACTGGTGTAAGGAGGTGTGGCCCCCTTAGTCCTTAGCTTGTTTTGGCTGTTTTCCCCCAGGCTAGGGAGTCTAATTCTGAATGGGAGGCCGGTAGTAGGGCTGGCCACCACCTCCTTCCTCTTAGGGAAGTTACAGCCCCTAGGGAGTTTTCATTTGCATTTAAATAGACTCTTTGTCTCTCTGACTCTGCTATCTCCACCCTTGTCTGGGTCAGAGAGCTCAAACTGAAAATGGCTGTGACTTTCTCCACTGAGCTACCCAGGTTGAGAGAGACAGAAAGCCCCCATTCAGGGCCAGTCCATAGTCCCCCCAGCTTCACCCACTGGCCAGAGATAGCACTCTGTTCTCTGGGCTCCCCCTCCTGGCACAGAGAATTCCACTGGCACTTTAATGTCAGTTGTCACTAAAAGCCTCTGTCTGCTTGTTGGGGATTTCTAGCTTGTATTGAGCAGTCCACGTTTGTTAATCAAAATCCCAGTTGGAGCTGGGCTGAGCTATATTCACTTGCTCAGAGAGTGCTGCTCTCTATCACAGTGAGGCTTTGCAGTTTGGGCTGCTGTGGGGGAGGGGGCTCCTGGCTCAGGTCCACCGTCTTTACTTACAGATTTTATGTTGTGATCTCAGGCATTCCTCCCAATCCAGTTGGTGTTTGATGTTTGGACAGTCATGTTTGTCCTCCCACAGTTATTCCAGATTATTTACTCGTTGTTCCTAGTTGTCTATTAGTTGTTCGAGGGGGACTAACTAACTTCCACTCCTCTCTATGCCACCATCTTCTTTCTATATCATGGGTATTCCTTTGAGCTGCACTTGAGCCTGTTACTCTCAAGAACTGATTTGGCTCTTAGCTCCCTGCTAGCTCAGTTACCACCAATGAACTTGGCTAGCTTCCACATGGAGCCCTTGTTTTCTAATTCCAAACACTGCCTATCTTTTCTTCCTTCCTAGCCTCCTAAGCCATTAGAAGTTTGCACATCAGTAAACACAGGCCCATGCTTGCTTTGGTTACCCACTGGACTCCCTGCCCATGTGTCATCCTGCTCCTTCATGTGGCTCTATGGATAATGGCCACAAACATTTCCCCCTCAGTGCCCAAAGAGGTAGTGCATGTTTGTATGACTGGTGATGCTTTGGTGTGTCAGAATTAATATTGCCTTTTAAGAACAGAATAAGGAACTGAAGTTTGCTACCACATTTGTATTGGAATTCTTTTGGTAATGATTTGTTGTTTTCTGTGTATAAGTCCTTTAAAACTTTGGTTAAATTTATGCCTAGATATTTTATTCTTTTAGTTGCTGTATAAATGGAATTGTTTGCTTGATTTGCTTTTTAGAGGGTTCCTTGTTTGTATATACAAACCCCACTGATTTTTATGTGTTGATCTTGTACCTTACCACTTTGCTTAATTTATTTATTAGCTCTAGTAGCTTTCTTATAAATTCTTTGGGATTTTCTATATATATAGGATCATTTCATATGCAAATAGGGATAGTTTTACCTCTTCCTTTCCAGTTTGGATGCCTTTTATTTCTTTTTCTTGCCTAATTGCTCTGGCTGGGTTTTCCACAACAATGTTGAATAGAAGTGGTGATAGCAGGCATCTTTGCCTTATTCCTGATCTTAGGGGGAAAGCTTTCAGCCTCTCATCTTTGAATATGATATTAGCTTGGATTTTTCATGTATGTCATTTATCATGTTGAGCAAGTTCCTTCTATTCCTGGTTTTATGAGTTTTGTTTTTTTTTTTAATCAAAAAAAGGGTGCTGGATTTTGTCCATTGCCTTTTTTTTTATCAGTTGTGATGATCATGTGATTTTTTTCTTTCATTCTATTAATGTGTATTACATAAATTGATATTCTTAGGTCGAACTACCCTTGAATACCTGGGATAAATCCTACTTGAGCATGGTGTACAGTACTTTTAATGTGCAGCTGGATTCAGTTTGCTAATATTTTGTTGAGGAGTTTTACACCTCTATTCATAAGAAATGTTGGTCTGTAATTTTATTTTCATATCTGGCTTTGGTATCAGGGTGATGCTGGCCTCATAGAATGAATTAGCGAGTGTTCCTTCCTCTGCAGTTTTTTGGAAAAGTTTGAGTAGGATTGGTGTTATTTCTTCTTTGATCCTGGGCTTGTCTTTTTGGGGAGGTTTTAATAACTGATTCAGTCTCTTTAATTCTTATTAGTCTGTTGAGAGCTTCTATTTTTCTTCTTGAGTCAGTTTGGGTTATTTGTGTTTCTAGGAATTTGTCCTTTACATCTAGGTTGTCTATTTTCTCAGCATAGGATTATTCATAACATCCTTTTTTTAAAATAGTTTTATTCACATACCATACAATCCATCCAAAGTGTGCAATGAGTGGCTCTTGATATAATCACATAGTTATGCATTCACCATGACAATCAGTATGAGAATGTTCTCATTTCTCCAAAAAAAAAAAAATCCCATACCTCTTATACCCCTATTATTGATGCTTAGCTTTAATATAGTGCCTTTGTTACAGTTGATGAGAACATATTACAGTATCATTTTAACTATAGTCCTTAGATTTCATTAATCATATTTTCCCATATACCACTCTATTATTAACATCTTGTAGTAGTGATGTACCTTTGTTCTAGTTCTTGTAAGAGCTTTCTTATATTTGTACAGCTAACCATAGTCATTGTCCGCTATAAGTTACACTGTTATACAGTCCCATGTTTTATCCCCTAGTTTTACTTCTAGTGACATCCATGACACTAGCCTTCCCCTTTCAACCATACTCACCCTGAGCATTGTTAGTTACAATTTTGCTTCTATCACATAGTGTTATCTATTTTAGAAATTTACAGTCAACCCAATTAAACATTCTTTACAGATTAAGGATCATCTTCCCATTCTCTACCCTCTTTCTGTCTCCTGGTAACCTATACTCTAGACTTTAACCCCCAGAGATTTTTCATTATAATTAGTTCATATTAATGAGAGCATACAATATTTGTTCTTTTGTGTATGGCTTATTTCACTCAACATAATGTTCTCAAGGTTCATGTACATCAGGACTTCATTCCTTTTTTACAGCTGCATAATATTCCATCATGTGGTTAACTTCTTGTTTATCCTTGTTATGCCTGTTTATCCTCTCATCCACTGATGGATACTTGGGCTGTTTCCATCTACTGGCAATCATGATTAATGCTGCTATAAACATCCTTGTGTAAATGTCTATTCATGCCCCTGCTTTCAGTTCTTCTGCCATATATCTAGTAACAGGATTGCTGGGTCATATGGTAGTTCTATACTCAACTTCCTGAGGAGCAACCAAACTGCCTTCCAGAGCAGCTGCACCATTCTGTATTCCATCCAGCAGTGAATAAGTTTTCCCATTTCTCCACATACTCTCAGCACTTATAGATTTCAGTTTTTTTATTATGGCCATTCATGTAGGTGTGAAATGATATCTCATTGTTTTGATTTGCATTTCCCTAATAGCTAGTTAAGTTAAGCATCTTTTCATGTGCTTTTTAGCCATTTATATTTCCTCTTTGGAAAAGTATCTATCCATGTTTTTGCCCATTTTTAAAATTACATTGTCTTTTTATTGAGTTACAGGATTTCTTTATATAGTCTGCATATTAAACCCTTTCCAATATGTGGTTTCCAAATATTTTCTCCCATTGAGTAGACTGCCTTTTTACTTTCTTGACAATGTCCTTTGAAACACAAAAGTATTCAATTTTGAGGAGATCCCATTTATCTATTTCTTCTTTCATTGTTTGTGCTTTGTGTGTAAGGTCTAAGAAACCACCTCCTACCACCAGATCCTTAAGATGCTTTCCTGCATTTTCTTCTAGGAGTTGTGTGGTTCTAGCTCTAATGTTTAGGTCTTTGATCAATTTTGAGTTAATGTTTGTTTAAGGTGTGAGATGGGGTCCTCTTCCATTCTGTAAGATAAGGATATCTGGTTCTCCCAGCACCATTTGTTGAAGAGACTGTTCTGTCCCAGTTGAGTGGGCTTGGTTGCCTTGTCAAAAATCAATTTACCATAGATGTGAGTCTATTTCTGAACTATTAATTTGGTTCTATTGCCCAGTATATCTACCCTCATGCCAGTACCATGCTGTTTTGATCATTGTAATGTGTTCTAAAGTCAGGAAGTGTGAGTCCTCAACTTCATTTTTCTTTCTCAGGATGGTTTTGGCTCTTTGAGGCACCTTGCCTTCCCAAGTAAATTTGCTAATTGGTTTTCCATTTCTGCAAAGTAAACTGCTTGAATTTTTATTGATATTGTGTTGAATGTGTAAATCAATTTGATAGAATTAACATCTTAGTTATTTTAGTCTTCCAAGCCACGAAACCGGTAGGTACTTCCTTGGTTCAGGACATCTTTGACGTCTTTTTGCAATGTTTTGTAGTTTACTATGTATTGTTCCTTTACATCTTTGATTGAGTTTATTCTGAATTATTTGATTCTTTTTGTTGCCATTGTAAATCGAAACTTTTTTCTTGATTTGCTCCTCAGATTGCTCCTTACAAGTGTACAGAAACACTGTGGTATTTGCATGTTGATCCTGCCATTTTCCTAAACTCATTTATTAGCTCTAGTAGCTCTATTGTAGTTTTTTGGGTCTTTCTAAATATACGGTCATGTCATCTGCAAACAATGAAAGTTTTACTTCTTTCCTTTCCAATTTAGGTGACTTTTATTTCTTTTTCTTGCCTAATTGCTTTTCTCAGGCTTCCAGCACAATGTTAAGTTACAGTGGTGACAGTGCACATCCTTGTCTTGTTGCAGATCATAGAGTGGAAGCTTTCAGTCTTTAACCATTGAGTATGATGTTAGCTGTGGGTTCATCATATATACCCTTAATCATGTTGAGGAAGTTTCCTTCTATTCCTATTTTTAAAGTGTTTTTATCAAGAAAAGATGCTAGATTTTGTTGGATGCCCTTTCTGCATCAGTTGAAATGATCATATGGTTTTTACCCTTTTATTTGTGAATATGGTGTTTTATGTTAATTGATTTTCTTGTGTTGAAACACACTTGTATACCTGGGATAAAACCCAATTGATCATGGTGTATAATTCTTTTAATGTACAGTTGGATTCAATTTGCAAGTATTTTTGTTGACAATTTTTCCATCTATGTTCATTTGAGAAATTGGTGTGTAACTTTTTTTTCTTATGGTATCTTGGTCTGGCTTTGATGTTTGGGTAATATTGGCTTCATAGATTAAGTTAGGTAGCATTCCCTCCTATTTAGTTTTCTGGAACAGTTTGAGCATGATTGATATTAATTCTTCTTGGAATGCTTGGAAGAACTCACCTGTGAAGCCATCTGATTCTGAGCTCTACTTTGTTGGCAGGTTTTTGATGACCAATTGAATCTCTTTATTGTAATTGGTTTGTTGAGGTCTTCTATTTCTTCTGTATTCAGTGTAGGTTGTTTATGTGTTTCTAGGAAGTTGTCCATTTCATCTAATTTGAATAGTTTATTAGTATAACAGTTGCTCATAGTATCCTCTTATGATACTTTTTATTTCTCTGGGGTTAGTAGTAATGTCCTGCCTCTCATTTTTTATTTTATTTATTTGCATCATCTCTCTTTTTTTCTTTGTCAGTCTAGCTAAGGGCATCTCAATTTTATTGATTTTCTCAAAGAATCAACTTCTGGTTTTGTTGATTCTATTGTTTTTCTATTTTCAGTTTCTTTATTTCTGTTCTAATCTGTATTTCTCTCCTGTTTGCTTTGGGGTTAGTTTACTGTTCTTTTTCTAGATCCTCCAGGTGTGAATTACATCTTCAATTTTAGCTATTTCCTCTTTTTTGTATTGGTATTTAAGGCAACAAATTTCCCTGTCAGTACTGCCTTTGCCACATCCCCTAAGTTTTTTTTTTAATGCAATTTTATTGAGATATTTTCATATAACATACAGTCATTCAAAATGTACAATCAGTTGTTGTCAGTATCATCATATAGTTGTGCATTCATCACCAGAATCAATCTTTGAACATATTCATTACTCCAAAAAATAAAATAAACGTTAAAATAAAAAGAATACCAAAAAACATCACATTCCCCTCTTTTTCCCCTATTGTTCATTACCTTTTCTTAAAATTCAGTTTAATTGAGATACATTCACATGCCCTGCAGTCATCTGCAGTGTACAGTTAGTTATTCATAGCACTATCATACACTTGTACATTCATCATCAGAATCAATTTTTGGACCTATTCCTTACTCCAAAATAAAAATAAAAGCAAAAAAGAACACCTAAATCTTTCCATCCCCTCCATCCCACTCTATTCTTCATCTAATTTTTGTCCCCCTTTTTCCACTCATCTGTCCATATACTGGATAAAAGGAGTGCAAGCCACAAGTTTTCACAGTCACACAGTCACATTGTGCAAGCTACATAGTTATACAATTGTCTTCCAAGAATCAGGGTTACTGGGTTGCAGTTCAACAGCTTCAGTTATTTCCCTCTAGCCATTCCAACGCTCGAAATGCTAAATAGTGGTATCTATATAGCACGTAAGAATACCCTCCAGAGTGACCTCTCAACTCTGTTTGATACCTCTCAGTCACTGGAACCTTATTTTGAGTCATCTCTCCTCCCCTTTTTGGTCAAGAAGATCCTCTCAATCCCACAGTGCTGGGTCCAGGCTCATCCCCAGGAGTCACTTCCAATGTTGCCAGGGGATTTATACCCCTGGGTGTCATGTCCCATGTAGGGAGGAGGGTACTGAGTTGACCTGCCAAGTTGCTGCATCGCCTAAGTTTTGATATGTTGGTTCACATTTTGATTTGTCTGAAGATATTTACTGAATTCTGTTGTAATTTTCAGATTGTTTAAGAGTGTATAGTTTAACCTCCATTAATTTGTGACTTTTCCAGTCTTCTGCCTGTTATTGATTTCTTTCTTTTTTTTTTAGGTATATGATATTTTTAACTGTATTTATTGAAAAATTAAAATACAAACAACAAAAACACAACATTTCAAACAAAACAAGCAAAGGAATAAGAAAAACAAATAACCTAAAATAACTACTTTGGGGGAGGAGCTAAGATGGTGGCATAGAGAGAGTGGAAACTAGTTAGTCCACTGGAACAACTAATAAACAACAGAAACAACTAGTAAATAACCTGGAATAACTGCAGGGAGACAAACGTGACTGACTGTCCATTCATCATACACCACCCGGAATGGGAGGAATGCCCAAGATTGCAGCATAAAAGGCCCAAGCTGAGAGCCCCTTCCTCATGGAAGCCTCGTGGTGCTAGAGGGCAGCACTCCCTGAGCAAGTGAATATACCTCTGCCCAGCTCCAACTGGGGTTTTACTGTTAACCACTCAATACAGACTGTGAATCCCCAACAAACAGACAGAGGCTTTTGGTGACGACTGACCTTGGAGAGTCAGGGGGCATATGTGTTTCGGGACGGGGATCCCAAAGGATCGGGTGCTATCTCTGGCCGACAGGTGAATCTGGGGGCTTTCTGTCCCTTTCTCTCTCTCTCAACCTGGGCAGCATAGTGGAAAAAGCCTCAGCTGTTTTCAGCTTGCAGTGCTCTGCAGTAGAGAAAGCCTCAGCAATTTTACACTCACAGCACTCTGACCCAGACAAGGGTGGAGATAGCAGAGTCAGAGAAACAAAGAATCTATCTATATGCAAATGACCTCCCTCTAGGGGGTATATCTTCCCAAGAGGAAAGAGGCAGGGCCCAGCTCAACTACCCACATTCCATTCAGAACCAGATCCCAGAGCCTGGGGGAGAACAGCCACAGGCCACACATCCTTACACCTCTGGAGTGACAGGCTGACAGGCACCACCTGCTGGGCAGAAAAGCACAGTGTGTGGCAATCCTCTAAGACACATCATCAGGGAAACTGGATACTGAATATTGCCTCCTGGGACCTGAGCTTGTTCTTGTCTGGGAAATCCTGACTGGGTTGGCCAAGGAGGTCAGATGTCTAGACAACAGAAAACTACAACCTATACTAAGAAAAATGAAGTTATGGCACAGTCAAAGGAACAAATTTACACTTCAACTGAGATACAGGAATTTGAACTACAAATGCTAAATCAATGTAAAAAGTTTAGAGAAGATATGGCAAAAGAGATAAGGCTATAAAGAAAACACTGGGTGGGACACCTGGCTCAACTTAGTCGGGAAAGATGACTCTGGCTCCCAGCTGGCTTGTAGTTCTCAGCCCGTGGCGATGGTGGCGGTGGCGGGCGACACATATGAGTGAGGGGTGGTCGCAGGCAGTGCAGGCGCAGCCTCCTCAGCCCCAGACGCACCATGGATGAAGGCGAGCTTGCTGGCGCTGGGCAGCTGCTGGCCATGCCGCCTCCATAAACACTCATTTAGGACTTGTTAGCTCCACTGAGCCTGCTGGCCTGGCCTCCTATCCCCCAGATCCCGGCACCCCCGCCATGGAGGCTCCACTCAACCCCGGGCCCCACGCTGACGCCTCTGCCATGGCCTCGGCTTCACCACTTCTGCATGCCCCAGAGGTGGTGCGGCTATGCGAGGAGCAGGAAAAGATGGCCAGTAACTGCCAAGAGAAAACCCAGCACTGATGTAAGGAAAACAATAGATGATTTTTAAAAAGTGATGAAAAATTTTGAATCCAGAGTTGACTTCACAGATTTGCAGAAAATGAGTGATGTTGCAGGTGATATTGTTGACATAGAGAAAAAATTAAAAGTGACTTTGAATTTAAAGTAAAATACAGAATTGCCCATAAACCTCACTCTAAATCCAAAACTTCAGCTATTTTTGAAGCAGATTTTTCTTCAAATGATGTAAAATCCAAATATTTGCTTGCTGATGAGGAACTGTGGGCTCGACTTGAAGAACTAGAGCAACAAGAAAGTTTTCTGGGAGAACTTGATAGCCTGATTCTGGAATTGCAAATGGAGAAGATACAACTTCTTCTGAAGAGGATAAAGAAGATCAAAACCCAAATAGGAATGGGAGTCATCAAGTCTGAATAAATACTAGAAAAAATACCACTTTAAAATTTAGTGAAAAGAAAGAAGAAGCCAAACGTAAGCAAAAGAACAGCTCTGGCAGTGGCCATTCTGCCCAGGAACTGCCTACCATTAGGACTCCTGCTGACATTTACAGAGTCTTTGTTGATGTTGTGAATGAAGAATGTGTCCCTCATAAATCAATCCTGAAGTCTCAAAGCAGAGAGAACAGTGTTTGTAGTGATACCAGTGAAAGCAGTGCTGCTGAATTTGATGATAGACATGGAGTTCTGAGGAGTGTTTGCTGTGAAGAAGCCACGTGCAGCGATACCAGTGAGAGCATTTTGGAAGAACAAGAAAATCATCAAAAGAATTTTTTTCCTTTATCAGGAACACCTGAGGCTTTTTCTGGAACTGTAACAGAAAAAGAATTTGTATTACCATCCTTAACACCTCATCCAGCCATTGCTCATCCTATACTATCCACTATTCCAGAACGAAAAGAATTTTTGTTAGATGTGTCAGAAAAAACTACCAAGAAGGTTTCAAAGTTCAAAGTTGCCAGATTGCAACAGAAAAACTAGGCTCTTCTTTGGAAATGGAAGTTAACATCCTGAAACCTAGTGTTACATTTGCTTAGAGTATATATAGCTAAATATGTTACATGTAGTTTGAAATAAGGGTTCCTGAGTTAATTTATAGCAAGTTCTCTTACCCTTAGAATGATATTAAAATTAAATGTTTGGAAACTTTAATATTCAGCTTATTTTGTTAATTCCCTGAATACTGTCAACACCCTCGTCTAAGTTTCCCTTATGATGCAGTGGCAGCATTTTGAATTATTTTTAAGAGACTATTGTTCTTATGCATTGTTTTTGTGTTTCAATACAGGCAGTTTTGTACCAGCTGTGATGTTGTGCATACCATATGGATCATTTTAAAGAAACTTTTAAAATTTCAAATAGATTCAACTATTATATTTCATTACTTGCTTTTGCATTTTAAAGCCACTTTAACAACAACAACAAAAACCTACCTACTTATCTTGTAGGTTTTGCAGTTATGTGGCTATTTAAAAACCTCTCCCTTTTGAATGTCATGCTGTATCTCTAAGGCAGAAAGCTTACATGTACCCTATGGGAAAGTTTCTTTGTGGGAGAATGGTATTTTGTAAAACTTTTTTTTCAAGTAAAAATTTTATGAAAAAAAAAAGAAAGAAAAGAAAACACTGATCGTACATAAGGCAGAAATCGAAAGTTCAAAAAAACAACTGGCAGAATCTATGGAAATGAAAGGCACAATACAAGAGATGAAAGAGACGATGGAGACATACAACAGCAGATCTCAAGAAGCAGAAGAAAACACTCAGGAACTGGAGAACAAGACACCTGAAAGCCTACACACAAAAGAACAGATAGAGAAAAGAATGGAAAAATATAAGCAACATCTCTGGAACTTAATGACAAAATGATATGCAGGAATGTACATGTCATTGGTGTCCCAGAAGGAGAAGAGAAAAGGGGCAGAAGCAATAATAGAGGAAATAATCAATGAAAATTTCTCGTCTCTTATGAAAGACATAAAATTATAGATCCAAGAAGTGCAGCATACCCCAAACAATAGATCTGAATAGGCTTACTCCAAGACACTTAATAATCAGATTATCAAACATCAAAGACAGAGAATACTGAAACCAGCAAGAGAAAAGTGATCCATCCCATACAAAGGAAGCTTAATAAGACTATGTGAGGATTTCTCCACAGAAACCATGGAAGTAAGAAGGAAGTGGTGTGTTATATTTAAGATACTGAAAGAGACAAACTGCCAACCAAGACTCCTATATCCAGCAAAACTGTCCTTTAAATATGAGGGAGAGTTCAAAATATTCTCTGACAAACAGACAGTGAGAGAGTTTGTGAACAAGACACCTGCCCTACAGGAAATACTAAAGGGAGCACTACAGACTGATAGGAAAAGACAGGGGTGAGAGGTTTGGAAAACAATTTTAGGTGATGGTAGCACGGCAAAGTTAGTACACTGAACAAAGATAACTACGAATATGGTTGAAAGAAGGAGGTTAGGAGCATGTGGGATACCAGAAGAAAAGAGGAAAGATAAAAACTGGGACTGTATAACTCAGTGAAACCTAGAGTGTTCAACAATTGTGATAAAATGTACAAATATGTTTTTTTTCATGAGGGAGAACAAATGAATGTCAGCCTTGCAAGGTGTTAAAAATAGAGAGGTATTGGGGAAAAATACAATGTAAACTAGAGATTATAATTAACAGAATCATTCTATTATGCTTCCTTTAATGTAACAAAGGCAATATACCGAGGTAAATGCAAATAAGAGGGGGGCATAGGGGAGGTGTGTGAGATTTTTCACATTGGTGGTGGTGTTGACTCTTATTCTACTTTGATCTAAGGTAATCTTTCCTTTGGCTGCCTCTTAGCTGTCATGCTTTTCCCCTCTTTCTTTTTTCCTTTTCTTTTGCCTCTCTACCTTCTTTGACTCTTCATCCTGCTTTGTAGAAGAAATGGAGATGTCCTTATATAGATAGTGATGAGGGTGGTGAACACATAACTATGTGACTATACAGGGGTCCATCAATTGTTTGCCTAGGATGGAATGTATTGCATGTGAACAAAACCATTTTTAAAAAAATGGGTTGATGATGAAACCTTAAGAGCAATATACTAAGTGAAATAAGTCAGACACGTAAGGACAAATATTGCAGGGTCTCACTGACAGGAACTAATTATAATATGTAAGCTCATAGACATGAAATATAAGTTACCAAGATATAGAACAAGGCTAAAGAATGGGGAGTGGTTGCTTAGTGAGAGCAGAATGTTCAACTAGGATGAACCTAAATGTTTGGAAATGAACAGAGGTGATGGTACCACTTTGTGAGAATAACTAACAGTGCTGAATGGTGCATGAATGTGGTGGAAAGGGAAAGCTCAGAGTCATGTATGTCACCAAAAGGAAAGTTGGAGGCTAAAAGATGGGAATGTATAAAACAGTAAACCTTGAGATGGACAATGTCTGAGATTAATTGTACAAATACTAGAAATCTCTTTCATGAACCAGAACAAATGTTTGACACTACAACTAGAAGTTAATAATAAAGGAGCATACAGGGGAAAAATATATACCTATTGCAAACTATATACTACAGTTAGTAGTATTTCAATGTTCTTCCATAAACAGTAACAACTGTACTATGCCAATACTATGAGTCAACAATGGAGGGGGGTAGTTAGGGATATGGGAGGATTTGAGATTCCTTTTCATTTTTTTTTTCTTCTTTGTCTTTATTTCTTTTCTGGAGTAATGAAAATGTTCTAAAAATTGAACAAAAATTAATTGTGGTGATGGATGCACAGGTGTATTATGGTACCAGAGCAATTGATTGTACACTTTGGATCTTTGGATAATTGTATGGTTATGTGAACAATCACAATTAAAAAAGTAAATAATCCTAAAAAAAACTACTTTTCTTCCAACATGCTCCTATCATACCCCAGAAAAATTAACAAACCATAACCAAAGGAATAAGAAAAACAAATAACCTAAAATAACTACCTTGCTTCCAACATGATCCTATCATACCCAAGAAAGTTTGCAAACTGTAATCATTCCTGAGCATTCCCATAACGTTAAGATTACCTTTGATGGCTTATCTGTTCTTGTTAGATTATTGTTGCCCTTTTACTAGTTGCTCTCTATCTCTAGGTCCCCTACATTCTACAATATAAAATATTTCTGTTACATTTTTCAGAGTTCACATTAGTGATAACATACAATATCTCTCTTTTTGTGTCTGGCTTATTTCACTCAGTATTATGTCTTCAGGGTTCATCCATGTTGCCATACGTTTCATGACCTCATTCTTTCTTACTGCTGCTTAGTATTCCATCATGTGTATATACCACATTTGTTTATCCACTCATCTGTTGAAGGACATTTGGATTGTTACCATTTCTTGGGAATTCTGAATAATGCTGCTATGAACATCAGTGTGCAAATATGTTTGTGTCACTGCTTTCAGATCTTCTGGGTATATACTGAGAAGTGAAATTGCTGGATCGAAGGGTAACTCGATATCTAGTTTTTTAAGGAACTGACAGACTGTCTTCCAGAGTGGCTGTACCATTATCGAGTCCCACTAACAATGAATAACAGTTCCAATTTCTCCACATCATCTCCAGCATTTGTAGTTTCCTGTGTGTTTAATGGCAACCATTCTAACTGCTGTAAGATGATATCTCGTTGTGGTCTTAATTTGCATCTCCCTAATAGCTAGTGAAGATGAACATTTTTTCATGTGTTTCTTGGCCATTTGTATTTCCTCTTCACTGAAATGGCTTTTCATATAATTTGCCCATTTTATAATTGAGCTGTCTGTACTATTGTCATTGAGTTGTAGGATTTCTTTATATATGCAAGATGTCAGTCTTTTTTCAGATACATGGCTTCCAAATATTTTTTCTCATTGAGTTGACTGCCTCTTCACCTTTCTGACAAATTCCTTTGAGGTACAGAAGCTTTTAATTTTGAGGAGTACCCATTTATCTATTTTTTCTTTCATTGCTTGTGCTTTGGGTGTAAGGTCTAAGAAGCAACCTCCTAATACAAGGTGTTGAAGATGTTTCCCAACATTATCTTCCAGGAGTTTTATGATACTAACTCTTATTTTGAGGTCTTTGATCTACTTTGAGTTAACTTTTGTGTAGGTGTGAGGTAGGGGTCCTCTTTCTTACGGTCATGGATATCCAGCTCTCCCAGCCCCACTTGTTGAAGAGACCGTTATGTCCCAATTCAGTGGTTTTGGGGGCCTTATCAAAGATCAGTCAACCGTACATCTTGGGGTCTATCTCTAAATTCTCAGTTCAATTCCATTGATGAATATGTCCATCTTTGTGCCAATGCCATGCTGTTTTGACTACTGTGGCTTTACAGTAAGCTTCAAAGTCAGAAAGTGTAAGTCCTCATGCTTTGTTTTTCTTTTTTAAAATGTTTTTAGCAATTTGAAGACTCTTTCCCTTGTAAATAAATTTGATAATTAGCTTTTCCAAGTCTGCAAAGTAGGCTTTTGGAATTTTGATTGGAATTGCATTGAATCTGTAGATGAGTTTGGATAGAATTGACATCTGAATGACATTTAGCCTTCCTATCAATGAACACAAAATATTTTTCCATCTTTTTAGCTCCCCTTCTATTTCTTTTGGTAAAGTTATATAATTTTTTATGTGTAGGTCTTTTACATTCTTGGTTAAGTTTATTCTTAGCTTCTTGATTTTTTTAGTTGCTACTGAGAATGGAATCTTTTTCTTGAGTGTCTCTTCATTTAGGTCATTTCTGATGTATAGGAACATTACTGACTTATGTGTGTTAATCTTGTATCCGCTGCTTTGCTAAATTAGTTTATTAGCTCAGTAGCTGTGTCATCAATTTCTCAGGGTTTTTCAAATATAAGATCATATCATCTGAAAATAATGACAGTTTTACTTCTTCTTTTCCAATTTGGATGCCTTTTATTTCTTTGTCTTTCTGGATTGCTCTGGGTAGCACTTCTAGCACAATGTTGAATAACAGTGCGACAGTGGGCAGCCTTGTCTCATTACTGATCTTAGAGGGAAGGCTTTCAGTCTCTTGCCATTGAGTACTATGCTGGCTCTGGGTTTTTCATTTATGCACTTTACAATATTAAGGAAGTTTCCTTCAATTTGTACCTTTTGAAAAAAATTTTATCAAAAAAGAATGCTGGATTTTGTTGAATGCTTATTCAGCATCTATTGAGATGATCATTTGATTTTTCCCTTTTGATTGTTGTGTTGTATTACATTGATTGATTTTCTTATGTTGAACCATCCTTGAATGCCTGGAATGAACCCCACTTGATCATGTTGTATGATTTTTTTAATGTGTCTTTGGCTTCAATTTGCAGGTATTTTTTTGAGAATTTTTGCATCTATATTCATGAAGGAGATTGGCCTGTAGTTTTCCTTTCTTGTACCATGTTTGCCTAGTTCTGGTATTAGAGTGATATTAACTTCATAATATGAGTTAGATAGTACGCCATTTTCTTCAATTTTTTGAAAGAGATTAAGTAAGATTGGTGTCAATTCTTCTTGGAAAATTTGGTAGAATTCCCCTGGATTCCATCTGGCCTTGGGCATTTATTTGTGGGAAGCTTTTTGATGACTGCTTGAATCTCTTTGCTTGTTATTGGTTTGTTGAGGTCTTCTCTTTCTTCTCTGGGCAGTCTAGGTTTGTTCATGTGTTTCCAGGAAATTGTCCATTTCCTTTACATTATCTAGTTTGTTGGCATACAGTTGTTTATAGTATTTTCATGATTTTTTAAATTTCTCTGAGATCTGCAGTAATGTTCCTTCATTTTTTATTTTGTTTATTTGGGTCTTCTGTCTTTTTTATTTTGTCAGTCTAGCTAAGGGCTTGTCAATCTTGTTGATCTTCTCAAAAAACCAACTTTTTGTTTTATTTATTCTCTCTTGTATTTTTGTTCTCTATATCATTTATTTTTGCTTTAATCTTTATTTCTTCTGCTTCGTTTAGGATTAGTTTGTTGTTCAGTTGTTTCTAGCTTCTTCAGTTGATTCATTAGTTCTTTGGTTTTAGCTCTTCTTCCTTTTTAATGTATGCATTTAGAGCTATATATTTCCCCTTCAGTATCACCTACACTGCATTCCTTAAGTCTTGATATGTTGTGCTCTCATTTTCATTCCTCTCTAGATATTTAAACACTTTCTCTTGCTATTTCTTCTTTAACCCACTGACTTTTTAGGAGTGTGTTGTTTAACCTCCAGATATTTGTGAATGTTCTAAGTCTTTGATAGTTATTAACTTCTAATTGTATTCCATTGTGATCAGAGAATGTGCTTTGAATAATTTAGTCTTTTAAAATTCATTGAGACTTGTTTTATGGCCCAACATATGATCTATCCTGGAGAAAGTTCCATGGGCACTAGAGAAGAATATATATCCTGGTGATTTGGGATGTCATGCTCTCTCTATATATATATCTGTTAAGTCAAATTGATTTATCCCATTGTTTATGTTTCCAATTTTGTTATTAGTCTTCTGTCTGGTTGATCTATCTATAGGAGAGTGTGATGTTTTGAAATCTTCCACAGTTATCATGGAAACATGTATTGCTTCCTTCAGTTTTGCCAATGTTTGTCTTCTGTACTTTGGGGCACCTTGATTGGGTGCATAGACGTTTATGATTATTTCTTCTTGTTGAATTGTCCCTTTTATTAGTATATTGTGTCCTTCTTTGTTTCTTATGATATGCTTGCACTTTAAGTCTATTTTATCTGAGATTAATATTGCTACTCCTGCTTTCTTTTGGCTGTAGCTTGCATGGAATATTTTTTTTCCATCATTTCACTTTCAATTTCTTTGTGTCTCTGGATCTAACATGAGTCTTTTGTAAGCAATATATTGATGGTTCCTATCTTTTAATCCATTCTACCAGTCTGTATATTTTAATTGGGGAGTTTAATACATTCACATTCAATGTTATTACTTTGAAGGTATTTCTTGAATCAGCCATCATATCCCTTGGTTTCTATTTGTCAGATGTATTGTTTCCCTCTCTCTATTTCCTTTAATATGTCCTTACTAAAACCTTTAGTTCTGTGCCATTCTCCAGACCTCTCTCTCCTTTCTTTTTTTCTCAGCTAGTAGGGCTCCCTTTAGTATTTCTTGAAGGTCAGGTCTCCTGTTAGCAAATTCTCTCAGCATTTGTTTGTCTGTGAAGATTTTGTGCTCTCCCTCAAATTTGAAGGAGAGGTTTGCTGGATAGAATTCCTGGTTGGCAATTTTTCTCTTACAGAATTTTAAATGTGGCCACTCCCCTGGTCCCACTCCGATATGCCTCCAGTCTCTCAGTTTCTCCCCAGTACAGCATGAATGTGGCTGCCATTTTCCCAGCAGCTCTCTAGATCAAACACTTACACAACTCCAAATGCAGTCTCTTGGTTTCTCCAAGTGCTTAATCACTATGGATATATAAGTCCCTGCCCAGCTGGTGGAACCCTGGAACCACAGTTCTGGAGCACTTTCTGTCATTTATCTAGTGTTTTTGATGGAGAAGAATTTTGCTCTGTCTCTCCTAATCCACCATCTTGGATCTTGCCCCTGCCTATTACTGATTTCAAGCTTCAATAACATTATGATCAGAGAAAGCTCTTTGTATAATTTCAGTCATTTAAAATTTATTGAGTCCTAGTTTGTGACCCAACATATGATCTATCCTGGAGAATGATCCATGAGTACTTGAGAAGAATGTATATTCCCAGCTGTTGTGGGGTGCAATGCTCTGTAAATATGGGTTAGGTCTAGTTCATTTATCATAGTATTCAAGTTCTCGGTTTTTATTGATCCTCTGTCTAGTTGCTCTTTTGATGAGAGTGGTGTATTGAAGTCTCCAACTATTATACAGATGTCTATTTCTCCCATCAGTTTTGCCAGTGTTTTCCTCATGTATTTTGGGGCACCTTGGTTAGGTGCATAAATATTTCTGTTCTTCCTGTTGGATTTTTGTTTCTTCTTGGTGGATTGTCCCTTTTATTAATAAATAGTGTCCTTCTTTCTCTCTTTTAACAGTTTTGCATTTAAAGTTTATATTTTCCATGTTAATATAGCTACCTCCACTCTTTTGGGGTACTGTTTGCATGGAATATCTTTCTCCCACCCTTTCACTTTCAACCTATTTGTGTCCTTGTGTCTAAAGTGAGTCTCTTGTAGATAGCATATTGATGGGTCATATTTTTTTATCCATTCTACCATTTTATATCTTTTGATTGGGGGGTTAATCCATTAACATTCAATGTTATTACTGTAAACACAGTACTTTCTTCAATCCTTTTATCCTTTGGCTTTTATATGTCATGTCTTATTTTTCTATCTCTTTTTACACTGTTAGTTACCATTACTGGTATTCTTCATTTCTACTCTTCTCCAAACCTCTCTCTCCTGTTTTTTACTTTTGGCTTGTAGCACTACCTTTGGTATTTCTTGTAGGGCAGATCTCTTGTTAACAAACTGTCTTAGTTTCTGTTTATCTGTGAATATTTTAAACTTGCCCTCATTTTTGAAGGACAGTTTTGCTAGATATAGAATTCTTGGCTGGCAGTTTTTTTTCTTTCAGCATCTTAAATATATCATATCACTGCCTTCTCACCTCCATGTTTTCTGATGAGAAGTCAGCACATAGTATTATTGAGCTTCCCTTGTATGTGATTACTCACTTTTCTCTTGCTGCTTTCAGAATTCTCTCTTTTTCTTTGGTGTTTCACAGTCTGATTAGTAAGTGTCTTGGAGTAGGTCTTTTTGGATATATTCTGTTTGGAGTATGTTGCACATCTTGGACCCACATATTGATGTCTTTCATGAGAGTTGGGAAATTTTCAACCATTATTTCCTTAAATATTCTTTCTTCCCCCTTTCCCCTCTGTTCTTCTGGGAGACCCATGATGCATAGATTTGTGTGCTTCTTCTGTCATTCAGTTCCCTGAGATCCTGCTCAGATTTTTGCATTCTTTACCCTATCTGTTCGTTTGTGTATAAATTTCAGATATCTTAAACTCTAGTTCACTGATCCTTTCTTCTGCCTCTTCAAATCTGCTGTTGCATGTCTCCATTGTATTTTTATCTCTTCTGTTTTGCCTTTCATTCCCAAAAGTTCTATTTTTTTTCCATGTTTTTGAATTCTTCTTTATAATCACTTAGTGTCTTCTTTATCTCTTTTGTCACTTTTTCCCTAACCTCCTTGGATTTCTTTTGGGTATTTGTTTGAACATCCACAATTAATTGTTTCAGCTCCTGTATGTCATCTGAAGTTTTTGATTGTTCCTTTGGGTGATATCTTCAGGATTCATAGTGCAGCTTGTGATTTTTTGCTGGTATCTAGGCATCTGACTTTCTTGATTAGTTTATTTTGTGAGTCAGTTTTCCTCTCTTACCTATGGTTTTCTTATTGATTGGCTTTGGGCTATAACTCTTCTTTGACATTGGTCAACTTTTTCTAGAACTTTAGAATAGCTTATGTTTAAGTGACCAGAATTTTTTCATCTCTTATCTGATTCTTGCCCTGCATATTTGTTATAACTTTTGAGATTTTACCATTTGTGCAATTGTTTCATTCTGAAGAAAAAGCTTCCTTTTACCTTTTCTTCCTCTGGGAATGTTGATCTGTTTGGTTTATTTTTTATTTGCTACTATATGTTTCTAACACTTCTTTTGTTATCTCTAGCTATTTGTACTTGGAGGGCTGATTCTGAGAGAAGGGTTCTCCATAGAGGACCTATCCAAGACATTTTTCCTGGTCAAAACAGGCTCAGGATCCATGAAGTAGATGTAGATCAGTTCCAAAGTTCCCTGGGGAGGAGACCCAGAGGGACCCCAATCTTCTCTATGAAGTCTCCTGATTCTGTGCCTTTCCTGTTCTGCCCAGCAGATGACAGTCTTCAGCCAACTGTTCTCCACTATGCTAAAGTGGTACTGTGCCTTTAATTCTCAGTCATCACTGTCCCTACTGGGTGCATGGTTGAAACAGAGTCTGGCAGCTGCTTTTTGTGGGTTGAAACTGTTGCTGGGATCCCAGACCCTGGAATCTGAATCCTCTAAACAACAGCTACAAACTGCACTGGCCCTTACCCCTCCCCCTTTTGAGGGGAAGAGCCACTCTTCCACAATCTGTCCCCACTGCCCCAAGAAGTTACTGTATCTCTCAATCAGTCCCACTTCCACCCCTGCCAGGGGCAGGGCCAAAATGGAGGCTGCCAACTACTTTCTTTAAAAGGCTTTTTAAGAATGTAGCTGTTCTCAGAGCTGGGGTCCAGCACCCCAAATTCACTATTCAAGAGCTGGAGTTGGTGACCAGCCCTGTCTCCTCCTTTTTTGGGGGAAGAGCCATCCTTCAGCAAACTGATCTCCACTGCCTTGAGAAGCCACAGTGTCCCTCTAACTATCCTGCTTCCTCCCCTACTGGGAGTGGGGTTGAAACAGAACTTTCCAGGTTCTGTCTATCATAGGTGAGTGGAAAATTTAGTTGTGCTTGAAGTTCATATCCAGAAGTCTGAATTTGCTAATCAGAAGACACAGTTGTTGCCCGGCTGAGTCCCCCTCCCCCAATCCTGAGAGAGGGCTTCTGTTTCCAGCCCTGGAAATAGAAGGGGCTCCTGAGGCAGCTTGCCATGCCAGTGGGGGATGGACACCAGCTTCCACTGTGTGGAGAGATCTACTCACAGCTTTTCACTACAATTTATCAGTCTCTTTCCTCTGCTCATCCCTGGCTGGTTTACGATGTGCTTCTGGTCTCTAGTACCCCCAACTGTTGTTTCAGACAGTCCTGCACTCTTTATTAGCTTCCCTGGAGGATGGACTAAATCCTAGGACTCCTTACTCTGCCATCTTGAGATGACTTATCACCACATTCATAAAATCTTCTTATAGTCCTTTTTGTTTCTGTAGAATCAGTGGTAATGTCCTGCCTTTCATTCCAGATTTTAGTTATTTGTGTCCTCTCCTTTTTTCTTTGTCAGTCTAGCTAAAGGTTTGTTGATTTTATTGATCTCTTTAAAGAACCAACTTTTGGTTTCATTGATTCTCTTGTTTTATTATTCTCTATTTATCTCTACTCTAATCTTTGTTATTTCCTTCTTTCAGCTCACTTTGGGTTTAGTTTGCTCTTCTTTTTTTAGTTCCACCAGGTGTTATGTTAGGGTACTGATTAGAGATCTTTGTTTTTTAATGTAACCACTGCTTTTGCTACATCCCATACATTTTGCTGTGATGTGTTCTCATTCTCACTCATCTCGAGATATTTCCTTTCTCTTGTGACTTCTTTGACCACTTGTTTGTTTGAGTGTATGTTTAATTTCCACATATTTGTGAATTTTTTAAGTTCACCCTCTGTCTTTGATTTCTAATTTCATTCCATTTTGGTCAGAGAAAAGATACTTTGTATGATTTCAATATTTTTTAAATTTATTGAGACATTTTGTTACCTAACAAATTGTCTGTCTTAGAGAATGATCCATGTGCGTTTGAGAAGAATGGGTATTCTCCTTTTGTTAGATGAATTATCCTAGGTATATCTACTAGGTCTATTTGGTTTGTAGCATATTCAAGTCCTCTATTTCCTTATTGATTTTCTGCCTAGATGTTCTATCCATTATTGAAAACAGTGCATTTAAGTCTCATACTATTAATATAGAACCACCTATTTCTTCTTTCAAATCTGTCAATATGCTTCATATACCTTGGGGTTCTGTTGTTGGGTGCATATATATTACAGTCATTGTATCTTATTGATTAAGTCACCTTTTTATCAATATATAGTGCCTTTCTTTGTCCCTTTTAATTTTGATTAGAAGTGCATGAAACCTGTAAATCATTTTGGGGGTAGTTTTTTTTCCTATTGAAACCTTTTATTTTGTTGTGTTGATACTTAAAGAAAATGGTTTTGTCCATAGTTCACTGTACTCTGGACTTACGATACCAACTGGTATGTGGCCAATTAAGAAGCAGGCCAAACTGCATTCTTCTTAGGTCTATTTGGTTGATAAACAGCACTTAACTAATGATTCTTTTATATAACTTTTAACACGAATTCATAAGTTGCATTGATTATTCCCCAAGATATGCGGGACTGATGGTAATTCATATGGGCACCTCTGGAAAGGTTTGTCAGTTTCCTATCCCATGCTAGCCAAATTTTTTGGAAGACCTTGGGGAAGGATTGAAATTCCCCACCAATCTGACGCTGCATGTCAGTCTTTACAAAATTAAGTGGAAAAAATAAGAATCCCAGCATAGCATCCAACAGCCCTCCACAGGTAAAATCATTGACCAAATGAGTACTGTGTGTCATTGCAGAAGGCAAATATTCCTTTATGGGACCTTGAAGGCCAAAAGAAAGGACATTGTTGAATCCATTATGGAAAACAATGGGCACCAAGCCTTGATAATACTCTCCAATTCCATGGGATTTCAGTGACCTGAAAGCCTGATACGTGTTTGTAAATTTGTCATGATGCTTGTGGTCTTGAAGCAATGTTTAAACTGTTTTTGAATGGTGTGAAAATTGCTTTTTTGTCCCTGCAGGTACTGCCGCCACACTACAAGTTACTGGGGTGCTCACATGCTTATGGAGAAGGTAAGTAAAATCCTCATACAGACCAAACATAAGGGCCAGTGTAGTTGTCTTCTGCATTAATGGGGGAAGGATTCCATGACACAAGTTTTAGAATCCATCCCTCCTCTACTGAAGTATTGCATCCTGGGTTTTGATTCCATATAGCTGTTGCTGGAACAGGACCTTCTGAATAGGAAAAATGATTGCTATATTATTGAAAGCTGCACAGCAGCCACACATGTAATGCTTCATTGCACAAACATTTGTAATAGAAAGTGATATATCTTGTTTTGAAGATGTTATGATTGGTGACCTCTTTTCATGAGCTTCTGAATCCACAATGTTGCTTAAGAACTTTCTTCTTCATGAAGGAATTTTTTAAACCTGTGACACCACCTGGTCCTGCTGATAGCTTTTGGCTATCTTTCCCAATTTCATCCATTGTTAAGGTCTTTTAGTTTCTCTCTTCTGGAGACAATTGTGGTAACTGAATTTACCATCACCACAGATGTCCCGACCCATGCCTAGTGGCTGCCTGCCTGCAGGTCAGCTAGCAAATGAAGCTGCGAGCTCTTGGGGGTAGTTTTGATAATTTAATGATATTGATTCTTCCAGTCCATGAGCATGGAATATCTCTCCATTTACTTAGGTCTTTCATGTATTTCACTAATGGTTTGTAGTTTTCTGCATACAGGTCTGTATCTGAATTTTCTTCCTATAAGTTTCACATGTTCCAGGGGAGATTTGGAGACTGTTTCAGTAACAAAGTGATGCTCTTCTAGCCATGCCAGGCTGACTAGGACCAGGGATATAAGAATGCCATGCTGGTGGGGAGAGATTGGCTTAGAGAACTCTTCTGGCAGCTGAGAGCAAGCTCTGTCTTCACTAGAGAAAAAGAACCAAAACATACACAGACTTCTTATCACATTAAAAATAATAGCACAAAGGCAACCTACTTTTTGGATTACAGCTTCTGGAGGGATATTCATATACAACTTTATACATACACACACTACAGGGAAAGTAAGCACAACAATAATTTGAAGCATTCACATGCTTATATCTAAAGGAGTTCTCAGAAGAAGTAAGCTCTTTTCAGGATGCCTACAGAGAATTTATTTAGTTTTCAGAGATAAGTGTATGTTGACATATAGAAATAAGCCAAGGAAAAATGGTTTGTAATATTTAAAAGAGGGTCAGAATATTTTCAAATTCCCTTCTGGTTTCTTGACCTCCTAGCTTAAATAGCTAGGCTACATTAAAAGAATTTTTTGGTGCAAAGCTGCACTCCCTGAATTTATTGATGCTGCCGTTTTTCCTTTTAGCCTGTTGTCACATCACCCTCCCCACTATCAACACACATGCTTCCTTGCAAATATACACATGCTGATACACATTATTTTCTCCCTTCTCACTTATTGCTCATATCAAACAAATTTACCCCTTTTTGCACTGCCGAGAGTGTTTCAGAAGATAAATACCAGCCTTATCTAAGAAATTAATCAATTAATTTACTGAAACTGTGATGTCCATCACATTTGAGTAATTTTTTTAAAAGGGGGACAAAATCTTACCGTGTTATTGGGATGTAAATGAACTCTCTCCAAGGCGTTTATGCAGAGGGTGATGAGAGGAGGACTTGAGTAAGAAAGGACACTCAATAGCTCGTAATGTAAAGACTGGCTTTAAAGAGCCTAAATATTTGACAATGGAGGATTCATAATGAGCCTGATGATGGGAAATAATGTATTTTTAAAATTCTATCATGAGAACCACTCTTCAATAAAGTGTGGATCAAATAGAGGAACTCTTAAAAAAGGAACTATTTTCCTAGAGCAGTGTGGGTCGTGGTGGTAAAGGAGGTGGGAATTCAGGAAAAGAAGGAGGAAAGGGAAGGTTGATAAATATTATATGGTAGAAATAAATTAATAAATTATCCCAAAGAGAAAAAAGCACCACAGTGGTGTGTGTGTGTGTGTGTATATGTATAAATATATATATATATATTTAGAGAGAGAGAGAGAGAGAGAATGTGTTTATATACCACTTTGTTCCAAAAACACATTTATGGTGCTTCTTGAAAATCCTGTGGCTGCCACAATAGGGTGGAGTCTTCCTGTCTGGGTGGGCAAAACCTGATTTATAGACACAGCAAAGACTCCCCAGCAGTTAGAGACAGAAGGGCAGTGGCCATTCTTCATCAAAGAATCTGCTGCTGTGAACATGACCTCCAGTGGGCACTGTCTCTATGAGCAATGCAGAGAGTGCAAAAGGACAACTTCCAGGTGAGCCACAATTAAGGAAGGAAAATCTCAGAGGCATTTGTGAAATGATTTAAAGCTGCTAAATTCTGGGGTCCTTTATGGGTCTATTGAAGGAGAAAAAACATTGAAAGCATTTATGAATATTTTGTCTCTTAATAGTGATATTTATATAAATCCATCTCATAAATTCACTTCTTCCTCTGCTGCCCAGATAAAATGCAACTTGAAATGAAGTAAGCAAGTTAACCTATTCCACCCTCCCAATAGATATTTTCTTCTTCTTGGGAATTCTGAGGATTATACATTCTATGGGAATGAGAGGCAACATAGCTATTTAAATCTCTTAGGTACAATCTTACTAAACTGACCTTAAAAGACACTAAAAATCAGAGAGATAAACCATTCTGGCTCAAACCAAGTTAATTTTAGGTTCAGTTATCACTTGTAAAATTTACTTTACTCTGCAAGTAATTAAATAAACTTCTCTGGTAAACCTGAGAATTAAAGGATACAATCATTAGTTATTATTAGAATTATCCAAAACATGAGCTATGTAAGCTATTATTAACAGGAAAATTTCAGTGCCATTACTACACTTTCAAAGAAGTAGGGTTTTCTTGCTTCATGAAGGGTCTGCTCTGCATCATGTACATCATTATTTTTCATTTTGAAAAACAGTTGGTTAAGTACTCAAGTCTGAGTAACTAGTTATATTTTCAGCAAAGGAAACTGAACTTTTTTTTTGAGTATCAGTTTTATTTTGTCAAATAATGTAAACTTATTCTTTTATGAAAAATATAAATTTGGAGTAAATTGTGAAATCTGCATGCATTTTTAAAAAAATTTTTAACTTTATTTATCAAAAAATTAAGATAAACAACAAAGAAAACACAACATTTGAAACAAAATAAAAGATTAAGAAAAATAAATAACCTAAAATAACTATTTTGCTTCCAACATGTTACTACCATACCTCAAGAAAATTAATAAACCATACCCAAACAAAGGAATATGAAAAATAATCTAAAATAACTACATTGCTTCCAACATGTTCCTACCACACCCCAAGAAAATGAAACCATAATCAAAGGTATAAGGAAAACCAAATAACCTCAAACAACTACATTGAAGCTATTTTTTAATGCAATAGTGCTTTTCTTTACTTTATCAAAAGTTTAAAAAAAGATAACTCAAACAAAACAAAATAATAAGGAAAACAATGTAAAATTATTGTATTGCTTCTAACATGTCCTTACCATACCCCAAGAAAATTAACATACCCTAAAAAAGCAAAGGAATAAGAAAATCAAATAATGTAAAATAACTGCATTGTTTCCAACATGATCCTATCATACCCAAGAAAGTTTGCAAACCATAATCATTCCTGAGCATTTCAATAACATTGAGATTACCATCAATAGCTTATCTGTTCTTATTAGATTATTGTTCCCCCTTCACTAGTTGCTGTCTATTTCTAGGTCGCCTACATTCTACAATATAAAATATTTCTTTTACATTTTCAGAGTTCACAGTAATGGTAACATACAATATCTCTCTTTTTGTGTCTGGGTTATTTCGCTCAGCATTATGTCTTCAAGGTTCACCGATATTGTCATATGTTTCATGACCTCGTTCCTTCTTACTGCCACATAGTATTCCATCATGTGTATACACTACAATTTGTTTATCCACTCATCTGTTGAAGGGCATTTGGATTGTTTCCATTTCTTGGCAATTGTGAATAATGCCACTGTGAACATCTGTGTGCAAATATCTGTTTGCGTCACTGCTTTCAGATCTTCTAGGTGTATACCAAAAAGAAATTGCTGGATCAAAGGGTAACTCTCTATCTAGTTTTCTAAGGAACTGCCAGACTGTCTTCCAGAGTGGCTGTACCATTATAGAGTCCCACCAACAGTGAATAAGAGCTCAATTTCTACATATCCTCTCCAGGATTTGTAGTTTCCTGTTTGTTTAATAGCAGCCATTCTAAGTGCTATGAGATGATATCTCATTGTGGTCTTAATTTGCATCTCCCTAATAGCTAGTCAAGATGAACATTTTTTCATGTGTTTTGTAGCCATTTGTATTTCCTCTTCAGTGAAATGTTTTTTCATATCTTTTGCCCATTTTATAATTGGGCTGTCTGGACTATTGTCATTGAGTTGTAGGATTTCTTTATATATGCAAGATATCAGTCTTTTGTCACATACATGGTTTGCAAATATTTTTTCCCATTGATTTGGCTGCCTCTTCACTTTTTTGACAAATTCCTTTGAGGTACAGAAGGTTTCAATTTTGAGGAGTACCTATTTATCTATCTTTTCTTTCATTGCTTGTGCTTTCAGTGTAAGGTCGAAGAAGTGACCTCCTAATGCAAGGTATTGAAGATGTTTCCCTACATTAACTTCTAGGAGTTTTATGGTATGGTCTCTTATGTTCAGGTCTTTAATCCACTTTGAGTGCATATTTGTATAGGGTGTGAGGTAGGGGTCCTCTTTCATTCTTTGGATATGGATATCCAGTTCTCCCAGCCCCATTTGTTGAAGAGACTGTTATGTTCCAGATCAAGTGGTTTTGGGGGCCTTATCAAAGATCAGTCAACCATAGATCTGGGAGTCTATCTCCAAATTCTCAGTTTGATTCCATTGATGAATATGTGTATCTTTGTGCCAGTACCATGCTGTTTTGACTACTGTGGCTTTATAGTAAGCTTCAAAATCAGGAAGTATAAGTCCTCATGTTTTATTTTTCTTTTTTAAAATGGTTTTAGCAATTTGAGGCCTCTTTCCCTTGCAAATAAATTTGATAACTAGCTTTTTCAAGACTGCAATGTAGGTTGTTGGAATTTTGATTGGAATTGCAATGGATGTGTAGATGAGATTGGATAGAATTGACATCTTAACAACATTTAGCCTTCCTATCCATGAACACAGAATATTTTTCCATCTTTTTAGGTCCTCTTCTATTTCTTTTAGTAAAGTTATGTAATTTTCTATGTATAGGTCTTTTACATCCTGGATTAAGTTTATTCCTATGTACTTGATTTTTTTAGTTGCTGTTGAGAATGGAATCTTTTTCTTGAGTGTCTCTTCGCTTAGGTCATTTCTGGTATATAGGAACATTACTGATTTATATGCATTAATCTTCTGTCTTGCTACTTTGCTAAATTTGTTTATTAGCTCAAGTAGCTGTGTTGTCAATTTCTCAGGGTTTTCCAAATATAAGATCATATCATCTGTAAATAATGACAGTTTTACTTCTTTTCCAATTTGGATGCCTTTTATTTCTTTGCTTTGCCAGATTGCTCTGGCTAGTACTACTAGCACAATGTTCAATAATAATGGTGACAGTGGGCATCCTTGTCTCATTCCTGATCTTAGAGGGGAGGCTTTCAGTCTCTTGCAATTGAGTTTTATGCTGGCTATGGGTTTTCATATATGCCCTTTTTCATATTGAGGAAGTTTCCTTCATTTCCTACCTTTTGAAGTGTTTTTATCAAAAAAGGATGCTGGATTTGTCAAATGCTTATTCAGCATCTATTGAGATGATCATTTGATTTTTACCTTTTCATTTGTTAATGTGTTGCATTACATTGATTGATTTTCTTATGTTGAACCATCCTTGCATGCCTGGAATGAACTCCACTTGGTCATGTTGTATGATTTTTTTTAACATGTCTTTGGATTCAATTTGCAAGTATTTTGTTGGGAATTTTGTGTCTATATTCATAAGGGAGATTGGCCTGTAGTTTTCCTTTCTGTAGCATCTTTACCTGGTTTTGGTATTAGAGTGATGTTAGCTTCATACAATAAGTTAGGTAGTGTTCCATTTTCTTCAATTTTTTGAAAGAGTTTAAGATTAGTGTCAGTTCTTTTTGGTAGAATTCCCCTGTGAAGCCATCTGGCCTGGGCATTTATTTGTGGAAAGCTTTTTCATGACTGATTGGATCTCTTTGCTTGTGATTGGTTTGTTGAGGTCTTCTATTTCTTCTCTAGACAGTCTATGTTGCTCTTGTGTTTCCAAGAAATTTTCCATTTCCTCTACGTTATCTTGTTTGCTGGCATACAGTTGTTCATATTATCCTCTTATGATTTTTTCAATTTCTTCAGGACCTCTGTTAGCTGGGAGGGCATGTGGCTGGCATCTGCTCCAGAGTTCTGGTTTCAAAATGGTTTTCTCCCAGGATGTTCCTCTCTAGGCTACAGTTCCTCAAAAATGTCACTATTAGTTGCTCTTGGGGTGTTTGTCCTCTCTTAGCATCTCCGGAGCAAAAGTCTGCTTTCAATGGCCATTTTCAAATTGTCTCTTATCTGCAGCTCCTCTCTCAGCTCTTGTGCATTCTTCAAAGTGTCCCTCTTGGCTGTAGCAAGCTCGCTTCTGTCTGAGCTTTTATAGGGCTCCAGTGATCTTATCAAGGCCCATGTTGAATGGGAGGGGCCACACCTCCATGGAAACTATCCAATCAGAAACATCACTCACAACTGCGTGGGTCACATCTCCATGGAAACACTCAAAGAATCACAGTCTAATCAACACTGATAGTCTGCCCACACAAGATTACATCAAAGATAATGGCATTTTGGGGCATATAATACATTCAAACCAGCACATTCCACCCCCTGGACCCCAAAATGACATGATCTATCCTTATACGAAATACATTCATCCCATCACATATCACAGGAACTTAAATTATTTCAGTAACAGTAGTTAAGTACAAAATCCCATCAAAATCAGTTACAGGCATGGTCTGTCCTAATACAAAATTCCCGTGTACCTATGGACCTGTGAAACTTAGAAAAAGTTATCTGCTTCCAATATACAAGGGAGGAACATTCGTAGGATAAACATTCCCATTGCCATAAGGAGACACTGAAAGGAAAACAGGGTTCACAGGACCAGAACATTTTCTAAAACCCACAGGGCAAACTCCATTAGATTTCAAAGTGTGAGAGACATTCACAGAATGACATTTTATCCTTGGGGCTTCAGAGAGCTGGAGTCTAACCCTTCCTAAGGGCCTTTGCAGCAGCCATTTTCTCTCCATACACTGGGGTGAGTATTCCAGCATATCCACACATTGAGGAGACCACCTTCTTGGCCCCAACCTCCTCAAACATTGGGGCAGCATCTGGGTTTCCTTCCATCTCTGGGGCACACATTCAACCCCTTCAGAACAGAGGGATGGCAGCCAGGCTCTCCCCAATTCCATGAGAATGTGCTCCACCCTCTTGGGGGCTTGGAGTGGCAGAACTTTTCCTGAGCATCAAGGCAGAAGGTCTGCCCCCAACCTCTGGGGCAAACTCACCCTTTCCATGCATGTGGGCCACTCTGCTCTCTCAGCCCAAGGCCTGTTGACTCCAGACTTCAACCTCCATGGCTCTGTCTTTGAAGAAGTTTTTCCTTCAATTTGTTCCTTGTCTTGTCTCCTCCAATTCAGACTGGCAACAGCTCCATCTGTAAAGATCCCACAAAAATTCTGTTGGCTTCACATGGAGCACACAGGGGTCAAAGCCATCAGACAATAGGATTTTCCACAAATCCTTTCTGCTTAACTCCATCTCCAATTTTGGCTTGTACTGTAATGGCGGTTGGGTTCCGTGTTTGTTTAAATCCTCACATTGGGCTATAGCTTCTGGGGTTCCACTCCCTGGAAACCTGGAATTTTCCAAATCATCAGATTCTGGTTTCTTTAAACCCAAGAGTTCAATTCTAAGTTTATCTCCCTCTGCTCACATTTTACTATAAGCTGCAAGGAAAAGCCAGGGTACATCCTCCACACGTAGTCTGGAGATCTCCTCAGCTAAGTATTCTAGGTTGTTGCTTTCAAATTCTGCCTTCCGTCTGACACCAAGGCACAATTTTGCCAAATTCTCTGCCACTTTAAAACAAGGATTGCCTTCCTTCCAGTTTGCAACAACATATTCATCATTTCGCTCAAGTCCTCATCAGAAGTATCTTTAGAGTCCACATTTCCACAGTCTCTACAAAGCAGTTTAGGCCTTTTCTATCAAGCTCCTCACAGCTCTTCCAGAATCTTCCCCTTATCCATTTAAAAAGCTATTCCAACATGTTTGGTATTTGCAATCTCAGCAGCACCAGCACCCCAGTTCTCTGGTACCAAAATCTGTTCTGGTTTGCTAATGCTGCCAGAATGAAAAACACCAGAAATGGATTGGCTTTTATAAAGGGGGTTTATTTGACTACACAGTTAAAGTCTTAAGGCCATAAAGTGTCGAAGGTAACACAGCAACAATCAGATACTTTCACTGTAGGATGGCCAGTGGTGTCCAGAAAACATCTGTTAGCTGGGAAGGCATGTGGCTGGCATCTGCTCCAGAGTTCTGGTTTCAAAATGGTTTTCTCCTAGGATGTTCCTCTCTAGGATACAGTTCCTCAAAAATGTCACTTTTAGTTGCTCTCGGGGCATTTGTCCTCTCTTAGCTTTTCTGGAGCAAAAGTCTGCTTTCAACAGCCATCTTCAAACTGTCTCTTATCTGCAGCTCCTCTCTCAGCTTTTGTGCATTCTTCAAAGTGTCCCTCTTGGCTGTAGCAAGCTCGCTTCTTCTGTCTGAGCTTTTATAGGGCTCCAGTAAACTAATCAAGGCCCATGCTGAATGGGTGGGGCCACACCTCCATGGAAACTAATCAGAGACATCACCCACAGTTCAGTGGGTTGCATCTCCATGGAAACACTCAAAGAATCACAATCTAATCAACACTGATACATCTGCTGACACAAGATTATGTCAAAGATAATGGCATTTTGGGGGACATAATACATTCAAACCAGCACAGTACCCACTTGTTAATGACTTACTTGGACACTTTATGGCCTTAATACTGTAACTCTGTAACTGAATAAACTCCCTTTTATAAAAGCCAATCCATTTCTGGTGTTTTGCATTCCAGTAGCGTAGCAAACTAGAACAGATTTTGGTACCAGAAGTGGGGTGCTGGTGCCCCTGAGTTTGCAAATACCAAACATGTTGGAATGGCTTTTTAAATGGATAAAGGGAAGATTCTGGAAGAGTTGCGAGGAACTTGATAGAAAAGGCCTAAACTGCTTTGTAGAGACTGTTTGTGGAAATGTGGACTGTAAAGATACTTCTGATGAGGCCTTGAGCAGAAATGATGAATGTGTTGTTGCAAACTGGAAGGAAGGCAATCCTTGTTTTAAAGTGGCAGAGAATTTGGCAAAATTGAGTCCTGATGTCAGATGGAGGGAAGAATTTGAAGGCAATGAGCTGGATACTTGGCTGCTGAGATTTCAAAAGTAAAAGTTTTAGATATAGCATGGCTTCTCCTTGCAGCTTATAGTAAAATGCAAGAAGACAGAGATGGGCTGAGAACTGAACTGTTGGTTTCAAAGAAACCAGAAATTGATGACCTGGAAAACTCTGAGCTTCTAGTGGGGGGAAACCCCAGAAGTTACAGCCCCATGTGAAGATTTAACCAAACATGGAACCCAAACACCATTTCAGTACAAGCCAAGATCGGAAATGGAGTTATCCAGAAAAGATTTGTGGAAAGTCCTGTTGTCTGATGGCTTTGACCCCTGTGTGCTTCAGGTGAAGCCAACAGAGATTTTGTGAGATCTTTATAGATAGAGCTGCTTCTGTTCTGGACTGGAGGAGACAGACAAGAAATAAATTGAAGAAAAAATTTCTTCAAAGACAGAGCCATGGAGGTTGAAGTCTGGAGTCAAGAGGTCTGAGGCTGTGAGAGCAGAGTGACCCACATGCATGGAAAGGGTGAGTTGGCCTCAGAGTTCAAGAGTGGGCCTTCCACCTCAATGTTCAGGGAAAGTGTTGCCACCTCAGGCCTCAGAGAGGGTGAAGCATATTCCCAGCGGACTGAGGAGAGCCTGGCTGCCACCCTCCTGTTCTGAAGGGGTTGCGTGTGGGCACTGGAGATGGAAGAGGATCCAAGTGCTGCCCCAATGTTTGAGGAGGGTGGGGCCGAGAAAGTGGTCTCCTCTATGTGTGGATATGTTGGAGCACTCAACCAGCATTTGGTGAGGAAAGGGCTGCTGCAAAGGCCCTTAAGAAGTGTTAGACTCCCACTCTCTCAGACCTCAAGGATGCAACATCATTCTGTAAATTACCCTCAGACTTTGAAATCTAATGGAGTTTTCCCTGTGGGTTTTAGGAATTGTTTTGGTCCCTTAAACCCTGTTTTCCTTTCAGTTTCTCCTTATGGCATTGGGAATGTTTATCATATGAATGTTCCTCCTTTGTATATTGGAATCAGATAACTTGTTCTAAGTTTCACATGTCCGCAGCCAGAGAGGAATCTTGCTTTTGGACAGACCACACCTGTAACTGATTTTGATGGGATCTTGTACTTAACTTTTGTTACTGAAATGATTTAAGTTTCTGTGATATTGTGATGGGATGAATGTATTTTGTATATGGAAAGATTCATGTCATTTTGGGGTCCAAGGGGTGGAATGTGTTGGTTTGGGTGTATTATGTCCCCCCAAACATCATTATCTTTGATGCAGTTGTGTGGGCAGATTTATTGGTGTTGATTGGATTGTGATTCTTTAACTGAGTGTTTCCATGGAGATGTGACCCATCCAACTGTAGGTGATAACTTCCATTGGATAATTTCCATGGAGGTGTGGCCCTGCCCATTCAGCATGGGCCTTGATTAGTTTACTGGAGCACTGTATAAGCTCAGACAGAAGGAGCGAGCTTGCTACAGCCAAGAAGGACACTTTGAAGAATGCACAGAAGCTGAGAGAGTAGCTGCAGATGAAAGACAGTTTGAAGACAACCATGGGAATCAGACTCTTGCTCCAGAAAGGCTAAGGGAGGGCAAACACCCCAGGAGTAACCAAGAGTGACATTTTTGAGGAGCTGTAGCTTAGATAGGAACATCCTGGGAGAAAGCCACTTTGAAACCAGAACTTTGGAGTAGACACCAGCCATGTGCTTCCCAGCTAACAGAGGTGTTCTGTACACCATTGGCCATCCTCCAGTGAAGGTACCCAATTGTCGATGACTTACCTTGGACACTTTATGGCCTTAAAACTGTAACTTTTTAAACAAATAACCTCCCTTTTATAAAAGCCAGTCCATTTCTGGTGTTTTGCATTCCAGCAGCATTAGCAAACTAGAACACCATCTTTTCCCCTTCTGGGACACCAGTGATTCTTATATTTGTGCACTTCATGTTGTCCATCATATCCCTGAGATCCATTTTGAATTTTTTGATTTTTTTCTCCATTCTTTCTTCTGTGCTTTCACTTTCCAACCTGCCCTCTTCCAGTTCACTTATTTTTTTCATCAGCTTCCTCTAATCTAGTACTGTGTGTATCAAGAATCTTTTTAATTTTATCAGCAGTTTCTTTTATTTCCATAAGATTGTCTATTTTTTATTTATTCTTGAAAATTGTTCTTTATGCTCTTCCAGGGTCTTCTTGATGTCCTTTATTTCTTCAGACATGGTATTGGTGTTTGTGATTCCTATTTGATTAATTTCTCCAAGTTCTCCATCTCCTCTGGTTTTTAAATTTGGGCATTTGGGTAATCCATATCTTCTGGTTTCTTCTTTTTTTTTAAATATTATTTTGAAATAATTTCAAACTTACAGGAACAGTTGCAAAAACAATATAAACCCCATACACAGAACTCCAGCTTACTCCAACCCCCCTCCTCCACTACCCCAATACACCAACTTTAACATCCTGTCACACCACCATTTCTTTCTTTCCCTCCCTCCTCCCTCCATCCCTATCATCCATAATCTATTGCTCTGTCTTCTGAACATATGAGAGCAGGCTGCACACATCCTTGAACAAACAGTATAGTTCACATATACATTTCCCATGAACAAGAACATTCTTTTATGCAATCCCATTAAGCGCAGCTAAGAAGTTCAAGAAATTCAACATTGATACAAAGCTTACATTCTATATTTCCTTTTTTTTTTTTTTCTTATGTCCCAGCTGTGTCTCTTTGAGCCTCCTTTCCTCCATCCTCAGATCCCGTCCAGGATCATCCTTGGCATTTAATTGTCATTAACTATTTAGACTGCCCCCCTTTTTTTTTTTTTTCAATTGTGGAAACATATATACAGCCTAAATCTTCCCATTCCAACCCCTCCCTAGCATTCCATTAGTGGGATTAATCACATTTAGAATGTTGCAATGCTATCATCTTCCCACCATCCTAGAAATTTCCCTTCACCCCAAACAGAAACCCTACACTCATTTCTTAACTCCCCATTGCCCCTTCCCCCACTTCTCGTAACCCATACTCTACTTTTCATCTCTATGGTCATATTCTCTGATACTTTCTTTGTGTTTACTGTGGGGCTTAAATTTAACATCTTGAATCTATAACAATTTGTTTTTCTTCGATACCAACTTAACTTCAATAGGACACATAAACTATGTTCCTTTACTCCTCCATTCCCCCACCTTTATGTAGTTCTTGTCAAAAATTACATATTTTACTTTGAGTCCAAAACCACTGATTTATCATTACAGTTTGTGTATTTTAGATCCTGTAGGAAGTAAATAGTGGAGTTATAAATCAAAAATGCAGTAGTATTGGTATTTATATTTACCATGTGATCTTTACTGGAAATCTTTCTTTCTTCATGTGGTTTCAGTCAATTGTTTAGTGTCTCTTCCTTTCAGTCTGCACAATTCCCTTTAGCATTTCTTATAGTACTGATCTGGTGATGAAGTCCCTCAGCTTTTGATTATCTGGGAATGTTTTCATCTCCCCCTCATTTTTACCTTCCAGGTGTTTGTGAATTTTCTAAGTCTCTGATGGTTATTGACTTCTATTTGTATTCTATTGTGGTCAGAGAATATGCTTCGAATAAATTCAGTATTTTAAAATTTATTGAGGCTTGTTTTATGTCCCAGCATATGGTCTATTCTGGAGAAAGATCTGTGATCACTAGAGAAGAATGTGTGTCCTGGTGATTTGGGAGGTAATGTTCTATATATGTCTGTTAAATTTCTCTATATCTCTCTCTCCTTTCTTTGTTCCTCCATCAGTAGGACTCCCTTTAGTGTCTAAACTAGGGCAGGTCTTTTATTAGCAAAATCTCTCAGCATTTGTTTGTCTGTGAAACATTTAAGGTCTCCCTCAAATTTGAAGGAGAGTTTTGCTGGATAAAGTATTCTTGGTTGGAAATTTTTCTCTCAGAATTTTAAATATGTCATGCCACTGCCTTCTTGCCTCCATGGTGGCTGCTGAGTAATCACTACTTAGTCTTATGTTGTTTCCTTTGTATGTGGTGACTTGTTTTTCTCTTGCTGCTTTCAGAACTTGCTCCTTCTCTTCAGTATTTGACAGTTTGATCAGAATATGTCTTGGAGTGGGTTTATTTGGATTTATTCTATTTGGAGTTCACTGGGCATTTATGCTTTGTGTATTTGTATTGTGTAGAAGGTTTGGGAAGTTTTCCCCAACAAGTTCTGTGAATACTTTTTCTAGACCTTTACCCTTCTCTTCCCCTTCTGGGACACCAATGAGTCTTAAAGTTGGACGTTTTATTTTATCTTTCATATTCCTGAGATCCATTTTGATTTTCTTTTTATTTTTTCCCCATTCTTTCTTTTGTTTTTTCATTTTTCATTCTGTGGTCCTTGAGGATGCTGAGTCATTGTTCAACTTCCTCTAATCTTGTACTATGAGTATCCAGAATCTTATTAATTTGGTTGACAGTGTCTTTTATTTCCATAAGATCATCTATTTTTTTATTTACTCTTGCAATTTCTTCTTTATGCTCTTCTAGGGTCTTCTTTATATACTTTATGTCCTGTGCATTGCTCTTCTTCATGTCCTTTATATCCTGTGCCATGCTCTCATTGTTTGTCTTTAGTTCTTTGATTAATTGCACCAAGTACTGTGTCTCTTCTGATCTTTTGATTTGGGTTTTTGGGTTTGGGTTATCCATATCATCTGGTTTTTTCATATGCTTTAAAATTTTCTGTTGTTTCTGGCCTCTTTGCATTTCCTTTGCTTGATAGGGTTCTTTCAGGACATGATAAATACCAATCTCTAATTTGTCAGTCTACAGCTTGGTGGAGTACACTTTCTCTAACCAGTGGATGGCATCTGCAAATCACCTATTCCTCTCAAGTCAGTTGTCCCCAACTTTGTCTTTGTGGTGTGTGGGAATCTGATTCTTGTGGGGTTCAATTGGTGCACTAAGTTTGAGTGTGTTGTTGGTGCTGTCCATCTTGAATGTGGGGCATGTGTCTGAGTGGTTAGGGAAACAGGGCAGCTTTAATATCCAAACCTCCCAGGTGTTCCCAGAGATTTAAGGCTGTTGCAAGAGTCTCAGTCTTCATTTCAGTCTTGCCACAGATTGTTTCTGCCACTGACTCACAAGTCCTTGGTATTGTCGTAGGGTCCCTGGGCTTTCCGAGCGGGTCCCCTTCTCAGCCATGCTCTTCCAAGACCTCTGCTAAGAGAAGGCTGTGCCACATCACAAGTGCATGCCAGCCCTCCAGGGAATCCCTGGGCTGCCAGGCCATGCAGGGGTGTTCCCAGCCTGCATGAATGGGCATGTTAATTTCCCCCTTTTCACACAGCTCCACTTTCCAAGCTCTGGGACAGTTAGCTGTGGGTGCACTAAAGGCCGCTGTCCATGGCTAATATTGTGATGTGTGCGTGGTGCTGCGGGAAACACTCCCTGTCACACCGGGACCCTTGGCACGGCTCTGGGCTATGGCTCTGGTCCTGGGCAGGAGCGTCCCCAGCCCGCCGAGAAGATAGCTGCAAGGGGTGTGGTTTCTTTCTCCTTTTGCCTCCCCTCTGCTCCCCTGGCCCCAAGACAATCAGCAGTGGGTGTGGGAAGGGCTTTCCTCCATGCCAGACACCGAGGTGTTGGCACAGCCTGCTCCTGCCACGCTTCACTGCGCAATTCTTGCCACCATTTCTGCAGCTGCTCCCGGGTTTTTTTTTAAGAAGAACTAGTCCATCTCCAAATGCCAACCCATGGTTTCCCCACACTGCAGAATGGCCGCCAGACTTTCAGCCAGCTCACTCACTCATTTCAGAACACAGATTCCTGGTTTCACCAAGTGCACAGTCCCTGTGGATTTAGCCGACCTCGTCCAGTGGGTGCACCACTGGAACTGGTGTTCTGGGTGACTTTCTGGTTTTTATCTAGTATTTTTCACGGAGGTGTTTTTTTGCCCTGTCTCTCCTAGCTGCCATCTTAGGTTCTCCTCAGATTTGCTTTTTAAAGTAATCATCTTCCAGTTGCACTTGGGCATCATCTTCTCTAACCTCTCTCCTTCCAAATCACCAAAGCTGGTGAATTGGGATATAGGAAGATTTTTCTACTGTTTTTTATCCCCCGCCTCCCAGCCCTGGTCCCCTCTCATTTATGTTTTGCCCACTTAAAAAATAAACAAACACTTTCACTTCCCCTTCCTCTGGTAACCTCTAAATCCTTTCTATCTCTTCAAGTATGCTGTTTCTGATCATCTCATAAGTGACATCATACAATTTTTGTAATTATGTGTCTTGCTTGTTTCCCTGAGCATGTTTTCAAGATTCTTCCATGTTGCAGCATGTCTCATAACTTCATGTTGTCTTATGGTTGAATAATATTCCTTTGTGTGTATGTACCACATTATGTTTGTCCATTCATTTGTTGAATGGATAAACATTTGCATTTTTTCCAGCTGTTGACTATTGTAAATAATGCTACTCATTGAGAACAGGGTTGCAAACAGATACTTGTACATTAATGTTTAGAGCAGCATTATTCTCAATAGCCAAAAATTCACTTTTTATAGGGAAATTTATTCCTGATTTTATATTTTCTATTCTCAAATAGAAGTTTTGTTTCCATGCCTGGTAGAGGGGAAGGAAAAATAAGAATTATAAAGGCACATGTGTATGTCAACTGCTTTGGGCTATCAGACATGCATAGAAATTAATGATTAATTAGAACTTTGCTTAATCAATTTATTAATATGTATGCTTAAAATGATACCTTACTTATAAATGAATGTATAGTTTATTAACATGTACATACTATTTGAGAAAATATTTTGTAGCCTTAGTAAAAATAATAGCTAACATTTTTGAGCTCCTATTGTTAGCCACTTTTGGTCTCTTGATGTGACTATAAAAAAAACTAACCAGTTGGTCCAAGATCACACAAACTCTAGCATTTAAGAGTAACCAGAGGGTTCATAGGACTAGAAATAGCTTTGGTTAGATATAATGTCTGCCCTCCATGATTTGTAACCCAGACAATGATATGAAGGAAAAATTCAACATGTTTTAGAAAACACACTGAGTAAATTGTGTGGACACACCAGTGTTTGTGCCTGATGAGAGTAGAACATCCCTTTCCTCATCCACTTCCAAGCCTTTCTTTGTGCACACAGCGGGTATAATGGAGACAGTGTGGAGCTTTGAATCCCATGGATACGGAAGCTGTTTTCACATGGTGTTAAAAATCAATACAGTGATACAGTTTTCCCCATTTCTCCCTACATCCTGCATGGTGCTGCTAAACCGATTCCTCCTTTCATACCAGTGTCTTATCAAAAATTCTCTCTTCCTCTCTCATTTCCTTACTTTCCTTCCTTTTTTCTTTTTTATGAGCATTTACTGATCCAAACGCAACCTCTGTAAAACTTTATTGATTTGCATAATCTCACACTACTTATTTAAACTGATTTTTCAGTATGTCCCACTCATGATGTCCCATCTACTTGTGCACATCTCTTTGTTATCCTGCAGGCATGCCAACAGCACTGCCTTGTTGCATTTGTACGTCCTGTCCTACAGGGAGACCTCAAGGCAGAGTTGAAGTCTCTTCCTATGGATAGTTTTTATGGGCCTCTCACCCCTCTGAAATTCTGTAGCCACACAAAATTCAATAGCCTTTATTCTTCGCTCTTTGGTTAATCTCAAGTCCTTGTAATCTTGCTAAGGTTAATAATAATTTTTACTTTTGAACATTCACCAGTATTGGGCACACAGTTATAGAGGCTGCTTAATAAATGCATGCTGATTGATTTTGAGTGTCTAATTTATCTCTGTAATTTGGGCACTTTAGATTGTTTATACAGGTATGCTGGTGTTACCTTAAGTGGTAGAAATTTAATATACAATATCTATTTATTAAACTTTACAATATCCCAGGCACTGTTCTTGGTGCTGAGAACAGAATGGTTAACAGAAGAGGATATATGGAGTATAGGGACAGCTCTCCAATCTAGGCTCGTGAAGAATAAGTGCAGTCCACAGAGCCAAGCCACAGTAATTGTATGAGACTAGAAATTGATTGAGGTACTGTGACGGCAGATCATTTTGTTGCTCCCTACTAAACAGGTGTCTGAATGTGATTAATCACTTTCTTGACTCCATAGACACCTTCTTATTCCCGATTTGTGTATTTTTCACCTCTTGTCTCATAATTTGTGGTGCATGCTGGCTTCTTTGAGTACTTCCTTTTTTATTTTTTTTATTTTTTATTTTTTTGTCTTCCCACAAAATTCAATGGAGAGAACACGAGTTCAAGTTAGCTGTTACTTTCCCTGTCGGTCAGAGTGCCCCTTCATGGACCCTGTTGTGGAGCGCTGGCAGCCTGGACAGGCAGCTCCTGGGCCTGGCATCTCCTTTGATCAACCTGTGACCAAGGCAGTAGGGTCACTTAGTAAGTTTCCTCTCTAGTCCCTGAGATATTAGTGTCACTCCCCAAAAAAAGAAGGAAGTTACCCTGAAGGCAGCTTGGTTCACTTTAGTAAAATCTGAATATCCAGTATCTAGAAAAGTGCCTAGACCATATTAAGTATACACTGTGAATGAAATTAGCTCACTCACTAAACTGTCTCTGGAAGCAGTGTACAAATTTTCACCTTTTTGATAAATGTGACACTAACTTGATGAGAAATCAATTTTACAGTTTTATTTGAGAAAAAAGTTCCAATCTATATAAATTAAGGAAAAGCTTAAATATTCTGAGATAATACTTCATTGGTTCTCATTAGACCAGATTGCATTTGTCAAATTTGCTGTAAGTCAATAGTTAATATTATTAAAAGTTCCTTAAATTTTATTAAACAATCTGCAGAAAAAAATGAAACGAGCCTTTATTTCTGAGGTGCTGAATATTCTGGATTCATTTATTTCACCATTTCTCCTCTCACATTTGATTCTGAATTCACTCAAATATTTTATTACAGGCTTAGACATTTTTCCCCATAATAAAAATTATGATCTTATTGATTGCCCATGAAATGATAGCTTTTCTCAAGAATATTTATAAGATTTCTTGACCTTACATGCAAAGTTTTGATCACCTCCATAAATGTTTCTGTTATATAACCAAGGCAATAAATACAATTTCAAACACAGGCAAGGATTTTATCATGTTTGCCTTGTACAGGCTAAAATGTGAATATTGAAAAAAGCACAGTTCACAAATTATTTTTCAGTTCCAGTTAATGTTTTTGTCTCACTCTCAGCTGGGTAAATTCTCATTCACTTTAAAGTCTTTCTTAAAAGTGTCACATCAGCCTTGGTTGCAGTCTGCCCTGCTCATTTCCGTTGGATTCCTGCCCCTTTCAACAACCTGTGCTCCTTTACATTCTTTAGGGACTATTCCCCAAATCATTTGCCTCTCCAGACAACTGGATCCTTCAGTAGCTGCACTACCTTCATTCTTTAAGTCTTTTTTTAAATTTTTATTTATTTTTTTAAGAATAGTATCATGGAACCAAGGACTCAAGAGAGTTTCCTATTTTTCTTTGCCATGAATATGCATTGAGAAATATGTTAGTACACAGACCTAATAGGTTTGTTGATACATGCCTCCTTAGCAGCTTGCATATTTCAAGAGCATTTTTGATATGATATTAGCAGTGAACTGGAAATAAAATATATTAAAGCATAAATGAGCATAAAATCAACACCTGCCAATAGCAGGAAGGTTGAAGCTGGAGAAAATATTCAAAGGGCCTTAATCTATATGTATGAAAACACAGACTCAGGTCACCAGAAGTTTCTACAACATTCGGAGAACATGGAAAAGTTCTATTATTAACATGCAACAGATCAAACTCTGATGCTTCTATCAGGTATATTTGATGAAAACATAGTTCTTGAAACCCTGAATCAGAGAGGAGTCTTTTGCCGCTTAGAGGTGGCTTAAAATAGAAAAGGTTAGTAAAATGCATCATGGCTGATTTGTCATTGTCCCATATTTATTAGCATAATAAAAAAAAGATGATAAAGTGGTTATTCCCAAAAACATCTGATTCTAAATAATTTTAGAAATAGGTTTGAGAAAATTAAGCTTCTTGAGCAACAGAAAATTAAATAGAACATTGCATTAAAGAGAGCATTGATTGTTGTTTTGATGGGGAAGTCCCTGAGTAATGGGTTTTATAAAGCAAAGATGATAGAAGTGAGCACATAGTACAGGAATATATACACTACACCTTCTTTTATTTTAAATTTTTTCATTAGAGAAGGGGGTTTACAGAACAAGCATGTATAAAATACAGGATTCCCTTATACCACCCCACCACCATCACCTTGCATTGGTGTAAAACATTTGTTACAGTGGATGATAGCACATTTTCATGATTATGCTGTTAATTAATGTGTATGATTAACTTGGGGTTCACTGTGTGGTGTAGCTCCATTGATTTTGTTTTAATTTTTATTCTTTTACCATATATACAATCTAGTATTTCCCCTTTAAATCATATTTGATACATATTTCAATACTGTTAATTGCATTCACAATGTTGTGTCACCATCACCACCATCCATTACCAAAATATTTCCATCATTCCAAATAGGAATCCTGTACATTTAAAGTCTTAACTTCCATTCCCTATCCCCACATTATCCCCTGGTAACCTATATTCTAGATTATGATTTTATGAGTTTGCTTATCCTAATTGTTTCAAATCAGTGAGATCATACAATACTTGTCCTTTTTTGTCTGCCTTATTTCTCTCAACATGATGTCTTCAAGTTTCATCCATGCTGCCGCACATATCAGGATTTCATTCCTTTTTACACATTCCATTGTGTGTATATACATTTTACTTATCCATTCGTCAGTTGATGGACACTTGGGTTACTTCCATCTTCTGGCAATTGTGAATAATGCTGCTATGTACATTGATGGGTGAAAATATCTGTTTGAGCCCTTACTTTCAATTCTTTTGGCTTTATACCTAGCATAAAGACTGGGGATTGCCAGGTCATATGGTAATTCATACTGAGCTTTCTGAGGAACTGCCAGAATGTCTTCCACAGCAGCTGCACTGTTTTACATTGCCACCAGCAATGAATGAGTGTTCCTATTTCTCTGCAACCTCTCCATTTAATTTATTTTCCATATTTTAAGATTAGCATCCATTCTAATGATTATGAAATGGTATCTCATTGTGGTTTTCATATGCATATCCTTGGTGGCTAATGATGATGAGCATGTTTTCAAGTGCTTTCTGGCCATTTGTATATATATTTTTTTCATTTTTATACTTTATCAAAAAATTAAAAAAAAAAACATTTCAAGCAAAACAAAGCAAAGGAATAAGAAAAACAAATACAATAAAATAACTACATTGCTTCCAAGGTGTTCCTACCATACCCCAAGAAAATTAACAAACCATAGTCATTCCTGAGCATTCCCATATCACTAAGATTACTCTCCATATCTTATCTTTTCTTATTATTGTTCCCCCTTCACTAGTTGCTATCACTAGGTCCCCTACATTCTACAATATAAAACAGTTATTTTACATTTTTCACAGATTTCACGTTAGTGGTAACATACAATCTCTTGTTTGTGCTGGCTTATTTCACTCAGCACTATGTCTTCAAGGTTCATCTGTGTTGTCATATGTTTCATGACCTTGTTCCTTCTTACTGCTGCATAGTATTCCATCATGTGTATATACCACATTTTGTTAATCCACTCATCTGTTGAAGAACATTTGGATTGTCTCCATTTCTTGGCAGTTGTGAATATTGCTGCTATGAACATTGGTGTGCAAATATCTGTTCATGTCACTGCTTTCAGACTTTCTGGGTATACACCATGAAGTGAAATTGCTGGATCATAGCGTAATTCAATATCTAGTTTCCTAAGGAACCACCAGACTGCCCTCCAGAATGGCTGTACTGTTATACAGTCCCACCAGCAATGAATAAAAGTTCCAGTTTCACCACATCCTCTCCAATGTTTGTAGTTTCCTGTTTGTTTAATGGCAGCCATTCTAATTGGTGTGACATATTTCATTATACTCTTAATTTGCATCTCCCTAATAGCTAGTGAAGATAAACATTTTTTTCAGTGTTTTTTAGCCATTTGTATTTCTTCCTCAGAGAAATGTCTTTTCATATCTTTTGCCTATTTTATAACTTGGTTGGCTGTACTATTGTCATTGAGTTGTAGACTTTATATGTGCAAGATAGCAGTCTTTTTCATATATATGGCTTCCAAATATTTTTTCCTATTGGATTGGCTGCCTCTTCACCTTTTTGACAAATTCCTTTGAGGTACAGAAGCTTTTAATTTTGAGGGGTTCCCACTTATCTATTTTTTCTTTTGTTGCTTGTGTTTGGGTGTAAGGTCTAAGAAGCAACCTCCTAATACAAGATCTGAAGATGTTTCCCCACATTATCTTATAGGAGTTTTATGGTATTGTCTCTTATATTGAGGTCTTTGATCCACTTTGAATTAATTTTTGTATAGGGTGTGAGGTAGGGGTCCTCTTTCATTCTTTTGGATATGGATATCCAGTTCTCCCAGCCCTATTTGTTGAAGATACTGTTAGGTCCCAGTTTGGGGGCCTTATCAAAGATAAGTTGACCATAGATCTGGGGGTCTATCTCTGAATTCTCAATTCAATTCCATTGATAAATATGTCTATCTTTGTGCCAGTATCATGCTGTTTTGACTACTGTGGTTTTATAGAAAACTTCAGTCAGGAAGTGTAAGACCTCTCATTTCACATTACTTTTTTAGAAAGTTTTTAGCAATTTGAGGCATCTTTCCCTTCCAAATAAATTTGATAAGTAGCTTTTCCAAGTCTGCAAAATAGGCTGTTGGAATTTTGATTGGAATTGCATTGAATCTGTAGATGAGTTTGGATAGAATTGACATCTTAACATTTAGCCTTCCTGTTCATGAACATGGAATATTTTTCCATCTTTTTAGGTCCCCTTCTATTTCTTTTAGTAAAGTTATGTAATTTTCTATGTATAGGTCTTTTACATCCTGGGTTAAGTTTATTCCTAGGTACTTGATTTTTTTAGTTGCTATTGAGAATGGTATCTTTTTATTGAGTGTCTCTTCAGTTAGGTCATTACTAGTGTATAGGAACATTACTATACACTAACACTATATGTAATAATGTATGTATTGTAATACATTATAAATACATATTAATGTATGTAATGTATGTATTGTAATACATACATAATGTATGTATAGTTATTACATAACATACGCATTAATCTTGTATCCCGCTACTTTGCTAAATATATTTATTAGCTTGAGCTGTGTCATCAATTTCTCAGGGTTTTCCACATATAAGATCATATCATCTGCAAATAATGACAGTTTTACTTCTTCCTTTCCAATTTGGATGCCTTTTATTTCTTTGTCTTTCCGGATTGCCCTGGCTAGCACTTCCAGCATGATGTTGAATAGTGGTGACAGCGGGCATCCTTGTCTCATTCCTGATCTTAGAGGGAAGGCTTTCAGTCTCTCACCATTGAGTACTATGCTGGCTGTGGGTTTTTCATGTATGCTGTTTATCATATTGAGGAAGTTTCCTTCAACTCCTACCTTTTGAGGTGTTTTTATCAGAAAAGGATGTTGGATTTTGTCGAGTACTTTTTCAGCATCTATTGAGATGTTCATTTGTTTTCTCCCTTTTGATTTGTTACTGTGTTGTTTTACTTTGATTAATTTTCTTATGTTGAACCACCCTTGCATACCTGGAATGAACTCCACTTGGTCATGTTGTATGATTTTTTTAATGTGTCTTTGGATTTGTTTTGCAAGTATTTTGTTGAGATTTTTTGCTTCTATATTCATGAGAGAAATTGGCCTGCAGTTTCCCTTTTTTGTAGCATCTTTGCCTGGTTTTTGTATTAGAGTGATGTTAGCTTCATAAAATGAAATAGGTAGTGTTCCAGTTTCTTCAGTGTTTTGAAAGAATTTAAGTAAGATTGGTGTCAATTATTTTTGGAAAGTTTGGATGAATTCCCCAGTGAAGCCATCTGGCCCTGGGCTTTTATTTGTGGGAAGCTTTTGATGACTGATTGGATCTCTTTGCTTGTGATTGGTTGGTTGAGGTCTTCTGTTTCTTCTTGGGTCAGTATAAGTTGTTCATGTGTTTCCAGAAAATTGTCCATTTCCTCTACATTATCTAGTTTGTTGGAATACAGTTGTTCATAGTACCCTCTTAGGAGTTTTTTTTTTTTCATTTCTTCAGGATCTGCAGTAATGTCCTCTCTCTCATTTATTATTTTGTTTATTTGGGTCCTCTCTCTTTTTAATTTTGTTGATCTAGCTACAGGCTTGTCCATCTTGATGCTCTTCTCAAAGAACCAACTTTTGGTTTATTTATTCTGTTGTTTTTTTGTTTTGTTTTGTTTTGTTTTTGTTCTCTATATCATTTATTTCTTTTCTTCTACTTGGTTTAGGATTGATTTTCTGTTCAATTTCTAGCTTCTTCAGTTGTTCCATTAGTTCTTTGATTTTAGCTCTTTCTTCCTTCTTAATGTAGGCATTTAGAGCAATAATTTCCCCCTCAACAACACCTTCACTGCATCTCATGAGTTTTGATACCTTGTGTTCTCATTTTCATTTGCCTCTTAATATTTAGCAATTTCTCTTGCAATTTCATCTTTAACCCACTGATTATTTAGGAGTGTTGTTTAACCTCCAGATATTTGTGAATGTTTTAGGTCTTTGATGGTTTTTAACTTCTAATTGCATTCCATTGTGATTAGAGAATGTGCTTTGAATAATTTCAATCTTTTTAAATTTATTGAGGCTTGTTTTATGCCTCAGCATATGATGTGTCCTGGAGAAAGTTCCATGAGCACTAGAGAAGAATGTATATCCTGGTGATTTGGGATGTAGTGCTCTATATATGTCTGTTAATTCAAATTCATTTATCACATTGTTTAGTTTTTCAATTTCCATATTGGTCCTCGGCCTGATTGATATATCTATAGGAGAGAGTGAAATATTGAAGTTTCCCATGATTATTGTGGAAACGTCTACTGCTTCCTTCAGTTTTGCCGATGTCTGTCTCATGTACATTGGGGCACCCTGATTGGGTGCGTAGAAATCTTTGATTGCTATTTCTTCTTGTTGAATTGTCTCTTTTATTAGTATATAGTGCTCTTCTGTGTCTCTTATGACATCTTTGCAGTTAAAGTCTACTTATCTGAGATTAATATAGCTAGCCCTGCTTTCTTTTGGCTGTAGTTTGCATGGAATATTTTTTTCCATCCTTTCACTTTCAATTTCTCTGTGAGTCTGTGTCTAAGATGAGTCTCTTGTAAGCACCATATTGATGGTTCATATTTTTTAATCCATTCTGCCAATCTGTATCTTTTAATTGGGGAGTTTAATCCATTCAAAAACATTCAATGTTATTACTGTGAAGGCAGTTCTTGAATCAACCATCATATCCTTTGGTTTTATTTGTCAGATGTGTTTTTTTCCTTGCTCTATTTCCTTTAAGGTTTCCTTAATATAGCTCTTCAGTTCTGTGCCCTTCTCCAGAAGTCTTTCTCCTTTTTTATCTCAGCCAGTGGAGCTCCCTTTAGTATTTCTTGCAGGGCTCCCTTTAGTATCTCTTGTTGGCAAATTCTCTCAGCATTTGTTTGTGAAAATTTTAAGCTCTCCCTCAAATTTGAAGGAGAGCTTTGAGTATTCTCTATCTCTGGCATTCAACAGTTTTATTGTAACATGGTGCAGTGTAGCTGTATTTGAGTTTATATTATTTGGAGTCTGTTGAACATCTTGGATGTGTATGCTCATGTCTCTCTTTAAATCTGGGAAGTTTTCAGCCATTATTTCCTTGAAGTTCTCTCTTTTCCTTCTGGGACTCCCACAATGCATATTTGGTATGCTTGATGGTGTCCCAGATTCCTTAGACTCTGTTTACTTTTCTTCATTCTTTCCTCTTTCTTTTCCTCAGACAGTGTTCTAGTTTGCTAATGCTGCCGGAATTCAAAACACCAAAAATGGATTGGCTTTTATAAAGGGGGTTTATTTGGTTACAAAGTTACAGTCTTAAGGCCATAAAGTGTCCAAGGTAACATATCAGCAATCGGGTATCTTCACTGGAGGATGGCCAATGGTGTCCAGAAAACCTCTGTTAGCTGGGAAGGCACGTGGCTGGCGTCTGCTCCAAAGTTCTGGTTTCAAAATGGCTTTCTCCCAGGACGTTCCTCTCTAGGCTGCAGTTCCTCAAAAATGTCACTCTTAGTTGCTCGTAGGGCATTTTTCCCACAGCTTCTTTGGAGCAAAAGTCTGCTTTCAACGGCTGTCTTCAAACTGTCCCATCATCTGTAGCTCCTCTGTCAGTTCCTGTGCATTCTTCAAAGTGTCCCTCTTGGCTGTAGCTCCTCTCAAAAGTTCACTCTCAGCTCCACTGAGTTCCCTCTGCCTGTCAGCTCATTTATATGGCTCCACTGAACAACTTAGACCCACCCGGAATGGGTGGAGCAACACCTCCATGGAAATTATCCAATCAGAGTCATCACCCACAGCTGGGTGGGGCGCATTCCAAAGAAACACTCAAAGAATTACAATCTAATCAACACTGATAACATCTGCCCACACAAGATTACATCAAAGATAATGGTATTTGGGGGGACATAATACATTCAAACTGGCACAGACAGGATGGTTTCAATGATCTCATCTTCAAGTTCACTGATTCTTTCTTCTGCCAGCTCCAATCTGCTGTTGCCTTCTAGGGAATTTTTAATTTCTGTTATTGTGGTCTTCAACTCTTTTCATAATTTCCATCTCTCTACTTATATTCTCTGTGTTTATCTACTGTTTTTCTGATTTCCTTTAGTTCTTTACCTGTGTTTTCCTCTAGATCTTTTAACATATTTAAGACCCTTTTATTTTTTAAGCCTTTGAACTGTCCCAAGTCTGATCCTCCTCACTGTTGGTTTCTCAGCTTTAATCTTCTCCTTTGACTGGGCCATCACTTCCTGTTTCTTTGTATGTTTTGTCATCTTTTGTTGAAACCTGGATCAAAGTTCACAGCTTTTGCAAGTCCCTCCATGATCTGAATTTTCTTCATGCACAAATCAGTAGTGCTTTTCTTTTGGCTCATAAGCCTGGAATAAGAACTAGGAGACAAAGAAGTACCAGTTCTCTTAGTTTCTCTTAATGTAGGTTCCTACCTCTAAGGAGCCACAATATCTAAATATAAAAAATGCTTATGCCAGAACTGTGTAGTTGTGACTCAAGCTTGAAATGTGCATATCTGAAATAACTCTTGGACACTGAATCAGAAACAAATTAGTACCAATTTTCCTTACAATACTTCAAGATGGACCATATGGCTTTCCAGACCAAAGTATCAATTGCATGCCTACTCCAACTTGTGGAAAAAGCATCCTAATTATGCACTTAGTCCAGTCAAGCTTATAGATGACAAAATCTCCCCAAATTTGCATTTCAAGTACTTCAGGTATACATAGCAGCACATGGCCCATAAAGCACACTGGACTGCATGGCAGTCAGTGACTTTCTACTCCTCCCTTGAGCATTTTTAAGATCATTTTTAAAAGGCTTGTTTCAATATGTCCATATTTTTGTCGTCTTTGTTGTTTTCTGTATTTTTATCCTCTTCTTTTGAATGGGCCATCATTTCCTGCTTCTTTGTCTTGTACTCTTGTTGCACACTGTACATTTAAATATCTTAATATGTTAACTCTGTGATTTACTCCCTGGGATGTGTTTTTGTTTTTTTAAGCAGCTGATAAGACAGAGATTTTCTTGAGATTCAGCCCTCCTGTCAGGAAGGTCTGCCCAAGGTGAATGCTGTCTGCAGGGTTTTCCCTGTGTTTCTGGGCTTCCGCCTTGTCCTGGACTTTTTTCCTGTCTGTTTTCCAGGGACAAATCTCCCTCTCCAGAGTATTTGAAGCTGGCAGGCTTTTGTTCACCCCTGTAAGTTTTTACACTCCTTTCGTTGTCTTACACTTCTTTGGCCTTGAGTACAAATTCTGGAAGGAGGGTCATCCTGGGGAGGACTTTCCCAAGTCAGTCTTTCCCAGTCAAAACATGGCCAGGGATCTACAAAGAGGGCACAGACAAGCTCCAACATGCTTTGGGGAGGGGATCAAGAAGGGCACCAAGAGCTTCTCAGATGGCTCCCCAAAGCTGAGCTTTCCTGGCCTGCCCAGCGAATGTGGCCCTTCAGCTAACTATCCCCCACAGCCCTGAGGAAGCTCTGCAACTTGAAATCTGCACCACGTTCACCCATGTCCAGGGAGGGTTCAAATAATGGCCATCACTGCCTTTATCCAGGGTGGAGTTGAAACAATGGCTGTCCTCAGAGCCCAGAACCAGTGATCCAAATTTACTAACCAAAGGACGTGATTGACCATGCCCAACTGTATTCTTGTGTAAGGGGATTTTTAGGTTCCTTTCTGTCAACAACCTCTAGCCAGGGACTGGACCCCACAGTGGCGTGCAGTGAGAGTAGGGTGTGGGCACTGGTAGCCACTGGGCAGAGATAGCAATTTACAGTTCTTTACTGTGACTTGTCAGCCTCTTCTTCTCACCCTTCCCACGATATTGTCTAGTGTTCTTATGCCTTCTGGAGTTTCAAAATAGTTGTTTCAGACAGTTTCCGCCTGTTTGTTTGTTTTGGTTGAAGGACAGAGTCCTGGAGCCCCTTCCTACCCTGTCATCATCCCTGGAAGCCCCTCAGTACTTTCATTTTTTAAAAGTACACAGTTGAAGCTATCGGAATGGTTTTGATTCTCCATATTGTTTTGGTGGACAGATTTTCAAATTTATTTAGGAGGGTAATTAGTACAAATGCCTCAAAAAGATTAAGTTTAGCTAGTGGCCACTTTCCCTTTAGTATCAGGAGACCCTTACTCCTGACTCCTTTTCAGACTTGCTCTCATTTTTGGATGTTTTGTGTATGTATGTCCATGTGCTTCCACTCTAACCTCTGATACTTCTCACTGAGCAATGGGCAATCACTTTCACTTATGCCTGCTTGAGGATAAGAAACGAATCCTTGATTTCAGTGTTTAACCAGGCTGTTGCTTAAATGTTTTTTACCTTTTGAAACATCAGTTGCCTTTTGATAGACTGAAATTATTACTCAGACTTAACTACATATGAACCCACAGACATAAAAACAGTATCTTATGTACTAATTAGAACTCCTGAATCATTAGCTTAATTGTATGCTTAATGATCATGGGGCTTGAAAGTCATTTTAAGTTCTCTGAGGTCCTGTTTCTCAATCTGTAAACTGGAAATCAAAATATTATGTCCCACAGAGATTTTTATTGGAATAAGGTTGAGAAAAGACATTCCATGCAAATAGAGATACCAGCCAAGATGCCAAATCTCTTCAGCCTGCTAAGAGCTTACTTTTGCACTGAGACCAAAGGCCTTTATTATACTTCAATAATAAAAAAGCATGCAAGATTAAGAATATAAACAAGGCTTTATGTTATATTTATTTATTTTCCAGCTTGTACAAACTGGATGTAGAAGCATAAACATAGTACGTTTCTACCATCTTCAACAAAAATATAACCAATATGTACAATTATTGTATTAAAAATACAAAAGGGATACAGACTCCACCAATGTCTTTCTAAAAGACATACAGGTACAAGTAGTATCAAAAGTATGAGGAAATCACCAGTTAATTGTACATTCTGCACTTGACATCACAGAGTGAACTGAGATTAGCAGTCCTATGTTCTACAATTACTTAATGCTTAGATAACATTTGTGCAACTTGTGGTAGAGCTAGATTTCTGTCTTTCTATATGCATATGAGGTCCATAGCCTATATAATAAAACTGGCAAATAATGCATATTACATGTAAAATTACAAATGCATAATTGACAATGTAATATATAAGCAAGTAGACAAATGCCATGATACAGAAGAGAATTATTAAATAAAGCACTGACATTGTTTAATACAGTGAAAAAACACTGCAATTTGACTTTTAAAATTTGAAGCTATTTACGTTTATCTACTGATCAATATGATCAGCTGAATTTAATGGAAAAAAAATCCAAGACCAGCAGTTCCTCACATTTGAGTACTACTCTGATTGGCAGCCTTCACTTTTCCGGAGTCTGTGCAAAAACAACACAAAAATAGAGTGGAGGGGTCATTTCAGTCACTAGAAGGTTAATAGCAGCTGTGAGCAGGTGGTTGCTACACTCAGGCCTTCTCTACACGCAGTGTCCATAAAGCCACTCACAGGTTAGTCTTTGGTGACTAACCTGCCTTGCAAAGGCTGGCTGGCATATGTAACCAGATTTTTGATCTTTTATCATGTTAAAGACTTGCTGATTCCCTAATGCCAGTTCAGTAAAGGGAAGCTGTCTTGAAAGAGCAGTATTAACAACTGGCATTAGCTCCAACATCCCAAGCTGCTTTCACTGCAATGCTATCCAGTTATAAACGTTTCTCTTAGAAAAAAAAAAAAAAAAAAAAAAATCACCTATAACTCTAAATTAACAAAAATCAAAGAGACATAACTTAAAAATGGGGTTTGCCATCCATCTCAATGGAGCAGGACATGTCCTCAAATGACACTGTCCCATATTCCATAAGGCTCAGACACAGGACACGAGAGTCCTATTTCCCTCCCCTGGCCATGTGCAAACAGTTTGCAGAACCCCACCCACTGGGGAAGAAGTGGATGGGGTGTCTTGGTATTTATGTAATTGGCTAACATTTTATACTTCCAGGATAGGGCACTTCACGGGTGAGGCCAGAAGGGCACAGGAAGATGGCACCACAAACCAGGTCTTCCCTGCTTCTTAGTGCGGCCACACCCTGTCCGGCATATTTGGTTTTTTTAGAAACCCAGGCTGGCAACCCTATTTAAAGGTTCAAAATAATACTGTAATTCATTAAATGGATATAACATTTACTCTCTGAACACAATATTAAAAAAAGAAGAAACTGTAAACAAGTGGACAAGCACTGTACTAAGCATTTCATTGTTCTTCTTTGTCTTCCTTGGTGGGTTAAATGCCCAAGTAGTTCAATGGCTAGCTTTTCTCATTATCCCAATGAGACCAAGTGCTAGGACTGTACTGAAATCTAAAAGGAAGATTAAAAAAAAAAAATCCTTCCAGGCATTAAGAAGTGCAGCCAGAGTGAATCATCTTGTTGTGATGATCTTGGAATTTGGAATGATACTGTGTGACGTGGCAGGCAGCAACAGTGGGAGCTTGAAGACTGCTGCACTGTGCATTTCAAGCAACAAAGTCTGAAAAGTGCCAGGGCAATTTCTTCACAGTATTTCACATGCAAGGGGGAAAGGAAAAAGGAGAGAAGCCCCATGCTGCTTTTAAGGCAGGGAAGGAGGCAAACTGGTCCACCATCCTCAGAATTTGAGTTCCAGGGCTCCAATGCTAGGGACGTCTTCTTGTGCTCTCCTTTGAGGTGGCTCACTCTGGATCCAGAAAAGCTTGTGCCTCAAACAGCAGATACTTGTTCATCTTCTGCAAACACAACCGGGGAAGAAAGAAATCAATGAGAAAACAAGCCTTTTCTCAGGAAATATTTTTACTGACGTGCTAAATATAAATATAAAAATACCATAGCTATTCTTGTTAGTATAGTTCACTTAAAATCCTTTCTTCCCTCTAGGCAATAATTGGCAAGATTAAAAAAAGTTTAAAAAAGTATGTATGATGTACACCTTTAAATACATATATATATATATATATATATATATACACACACACACACACACACACAATATATTGCGTATTTACTGTAAGGGAAGTCAATAAATTCATTGACGTTATAAAACAGCAACATGCCATATTTTAAAACAATATACACTCATGCATAAATAGATCTAGAAAGATATATAACAAAATGTTAATAGTGGTTATCCCACGAGTGGCAGGATTATAGGTGATTTTCATTTATTTGGTTTTGCTTTTTTTTCTTATGATGACTTGTGTTATAAAACATCTCAAACTTAAAAAAGGATGAAGAGCATTGTCTCCCTTCCTTGTCCAAAATCCAGCATAAGGCAGACTTGTAAAAAGAAGGAAAAAAGGTACAGTCTCAAAATAGAGTAAGTATATTTCTTTAGCCGACTTCACTGGGAACTCATTAAAAGTGCAAATATAATGAAAACTTCAAATATCCATGTTTACAACTCAAGATGTTTCTAAAAATAGTACAACTTGTAAGATTTTTATTCTTTTCCTTAAAAAAAGGGTCACAGTAGTACTTCAATTCTAGTGGGAATTAGACAAGAAATTTCAACTATGTACACCCTTTATTACAAGTGACCCCATCTGCAATGTTTGTTATTTCTTAAGGCATCTGGAGGAGGGGCACACAAAGAAAGCAGTCAAAAGCTTTACCTCCAAGATTGGAACTGAGTATAAAATGTCCTTCACTCTGGTATATGGTTAGAGACACAGCTATGTACCCAGTGACCACAGTGTTAAGATAGAAATGCCTTAGAAAGGTTATGGCACCGTAGGTTAATATGCCTGACTTTAAGGGTTGAGGAATGCACATGTACCATCTTCCTCGGTGGAAAACCCTTGAGACTGGTACTGGGCAAGGCGTGGGTCTGCCTCATTCGGTTTGTGCCACTGCGGCTTGTTCACAGGCCTGCTGCTGCTGGCTGGATGCCCGTGTGGCTGCTGTGCAGAGGAAGGCCCAGGTGTCTCAGAGGGTCGGGCAACCATCCGCGATCTCTGAAGCGCCACGTTGTAGTCTGGAGGCTTCCTGGCTGGGTGAGAATGCCCTTCTGGGAAGTCAGTGATGGGGATTCCAATGTAGCCAGGAGGGGTGGGTGGGGGCTCTCGATACCTGCCCTCCTTTCGTGCTAGTGTAAAAACAATGTATTAGCCGTTAAAAAATTTGTGGAAGATGATTTCATGCCCGAAAGTTTCATTCAATAATTGTTCAATAGCAAGTTTAGGTTTAAACCAGCATACACACTGTAACATCAAATGTGATTTTGTGTAGTGTGGGGTGGGTATGGCAGCCAAAGGCATGGATGTTAACTAAACCAAAATAATCCTGATGGTTCTGTGTCTGTGGTGAAATAGTTGGTGAAAGAAGCTATTAGGCAGTTTAACCTTAAACTTTAAACAGACTACTTTAAAACTGGTCCTCAACTATAAAAAAATAATAAGGTTAACACTTAACCCTTGGGTTTACTGGAAGGATTAAGGTAGAAAGTACCCACTACCATGCCTGGAATACATTAATTTTGGTAAAAGTTCACTTTCTTCCTCTCTCCCTGCCCCAGAGATAATGTAGGCTATTCCATCTTTTATTGGGCATTTATATTTATCAGGCGAAGAATCTGTTCCACATTAGGTTCAGATCTCTGGATCAGACTTTGGAAAATAATGAATTAAAATAAATTTGGAAAAGTAGGACAAACAAGGGACACAAATTTTAAAAAACTCTAAAACTGAAAGCTAGGTATTTTCCTTAAAATTTTTTATTAATGTTCGTGACCTAGAACATGAAATCTGTAAAGGCAAGTAAAGCGGAAGTTTTATTTTATCAAATTTTCTAGACTCAACTATTAAGAACTAAATATATTCTCCCTTTATTTGCAAAAATTTTGAATATTAGTTTGTTAAAGATTAAAAAAAAAAAACTTATCTTTTTATTCCTGTTAGGAGGATATTAAACTTGACACTCACCCAAGACTATTTATATGGAAAAAAAAAAAATCACAATTTCCTTACTAATAAGAGATGTCTGTTAACAATTATACTCCAGAATTTTCCAAACCATATCCTGTAATATCTTCCTATCCTTCAATTATATAGACAATAAATATGCCATAGAAAACACAACCCATTAGGAGTGAGGGAACAGGAGAGCCTTTACAATAGAAACAGCAGCAGCACCTTTCAGTACTCATGACTACTCTAGCCCTTACTGTAAATGCTTTGCATAGATTTCTTCTATCCTCATATAACCCTATTAGGGAGAAATTATTAAGCTCATTTGACAGATGGGGAAATGGGTACCAGCTTAGTACTTTGTCCAGTTTACGAGGCTAGTACAGTGGCAAGATGAGGATTCAAATCCCAATCAGCCTCACTCCTCAGCTCCAGCTCTTGCTCATTACACTAGCAATTAGCCCCCTCCCCTTGTTCTACAGTGTGTGGGAAGAATTAGTTTGTTTAGCACAGGAATAATTTTTCTATATAACACAAATCAATGGAAGATTTTTAAATATGCAAAGTATAAAGTTCTAAACACATTCAAGGGAGCAAAATAGAATAATAAAACATTTCAATTATAAAATGTCTCAAATAAACAAAAATTCTTCCTCTCAGAAGAATGTGAATCCTTCCTGATAGTTTTCAGATTAAAAATCAAAATTAAGACTAGGTAATATCCATAGTGACAATCTACTGATCCTGATAGCTAAGATTTATTGAAAGTTTACTATGCTGGAACATATCTATATGTACCTGACCATAGAGGCTGTGCTCTTGACCACTGTTCACTTCAAAATCCTGAACGGGCTGCTAATTTGGAAGCAATGGACAAAATCAGGAAAAGAACCACAAACAAATAATTTTACTTTTGATATAAGTGATATTAAATCTATGATCCAGACATGCCAAAGCACTCACTCAGATTTTTAAACTTACCAATAAGCCCCTTTGCAGTACTTGGTGTCACAGCTATGTGAGCAGGCATGGGAACCAGTTTGGTTTCCTCTGTGGTCACGGATGCTATGCTACTGCTTTCAGCTTCAATTGAAACATCTTTCCCACCCCTTCGCTTTATTGTGCCTGTATCACCCTCTGAGTCCTCGCCCCAGTAACCCGTGGAAGATGCCCAGCTTGCCCGGGACTGGGCTTGTTCAAGGCTCTCTCTACTTTGATTCTGCCTGTTATACTTTGTGCTATGATCAGAAAACATAATTTGGTCCATATGGCTGCTTGTGGCCCATAAACCTGCAGGTTCCCCTGAATAATCAAAGTGAGTGTGCCCGAATGGAAGCGTTTCCCAGCTTCGCTGGTGCTGGATGGTTTGTATGTTATCATGGGAACCACTTGAGCACGAAGTCCAGCTCCCACGGCCACTGTCAGCAGCATCCAGGGAGGCCCGATCCCCCTGATCCTGGGAAAGTTCCTCCGTGCTTGGAGAAGAAATTACTGTAGCTGTAGCATATAAGCCCCGACTCTCAGGCATTGGTGCATAGGACCTAAATAGTCAAAAGAAATGAAAAAGAAAAAAAATTGCAAGATTGCTAACTAATAAACTTATAACAAAACCACAATGCCTTTTTTCCTGAGGCAGGTGGCTTGCTTTTTGCATCCCAGGAAGAGGAAGAAAGCTGGTGCATTGCATTATACTGGCCAGTTCTGCCATGTCCAGTTTTCCCCTCTTGTCATAAAATAAAGGAAAAAGAACAACTTGCTTATATAAGGGGCATTTTCCTTACAAGGTTAAGGATGGCTCAACATAATCTGATTATTTCAGGGAGGCAGCTCATACAAAGGAACTTGGATAAATCCTAAAAACACCTTCTGCTTCCAGCACAGAACAACTGTGTTCCAATAAAGAATAAACCTAATTGAAAAGCAATCTGCATAACAAAAATAGCATTGGTACTTAATCATCTGAAAATTGTGGAAGTTAGAACTGGGATGGGGGAAAAATTTCTCAGGCATCATGTAAAATAAATAGCAATATGCATCTGAAAAGAAAAGGACTTGGTTTTAGAAGAGATATAGAAGAAGGAATGTAAAAGAATATTAAAGAAAAGCCTCCTACCCCAAGCTATACTGATCAGGCTCAATCATGGTCCGCCGCTCCATCCTGCCCACCCCTAGGTTGGTTTCCACAATGCTGACAGAATGCCTCTGGCGCCTCTCATCGTGCAGCGAGACTGGCACTGAGTCAAAAGAAGAATTGCTGACAACACTGGAGCGTGAAGAAATTTCACTGTGACCAGAATCTGAAAAATTATCCACAGTACCACTAGGAGCCAGCGTATAACCTGTACAGGAAATACAACCATATTAATTAGACACTGTGGGTTTAGACCATAAAACTAAAGTCTACCAAACAGAAGCAAAACTGTAGGCAAAGACATCACCAATGAGGTAGGAAAACAACCCATATGACTTGTAGAGAGACCAGGTGACAAACAGATAAGGTAAATTCTATTTGCTTAATTAATGCAAGTTTAGAGAAGAAAAAACATTATTATGTGAGTCTGAAATGATGCAGAAATCATGGTACTACTAGGCCATTCTTAGCTCCCTTAGCTATAAATGAGACTACTATTAATCCAAAGTAAACAAGGAAGAATAACTATCACTATGAGCAGATTTGAAAGCATGTTTTGGTTTTCTTTTCAAACTGCAAACAAAGTTAGTAATCTTGTTTTAAATGTCAGCTTTCAGATTTTAGAACTTTAAGTGTGGTATAGAATACTTCAACTGGAACTATATGCATTATACTTGGAATTTTAAGTAGACATAAAAACAAAGAATTTTTAAAAACAGAAGATATTTTTGGATTTTTGCCATTTGGTTTTTCAGCATTAATAATATACTGGGTAAACTGCATAAAAGCCAGTTGTTTTGAAAGATGTAATATGCAAAATCTCATTTGTACCCAGACCATCATTATAAAATGTCTTAACAGATTAGATGTCCATTGCTTGGCCTGAAAGGACCCTTAACTCTCCTTTGTTGCTAAAACTAATTTTTAAAGTCACAGAGGAAGAGGCTTGTCTTGGATTTGATATTTTAAAAGAAAAAAATCCAAATCTTCTTTTCTATAATACTAAGGACCTCACATGTTACTTAAAATAGTGATTTTATATGATTATATGCAATGCAGAATTTACAATGCTACTTACCTAACAAAAGAAATTAAATCTAGAGCAGTTAAATGTTGCAAATTTACTCTCTAAATAGTAGTTCCCCATTCTTTCAATAAATTGTGAATTCCTGATTTATTTTTTTAAAGGTTGCACAGGTCTTGATAAAGATTTAATGCCTTCATTTCTGAAATGTCTTTTTATAAATTGTACTTCAAGTTCTAATACACAAGATTTAAAGCCTTCCCTGAATAGTCTGCTCAAAGAAAACATCTCTAGAAAAATAATCACTCATACAGAGTACTTGACATTTGGAGGAATTCTCCATTTTCTTTAAATAATGAGATGCTTCCTCTCTTGCCCACCCCATTTCTGGTTCTATAAACCCCACCTATCCCATAGGTCCGTGGTGCATTGTTATTCTTGTTACTGTTCTCACTTCCAAGAGAAGAGGAGGAACTGGTTAAGTCCAACTGCCCGGAGCCAAAAGATCTCAGCTGAATGCCACTGCCACCTAACAACAGGATGAGAAAAGAATTTAGATACATCCATTTAACAAGGACAGTAGAGACTGATACCCACACAAAATGCACAGATGTCTGAAATTCCTAATAAATAAAGCAGAAAAAGGTATCTGCTGTGCCAGTTGAAATCTAACAATTATTAACCTTCTTAGCATTCCTCTAGGGGAAACTAAGTCTTAGCCATTTATTGCTGCCTTATACACAGTCTGTTACATAGTAGAAGGAGAAAGTAACCTGGATGGGAATGTGGCAGAAAATTATCTATTTTAATATAAAAAAGTACCAACATGAGGAGAAGAAGAGTTTGCCTAAAATTTAATCTCTTTCAAAATAATATAGCAGCAAAAAAAATCATCAAGACCTGTGTTATACAATGAAAAAATAAATCAGGAATATATTAGTTTTTTTTATATTTTTAAAGCCCTCTTCTCTATATTAATGTGATATAATCAAATTTAGTTAGAACAAATTTGAATACAAAAAGAATGCATTTCATACTTAACATCAATAAAATGCCTTATATAGTTATAATAGTAAGCATAACTGAAAAATAAATGCAAAAATTCTTCTAAATTTATGAACTGAGGGAAAAAATCCACTGGACATTATATATGAGTTCATTTTGGATGACTCTATAATCTTAAAAATTGTGTAATACATAGCTCTGAAATTTATTATACCTGAATTATTCTTATTGCTAAAAGAAAAAAAGTAATTTAGTTCTACCTTTCCTTGGAGAACTCTGTGGAGAAGTAGGAGGAGAAGAAAGTTGTGAAGATGCATTTGATATTGTATCTTCTGCTTGTTTTTTGTGACGTTCCAAACTCCCTTCTTCAGACAAAGAAAGGATTTTCTTTAAAGCTTGTGGAGAGTTTATGCCTAAAAGAAAAAATACACAACTTAAATATGAATTTTTAAGCCTGAAAAACAAAATAACACTAATGTCTAAAAAAATTTTTTGTGGTAAGATTTTTTTTTTTTAATTGAAATTTTTATTGGAATTGGACTGAATAAAAATTATTTGGGAAGAATGGACATTTATAATATTGATTTTTTTTTTATTAAATTCAGTTTTATTGAAATACATTCACACACCACACAATCATCCATGGTATACAATCCACTGTCCACAGTATGATAACATAGTTATGTGCTCATCACCACAATCTATCTCTGAACATTTTCCTTACATCAGAAAGAACCAGAACAAGAATAAAAAATAAAAGTGAAAAAAGAACACCCAAATCATCCCCCCATCCCACCCCATTTGTCCTTTAGTTTTTATCCCCATTCCTCCACTCATCCATACACTAGATAAAGGGGGTGTGATCCACAAGGTCTTCACAATCACACTGTCACCCCTTGTAATCTACATTATTATATAATTGTCTTCAGGAGTCCAGACTGCTGGGTTGGAGTTTGGTAGTTTCAGGTATTTACTTCTAGCTATTCCAATACATTAAAACCTAAGAGGTGTTATCTATATAGTGCATAAGAATGTCCACCAGAGTGACCTCTCGACTCCATTTGAAATCTCTCAGCCACTGAAACTATTTCGTCTCATTTTGCATCCCCCTTTTGGTCAAGAAGATACTCTCAGTCTGTGATAAGATTTTTAAAAGTACTTTAAAAAAGAAATATGTAATTCAAAGGAAACGGAGTCATTCACATTATGAAAATCATACTTTATAGAGTAGTAAGGCAGAAGAGAAAAAAGGTGGAAAAAAAGGTAATGATTTACGTGTGCTTTTGAATTTTCATTCAATGACATTGTATAGAACTTCCTATTACCTTAAGTTTCAACCTAGCTATAATTATTAATTGTACTACTCTTCACAGTACAAATGGTAAGCTTACAGAAGTCAATAAAATATCCGTAGTTTCGTTTGTGATTGATAACTGCCAGAGGCCAATAAATAGACGGTTTTTTTAGGGTCTAAACCCTAAAGTAGTCACTATTTTCACCCAACAATATGTTAGGGGACAATGAAGAAAGGAAGACAGTTTGAAAATATCTGAATTTAGGATGGAAGTGACACAACCAAGAAAAAGAATTATATAAGCCAATAATAAGTGATTACCCTGCCCCTCCCCCAATTATTTGTCAAAAACGAGGGAATCACATTCAAACCTTTTCAAATCTCTCATGTTATTATGAGGCACTCTCAAAGACCTTATTTTGAACAAAGAGATGTTTGGGAAGGCTGAATCTCAATCAGTGCTAGTTTTAAATGTTTATAGACCTAACAGAATCCATTAAAAAGGAGGCAACAAAATTTAACAGAGATTTAATCCTTCACTTTACCTCATATAAGTGTTTGATGTTTTAATACAGCCTTTAAAAAATCACTTTTAAAGCAATACTTTAATTGCATGAAAGTACCAAATATACTAAAGCTACATGAGTAGTTTTGATTTGGAAAAAAATTCCAAGGTCAGCATCAAACATGATTTCAAAAAGGGCGGTCTTTCAAACAATGTGGATGGAAATGAATACGATATGCCATAGGATAGTGTCAGATACTTCAAAAGAGGTTCGAGTAATAACAAAGATACTGATGTAAAAAATGCACAGTTTGAAAACAATTATTTCCTGAATTACTGCAGGAGGAAAAAAAAACCAACATTTTTAAATTAAGGTTTGATATAACGTGATTTTAAATATTTGTTAAACTAGATAAATATCATAAGACATATGACTATTTCAACCACATTTCTAAAGTTCATAAATTCAAGTGAGCTTAAAAACATTTTGACAGTAATTGTCTTTGGGAGAGAGGGGACTAGGCTTACATTCAGGCACACCCACATTTGTGCCAATAGGCTATTATTTATTAGCTAAAAGGAGGACTAATAATCCTCTATATAAGAAGCTCAGTGTAAAAGAGGAGATAGAATTCAGATTGCAGGTGATTTAGGAAAATATACATATTAAGAAGACAGTAGATATAGAAATATGTAATTCAGTTTGTTTATGATGGGGGAAGCAGTAAAAATATTTGAAAAGGAAACCATGTAAAAGCTATTCATTTTTCATCCTCTCCCAAAGTCAAAAATAAGACACTTGTTGATCATGAGGCACAAGCCTAGGCTAGGGTGTATGAGGGAGATACTATATAATTCTTCCCCAACGCATAAGGACAGTTTGTAATTAGGCAGGAACTAAACATACCTTACTTACTCATATCCTATTTTATTGAAGTAAACTCTTCACTATCCATTTTTAAAATTTATTTTACTTATTAACATTGTCATTTCACATATAATTAGAAAAAAAGAACCAATATATTTTATGAACAATTTTTCTTATACCATTCACATAAGGGAACTAACCTGCAGAAGTACTAATTATAATAGGAAAAATGAAGGATAATTTGGCTTCTTAACATTCATGAATCAATTGTATTTTTCAAAGTTTTAGAGTCAGTAATTGAACAAAAGAGAATTCACCTCCAGACAAATCAATTCAAATCAACTGGTCTTCTGCCTAAAGTCCAGCAATTCATCTGTTACAAGGCAAAACTAGTTTAAATTATTCATATGACCAAAGCATTTCTGTACCCATTAAAACTTAAATAAGCAAAATCGTAACTTCCCAATTTTGCCCGTGCCATGACAAATGAGCATGATTAAATAAGATACTATTTATAAAAGTAGTGCCTTCCACTGGTAAAAGTAAAGTTTAACTTAATAAAACATTAATTGATGTCCAGTAAGAAATAACAATCAAAGGCACTCAAGAATATTAGACAAAATTATCCAAGACAAGCATTTTTTCATAATCTGAAAATCAGTACCAGAAAAGCAACAGAAAAAGAAATGCATTTAAGTCACTTACCAAAAGGTGGGAGATCCTTTACGGGTACTTTCTTCCGTGAAGGGTAAAGGGACACAGCGGGAACCTGCAGTCCTTGGTTGATTTTATGTGGCTGTGGCTGCAGCTGTGGCTGGGGTTGTGCTTTCTGCTGTGACCCTGCCCTTGGAGCCACTGGGGAGGTCTCAGATTTGACCGGCTTTTTGTCACCAGGATTCTTAGGCACTAATAATTGTTTGGTTTGAAAACAGAACAAGAAGTTATTTAGGTGTTAGTAGCTACAAACAAGATATTTTAGAACTGCTTGAGCATTTTCTGCAGTTAGAATACTAAAATTCCTAATTTCTCTTGCTGCCTATATATAGGACAGAAAGAAAGAAAAAAATTAAACCTAGTTGCAGAAATTAATGGCATTGCAAGACAAAAGACATTTATTTATGAAACCAGGCATCTCAAAATGTGATTACACTATTTAAATATTACACTAAAAACAGAAATGGAAAAATGTAGACAATTCAATATGTATGAAAAAAACAAAGGTAAATGATAAAAGCTACAATAACCAAGAATTACTGTTCTAAAATGGTACCCAAAATTCCTTTCCCATATAAATGAGGTTTACATTTAATTAATGGTGATAACTGCAGTCTTTTTACTATCAAATTCTCCTATGTTGGCAAATAGCAGCCAATACTACTTGAGATTACTGAGTGCATAATTCAGTGGCAGACAGATGGCAAACCAAGTTAAGAGGACAATTAAATGCTGTATTTGAGTATCTTACTATTCAAAACAACTCAATGACATATGTATATTTCCTTCATTTCATAAGGAAACAGGATTACAGAGCTGAAGTAACTTGTCACATTCTAGTAAGAGGAGCGTATTGAGTTTGAACTTAGACTAAATACTGGGTTTGACTCCAAATGACAAGCTCTTCACCATTAATACCCAGTGCTTTTTAAGTGCTCTGGGTAAATTTCAATCTTCTCAAATCATCTATCTAATTTTATCTTCAAACCTGTCCATGGAAGGCTCAAAAGTATCATAAATTGAAAATTTCTGTCTTAGAAGTACAGATGCAACAGATGCAGAAAAAGCCTAGCCAGATTTTTTTAAATTCAATTTTATTGAGACATACTCACACACCGCACAGTCAACTGTTCACAGCACCATCATACAGCTGTGCATTCATCGCCCCAATCCACTCCCTGAACACCTTTCTTGTACCAGCAAAAGTGAAAATAAGAATGAAAAATAAAAGCAAAAAGAACACCCAAATCATACGCCCGCCCCCCCACTCCATCCTCCATTCAGTCCTTTGTCCCCGTTCCTCCACTCACCCATCCACACACCGGACAAAAGGACTATATATAGGACAGAAAGGAAGAAAAAAACAAACCTCGTTGCAGAAAATATTAATGGCATTGCAAGACAAAAGACATTTATTTATGACAGTGACAATCACATCGTCACCCCTTGCAAGCCACATTGCCATACAATCGTCTTCAAGAGTCAAGGCTACTGGTTTGCAGCCTGACAGCCCTAGGCACTGATCTCTAGCTATTTCACTGCACTAAAACCTATAAAGGATTATCTATATAGTACATAAGAATGCCCACCAGAGTGACCTCTCAACTCCATTTGGAATCTCTCAGCCACTGAAACTGTTTCATTTCATTTCGCATCCCCTTTTTGGTCAAGATGTTCTCAATCCCACGGTGTCGGGTCCAGATTTATCCCCGGGTATAATATTCTACATTGCCAGGGAGATCCATACCCCCAGGAGTCAGATCCCACGTAGGGAGCTGGGCAGTGAGTTCACTCACCGAGTTGCTAGCCAGATTTTTAAGGCTGTGAACTGGGACTGAGCATAGTTCCCTGTTTAGCAGAATTATTGCTTTGCATGGTAGCTGAATTTGCTGGGGGGTGAAAAAGGCAACCAGCATACCTAATTCTGTGCTTCTTTGACTTGAGGGACCCTTCACCCCTCTCAGGTTACCTGTCACTTCTGTGAGAAAACAAGGAATTCAAATTGGAGCTGTGTCCACCTCTCTGTGTCCCCTATACTGTGTACTGGCTACTTCAGGAGGGGAGTAAAGCAACAGTCACCCTATATGAGTCCACCATGTCATTCTCCCCATGCTAATCCAGCTGGGTTCAGGGGCCTAGCCTACCCCAGTGCCACTTTCAATAGTGGCATTCAAAGTCAGGAAAAGGCTAGTATGTTTCAGGACTGGTGAATGGTTACTACCCCTTGCCCTTGCGCTAAGCTCTGTTTTGTCACTACCCCATACCATTGCACAAGGAAAGAGAAGTGCATTTCAAAGTCAGAGTCTGCAGTCACTTTAAGGAGAAACTTACATGTGTTGGTTGCTGGCTCACACTGCAGTGACAATGTCTGAAGACTTTCCTCATCCATCTCTAGCTCCAAATTGGACAGGTACTGCTTCACTTTTCGAGCCATTTGGGCATCTTCATAAAGCTTTTTGGCATTGAGAAAGGAACTACGACGTACCCGCTTTTTGTGACCACCTGTCTGGGCAACATCTAGCACTGTTGCATTTGTACTACCCTGGCTGAGAGACCTGGAAGATGAAAAAGGTAGATATACAGCTCACTCTAGCATGGGATTATTTTATATAAATCTCAGCATGTTTCAAATATGTAAATATTTGATGTTCAAAAGATCACATGCCTCATGCCAGTAAGTAAACTGTTATATAGGAATATACAATATAAAGATTAAAAAAAGTTATAGTTAAAAAAGTATACATATATATATATATATAAAACATACATATATATATGTGTGTTTGGTACTGGTTCTGTTCCAACTAGGAAATTCTACTTTCCACATCTGTAGAGCATTCAAGGCAGTTCTCTCATACAAGCCAGCAAATAATGATTTTATATAAAAGATCATGCAAGAATACATGGCTACAATCATTAAGAGTTACAACAATAAATTGACTTCTAAAAAGAATGTTTTACATAGACAAAATTAGCTACAGGGTTCACAATTGTTTTCTTATTTCTTGGGTTGAATATGGTGCGTTTTTAAGAAATTTGGTCAATCAGTTAATAAAATGGTCATGCAAATGTCAACATACATGTATGGAAACTAGCAAATGAATTGTTAATTATTTTCTAAAAGAATTGGTTTATAGAATGAAAACAGTAGTTAGTTGAGCTGTAAAAAAAATTTAGTTTCAACACTTGGGGATACCTTTTATATATATTTATTTCTCAAATATCCGTGCAATAGTATTTTAATTGCACAATTTTCTCCTCTAAAATTCCCCCACCCATCCCCACTTTGGGCTTTTCCCATTTTAAGAAAATAAAAACTTTCTGAAAGCTCAGAAGTGCACCTGCCCTATAGTTCCCCAGAACAATCATCAGTCATTTCACAGCTCTCATAGATCATGTCCTCAAAAGCAAAAGCACCAATAGATTAAAGTCAGTTTGACATCTGACATTCTGTTAGAGCCAAGAGGGTTAAGAAAAAAATGCAAAAATGCAAAGCAAGAGAAAATATAAGCAGTAAGAAAACAACACAAGCAGAGTAAGAACTGTGTGTGGGTATGCAAGGTCTCTACAACTTACCCCAAACTCCTCCATTTCTTCTTCCTGTAAGTGAGAGCCATGGAGATTGGAGCATGGGTTTTTGTAGAAAGAGAGACAGAAAGATCACAAGCTCAGAAAGAAAAGACTAGACTTCTGGATAAGCAGTACTAGAAGCCCACAAACATTAAACTGCGTAATTATGTCAAACACACAACTTTACTTAAAATATTTTTCTGGCTCAAAGGACAAATATACTTAAAAATTTTGTCTAAAAGAAGACAGACTCCTTTTCTCTCCTTCATTGAATTAATCATTTTTTACTACACTTACAGCTAAATTCATTGTGTGGATATTGAGACAATACTATTAAGATTTTTTGTGTATTTTAGTCAATACTATCCAGTTAGGAATTTTAGATCTACAAGTCAGTGTTCTAAAAAAATAAAAAATATGAATTGCTTAATGTTAACTTATAAATGACTAAAGGAAAGACTGCTTTTACTGCAAGTCAAAATAGCACTTGATGCAGAATAATTTACTGTAAATTAGAGCTCAATGGAGACTACTCTCGGCATGTCCTAATATAACTTCTGCTATGCTACAAATATGAATATTCAAATTTCCTCATTTAATAGGAAGCTCTAAACTCGATCTTCTCTAATCCCACATGTGCTACTGAGGATGACAGACTCACCGAGTCCTGAACATGAGGGCAGGGTCCATGTTAACTGAAGCCATTCGGCCAACATGACGAATTTCTTTTGCAATCATCCTTAGCTTCTCAAAATTGACCAGCCCATCTACTTTTGAGTCATTTCCTGAAATTGCCAAAAAATTAAAAGGAAATCACAATGGCATTTATTCTATGCTTCCGTGAGAGAAGCTAAAAATCCTCTACTTTATATTTACCTTCATGAAGGAATGTGAGATCCTTCTTGATAACTGGGAATAGGGGAATTATGGGAGGTTGTAGGTTTTGACTGTTTAGGACATTGCGATATTTTGCCATGTTTCTGGAAGGATCAAACAGGTCTTGGAGATCTTGAAACAGCTTTTCATATTTATTGGGAAGTTTTTCCCAGGTGGTTCGCAGTCTTGCCACCGGTGCCAGGTTTAGGCCGCTCGGAGGGAAAAATAAAGAAAAGTTGTATCAAGTTAAATGGCCCACCTTATGAAATGAAGTTAAATAGTATATCATTAACTATGACACATCTGCATGCATACTAAATATGAACAGAATTTTACAGAAGGATTCAAAGGAAACTACTCATCATTCTGGGAAATGAGAATGGAAGTAGGGGTCAGAGCCATGGGGTTTTACTCTTCGTGCCTTAATACCCTCATGGCTCCACTTACTATGAGCAAAACCACTAGAATACAAATATCACGAGGGTAGATGGGATTTATCTGTCTTGTTTTGTGGCATTGCCTCCAAACATAGAACAGGACTTGGCATATAGCAGGCATCTTATCAAACAGACTGGGCAAACATCCCACAGTGATAAAACAAAGAAAAAGCCATAATTGTAACGAGAGTATGACCAAACTTAGGGAAAATGACTAATTTAATAATCACCACCAATATCAACAGAGCAAACTGTTTCAGCTTGTATTTTCTTCCAACCTCAATCTAAGCACTTTAAAGGGTAGAAAATAAACATTTATTGGGCATCTGCTTTGTGCTTGTCTGATGGTATTCTGCATAATTATCTCATTTAATCTTCTTGAAAACTTTTTGGGGTATTGTTTTTTTCACAGAGAAATAAACTGATATTCAGAGAATTTCAAATGATTTGCCAAAGGTCACAGAGCTAAAAAAAAGTGGTTGATATAGATTTTCTAAGCTCCAAATCAGCATATAAAAGATTTTAAATAGAGAATTAGGGTTAGTATTCAGAGAAAAAGAATTGTTCATTATGATTCAATTAAATGCTACTGCATTTATACAAATTATATGGTGTTCCTAGATTGATACATAATTTTAATTTGTATATTCAATTGAATCCTAAAGCAAATCTGCTCATCTTACCTGATGATTGCAAACATTGAGTTAAAATTCTTGCATTCCCTACAGTGTAGTGCTATCTTGATGAAATGCTTAATGATCTTCATCCTCTTCAACTGGTTTGTCTCTCTCAGAATTTCAGATGCTACCCAAAATGTTTCCTGGTTAATGACTTCTTCAAATTTCTTCAGGTTGGCACAGCTGGTTTTTGATTTGAGTTTAAATAAATCATCTATATATTCAGTAGGTTCAATGTTGCGGAAGAGTTCAAAATTTCGCATAGAGAGCTGTGTAGCAACTTCAACAGTACTAAGCTGCAGTAGTGAAATCTGACTTTCTCTTAACAACTCCTGAGCATCTTCATCTGAACAAAGTGTTTCTGTTTCCATGTTGTTTTTCAGATAATACCTACAAAAAAAACATAACAAAACAGATTTAAAGCCTAAGCAACAATCTCATATACTCCTTGAAACAATAATGCAACTTTTTACGGAAAGTTTAAGAGAACACTGAATTTTCTCCCCAAGGAAGAGAAACCAGCTGCTGCCTCAGTCACCAGATTATAGAACAACTCATCCAGATGAGCTTGATGGAAACTAACAAATCATATGGAATTTCTTTTGTACTATCCACTATAATTCTTCTTTCTTTTCTACTTCCCTGCTCTCCAGATTATTTTATCTTTTTTTTTGCTAAAAATGACAGAAAATAGCTATGCTTTCAGTTTAAATATGGGAACAGGCTCCAGGCAAGTTAACTGAAAGTGATCAGACACAAGTCATCACTCTAATTTCCTGCAGTGAAGAGAGAATCCGTGACTACTGAGGGGTACAAATTGGATCAATCCAAGTTTACGTATTATTTAAAAAAACAAACCCCACAAGCCGTCCCCTACTGTTAATGTTCCTATGAAAAGAATAATCTTAAAACAGATTTTAACTTTTATCTGATTTTTTGTAAAAACTGTACAGGTAAGTGCACAGGTATTATTCTTATTTGTCAGATGATGAAACAGAGGCTCCCAGAGATTAATGACTAGTTAATGCCAGTGCAGGGATCTTAACCTAGAGACAGTGCTTCTGTCTCATTTTAAGCAATTAAAAAAAAAAAAAAAATAGCCCTTGGATGTTTGTTCTGTGATTTTTTTTTTTCCCCTTGAATTTTGTAGATGGATACTCTAAGTCAAAATCGATTTTAAAAAAAGAGAAAGCACAGTTGGGGTCCTGCCAAACTGTGAACAAATACCACATGCCCTTGATATTTAGACTTAACCCTCCCTGTTTTGATTATTCATGAAGACCATGACATGTATCCATCTATAATTCTCTTCAATAATGAATGTGAATCCCGAATCTGCAACACATTGGAGATTTGTAGAACTCCATCATGGTTACCAGTGCATTAATGTATACAGTAAAAGTGAAGAAGAGTAAGGCAGTTATAGTTTTTAGTAAGAAAACAGAAGTTTTGAGTGAATTAAATCATGGTTTACATGATGACATGAAAAGTCAAGTACAATGAAATACTCCATATGGTGGGAAAAATAGAAAAAAATGTGATTTATGGAACTACTTAATTTTCAAGAGCCAAAACTTACTGCATTTTCAACTTTAATTTTTGAGGATGCAGATTACATATATCTAACATCAGAACTAAGATTCAAGAAGAGTGAAAAAATTCTTCTCAAAAATAATAGGCTCTTATTCAACAAAAGAACCAAGCTCTGTGGCAGCAAAAATTTGGTTCCAGAGAGAAATATTTTTCATAAGATAGATAATGTACAATAAAAGGAGACATTAGCTGACCACACTGCCACAGAAGTCTCCTCCCAAGCTATCAAAGCTCCTAGAAAAGTGAGGTAGGAAGGAGAAATGACACTAGAATATTATTAGAAAATGTGTTTGTGAATGTGCATATCAAAGGAGAAGAGAGCATCGGGGTTTACTCAGTTACTTTACATCAGGCTCACCACCCTGCCATTCTGCCAGCCGTGCCCTCATGGGCAAGAATGAGAAGTCACTGCTTGCATACTGGAGGATCAGGAACCACATTCAGGCCACAATGCCCCTTGTTTTGAAAAAGTTCTTAAGAGGTCCTTGTGAAGGTCAACAGTCTACTGTGTGAATTTACTTTGAGGTAGCAATTTGTGGTAAAGGGAAAAAACTCTTTTTTCTTTTTAAACTTCAGGGGTACTCATTATTAAAACTCTGTCAAAGTGTTCATCTCTTAGACTTTGATACAGGTTCGAAGAGGGGTAAAGAAATCCATTAGGATACATATTGGATACCTTCCACTAAGCTGTATCCTATCAGCAAGCTTGGAAAGCTGATCTGGAAGTCGTCTTTGTTTGATCACTCCCTCAGGCGTCACAGAGACCTCACATAGTGAATACTGATCCGGGGTGGCAGTAACAGCAAACTCCCTGATAGCCTGAATGACCACTTCCTTTGCTGTGGTGTCCTTACTGATCATGATGTATCGGCTTTGCTGGTCAGCCTTAAAAACCCTTAATACTTGGTCCGGCAAATCTGAGGGAAAGAAAAGCCATACATAAGTAGAAGAACCTAATTTGGAAAAAAAAAAAAAAAAAAAAAAAATCCTTAGAGAACGTGATGCTGAAGTTCCACCTCTTCCCCACTCTAGCTCTTCTTTAAAGATTCAAACAGGCAACATGCTAATATGCTGCAAGAATACATTTTCCCCTCTAGATACCTGAATCATCTAGAGACAAATGCAAACAAATCGGTACACAACAGCTGCACATAAGATTGTCATGTTGGCAGCAAAGGAAGAAAAATTTAAATCTATAGTTATCTTTACAATATTGGAAAGCCTATTAAGCTGTCCTATATAATATGCCTCCTAACTCTGTTTATTTGATATGACCTAAGAATGCCTGCATGATATGTGTTATCTTCATTTTATGAAAGAGAAAACAAGTTACGAGGGATGAAGTTGCCCAAGGCCATATCAAATTAGTCTGCAGAATATAAAAAGAACTGATTCCAGCTGCTTAAAGTTTAAAGTTCATCTTGATTCTGAGTATCTCATATAATCTATACAAAACCAAAAGGGACACATTACCATTATGTTAGGAGGAAAAAGACTACCACAAGAAAACAAAAAAAGAAGTATTGGTAGTACTCACCAGGAGTAGTACTGAAGTCTAAAATGCGATGATGTGACTGCAGTAAATCAGGATTACTAGATGATAAGGTTCCACTGACCGGCAGTGCAGTTGGGATGTGCTTCGTCTGCCTCAGCCCTACTATGCTGTCATCTTGAGACTGTCCAATTCCAATATCACTGAACAAAGAGGAAAATCAGGAAATAAATAATCAGCAATTTAAAGTTATAAGCCATCAATATATGATAGACACAGACCATAAACAAACCATATTCCATAAAAAGTACCCTTAATGTAAAAATACCATTAATGAATTTGGCTGAAAATTGCAAAAAGCAATGAATTATAAATTTAATTTTATTTTTAAACTACTGCTTAACTGTATCCAACTCAACTTAATTCACTATTTCTCAAGTGTATAGTATAATGTTTCTCTAAAACCTGTTTTTTTTTTTAGCTAGAAAAGCTGTAATAAATATTAGTTTTTCAGTATAGAAATATATTCAGGAAAAGATAAGCTCCAGTTACTGATGGAATGCATTGGAGAAGAAGCACATTTAAAAGAATGCATTTACTCTCATGCAACTGATGGCCTCTACATCAGAATGATAAATTGTCTTATAACCTGATTTTGAAGAACTGGAAAAACTGAATAAAATCACTAGAGTAAAAAAAAAAAAAACAAAAATTCCAAGCTGTCCTAATTTCATTATCCAATATTTCAAAGAAAAAAAAATGAGATCACTATGGGATCAAATGTAAGGACATTATTTCTTAATTATACAGAGCATTAAAAAAGCAGTGGTGTATAGTGACATTTTTTAGCATCAAACAAGAGGCAATTCAAATTCAGTGACTCACTTTTACTTTTTTTTCCTCTACTCAAATAAAACATCCAGTTACATTTAACTTCTCAGAGAAAGACTGCTGATTATTGATAACTACAAACTTATTTTCATTCATAAAAGCCTGTTACTGTAGATAATTCTTGAAACATGTATGACAATATTCAAAGGGTCAACTGTTTCCAAAACAAAACACCCAACTAAAATAACCATAAATACAAAAATATAACTATAAAGAAGGTTGGGATGTTATCTAAGGCATCGTAAATAACAATGAAGACATTAAGTATTTTTTAGGCTTTCAGATATTAGGGTTTAATTTTAATGCCTACTATTTCTATTGGTTGTACTAATAAAAATTGAACAGCATTCTTTATTTTTTAAGGGAAGTGAAAATCATAGAAGTAAATAAGGGAGGGCAAAAGCTTTCTTTTAAAGAAAAGATAAACATGAGAGATGATTTTTTGTATATTCAAATTTATAGGTGAGTCAATGACAAAATTAAATTTAAACACATATAGGTATGCATATATAGACTAAACATATTTATGTTCTGTGAAAACATTAAAAACCTTCAGGTTAAAAGTGAAATTTCACTTTTCAACAATATAAACCAGTCTTTACTGTATAAAATATTAGATGTTAACACATAATATGAAACAACTACTATGGACTCAAGCCAAAGACACAGTTGACTAGGCCACTCCTGGCACAAATAGCTATAAATATACTCCATGTAGTACCAAAAAAAGCTGCCTTAAGAAATGTTCCTTGCCAACATTTTAACACCTACATGATGATCTGTATGTATACTCAGTTCCTTGATTTCTCAACTATCTCTCTCTTATCCACAAACATAGGGATACTCTTGGATTGAAACTACTCTATATTTGACACCTAATTCAGAAATAATCTCTCTGAGCATATCCTCCTGTTTTTCCACTTTTCTAACGAGCTCACTGTTACTGAAACTGGTTACAGGTCTTTGCTAGTATTTTAGTCTTCTGACCTGTTCCCTTTTTTCTCTGGGTTCACTCACTCTCTTTCTACTGACCTAATAACCAAATCTGAATTCTATCATGCTCTTGCCTGCCCCTCTTCTCCTCTCTCTTCTCACATCACTCCATCTTGCCTAGCCTGCCAATCTGCCATCATCCAGCATCTTAGCTTGTGTAATACTAATAATATTACAGAAAAAATGCACAAAACTGGACTTTATATCCCTATCAATTCATGACAAGACTCCTCAGTTAATTCCATGTCGTTGATTGGCTATCCAGGCTACTAGAGTAGAAATGGTTCTATTTATGGGCCTTGGGTGTGGGGGTGGGGTAGAGTGGGGAGAGTACATGGTTAAGGAATGCAGCTGATTTAGTGGATCAAGGACAGGTTTTAGCTTCAGAAGAGATTAGATTTCTAGTTTTGAAACTTTCTGAGTGGTTATGCACACAAAGTTTTTCGAGACTCAATTTCTACATCTATAAAACCGGAGTAAGAGTACCTACTCTACAAGCTACTATGAGAATTAAATGAGAAAATATACATAATGAAGTTGTTGGGCATACTGTAGGCTCTCAATGATAAATTTTAAATTATAATTTTGGTAGTGCCAGTCAACCAGGTACAAATTCAATTAATGGTACTTAACTTACAAGTTTCCACATTTTCTAAAAGGGTCTCATGAGACAGCAAGTTATTTTCTGAATTCTAGGCTTACTCTGCCAGTAATTCTGCAACAGAATTACCTATGTGACCTTTAAAAAATACCTGTGCATAACTCCAACTCAGGCCACCTGACTCTCATCTCCAGTGATTAAAATGTTTCACTGGAAAATATGAGGCACGTCTCTGGGTAAAAACCAGTATATTATACCTGGATTATCTGACTTTCCAGTTTAGTAGATTTGGGGGGAGGGGGGGACACATGATGTTTTAGTAAACACATGCTGATTTCTAGAAAAGTGTAGTAACTAGTATTAAAAAGTTTGCCATACCAATATAACTGGTTCCTACAGTCTACTGAGTCCTCTTTGATACATATTTTTTTCAAACATATTACATATATGAATTATTTCAAATAATTTTCATAAGGAAATATTTAATTGATAATATACTTTCTTAAGTACAAATTATTTAAGATGTTTCCTTAGTGCTTTAAAATCAACACATCTAATTATTATTTTCCTCCTCTCAAGTTTTTGAATGTGTTTCTGAACACAAATAGGACAAAATCATACACAGTATTTTTATTCTATGTTCCTTGCCAGCATCTTGAACTGTGGATGGGTTTTATCCCAGTTCTCTTACATGTCACATTTCTATTAATACTTGCTAGGGTCATGCTGACTTTTGTTTGACTTTTTTTTTTTTAAGGTTCATATTTAACTCATGGTCAAATATGACTCTAAGATCTTTTTTTGTTATTGTGCTGCTAATCATTCTACATTTAGGTAATTTATTTTTTCATCCATTTAAAAATAAGTTTTCCAACCACAAGGGTCACATTAAAAATCAATGACTATTTTCTCTGATGCCAGGAGGCCTAGCCCATTGTTGCTTAGAAACTTAATATAAACATCCTCTCAAACTTATAAATAAAAAACAGCATTCTCATTGCTTTTCCTTAGCACTCTATTGTAGAAGTCTTCTTTAGCTGATACAAAACCACCAATCATTACTCTATTTTTCAATGGGGACAATAAAAGTTGGACACTCAAGCCACCAGTAATATATTCTAGTCCATATCTTCCTAATCTGTGGATAAAAATCTTATCTGAAATCGAATTTTTTTTTAAAGAGAAAAAAAACTTTGATGAAGTCCTTAAAGTCCATATCTACTGCTTCTCTGAAATACTCATTAAATTATCAAAGAAAAAATTAAACTATGTTTTCAAGTTATCTCTTATACCATTGTAGTTTTGAGGAAGAGATAATCGAACTTGGCACACTGATGTTATTTAACATTAAAAAAAAACAAACAAAAATTGGCTGATGGTAATTGAGTTTTATAAAACAACCCTCAACCCAGAAGGAGCCAAAAAAAAAAAAAAAAACAAGCAAAGCAAGCAAACAAAGCTGAAAAAAGCGTTTAAGAGACACCTGCAACTTCATTTATGCCAGGACTTCAGGCTACACAAAGAGCCAAGAAGAGAAGTTAAGACTATTTCTGACATTCTGACTGGAGACCTCACTGGGAGGGAGGAAAGGAATTCTGTGGTTGGTTGCAAAAGTGAAATAGCAGAAAACAAGAAGAGAGAAAGAAGCAGGAAAGAGAGAATACAGGGATGAATAGTGGCAACCAGAAGAAGTAATAGTTTGGTTGGCAAAGAGCAGGTGCCGATGGTAGGGAAGATAACCAGAAACAAACATACATTAGTAAAACTTCTCGACACACACAAATTCTTGCTTTTTAAAAAGTCTCAATGAGAAAAAAAAATAGTTCAAATGAGAAAAAAATAGTTCAAATGAACTGTGAAACTATTTTTTTTTTATGATGATTGGGAGTGGGCAAGGGGCAAAAATGGGATTAAACTTGGTTGTTTAATATTGCTTCTAACATAGCTCAACCCTAAAAGCTAAAAACACTTACTAGACACATGTAAAGTTTAATTGTGTCCCTTTCTTTGTATATTAAGTCAAGAGAGCATTAACACATAATAAAACAATGCACAGAAAATGTATACAGATACTTACTTATATGGTTTTTGTGGCAAGATACTGATCCGAGTCTTGTCCAGTATCTTTTTTAGCTTGTTCCTTCCTCCAACAGTGTTGGCTTTACTTTTTTTATTTACTTTTTCAAGACCTATCACCTGTTCTACATCTACGGCAAGATCTGGAATGGAGTAGCGACTGGCCTTTTTGATGTCTCCAATTTTTGGAAGGTGAGGGGCACCATTTCTTTTCTCTTCTGATAATCTTGTTAGAAGCTCTTTAAATACTAAAATGAATGGAAACCAAAACACCACAAAATGCCAATTACAAGAAATCTAAACAATTCAAAGGCAATTATAAAACTTGGAAATACCTGAGAAATAGACTTCAGCAATCAAAATATCAATCCTACGGAAAACACTACTCCAATGAATGAATGACACCAAGATTCTGTTGTATATTACTCTATCACTTCCACTCAGGATAAGTTAAAAAAAAAGTTGTGCACTCTCTAATCTATAGGTAATTAAGCATTTCTAACAGTCATCAATAAAAACATAGATAAAAGGTAAATTGTATGGTCTTTAAGTTAGTAGATTTTCTTTTAGATCCTTATAAAATCAATTGTATATTTATGCATTTTACTATACTCTGATTCTTATGACATTTGAAAAATTATGATTTTTTTCATGATTAAGATCTACATGTTAAAAAAAAATCAAAAGAAGATAAATGAAAATAAGCAAAATTACTTACCAAATAAATTGGTTTTCACAGTAATAGATAAATGTGTGTTATTTCTAAGAATTTCCATGGCTTTTGACAGCTGAATATTTTCAAAGTTTTGACCATTTACTTCCAATATCTAAAAATAAAATTATAAAATTAGTTTCAGTATCATGTTTGACTGAAGGAAAAAAAGACACCAATATTCAAACTTAAATCTGAATTTAGAAACATCATACCTGATCCCCACGTTTTAAGCCTGCTTCAGTTGCTTTGCTACCTGAATCAACACTGTCAACAAAGATTCCAAATCCCTTCTCTGAGCCTCCAAGTAAGATGAAAGGCAAAGGAGCTTCTCGGGATGGTTTTGTCAATGTCATCAATCTTCTTTTTGCTTTGGCTGCACATGCAATATTTAATAGCCTTAGATGTCCACCCATTTTCTAGAGAAGTTCAGAAAGAATGGTGTCAATTCAAAGACAGGCTGATTAAAATGAACTTAAAGCTGATTTTTTTTTAAACAAAAAAAAAAATCCCAAATATTACCTCCCTTTCCAGATTATTTTCAAATTCTTCTAGAAATCGAGTCATCGCAGGATCTCCTTCAAAGTCATTGAAGTGATTATTCACCCACAATAATACTACCCGTGTAACCTAAAAAAAATGAATTATTTTCAGTAAGTTTTCTTTTTAGTGTTAAAAATTTGAGATTAAAATTTTTTCAAAAAAATCTTTATCAACAATTTACTTAATAATACTTAACAAAAGATAAACCAGAAAGAACCCAACCACTGGCAAAATTTTATTCATATCAAAATGTCTTTCTGAAAATATATATTTTGAATACAGACTTGTATTTTGTTTTGCCAAAAGGGTTTGAATCTGTGAAGAATGGTATTAATTTACATTTTGTTTACTTTCAGCATGTATTTGAAAGAGGTCATAGTGAAAGCAAAGATCATAAAACCAGAATAGATTAGTTCAAGACAAAGAAAAATAGAAACTAAGAAGTAAAGGTAGAGGGGCAGAATAGACAAAAGGAATGACTAGTATAGAGCTTAAAGGAAGGAGATAGCTGGGAGTAGGTATATGTGACTTGCTTACATTAAGATTTAGGAAACTTTTTAACACATTTCCTTCAGGAGAAATGAGCAGCCTTTTCTTATGCTACATACATGTTTTCATACACAGCCCTACATCTTTATACAGACTCATGGTGATGGAGTATTTGTTTTTACCCAGAGAGAACTGTGTAACTTTCATTAGACTTTAAGTTCTATGAGGACAACAACTTTAACACATTCTAAGAGCATCTATAACAATGCCTGGCATATAGTAAATTTTCCATAAAAATCTTACTGAATGAAATTAACTTCTATAAAAATACTTGTTTTTATATATATACCCACACCAAGTTTAGTTTTCCAAATTTTGAATAAGATGAAAGTTTTCTGTAGACTTATTTTTGAACATTAACCAACCCCCTTTATCAAAGTGAGAAAATTAAGAATGCTAATCTAGTATTCAGAGGTGATGTTATACAGTTAATTTTTACAAATCACAACATGTAATCTGACTAATCACTTCAGAGTCGTGTCTTAACTGATGTCATTTAATTACTGCTATTGCTCATTTTTCAAATTTAGGAAAGCCCAAGATCATCGTCTCCCTTAAAATTATAGGAAACATCAGACCTTTTCACAAAATTAGAATTTTGCACTGAGAAGGCAACTCAGAAGCCAATTAGCCATTTTATAGATGAGAAAAATGAAATTCATGAATAAAAATGAATACCAACAACCAATAACAAGCAATATTTAAGATGTGTTAAATATTTACTATTAGCCAGGTACTAGAAAAGAACTTCACTTCCATTATTTCATCTTCACAATAACCCAAAAAGATATCATTATTCATGTTACAAGTAAAGAAACTGAGTCTCAGATGGGTCAAGTGACACACAAGTTAAATGGCAGAGAGAATATTCAAACAAAGTTTAGAATGGCTGACGAATCTATCTGAGATCTTCTAAGCATACACCTCTCAGAAAATGAAATGAAAAGCAATACTGTTCAAATGATTTCTCTAAGGTCACAAAGCTACTTAGTGGCAGAACCAGCACGAGACTGAGGCTTTTCGCTTTTAGGCTTATATTCTGGAATTTCCTACCCTGCCTCTTCCAAGCTTGTCACATATAAGTCAGATTGTCTTGGAAGGGAGAAGTAAGTATGGACTATGGTGAGCTTGCAAACCTTTTAAGACAAAGTAGACTATCATCCATTCTGGCCTTAACAGCACTTTCAAGAGCTGCTAAATGAGGTCTGCTCAGAATACTTTTACAGGGGCCTACCAGTAAGCAACGGTTGTGATGAAATGCCCCTCAGGTGCCAATTTAGAAGTTATAACTTTTATCTAGCGTACACCGACTATCTGCCAAACTAGAAAATGCAGATTCCCATGGCGTCCTGATGTTTGGGGGTTGTGTTTTTAATACATTCCTAATAGAACAAAGGTTTAAATATTTGGTGGTCAACTTTTATTGGCCTTCGCATTAAAAAATTAAATTCGAGAGCTTAGCTTAGAAATCTATAAGAACTATTATTCATACATACTATTACTTTTTTTGTTGTTTGCTTAAAAAGTATATTCCTAAACATTAACTATTCTATTAATTTGAACTGAACTGGTGTGATTACCTTTCAGTTTATATCTTAATTTTTATGTTTAAGTGCCAAAGTACAATATATTTTCCAACCTTATCCCTGAGGCTCGGGTCATTAAACCACTCCAATAACTTTTTGCCCACTTCCATTGGGCTAGAAAGAAAAGTCCTATAGGTCAACAGGAAATCTTCAATGAATGTTGGATCCACCACGGAATGTTCTTCCACTAAATGCATTGTTAACCTTTCTGAAGTGCCCTGTAACAAACAATGATCTAATCGTTACCATGCATAAATAACATTTGTACCTTAATTTCAAACCTTTAACATAAAGTCAACCAGGTAGTAATACAAAATAATAATTAGTGAAACTATCATTCATCAGGAAATTTTAAAAATAATAACTTTTTACAACTGGAAACTTTTAAAAGAAAGAAAAATGAAATGGAAAAAAAAAATCCTTGTAAAATAAGCATTTTGATTGTCCCAAGAAGTCAAAATTCTAAATCGCCATAAATGCACTACAAAAAAATTCCTTCCCAAGGAGGGAAGGGGGATTGTTTGTCTTACCTTGATGACAATGTGTCCTTTTCTTGTTCCAGTGCGATCAAGTTCTCGATGCTCTTTCACCATAACAATCTCTCCCTCCTCTTCAACTTTTTGCATGTTCTTTTCAACTTGGTTGAGAATACGGCAGTAATCTTGCTGGGCTATGCAGACGAACTGGAATAAAACATAAGTCACATGTTAATGATAAAGTGCTTGCAAAAGTCCTAGCAGTACTAATAATTTAGTATTTTAATTATATTACACTGACATTTTTCCATGTCTATCCCATACTTTCTAAAGAGTGTAATAATGAACCTCTTAATGTCAAATAATTTCCTTGATCAAGGAAAGTTTTATTTTTAGAATATTTATATGTAGTTTATATTCAAAATCCCAAAACTAGAAGATAAAATCAAGTCCTTTTTGTTTATGCCTCTTCTGTGACAATTAAAAAATATTGGCAGTGGTAAGAGTCTCCCCCTGAATACCTCTTTGTTGCTCAGATGTGGCCCTCTCTCTCTAGCTAAGCCAACTCGGTGGGTGAATTCACTGCCCTCCCCTCTATGTGGAACCTGACTCCCAGGGGTGTAAATCTCCCTGGCAATGCAGGATATGACTCCCAGGGATGAATCTGGACCCAGCATCATGGGATTGAGAACATCTCCTTGACCAAAAGGGGGAAGTGGAATGAAACAAATAAAGATTCAATGGCTGAGAGATTTTAAATAGAGTCAAGAGGTCACTCTGGTGGGCATTCTTATGCACTATCAATATTCCTTTATACGTTTTAGTGAATTGAAACGGCTAAAAGTAAAAACCTGAAACTATCAAACTCTAACCCAGTGGCCTTGACTCTTGAAGACTATTGTATAACTATGTAGCTTACAAGGGGTGACAGTGTGATGGTGAAAACCTTGCGGATCACACTCCCTTTACCCAGTGCATGGATGGATGAGTAGAAAAATGGGGACAAGGACTAAATGAAGATTGGGTGGGATGGGGGGTTTGATTCGGGTGTTCTTTTTTACTTTTGTTTTTTATTATTAGTTTTATTCTTTATGGTGTGAAGAAAATGTTCAAAAATGAATTGGGGTGATGAAGGTTCAACTATATGATGGTACTATGAACAGCTGATTGTACAACATGGATGATGCTATGATATGTGAATATATCTCAATAAAACTGAGTTTAAAAAAAATATTGGCAGTGGAGAGTAAAATCCTAGTGGGGTGGATAAAAAGAACATTACTACCATATGGTAGATTTTAAAAATTCAAAAAGATTTTATAAGCAACAAATAAAAAAAGATGTCAGAATGGTTTCAATGAAAGATACATTGAAATTGAAAGATACCCATGGAATGGGTATTATATAAACTTGCTGATTTTATTGGTAAGAAACCATTTTAAGAAGTCTGTTTAAAGAAGGTCACAAAACAAGCTACATACTTGTTACATCTCAAACCACTAGTATCAAAAGCAATCTCTGCCAGCCATTGAAGAAATAGTTGCCAGTAATATGCATATCAAGGGCCTACTCCTCAATGATCTCAAATATAAAAATTTTCAGGATTTAGGGCAAATGACTTAAGTAATCTTAAAGGAAGTTAATAAGAATGACCCCACAGAAGTCACTTATGTATACAAATTCACCAGAGGTCAGTGCGGAGATAAGGGGAGATTCTTAAACATATAAAAAGCATTGTCTTCTTTGGATTTTAAAAAACTTATTTTGATTTAAGAACTCATTTGGGAATGAACAGGGAATAGGCAATTTTTTTTTCCTTTGATGTCAATAAAGATGAAAAACTGAGGGGATAGTTAAATTATTGTGTGTATAAGATAAAATGTGATGCAACCAATCAAAATAATGTTTTCATACTAAATTTAGAGCTCTGGTTTAATACTCATGATATTACATTAAATTTTTTAAAAGGATATAAAAGGCAAATATTGTGTTAGTAATTATATCATCACCACCACCACCATCATATTGTAGTAACCTTACAAGAACTTTGTCAATTTATCCTTTTAATCATCCTATGAGGAAGGTGCTACTATTATCCTTATTGTACAGATGAAGAAACAGCTGCACCAACAGCATAATCATTTGCCCAGTGGCTCATCATTAGACATTCTGGCTAAACAAAATTATGCATTCATATCAAAATCTTGGAGGGAAATATGTCAAAATATCAATAGTTATTAATTCTGAACAATGCAAATCACAAGTGAGTCATTTTATTTTAAATACTTTTCTATATTTTCCATACTTCCTACATAATCAATCGTTTCTTTTAAAGTATCAGCAGTGATTCACACTTGAGAAGCAACATTTTACAATGTTAAATTTCTCCTACTGAGATGGCTGACATAATCTCATTACTTTTCTCTTAAGAATTTAGAAACAAAAAGTTAAAAACTTGATAGGCTTTTTTTTTTGTACAAGTAACAATGTATAGTTTAATTAAAATTTTAAAAATACCTTAAAATCCAACCCATTTCCATAATACTGACCATAGGTGCAGACTTTGAAATACGTGAACTGTTATTCTCTTGTTTCAAAAATGTATTTTTAAAGAAGTTTTTACAGCGCAGCAAAACTGTTCCCCAAATATATAAGAAAAACTAGGGATTTAAAAATACTAAATCTCCAAATAATTTAAGGTGTGCTTCGTTATACTCAGTTTTAGAGAACGTAATTAAATAATTTTTTCATTTATCTTCTACAAAAGAACCACACCCCTAAATTGAAAGAAATAATAGACTATATGAAAGAAAACCTTTTGAAGAAAAATTAACCTTAACTAAGAATTTAAGATAATTAGAATAATTTTTATTTCAAATTCTTAGTGTCTAGATAGAAATTTTGGCATTTTTTGGTAGCAAACTGAAATACCATTTTTTTAAAAAGCCAAACTGATTTTCTGACATCTACACATAAATTTTAGTTGAAAATAATTACCTACCTTTTTAGTTAGCAGACTGATTTTTTCTTTTTAAAGACATTTTAAAATTTTCTGTTAAACCGAATATAAAATTATTCCCCTTGCAACCAACTTTTGCTTATAAGCAGATTAATTTTTGCTTTAACAAATTTATCAGTCTAATGTGAAATTCACATAAAAATACAATTTTAACTGGTATGATGAAATCAGTTGAAAATTTGTAAATTGTGTACATAATTGTTTTAGTGATGTTTTAGTCTTTCAGAGATGTGTTAACACATGAAAGTACTATATGATCTTGGCACCCTGATATCAAAGTTAAAAAATGATTTCATTATGAAAGACCAATGGCAGTTTATGTCACAGGATTGGGGGGGGGGGACAAAAATGACAGCATAATTTATATTTATGTAGAAAAAATAGATAATAAAAGAAGGAAGCACAATAAAACTTCAATCAACATATAGTACAGTCAACTTCCAATTTAATTTATCCATGGCAAAGTTTTTTTTCTCCTCTAAAACTACTTCTTAAATTCCAAGTATCATTAGTTCCCATGGTCCCAGGAAAAGGTAAGTCTAACAGATTTACCTTAAGAGGTTAGTTCTATTTAATCTGGGTACTTTGCAGTGTGTAAGGGAAATTCATACCTAATTGTTCACATAGGTATCCAAGTGTTCATTCCCCATTGAAGGGTGTAGGGCAGGGCTAAGCAATGCCTGGGGTGTCACTGGCAGGCCTAAGACATAGGCAGTGGAGAAGGAAAAAGGGGAGAGGGAGGGTGAAGGAAGAGGAAAGGAAAGGAGGGATAGGAGAAGGGGAAAAGAAAAGAAAGAGGTATATATGGGGAATGGAAAACCATCACCAATTGCCTGTACCCTAGGATGTCCATACCTGGCCTGAACTTTGTCTTTCAAACCAAACGGAGGAAAATTAAGAACAGACAATACAGAGAGACGACGGGAAGAGCAGCCATAAAGAAGGTAGCCAGAACAAAACACAACCTTAAGCATATCATGGGATCCAAATAAATATAAATAAATGCTAAATTTTATCCACTCACTATTGTATCCATAGGCTTAACCTGAGCTCAATTATATTTGACATTACACAATATTTATTTTTGGAACCAACTAGAATATAAGACACTAAGGGCCAATCCTAGAGAGAGTTGCTTCTTGGTAAAGACATCACCATTTTCTTCATTTTATTCAACTGTTGATTCCCTCCAATGTGCTAAATAGAATGTCGGAACCTCATGGAAGTCATTTTATGGATGAATAAAAATACGATTCTCACTGTCTCCTTTACTTCTAACAAGAGAGTGATCTGTCATTTGTACTTTCTGATCGATACATGACATCTTAACAGAAATACACTAAAATGTTATCCCAAACAAGTATTTACATTAAAACATCTAAATTCATTCTCCATCCCTGCTCTACTGTTAAGGGAATTTCAGGCCTTGACAGATGGGCTAGTGGAACAAGCAGGTGTGATTACTGAAAGCCCTGGTTCGGCATCTTCCTTTGGAAGCTTGGAGTGGAGTAAAGAGGAGGAAAGAGACTTTCTCTAACTGGTCCCTCACTGTTGACCCTTGCATTCCTGGGAACCTTATGGTAGGAGCCACAGGAGTCTATGTATCTTAATCAGTTTTCTTTTGAATTGAAGTCTGCATTGCTGACCCTATCACTCTGGGTTTCCTACTACTTCCTCATTCTGTAAATTGTAGACTCTCTTCCTTAACGTAATCCTGATCTCCTCCTTTTCCAGGACTCTCAGATAAATATTTAATGTTAACTGGTACATTTATATTACTTAAGTACTCGGTAATAATTACTCACATCATAATATTTTTGTCAGTTATCCTGAAACATTTCTATATGCCTCATATCATTTTGGTCCCATGATAAGGAAATTTCTAACAAAAGGGGTTTGACCAATTAAGAAGTGTATTATAATATATGAATTCTCAAGAAAAAAAAAAACACAACACAAACTTTTATGTGTCCTTTAAGGGCAGAGAATCCTATTTAAAAATGCTTGTAATACCAACTTGTAGAAGAGTTCAGGGAGGAATTTACAAGAGACAGTAGGATGGAGAAACTGTTAACAACTTTCTACCTCATTTTAACTCAGTTTGGCTTTCTTATTTTTTTGGAGTACAATTTCCAGAGCTGAAGTGTAATGTATAATCCTTTAAAAATGCACATTCACAGGCCAAATAAAGACTTTGGGCTTTATCTACCATTTTGTTTTCCTCTACTATATGAAATGATCGAGAGGTGAATATATTTAGAATGCCTTTTTGAAACACATATTTAAAATAATGAATTCATATACATTTTATTTCTATGGTAATCACTAAAGGAATTATCTAGCAAAATTATTTTGATTCTCTAGGTAAGATGGTTTTATGTATAGCTATGGTCATTTTCCTTTTTAGTAAATAAAATATTTAAAATGAAAGTTCAAATAACTGATTCCATTTTACATTAATCAGGCACTATAAAAATTCAATTATTTCCTTTTAGAATAAACTATATTCAGATATTTTTCAGATAGCAGACTAATAAAACAAACATTAAACATCAGTCTAGTCAAATCTAGCTTATTTACATTAAAATATTTCATCTTTCAAAGACATTTTTTAAACAAAAAAATATAAATGCTTAACAAAAGCATCTTAAAATTTATTTCTCACTTAAATAGAGTTACTAAGTCAATTTAACTAAATTTCATACTTGGTGTCAATAAGCATTTTCAATACTGAGTGCTTTTAAATAATGAATATTAACAATATCAATACTGATAGTATTGTTCTTTTGCTGTCATGTATTTTCTTTTTATTAGCAATTATATTTTTTTCTCAGCAAGTCTTTCTACTGTTGCATTCTATGATTAATTTCCATGACTCCTCTAAAATCAAGTCCTTATCTCGTATGTATTTAAATTAAAACACTGTGTAACTATACCGTATTTATTATTCTATTTACAAATTTCTTTTCTCAATGTACATGTTACTTCCATGTTTTCTGGTAAGTAGATATTAATTTTTATTGATGGAAAATTTTAAAAACAATATTCATTTATGGAACACTTAGTTTTGTGGAGTTCAAATAACTGAAGGGATATTTATTTTTAACTTTCCGAGGCCTGAAAACACTAAAAGTAATAGTTCTACTTTAAAATCTTGTTTATAAATACAAAAGATAACCTATTTAGGTAGGCAGAAAAATCTCACCACAACTGCATATAAGTGTTCTTTATTAAGAATAAAATATTAATGTTTAATGATATTCTATACCTGGCAGTCATCCACTTTTGTTCTCATTACTCCTTTCATGTATTCTTTGTCCATGGTAGGAGAGACACCAAAACTGTTTCCCATACATAATATCTCTGCTTTTCCATCTGGATAAGTCACTTCCACGGAACCATTCAGAATCACTGACCAGGAGTCCAGCTAATCCAAAAAAAGAAGACAAGGCAGAAAAGAACATCACGATCCTATAACTGTAGCACCAGAATGGTCCCTAAAAATGATTTAGCAGATCTTTCAGTTTAAAGATGGAACAAACCACTCAAGTAAAGTTAACAGTTTACCAAATTCACAAAATAAGAAATAAAATTCAGTCCCATGTCTTATATATTTTCATATGCCTAGCACAGGTACACATCATTCTGCCTTTTTAATTTGACTTTGGATTTTCTTCTCTAAAATGACACAAGGAAAAATGTTCTTCTGTTCCCCAAAATACATATGAATAAGATAAAATGATCACCACTGTTTCAAGAAGAATATCATTTTGTTCTGATATAGGGAATTATATTTACAAACGTCACAGAACTCAAAAGTTCATGGATAATAAAAATCTGTAAAAATATCATTTGAAATACTGTAAATAATGGAAACCTTGTGCATTTGGAATACCTTGGCATAACAAGTATATCAAGTCTTGATTTTTTCAATACTTATTGATGCTTTAAAAAAAACAAAAAAGAAATCAGAATTGAGTTTTTTATTTGCTGTATTGACAGGTTTCAAACAGAAACTTTATAAGTGGTAGAAATATTTACTAACCTCTTCACCATCATTTAACACTATGGTCCCTGCTCTTTCCACCACTGCAAATACCATCACAGCACAGAGTTCTCGTCTCACTGACATTGTCATATTGGCAAAAGCAGGCAACTGGTGCATAAATTCCAAGAGTTGTTCTGAAAAGTAAAAAAGAGTTCAAATAACTGAAGGGATGTTTTCAAAACTACAATTTTTATTAAAAACAAATATTCAAAAAGAATGTTTTAGGGCCCTTTCATTTTAAATGTCCTACAATTCTGCTTATTGAAAAATTTAGTACAAGTAGAATTTCTTGCAGGTACACAAAGAATTCTGTCACTGTGAAAATGGTGATATTTCCCTGTTGATTCAAAAGCAATAGTATACATTTTAACCCAAATTCTAATAACACTGAAGAAATTACTATATTTCAAATGAAGAATTTCTGCCGGAAATGAGCTGTGACTGTACTAATGTTTATCAAGGGCTGAAATTATAAGAAAATAGAGCCCTAAGCTCTGAGAATTCTCCAAAAAGTCAGTAGGTATACTCTAGTGCCCTTCAGACAGAAATACTAACTTTGTTTCAGATATTCCAAAATTTAGAATCCAAGGGATCTTTTCTATGGATCAGACAAAATTATAAAAATAATTAAACAATTTACAACATAAGATAAATGCAAATGAAAACCAAGATACCATTTCTTTTCTTTCAGACCGGTAAAAACAGAAATTGACAATAGTTTTAACAAAATTGCAGCATTTACCCTTTGACCCAGCAATCACAGTTCTAGAAAAATCTGTTCTATAGGTAAACCTGAACATGAACAAACTGATGTGTACAAGGTTTTTCATTGTGCACTGTTTAATCATACAAGCCTGGAAACCATGTAAGATACATCCACAGAGCAGAATACTAAGACAGCTGTAGGGAAAAAAAAAAAAGGAAACCTATATGCATGAATATGGATCTCTAATAAGGTAATTTTTTTTTTTAAGCAAAGCACAGAACAGGGTATATAGTACACTACCTTTTGTGAAAAGGTGTGGGATATGTAGAAAGGGGACATAAGAATGTACATCATATATACCTACACATGCCACACATACAAGAGAATATATATGCATGTACATTTGCTTGAATTAAAAAAACCAGAAATGAATATAAATAAATAAGGAGGTGGGAGAAAGAACGGGTAGAAATGAGACTCCTCTGTGCATACCTTTCTATATAATTTTGAATCTTAAATCATATAAATGCATTAATTATAAATTAAATTTAAAAACTGAATGATCCAGGCACATTATATATCCAATTATACATCTAGACTTTACTGGAACAAACATTTAAAATTCAGTAAAAGTTTATTTATAGCCTATTCTCTGTGCCTGGCACAGTACCGGGAGCAAATGTGGAGACATGGCTTAGTCTCAGCTCTGCTACTCATTTTAGTATTGGGAACAAAGTATAACTTCTTTGGTTTTCAATAAAAGACAAATCCAGTTGTAGCACTGTCACAGAATTTTAAAACAGGATACACAGCAGAAAATTAGACATAGTAGAATTTAGTATCTGATAAAGTTTGCATTTCAATTCAATGCAAAAGGATGAATTTAGTCAATAAATTGGATTTGAATTGGTTAAAAATTTGATTTGGGGGAAAATTAGATGATTGTTTTATCATACAATGAAATAAATTGCATATGGAATAAAATATTTATTTTAAAAAAAATGAAACCATGGAATCAATAGAGGAAAATCCACAAGGACACTTATAGCTGATGGATTAAGAGGAAAAAGTATATTTAATACCATGTGAAATTATATATATAATTTTATATAAAGAAAAACATCCCAGGTGGAAAGGGACAAGGGGTATTTCCAAAGAAAGATACAAATGTTCGATAAAAACAGAAGTTCAATCTCAAAAATATATAAAAAACTTTAGATGGTTTGATTTTTAAATGATAATAGCTGTATTGGCTATGAGATGAGGAAAATCACTCATTCTCAGCCAAACTTACAGGATATGAATTAATTCAACCTTTCTGGAGGACAACCAGCCAACAGGGGGCAAAACTTTAAAATTTTACAATCCCTAAGGAAAAAAATAATAAGTAAAGTTACAGGCAAAGGTTTACCTACAATGTTGTTAATCTCAGCACTATTTAAAAATAAAAGAGATTAGTAATAACAATAGGTTATTTGCTAAATAAATTAGTACTTATCTTCAATAAATTTTAGAAGAGTATATAAAACAATACGGAAAGAATTTAATAGCAATGTTAAATTTGAAACAGATTTAAATACATATTTTATACACATACACACACATACTCGCAAATTAATTTTAGAGAGTATACCAAGATATTACTTAGTTTTGTCTTTGGGTAATGGAATCACAGGTGACAAATATTTTCTTCTTTTTGCTTATCTGTATCACCTACATTTTCTTTAAAAATGTTTATTACATCTTCAGTTTAAAACATGAAGAAAATCTTGTTAGAAAAATGGAGAAAAGGATTTTAAATTATAATCTTCTAGGAAGAATTTCTAAATTTTTAAACCTTTGGTGCCTTTAGTGGAAAGAGTATTTTACTTCATTATATGCCTTTTCACTCAAGTCAAAGAGCAGCCTAGAGTATCAGAATTTAGCTAATAAAGTCAATTACAAACTTGCATGGACTCAAGCTACTCTGGCCCTGGATTGAGGAAAATCAAGGACTGGTAACACTAGCAGTTTATAATCTTATTGGGTCCTCTTTCTCTGTGCTACTACCACTTTATATGGGCCACTACTGAATCACTTACAATATATTCAGTGTTTAACTAGTGTTTACCACTAGTTAAAGGAATTATGAATCCAGAATCTACATAACTCCTTATGCTGTTCTGATGCAATTTTGCATCAGGATCTCTCTGAAAGTGACTAAAATTCTTAGAGGGAACCTTACGATAGACCAGAAGAGGGGTATAGACACTGAAAGAGGTAATGAGAGAGATGACAAAATCCTATAAAGATGACCAAGGTATCCTAAGGATAGACATCAAGATCAGTGGAGAGGAACTGAGTGTCCAGAAACAAATTCACATATCTATGGTCAACTGATTTTTCACAAGGATGCCAACATGATTCAATGAGGAAAGAAGAGTCTTTTCAACAAATGACACTGCGACAACTGGGTAGCCACATGCAAAAGAATGAATTTGGTCCCCTAATTCACACCATATATAAAAATTAACTTAAAATGGATCAAAGACCTAAACATAAGAGCTAAGACTATAAAATTCTTAAAGGAAAACATAGGGGTAAATCTTCCCCACCTCAGATTTGGCAATGATTCTTATATATGATACCTAAAGTATGAGTAACAAAAGAAAAATAGATAAATTGAACATTGTAAAAATTAACAACTTTTGTGTTCCAAAGATCACTTTGGGATAGTACTAGCTTGAGGTCTGTGGTTCTCTATTTTTAATTTTCTCTATTATTAGGTAGCTTTACTGATCACCTACTGAGTTCTTTCTTTACTTCTGACCATGGCCTCCAAGAGATGCATGTTTTCTTTTCAGTTCACAGAAAAGCAACTGAACTTCACTGTCATACAATTAGGAGGTAGCAATGATACGATTCAGGACTATCTGCCCCTAAAGATCCTGGTGGACAGCAGAGTGAAGTGGTAAAGAGCATGGGTTGTATATCAGACAACATTTGCATACTAGTTATATTACTTTGGGCAAGTTGATTTATTTCCCTAAGGCATGGTTTTCACATTTGTAAAAGAATAATATAATACCTAACACCTTTCATGAGACAGCTGTGAAGATTAAATGCAATAAAGATTATAAAGTCCTTAGCACAGAATAAATACTGCTATTATTGTCATTAATGCTGTATTGCTATCATTCAACCCCTCAGCTAAATAAAAATTCTATTACATTTTTCTTGTCCCCACATAATCAAACTGTCCCTATATACATTAAATCTGTTAAGATTTAGTGACTAGTTTTATATTTTGGATATAGTTAGTCGCCAAAACAAGGTACAACTGAAAAACATATGCTGTGAAAAGACATTAAATTTACAGAAAAACAGACGTGGTGTCTTCTCTGGTCTAGGTGGGTAATGACCTGTTCTGATTAGACTACATCATCCCTCTGGTATGAGACTTTTCATTCCACAGGGTGGCTTTGGGAATCAGAATTCCAGGGCTATGTGGTACACCCAGGGACTCTGTCCACCAGGACAGGGTCCTTCAAGCTGGTCCAGACTGGTGTGTCAGGAAATCAATTTACTGTTGTAAGCAGCATGGAAAACAAAAAGGAGATAAAATATCAAAGCATAATACTTAGTGAAACTTATGTTTCTGGAATGAGTAGGCGTTGTTTGTGCAATGCCATAAAAATATATTTATACCTGGGGACACCAGTGGGGCAATTCTGAATATCACTGCAAGAGAAGAACCATGTCTTTGACATATAGGGGTAGGAGTTATTGTTTTACAAATAAATTGACCTTTTAATTTGAAACCTAAAGTCTAATGAACAAGTTGTGGTCCCCTGACTGGCACATCAGGGTTAGTTCTGTTGTTTCCAGTCTCTGTTTTCTTTAGCCATCCCTGACTCACCCCTGCCATTACATACTGCACAATTTCATAGACCACACATTTTCCTTTTTTCCCTACCCTAGTAGTAGCTAAATTTCCTTGAACATTAAGAAAATGATAAGACCAGAAAATTATTTGCCAACAACATTTTGAATTTAATATAATATGTGCTTAGAAGATAACGGAAGTTAAATGATTACCATATATATGATCAGACAACATGAAGTGGGCAGAAAATAGAAAATATCTCCATTAATATTTGTTATAATGACTTTAAAGTTATCTTGCATAAACATTTTTCTTGCTTTTTGGCAGATTTCTACTTATTAGTGGGTCATGAAATAAATTTGTGATATGTGAGTAGTGATTTGCATTCAACAAATAAACAGAATAGAAAATATCTATGCATCATATATAATAAGGATAAAGAGAAAAGGAGAGATAAGAGTTAATAATAGTATATATATACACAGTTCTCCAGGTTGAGTTAAAAAACTAAAAATAAATAAAGGCTTAACCAGAAGGCATCATGGAACTTTAAGACTCTCAAGGATTCAACAATGGAATCACTGATTTTGAGATAACTTCCATTCTACTAGCTATTCTTTTAGAAGACTGAGGCAATGAGAAAAAGAAATAACCTTCTCTAGCATCAATCTTAAAAAAGCAGTAACTATAAAACAGAAGTATTTGACCAGGGGGGTTACTAAGGGGTTCAAAATAAACTCTGAAAATGCCACAGAGACCATTGAAAATTACAGGGATTAGGGTAGCTAAGAATTCACAGCTTTGGATGGGTAACACATGGTTCTTAGGACATATGGAAAGACATAGATGGGAGAGCAGGACCACTTTCTTCTACATTTCTTGGAAGGATCTATTAGAGTTATACATTAATCTATTAGAATAATATACTCTTGTGACCTAGCCTACTTTGCTGGGAAAGGAATATTCCTGTTTATGACAAATATTACTCATTTTTTACTATTTTTTCTAGTCCATGTGATAACAAAGAAATGCCAAAGAACCAACTTACAGACACCAGAAATTGAAGACAGTTCAGGAAATTAGCTTAGCTTGGTATGCTTTGTTTCAATTTTATATTGGAAATGTTAGATGTTTTTAAAAAATCGGTGAGGTTTTTTTGGTGGTACATGAAGGGGTGAGAAAAGGAATTCTTTGGAAGGGAGCAAAGTAATTCTCTACCTTAATGTGTCAAGGCTTCAAAACAAAAATAAAATTCACAACCATACGATAATTGAGTACTTACAAAATAATGAGTTGGAGGGTAAATATGAATATGATAAAGTCCCTCCCTTCAAAGTATTCCCAAGAATCTTTGGGAACCTAAAGGGAAATGTTTTTTTTTTTTTAAATGATCAAATATTATCACTTTCATTTGATTCAACTTAGACACACACACACATGCATCCCCACCCCTTTTTTTTGTAGAGGGAGAAGAAGAGGTGGGAACAGAGGCATCGAGGGAAAACATCAATCAGATGGATGTTCACAGTTCATATAAAAGGCATTTGATTAGCAAAGTACTGGAGGGTAAGTTAGATTTAACAAGGGGAAAAACAAAAGAGCTAAGCAGTTCTTATTTTGGCTTATTTGGAGGGAAATAGAATAGAAGCTCTTTCAGGATATTATGCAGACTAAACAATACTCGTTAGATCATATCTTTAATGTTAATGGTTTATTACTTTTTAAAAATGTATGTTTGATAATAACAAGCATCAGAATCATCACTGCTTGCAAGTGAATTAGTATCGGAGTAAATTTCACTCACTATGAAGACTATTATCAACAAATACATTTAAAAAGAATACAGACAGCTTTGTATTTATTTGTATGAATCAGTATAGATCCTGCTTTCCAGAAATTCTGAGAAGTCCCTCTTAGATATGAAGCTAAATTCTTAACTTTGCAGGAATGACAGACATGCTACACATATTCTTATAATCAACATTTTCTTCCATGACTATTCCAAAACAAGGATTCAAAAGAGAAGACCCATTTGATTACAAATGGGTAACTTCCAAATCAATTTGTTCCAGAAGCCATGTTCAATCTAACTAGAAACAAAAATCTATGAGCAAGAATTCTAGATTAAGATGGCAAATTGAGCACACTTCCAATATCATTCCCTCTTTAAAACTACAGTGAAGGGATTTTTTTTTTCTTTTTTTTAAGTCAGCAAGGAGAGAGAACAGGACAGTAAAACACAATTTTGGAGGTTGGAAATCAGATGAACATGTCATATCAGACACCAGAAAGTGAAACTTTAGGCCTTCTAGAGCAAAATGGAGAACCACTCCAAATTTATGCTACAGAACTATCATAAGACTTATGAACTACCAGCACCAGATGCCTTTGGAATGGGATGGGGTGGAGGGTGGGTGTGAGGAGAGATGGAGAATATAGAGTAAGATAGGGAGAAATCAAAGATGGGTTTTTGAGAAGCAGTTAAATCTGTCACCCCAGGACAAGTCTAGAGGTTAAATATCTGGAAAGGGTCACAGGCACAGCTGGTTCCTCTTTCTTCCTTCATTCAGGGGTGGGCTCTTTAAGAAGGCATTCCTATGTTTCCTTCCTAAAATAAACTCCTGTCCAGCTCTCCGCTGCTTCCATCACCCCCTAGTCCCTAGCCAGGGCTTTATTCTTCTTCACAGCATTCACCACTATCTGATGGGAAAGGTGGGTGACAGGAAACTCAAAGAAGGGGAAAGTGGATGTATTTACTTGGTCACTTGTTTATTCCCTATGTTTTCCAAAGGACTGCAGCCAGGACCACGTCTGCCTTGTTCACCACTGAATTGCCAAGACCTACAAAAGTACTCAGTACAAAAAAGGTGCTCAACCGCATTAGCTGAATGAATAACTGGTCACCACTATATGATATTTATCAATAAATAGTAAGCAAATTCCTTTAAATGACTTCAATTAAATTTTAAATATCTAATCCAGGTTTTTAGTTTTTCTTCTTTAATTTCCTAGCATATGTATATAGCTTAAATGGTTGCAGTTCTGCTCCCTCAAAACACATGCAAAAAACTAACTCTCACATGTTTATCGCACTTCATCCTATACCTAATCCCAATAGTCTCAGTTCCTTGAGTTTTTCCCACAAATACATATTGTCCCAGAAAGAGCTACAGTAGTGGTGGAAGAGATAATCTGGGTACGGAAAGGGTGGTGACAGGTTCCAGACCCTGTGGTCAGATGACTCTCAACAGAAGTTGCTCTCACTCTTAGTACTTCAAAGGAAAATCTAGACCCTGAGAGGCATATTCAAACACAAAACCATTATTATTACACAATCAATTCTTGCTCCGAAAGGAGAGGTGGGTGAAGGGAAACTCAAAGAGGGTGAAAGCAGATGTAAAGCCACTTAAATTTTTAACCTCAGAGTACATTAAAGAAACTCTCAAACCCCACAGTCTCATCTGCTGCTAACTAGTCATTTTGCTGTCTTCTTCCACCCAGTCTCATCTTCAAATGGAACCAGAGTAGGAGCAAATTCATTTACAGTACACTTTTACCACCTGCCACTTGACTCATCTGTATATACAGAAAACAAGAGCTTAACAGGAACAGTGCTTACAGTACTAGTAATATTAAAATATTTTTGTCATAAACTAAGCAAAGAAAGAGGTTATGTGGAAGATATGGAGGGTATTTCTAGGAAGTTTCATTTAGAGTATTATTTGTTGACTCTTGAAGTTATTGACTGAGTACAACTGACTTTTCCAATGTGTTTAAACAAATGCTACTGTTTATAGAAAGAAAATTAATGACCTTTTACAGCCTGTAAGTCTGGGCTCTATTATACCAGACAATATCTCTAAGTATTTTTACTTGCTCTAAGAATCATTTTCTGATCCAAACTTACCAATATCATCATCTGTCCTGTCAATTGGGTCCTTCTCCAGGCAGTCTCTCACAATGTCCCTGCTCATTAGAGGATCTGACGCCCTCTCAATGTCTTCTTCATCATCGTCATCCTCAGAATCCACTGCTGTTTCTGGTAACCCACTCAGGTCCATATCACCAGCCTCGCTTTCTGTGGCCTTAAGACAGACCCCCCACAAAAAAGAAAAAAATAAATAAATAAATTTAAAAATTGTTTAAAGTAAATCAATCTTTTGGCCCACAAAAAGATATGAAGTGTATTTAGAAATATTAATTTTTGTAACTTTTTTTTCTGTAACAGATAGATATATTCAACATCCAACAAATATGTACGTGCCAGGTACTATGTAAAAGAATTCTTTCGACAAAATATATGTGACTTCATCTCCTATTACATTTTTCATCAGGATTAATGATTTATCTCAGTAATTTTTATTTCTTATCTAAGCTATCATATGGGATTTGAAACATAGTAGAATAAAGAAAAAAAGGACAGTATTTGTTTATATCTCATTTTTCAAAGAGAATGACTTAAACAAAGAACTTAAGGGTAACAATTCTGAGCAATTTCTTCTCCAAAAGAGTAAGTAAGAATTTATTAATCCCAAGAAGACTGAACCCTATTAGACTGCCTTTATAGAAAAATGAACCACAAATCAAAGTGGCTTGATAAATATGCAAACAAAGCATTAATAATTAGTTGGATTATCCCAATGATGAGTCTCAACTATAAGCTGCCAAACTCCATAAGAGATCACTTGCCTATATGTGACATTCTTTCCCCTCATTGATCAACACGATTGATTGCATCACCAATCAAATTTCAAGTTATCAAGATATACTCTAGCATTTAAATATTTTCTTAGTTACCAGAGTCACAGATTTCAAGATTGTCTATACTTTTGGGCTACAGACTACTGTGACTATCATCACAATAATATGTCCATATGTATAATATCAGTTGTATTCGACATTACATACTTGGAGTTCACTAACTGCTTAAGTGTAGTAAGACTGAATTCAATTAAGTATTAACTATATCAGTGTTGAACATCACACATTATGTGCTTTTCCAATTAAAATATTAAAGTCTTGAAAATCTTATAAAAGTATTAACTGTGTGGAATGCATGTATCATCAAGTTTACCAATTTCAAATCACTCATAGCCCACAAGATTTCCAAAGAATATAGATATCTTATTGTTAGGAATAGCTAAATAAAGATTTTTAAAGTAAATAAAGATAAAAATATAAAATATTGAGCCTGATAATAATAATAAGCAAATACTTAATATTTACAATATGCCTGGTCAGGCATTGCTCAAGTGCTTATGTATTAATTCATTTAATCCTTAAAACAATCCTATAAATTAAGTGCCATTATTACCTTCTATTATTCTCTAAAAACTGAGGTACAGAGAAATTCTTTTCTTAACGTCACACTGCTGAGAAATTATGGAATCAAGATCAGAACCCAGGAATTCCAGCTTCAGAGTCTTAACCACAACCTAATCTGCCTCTTTATAATAGAAGGCTTAAGGATCTATACTTTTTCTATAATTTAGTTTAAGTCAATAGTTAAAGAATAACTTATACTATGCTCTTAGGAACCAAGTTGTTTCACCTTTCTAGAGCCTTGGTTTGTATTACAGAAAATAAGATTTAAGCCTACATTTCTTCAGTAACAAAAGCATGTGTTAATATTTTCTAAAGTTTTGCAATCAGTTTTAATCACATTTTCAGTTCTTTAGGTACAATTTCCTAAACTAAAATACATACATTATAAGAAAAACCTAAGGAGAAAATAACTGAAACAGAAAATCTAATGTCTACAAAAGTACTTTCAACAACGGCCTCAAAACTTCTGCATGGGTAAGACCATTCTCAGTAGTGGCTCTCCACGTGGGAGAGCAATAAGTCGTTATTACTGAGGCAGAGAGAACAAATTGTGGCATGCTCAGAAATGCCACATCTCCTACTTTAATTCAGAATTCATGGAATTATTTCTAGATTCTAGAATGAATCTTAAGTAGAAATTGATATGATGTAGTATGCCAAGGTTGTGATCAGAGAAAGTAGGTCAACATTGTTACCACCACCTTATTTCTGAAGTCTAGAAATGTGACAATTTGCTAATGCTTCCTATGATTATATTTTCACCCCAGTTTTATCTTAATGTTGAAGATTATAACTCATCACCTTATATTTTCAAATATGTAATCAATCTGTCCTCCACATCCACATTCTTTAATATTAGCCTAGAGTGAAGAAGGGTACTATTGAAGACAGAAATAAAAACAAAAAGCTTTCTTTAAATTAATGTATTATATTACTAAAAGTTTTTTCTTTAGTTTTTAAATAACATATGCTAAAAGACTGAAAACATATTTTATACTATCCCAAAGAAATCTTTATTACCATTTATATGAATTATACTATGTCTTAAATAGAACAAAGAGACTTTCAAATTTGAATTGGATTCATTCTCCAAAATTAAACCCCACTCAAGTAACAGAGCATTGGTTGTTTTCTATCTCTGTTACGTGTATTCCACTGTTGAAGAAAAACACTGTTCATAAAAAAATTTATCAAACCAGTCACTTAGTGGATGATTGTCATTTAAACTAAGTATCCATTTCATTTTTAAAATACTGTAGAATTGTGTGTGTGTGTGTGTGTGTGTGTGTGTGTGTGTGTGTAGAATTCCTTTTAATAAAACACTTCAAATAGAACTTGATAAACTTATCAGGAATCTACTAATTTCATAATAATACATTTTAACTATTATTTTATAATAGTTACTGTTTCAACAGCAAGATGTTTAGAAGCTGCCTGGATTTAAAAGTCTAATGGATACAAACTGGTCTACAAGAGAGAAGTGATAAAAGGAGTGCTTGGGAACTAGTAGTTGCTGAATGTATATTTGCTGAATGAAGAAACTAAACAGAGAGTTTAGTGGTTCAAATCCCACCTCTACAATTCCTTATGTGACTTTAGTCAAGTCACTTAACCTCCAAGATCCCTGGTTTTATAATCTGTAAAATGGAGATACATCCGCTCACCACTCATAGGACTGCTAATAGATCAAATAAGGTAAAGGAAGCCATTCACAGACTAGATCAAAGTCTCTTCCGCAAGGAGATGGACACATTTTTCATTTCAGTCCTTGCACAACTTCTGCCTCTCCCCATCCCAGCAACGAGCCTTGCACACAATTTATATTTTCAGAATTTGACGGAAAAAACAAACTCTGTTAAACACCCCTCTCAGATTAACATCACCCATTAAATTCTGGCCAAATGACTCACACTAAAAATTATTTTTTAAAAAGTGATCCTCTGGTGAATGACTACCACTGTGTCTGATGCTTTTAACACATAATAATTAATCTTTACATCTACTCAGCCAGTTAGTATTATTACTCCTATTTCACAGATGAAAAAAACACTCAGGGAAATTAAATAAATTGTTCAATGTAACAAAACAAAACAAAAACAGTAGTTGTTTCAGGACTCAAAATCAGGTCTGACCAACACAAAATACTAAATATTTTGCACTATGCCCAATTTTCTCAAGACTGTATTCATAAAGAAAATAGTTAAAATGTAATAAAATAATAAAATGTGTTCTACAAAGTCATAAAAGATAAAAAGTATGAAAACAAACATTTGTGTCTAAACATAAAGAAAACACATGCCAATTTCTAGCTTCCCTCAAACTACAATACTTCAAACCAAGATTAATGCTAGTCCTTAAATCCTTTTATTCTAAATAAAGACATACCTACACACACCGACACTTCATATTTAAAAAGTATCTAATTATATTTTGTCTCATGAGGAAGAAGAAAGGATTATATATTTCACTTAGGCAAATAACTCCTGTCCTAAATTAATTTACCTTTCACATGTATATCCTAAGATTTGCACATTAATATTTAAATTGTGATGCTCTCAAGAAAGTAATATTCTCAGATCAATGCCAAAATCTGTGTAATTTATTTAAATCAAAGGGAACTAACTATATTCTGTTGTTATGAATAGTTCTTAAAGCCAGTTTATTTTATGTTTAAGGGATATAAAGAAAATGAACAAACTGAGGAAATATTAAATACCTTAAAGCTCTTTGAAGTATTAATTTAACTAAAAAAATTAAATACATATTATAAATTTTTATCATTAAGCACTTTAAAATCATTTGCAAAAGAAACTTTTCACTTATTAAATTGCCATCTTTAAAGGGGTTGATTAATACTTGAAGTAAATAAATTTTGTGCAGAATTTCAAACAGATATTTAACCCAAATAGTAACTAAGTCAGACTCTGATGTAACTTTAGGCTAGAAAGTTATATTGAATGCTTTAAAAAATACAAATGCTAATTTAAGTGAGTCAACAAGATGAGTAGGAACTACAAATAAAATCATTTTTATCTGTATAGACAAAAATTTTACAGATAAAATCTTTGCAAAAATATGAAAGTATATTTGACAATAAGTATAATGCTTGCATCAGAAAGTCTAGTTTGTGTATTATAATTTATTTTGTTCCTAATTTTGCACTCAATGTTTTTTACTTCAATATAGTAGGCTTTCTAAAAAAAACGTAGATGCCTAAAAGAGAAGGACAATTTTTAGGCTGCTTTCCAGAGTTAAAATTACTAGGAGTGTGTAAGAGTGTCTTTAAGTGTTTATTTTAAATAGGAAAATCTGTGCTAATTGGATAGGCAAAATAGTTTCATGTTTAAATCCTCATATACTCAATTAGTAATGTTTTAAATATGTTATTTAAATGCAGACATTTGCATTTTTCTCTTCTGTAAATTATCTATTCTTGTCCTTTCAACATTTTTATATTGGGAGCTAAATATTTTTATTAATTTGCATAAGTGAAGTATATTTGACTTTAACACTTTGTCTCTACTGATCCTTTAATGATTTATTAAAAATTTTTGGCCATTTATTACACCATTAAGAGTTTGTTAATTCTTTAATTTATCTGGAATTTATCTTAATTATGATATAAAATGAGTCTGTAAAATGACTGCCCCACACTACCGCACCCCAAAGACCATTTATTGAAAAATCCATTACATTCTTCATTGATTTCATTGATTTGTGAAGTTTCTTCTATTACATATTACATCCTTACACACGGGTTCCATTTTGCTTCAACTTTCTGTTCTACTGATCTGTTTATTTTTGCACAACTATTTCCAGTTTACCTAAGCCACTTACTCTGACTTTTATCTGGACTTTATCATGGCTGGAAATGGCAGTCTCAGATAACTAATTCAGGTATTCTGCTTTCTGTCACCAACACCCTCTACTCTTTCAGTTTGTTTCTTCCACCTTCTCCCTTGGTAACACTTTTTTCAATTCAATCAGTATCTCCAATCTTCTACTATCTATGTCCAACCACTCCCATCTTCACTTGCTTTCATAGCCTGCTTATATTCCCTAGTCAATTTTTTCAATTACGTTCATCAACACATCTTTACTTAATGCCTACTATCTGCAGACTTTGAAGAGAAAATTGGAGACATTAAGACAAATCCTATGCCCTCTAGTAGCTGTCATTCTAGTGGACAGACAGAACAACATAGTAACAATCATTTCAACTAGAGTCTAGGAAGGAAATATAGTATTAGCCAGGATATAAACCAAAATGTAGGACTTACTTTACAGAGAGTAATAAAGGAAGAACTCTGATGACGTGATACTTGAAAATGAAGGCAGAAAAGGATTAAGGTAGGAAAAAACATTGCCAAGCATAAGGAATGCAAAAGCAAAGCTCTGTAGCTAGAAAGAACTTGGCATACTGTTCCATCTGTATTACACTAATTTAGCAAAACTTTAGTCCCCGGTGAAGCCAAATATTTTCTTTCTTTGCACTTACTATGGAGAAAATTACTTAACAGGGCAGAGGGAAATCACTCTCTATTTGAGGGTACAAACTCAGTTGAGCCTCCATTTCTCCAGTCAATTTGCTTCCATTGTCTGCAACTATTTCAAAACTCCCCTCTCCTTAAAACTCTCCACCTTCTGACCATCTCAATCTTAACAGATAAACTCAATTCTTCAGAGAGAAAATGGAAGCCATCAGACAGGAACTCCCTCAACTCCCAAACTCACTGCTAACATCAGGATCTGTCCCTCTTACAACAGGGGAGGTGTTACTTATCCTAAGTACTAATCATCCTGCTTTGCTCTCAAATTCCTCCCTCCCACCCTCTAAGCAACATTACTCTTACCGTTTCTCTTTCATACACAGCATACAACTTCAACCTCTCTGTATCTATCTCATGAGCATTTATACTCAATGTAATATGACAGCTTTCAACCAAATCAGGAAAGACCTCCTAAATCAGAATTGTACAAAGATTAAATTTAAAGGCTGCCATGGGAGATAGTTGCCCATCCCTGGAATGGTTCAAGAATACACTGGATGTTTAATTGCTAAGAAAGCAGTGAAGGATTCAAATGTGAGATTGGTAGTTATAACAGGTTTCTAACTGATTTCTTCTGATCTTAAGAATCTCTGATTCAAAGATAATAGAAATAGTTTATTGAGAATCTCTATTAAAATGTTAAGCTTTGCATAGCCAATAACTAAATCTTTGGATACATCTATGGATTTTTCCTTATGGAGTGTATAAACCTAGAGCCACATGCCTATCACCATGTTTGAAATGAACAGCTTTGAAACTCAACTATGTGGATCAAAATGATACACAGGGATCCTCCTTTCCATCTAATACCTTGAGGTAAAGTCAAATTGCAGACTGCAAGCTCCAACCATGTCAGCGCAATTAGAAACTCGCACCTACACTCAGACATTCTGATGGTAGCTAGGTATAACAGAAGAACCATCAAGAATTTCTTTATGGACTTATCCCAGCCTACTCAGGGCAACAGCACACCAGGTTAGAATTCCCCTCAGAATATGCCTCAATAAGTTATATAACCAACACCTTCTGTTCTTATTATAAATTGACTTAGGAGCTTCATTCAGATTTGTATATATTTGAAGAAAGCAGTGATAACTCCTGCAACCTCAAACTGTGATCCCACTGAAAATGTATAATCATCTCAAGGTTTAGAAAACAAGGGTTCTGCCATGATGTTTCATTAATGTAAGCTAAAGCACCACTTTTACTTATACTGTTCATTGTTCTATTTATAAGGCAGACTCTTGAAATAAATGTTTTAAAAATCAACTTCTGGAAACAGTCAGTATATAGTGGGTACCATTTAAGTATATTTATTCTAGTCTATTGCCTTCTCCTATAATATCTGAAAAGACTTAATCAATCAAAGTAGAAATTTGCAAAGTTACTTTAAAGAGCCAGATAATTATATTTCTTATTACAAAATAAAGACATTCTTCGTCAGAAATTTGCAAATAACTGCATTTACAGGTAACCATATACTTTTAAAAAATACATTTGGACTGTTTAAAATAACAAATTACTCATCATTAAGCTCTCTGCAACACTCTTAAATTACAGGCAATTATGTACCTAACATGTCACCTCTTTAAAAGAAAATATATTTCCAAGATCTACTCAAATAATGATTAGTCTCCCCCTGTCTAGTTACTTTTATTAAAGCATTATTGAAATTATTTTTAATAATTTTTTAAAAAATAGAAATTTAGCACTGCCTGAATAAACTGATGATATGTATAGCTATGATGTTCCTAAAGAAAGATACTTTAATGGCCATCTCATGTCTTAATTCCTAAGAAGCCAAGAAATACAGTTTATGAAGTGAGTATAATCCTTTTGTTTGAAACAATCTGATATGTATCTGAAGGTCCCCCAAAGGTCACTTTTCCTAAATTTGCATTTTCTAAGCCAATAGCTATTCCTTAAAAATTAAAATTATTTTGTTTTAAAAACCTTTTTGGAATCCTTTAGTTCCAGATTCTTTTTTATCCATCAGAGTCATAAGCATTTATTTTAAACACATAACCAAATCCATAGGTAATTAAAAAAAAAAATTCATTGATACAATCTTAATATTTTCTTTCTTTTGCTATACTCAAGACTTTAAGAAAAGCATAAATCAAGTTTTTCCCAATAGTTTTTAGTCAAGAAAGATTCATTTAGTTAATATGTCTACAATCAAATTAATAAACTAAATAAACTATTTAATGTCAAAAGAAACAATTCCATGTAGTCACTCTATTTGAATTCTGATAACTGGTAACAGCAGAGGCAAATGCAAATAAATCGTAGTTCTACTTCCTAAAACAAACATACAGCATGCTATATGTCTGTGTGAAGCATAAATATTAATGTTTTGTGTGTCTGTATGCACATTTACACACACACACACACACACACACACACACACACACACACACACACGATCAATTTAGAATGATAAAACTCCTTGGAATAAATTAAAATGAAGTAAATGAGAAGAAAAACGCCCTCTTACCTGGTAGATATCAGAAAGACTGCTGCTTCCAGAATCACTAGTGATACTACATCCTGAATGGCTAGAAGAAACGTGCGTCACCTGTGGGTGGAGACTGTCAGTAAGGTGTAGTTTTGTGAAATCTGCAGGAAGCTATGGAAGGAGCAGGAAAAACTAGGATTACAATTCAAATCAGGTACTTCAAAAAGACAGTTTAAAAGTTTAATTTTATACTCTAGATTCCACATCATTCATCTAAAAATGTTATTAGGAAAGATCCCTCATTTTTCAAATTCATAAATTACTAGATACTGTCCTTTTCACCTAGAATCACAAAATAAATTTTTAAAATTTACAGGCATACAATGAATCTTAAATAATAATAATTCAAAGCTTAAATAAGTAGGTTTGCTGATTAAAAGTACTTGGGTAAGCATTTAATTTCATGAGCTATAACTTTCAAATCATGCATTAAAAATTAGTCTACCACTGTATAACGTGGCAAAAACTGGAGTGGCCAATGACTGTTACTAAATATACAAATATAAAAATGTTTTTGCATGTGGGAAAGCAAATGAATGTCAACTATGCAGAAATTTGAAAAGGGGATGGTATTCAGGAAAAAACATAATCAAAGCAAACTGGAGTCTATGGTCAACAGTAAGATTGTAATATACCTCCATTAAATGTAACAAAGGCAACATGCCAATGCTAAACGTATATGAGAGGGGGATATAGGGGAGGAATATGGGATTCTTGGTAGCGGTGTTATTTGCTGTCCTTACTAGTATATTGTATGACATGTTATTTCTCTTTTTATCATTTTTTTCTTATTGCTAAAAAAAAAACAACAGAACAATTTTTCTTGTAGTAATCAGTATGTTCAAGTGGTGATTGTGGTGATAAATGTACAACTTTATGATGATACCATGAACAACTGATTGTACACTGTGGATAAATGTATGGTATGTGAATATAACTCTATAAAATTGTAGGAAAATATATATATAGGAGTAAAAGTGTTGGAGAAAACATGGTGAGAGGGATGATGCCTCACCAATATGGACTAACTACAATGTGTAAACTCAGAATTGAATCTCAGAACATAGCCTAACGTGGACATAATAATTGTAATAGTCCCTAGATTGTAAGCTCTTACAGCAGTTAACTCTATCCCTGAATTGTAATGCCTATCTCTAAATTTTGAGATGCTGATCCCCTAGCGTATAACCTGATTGGTCTCTGGAATAATGCATATCTCTGAGACACCTGAAACTCAGAGCTAGAGCTTGGCAGATATGAATGTCAGTATTAGTACATACAGCCACTGTCAAAAAAAAAAAAAAAAAAAGCTGAAAAAGAGCCCAGACTTCAATTAGTGATATGAATGAAGCAGGTCTGGTTAAGACCAGGGCAAGCCAGGCCAAAGGGTAAAGGTTGAAACTGATTGTGTTTTAAAACTTCAACTTCCGTATGAGACCAAGGGAATAGATATCTATTTGGTACAGGATCTAAATTTTCTAAATGGTACAACTCTACAGTCGATTTGTTCAAACACCACAATTGCATGGAACTTTGAATAGGAAGTGAGATACGGTAGGTTAGCATAGGCTGGAGTGAAACAGTGACACATCGCAGAGTAATTTGGGCAGATAATAAAAAATATATTTACAGCCTCCCCCTCCCCAGCCCCGAGGATCTGGGGGAACGTGCGGATGTGTTGGACATCCTCACATGGACTGGTGTTGATGTTGTCACAAACATGGGGACTGGCGGTTTGATGTGCTGAGCCCTTGAGCATGGGACTTGCCCTTATGAAGCTCATTACCACAAAGGAGAGTCTAAACTTGCATGTAATGGTGCCTAAGAGTCTCCCCCTGAGTACCTCCTTTTTGCTCAGATATGGCCCTCTCTCTCTAACTGAGCCATCTCGACAGGTGAACTCGCTGCCCTCCCCCCCCACGTGGGACCCAACTCCCAGGGGTGTAAATCTCCCTGGCAATGCAGAATATGACTCCCGGGGATGAATGTGGACCCGGCATCGTGGGACTGAGAGTATCTTCTTGACCAAAAGGGGGATGCAAAATGAGACGAAATAGTTTCAGTGGCTGAGAGATTTCAAATGGAGTCGAGAGGTCACTCTGGTGGACATTCTTATGCACTATATAGGTAACACCTCTTAGGTTTTAATGTATTGGAATAGCTAGAAGTAAATACCTGAAACTACCAAACTCCAACCCAGCAGTCTGGACTCCTGAAGACAATTGTATAATAATGTAGATTACAAGGGGTGACAGTGTGATTGTGAAGACCTTGTGGATCACACCCCCTTTATCTAGTGTATGGATGAGTAGAAAAATGGGGATAAAAACTAAAGGACAAATGGGGTGGGATGGGGGGATGATTTGGGTGTTCTTTTTTCACTTTTATTTTTTATTCTTGTTCTGGTTCTTTCTGATGTAAGGAAAATGTTCAGAGATAGATTGTGGTGATGAACGCATAACTATGTTATCATACTGTGGACAGTGGATTGTACACCATGGATGATTATATGGTGTGTGAATGTATTTCAATAAAACTGAATTTAATTAAAAAAAAATTAGTCTACCAGTATTTGTTAGCAATCACAAGTGCAACTTTGTGGCAGGACTCAATTTAAACATGAAAACAGATTTGAAGTTCTTATATGGCCAAATGATGTTTAATGGTGATCTTAGAATTGATGAAATGCTGTGTCAGACAAGTAACCATGTTAGGCACTATGTATAAAAGCGAGAAAAGAATACCCTCAAAGAACTTACAATCGTAGAAAGTTATGGACATTTATCCATCTATGCACATGCACATAAATATCAATTTTCTCCTTGTTTAAGTCCTAAATAAGAACGGACTCTATTAAAATAAACTGATGCACTAGGCATCCCTCAAGGGCTTCTACTCCCTTTGTATTATATATCAGAGAAAATGCATTAAAAAGGAGGCAGTCACACAATTGTTTATTCAACAAATATTTAGGAAGCTGTTTTTCCCTTAGTATGTGCTTAGTCAGTGAGGCTCTAAGGAAACAGTACCCTTAAGAATCTTACACTCTTCCAAGTTATAACCAATCCTTTTGAATTAAAAGAGACATGGTAAACACCTATAACATCACACTTATTATACTATTGGCTAATAAAATATATCATGTCTCCAAATACACGCTAACTGTCATCATGCAACACTGATAATCTCTCTCTCCTGCCTGCATTTCGATCCTGTTTAGCTGGTGAATAATAACTATGAGGACTTAGTTGTTAAATATCCCCATCTCCCCTTAAAAAAAAAAAAAAAAATGCAATGCCATTCCATAGCTTAGAATAAGCCTCACAAAGGAAGTGGTACAGGTTTATGCCAATGATCAGACAATAGGTTTTGAAGTTCCAAACAGATAGGCAAAATGTGTTTATATTCCACATCATTCAGACCTGACTATATGAATAGATGATGACCCTTCACTACCTTAAGTACATGGGACTTAGTCATATTTACATACAATCTGTTCAGAAATAATATATAACTTCATGGGAGTCAAGATATACAAAGGAAAGGTTTAAACATGAGGTGAAATATTTATTCAAGTGTGTGAAATCACTGCAAACATGACCTATCTCACTGAGTTTTTTTTTCTTTTAATTGATTATTGAAGAAGAAGTGAAATACTATATAAAATTTAGGAGAATAACAATTTCCCTATCAGTTGTAGATAAAGGGCATATAACTTTGAAATCCAGAATATTTTTGTTTTATTAACAATGTAGAATAATGAAGTATTCGCAAGATTTCTTCAGAAATAATTTGAAAATAGAAGTTTGCAAAGATATATTAATAACTATGATTTTACATGTAGCTAAGTGATGGATATAAGATACTAAAATAAATAATGTGTTCATAACCCGGATAAATACCCTTTATCATCCTAGCTATATTTCCATTTAATTCAGTCACTAACCACAGATGGCAACTGGGGAGACTACTCTATGGCTCAGTGATTTTAAAAGGCATCAATCAATACATGTAATTACAGAATAATAAGCAGATTTCTACTGATAATCTTTTACAAACATGACTCAGGTTGACATATGCCATATAACATGATATTTAAAAAAAATTAACTTAAACAATATGTCAAATGAAGATATAACCATCAAATGAACTTTTATTTGCTAGGTTATTATTTATTCAAGTCTCATGGGACTTTCTTCAGCTCCATCAACTGGTTATTTTCCTGACTAAGAATACACTGTGTGGACAGCAGTAGGAGCTGTAAGAGTTCTAAACATAATAGAGGAAATATGGACCCAGTCTTCAAAGACCATGATCTATTTGTCCATATCTGCTTACAGCCAAAAATGTCAGAATTACACGGGTATGTTAAGCTTGGACCATAAAGGTTATCTAAGGAGAAAGAAGAAATATTTTTGTTTTTTAAAAATTCAACTCTATTTAATAAATACTTAGTGAACACCTACTATGCCAGACACTCTGCTAGAGCCTGGGAATATCAAGGTGAATAAGACATTTCCAATTTCAAATGTAACTTCTACCACCCGAAAAGTCATTGTAAAAGGAGCTATGAGCAATAGAAACATAAATTAAACCTAGTTTTTATCTCATCACCTCTTGTGTTCTTTGCAGGATAACATGAAGTGATCATACATTAAAATTGAAGAGTATATGTATTTAGTATTAATCAAATACCTCTTTATATAAGAAATGTAAGAACAGATGATGAGTTTGCAAAAACTTAAATCCATCAGAGAAAAAGTGATAAATGATTATGTCTTTTCCAAAAATTGTGCTGACATTATTAAATTTTATTGACAGTGCACATCAGTCAAAGTCATGGGATAGGACAAGTTGTGGAAAAGCAAAGAGCTTCTGGGAACGGAGGTGAAATGCATGGATTTGGTCCAGCTACAACACTCTATGGAATAGCTTGGAGAAACGGAGTCTTTATTAAGAGGCAAATGAAATCTATGGGACTGGGAATCAGGATCAGACACAGGTGCAGGCACACATTTGAACCTAGGGCACTAGGATAACATGGAGCCCCTTGGGAGAGAATAACTCATGCTCTAAGATATTCAAAAGGCACAATATGAAAAACTTTTTTAAAATTTCTATAGGCTTGATCCAGTGCCTATTTAAATTATTAGTACATTATCTAATTAAATTATAGGTTAAATTATAGATTAAAATGGGGTTATGAATTATGTCACTCTAACCACCATTTATAACACAACTCCTCTTCAAAAACTAAGAAAATTTGGTGGAGTTGGGATTATATACAGTAAGTATCAAATGTAATCAAATAAATAAATAAAAGAGAAATTAATAGATTGTATACATTTTGGTCTTAACAACTATACATTTCCCAGCAATTGATTAAAAACACAACTCAAAGGAATATCTTAATTAGGTTTTCATTTTTATCATTTAGACTTTTTATTTTAGTATTTAATTATGTGATCCTATTACTTTTAAAATTTTTCCTTGAAAAAGCAACCTACAATTCCAAAAATACAATACTTGTATTGTGACTCACAACTGTGAAAAACTGCTGTTAGGCAAATTGGATGAATCATAGTTAAACCACAAACACTGCTAAATACATAAGACACAACAAAGGTAATGCTTAAATCAGATTCTTAAAGCATAAAGTAAGCACAAACCTAAAATCAATCATAGTTGCATTTGTATAACAACTTGTCTTGTTTTATTCTTTGGAACAACCAGAGATACTACAATAAATAGCTTTAAACAAGAAGTGGTAAAAACAAGATAAAAGTTTCACATATGAATGGGCATTTGATAGTCATTGCTTTATTAATTAATCTAATGTTTGACATTAAAAAACTACAAGGTAATAAATGAATTCTATTTTCAACATAAATGTAGCAAGTATGGATGCCTTGAAATCTCTGACTCCACTCTGACTCCTTCAATTGTTGACAGTGTGCTAGAGACCAGAATCACTCCCTCCTTTCTTACTTCCTACTTGACCCCAGGAATCAATGATTACTGACCTAACCCAGTATATGTGGTACCAGACTCCCAATCCAACCAGGAAGCAGAGGAGGGGAGCTCTATGGAATTCTACTCACAACAGGAGCTTGATGAAAAGAGTTTCACAGTGTGCAATGTATGGTATTAGCTTAGGTCTCTGAGAAACCTAATGGTTAAACAAAACAAACAAGAAACCACCACCATCAGGTAAAATTTATTTAAGTAATAGTTCCCAGCTAACCTGACTTGGAATCCCTTTATTTCAAGTAACAGTTACAACAGAACATACAAGGTTTGATGTGACTCTTGGAATCTATCTAATCCACCCAGGCTGTTTATCTTGAGTAAGGCTACCTAAGGCATTTAAATTTCACACTTGGTGACTAACTTGGTATTAAGAGGATTCGCTAAGAATCTACCCAAACGAATACTGTTTTCTTCCCATCATTACTGGAATTCCAGGAGTCCCTCAGTACATTTCCCATTTTTTCTGAGGTATTACTGAGAATATCATCTGAAGCCGTTCATTCAGCATATATTGAAACGTGTGTGAGGATTAAATGAATTAATTAATGGGAATAAAGCACTTAGAGCGGTGCCTGGCACACAGGAATCACTACAGAAGTGTGTTAGCTATAAATTACCGCATGCCAGACCCTATGGGAGGCACTGGTCCTTTCCAATTCTCAAATTCCTGCAGCTGGAATCTAAGACTAAATACTGGGAGGTTACTGAGCTATTCCCAGACGGGGTTTTATGGTCAGAGTCATCCAGCCACAGGCACTATCCTTCACTCACTCTGGAATTCAAGTTGATTTGATATATTGTTTTAAAAGTAATTCTTTCTCTTTCTCTCTTTCCCTCTCAGTGCAGCATGTATGCCCCTGTTTTTCTTTTCTTTTTTTTTTCCTACTACCTCTCTTTTCAGACACTACTGGTTCTGACACTCTCCAACCTGTTTTCAAACACAGCTTGAATAGGCAAGTAATATAATTTTGCAGCTTATTTTCAAGTTAACTTTATAATATGGTCAACTTTTATTTTTCTAAATCATACTTTTAAAGAACATTTAAAAAAAGTAAACATTTGAATTCATGAATATTATACATCAGGAGTAATTTTTCTTTCCTCATATCCTCTTAAAGTATGCCCTCGAGTCAATGCCTTTCCTTGACTATTCCATCATCCAGTATTCCTCAAAGCAAAGAGAAAGATTTTTCTGCATAACATACACAAATGTTTTTGTACGTAAATATATATAAAAGGCAGGAAAGGAAAGTTTTCCAAATGTGTAATGAGATAATAAGAAACTGATAGCTCTAATAATAGTTTTCTCATTAAATTACATGTAGACATTTTTAAGTGTTGATATGACAGTGCTTTACAGAAATAGTCCTAAGAAATTTTATCTGCTTTATACTTACGGGGGAAACCTGGAAAAAAGTGAAAAATATGTAAAAATTTAACATTCTCCCAACTTCCTGCCAGGCTCAAAAGACATTAAGACATATATGGGTTCATCTTCAATTTGACTATCCTTTCTATTCAAATGACCTTGGGCATGTTAATTAAATTCTGCCCACCTTAGTTTCTCCTGTAAAATGAAGTTATAATATAATGACTAAATGAAATAATTACTGTAACCTATAGAATCTACCTTAAAAGTGCCTCTTACTTTTCATTTCAACTTAGGCCAGATATTTTTTTCAAACACAATGAATGACAACCAAAAAAAAAAAAAAAAAAAAAAAAAACCACTTACATTTTGACACTACCATTACAGTAGTTTGCTTGGTATACTACAAGTATAAATTCTACAAGTTACTTCTTAAATAAATCATATTTCTTAAGCAGAAGAGCTCACTACTTAGAATACTATACCAAATTTGGCAAAGCAAATAACCTCATTGTAATGATATGCTTATATTCCAATTATTTTAAAAACATTCAGATTTTCCCAGTTTATAAGTCTCTCAACGTGATAATGACTTGGGATGTTGGTGCTTCTGTGTGTATAGTCTTATTTATTTGATTGCAAAATCCTCCAAAAACAATCACACATTTTGTCCAAGCACATGCTGCAAACTGGATGTGGTGGAACCCCATAATCCTTCTTCCTGCTATGCTGAGCACCCTGCCTCCACCCTGGATGTCTGAACAGAACACCCTTAGTGCAGGGGGGGAAATGCCTTATGCCTTATTTCAAAAGTTCCTTGCTACTTTGCTACACTATGATAATGTTTTAGAGGGAACTGTAACAGAGAGGACTTGCTACTAAGATGTGGTTTAAATACCTGAACACCTCACACGGCTTTCTGCCCAAACATAAACCGTTATGTGGAGGAATTAGTTACTGCAATGTGGTGGTGCCCCAGCCCTTTCCCTAGGGCAGAAAGGCCATCTTCATGTTTTTTCAGGATTGGTAACATTTCAATGAATCATAAACTTTCATTTCCAGATCTGTAAGTCAGGCATTAGCTACAGTTGGGTAAATTACAATTCATCTGAAATTTTATTCTTAAACTTATAAAACGGGGATGATGTGATCACAAATAGGACACCTAGGACCCCTAATGAGGAAAAAGAAACAACTGAAACAAGTAAACTGGCTGAAAAAAAGGTTGTTTGTCACAAGATTGATATTTTCATGCAAATACTTTAAGAAAGCCTTTCCTATTGGATGTAAGGGGAAAAAAGATATATGACCCCTAATACAGATACATATATATACACACACACCAAATGCAAGGCTATCTCCCATTTTCCCAAAAAGAAGACAATAAGAGCATCTATATACCAGTTATTATGTGCCAGACTCTGCTCTAAGCACTTCACATATATATTAGCTCATTTAATTTTTACAATTGTTTGACATAGATATTGTTACCCCCATTTTAGATAGTAGGAAACTAAGATAAGGAAAAATTAAGTGATTTGCCAAGATTACACAGTGAAAAGGTAGCCAAGATAGATTCCAGCCCTGGAAAAGTTTGGCTCCAGAGCGTACATACACTCAAGCATTCAACTTTCATGTATTTATTAAATTATTAGTTGACTTAAAAACTGTTATTGATATTAGGGAAATAGTCAAATGGCTACCTATATTAATTTATTAATGCAGTTTCTCATACAAATTTCAAAATTACATGAAAAGTAAAAGAGTAATTTAAAATATTTTCTCACCCTCATTTTCATGAAACAAATTTATTCAAACATTCATCTGCATTTCCAACATCAAGAATTTGATATCACAAAGCCTCTTTTTGAGATATGTAACAGTTGTCATTCCTTCTAGCTTGTTTGAGGTGTCACTTTTTTGAATCCATATATGATACTGTACAACATTAGCAAAGTTGATTTTTCATTTTTCTTGCAGATTCTTCACATGATTTCTACAACAGAATCACTTACTGCCTGCTTTTTAAACTAATCTTTAAAATGTTTATGGTAATATCCAGTACTTGCAATTTTGAAGTCACATATCCAGGAATAATTATTAAATCTGTGTAAAACTTCTTTAACTCCTTTTTGTCAATTCCATCAGGTGATCTTTATAAACATTCCAAAGCTAGCAATGCTTGGGGTTGTTTCTATTTTATTTCCCTTATGAAACGGAACTTTTTTGTTAAAAAAGGTGAAGCAATTGAGAGAGAACCTAAAAGCAAAACAAACCAAAGCAACCCTTTCTGATTGTTAATTTTTTGGGAAAATAAAACCTTGCTTTACACAGAATTTCCCCCAAACCTGACTATCAGAAAAATATTTTATTATAGATATATAAATATGTGTATATATATGTGTGTATATGTGTCTATACACACATATATAATTAGTTATGATTTAAACTAATTGACTAATTTCATCCTGACAGTGATAGCAGTTCCATGATTACTATCAGAACCACTGGAAATATGTCATCTTAAAGAGTTTGAGATTTAAAAATAGGTCAAGTGCTACCCAAAGGATGATTTTTAATTACCTGACTCTATGCCAACAGTTGCCATACATTTCAATGAAAGTTTCTTGGACCAAGTGACCTACAGATTTTTTTTTTTAAATCTCATAGAGGAATGTGTGCTTTCTGGATGAGTAGTCAGTAATAGTTGAAAATAAAGTGAAAATAAAGTGATTTTTTTTTAAATCAAGATGATTATCTGAGACTTAAACCAAAACAATTCAAACTGTTTACAATTTTCCACAGAAATTCTGAGGATGCTGAATGTCATGTATGTATGCCTAAATGAAATCGTCCTGTTGCCTGATAAAAAAACACAGTTCTATGATGATCTTCAAGTGATAGCCATATTCCATTCCAAAATGCACACGCACACACTTATGCACAGACTTGCACACACATGCCCACGCACACACACTGCATATAATCCCTTTTCCTTTTTCACTTTATTTTCAACTATTACTTACTACTCGTCCAGAAAGCACACATTCCTCTGAGAGATTAAAAAAAAAAAATCTATAGGTCACTTGGTCCAAGAAAATTTCATTGAAATATATGCCAACTGTTGGCATAGAATCAGGTAATTAAAAATCATCTTTTGGGTAGCACTTGACCTACTTTAAATCTCAAACTCCTTTGTGCATTTTCTCTTAATGTTATTAATAATTACTACCATATTTGGAGGTTGTATATACTATATCATAGACAACATGACCAGTTTATATCTGTTGTTTTAATACTTATAAAGACCCCACACACTGCAGAAACAGGAGAAACAGAAGTTCCAGAAGCTCAAAAAGTTTAAGCGGCTTATCCACAGCCTCCAGTTAAGAGGCTCCAAAACTGATGCCCTCTGTACTCTGTATCATGACACTAAATTTGGTACCATATTCTAGCCAGTCTTTGCACCTATCTTTTCCCTTATTTAAACTGTGAGCTCCTTAAAGAAAGTCCCTAACAACCATAGCTTCATTTTCTAAAACATAAAAAACCCAATAAATATATATTTTTGGTAAAAACTGTGATTAAACATATAGTAATACTGATAATATTCTATGGTTAATAAAACATGTGTTCTCAGGCTCTTGTTTTCCAGGCCCAAGTGGGATCAGTGCTATGGAAGCGAGGGAGAGGAGTTGCTGGTAAGACCAGAAGACAGCTCCTATGGCCAGTCAGACAACAACTTTCATGAGCTCCAAAGGGACTGTGCTTAGTTATCCCAACAGCAAAAGTGCTCGATTGAATATGGAGTTAGGGAAGTGAGTATTTAAAGTTGAGGGGAAAAGATTCCATTGGGATCCATTGGAGATTCTAAGTTGCCTGCCGCCTTTCTGAGCAAAAATGAACAACTGATTTGGGGAGAGAGCCTCACACAGAATTAAAAAGATTAACCTACAAACCGTTTTTATATATTTAAATATGGTTACAAAAGCTACCTTATACCCAACTGCAAATGTACTTGAGTCTGCATACAACAAAATGGCAGAGACTGGCTAGTTGTTCAGCAAACCAGTGTCATCTCCTTCCTGGGTATATGGCTGGTCTACATTTCCCAGTCCTGTACAGTTACATACAGCACATGCCAATACAACTGAGATCTAGCCTTTGGAGTACGAACAAACAGAAGAGACGTGTGCTACCTTCCACATCTTGCTTATAAAAATCTTCCAAATAGATCCTCATGCTTTTTCCCCTTCTATCAAGACAGTCTCTGTTGGAAGACATGGAAGCTTTGAGTTGAAGGTTGGAGACAACAGAGCCTCAGAATGGAAGGGACCTGGATCTCTGAATCACTGCTTAGAGGGGAACTGTCTATGGGTCAAGAACAAGTGTTTCAGATTTTATGCAAAAAAAAATATAAACTTCTACTGTGTTTGAACCATTATATTTTGTTTTATTTGTGAGTTACAACAGCTAGCATTATCTTAACTACTATATATACTAAGGTCACAACTGTGACTGATTTGTGGAAAATATTCCACCATGAAATACTAAATTCCTGAAGGAGTAGTAGTCAGGACTCTGATGATATCCTGACCTATCATTTCATAACAATGTGTGCAGTTTGGATAAAATAAAATAAACTCTAGAGTTCATTTACTTATTCAGTCAATTATCCACTGAAACAACATTTATTGAAAACCTATTTTATGCCAGTATGCCAGGCACTATTCCAGGTTTTCTAATTAATCATAGCAGTAAGATAAAGGCTATGCTTTCATGCATCTTCTCTCTAGTGAGTAGGGACAAATAATAAAAGGAAAAGCCAAAGTGTCAAATAGTGATAAGTACCACATGTGGCAAATATTGAGAGTAATGCAATAGAGAATAATTGGATGGACAGGGAAGGTATCTCTCTAAGATGTGATACTGAGATGAGAAAATTATGTTTGTTTTTTTAATATTCTCACTGATTTCCTAAATGGACAGAGCTAAAGCCTACTATCTTAGTGAAATACACAAAGACACTCACATACACACACAGTATTTATATGAAATATACTGTGTATATTATATATTTACATATAGGATATATTATAAAATATACTTTATATTAGCTTTTACGTAAAGTTGAAATAAGTCTAGTACATCACCCAAAGGAATATAATTACTAAATATTTTGTGAAATATACTTGTGCCATTTATACAATTTAAAAATAAAACCAACTAAGTTCCATGGTACCTTCTGAACCAAAGACAGTATAAAATATATTGTGTCACTCTATGAGTTGGAGAATCTTAATTTCAAGATACCAATGTTATATGATGAGAATATAAGGCTCCCAGTAATTATTTGTTGTTCTCAAAAAGCACCACTTAAAAGGTTAAAAGGAAAATTAAGTCTAGAAGCTGCGACCTATTTGGTCAATTGATTTTGATTACTCATAAAATTCTCTGACTAGGATGATTACCTGAAAATAAATACTTGTATTGAAATTTCTGCTACAGTCTTTAAAAATAAGAATAATGAAATTTTATTTCACTAAAGTGAAGCTTAGATATACTCCAAATCCTTGATCCCATGGAGTTTATAGCCTACTGTTTATGGTGGGGGGTGGGAGAGGTGGGGGGAGAAGCTGGGGGAAGACTGTCAAACAACTAAGAATACACAAATATATGTCACATAGTGGTAAATAATTAGAAAATAAATAAAATCCAGTGAAGACCTGAACCCTGTAGCTATGCGTTGGGGAAACAGGAATTTGTGGAGACACAGAAGGTTCCCTGGCTTGATAGGTTATACAGGAGGACCACTTCCTAAGCTTCAGAAGCCTGAAGGTGGGCACCGGGCTGGGAAAAGGCCAAAGCTTTCTTTGCATGCCTGAAAGCAGGCAGCAATCTAGATAAGGGTAAAGTTGCCAGGCTCCTTTCATGCTCCTGTCTCCTGCTTCTGCTGTCTCCTGTCTAGCCCCAAAGACACTGTCCCTTGAGATCAAAGATATGCAACCACACCTTATGGCTTTAGAAAAAATGCACCCTCCCCGAAATACCTAAAAACAGTCACGTAGGAAACTACCTTGTATGCTATAAAAACCTGTAGGAATGGGTAGAATAAAACTTTCTTTTGTATGAACACACAGACGGAGTCAGCTCCCTTCTTTCACAGGAATTTCAGGCCCAAGAGCATCAAGAGCAAACGTCCAAGGCAGGGGTGGCCTTGGCACATTTTAGGAATATGAGAAGGTCAGTACTAGCTCTAAGAAGACCAGAGGGGATTCGGACAGAGAGATATTCCATGGTGAAATCATGTAGGGAAGCTGTGATAAGGATTTTGGACTTCATTCTGAGTGAGACAGAAAGACACTGGAGGATTTTAAGCATGCACAGTGTACGCATAAAGAATTTAAAGCATTTTAAATATTGGCAAAGACAGATATTATGCAAAAGATTATTCTCAATTTTAAAGTGAACCAATTTAATATATATAAAATACATAAATACACAAAATAAAGAATACGGAAGGATATAAAGAATGTTAACAATAGGTATAGTTGAATGATGGGATTAGGGACATTAAAAAATTGTTATTTGCTTATAGGTATTTTTCAAAGTTTTAAATGTGAATATGTATTGCTTTTGTGATTAGAAAAAAGAAAATTACAACAGTAATTCCACTAAGGTAACCTTCCTCAATATGATAAAGGGCACAGATGAAAAACACAGCCAGCAGAGCACTCAATAGTGAGAGGCTGAAAGCCTTCCCCCTAAGATTGGGAACGAGACAAGGATGCCCACTGTCACCTCTATTATTCAACATTGTGCTAAACGTTCTAGCCAGAGCAATTCACCAAGACAAAGATATAAAAGGCATCTGTTCTAGTTTGCTAATGCTGTGGAATGCAAAACACCAGAGACGGATTGGCTTTTATAAAAAGGGGGTTTATTTGGCTACACAGTTACAGTCTTAAGGCCATAAAGTGTCCAAGGTAACACATCAGTAATCGGGTACCTTCACTGGAGGATGGCCAATGGCATCCGGAAAACTTCTGTTAGCTGGGAAGGCACGTGGTTGGCGTCTGCTCCAAAGTTCTGGTTTCAAAATGGCTTTCTCCCAGGACGTTCCTCTCTAGCAAGCTTGCTCCTCTTCAAAACATCACTCACAGCTGCACTGAGTTTCTTCTCTTTGAGACAGCTCATTTACATGGCTCCACTGATCAAGGCCCACCCTGAATGGGCGGGGCCACGCCTCCATGGGAACATCTCATCAGAATCATCTCCCACAGCTGGGTGGGGCACATTCCAAAGAAACACTCAAAGAAATCTAATCAACACTGACAACGTCTACCCACACAAGATTACATCAAAGATAACGGCATTTGGGGGACACAATACATTCAAACTGGCACAGCATCCAAACTAGAAAAGAAGAAATAAAACTGTCATTATTTGCAGATGATATGATCTTATATTTGGAAAATTCTGAGAATTCAACAACAAAGCTATTTGAGCTAATAAAAAAATTCAGCAGAGTGGCAGGATACATGATTACTGCACATAAGTCATTAATGTTCCTATACACTAGTAATGACCTAACTGAAGAGGCAATCAAAAAAAAAAAAAACTTCCATTCACAATAGCAACTAAAATAATCAAGTACCTAGGAATAAACTCAACCAAGGATGTAAAAGACCTCTACACAAAAAATTACAAAAATTTTACTAAAAAAAATAAAAAAGGACATAAATAAGTGGAAAAATATTCTGTACTCATGGATAGGAAGACTAAACATTGTTAAGCTGTCAATCCTAACAAAACTTTCCTACAGATTCAACACAATTCCAATCAAAATTCCAACAACCTACTTTGCAGACTTGGGAAAGTTAGTTATCAAATTTATTTGAAAGGGAAAGGGGTCTCAAACTGCCAAAAACATCCTAAAAAAGAACACAATGGGAACACTTACACTTCCAGACTTTGAAGCCTACTATAAATTTCACTGGTCAAAACAGCATGACATTGACATAAAAACAGACATATTAATCAACGGAATCCAACTGAGAGTTCAGAAATAGACCCCCTGATATACAGTCAACTGATTTTTGATAAGGCCCCCAAATCCACAGAAATGGGACAGAACACTCTCTTCAACAAATGGGGCTGCGAGAACTTGATAGCCATAACCAAAAGAACGAAAGAGGACCACTACCTCACATCCTATACAAAAATTAACTCAAAGAGGATCAAAGACCTCAATATAAGAGAGAGCAGAATAAAATTCTTAGAAGATAATATAGGGAAACATCTTCAGGACTTAGTAATAAGAGGTAGCTTCTTACACTTTACACCCAAAGCACAAGCAACAAAAGAAAAAGTAGATAAATAGGAACTCCTCAGAATCAAAAGCTTCTGTGCCTCAAAAGACTTTCTCAAAAAGGTGAACAGGCAGCCAACTCAATGGGAGAAAATATTTGGAAACCGTATATCTGATAAGAGACTGATATCCTGCATATACAAAGATAGCCTACAACTCAACAACAATAGTACACTGCCCAATTATAAAATGGGGAAAACATGTGCAAAGGTATTTTTCCAAAGAGGAAATACAAATGGCTAAAAAACACATGAAAAAAATGTTTATCTTCACTAGCTATTAGGGAAATGCAAATAAAACCACAATGAGGGACAGAGAGGAGAAGACGGCAGCATAGAGAGGAGTGGAAGTTAGTTAGGCCCCCCAGAGCAACTAATGAACAACCAGAAACAACTAGCAAAAGATCTGGAATACCTGCTGGAAGACAACTGTGACTATCCACACACCATCCAACAATGTGGACTGGGAGAAATGCCCGAGATGGCAGCATAAAATCTGTAAGTAAAAACTGCGGACTGGAGCCGAGAGCCCTTCCCTCATGGCAGCCTGAACTGCAAAGCCTCGCTATGATAGAGAGCAGCACTCTCTGAACAAGCGAATATACCTCACCCAACTCCAAATGGGGTTTTAATTAACAAATGTTAACTGAGAAATACAAGCTATGAAACCCCAACAAGCAGACAGAGGCTTTTGGTGATGACTGACCTTGGAGATCCAGGGGACGTATCTGTCTTGGGACAGGGAGCCCAAAGGATCGGGTGGTATCTCTGGGGGCTGTAGACTGACCCTCAAAGGGGACTTTCTGTCCCTTTCTCTCTCAACCTGGGCGGCTCAGTGGAAAAAGCCTCAGCCATTTTCAGCTTGCAGTAGAGGAAGCCTTGGCCATTTTAAACTTGCAGTACTCTGACCCAGATAAGGGTGGAGAAAGCAGAGTCAGAGAAACAAAGAATCTATTTATATGCACATGACCTCTCTCTAGGAGGTGTATCTTCCCCAAGAAGAAGGTGGTGCCAAGCTCTACTACCAGCCTTCCATTCAGAACCAGACCCCAGAGCCTGGGGGAAAACAGCCACGGGCCACAACTCCTTATACTAGTCTGGAGTGACAGGCTGCCAAGCGCCACCTGCTGGGCAGAAAAACACAGGGTGTGTGACTCCTCTGAGACACACCTTCAGGGAAAACAGATACTGAATACTTCTTCCTTCTGGGACATGAGCCTTTTCTGGCCTGGGAAAACCTGACTGGGGTAACCAAGGAAACCAGATGCTGAGACAACAGAAAACTACAACCTACACTAAGAAACATGAAGTTATGGCCCAGTCAAAGGAACCAACTTACACTTCAAATGAGATACAGAAATTGAAACAAGTAATGCTAAATCAACTCAAAAAGTTTAGGGAAGATATGGCAAAAGAGAAAAAGGCTATAAAGAAAACACTGGGCATACATAAGGCAGAAATCGAAAGTTCGAAAAAACAACTGGCAGAATCTATGGAAATGAAAGGTACAACACACGAGACTAAAGACACAATGGAAACATACAACAGCAGATCTCAACAGGCAGAAGAAAACACTCAGGAACTGGAGAACAAGACACCTGAAAGCCTACACACAAAAAAAAGAGAGAAAAGAATGGTAAAATATGAGCAATGTCTCTGGGAATCAAATGACAAAACGAAATGCAGGAATGTACGTGTCATGAATGTCCCAGAAGAAGAAGAGACAGGAAACGAGGCAGAAGCAATAATAGAGGAAATAATCAATGAAAATTTCCCATCTCTTATGAAAGACATAAAATTACAGATCCAAGAAGTCCAGCATACCCCAAACAGAACAGATCTGAACAGGCCTACACCAAGACACTTAATCATCAGATTATCAAACATCAAAGACAAAGAGAGAATCCTGAAAGCAGCAAGAGAAAAGTGATCCATCACATACAAAGGAAGCTTCATAAGACTATGTGTGGATTTCTCAATAGAAACCATGGAGGCAAGAAGGAAGTGGTATGATACATTTAAGATACTGAAAGAGAAAAAGTACCAACCAAGAATCCTGTATCTGGCAAAACTGTCCTCCAAATATGAGGGAGAGTTCAAAATATTCTCTGACAAACAAACAATGACAGAGTTTGTGAACAAGACACCTGCTCTACAGGAAATACTAAAGGGAGCACTACAGACTGATAGGAAAAGACAGGAGTGAGAGGGTTGGAACACAATTTTGGGTGATGGTAGCACAGCAATGAAAGTACACTGAACAAAGATAACTATGAATATGGTTGAAAGAGGAAGGTTAGGAGCATGTGGGACACCAGAAGAAAAGAGGGAAGATGAAGACTGAGACTGTATAACTCAGTAAAACCTAGAGGGTTCAACAATTGTGATAAAATGTACAATTTTTTTTTTCATGAGGGAGAACAAATGAATGTTAACCTTGCAAGGTGTTAAAAAGAGGGAGGTATTGGGGGAAGAAAAAATCAGTGTAAACTACAGACTATAATTAACAGAAATATTGTATTATGCTTCCTTTATGTAACAAAGGCAATATACCAAGGTTACATGAATATAAGAGGGGGGCATAAGGGAGGGGTATGGGACTCTTGGCATTGGTAATGTTGTGTGACTTTATACTACTTCAGTTTAAGGTTATCTTTCCTTTTGCTGCTTCCTAGGTATCATGTTGTTTTGTTTTTCTTTTTCTCTTTTTCTTTTGCCCCTCTACCTTCTTTGACTCTTCCTCCTGCTTTGTGGAAGAAATGCAGATGTCCTTATATAGATGGTGGTGAATACATAAATACGTGACTATACAGGGAACTATCGACTGTTTACTTAGGATGGAATGTATGGGTTGTGAACGAAACCATCTTAAAACAAAACAACAACAACAAAAAAAACGGGTTGATGAAAAAACCTTGAGGGCAATATACTGAATGAAAGAAGCCAGACACATAAGGGCAAATATTGCAGCATCTCACTGATAGGAACTAGTTATAATATGTAAACTCATAGACATGAAATAGAAGTTACCAGGATATAGAACAAGGCTAAGGAATGGGGAACAGTTGCTTATTATGAGCAAAATGTTCAACTAGGTTGAATTTAAAGGTTTGGAAATGAACAGAGATGATGGCAGCAAGTGTGAGAATAACTAACAGTGCTGAATGGTGTGTGAATGTGATGGAAAGGGTAAGCTCAGAGTCATGTATGTCACCAGAAGGAAAGTTGGAGGTTAAAAGATGGGAATGTATAAAACAGTGAATCTTGTGGTGGACAATGTCTGTGATTAACTGTACGAATATTAGAAATCTTTCTTATGAACTAGAACAAATGTATGACACTACAACTAGAAGTTAATAATAGAGGGGCATATAGGAATATATATATATATCTATTGCAAACTATATACTACAGTTAGTGGTATTTTAACATTCTTTCATAAACAGTAACAAATGTACTATACCAATACCATGAGTCAATAATGGAGGGGGTGGTTAGGGGTATGGGAGGATTTGCATTTTCTTTTTTATTTTTATTTCTTTTTTGGAGTAACGAAAATGTTCTAAAAATTGAAAAAAAAATTAATTACGGTGATGGATGCACAGCTGTATGATGGTATCAGTGGCAACTGATTGTACACTTTGGATCTTTGGATAATTGCATGGTATGTGAACAATCACATACACACAAAAAAAATAATAAGCAACCAAACACAAACAAACCACTTTCCCTCCATGGTGATGATTCAGTTGCTGACAGGAACTGTTAGGAACATGAAGCAGGAACTATAATATTTCTAATTCAAAGTCTTACTTTCTTATACTTTTTTTTTAAATACGTTTTTTTCCCCCATACCTTGCCTCATTTCCAGGATGATCTAGATTGGCATTTAAAATTGCATTTCATTATAAAAAGAGAGAATTCTGGTTTCTATGTGGAGGCTAGTATGAAAGGTCCTGGTCCTATGTTTAATTAGAATATCAATTCATTGCACGTTTCTTATTCAATATGTAGTTATTTATTTCTTGCCTATCTTTATTTAAACCCTAATAGTTACATTTCACTCTGGGTTTATTAAGGGAGTTAAAATATGAACATATGTAACTAAAACTAGGCAGGGTGATACTAAACACTTGAAAAATTAATGGTAAGGATGGTAAGGAGAAATTACATCTGGTTAGGTTGCTTAGATGAAGCAGGACAAGGGTCTAATACACTGTGATGACAGTTAAAATAACAAAGGGTCTGAAAATAAAGCCAACAATTCAGGAGGAAAAAAAAAAAACCACAATGAGATACCATCTCACACCAATAAGAATGGCTGCTATTAAACAAACAGGAAACAATAAATGCTGGAAAGGATGTGGAGAAATTGGAACTCTTATTCGTTTCTGGTGGGAATGCATAATGTTACAGCCATTGTGGAAGACAGTTTGGGAGTTTCTCAGAAAACTAGATACTGAATTACCTACAATCCAGCAATTCCAGTTCTCGGTATATACTCAGAGATCTGAAAGTAGTGACATGAACAGACATTTGTACACTGATGTTCATAGCAGCATTGTTCACAATTGCCAAGGGATGGAAACAATCCAAGTGTCCTTCAACAGACGAGTGGATAAACAAATGTGGTACGTGTGTGTGTGTGTGTGTGTGTGTGGAATACTGTGCAGCAGTAAGAAGGAACAAGGTCCTGAAACATACAGCAACATGGATAAACCTTGAAAATATAATTCTGAGTGAAATAAGTCAGATACAAAAGGAGAGATATTGTATGTTACCATTTCTATGAACTCTATCAACAATGTAAAATCAATGTCATATAATGTAGAATATTGGGGACCTAGTGATAGACAGAAGCTAGTGAGGGGAAATAGTAATCTAATATGTTCAGATATGTTAATGATGGTGAATTCAAAGGTATGGGAATGGATAAAGGTGACAATTATTTGTTAATGTGATTATAAATATCAGAGCTGTACTGAAGCAAATAGGATTTAAAGGGGTTTTTTAAAGGCATGTTTCCCATAGATCAGCACCACAAATATAGATAGGTGCTTGCATGATATACTTCTAAGGTATGACACTAGCACAGAGAGTTGAAAACAGAAGGGTATATAGGAAAAATCTACATGTTGCATACTAGGGACTATAATTAATAGCAATACTTTACTGGTACCACACAAATACTTAGGACTAATAATTCAGGGCTGACAAAAGCTATGAGGTATTTTGGGTCATGAAAATTGTTTAAAGTTGAAAATCATGAGCATTGTATGACTAAGTGATGATAAGGTGAGATATGGATGGATTATCATGGACATAACATATGTTTTGTGAACTTAGGAACTTCCTACTTTCTAAGTCAAGCCCTTGATTTTGAGGCTTGCTTGGGTGAAACTTATGATTGTAAAGGGAAGGCTAAACCCACCTATAATTATGACTAGGAGTCACCTCCAGAGAACCTCTTTTTTTGCTCAAATGTGGACTTTCTATAAGCTGAACACTGCAAATAAATTTTTCACCCTCCCCCAGACATGGGACAGGACTCCCCAAATTAATGAGCCTTCTTGGTGACGTGGGACATGGATTCCAGGAATGAACCTGACTCTGGCATTGAGGGACTACTCAGAATGCTTTTTTGACCCAAAAGGGGAAAAGAAAAGCAAGAAAAGAAGGTTTCGGTGGCTAAGAGAATTCAAATGGAGTCGACAGGCTATCCTGGTGGTTACTCCTATGTAAGCTTCACATAGTTATGCCAAATGACCACAGTATGAAAAGCCCAAGACAACAGTACTCTCGAAAACCTTAAAGAACACCCAGATCCCTATTTGAGACTCTAGAAGTTTCACTCACTAAGTTTACTGTTCAGAAACTTAAATCCTTCAGAGAACTCCTATGCCAGTTAAGTCCCCAAACCCAGAAGCAATAGCCTCTTCAAGAACATCAACCAGATGTGTCCCCTCTTCCCATAAAGTCGACAACCGTTTTCAACTTGAACAAGTTAGGGTGGTCGCTGCCTAGACATCCCTGAAGATCAGGAAAGTGATTAAACTAGAGGAAGGGTAGCAATAGAGAAGATGGAATTTAATAAGGGATTATGAATACCAAATCTCTATATAATTTTCTTTTTCTTAGTTGTTAGGGTATTAGAATAGCTACAAGGAAAGAAATGAAATAGTGGAGCTGTAACCCATAACATCCTTTGAAATTTGTTCTATAGCTACTTGTTAAATTGTAATTTGAAAGCTATCACCTTTTTTATATATGTTATATTTCACAATAAGGAAATAACTGAAACTACGGTACTCTAACATAACAACTTTGAAAATTTCCTACATAACTACTTGTTAAATCAAATTTTGAAAGGTATTATCTTTTTGTATATATGTTATATTTCATAATAAGGAAATAACTAAAAAAAAAAGAGTAATTCCAAATAACTTAAATACAAAAGGACCTTTGTTATACTTGTAACAAGAGGCGACCCAACAAGCAACAGAATTGTAACTTCTCTTGATGGGAGCACTATGAACAGTGACAAAATTGCGAAGTTACATCTATTCTAAACTATCATTTGTGGATACACTGACTATACAACTTTACATACTGAGAAATCACACCCAATTCTATTTATATGTACAGACTTGAGATGCACACACACATATACCCTGCAGTAAATTATCTTGATTTTAAATGACATCTCAGATCCTATTGTCTAATGATTCATTTCTGGATTTCATTCCAACACTACCACAGGTGCTACTTTTCTAGTGATGAGTATTACAACTTAGCTAGACAATAAGTCTTTAATTCAAAAAATAATTACATGTTACCCCTTTTAAATTACTAATGAAAATAGTAGGCATTAATTTTATGTGTTGAGTGTATCCATTTTTCCTTTTACTTTAATGATAAAGATATTTGTTTTAGAACTTACTTCCAAGGACTTCAGTGATAAGACATTTAATTTAACATTTATCTTCAAGGGCTTAATGTGTCAACACTGGCACACCAGTTGATTTCATTGCTTTCATTCTGCCTGGAGGACACTTACAAAATAATTGAGTAAATATCTGTGGTACATTACTCATTGCCCAGGGCCAGCAGGAATAGGTACTGCATAAATTGCAACAGGTCTGGTATATCTTTTCTATTTCGTATTTCCTTTATTTTTTTTTCAAGATTGATAAACCTTAGACACAGATGAACAGATGAACAGTTTGAATCACCTTGTCACAGTTAGCACATATTTTCTCATAACGGATTCCTTTGTAATACCTTCACTTTTGTCAATGTTCAAGCATTTTTCATCACCTTCTCAGCTATCTGCATAGATCCATTTACATAATTAATTGAGCAACTCTCTTAGAATGAAAATTCTTCCTAAATTAATACAAATATTTGATATTTCAACCTTCGATTAAGCTTGGTTTACTTTCCTCAAACTTTAACTTTCTCTGAACTTTTCTGTATTTATACACATTAAGTTATACTGGTTTTTAAAATTCAGGGAAATAGAATAGCATTAATCAAGATATACTCAGAGATTCTTATGACTATTTAATACATAATCTGCAGGGTTACTAGCGCACACACACACAAACACACAAAAACACTAACAACTTGTAAATATCCTTGAACAGCTTAACTTCAGTAAACTTGTAGTTACATAGCCTTAATTCATCTTCAGCAAAAAACAGAACTTACAGAACCAACCTAGCAGTATGATAAGGGATTTGCAAATATTGTCCCACTTCGCTTTACCATTATTCCTACCTTGCTTCTTTCAACAATCTCTATTTCCCTTTTAATCGCTTCTCCATGTTGTAACTAAACTTTTTAAAAAAATCATTGAAAAAGATACACTCAAACATGGTACTCCCTTGCCTAAAATCTTTTAGTGGTTTCTCTTTACCGTTGGGAACAGGTTTACACTCCTAACCATTGCACCTTCACTGTCTTCTCCCTTTTCTTCTTTACATACCCATCTATCTTCCCCTCATTCTCTTATATATAAAACTATTTCTGGTTATTCAAAATATCACTCTGTATCTCTCCCCTGGGTCTTCACTGTTCCCTGGCTCCTGGAACACTTCGACCCCTGGGCTGTCTAATCCTCTGAACCCTCCTCCTGGAGATTAGACATCCTTGTAAGATGCTCTATGACACCCCAAATGTCACCTGTCACAGAACTTACCATACTTTACAACAGTTGCTGATTTAATAGTCTGATGCCCCACCCCCCTGAATCCAAAAGGGAACGTGTCTGCCTTTTTCATCACTGTTTTCCTAGTTTCAAACATAGTACCTAAAATATAGTGTACTTAATAAATAAACAAATGATTGAAGGAGTCAAGGATATTGAGGCTAAGAGAAGTCATACCGAGACTGTCTTATCTCAATTTACCTTACCAATTCTGGTCATCCTGCCCTCCACCCGCACTAATGTGTAAGACTGCCAGAATAAAATTAAAAGACAATGAATAGAAGAAGGATGAAACTACATTAAATCTAGGTTAACCATTACTATAATTAAGCAGTAAATTGAGTTTAGATTTCCTGGAAGCCAGAACAAAAAAAGTTATGGTGAAAGATCTGGACTCTCAATTTTTTGACTTCCCTTCTTCTAGATTCCAGCAGAGGAGCTTGGAAGATGAGGAGTGTATGAATTCTATGCAGAACCATAAGATTCATTCACTTACCTAATTATTCAACAAGTATTTAATGAATTCCTGCAATGGGCCAGGAATTTTTTATAGGAGCCAGTGATATGGCAATGATTGAGGGTGAAAGTTCCTTCACCCTGGAATAAGGCAGGAGGGAGAGTAGAATGGGGAAGGAGGGATAAATCACAATAAACAAATAGTCTCAGATATCAGTAATGACTAAAAAGACAGTACTAAAAGGCAGGTAATGGCTGTGAAGGAAGAAGCTATTTTAGATCGGGTGATCAGGGATGGGTGCTCCCAGAAAATGACATTAGAGATGAGACTGAATAAATTTACAAAGGAGCTGCCCACAGAAGATCCCGGGGAAGAGTCTTACAGATGGAAGGAATAACAAGCACAAAGGCTCTAAAGTGGGAAGAACAAGAAACAGAAAGAAGGTAGAGATACCCAGAGGGTAGAAAGCCAATCTGGTTGAAGGGGGAAGAGGTAGAAATGAGTCAGAGCAATAGGGCTTTTTAAGTGCAATGGAAAGCCACTGGGTTTTTTAAACAGACAATTAACAAGATCCAGTTATGTTTTATAAGATCATTTGCATGTGTGTGACAAGGAGGAATGGATTTTAAGGGGCTAAGAATGGAAGCAGGGAGACAAAATCTAGACCACAGCAAACAAAATTAAAAATAGCCTTTCAAAACCTAACTTAAAGCACCAAAAAGGTGATTAGGGATGTTGTCACTGACGGCTACAATATTTTAGTAATTAGCACTGGCCTCCTACAAGTTATGTGGTTGTCTACGCAAATTTCTAAGAAACAAGGGGTCAAATTATAAAAATATTCAAGTTATTTTAAAGTGGTAATTTATTAAATATCGTAACAAATTGGATATTTACTTTGACCAAATATCTAACATGACCAGGGATTAGCATTAGGAGGTCACAGGTTTTGACATGAAATTGCAGAAAGATTATATGGCTAGGTCTAGGCTGGCTATGTGACTCAAGAAAATCATTGTTAATTCCTTGCAATTCAATTTCATCCCATGTGTAAAAACAGACATAACAAGGTAAGTCCTATTCACCTCATAACATAATTGTGAGAACAAATGGAGGACAAACATGAAAGAATTCTATAATATAAAGTATTATACATATGCAAATTTTTGTTTAAAGGACAATGATGGTCCTGGAAGGATTTAGGGGTTCATTTGGCATAATCTCCTCATTTCACAGAAGTGGAAACTGATGCTAAGAGAGGAAAACTAGCTAATGGCACTGCTAAAACTAGAATACAAACCTTACTTTTATGTAATAGAAAAAAATTTAATTTAATGTGGTATAACCTAATAACACATATCTTAGAAAGTAATAAAATCTTAATCAAGTGCTCTAATTTTTTTCTAACTTTATGTCCTCAGAATTTCATTTAAACATTGAACAATTTATAATTTCACATCTACAAATCATTATTTATTATGTTGTAGAAACAAGAGTTGATATAGGATTTTGTCCTCAATTCCATGACATATGTACATTAAAATAATGATTGCTCTCAGAGAAGCATATAATTTTCATATGCTATATGGTCAAGATCCCATCACTTAGGTAGACAAGGAATAACTTTACCTAGTTTGGGGCACTGGATTACATTTAAGGCCTTAAGAGGTAGTTTAGAATGTATACAGTTTAAAGCCTCATTTCATCTAAAATTCCTAAGAAACTTACATCAGAAAAATTTTGCTGTTTGGTAGATAATATTTATTTCCATATTTCATGTAAAGGTTAAAGAATTAGACTTGTAACAAAATTTGACATTTAATAATGTTTCATATCATTAGGATTGCTCATGTGAATACTAAGTGGTTGGTACCTAATGCCTTCAGACCTTATGCCCTGTTCAGTTTCATCTAAATTTAGTCATGAGGGAAAAAATCCCCTCGCAAGGTTAAAACAATAATCTATTAATCCTGAAGTCAGAGACATGCTTGCCTTTATCTTTTGTTGTACTTTTTGTACTACTTATTTTTCACGTACTAATAAATATTTAAAAATGGTTTTTTTTTGTGTATGCTAAACACTATTCTATACATTCCAGATAGAATGGGAACCTAGCAGATGAGTTCCCTGCTCTCATGAGGTTTACATCCAATGAAGAGATATATAAGAAACAAGAAATAAAAACATGAATGATGATAAAAAATGCATGGCTGAAGATTAAACTAAAATGGTTTAATAGAGATGCCTAAGTGGCTACTTTGGAAGGGCCCATAAGGAAACCTTCCCATAGCAGAGATCTGAAAGTCAAGCAGACAGCATAAATATCACAGGAGATAATGTTCTGGGCAGAAGAATCAGCTATTGGAAAATTTTCAGGGCTTGGTCTGTTAATTGAACAGAAAGAAGGTCAAGGCAGCTAAAATGGAGTGGATAAGGAGAGGAGTACAAGGTTGAGGTAAGATGGGCAAGTTGGGGCTTTGTAGGAGCATGGATTTTATGCCAAGTCTAATAGGGAGTTACTGAAGAGATTTAAGCAGAGAAATGACATGATCTGACTTATATTTTATAAAATAAGCCTGGCTGCTGTAGGAAGAATGGCATGGAGAAAGGCAAGTTAGAAACAAGGAGAATATTAGGAGTCAACAGGTGCAGTCCTAATGAGAGATGATGGTAGCTTGAACAAAGCTTATTTAATGAAGATTGAGAGATGAGAATGAATTAACGATAAGGAGGACAGAATAAACAGGACTTGCTGAAGGGTATGGAAGTTGAGGAAATTGATGAATCAAAGATAATTCCTCTGTTTTTGGCTTCAATATCTGAGTAGATGGCAGTGTCAGGGACGCTTAGATGAGGAAGACTGGGGAACTACAGGAATCTGACCGTTGGCTGGGTGGTTTCTTTTTATGATGGTTTTTTCGGGGGACTACACAGGAGATATATTTCAGCCACGTGAAACCTGAAATGATAATAAACATCCACATGGAGATACCAAGTGGGTAAATGACCAATGGACTGTCTGGTTTTGGGGTGAAATTCATTAAGTATTTACATGTTAACACAAAATATAATTAATGATGATTACAATCCTGATGATGAGGAGGATATTTTGATTTCTACTATGATTGGGCAGGGATTCTTGTAATAAATAAACAAATGGGGTAGGGATAATGAGATAAAATGTTTTAAAAGTTTTCCCTCCCTTTTGAGACAATATATTAATATATAATAGTATTATACACATGCTAGCCAAAAAAGAAAGTTTTAAAATGTAGCCCAAAAGGAATGTAAAATAGAAATTCAGTAATATTTAAGAGTAAAATTCGTTTAAACATCAAGAACTTTGTTCAGACTCTTTTCAAGAACTGAGGAATACCTAGTGACTCCTCCAAATAGATAAACCTAATAGAAGTTCACGTGAGATATGAACTTGGCTAGATGTTAATCATTTGAATTAATGTGCTTTTGTAAATGAATTCTGTTCTTTAATGCTTTCAATTGTATCAACAGAATTAACAAATCTCCCGAGATAGAAATCCTCCCTTTTAACATCTCAATTCTTAGAACTCAAAGATTAGAATCAAGAGAAACGTAATAGTTATCAAGACACCCCCCCCCAAAAAAAAGGAAAAAAAAAAAAACCCACTAAGCAAATCAGACATAAACTTTGATTTCTTTTGTGTGTCCTCTTCACTTGAAGATCATGGTCTAGCACCTATGATCCTCTGATGTATAAACTATAGCAGCATATCTTCATATATAACTGTGCAAACTTTATTCTAGTGTATACCAAGTCTGGAAAACTGGGGGATAAGGAATGTATTCCAATAATTAGGGAGAATAAGATATAAAAAGTAATAAAGGGGGATAAGGAATATTGAGTGTTTGGGGTTTTCTTTTACGTGTGGTTATGTATATGTGTCATTTTCTGTAATGGTGATGCTAAGCCTATTTACAAACATGCCTAAGAGTCACCCCCAGAGAACCTCTCGTGTTGCTCAGATGTGGCCTCTCTCAAAGTCAAACTCTACAAATAAACTCATTTCCATCCCTGCTACATGGGACATGACTTTCAGGGGTATAAGTCTCCCCTGGCAACATGGGACATGACTCCCAGGGATGAGCCTGGCCATAGCATCATGGGATTGGACTGACAATGCCTTCTTGACCAAAAGGGGGGAAATAAATGTAATAAAATAAGGTTTCAGTGGCTAAGAGATTTCAAATATAATTGAGAGGTCATTCTGGAGGTTATTCTTATGCAAGCTTCAGCCAGATAGTACAAAATTGCCATGGTATGCCAAGCCCCAATCAACAGCATTCCTGAAAACCCTAGAGAAAACCCAGGGCTCTAAGACTATATAAGTTTTACTTACTAAGTTTATTTTGCAAAAACTTAAAACCTCCAGATTGTTTCTATGCCAGATAAGCCCTGAAACTTAGAGGTACCAGAACATCAACCAGTTGCATTCCCCTATCCCATAATGTCAACACCCTTTTTCAACATGAAGAAGTTAGAATGGTCATTTCCCAAATATCCCTGAAGGCTGAGAAAATGATCAAATGAGAGGAAGAAACTGTAACAGAGAAGTTAGGATTTAACAAATGATTATGACTACTGAATCATTATATAGATATTTCTTTTTAGTTTCCAGCATATTAGAAGAGCCAGAAGTAAATACCCAAAAGTGTGGAATTGTAAACTATACTATACTTTGAAATTTTCTCTGTAACTGTTAAATTGTATTTTGAAATTTATCACTTTTCTGCATATGTTATATTTCACAATAAAAGATATTTTTTAAAAAAAGTAATGGAGGTATCAAAGAATCTCTAGTCAATGAAAGGAGAGTAATTTAGGGAAAGACATCTATAATTCCATGGTGAATAACTTACTTACATAGTAAAAGGAGGAAAAGGTGATAAATTACAGAAGTGCCAAGAATTCTACATATTCCATAAATTCCAGTTAGCTATGGTTCAAACCTTTGAGACATTTTGAAGTGAACAGAACAAAAAAATAAAGATTTAATTACCTCTAATTCAGGTAACGTGAGAGGGAGTGTCTATTGGAATGAACACCAAGAAGTCAAGCACTACATATCTCCCATGCAGAGTGCTGGGTGTGGAGTGTGGAGTGGTACTAACTACATCCTTAAAATTTAAACCCTGAAAACTCCCCAAGAGGATCTGCTAGAGTCACCAAGTCCCTTAGAAGAAATTCCAGGAGTGTTTAGTTTCACAGTTCCTTAAGGGTTCCTCAGGGTTATGTGTGCAAGAAGCTATAAGCTTATATCATGAGCTTCTCCCTCCAAGTTAGTACTGAGCCAAGAAAATTACCTGTCCTACATAAGAGCATATTTAGCTAATATGGTTAGTACATTACTGTGTCACTGTGTTAGAAGAAAGCAGGTGTCTTTCTCAGTTGCTTGATTTGGAGAAAACAAGTCTGAAAGAAACAATGCTATTCCGGTGGAGGTGGGATAGGAAGTAAGGAGGACCCAAAATAAGCCAGATTTAGCACTTATTATGCTACTTTTCAATAAAGAAACTTCAACCTGAAGTTGGTCACTTTTTCTTAAATTGAAATATAGATGATTTCACTGTGAAACAGTCTAACATGAAATATATTACACATACCATATAAAAATTTCAGTGCTAACACCTTTTTTGGCAACAGATTTCTCAGTTTTTATTGCATGCAAATTTTCTTTTGGGGGAGAATGAACTCATGGTTTAAGAATCTGGCAACTGCTTGAATTTCACTGTAAAGAAGCATCATTAAGAAGCTAGGAATCTGAGTCACTTAATATCAGGCTTCAGCTAAATTCTTAAAGGGTTACATAACACCACTAATTTTTAAGAACAAGAAAGGGTTTTTTTTAAATGTCATAGATGTCCTCTTTCTATTTTTCATACCACAAAAATGCCTGATCCTCTCTCATGTATACAGTACTTATTTGCTTTTGTCTTTTTTTTTTTTTTTTCCAGAATGAAAGATCTCCACATTACCAGAGAGATACCCAAATTAATCTGATTCTCCAAGATCCTGTCTTTTTTGGCATTAAGAAACTCATCTCTCTGTGATAAGGCTTCATGTTTGCAATAAAGTAAAATATGATGAATTCCACTGCAATAATTAAAATAGAAAAATTAGAGTGAGTCCACACATTATGAAATCACAATTAAAATTTTAAAACATGCCTTAAATCCTGGATGCTTCTCAGTTAAGATATTTGACACCATGAAGATAACACTGAATGAATAATAAAAGTTTCACTCAGGCTCTGACATTGACATGAAGTAGATAAAACTTTTAAATTTTAGAAAATGAATAAAGAAAATAAATATTTGAAAATTAATTTTTAAAAAGTTTGAACTTCTATTAGAATAGTTCCCTAAAATTAGCTATAATAAAATTAGAAAAACAAATATATAAATTCTACGTTTATTATTAACCAAAGGCTTCTTTTTGCAAGAACAAGTGTCACAAACAACTAACATCAATTTGCTTAAGCTGTACGAGCTTCTTTTCCCAGTATTTTGAAAGGGACAAAAGAAGATATTATCGTAACTTCATATAAACACTGTGTTTAGGGCAACAAGAAAGCAAATAACCATGCCCTTTTTACATGCTCAGCATTAAATTATCTTTCACAAGGCAAAAGGCATTTTTCTGACAGATGAAGCAATATGTACGGTTAAGAGGTACAGAACTCCCACATCCTGGGCTTTTCGATTGTTATTCTTGAGAGAAAGCAGCATTTATGAGCTTCATAATGACTATTTTAAATCCTCTGAATCACACAGCAATAGAAAAACACTGTATGGCATAATGTATAATGGCATATTTAAATATACCCAAATTCCATGCTTCTATAATCTATATTAAGTTGTGAGCGAATAAAGGCATTTCTACCTTGTTCATTTCTCTTAGCAAAGGTTAAATAGAAAAAGCCCAGTCTTAGGAAGAAATAGAATACATACCATGATACAGTCTCTTTCATTAAAAAAGGCAAGAAGAACAGATTTAAATTAAGACTTGGTATATAAAAGCTGAAAGCACAGAAATTGTATCCACATAATGAACTGATGTCTCCTCTAAAGACGTCAGATTGCTGTTCAGCTAAACTATCTAAAAATACCTCATTGCAAACACACACACACACACACACACACACACACACACACGAAATGACTACAAAGACAGGTCTTACTAAGCAGCTCTACTTGCACAAAATCACTTAATAAGTGAGGAAAAAATTTTAAGTAGTTAGGGAAGAAATTAACAGGAATTTTTCATATCAACTGTGATCTTTTATGAGCTATTTTGCAAACCAGTACCAATTTGTAAAAAGTAGTTAATGAGGGAATTTAAACCAAATCATAATTGTTCTAAGCTGTCCATCAGAAAATCATGTTCTATGAACTTAAAATTAGATGAAGAAAAATAAATCTCCAAATTACTATCAACATTCTTTTAGAACCAAGAAAAGGAAACTTTTCAGCTGAAAAAATGGGAATTGAAAGTCACTGGAGCCCACTATGTGTCAGATCCAATCCCAGATATGTAATCCCTACAAACAAGCTATAAGGTATGCATAATCAACAGCACTTTAAAGATCTAAAAAAAGGTTCGGAACATTAAGTAATCTGCTTAATGTCACAGAGCCACAAAGAAGAGCTAGGATTCCAACACACATATGAACAACTCTATAGCATTATAATCTAACATTGATAACTGGCATTCACATATAGTTTTTGAGTTTGCAAAAAGATTTTGAAAGCATGAACACTTTATGTTTTCCTTAATTAAACCTCAAGTTTTTCATCTGTAAATGGGGAGAAACTTTGCTACTAATATTGTTCTGATGAGTAAAGAAAATCATATGTAAAGCACTCAGTAAAATAACTGTAACAATTACTGTAACCATTAATAATCTTTAAAACAATGTTATGAGGTAGACTAGTATTTTATGATCATGATCTCCATTTTGAGGTGAGAAAACAGAAACTCCAAGAGGTTAAATGACTTGCCCAACAGTCACTGTCACATAAGAACAAGGACACAAAGCAAGGTCTTCCTATATACAGTATTTTATTACTTTACTATACAAAAACCCTAGTTGGATAATTCCTATTATTGTGTGAACAGTCCATAGTTAGAAAGAGGATTTTGCTTTAAAAGTCCCCATTAGCATTCTGAAGACAATATGCAACAAGCACTGTTAATAACTGAGTTTTTGCTATACTACGACGTTTCATTACATGTCTAGTTTGCTCTCGGCTCAGGGTTAACATTTCAAAACTACTCATTAAATTTCTTAGAAACCAGCTGAAGGAAAATTTCTTTTTCCACAGCAGCTTTTCATGACACTTAAAGGAGAGAACAATATAGAGAAAAGAAGTAATCTATACACCCGTGGCTAACAATATAGAGAAAAGAAGTAATCTATACACCCGTGGCTAACAAAGCCAGTACTTGATACATGCTCCTGGAAGATCATCTCTAATCTGTGTGCTGCAATGCCCCGCCCATCATCCTGCTAACACTCTAGAGAAAGAGCTTGAACCTCAGGCCATTAGCACTGCCAAGAAAAAGCTGTTCTTAATGCAAGAAGGGTCATAATCATTGCATTTCAAGTAACTTTGCCATGACAGGGTTGAAATGTATTTTAATACAGCTTTCTAAAAGATAAAACTATATTATTCCACAGTCACCAGAATATGTACTATAGTCAATCAGGGGTTGGGAGGGGGAGGAGGTTTTTTAAAGAAATGTCAAAACTGTAATAAAAATGGACATAATTATTATTCATTTATCCGTATTTTAAATGGCTAAGACAATGTTGCTAAGTGGTTGAGAAAACTCCTTTATCTGGCTAAATGCTGTAATTAGCTCCTCATAAATTACTTATCTAACTGGAAACAAAGAGAACTATCATATCACCCAAACAATAAGTCAAAAACAGTTTACATTTTCTAAATTCAAGTCTAAAAACAGGATAATGTGAAAGATCTCTGGGGAGCCATACAAATGGGAAATCTCTGGTAAGCATGATGCCCTTCTCCTATAAGGTTAAATCAACAAGAGAAAATGCCATTACAAACAGTTCAAGAGTAATTCTTCAAAACGAAATCTCATTCTTGCATTTCTGAACAAATTTGAACGGGAATAAATAGCCTGCTGTTATTTCCTTCACAATCAAGTTAAAGTTACTACACATTTTATGGGAGGCATTTTGGTAGTTACTATTTCACACATATAAAATACCTTTGAACCTAATACCAAAGAAACGCAGCTCTGAACGTAAGGGGAGGAGTAACCTGTCCTCAAACTTTCTGATGAGAATTACAATCTGCAGAACACATAGAACACAAGTCACACAGTGCATCCTTGCAACGATGCACTAGGAGCAAAGTTTCTAGGCACTTCATACAGCTTCCAAAAAGAAATGTGTGTGTGCATGCATGTACAAGAAAAGAGTGCCAATGGCTCCATCACGGATAAGCTGTGTGACTTTAGATACATTACCTTATCTCTCTTATGCCTTGATTTATGTATAAAAAGGAAACTACATGCTTACCACAAACTATTGTGAAGATTAACTAAGATAATTCGTGACAAGAGCTTAGAACAGTTCACAGAGGAACACAGGAAGCCTTCAATTTTAGCTACTGGTAAGGCAACTCCTTCCCACTCTAATGCTGAATTAGTAAACAGAAGGTTGCTTGCTGAGGACAGAATTGTAGTGGGAAAAAGGCAAGTCATCTTAAGGACCCTTCATCTAAGGCAAAAGGAAACCTCAGGTCCTGCCTCTGACCCCCCTTGCATGACAGATTTAATTTTCCTTACCCTTTGGATAATGGAGTATGAACACCCTCTACAGAAGCACAAGAATTATGCTTCTCATGGGTCATGTGTACTCTAAGCATTTTATAGGTTTAATTTTCACACAACCCATTACCTCCACTTTACAAATTAGAATTCCAGGTCACAGGGAAGCACAACTTAGCCAGGGTCACACAGCAAGTGAGAGGTGAAGCCAGGAGGTCTGGCTCCAGCTCCCTCCTGTTACCACTGAGCCACAGTTCTTACAGATCTCTTCTCTTCACATGACTTTCCTCAGAAAGGTCACAACTGGTCTGATTACAGTTTGTATTAACCCATGTACAAACCATTTCCTAAACTGGGTTATTTTTATAGATAGGTTACTAGTAGTAGTTTCACTTTCTAATTGAGATTTCCCCTTCCCATAAACTGCTAAGTTTTGGGCACACCTGTGGATACCTAAGTAGCTATTTAAGTATGTTTCAGTAGGTGCCTTCTGGGTAGAAACAAAAGTTTCATAAATTATAAGAGCACAGTATTTGAACTAATATGGGAGCAGGACATCGCCAACCACATTTTATCTTGGGCTTCTTCATACCCTGTATTCTAGCCCCTCTGGATGACCATGATGTGCTGTTCCAAACCTCCAAGGTCTGCCTGAAATCTCCTTTTACCCCATGTCCACCCAACACAGAACTGGTTGCCTCCAGCTGCAACCCATACAGTTTTCCATTAGCCCCACACATAATCCTTAGTGTACACACCAGCAGGTCTCTCTCCTGCTACTATTTTGGGAGCAACTCAAAGACGGGGTCCAAGTCTTACATCCAAATAACCAAAACTGAACACAGAACACATTTTCCGTGAAAAGTGAATTTGTGGATAGGAAACTGGTAATGCTAATAGTATACTTAATTCCATAAGCATCTGCACACTATTATTATTGTAATTATATAAATATTATTATATTAAATACAATTATATTAATGGTTAATATCATAGGTCACTGATTTTAAGATGCAAAAGAAAAATTTTTAACACCTCTGAAATTTGGGTCTATCTCAATAAAAAGGAAGTACCAGGTCAATCTAAATGGTAGAAATTTTCTTATTTTGTGGTACTTGTAGTAAAGTAAATCAGTCAATGGTGTCTTAGATTCAGTGAAAAATGGCATTTTCATTATAATACATAAAATCAATTTTTTAAGGAAAATCACTCCAGGGAATTCTTGATCCTTCCCATCTACAATGCAATACAGTTAGAAGTGAGATATGATCTAGTCAAATATGTCCAGAACAACAGAAATGGTTGACTTTTATTTGTCAACCTAATGTAGACTTAAAATGAAGCCCAATAATTCAGAAATCCTACTCATGAGCATTATAATCCCATAGTGGTGCCCTCACTATATTTCACTATAGTCTATTGTTACTGGTTTTCTAATCATTACATATGTCCACAGGATTAGACCAAAACTCCTTGACCTGTCATTTAATGGCCTCTACAATCTGACCTCTCATACGTCACTTGGCTTTCGTCCTGTTGCCTCCTCACATCAGCCAAACTGCTCTACAGGTTGCTCCTTGATTGCCTATAGTCACTTTCATTAATTGAATGTAGACCCTACATTCTCTTCTTCTATTAAATACAGGACTTAAGTAACCTTGCTTGGAGGAAAACCTGGGATATTAAGTTATCTATATTTTCTTTTTCTAGAGTAAAATAAATTCATTTAATATCACTGCTGTAAACTTTTATGAGGTTTATTCTTCATGGGATATGCTCAAATTCCTGCTTGTATCATAGGGGTGAGGAGCAATAAGAAAACAGGAAAATGATGCCAAAGAAATCTAAGAACATGCCCAATTAAAATAAACACATTGAAAGATTCCAGTAATAGAAGAATCATGATATACAGTGTAAAAGAAAGGAGGTCTATTACCATTTATGTTTGTATTTAGCTAAGCTACTTGAAATTTCACTTTTTCTTTTGACACTTCTATATTGGCTTCCAGCACCTTCAATTTTTTCATTTTCAAGAAAAGCAGTGCCATGAATGCAGTAAGCTTTATTAAAATGATGCTGCATTCTCTCTCTCACATATCTGGGGTAGAGTTCTAACCCTAACTAAAGAAAGTCTTAATTAAACAACTTTCCCTCTAAATTTAATATGTATGTGAGTAAGAATACATGGCAAACTTTAAAATTATAATAGAGAAGCTAATGACAGAAGCTTCATAATAGTTAAAATGTCTCCTAATCAGTTGGCCTAAATATATCTTCTACATTTTGGGGAGGTGGGGGTGAAAGGGGCCTAGAAAAAAAAATCTTTACCAGATTTTATACTATAATTCAATATAAAAAATTAAGTATATACAAGAGGATTTGTACCAAATGTTAAAAATGTTTTTATTTGGGGAGTCAAATCATGATTTTCCCTTCCTTGTCTTCATTTGTTTTCTCTTTTCTTCAATGACCACAATAGCTATGCACTTTTTTAAAAAACTTAAAAATTATTTTTATAATTTATAATATAGGCTAATTAGTCAAGACTAATAACAAGACTAATAATACAGACAAACCACAGATCAAACTGATACCCAACAGCCAAAACCATAACACAAACCAAACAAGCAGTGAAAATTAGATTAGCTATTGAAAGGGAACTTTTCTAAATAAAACCATTTCTAATTATTTTTATACTTAGGTAGATGTTATCCATAAAGTAATATGACTCTGACATTTGATTATTTCCACAAATGGAATCAGTTTCAACAGGAAATAGGAAATATATTATAAAACACATTCATATTTTGCTATTTTAAATTAACAAAAGTGCGCTTTTAAGATAATAAAAAAGAATAAGATGAATTAGCCATAAATAAAAATCTAATTTCATTCTTCATATTTTCATTCACTTAAAATGAGGTAAAAATTGTACTCCTCACTCAACCAATCCTGATTTTCCCTCTCCCCCTCACCAAATCGGCCCATGATTATAGAATACTTAATTTCTATGAGCAAGAAACTCTAAGCAATCTTTTTTCACACTATTCTTAATGCACTATAAACTTTTCAGCTCCATAATACCCAGAAAAACTATATGCCAAAATACTCCTACTTAACTCTATTTCCTGATTACTGAGAAAAATCGAGAGTGCTCTCATTTATTAAAAATACTCCAAAAAGTAAAAATGTCTTGGCTGCACCCATTATTTTTTTCTAGAAAAATAGAAGTGATCAAACAATTACAATCCTCTGTATTGTTTTCTGTTTGTTTGTTGTTTTTTTACAGTGAGGTTTATTGTCTATCTTTATCACAAAAGGTTAAATTCTGGCACTTTTAGAAAATCAGTGAAATGGTGACCTATTGCAAATCCCCTTAATGAGGTGCTCCCATTGTAATTTATATTTTTAAGATCACTAATTTAAAACAGTAAGAAAATAAAGTATTATCATAAGAGATTAGGGTATATTTTCCTTAAAATTAACCTTTATCAATAGAGTAAGCTAAGAAGAATTTAAATTCCAGTTTTTTCTAAATACTTAAAGTAAAAATGAGATCATGGATTAATTATATTTATTCAGGCAACACATATCACAAAACATGCACATGTTTATACAGAAAGGGAGAGGGGGGTATGTTTCACTTTATAACCAAGCCAAGTCTATAGTGTGAACCCAATGATGTATTTAGAGTTTACTAAAGAAGAATGCATATTGTAATAATTGTAAAGGAATTTTTAAGACTTTCACTGTATCAATCAATAAATGTAAAGCTAATCCATGCCTACAATGTCTCTTAAAACAGCTTTGATAATGAACATGTAATACAAGTTAGAAGATCTGATGTATCGATGTGGAATGAAGAAATTTGAAGCATTTGAGGAATATATTATTTAGTGACAAAGTACAAAAGAAAGATTAGTGGGTGATGGATAACTTATGCAAAAAAGATATATATCATAGACTGTTTAAATAGGACAGCATACTAAAAGACTGGTGGTATACAGTAGGCACTCACTAGAGTAAAAATAAAGAAGAGTTATAATAAATGAGGGGCAGTAAAACTTGTTGGACAGGGAATGAGGAAGTGAAAAACAGAAAAGCATGTTAAAATGTGGCAGAAAAAGCTTTTGGTCAATATTTGAAGTTGGTGTTTTTGGAAAATTGCAGGCAATTTTAGGATTTACTATCTGATGTATCACTTGGTGGAGAAAGTTTAGAAACCAATCACAAGGTACTCATGGTACAAACTGAGTCTTTAAAAACTGCTCTGTTTAAATTGTTTACAAATATTCCACAGGGTAAAAAGTCTCTTTAAAACAGGTTTTTAAATAATTATTAAATTATTGGAAGATTATTCCAAACAGAAAGCACGGTATGGTCTGGGAAGTGTGACTGAAAATACTGTGAGGAGCGAAGAGGGCATTCAAGACAAGATGAAGCTGGGAACGAGGCAGGAGATGGGACCTGGCCAGGACTTGTAAGTCCTGCTTAAAGCATTTTTGTTATAGCCAAAGCGTAAAGGGAGATTATTGAAGGTTTTAAGCAGAAAAAAAGGACATAAGAAGATCTGTAGCCTGGAAGCTGAATGAGAAGACAGGTAAGGACGGAGACAGGGAGAAAGTTAAAAGCAGTGTTCTAGGTTACAAGAAATGGTATGAGAAAGAGTGGCCTGCCATTGTGACTATGGAAAGGGGGCTAAAAAAGTAATTTTACAGTGGAGAATGCTAACAAGCACTGCCTCAGTCAGGTGATCAAGGTCAACATCAACAGTGATAAGCCATGTTGATAGTACGTAACCTTGTTAAGATGTAATGAAAATGGCATTTTACTTCTGTGGTCTTCCTCCCCAAAACATATAATCCCTGCCTAATCATGAGAAATGCATCAGACAAATCCCAGTTGAGGGACATTCTACAAAACAGCTGATCAATATTCTTCAAAACTGTCGAGGTCCTCAAAAACAAGAAAAGTCTAAGAAACTGTCACAGCCTAAAGAGACATGATGACTAAATATCCTGAATGGGATCCTAGAAAAGAAAAAGAACATTAAATAAAAACTAAGGAAATCTGAATAAAGTATGGACTTTGGTTAATAATGTATCAATATTGGTTCATTAATCGTAACAAAGGTACCTTACTAATGTAAGATTTTAATAATAGGGGAAACTGGGTGCAGAAAATATAGGAACTCTCTGTGCTATCTTTGCAATTTTTCTGAAAACCTAAGACTATTTTAAACTAAAAAAAGTACTCCATAAAAGAAGGGTAGAGGAGACTACCAAAGTAGGATAAGCAGGCTTCAAAAATGGGCTGAACAACAGTACATGTTGCTAATATATATGTTATTATATTTGTTTTTAGAACTGTTTTTTTATTATTACCTATTTATCTCATAGACAGTTTGTTAAGCCATACATATTATCTTAGGTAATAAACATCGTTCTTAAATACTTCTCTGTTGAATCATCTCTTGCTCTAGAGTAGCAAATGTATATTTATATACATTCTAGTTTTATTCTAGTTTCTTAATTCAAGTTCCAAAAAACAGGCACTATGTATAACTTGTTCTGTGTAACACCTAAGACAGCACTAATAGCCTTGGCATTTTAATGCTATAAATGAAAATAATCACAAGCATGTGTCATGTCTCCAAAATTAAACATTATTTCCTAATGAAGAAGAAAAATATGGAGGTCAGAAAGAGCAAATATCTCAGAACAAGAAAATGAACAGAGATCCTGAAGACACATTAACAAATTTTCATTCAAATTACACAAATAAATCCATGTATGTATACTCACATACATATAGCAAGAGACACTCATTGTCTTTTGTTTTTAAAATCTCTTATCATAAGGTCACAAAGATTTTTATTTTTATTTTTCCTCCAGGCACATTTTAAAGTAAGAACTACTTCACTAAGGATTTAAATTAAGTATAAAAATAATTTTGTACATAATTAAGCATAGGAAAATAAAGAAAATTGAAGTATCACTTCTGGAAGGATTCCTAACATTATCTGAATACACTATTTCCAAGTGTGGTCATGCCTAAAATCAAGGAGACGGACTAAAAAAATTTCAAGTTATGTTTGAGAGATAAAATCACCACCACCACCCCACCCCCCAAATTTACAAAATATATTTTTTAGTGCAAATTAAATATCAGCATTTTAAACATACAAAATAAGATATTTAAAATGTGAAAAAAGAAACTACAATTAATGATATTACAAATACAGTTAAAGAAGAAGAAATAGGTAAACTGATGATGAAGCCTTTAAAGCATTCTTTTTTTTTTTAGTTGACCATTCTTTTTTCACTAACCTTAATTGATTTTATTTTTAAGTAGTCTGTTTTTAAAAGGAGCATTACTAAATAACATCTAAAGACAAGGATCTTAAGTATGCTATGTATCTTCTTTTAACGAAAAGAAAAGATCTTACTTTAATATGTCCTATGATGAGAGAGCTATTTTCAATCGTACATATATATAAAAGCAGTGTATGCAATGCACTGGCAAGTTTCTAAATACATTTCTTCACTTCTAATGGAGGGTAAAAAGATCTATTATTTGTTGCCAGGATTTCTTGGCCCAAATTAAAGGCAAGAAGACCTTGTCATTGAATAAACCAGTAAGATATTGCTTCCTCTTAGGCCTCTCTGCTAGCAAGCACAGTGGTAAACCTCCCCTATGAGTTAAGTTTATTTCATGTCAGGAAATACATCTGTCTTAATAGCTAAAATAAAGATCAGATAAAGAAAAGGTGGAGTCTTAACCCAAAAGAGGCATAATAAAAAATTTATAATCAGTCTTTGTGGTATTTTTCTACACTACTAAAGAAAATACATCAATCAAATTATATTAAAGAAACACTGTACCCAATCTTTACAGACAAGGTCGAATTGACATGGTAGGATAAAAGCAATTTTTTAAAACTTGTATTTTATTAAATCTCGTCTAATTAAAACATGTAAAGAAAAAAAAAAAGTTACTTTCCTTCACCAGATTTTCAAATGATAGTCATTAATTTGTCAGATATCCTACCATCTTCCACTCCGCCATACGGCACTGACCAACTCTCTCTAACATAACCCACTCTAACAGTGAAGATCTTATGTTTTCTCATAGCCTTCTGTAGCTTCATAACTGTCTATATCTTTCTACTGTGGACTGTCAGATGTTCTTCTTCTATCCTAGAAAAGCCTTTCCCATAGTCTAACCCTAACATCTAATAGATAAACAGTTCTGAAATCCAACCATATCATTAATGCAGGATATGAGGAAGGGGGATTATAATTCATTCAAGATATGATCTCTCATCTAAATGTAAAAACTAGACCAGTTTAAAAGCACAATTAGAAGAATTAATAAAATTAAGTATTAAGTATTGTTCAAGTGACACTGAATCAATATTCAGAGAAAAATGAGAGGAATAGGAGACCAGGAGCAAGGGAAAGTTAAGAGCACTGTAAGCTGAGAAATGGGAAGAGAAAATGAGCCTGAAATGTTTATCAGACTAGCCTGTTCTTAATAAAAAAGCATAGCTGAGGGAAAAACATGTTTATAAGAGAAAGAATGTTACTATAGAGGGTCCTATGTGGCCAACAGGAATTTAGACTTAATATGGATAAGAGGTGAATATGAAATAATGAAATAGATATTTAGGGCTACAAATGAGTCATATCCAGTATGGACTTAAGAGTGATCATGAATTTAAGTTGAACTCCAAAATGTATGCAGGCTTCAAAAAGGCAGGAACAGGTGAGACAAAACAGCAAGTCTCAATGCTTCCAACAGAGCATAAGTAGCCAGTGTTGGCTGCCAGAGGTTACAAGGAGAACAGACAGAGAAAGTCAAGGCATTAAGTTTATATGTCTAAAGAGTTAAGCAGCAAAAAAGGAGAAATACATCATAGGGTCAATACAGAAAAGCAAAAGGAGGAAGGAATTGGGCTAAACAACATCAATTCCTGATCAACCCAACTCAAGTCTCAAGATAATTCCAAAAAGGAAAAATCCATTATTGATTGAGCCAAGCTTACGAAAATTTCATAAAATAAGTTTGATTTTTATTAACAATATTTGGAAGGTCACATATGCCAGGACAAAGAGTATTGGGTGCGTTGGGTAGCACTTTTTCAAGTCACGTTTCTATTAGCTAATACCAGCCTCTCATAATTATACAGTCTACACACATAACTTAAGACCAAATTTGGCTACATAAGGGGAAGCTGTATAGGTCTGTGGTTAAAATCAAGGACTAAGAAATCAGGTGTACCTGGGTTCCAATGATGGTGCTACCACTTAAATAGTAATATGTCCCTGGAAAAATTTTTTTTAGTATTGCTAAGCCTATTTCCTCATCTCTATAAAGGTCATAATACATCTTTCTTTAGAGGGTTTTGTAAGAATTAAGTCAAATAATATAAAATATAGTGGTTGGCATTGTATGAGCTATGCTTATTGTATAAGTGCTCAATAAATGGTAGCTATTGCTATTTATTTCCTACATTTGAGTAACGCAATCCTTATGTATACCACCTTTTAAAAAAAACAATCATGACTTGGGGTGTCATTTATTATAAAGAATGCACATAATTTCTATAAAAATGTGCAACTGGAAACCATTATCAGTTTGATAGTCACTGATAAGTGACTTATTTTTAAAATTTACAGAGTTTGAAAGTCATACTATATCGCAGAATTTTCTAAACAATGCGTAAAGTTTACTATTCCCATTAGATAATCTGAGGTGAGGGAAAGAGGGAGACAGGGACTCCACGATAAAACAAACAAACAACAAAACAGCTGGTAAGGAAAGGGAACTTTAATGTTATGCTGACATTTTCCCCAACTTATTGAGCCTATAAAACTATTTTCACATAACATCTATTAATGATCTGAACAACTAGGATTCCTTACTAGTCCTTTGAGAAATGCTGTGCTATAATACATTTTTTAAAAGTTACTAATCTCCTTTTATGTTCAAAATTCACATCATCTCAATATTCCTCTGAAGACTCTCTGAAAAGCACTACATGACTGTAAGAATAGAGCCCCGATGCTGGGTGCATTTCTGGGGACCCACAGGTATTCATTCATCTCAGTGTTTTCAACTGACCATAAAGAAAGAGAAGGGGAAGGAGGTGTGACAAAAATATATTAAAATTTATTAGTTTAATCCCAAAGTAATTTGGGCAGAGAATAAAAATATATATGCAGGGCACAGGGCCCCCTTGAGGAGCTGGAGGAAAATGCAGAAGTGTTGGGCTTCCTCACCTGAACTGTTCCTGATGTTTTCATAAATACTGAGGACTGGTGGTTTGATGTGCTGAGCCCTCTATCATGGGACTTGCCCTTATGAAGCTCGTTACTGCAAAAGAGAGGCTAAACTTGCTTATAATTGTGCCTAAGAGTCTCCTCCTGGGTACCTCTTTGTTGCTCAGATGTGGCCCTCTCTCTCTAGCTAAGCCAACTCGGCAGGTGAATTCATTGCCCTCCGCCCTACATGGGACCTGACACCCAGGGGTGTAAAGCTCCCTGGCAAAGCAGGATATGACTCCCGGGGATGAATCTGGACCCGGAATCATGGGATTGAGAACATCTTCTTGACCAAAAGGGGGATGCAAAATGAAACGAAATAAAGTTTCAATGGCTGAGAAATTTCAAATGGAGTCAAGAGGTCACTCTGGTGGACATTCTTATGCAGTATATAGATAACACTTTTTAGGTTTTAATGTATTGGAATAGCTAGAAGTAACTAACCTGAAACTATCAAACTCCAACCCAGTAGCCTGGACTTTTGAAGACAATTATATAACAATGTAGATTACAAGGGGTGACAGCGTGATTGTGAAAACCCTGTGGATCGCACTCCCACTATCCAGTGTATGGATGGATGAGTAGAAAAATGGGGACAGAAACTGAATGAAAAATAGGGTGGGATGGGAGGGATGATTTGGATGTTCTGTTTTACTTTTATTTTTTATTCATATTCTGATTCTTTCTGATGTAAGGAAAATGTTCAAAAATGAATTGGGATGATGAATGCATAACTATATGATGGTACTGTGAACAGCTGATTATACACCATGGATGACTGTATGGTATGTGAATATATTTCAATAAAACTGAATTTAATTAAAAAAATTTACTAGTTTAAAGGGTTAAATGAGATTTCATTAATCCAAAAATTGAATTAAGAAAATTAACAGTATTTACTATATATATATACATATATACACACATGCTGGCATCCTAAGTGCCAGCAACTGAGATACGCACTGAGTCAGACACAAAATGACTAAATAAAAGCCCATAAGATCTGAAAGATTCTCACAAAGTGGAATACTGAGTTTACAACCACCTGTGCTGCAACATATCTAGAAAAAAGGCCTCTACCTTTTTGTTTTATACTTGACTCCATTCTGTAAGTTAAAGAAGAAAAGCCAATTTAAAAAGCCATAAATCTTTTGAAGAAGCAAAAACAGAAATATCTGTGACTTGAGTAAATTTCAGTTATTTAAAATTAGCTCTGATATTATTATTGTAACACCTTATAGGTTAAAATAGAGGCATTCTCACTCATTTTTGCTTAACAACTGTTTACTGAGTCACCTATTTTGTATAGCCAGAGTGATTATTCTTCTTATCAACTCCTCAAATATAATTACAACTTAAAGGCCTGATATTAAACAGCAAACTCTAGACAACCAAATGACTAGTTAACAAGTATAAAAAGTTAACAAGTATATAGCAAGACCTTGACAAAAGTTGCCAATGCTGCTGCATTTGATGCTCTCAATGGCAAATTGGGGTATTTCAAATTCCAACAAAAGATTTCATGGAAAATACCACTGACATTTTCTAGAAGTTGCTTGATTTAAAGCTATTTTATGGCTAATGTTACTTTTGTCATAGAATCACTCTAAATTTTAGTTAAATATAAAGTAGCTGTCAGAAAACAAACATACTTATGGAACAAGACACTAGTCACTCTACTTTATGGACTAGTTGGTATTACCTGTCCCAACTGCTCTTGTTTCCCCAAATCTGGCAATACTTTTTCCTCTCCCTACAAGAAAATACAGTTTTATCAATTTTCTTTGTTCATTAAATTTATATTAGTATTAATTTAAACATCCCCCTTCCCTCCAATTTGAGAAAGGATACATGAAAAAGGTAGATAAAGAGTCTGTGGTTTAAATTTTACTTCCACAGTTCCTCAAGTGTAGTTTAGCTAGTACTGTCACTTTTACCATAGCACTTCTCTATAACAACCTTTCCTATTAATAGAAATTAAGTATAAGAGCTGATCTTTTTTTGGACATAATCCGAAGAGATTTAATTAGTGAAGAACCACAAGGACCTCGTCACAAGGGGCTAGGCTCTAAGCACAGCATCGTCCATGCTCCCAACACAGCTACCACCTTAAAGACACCAGCGGTTCACTGGGAAGGTGAGATGACGCCTCAAGAGTCTCTTCATCTAAGAAGATCCCTGGGATTGAGCTAATTATTTTGTTCATAATGTTGAACATAACCAAATTATAATCATAAACCCAAGAATGTCAATATTCTAAACTCAAGGCCACTTACCTATAAATTTTCAAAACCTCAGCAACTTATCTCCATTTTTGAAGTGTAATATCTCCTCCTTTTTAGACCCATAAAAGAAAATTCTTATACCCTAATGTAGTATGTGCTAGATGCTAGGATGTAAATATAGACATTTCAAAATATTTACATTACTATATAACTTGCTAAATTTATGCGTTTTCATGTGGGGATTAAAATATATATATATATAAAACACGTGAATTGGTGTGAGGAAAGAAAACTTCCAACATGGTGATATAAAAGTAGCCCTGTGAGAACTCACATACCTGACAAGGGAGGCATAGATTTGGTGTTAGGCACAGAAAAGTGTTTCTCAGAAACAGCAGTAGCTGCCTGTGGGATTTCAGCAAGACAAACGCAGAGCTGACTCATGGGATCAATTATAAAGAAGCAATACTTGTGGCATTGAAAAAAAAAATTCTGGGTTTTCAACAATTACTAACACATACTAAGAAGTCAGATGAGTCCCACTGATCATTTTATTACCAAATCAATAACCAAAAGCTCTTCCTTCCCTCACTCAAACCACATGTCAATTCCTCACTACAGATGTCCATTCTCAACCTTTCTTATGATCTGTCATCAAAATTCAAGTATAAAAACATTTTTTAAAAATTATTTGATTAAATAAAAGCTGAACTGTGAACCTTTAATTTCTGATTGTAAAAATCAGCTGTCTAATAAATATTTCTCAGTGCTCAAGATTTTTCTTTAAAAAAAAAACAAGAATTTTGGTCTAATCTTAAAAATTTTTAATTACAACAAAATTGGAAGAACAAGCCAGTTGTAACTTACCCACCCTCCTTCAAGCAAACAATTATATCCTCAAAAAAGCTGTTTTCCCTTAAGAGAAACAGCAAAAATTCCCATTTTAAAGCAGTTCACTATGATGTGCTACTGAAGCACAAGCAGCATTTGTGATACTTACTGAATGTTTCTCCTGCTGGCCCATAACTCCATGGTTAGCTGGGATTGCTAGTGGTATCATAATGAAGAAACATATGCTGAACTGAATTTACACATCATGTACCAATCTCTCACGGATGGCAAGTCACCCTCTACAGCATTAAATTAAAATAAAAAAGAAAAAGAAAGGAAAAAAAGAAGGAGGAGGGAAAACCAAGCTGCAGCTTAAAGTGTCACTACTGGTAAGCTTTTAAAAAAACCCTCTCACTTGTAGACCAGAAAAGGAATCTGAACAACAGTGTTCGTCTCCATTTTAATAATATTGAAAGTCTAGCCATCTTAGGCTATAACAAGACTGAGGAAACCTTATACAGTTCTCAGTCTTCCAAGAGAACAAGATCATTTCTGAGACTGAAGAACAAGAAGCAAAAGAAAAGCAGGGGGGAAAAAAAAAAAGCTAAAATGGCTGACTGCACACAGACTCTCCTCAAAAAGGCTTAATGCAGAATTATATTAGTCAGGGTAGTATAAGAACCAGTCTCTAGCATTCAGCCAAGCATCGTTAATATCCTTGTTTCATTTGTAATCACACTTACAGACCCCTCCAACCAAGAAAAAAAGAAAAAGAAAGAAAGAAAAAATCAGGGCAGAGCATGTGAATCGGGACCTCCTCCCTGGCTGCTAATGATGCTGACAGAGTGGTGACCAGTGATCTCTGTCCCACTCTACTAACCAAGTTTGCACAATTAATCTTAGCAGCATGACACTGATGGACATTTAATTTAATGATGTCTGTCCCACACACTCAACATAAGCATGACTGCTAGCAAGAGAGTCACTAACAGAAACACAGCACATGCACACACACAATCTCGAGAATCATGAGTCTGAATGCAATACACCAATATAATTACATTATTGTGCTTACTTTGGAGGACCATGGCTGCAGGCAGTTGGCATAGCAACGCACAAGGAAAGCCATTTCCTGGGTAGAGAGAAAGCTTCCTTTTCTAAATAAAAAATTCCTCTTAGGAAGCAAACGGCATTGCTGCTTCCTGCAGAAAGCAAGACACTGTAGTCTGTCTCTTAACCTGCAAGGCTCACACTCAATGCAGTTCTAGTGATGTAAGTGGATTTCTCTCTCTCCCTCCCTCTCCCTATATACACTGAAATATTCAGCTCAAATGGCACACACATTCCTTAAGGCTCGCCCCCTCCTCTACTTAACCATTTCACTCATTAAGGTAGCAATGGACAATTCAGATAAAATAACAATTTCTTGCCTGTATTACATCAGCGGCTGTAGGTTAAGCAAGTCTCAGAGGGATGGAATCCATTGATTGCTGACTCCAAATAATATCACTGAAGACAGGGTGGGAAAGCAGAGCAAGGACTTACTTGAACAGCTTTGAATTAAAATATGATTTTTCACCAAGGTGAAAGATAAAGGAGTGGATATGACAACACATTTACTTCGTCCCCACCCTGAAATATTGCTAAAGTTAAACAAGTACCTGTCAAAAATTTACAAAATGCACATTTGACAAGTTTTATTTTAAATTTAGAAGATGTGATTTTCACACACACACACAGCCTTGCAAGTAATATCAAAACAAACCCACCCAGGTGTTTGTTTTTAATCAAACCAAACTTCTTCTAGAGGTGGAGAGTTGAAGTTAAATTAAGATACTTTAGTGTTAGTTCCTTGCCCCTTCCCCGTTCCCAGTATCCTTTTTTCTTAGCCTTCTTATATTATTCATTATCCCTTTTCTCCTATGTATATTCAATTTCTTCCCCCACAACCAGAGGTCCTCCCCACTGGCTTTTAAATATGTACAGGTCTGTTCCATCTCAAAACAAAAACAGCGATGCTCCTTAGACCCTATACTCTCCTGAGTGTAGCCTAACCTCTTTCTCTCTTCACAACCAAATCTCTCAAGATTTACCAGCTTTGGCTTTCACCATTTCTTCATCCCCATGCACTCCTCCAATGAAGGACCATCACCCCTGTTATACAATTTATACATCTAGAAATTATCCTTAACACGTTTGTCCATGTCCAGTCCACCACATCTTGTTAGCCAAATACTCTAAATTTTCTCAAATTCATGGAGTTTTCTTCATCTCTGCTGCTATCATCCCACATCAAACCATTATGTATATATTTTTGCCCTGAAAACTCCAAAAGTCTCCTTATTGAACTACCTGGATTCAATTCTAACCCCATCCACCCAACTCATTTACCAGACTACCACTTGAGGTTTTTTTAAAAAACTAAAATCTGATCACTTCCACCTCATTCTTTGAGCCCCTTCTACAAGTTAAAACTCTTCAATGACTAACCACTGCCCTCAGCATCAGGACCAAAACACTTATTGCAAGCCACAAGATTTGTACCTTTTCCAGACTTATACCATGCTCCTGCTCACTCTCCGTGCTCCAGATCACCGGGGCCACTTGTACTTCCTTGAATTGGCAAAAGGGAATTTGTTCCAGTTAGTCCCTCTGCCTAGATTTCTCAATCTTCCTCCCATTCCTGATCAACTCTACCCCCCAAAAAGAAAATACAGATAAAATGCCTTCTTAGAGTTCTCACAGTACAGGTATCTCTCCCTTCACTAGATATTACTATGATCACGATTTTACATTTAATCATGAGATTATTAATCAATTAGTGTCCACCTCCCCCTCCACACTCTAACCCACAATGGGTGGCACCATGTCTGCTTCTGTGCACCACTCCACTTGCGGGACCTGGCATGGTGCCAGGTGCACTGTAGGCACTTGCATTTTTGTTGAATGAATGAAATGTTCAGTGACTGGGAATGGACTTTGGCAAGACCGTAACTGATGTCTTCTCCAAATTTAAGTCAAATTAACCCTGTGCTGATGGTGTCTGACCTTATATGAGAAGGTCTCCTGTTGCTTGTCTCTCTCTGGAAAAGCATGTCACTAATCTCAAGAAGGAAACTAACGTAATCGGGAGACCTCACAGATGAAGTCAGAGAATCACACATCCTCAGGCACTCATGCTTTCCTGTGCTGAGACTTGGCGTGATTTCTCCCACAACCTGGCCCCCTGCCTACAACCTACATATCTTAAAACTCATGTCTGTAATACTAAAATTTTATGATATACTACCTTTTACATTGGAATACAACTATGCCAGGTTATAATACACCAAACACTATTTAAGAAATAAAATATAAATTCAAGATTGAGGGAAAACACATACTGCAGACTTTACAAAAGCAAGACTAAATCACACTTACCTTGAAGTAGCCTTAATTTGGGTTATATTTATCCCATTCCCCAACCCTCTAGATTTAGCAAGTAACATTAAATAGATCCAGCTAGGAAAAAGCACCTTGAAACAATTTTCTGTCCTGTGCCTAGAATATCCAATGATTTTTAAATGATCAGTAACAGTGATCCAATAGTTGGAAATTGAATACATAGTCCAGGAAACTAGTTTACATAGAGGCATTCCATGCTAAACTTAATATCACTATACTCATATTTTTTCCACCTAAAGTATTCATTTTTAATTACTATGAAAACGAGAAAAATGGTCTGTTCTCAGTAATTATTAATCATATTTAGTACTTACACTGCATTACTCATAGAACTCAATATGCTTTACAAATATTTAATTAAGCTTCATCAAAACCCAAGGGAACAAGAAAATAATATATTCCTCTTTCACAGAAAAATAAAGTATATATGATTATAGATTTAATAGTTTCAAAGAATACAAAACAGTACTCCAGATTCCTAATACTGTTTTTCCATGTAATCACTATGTAATGACCTTCTTTCTCCCCCACCCCAGGGAAGAAACTATAGAGGCTGGGGGAAATTTTGTGTGTGGGCAGGAAGAAGTTATTCTTTGATACTCAGAAACTAGAAGTTTTACAAATTTGATTTCAAATGTTTTGTTGCCCCCCCCCAAATGATATTTAAAAAGGCTATTTTCTATATGAATACACCAAAAAAAAACAAAAAAAACTTAAGTCAATGCAAGATAGTTATTATGCTAGATGTAGTCATAAGTTTTACTCCTCTTTTCCTAAACCTAAAATCACCTTAGTATATAATTCTTCCAAAAAGAAAGGTTGATTATCTGACAAACTCTTTATAACTTAAATAAACCAATCCTACATTTTCATACAATCGATTCCATCTTTGGGTGTGTCTGACAGCTCCTCTACATAACCCTCACAAAACAGTATGGAGGAAATTTGGGTTAGAATTTTATTTCTTTCATTTTGACTAAATGACATGGTGTGTTAGGCTCATCATAAAAAAGTACTTAATTATGAAATAAAATATCAAAGAGCCAAGCACAATGCCTGACATATAGTAAATGTTGAATATCTGAATTGACTATAAATACTGGTTTTAGAAATGCCCAGTATCAGAAAGACCTAATTGAGGGTCCAAAAAAGAAAGCCTAGATATACTTCAAACATATGTCCCAAAAAAGTCTTTGGGCTCTTTCTTTAATAAAAAAGTGTTGGACAAAAAATTTTTTATGTTATACTGAATCACAATTGGAAAACTAATGTAGAAACCTACCCATAATAAATATGCTCAAGATTTGCAAGAAAAAAAGTTGAGATGGCATGTGTTGAAGACATGCAGAAAAACTAATAAAATAAAGAGGCCTATAAGTCAATGAGAAATTCCAACATAAAGAATGGTGCTGTGAAAAATACAATTGCTTGAAAAATGAACAGACTTTAATAATGCCTTTAATAAACCTCACTTCATTTGCTAAAACCTATCTTAAGGAAAGGCCAGGCTTCATCTAGCAATACTGAAGGTTTCAGGGATGGAATCTTTAGCTATAAATCATTTCACCAGAAGGTAGGGCCTCAAATGGGGCTTCCTACTTGAGTAATTCAAAGCAACATTCCAAATGTTAAGCAGGAATTATTACCTTTATTACTAATTAGGCATTTAATATATTCCCCTTGTGATTAACATGTTAGCGTGAACACAATAAATTGTCAACTATTCTATTTTTATTTAACAAAAACTAGATATCTTGCATCAAAACTAGAATATAAGTTAGCTGAGAACAGGAGGCATGTAACATTTTATTTATCTGGTACTGTCAATGATAAATGCCCTCACCTAGCACCTGATACACAGTAATTGCTCAAAGAATGAATGCATAAGTGATTCCACTTAGACTTCAAAACCAATCCTGTGAAGGCTTTAAAGATGAGGGAACAGATATGTTTGTGTAATCATAAAGGACATCTAATTTGTTTACTGACAAAATTAGGGGTTTTAAATAACTTTATAGGTTAGAAGAACAGGTTAAAACTCTAACATTTAAAATATTAAAGGGATAAATGTAAAGAGCTACATGTGTAATATCAAAATGTCACTTGTCGACCTCTGGAAGATGGCGGCTAGGAGAGACAGGGCAAAAAAACACCTCCATGAAAAACACTAGATAAAAGCCAGAAAGTCACCCAGAGCACCAGTTCCAGCAATGCACCAGCTGGGCAAGGTCTGCTAAATCCATAGGGACCGTGCATTTGGTGAAAACAGGAGTCTGCATTCTGAAACGAGTGAGTAAGCCTGCTGAATATCTGGCAGCCACGCTGCGGTGTGGGGAAGCCGTGTGTTGGCATTTGGAGTCGGACCAGTTCTTTTTTAAAAACCCAAAAGCTGCTGTGGATATGGCAGTGAGAACCGCACAGGGAAGCATGGTAGGAACAGCGTCTCCACAACCTGTGAGTACGCCTCAATATCTGGTGTGGACAATAGCCTTTCACGCACCCGCTGCTAACTGTCTCGGAGCTAGGGAAGCAGAGGTTAGCCAAAAGGGGAAAAAAACCACACCCCTTACAGCCATCTACCCAGTGGGCTGGGAACGCTCCTGCCCGGCGCCAGCACCACAGCCCAGAGCTGCGCCAAAAAACCCAGTGCGACAGGAAGTGTTTCCAGCAATACGCGCACACACTACAATATCTGGCATGGACAATAGCCTTTCGCACACCAGCAGCTGTCCTGGAGCTAGGAAGGCAGAGCGGTGTGAAAAGGGGGAAATTAACATGCCCTATTCAGCCATCCTTTCAGCAGGCTGGGAATGCCCCTACACGGCCCAGTGGCCCATGACTTCCCTTGAGGGTTGGCAGGCACTTGTGACATAGCACAACCTTCCCTCAGCAGAGGCCCTAGAAGAGCATGGCTTAGAAGACGGACCCACTCAGAAATCCCAGAGAACATACGCCAATACCAAGGCAGAGACAATCTGTGGCGAGACTGAAATGAAGGTTTAGACTCTTGGAACAGCCTTAAATCTCCAGGAACACCTGGGAGGTTTGATTGTTAAAGCTGCCCTCACTCCCTAACCGTTCAAACACCCCACATTCAGGGTGGACAGCACCAAGAACACATGCAAAACTGGTCCACCAACTGGACCCCACAAGAATCAGACCCCCACACACCACAAAGACAAAGTTGGGGAGAACTGGCTTGAGGGGAATAGGTGGCTTGCAGACATTACCTGCTGGTTAGTTAGAGAAAGTGTACGCCACCAAGCTGTAGATCTGACAAATTAGAGAGAAGTCTTTGAATTAGCATATATCCTAAAAGAACCGTATCAAGTTAAGCAAATGCCAAGTGGCCAAAAACAACAGAAAATTTTAAAGCATATGAAAAAAACAGATGATATGGATAACCCAAACTCAAATACCCAAATCAAAAGATCAGAGGAGATGCAGTACTTGGAGCAACTAAAGACAAACAATGAGACCATGGCACAGGATATAAAGGACATGAAGAAGACCCAAGAAGAGCATAAAAAAGCAATTGCAAGAGTAAATAAAAAATAGATGATCTTATGGAAATAAAAGAAACTGTTGACCAAATTAAAAAGATTCTGGATACTCACAGCACAAGACTAGAGGAAGCCGAACAATGAATCAGTGACCTGGAGGATGACAAAATGGAAAATGAAAGAACAAAAGAAAGAATGGGGGAAAAAATTGAAAAAATTGAAACAGACCTCAGGGATATGATAGATAAAATGAAACATCCAAATATAAGACTCATTGGTGTCCCAGAAGGGGAAGAGAAGGGTAAAGGTCTAGAAAAAGTATTCAAAGAAATTGTTGAAGAAAACTTTCCAAACCTTCCACACAACATAAATACACAAAACATAAATACACAAAGCATAAATGCCCAGAGAACTCCAAGTAGAATAAATCCAAATAACCCACTCAAAGACATATTCTAATCAGACTGCCAAATACTGAAGAGAAGGAGCAAGTTCTGAAAGCAGCACAAGAAAAGCAATTCACCACATACAAAGGAAAAAACATAAGACTAAGTAGCGACTACTCTGCAGCCACCACGGAGGCAAGAAGGCAGTGGCATGACATATTTAAAATTCTGAGAGAAAAACTGCCAACCAAGAATTCTTTATCCAGCAAAGCTCTCCTTCAAATTTGAGGGAGTGTTTAAATTTTTCACAAACAAATGCTGAGAGATTTTGCTAATAAAAACCTGCCTTATTTGAGATACTGAAGGGAGCCCTACCAACAGAGAAACAAAGAAAGGAGAGAGATGGAGAAAGGTTCCATAATATTAGATGAAGATGCATTTTTTAAGCCAAATAGTGACCATTGAATATATGTTTGGCTTTATTATCATCATAGTCATCATAAGATACAACCCTATATTAAATTACTTTTAATTCCATATTTCAGAGAGGAATAAATAGACATTGCAGAATGGTGACATTATGAAGGAGAAAACATACTTGGCATCACATCCTATTCCATGCTACCATTTCTTTCACTCTATTTCAAATGGATAACTCCAGTTTATGGTAGTGCATTCTTTCTGAAACACTAGAAGTCAAAAGATGAAGATACCTGCCTCACTTTTCTGACTTGCTGATTGTAAATGTGGTCATCTCACTTAACTTGTAAGATGACTCTTAGTTTCCTAATTGATAAAACAGGAATTAGACTAAGAATAATTAAAAACTACTAAATTTAAGCATGAAAATATAGACTTCTTTTGAAAATCCAAAGGAATACTCTCATAGTTTTTGAGAGCATTGAAAAATGTGTATTCTCAATTATGTTCTATTGGTTGGTGTAAATTAGATGCCATTGTCTGGAGACAGGCATGGGATATATAGAGAAAAGGTATATAGGGAGCAGTGCTGGTGAAAATGTCTATTTATATATGGAGAGACATCTGTTATTGTAGTCACCGAACCACTAAATTTAAGTGGCAATTATTAACTTCTATTTCATACACTGAAACAAAAGAACATTAATTGTGGACCCAAGATTTGCTATTTATTGCATAGTTAATGAAAAATACTGAACGATTTTAGCTCCTGAGTTCAGATGGAGGGCTTGGCAAAAAAAAAAAAAAAAAAAAAAAAAAAAAACCTATTTACTCTCTGATCCCTAAGCTTATATAGTTTACAGTGAGAATTCCTATAAACAAAACAAAATTATCTCAATGCATTTAGCTCCTTGGTTCAGATAAAAATAATTTGAATAGCAAGGGTTATGTGTAGGTATGTTTGTAAATACACAAAGGAGGAAGAAGGGGAAGTATTGATCTGTATTCAGATTTATTCTGCAATCTATGTATGGTGTGAACAGTGCAACAATATCCTCATCTGTAAAATTTATAACACGGCCACTATTTTGTGATATCAAATAAGATGACTATAGATACCTGAAAATTAAATACTATTCTGAAACTTAAAAAAAAAAAAAAAAATAGAGGGGCATATAGGGAAAAAATATACCTATTGCAAACCAACTACAGTTAGTATTTTAACGTTCTTTCATCAACAGTAACAAGTGTACTATACCAATACCATGAGTCAACAATGGAGGGGAGGTTAGTTAGGGGTATGGGAGGATTTGAATTTCCTTTTTTTTTTTTTGTCTGTATTTCTTTTCTGGAGTAATGAAAATGTTCTAAAAATTGAAAAGAAAATTAATTGTGATGGATGCACAGCTGTATGATGGTACCGGGGGCAACTGATTGTACACTTTGCATCTTTGGATAATTGTATGGTATGTGAACAATCTAAATAAATAAATTTTTTTTTTAAAAAATGTCACTTGTCCTAGTATAGAATGGAGTAGGCTCAAGGAGCAAGTCACAGGAGGCAGGGGTGTATCAAGGAGGAAAGTTCAAGTTGGCCACAAGGTCAGTATGAGCTAATGCACAATTCCTTAAAACCCTAATATTATCTTGGGTTACATCAATAGAAGTATGATATCCAGAGCAAGAAAAATAAGAAGCTCTGCTGTAATCTGCATTGGAGGATATAGTACCACTTTATGCAAGTTACGTAAGTAATTTAGGACAGCTAATGAGTAACTATAGTTTTCAAACAACAGAAAATCTGGGTGATAAGGAGTTTGGGAAAGCTACAAATTAGGCATGTTTAATCCAGAGAAGAGGCTTACAGGAGTAGGATCTCCTCAAAGATATGAAGGGTAGTTTTATGAAAATAGAACATGAATATTCATTCATTCATGTTGATGTAAAAGAGATCTAGAACTATGAACTAAAATTATGTAGAGTCAGATTTCAGCTATACATAAGGAGAAGCGTCTTAATAATTAGCCCTTTCCTACAACAGGTAATAACTGCTATGATTTACCAAGCCCTTACTTTGTGCCAGGTACTGAATATGAGTTTGACCCGCTTATGTAAATGGCTTGTCTCACAAATATCAGTGCTTAGTGCAATTAAAAATCTTAAAGCAGAGGCTGAATATCAGGGAGTACATACAGGGAGAGAGAACAATATTAAGCTATCTGAGTAGGAGATTCCTGAAATCCTTTCAAGTTCTTAAGGTTATAGTATTTAACATGGCTATTGACAAACATCAACTCGTGGCAAAATGGGGAGGAGAGAATGTGAATGATGGAAAATGAGACCACATGAATAGAAACGTATTTATCTTGGGGTAAGATTTCCTGCAATAACTATCCTTTAGTCTGAGGTTTTTGTATTCCTACATTAGCAGGGGGGATATTAAAATTCCCTTATGTTTTTAAATGAAAGTAATAATTAGATAATAGTTTTGAGGTTTTCTTTTTAATATCCTTACTTGAAAAAATTAAAAGCTGCCAAACTTATACCACATATAGACTGAGTGATTCATTCAGTCATTAATTTTTATCTTCTACTAGTCAAAAAAATCCAAATCTGGAAACCACAGGGTAGATACAAAGAAAGTGAAATAGAAAATGTAAGACAAAGGTGATTTTCTTAATGTACAAATAATAATTTGAATTTTTAAAAATTGTAAATAACTGGACAGATTTATATAAGTTTTAAAAAAAACCTTAAAATCACTTAATGTATTTTTCAATATTCTTATATATTACCAAATCACTTCCAATATTTTCTGTAACACCCAAAGAGTACAGAAATTAGCAATTTTATAAGGGGTGACTTTTCATCTCTGATAACCAAGGCTAATTTTAGATAACTGCAATTTTTTTTTTGGTTCATTAAAGAGTCATATCTATTAAAGTTTTCATATCAAGATTTTGGCTTTCCTTACTTATGCTAACTATTAAAATTTACTAATTATTTACATAGTCACTCTGTTATGAAATGGTACTACTTACAACTGAAAACCCCTTTCTGTATTGGAATGAAACTAGTAAGGTTAAAAACAAAACAAAACAAAACAAAACACTGTGTTTTATTGGAGAAAGAGAGATAGTCCTAAAAGGGATACATTTAACTGCAACTAAAAGGTGATGAATCAATCAAAGCCTGAAAACAACCTGATAATTGTTTCCTCACACTGGACATTCCATGCTCTAGACTATTCCTTTGAAAGGTACTTAAATAGCAGGCTTCTAACATGGCTGAATTTACTGGTATAGACCTCTTTTAGATCCAATTACAAGTTTAAATAACAAAAAACAATATATATTATATTCATTTAAAAAATAAATAATTTCATAAATTTGGAATTGGAAAGACCTATGCCTATGTCTGATTCTAACTCTAACATTTACTATCTGGGTGTCCATGAACACTGAACATGTTACTTAACCTCGTTTTAGTTTGCTTATTTCCTAATAATGGAAAAACCAACACTCAGCTTTCAAAACTGCAGGGAAGTTTAACTGACAAAACATGAGAAAACACCTAGCAGACTGCTATGACACAAGCATTCAGATTGCTATGTCAGAAGCATTCAATAAGGGTCAATTTTATTCCTGCCAAAATATTCCCAAAAGTCAGCTGCCTTCAAGACTTGGACAACCTATTATATAATGCAGCATAGATGGCTGGAACGAATGTCCCAATGCAGAAATTCTTGTGTCAAATTGTTAATACAAGTAGATCTATAATGCCACTCCTAAAAACATTAGCTAATGCTATTTCTGGAAATATGCTTCAAAAATAAACATATAACCAAAGTATTACTCAGCACCTATTATCTGCTGTGAAAAGGGTATACAATGGCATACAAGATACTATCTCTTTGCAAGACTCCCAGTATTGACTCTTTAGGAATGTAATTTTTAACAAACATCTTACATTGTCATTTTAAAAAATGTAATGTCTTTCAAATAAATAACAAATGGTATAAGCTTTCAATAGGATTCAGTAGTCTTCATTTTAAAAGAAAATGGCAGTATTTACAAAGGGAAGTGTACCAGTTTGAATGTACTGTGTCCCGCAAATGCCATTATCTTTGATGTAGTCTTGTGGGGCAGACGTTTTGGTGCTGATTAGATTTGCTTGGAATGTGCCCCACCCAGCTGTGGGATGACTCTGATGAGATACTCCCATGGAGGCATGGCCCCACCCATTCAGGGTGGGCCTTGATCAGTGGAGCCATATAAATGAGCTGACTCAAAGAGAAGGAACTCAGTGCAGCTGTGAGTGACGTTTTGAAGAGGAGCAAGCTTGCTAGAGGAATATCCTGGGAGAAAGCCATTTTGAAACCAGAACTTTGGAGCAGACGCCAGCCACGTGCCTTCCCAGCTAACAGAGGTTTTCCGGACACCATTGGCCATCTCCAGTGAAGGTACCCGATTGCTGATGTATCACCTTGGACACTTTATGGCCTTAAGACTGTAACTGTGTAGCCAAATAAACCCCCTTTTTATAAAAGCCAATCCATCTCTGGTGTTTTGCATTCCGCAGCATTAGCAAACTAGAACAGGAAGCATTAATCAATGGACTGTGCTAACAGGAATAGAATTCTGCCTATCCCTCTGTTGTAATCACATATATTCCAGACAGGAAATACTTCCAAGTAAACTCGCCTGGAAAATAATGAAATACAGAAAACTGTCTCAACATAAAAGATATCTTAAATGCCACAGATTTTTTTTTATGTTTTCTTGAAAAAGAATTCTGTGTAAAGCTATGACCATATGAAATTAAGATGACAACACTTTACTTTCTTTCTCATAAATAAGTGAATAACAAACGAAGTTCAAATCACATACCTAATTTCTCCCTCTCCTTAAAAACTCTTAAAAGGCAAATAGAGGATTTTACTTATACATATTCTAGTGCACTTTGAGATTTTCAATTACTATCATGCTAATATTTAAAAAACTGGAATAATACTAGAATATTTAATTACATATACCAAACAATTACAACGGCTGGAATTGCTCACAATTGGCTAGATGGGTCATATTCACAGAAGATTTATATCTCCTAGTTGTACCATAAGTGGCATTTCATAGTATTAACAAATAACCACAAATCTATAAAGAAACACTTAACAGAATAAGGCATTCACTCATTAATTCTACAACTGACCCCCAAGACTTTAAGTGGGATAGGAAAAGAAACAAGAAATCAGGAGTGACCTTTGGAAATCAACCTAGGCAGTTCAACAATGCACTTTAAAAATCAGCAGAATATATATATTCTGTTCATCATATGAAATGCTTACTAAAAGACCGCCTCATAGCAAATGTAAAATCCAAACCTGTTTTCTCAATGGCTTGTGTTCTCAGGAAATAAATGTTTTTTAAAAGACATAAAGGAAAATAAAATGAGACAATTATTTAAGGGGCTACCCTACGAATCTTCCTGTGGATAATACAGATGCTTTCACCAAGGGAGACCCACCTGCAAGGACAATCTTTCCAGCCCCTTTCCAAAGGCAGCTGTATCCCCTCAGACATTTTGCCTTAGAAGCTAATTACGGAACCTCAAGGCACAATCACGGGCCACACTTTGTGATGGCAAAGGAAACTAGCCACTAATGTCTAAACATAAGCAGAATAGGTGGGTAGGAAATGACTACAGCAGCATCTTCACTTAGGACACAAATGAAAAATAGGGGCCCAGTATAAAAAGAAAATGGATACTCAAAGGAGAGGATACCAAAGATAGAAGGAAATTCTAGAAAAACAGTAAGGGGAATTTTTGAGAAGAAAGAAATTTTAAAACATTTCTGGGTTTTGTGTTTTTGATTTTTTTTTTTTTTTTTGCATTCTCAAACTGAAACAGCATTTATTAGAGTAATTACGCTGAACATTAAGTATAAATCATGCACAAGGATGTTAAATTATCCATATTTTTTTTTAAAAATTGATTACTAGTAACCATCAGCACAATTAATATATTGAAAACCCAATTATTTAATGTAAAGCATTTTGAAATTTTTCTTCTGATACTATACAAAGTTAACTTGGGATCTTCCCATTTTACCCTAGTATCTATAAGAAACAAGAGGGAAAAGGCAGTAAGAAAAAAAATCAAACAAGAAACATAAGCTCAGGGTTGATTTTGCGGGCATGTCATCTGTGCAATTGCACAGGGTTCCATGCTTGAAATGCCCTACACATGGTTAATGCTCTGTCACTGCCTCAAAATTTTTAATTTTTAAACAAAGGACCCCATATTTCCATTGTGCATTGGGCTTCACAAATTATGTAGCCAGTCCCACATAAAATAAAGATAATTCAAATACAATATTTTAAATGGAGCCATGCTATTAAGCTTTCGTGAAAAGTTCACAAGCTATAGTATAACGACTATACATTACGATGCTGGTCCTCAAAAGTCCCTACTTTATTAACATTAGTTTGAATTTAAAATAATTTAAAACAATATAATAATTTAAATTTAATTTAAAATAACACAAAGCCAAACTTTAATAGCTTCTCCTTGACTCTCACAGGTCCAATTTACTACCTATGCAAAAAAATTTTGAAGAATTAAATTGTGATCTGTGGTCCCCTATCCCCCAAGACTGTTTCAGGGAGTTTGCAAAGTCAAAACTATTTTCATCATAATACTAAGACATTATTGCTTTATTCACTGTGCTAACATTTGCACTGGTATTCAAAAACAACAATGGGTAAAACTCTCCACTAGCAATGTGCACCTACTAAATTACTAGGCTAGTCATTGTATTCTTCACCACCATAATTCACAGTATTATAAAATAAAAACAAACAGCTAGTTTGGTGTAAAAATGCCCTTGATGAAACAGAAACAATTAGTAGCTTTTTAAAATCTTAACCCATTAGTACAGGTCTTTTTAGTTTTCTGAATGATGAAATAGGAAGTATGCATAAAGCATTTCTGCTACATACAAAAGTACAATGGTTGTCTCAAGGAAAAGGACTTAAGCAAATTATTTGAGTTGCGAGCTTAACTACCCTCTTTTAATGGACACCGTTTTTACTTTTGAATGAATAAATAACAAACTACTATTATTCAGACTTGAGTATATGGCAGACATTTTCTTGAAAATGAACAAAATGAACTTGTCACTTCAAGAAAAACAACTGACAGTATTGTGGTTGCCAATGATAAAATTTGAGCTTTCGAGTGAAAATTAAATTTTGGAAAAGTTATATCCAACACCACAAACTTCCCAATAATTAAAACCTTTTCTAATGAGATCAGTAGTGATATTAACAAATGTGATATTTTGATATTTTATAACATCAAAATTTGGAAAACTGCTTAACTCAGCAACCAATACATGGGTTTACAAAATCATGCATGGATAAAAAAATCCATTCAATGGACAAGTGAGACAAATAGGTTTTATAAAATAGAAAAGTTCATTAACATGATTTCATACCTCACTGCAACTAACCTTTAAGAAACTACCACTTGTCAAATTTTGGTGTGATACTATCAAAGAAAAGTATCTACAATTATCTGAAAAAGCTATTATAACTCTCCCATTTCCAACAACCTATCTGTGGGAGGCCATATTTTCTTTATAAAATTTATGTACTTCAACCAGAACAGCACTTCACAACAGATTGAATGCAAAAGATTTAAGAATTCAGTTATCTTCTATTAAGTCAAATATTAGATTCACAAAAGTTTAAAACAATACTGCTCTGCTATTTTTTTTTGTTTTGTAAAAGATAATTTACACCAAAACAGACCTTATTTATGTAAACATATAATGAGCTTAGTATGGTTATTTTTAATTAATTAATAAAATATATTTTAGAATTTGTTTTAATTTCTGTTAGTGTAAATGTTGATACAGTTAACATACATAAACAAAAACTCATTGAAGACTTCAAAAAGTTTTAGGAGTATAAGGGAGGCATGAGATCAAAATGTTTGAGACCTTCTGCTCTAAGGGATGAACAGAAAATAATCAGCCTCCTAGCTCTTCTACTGAATTCACAGAAAACTACATAGTTATTTTATTGTCTTAGATTCCTTTAAGACAAAACCCTGCATTTATGAAAGTACCCACTTTGAACCCTCAGACTGACAAATACACATGTAGAATGGTTAGCTACTCATATTCTTCCAATGTAACTGGGAAAAAGGCAAAAGTTGGTATCAAAGAGGAATAAAAAGACTGCAGCTATCAAATGTTCCTTCCACAGACACCAAGAATACTTGGTGTATTCTTGGCATACAAGCTAATTGGGGATTCACTTATTTCACAAATCAACGCATGGTAAAATGACTTTTTTACTAAAAGCTTTCCTAACTATCCCCATATTTCTTACTATTCAAACAGCTATCTTAAGATTCAGTTTAAAAATCTGTATTAAAAAACGGTTAGAAAGTAAAAAATAGAAATATATTAATAATTATTGAAAGGTACATATTATAACTTATTTTGAGACTTGAAATATATTTTCTAACACTCCTAGATGCCTTCTGGATTCTGCAGCATAGGTGACTGATTATCTTAACTGTACTCATAGATACCTGACTAAAATCAAGACCACCTGAATATTTTTTTCATACTCAAATCTTTCCCTTCTGAACTATTCCCCCATTTATCCAAGTTAGCAACTCATATTTCATATTTGGCCCCACTCTGCTGCCATATCATTTCAAGGCCTGTAATTCCAAATTCCATATCACAGTGAACTACTACCTGTCTTCCACTTGAAAGAGAAATAAAAGTTAAAGGGGAAAAAAAAAGGCTAAATGATCCCATACTGAGCTCATAAGGAATTGCTCTCATACGATTATTCAGTAAAACTTTTTCTTTTCAACAGAATCTACAATCATTCTTTTCAAAATATCTTTAAAGTTATTTTTCAGCCTATATGTAATTATAATAGTCATAAAGGATGCTAGATCCATCTATGAAATGGATATATTCAAGTCAGCCAAAAATTTGATAATGAGATATTATGGATAATGACTAAATTTGGGGGAGAAAATAGAGGGAAAATCTATATACACAAATATGCATAGCATTTAGTAGGCATTTAAAAATGATTTGAATATAATTAATCAAAATATTCCTTTTCACATACGATTTAGAACCTAACATCTACACACTGCATAAAATGCTAGTTTCTCACCCAGGTCAACAAAACATTCTAGCTAATACACAGGAATTTAAAATTAGTGGATTCAAAACCAGAAGAGAACATTTCTAATCAACTGATATTTCAAACAGTGAAAACAGACAAAACTGGTAACTTAATCATAAAAAGATCAATTCAGCACTGATAGGAAATAGGTCTGAATACCAAAGTAGATTTTTCCAAAGAAAAGAGACATTTTTCAAATCAGCATGTAGCTTTGGGGAAAAAAAAAAAATCACATAATAAGAAATGAAATAGTCCAAGATGAAAAGGATCTTTGCTGTTGTGACTAAAAGCTAAATTTTAGCCAAGTATATTTAAAACATGTACAGGCACAGAGAGCCACCAGTGTTCACAAGTAGAGTCAGGACAAAGTGGCAGTGATCCTTTTGACAAATAAATTGCTTGAAATATTGCATGACATGCTACACAACACCCTTATTACTTTCAATTTCCAAGTGCAACCAAAAGATGGGTCCAATTATGACATCAATACAAGCTTTCTTTCCAAACGGAATGAAAGAACAGTAAATCCCAGTGGACACTGAGGTTCTGCAGCAGGGATGATGTAATACATAAAAATAGACATCCTCCAACAGAAGCTGAAACTTGGGTAAACAGCACCCTGCATACTATTCTCAACTGCCTTGCATGAATTTGCAATGCACGCTGTTAACAGACTGAGAGAAATCATTTTATGTTTTATTTCCTGATTTACAATTCAATTTCTATATGTTTTATAGTATAATTTCCCAATCTGCATCAATTAAATCAACATAAATATCTGATTTTAACTGCAAGAAAGAGAAATATTCCCCACAAAGCAAAGAGACTGAGACAACTGCAGCAGCTTTAATTGGCTGCATTTTGCCAGAAATTGCGGCACACTATCATTAAGTCCACCTATTGTTCAAAGACCTTTCCACAGGGAGTGTTCTTCAGGTTTTTAAAATGCAACATGTTCTAGGTGGAGTGAAATCAGCAAATCTGCTGCTAGTGAGTCTGAGGAGCAAAGGATACTTTTTGATACTTCTCTTTAAAAGACTGTATGATGCAAATATAAAAACATCAGGCATGCATAAAATAAATAGCACCTAGCAAAATCTGTGGGGTGTGGTTGGGGTAGTATAGACATCAGTCCTCTAACACGCCCTCTACATCCTCTCTTTTTCATTATTTCTCAATTCAATTCCACATTTGTATTGGGCTTTCCTGTGTTAAGGGATAATCTGCCTCAAAATACCACTTCAGTGTTCACATTTAGTAAAATCATGAAACACTACTGGACCAGAAATTACTGTCCACAAAGAGAATCACCAGAAATTAATAAATTAGAGTTACACATAGCTTTTTTGAAACATAATTATTTCTACTTTCTTTCCCTCTGAATGCCACTTAAATCCCCCTACCCTAATTTTTACTGCCAATTGCCAAATTCTGGTCACCATTTCCATTTTCGTTACTTAACCAGGTCTTGCAGCCCCCATCTTTCCTTCCTAACATTCCAAATCCTTTTTGCCTTGGAGCTAAGAGTTTTCCTAAATGTAAATCTAAATGTATATCTCAGCCCATCAAGCCCTGCTTCAGTCTCTTTGTTGCTGTTCCTTATAGCCCTCATGGAAAAGTTCAACTTTCTTACCATGATTTCCAAAAATCATATAATCACTCAACCTCTAGGTCTTTGAACTCAGCCTCCGGGTTCCTTCTGCATAGAACATTTTCCTTTGCATCAAGGCATTCCACCATTCACGAAGTTATCCCTGATTCCTCAAGGTGCCCTGCCTGTGTGCCTTCACAGTACTGGTAATTCTCCATGTTCTAGTTTCCCATTTAATGTATCCATACGCCCAAAAGAATGTGAGCTCAATGAGGGCAAGAGCCTATCTGTCTAGCAGACCTTTACATCCCTGGAGTCAGCCACAGACCTGTAACATGCTGGGCACTCCGTAAATGGTGGACAAATAAAAACAAGTATCTAAATGAAAATACTAAGCATTTCTCTTTACGGTACAAGAAATAAAATACGCAAATTTTCTGAAACTCCTATCTGTATTATTCACAGAGAGGCTCTGATGACAATATTGATGACAAAGGTTTTGAGTTCAATTATGCAAATACTTGATAAATTTAAATTTTAAAAGAATAAAAATATTAAAATAACCAAGAAACTTCCCCTATATTCACATAATTTCTATACAAGCAATATAAACAGATTTTAAATGTCATATGAAAAAATTATAGTCACATGGAATATGATATGAATTGACTGTTAGGAGTTCCTGAGTAAATCTTTAATGTTCTAGGAAATTTAGTTGATATATAATTCACTACTTTATTATTCAAATTAAACAAGGAGCCTCAGTCAAAAAACAAAGCAATAACTGACCAAGTAAAGGCAGGACCTGAATGAAAATACTAGCTATTGCTAATTTTAAGGACAAAGCCTAAGTCAAAAAGTCTAATGTCATATACATATGCATAATCACACTGATTAAATGCTATAATTGTTTCAATATCTAAAATTTTTTCACACTGGCCAACATATTGAGAAGTCTTTAACTATGTAAGCTGTAGCCGAGGAATGATTATAACGCAATTATAATCATAAAGACTTGCTTTATATTATTATAAAGAATAACCTTATTTTTAAAATGGGACATATTTTCACAAACCTCATACATGAATTAGTCTTATTATACTGATCCCATATTTTCAGATATTATATTATCACTGACCACAGTAAAAAAAAAAAAAAAACTTTTCACATAATGTTGTAATATTAACATCCTATTTTATTTCTTATATTAAGTTGATTTTATGTGGTATTCTCTATTACTTGTATATACCTGTACCAAGAACTTTAAACTATGACTAAATTACTAAAAAAGTCAAACATTCACTAAACAGTGCTCTTAAGTGTATACACATATTGTAGAAAAGAACTACATACAACGTGTGGGAGATATTTTTTTACATGACCAAAAGGTTTACATTATTTCAAAATGTTTGCATCAATTGAAAATTTATAAATGTTTAATACTGCATTCAAATCCTCCTGGTTCAAATTTGTATAAAGTATAGCCATACTTCTGGGGGCACACAGGATGGAGGTGGAGAATCAATCAGAACATCCAAGTTTGGAGAGAACTGTAATTTTGTAACCAGCTTAGCAAGGCTGGAAATTTTGAAATGTCAGTGAGTACACATAAACCTCTGTTTAGGCAGAGAAAGTTTTCTTCAGTCTCCAGTCTCTCAACTCTCTGTACAATTTTTGCCCTTTCCAAAGTGGGAAAGGAACACATCTAGAGTAGGGGATGTTAAAAGAAAAGGAGGAGGAATAAAAGAAGAAAGAATAGGTATGTACCAGCATCTCATATCACTACAACAAGGTAAAAGTTAAAGAAGCTCAGACTTCAAACTTACGACCTTCTTTCCCTCAAGTCCTACTTCGTCTCTTCTCCATCTTTATTATGGAAGTCAGATTTTCTTACCCCCACAAACTTCCAGAATAAGTTACCCATGAACACAAAGAGGGCCAGTAATTATGGGTAAATTAAATGAGGGCTTTTCCCCCTGCCAAAGTCCCAACTTTGTCTCTTTAAACATGGACCCCAATTCTTCCAGTCTCTACCAGGAACATTATCTACTACCTGCCTCTGTATTCTTTACCCACTGTAAGACTGAAAATTCATGCCACATCCTATTTTCTGACAGTCTTAAATATAGGCTCAATTCATCAAAATGTAAGAAAATGCTAATGAAAGCCATCTCCAACCTTCCCTTCTCACTGCATTTAAAAATGCTTATTCTCTCTACAAACTTCACACACTTGCCTTGAAAAAAATATCCTGATAATGTTCTATGGACTATAAGCATATTCGTGTTTCTGAAGAAAATTATCATCTGCTTGAAACTATTGCAATACATCTAATTTTAAAAAGTGTACATAAGGTATACATCATAACTATGCACACTTTTTAAATTCAATTCCTAGTTCTAAATGGAAACTTTACTAACTGCTAATATTTCGTGTTAAAAAACTTTTTTTTATCAAAGATTGTTAGATTTACCATATCATTTAAAAATGAGTGTTTCTAAACACTAGTAGAGCAATCACACCACTTGTGGCATTTTAATATGTATTCTCTTGTAAAGAACAGACGGCAGCCTCATTTTAGTTTGTATAAGCAAAGAGTTCATCCTATTGGATAAGTTTTCAATAATAGCCAAAAACATTAAATTGATGATAGACTTCCCTAAGGTGAATTAAATTATTCAAGGTAATTTTTCCTGTACAGTAAGAAAAAATAACCATAAAATTCTACTAGTTATTTAACCAGTTTCCAGAGACAAAACAGTTTTTCTTCCCTGACTCTGAATTCCCTGGTAACTGCAAATTTGACCCACAATTTCAAAAGAGTAGTGCTAAAAATCATAAATAAGTCATGTATTGGCATGAAAAAAATGAGCTAAAATATTATAGGCTTCAATTAAAACGCAGAATGACATGAAAGCATGAAATTTGTTTAAAAATAAAGTATAAATAAGAAAATAGAGGGATTTTAAATTATTTTTTTGAGTAAGCCTTTTTTCTATCTGACTAAAATTTCACCAGTGATCTCCCAATATGCTCTCACACTGCTTTCACCAATAGCATTTAAAATGTAAATTTTGAATAGATTTCTCATAAGCTTTCACACAAAAAGCAATAAAACTCCATTATGTCTGTCTGTCTTTATTTTCAAATCAGATTAGTGAAGAACAGTGCTCTTACTCATTCTTAAAAATTAGTAAGCTGCATTGTTTTACTCTTCATTCAAAAAAGGTGTGCAGTCCATCCTGCATCATGACTAGTTTTACCATTGATAGTTTCAATATTCTAAGAGATTTTACTAAGTCAGGGCAAAATACAAAAGGACAAGACCAAGCAAAACACAAAATATTATAAACTCATTAGTTACAATGCAAATTCACAAATAAACTTAGGTTAGTGTTAGGAGACCACACAAATTACAATACCTGAGATTTAGTGCATTCCTTTGAGCCAAAATGAAATGAGTGCCATAAAGGAGGAAAGGAAAAGATGAACATTATCAGACATGCTATAGTACATCTGCCAAAATGAAGATCATGTTAAAATTAGGTTAAGAATGACTATACAGGATTGGCTATATGTATAATGTTTTCTATGTTTTTTCAGCCATGCACACTTGAAATGCACTTGCGATCATTTAAAATCACCTGTGAAGTATGACCATGCAATTCTTTTAAATAAACATTTCACTCTCAGTCCCACCCTACTAATTTCTTTCAAAAAGAAATATTTCTATTAAGAATAAGTAAATAAGACTTCAGGCTAATGAAGAATAATTTTAATTTAATTCTTTTTACCATGTGGCACCATATATATAAAGGAAAGTTTTGTTTTCCTATGGTAAAAGCATACATTTAGGTAAAATAATAAACAAATATAAACATAATTAAAACACAATTTTCACAAAAAGGAAAGGATCCAATACACTTAATTATGATCATGTTGTTGCTAATCTTAACTATTTTAGTAAAATTAATACCATGTCACGTGAGTAAACGAGTACATGATCCATTAGTAATCAAAATATTCATTCTAGTACTGAATTTTCCCTAATACAAGTATCCATTGACCAAGTAAAACATTTTTTAAAACGTTCTAAAAAAAAAAAAATTTTTTTTCTTGTAATAACAATTTTTTTAAAACTACACTTTAAAAAAAACTAGAGCAGGAAAGGAGAATCACATAGGGAAGGTAAGTAAAGCTTTCCATATTGGGGACAAGGGGGATGACTTGGGCAAGGAGAAAAAGTTTTGAAATTATTAAATCCACTTAAGTGGGCAAATGACTATAAAATTAAACCAATCAACCTTAAAACTAAATTTCAAATAACCCACTATTACAGTACAAAAATTGACTAGAAAAAACAATTCCAAAGCAGATAGAATGTTAACAATATTAGTGCTAGGCTAAAATATTATAACCTGTATTATACTACTAATATATATAACTATCTTTAATACATATTCCCTTCTTCCATTATGCTACATCAACACCAAAAACATTACCTTCTTTTATAGAAAATGGTAACAAAAAACCTTTCATAGTGTTTTTTTTTAACACCAATTCTCCCCAACAGATAAACAAAGCTGTCTCTGTATTGAGTAAAAAACAACCCTTTCCACATGAGCTCAATGAAATTATTCAACTATGAGATACATGTTAAATTAAAATAGTGCATGGGTAACAAGAAGAGTAGGCAAGGAGATGGTTGTCTAAACCACATTAAATATTCAAACACAAAGCTCTCTAAGAAACAGAAATATGACTACAAAATACCATATCATATCTCTAAAAGTCACTAAAAATTGAGTAGATAATTTTAATCCTATATACATTTTTCTATGTATTTTACATTTATTTTCAGAAAGAAAGATAAGGATGGATAAGAAAAGAAACAAAATGAGAAATGTAAAATAGTTGTCAATTACATCTTTATTTTTCTTATTTTTATTTTAAAATTAATTTCACATATAACGACTACTCATTTAATGGTACTATGTGTATAGATAAACTATCTTTCACCTTATCATGACATAGCCAAGAATTCAAGTTACTTTCTTTTTGAAAACAGATATCCTCAAATATATTTCAAACTATTTGGATTAGCTATAAAGGGAAACTTGCAAAGAGCAACAAAACAGAAAGATGGGAGTAAGAAGAATAAGGCTTTAAAACTGATTTGGGGTCTTGTGCAAATCACTTAATATCTGCATTTTGGTCTCCTCAAACAGAAAAAACGACGTTATTTATCAAAGATTTACTAAATAAATGACAATTAAGTGGGTGATAGCATTTAAGAGGATCTTTGAAACTATCAGAAATACTTCAGAGCATCTCCACACTGGGATTTTTAGAAGTATCATTTCAAATTATTTGTATATCACTTCATTGTATTAAAGACAAAAAAAACTCAGATAATATTCTCACAATGATATGAAAAGCTATGAAAAATAATACATAATTTTTATATATCTACATTTTTAATAAAAAGCAGGTATAATACCAATCATTTGTTGGGGGATGAAGTTTTAGATTAAGTTAAGAACTTAAAATATCTCAATTATAGTTTTACATCTTCATCGCAAAATTGATCCTCAAAGGGAATTTTAAGAAATAAAAGCTAAACAATGTTTCTGACATCTCATTAAATGCTTTTTAAAAAACTACTCTTATCTTGTATGTTTCCAGCAAAATCAAGTATATAATAGAAAAGAATTACTCATCAAAAACAGAGAATTTAAATATCCTCACAAAACTCCCAACAATCACAAAACACTGCAGATAAATAAAAATATTATGCTTTTATAACTTACCGTATGATAACCTCTGGGCAAAGGTGGTTTGCCCACAGGATAAGGATCCACAGTGTCAATAATTGTTTGTCTTTCACCTTTCTGGTTAATTTTTCTAAACCTTCTTCGAGATTGGCGATGAGAAGCTTGACGCTGAAAATATTCTTCATTTTCATCCATATAGTCCACCTGAAATAGGACCCCAAAAAAACTTCATTTATCCAAATACAACACCCTGTATAAATATGAGACAAAGAAAGAAACTTACAAATAGTTCATATCCATTCATTTTGCAAAGACATTTAAAGACAGACTTCAAGTGTGTTTGAATTTCTCTGGAACTAATCAGTTTTGAGTAACTTTTCTTTTATGAAGAAGCATTTTCAGTTCCACTTAGGGCAATAAGGGTAACTCCTGAATTTCCTGCAGTTTCAAAGGGAAGGATATTTTCAGTAGTCTTTGTACTGATTTATTAGCAAAAGATCTCACAGGATACATAACCGCTCATTGTAAAAAGAATCTCTGCATTGTTTTAACTAGAGCACAAGAATTACATGTATTTTGAGAAAATCTGTCTAAAAAAAATCCCCAAATCCCAAAAGACTCAAAAAAGAATGCTAGTAGAAAGGCTTGATAAATCATCTCAGGGTTTCTCTTCCTAGTTTTCTTTCTGTGGCTTCATTTTAATTTTTTTTATAAATAGTGCTATTTTAAAAATAATTCCTCATTTTGAACACTTTAGAAACTCTGGTGAATGGACTAACAGAAATCAAAAGTTACATCAGGTTAATCTTCATCACACATATGTATATAGGATTGTGAGTGTTCACAGTAGAGAACAGAGGCATGTCTGGATTCCAAGACTGTTCTCACACTGACAAACCTAGTAGTTTTTGTAACATGAGCAAGTGTAAAATACTAAAGGAATTTCAAAGATCAAAAAAACTTCAAAGAAATCCAAGAATTACACTAACAGAGCCCAGAATCTCCAACAAACATCTACAGCATTTTAAAAGACCTGCTGTTGGAAAATCCTATGTATCTGACTAAATATTTACCAATCCAAAGTCTTAACTCACTATGACGCATCTTTCTCACTAGGAGAAAATTTTGTGAAATTTTACCAACAATTTCCACTAGCTTTGATGAGGAAGTTCCCCTCTGACAGAATTCTGATGAGGAAGTTCCTCTCTGACAGAATTCCAGTCCTACATCTTGGGGGAAATCCCTAAATCTTCTCTGAAAATAGGCCTACAGTCACCTACTAAACATTTAATTAAACGTGAATAAAATCCTCCAATCCTCCCATCATCATAAATATTAGGCCATCTTTTATTTTACAAGGTTTTCCTTCCCAGATAGGATGGTGAATGGGAGACAAGCACATCAATTTCAACTGAATGTCTGGGCTGGGAGTGCCCCTCCCACCCCATCTTATTTTTGTTTCTGATTTTTAAAAAGGAATTCATATTATCTTATTTTTAAATCACTTTTATACAGTAAGGAAGAAGTATGACAAGCTTTCTAAAGCATCAGTAAAAATAATGTTGCTAACATCTAGTTTAACATTATATAATTTACATACAGTCTGTCTTATCTTAATACATTTTTTAAATTGTACAACTTGGTTAAAAGAGATAAAGATGTCAACCAAGTGTTCAACTAGCATACTGGTCCCCTAATTTTCTTGCAATTACTTTGAAGGGAATGAAGTGATTTCCTTATGTTAATTATTACAGAAATACACAGTACTGTGATTTATTTGAAATCACTCATTCCCATCAACATTTGGAGACCTAAAATCCTGCATTTCCAAGATTCTCTCCAAATTTCAGTTAAATAGCATTATCATAGACTGAATTATAAAGTTCAAGCAGCAAATATTTAGGCATTTCCTTTTAAAATATCCATCTTTTTCACTTATTTGAATCCTATAAATAATTACAATATTTATAAATTCTAATTCATAATAATGAAGTTATAAAATAAATATATCTAAAGTTATAAAATATATAATACATTATTATAAGTAGTTGTTAAAGTACCATTATTTCAAAAATGGGAGAGAGGGAGGCAGGAATGGTCACAAAACTACTCTTACCACAATCATTTCAGAAGGCTCTAAAACAATGCATTCACAGCCACGCCTAAAGCTTCCTGCAGAACGCTTGCCAAAACTAGAAAGAAAAAACATTAATGAGGATGACTTCAGATATTTAAGAAAACTAATTTGTGAATTTAAACTAATTCACCAAATAAACAGTGAAAAAGCAACTATAAAAACGTACATAAGAAAGACAAAGTATCTTTAAGCATCGTCTATACAAAGTGACACAGAAGAATTCAAATTCTTAAGTTTCAATCATATATTTTTCAGGAAAATTCCAACATAATGCTTTCAAATTCATAATGTAAGTAAAGAAGAATCAGTATGAGTTTCATGTTAGGTTATCTTAAATCATTCCCAGTTAGGTGATACTTTGGAATATTCCATTAGGGATGGGAATTATATCAATGGCAAATTATAAATATATCCAGAGTATAAAATACATTTAAATCTTTTTGTAACTTAACTTGCTTAGGTTAAACATTTCCTTCACCTAAAAAGCATATTTTTAAAAATTTTCCAATCAACTTATTGTAAATTTTTTAAGGAAAGAATATTCAACTTAAGGCTGCTTTTCCTGAACTATAAAATGATTTAAGCAATGTGCAGACTAGAAGCCTATTCCTCCTGAAAACTGCACTAGTGAAGTCAGATGCAGAACCCTTGCCCTCTCTGTGACAAACTCCCATTAACGCTAGAGATTTATTCTCCCTGACATAACTACATACAAACTACAACTATGAAGAGAGAATCCTAGAGAAGCTAAATAATCCTGATTTGCTTTAAAACTGTACAGACTATTCCTCATCCATTCACTACTCTCAAAAGTGTCCCTCCCTCCAAAGTCAACGGCATTAGTAACCATATTTAATAAACTAATCTCTAAGAAGAAAAAAATACTCCAAAGGATTATTTCATTGAGCAATTTTTTTTTCAAAAATTAATTAGACATTTTGAGTGATTCCTATGGAAATTACTGCTCGTTTTAAACCTTCCTTTATGTCTTTTCTTTGGACACAGTGTAGTACTATGTACTGGAAAACAATGATGAGAAACTCACCTAAGAGGAAGAAAACAGAAAAGCTAACACTCTCCCTCTATCATTTGGGATCTCCAAAACCAATCTGACTACTAAATTTTACTCATTTGTAAGATTATCAGTGTAGACTAGGCCATCACTTAAGTCCTTTCCTGCTCTAAAATTCTGGGTTTCTATGAAAATCAAAAACAGAATCATTCTTAAAATATCTGAGATATTATCTTTAAAATATTCATATATACATTTACAGAAAACACAAACACACAAACACATTATTAGTGCTTTTTTAAGTGGAAAATATTTTGCCAAGAAATATAGAATAAATCTATCTTCTTTTTCATGTTACTTCTTGTACGATTAAAATAACGTGAAATTTTAAATATTCTTTTTCTCTTTTACAATTAAATTCCACTGAAATTCTATAAACTGCTCAATCCATAAGGAAAACATTTTTGGTTTGTGAAACTACCTCAGTGTAACTTAATTTGTTGCAATGAAGTTATAATTTAATGATACAATACAAAGTCAAGAAATCATCTCTATGTGTTAGTAAAATATATGGCATGTTCCATGATATCATTACCCATTTAATCCTGCTATGCAACCAGGTAAAAATATTCCTGCATGTTTAAAGTTTATTACTAAATAAAACAAATTATATTATATTAAAAAACTACAGAAAATCATGATTGTGAGACTCTAGTTTTATTGCATTTTATTAAATTATACAACCAGACAGGATTTATAAATGTAACAATCAGATGGTTTTCCTTTTTTGAAAGGTAATGTAATCAAAATCATAAATGTAATGCACATGGTGCTCATATAAAACTTAATAAAGAATAAAACATGCTAGAATTGAGTTGCTTAAAAATTTTAAAAGAAGGAGTAATGTCTATAGAAGTAAACTATATCATAGTCATTTCTTGCACCAACAATTCCCTATTTCCTGTACCCATAAGCCATGAGAGCTACAGAATTTAATGGATAGAAAGATACTCCTACTTAAGGTGCTTGCACTAAAACTATTACGGGGGAGGCGGAGAGTGAAAAGTTCCCATCCCCTAAAAAGTGCTATAAAAAATATCTCCAAGAGAGTCTTTTGGGCAGTGAGCTGCACTAGACTCTGAAGAAACTCTCTTTGCAGCCACTCTGACAGAAAACTCAAGTTCCACTGGCACAAAGACGTGAATAGTAGGAGAAATAGTAGACTCTCCATCAGTCAAGTTTTCGAGTACAATGAGTGGGAAAAGTAAATGAATCCAAGGAAACACATTAATGGGAAGAATAAGTTACTTCATTTATCCAAAAGCCTGTTTTCTCAAATATGGTCAAGAGCCCAGAAGGAAACAGGGGTTTCAAAGGAGTGAAAGAATAGGCTGTGAATGCATGCAGGAGAGTGACAATGTCCTGGCGTCTAGGCTCTCTGGTAGAGATGACTTACTCTTTTTAGCTTAGAAACCAGAAGCTGTGAGGCGTGAAGGATGCTTCTAGAGGCAGGATCAGAGAGAGTAATGAGAAATAAGAGCCTAAAATCCTTTAAAGGCCACAAAAGATGTTTACTACTATTAGCTGATTCTTTGAAACAATAAATATATAAACAAAAGTAAATATTATTTACTAAGTTTTCAAACCTTTCATCAAGTTCTATAACAAATTTTTAATAATTCTGTTCTGGAAGTAAAGAGATAAAAAGGTAATCAGCCCTGGGTATTACCAATCCAACAGGCCAAGCCCTCAATGTTGGGGTTTGCCCTTAGGAAACTTACTCCTACAAAGGAGAAGCTAAGCCCACTTATAATTATGCCTGAGAGTCACCCTCAGCGAACCTCTTTCGTTGCTCAGATGTGGACTCTTTCTCTCAGCCAACTCTACAGGCAAACTCACTGTTCCCACCACCCCAGCTACATGGGACATGACTCCTGAGGATGAGCCTGGCCCTGGCATCATGGGATTGAGAAAGCCTCTGTGACAAGAAGGGGGAAAAGAAATGAAACAAACTAAAGTTTCGGCAGCTGAGAGATTTCAAATGGAGTCAAGAGGTCACTCTTATGCATTATATAGATATTCCTTTGTAGTTTTTAGTGTATTGAAATAGCTAGAAGGAAATACCTGAAACTGCTGAACTGTAATCCAGTAGGTTTGATTCCTGAAGATGACTGTATAACTATTTTGTTTTTATGGTGTGACTACGTGATTGTGAAAACCTTATGAGTGACACCCCCTTTATCCAGGGCATGACATCTGAGTAAGAAAATAAAGACAAAAATAAATAAATAATGGGGGGGGTGAGGGGTATGGGATCCTTTGGGTGTTTTTTATTTTTACTTTTGTTATTTTTATCTTTTTTTGCAGTAACGAAAATGTTCAAAAATTGATTGTAGTGATGAATGCCACAACCAATATACCATGAACCGTTGATTGTATACTTTGCATGATTATCTGGTATATGAACTTATCTCAATAAAACTGTATTTAAGAAAATGCAATCAGATAGAGAAGTCTGGAGATAAGACTGATGGTATTAAGATCAAGTCTTTTAAATATTCTAGATGATTTAGTAAACAAAAATGGAAGGAAATCTCAAGTTTGCAAATGACACTTTAGGAGAGTAAAATGCAAAACAAAGCCAATAGGAATAAACTATAAGGTCATCTTATAAAGTTTTACAGGAATGCAGGAAAGCAATCATCAGAGTGTCCAATGTACATAATGAAGTAGTCAAAATGAAAGCTATCAAATATACATAATATTATACTGAACAAGAAGGGGTTCTTATTTTTTGGTTAAATTCAGGAATGAAAACAAGATGACTTTAATATCATTAGCACAATAAGCTTTTAATACAATGAGTAACAACTGATAAAGACAAATCTCAAAATGTTTTGTCCTCCATACTAGGAAGGAATCAAAACAAAATTGATTATATATATGCTTATAGAAAACCATGTAAATCTACTGCTAGGGTATTACCCTAGAAAAAGTTTCTAAGGGGAAGAACACATAACTGGAAAGTTTCCAACAAAAAGCGACTAGGAAAATTAAGGAGGTAAAAAAAATGCTTTCTCTAAGACCACAGGCATTCAACATTATTAGCAGCTAAAAGGAAAGTTGGTATCATTTATTTTTCTAAAATAATTAGTTAAGAAAATTTAGGAATGATATACATTTAAAAAGAACATGGGTAGAGCTTCCAAGCACCCTGCGGAGTCCATCATCGACCCCAGAGGGAACGAGCAACATGGCGGCGGCGGCCCAGCCCGAGAACCTCTCCTTGGTAGTTCACGGAGCCGGGGACCTGCGGCTGGAGAACTACCCCATCCCTGAACCAGGCCCAAATGAAGTGCTGCTGAAGATGCATTCAGTTGGAATCTGCGGCTCAGATGTCCACTACTGGCAGCATGGTCAAATTGGGGATTTCGTTGTGAAAAAGCCCATGGTGCTGGGGCATGAAGCTTCAGGAACAGTTGTAAAAGTGGGATCGCTGGTAAAGCACCTAAAAGCAGGTGACCGTGTTGCCATTGAGCCTGGTGCCCCCAGAGAAACTGATGAATTCTGCAAGATTGGCCGATACAATCTGTCCCCATCTATCTTCTTCTGTGCCACACCCCCTGATGATGGGAACCTCTGCCGATTCTACAAGCACAATGCAGATTTCTGCTACAAGCTTCCTGACAACCTCACTTTTGAGGAAGGGGCCCTGATTGAGCCTCTGTCTGTCGGGATCCATGCCTGCCGGCGAGCTGGAGTCACCCTGGGGAACAAGGTCTTTGTCTGTGGAGCTGGGCCAATTGGACTGGTCACTTTGCTTGTAGCCAAGGCAATGGGAGCTGCTCAAGGGGTGGTAACTGATCTGTCTGCCTCTCGGTTGTCCAAAGCCAAGGAATTAGGGGCCGATCTCATCCTCCAGGTCTCCAAGGAGAGCCCTCAAGAAATTGCCAGTAAAGTAGAAAGTCTGCTGGGATGCAAGCCGGAAATCACCATCGAGTGCACGGGGGCAGAGGCCGCCATCCAGGCGGGCATCTACGCCACCCGTTCTGGTGGGACCTTGGTGCTAGTGGGGCTGGGCCCCGAGATGTCCACCGTGCCCCTCGTGCATGCGGCTACCCGGGAAGTGGATATCAAAGGCGTGTTTCGATACTGCAACACATGGCCGATGGCAATTTCAATGCTTGCATCCAAGTCCGTGAATATTAAGCCCTTGGTCACCCATAGGTTTCCTCTGGAGAGAGCTCTGGAGGCCTTTGAAACATCCAGAAGGGGACTGGGGCTGAAGGTCATGCTCAAGTGTGATCCCAATGACCAGAATCCCTGATGTTAATTGGGGTCTGCCCTCATCCCCACTCTCCCAGTATTTCGGGGGCTGAATGGCTGGGCAGGGGTAGGCTTTGATGCTGAAGTTTCTTTTTGAATGGTGATAGTAATTGCAATAATTCATTATAATTAGGGAGCCTTACGCAAAGGAGGAGTGTAACTTAATGCCTTCCAGATACTAGTAGAGATTGTTTGGGGGAACTTATAGCCATGATGACCTGTTCATGCTGAGCAAAGTTCAAGTGGAGCAGAGTTTGACAGGCAGTTGCTGGAAACTCCCCTTCTTCCTGGAGAGCCTTAGTTGAGCAAGGAGGGTAAATTGCTCTTTGAGTTCCTGCTTCTACCATGACTGTGGCCAGGTGCGGGGTGGGGGTGAGTTATGAGGAGACAGCTTCATCAAAATGTAACTGGCCTGAAGCTGATTTTCCTGAAAATCTGCAACTCCAAGTCTGTTTTTCCACATTTTTCGTTTAGAGCCCAGTGTTTCTGGAAGTAATTGCTATTTGATTTAATGATAAAAGGAGAAAGAGAAAAGGACCTAGCCTTCCTGGATCCAGGATAATTTTAAAACCAATCAAATAAAACCAAAATCCTATGTGAGATCAGACCAGCTTGTATTCCCCAAATGTGGAAATAGTTAGGGGCCTTCTCATCACTGCTTGAAGATTGCCTTTTTTCAACTCCTAAGAATTCTGTGTAATTTAATTTGCAGGATGAAAAACCACCTTTCCCATCACTCCCCACCCCCAGCCCTAGGCAAACTCCGGGGCAGCCACTGTGGGCTCCCTTGTTGCTACGCAGCCAGGAGAGTCCTACCTAAGGACGGTCATGGTGAGACTTGAAATTGCCAAAGTTGTTTGGTCAGTCTTCCCCAGCCCACGGGATTAGAACTTCCTTCTAGGCCCTCTTGAACTTACTAATGATTATTAGACAATTCCATTTAATTCTGGTAATTATAAACGGAAAACCTTCCTGTTCTCAAAAGCAGTGAAGGTTCTATTTCTGGACCTGTGGCCAGACCAATCTTATTTTAATTGTGGGGTTGTCCATGTAAGATTTGGATCCAAGTCACATCATGCCCACTTCTGACTGAGATAATTCATCAAAGAGGATACAGTAGCTGTGACATAGCTTAGACTTTGAGCTTTAATTTCTCACTTCAGCTGGGGAGGAGTGTGGTTTCAAGAGGTTCTGGTTTTCTTGTGATGAAGGAAGGCTGACCAGTGCCTGGAATTTGTCAAACTGCTTAGGGTAATAAATTCTGCTTTCGTGCTCCGACTAAAAAAAAAAAAAAAAAAAAAAAAAAAAGAACATGGGTAACTTAAAGTACACCCATAATTTTCAGGGTTTTAAAAAAAAATCAGAAATAGTTAGGGATTACCCAAAGGCATAGACTATATTTTGCTACAAATGTTACTGGTGCCACTGTCAGATATGGGACAATTAGTCCTATCAAATACAGTGTTCTTTTTTGTCATTAAGTCTTATAAAGAGAACATACCAGGACTTTTGTTTTAATGGCTTTGGGTTTCTTGGCAAAAAATTTTGGACTAGATTTTTTTTAAAAGCAGGAATCCTACTTTGGAAAAACAGTAACAAACCAAGGACAAAGAGAAGAATTAAGTTTGAAGTCTGAACTATACCCTTATAAACCTGGAATCGATTAAGTGATACAGGTTTTGGGTGAAAGGGGAGCCAGGAAGAAATGAGGAGAAGGTAAACAAGTATTACTCAAATGTTTCAAATCATACTTCTGAAAATCAAAAGAGTTAATTATACCTATAATTTTCTTTTACACAGCATTAATCCCATTTTTTTATCCATAGCCATCAATAAGAGGTCCTCTCTCCTTCTCTGTATATATAATTATATACACATGGTTCCTCTTCCAATCACTCATTGAAAACACACTACAGAATCAATATTGCAATATAAGCTCTGTATTCAATACAGAGCTTATAAAAACTCAATAAATATCATCCCTATTCTTAAGTAGCTTATATTCTAATGGAAGGTTAAGTACACAAATAACTGTAATAAGACACAGATCAGTAAGCACTGTGATTTTTTTTAAAAGTGTCATATTTGTCTACTACAATTGTTATCTCAAAGCCAAAACGGACTTATAGAATTTCAGAGCTGAGAAAACTCATATAGCACAGGGTATCTCAGCATTTTTTCTTCAGCTTCACACCTCAAAGTATGCCACAGTCCAATTTGCTACATTGCAGGTCCTCAAACAAATGGGTTTAGAAAAAGGCTCCCAAAAGATTATCATATGTATGACCCATCCCACTCTACTCTCCCCCTGAGAACCACCCCTGCAGTTTCTCATTTCACAGATAGAGAAAATTAAGCCCAAGTGGGAAAAATGAGATGCCCAGATAACAATCAGACTCCATGACTGGACTCCATTATACTATGATGACTTTAGCCTTTCTCTTGCTTTCTTCTATAGTCCTTTTCCACATTCAATACTGTAACATCTAATCTTTGGTAAGCTTGCTGTGTATGAGAAATAGTTTCCCCATCTCCTCGAGAATATTGCTTTGGTACATCAAATTCCCCCATAAAGAATCACCCAATGACAAGTCAAGAACAGAGGTACACTGATAGGTGGATTCTCAGTGGCTGGCTATGCTCACTCAGTAGCTCACTGAGTGAAAAAGACACATCAGCATCTGCAAATCAGAGGGCAATTCAAATTTAGCAAAATTACAAATGACCATTATGAGTTTTAGGATTACCCATGAGTAGTCAACTATGAATGTCAGATCAATTAAACAAAAAAAAAAAGTTATCTCCCGACAGCTGCTGTCAGAACTTCAATAAGTAGAACATCTGCTTCTTTAAAATGGCACTCATAATATCACATACCAAGATAAACAAAGATATTTTTAAAGTTTAAACTCCTTAATTTTAAAAGTTACATAGCTTGGTATTTTTTTTTTTTTAACTTCAAGTTAAACATCTTTTAAGATTTGTCTCAGTGTTCTAGTAGTGTCACGGTCTCTGTGTGCACTCACATATATGTAAGTGTATAGGAGTATATAACATGTAAGAATTAATACACATATAAAGAAAACTGTCTTTCAAAAGCAAGAAAGTTATAGGTAACAATTATCTATGAGACTTGGTCTGAATTTTACATTTTAGTCTTTTCTAGACAAGATAACCCTTTGAAAACAGGCCATAAAGTCAGAGAGAGAAAGAGAACGAGAAAGGAGAAGGGGGAATGTAGTTTATGGTATACGTGCTATAAGAACATTGACAGTCATCTCGTTCTACATAAGATGAAGAGTATATCATGATAGTCTATTTTAAACCCTTCTAGGTTGTTCTGTATAAATATACTATACAGCTTGGCTTTCAACAAGTCAGTCTCAATGTAAATTTTAGAATGACCTTATGATCTTACTTTAAATAACCAAAGATGACAACTGAAAGTGAGGCAGGTTTATTTTGGGTCATTCCGTTGGCTCCCCTAAAAAAGAAAACATTTAAACTCACCAGAAGATGATTAATGAAAAGACCACTTGCAGTAAAACAAGCATATTAATTTCTAAATGCTTTATCTCAGGGGCTAGTACTCCTCAGTGCTACCAACTAGGGAATGGCTGCTCCAAAAACAATGTTAACAACACAGATTTGATTTCCATTAAATTAAGTCTTGTGGAAGTTTTTGTATAGAACAAATCAAAAATTAATTATTACACATTGTTCTCAAAATTGAAATAAATTACAGGTGCAAAATGGCATGATTTTATAATACTAAAAATATGTAGACAAAAAAATTACTCAAAGTACTCTTCTACATAATGTAAAATAAAGAATTTTAATAGCATGCTAAACTTACTTCAAGTTCAAGACTCACAACAAGAACACAAAGGTCCGAAAATAAAAAGTCTTACCTAGTTTTCATAAATACCCACAGGTAATGAAACACTGGACAGAGAGCTGCAGGCTCTTACTCTGGTAAGGCCGGCTTGTACTAAGTTTCCGTAGCCACATTTTTGCCTCCCACCCTAAAAGTTGAGTCAAGAGCACTCTCTACCAAATAGTGTGAGTTTTCCACGAAAGGCAGTCACTGAGCACAGAAGCCTCTTCTGTCAGTGTCCCTAATCATGCCCTTTGTATGGGCCTCCACATTCTTCTTGTACATCAGAACTATCCAGTGGAATGCAATTTCTCAGTACCGGAATGTAAACTTATTCACGTCAGGCTATACTCAGCAAGGGAACATACAGCAAGCAGTCAAGCTAAGATTATACTGGTGGGCAATAGCATTTCACAAAATGATTAAAAATGTAATACATAAAGATATCAATTTTTCCCACCTTCATTTGTAATGATTGCTAGGCAGTTTACCAAATTTTATTTTCCCCCTTAAAAATCTAGTAAATGACTGCTGCTTCAAAACCATTAACTATTTATTTATTTAGAACTTATAAGAACATTTACATGACATTACCTTTAAATAGTAGAGTAAAAAATAAGGAAGAAAAAAATTAACTGCTGATGTCATGAACTCTACTCTTAAAAATTAATATACAGGAACAAATTGTAATAGAAGCATAAAAATGAAAGTGGAACAAAAGACTTGCCATTAAAATACATTTCATCTTTTTTAATATTTTGGCCTTATATACTTATTAGTTTAACCAAAAAAAAAAACGGTCACTTAAAACACAAATATAATCCACACAAAGTACTCATATTAATTAAGTGTGTATGTGTATGTATCTAAAGCATGGACTTTAACAGACATATTTCAGAATTAAGTATTTGGAAAACTGAAAATATATTTAAGAGCATGTTTAAATGAAATTTAGAAATATTCTAACAATCATCACAAATTAACAGAGTTTTGTTCCTCTGCACAGTGAATCTCAACATTTAACTTTTGCTTATAAAAACAGACCACAAGAAAAAAATTACAAGTGAAGGCCTCATAGCTATGTTTTCTGCCCTCGGCTCATTCCTCAGTAGCTTGTCTTCTACCTAACAACAGTAGAAAACATCCCAGAGTTACTAAATATTTCATATTTACACTATTAACATTTTAATTCCTTAAAAAAAAATCTAACCTTCACTGTCTTCAATATCTTTGAAGCACCAGTAACAGCAGTAGTGCTGCCACCTCTATAAGAGCTCTTGTCTCTGCAGCACTGAGCATTCCCCATTTCCCTGTGTGTTTTCTCTCAGTGAGTCCATGCCGCTGTAGCTTGTGCAGAGCCAACATTCCTTCTGACGGCTAATTTCCTGCTTCGATGACCCACCCACCTCTCCTGGCTGCAGTTATGTGTTACGCGTGTTGTATGGGTACAGTTTCCGCATACCAGCCTCATGACCTCAGCGACTGCCTGACAGACGCTCTTTATCAATTTCTATTAATTCATTATCTACTCTCTTTCAAGTCAAGGGTAAGAAGGAAAATCTGCAATGTCTGTTCTCCTATGAGTCTTCAAGGTCAAATGCTTAGATATGCTCAGCAATGCAATTTTGTTATTAAAATTTACCCACGCTAGCTGCTTTCCACAAAAGGGAGGCTGAATTGTATACCTGGCCTGAGGGATTATCATGGAAAAAACTAACATAAATATATATATCAAAACAGCATAGGAAAAGTTGAAAAAAAACTGCTTTTGCTCTGGACTTTACCTTCAAGAGAAAAATGGTGGCTCTTACCTCAGCTGTATTGGGGTGAAGAAAGCAAGCAATTTTTCTCTCTTGACACAATCTAAACCAGCAGAGGACAGTGTTGTGATGATTACACTTGGGTAGAGCCTAGGTCCTCGTGACCAAACTGCTAGAGAACAGCTCAGTTAAACTGATGTGCTGCTATCAAGTCTACACTGTGGCACAAACAGGTCTATGCTGATCGCAGTGCTTTGTACACAGATGGCAGCTGATCAGTTTGTGTAACAGTTATGGTCCATAACAGCTTTTTCCTTCAGCAAATAGACACATGCCTTACCCAAAATGCCTTTGTTAAATATTCACCAGAACATGGTGCAAAGCTGGCCATGTGTATACAAGTTGAACAAAAAAAAGAAGCTTAGCTCTAATAACTTATCTAACAAATTATCTTATTTTTATAAAATACCTTAATGAGGTAAAATAAACAATTACATTGTTTTTAAAAAAACAAAACAGATCTATATAACTTATTGGTGAGAAACATGGCAGATAAATTAATGAATGGTTTAAACTGGCCCTAAGTCAGTAAAAACCTTAATTGGTCTAAGGAACCAACCAAGATCTCAAGAATGGCAACCAAAATCTTATATTCTTAAAAGGCTTAAATGGATGGCACCAAAACCCAGACACCAGCCTCCCCAAAATCTGACACATACTTTAAAAGAAGTTGAAATAGCAGGCATGCCTTTGTAAGATATGACCTAAACAGATATTCAGGTCACTTGAATAATCTTGCATTCATAATTCTTAGACAATAAAAGAACACAATTCCAAGAAAGGAAAAGCATAAATGCAAACATGTAATTACATATTATATAATGTAACATATAATTTATAAAGATATATGTAATTACATATTATATAATGCAGAATATAATTTATAAAGACAGTAATAAAATGCCAATTTATTTAATATATCTGAATGAAAAGTGGATATTTCAGATGAGCCACACACCTTGTTTTGTACACAAAAGACTACTGCTCCTAATTCTACCAAGAAGTAATACTAGCAATATGGTTTAACTGGTGTTCCAGATGTTCCCTTACAAAATGAGGTAATAAAAAGATATTACTTATCATCAAAAAATTAAATTAAATATTTAGGTATAAGTTTAATGGCAGGTGTGCCTGACCTGTATACTAAAAACTACAAAGGGAAGTTAAACTTTCAAAAGAAAATTAAAGACCTAAATAAATGGAAATATATATCATGTTCATGGACTGGAAGGCTCAATATTGTTAAAACAGCAATCCTTCAGAAATTGATTCACAAATTCAGAGCAAACTCTAATAAACATTTTTGACAAAATTGACAAGCTAATTTTAAATATTATATGGAGTAATAAAAACACGTCCACACAAATATCATGTGCATAGCAGTTAAAAAATGGAAGCAACCCAAACCACCATTTTCAAATTAATGTTTTGTAAAAATATCAGTACTACCTCAAGTTGACAAAATTAAATAGGATTTGTGAAATCTGGCATCAACTTTATATAAGGAGTAGCAACATATTGCATGGCTTGGTCAAGACAGGCCATGAGATAGTTCTACATTGAGATGCTCCAATACTGAATGCATGCCTCTTTAAACAAAACAAGGTTAGTACCTATATATTTTAAGTCATACCTTGAAGTCATACAGTTTAAATAATTCATATGCCGTTCTGTCTCCCACCTCTCCACAAAAAATTAACTGTGGCACAAACAAGTTGTAAGTTCCTTTGCACTTAGCAATAGATAAATAATTCAAACCTCTTACTGAAAAAAATAATTTGTATTTCATGGACATACATGTAAAAGTTCAAAACATGTATGAAATATTATAGTTACTTCTGCAAGAGAAATCAAACATCACTGCAAATAAGGATGTCCAGGATGAACTATTATATACTCATTTATACTAAGGATCATAAATAGCAAATTCCCTGACTAAAGACTTCAAGCATCAGAAGACCCATGATGTCACATCAACTATAGACCCCAAAACATCAGAGTTCTTTTCTTTGAGGCTACTTACTTTGTTAACACACTACCAATGCCAGCCTTCCAAACACCACGAAAGCCTGCATTTATATGAACAACAAATTTGTGAAGGTGTAGTTATAGCAACCAAATTCCCAACTTGATTCAGCAATTGAACTCCCTCTAGAGAACAGCTTTGCTCTGTGCATCAGGTATCACATCATAATATGATTTAAAAGGACAAGGGTGGGAATCAGGGAGGCGGGGCAAGATGGCAGACTGGTGAGCTGTATGTTTTAGTTACTCCTCCAGGAAAGTAGGTAGAAAGCCAAGAACTGCGTGGACTGGACACCACAGAGCAATCTGACTTTGGGCATACTTCATACAACACTCATGAAAACGTGGAACTGCTGAGATCAGCGAAATCTCCCAATACAGAAAGCTTCAAACACTTGCTATTTGGGCAGGTCAAGTCAAGAGCAGAACTAGGAGAGCTCTGAGACAAAACGCAATAATCCAGTGGCTGAGAAAATTCACTAAACACCACAACTACCCAAGAAAAGGGGGTGTCCGCTCACAGCCATCATCCTGGTGGACAGGAAACACTCCGGCCCATCAGCAGCCCCATAGCCCAGAACTGCCCCAGACAACCCAGTGTGACGGAAGGGCTTCAAATAACAGGCACACACCACAAAACTGGGCGTGGACATTAGCCTTCCCTGCAACCTCAGCTGATTGTCCCAGAGTTGGGAAGGTAGAGCAGTGTGAATTAACAAAGCCCCATTCAGCCATCATTTCAGCAGACTGGGAGCCTCCCTATACAGCCCAGCAGCCCAGAACTGCCCTGGGGGGACGGCACTCACCTGTGACATAGCACAGTCATCCCTCAACAGAGGACCCGGGGTGCACGGCCTGGAAGAGGGGCCCACTTGCAAGTCTCAGGAGCCATACGCCAATACCAAGCACTTGTGGGTCAGTGGCAGAGACAAACTGTGGCAGGACTGAACTGAAGGATTAGACTATTGCAACAGCTTTAAAACTCTAGGATCACCAGGGAGATTTGATTGTTAGAGCCACCACCCCCCCTCCCTGACTGCCCAGAAACATACCCCATATACAGGGCAGGCAACACCAACTACACACGCAAGCTTGGTACACCAATTGGACCCCACAAGACTCACTCCCCCACTCACCAAAAAGGCTAAGCAGGGGAGAACTGGCTTGTGGAGAACAGGTGGCTCGTGGACGCCACCTGCTGGTTAGTTAGAGAAAGTGTACTCCACGAAGCTGTAGATCTGATAAATTAGAGATAAGGACTTCAATTGGTCTACAAATCCAAAAAGAACCCTATCAAGTTCAGCAAATGCCACGAGGCCAAAAACAACAGAAAATTATAAAGCATATGAAAAAACCAGACGATATGGATAACCCAAGCCCAAGCACCCAAATCAAAAGACCAGAAGAGACACACCACCTAGAGCAGCTACTCAAAGAACTAAAGATGAACAATGAGACCATAGTACGGGAGATAAAGGAAATCAAGAAGACCCTAGAAGAACATAAAGAAGACATTGCAAGACTAAATAAAAAAATGGATGATCTTATGGAAATTAAAGAAACTGTTGACCAAATTAAAAAGATTCTGGACACTCACAGTACAAGACTAGAGGAAGTTGAACAATGAATCAGTGACCTCGAAGATGACAGAATGGAAAATGAAAGCATAAAAGAAAGAATGGGGAAAAAAATTGAAAAAATCGAAATGGACATCAGGGATATGATAGATAATATGAAACGTCCAAATATAAGACTCATTGGTGTCCCAGAAGGGGAAGAAAAGGGTAAAGGTCTAGGAAGAGTATTCAAAGAAATTGTTGGGGAAAACTTCCCAAATCTTCTAAACAACATAAATACACAAATCATAAATGCTCAGCGGACTCCAAATAGAATAAATCCAAATAAACCCACTCCGAGATGTATACTGATCACACTATCAAACACAGAAGAGAAGGAACAAGTTGTGAAAGCAGCAAGAGAAAAGCAATTCACCACACACAAAGGAAACAGCATAAGACTAAGTAGTGACTACTCAGCAGCCACCATGGAGGCGAGAAGGCAGTAGCACGATATATTTAAAATTCTGAGTGAGAAAAATTTCCAGCCAAGAATACTTTATCCAGCAAAGCTCTCCTTCAAATTTGAGGGAGAGCTTAAATTTTTCACAGACAAACAAATGCTGAGAGAATTTGCTAACAAGAGACCTGCCCTACTGGAGATACTCAAGGGAGCCCTACAAACAGAGAAACAAAGAAAGGACAGAGAGACTTGGAGAAAGGTTCAGTACTAAAGAGATTCGGTATGGGTACAATAAAGGATATTAATAGACAGAGGGGAAAAATATGACAAACATAAACCAAAGGATAAGATGGCTGATTCAAGAAATGCCTTCACGGTTATAACGTTGAATGTAAATGGATTAAACTCCCCAATTAAAAGATATAGATTCGCAGAATGGATCAAAAAAAATGAACCATCAATATGTTGCATACAAGAGACTCATCTTAGACACAGGGACACAAAGAAACTGAAAGTGAAAGGATGGAAAAAAATATTTCATGCAAGCTACAGCCAAAAGAAAGCAGGTGTAGCAATATTAATCTCAGATAAAATAGACTTCAAATGCAGGGATGTTTTGAGAGACAACGAAGGCCACTAAGTACTAATAAAAGGGGCAATTCAGCAAGAAGAAATAACAATCGTAAATGTCTATGCACCAAACCAAGGTGCCACAAAATACATGAGAGAAACACTGGCAAAACTAAAGGAAGCAATTGATGTTTCCACAATAATTGTGGGAGACTTCAACACATCACTCTCTCCTATAGATAGATCAACCAGACAGAAGACCAATAAGGAAATTGAAAACCTAAACAATCTGATAAATGAATTAGATTTAACAGACATCTACAGGACATTACATCCCAAATCACCAGGATACACATACTTTTCTAGTTCTCATGGAACTTTCTCCAGAATAGATCATATGCTGGGACATAAAACAAGCCTCAATAAATTTAAAAAGATTGAAATTATTCAAAGCACATTCTCTGACCACAATGGAATACAATTAGAAGTCAATAACCATCAGAGACTTGGAAAATTCACAAAAACCTGGAGGTTAAACAACACACTCCTAAACAATCAGTGGGTTAAAGAAGAAATAGCAAGAGAAATTGCTAAATATATAGAGACGAATGAAAATGAGAACACAACATACCAAAACCTATGGGATGCAGCAAAAGCAGTGCTAAGGGGGAAATTTATAGCACTAAACGCATATATTAAAAAGGAAGAAAGAGCCAAAATCAAAGAACTAATGGATCAACTGAAGAAGCTAGAAAATGAACAGCAAACCAATCCTAAACCAAGTACAAGAAAAGAAATAACAAGGATTAAAGCAGAAATAAATGACATAGAGAACAAAAAAACAATAGAGAGGATAAATATCACCAAAAGTTGGTTCTTTGAGAAGATCAACAAGATTGACAAGCCCCTAGCTAGACTGACAAAATCAAAAAGAGAGAAGACCCATATAAACAAAATAATGAATGAAAAAGGTAACATAACTGCAGATCCTGAAGAAATTAAAAAAATTATAAGAGGATACTATGAACAACTGTATGGCAACAAACTGGATAATGTAGAGGAAATGGAAAATTTCCTGGAAACATATGAACCTAGACTGACCAGAGAAGAAATAGAAGACCTCAACCAACCCATCACAAGCAAAGAGATCCAATCAGTCATCAAAAATCTTCCCACAAATAAATGCCCAGGGCCAGATGGCTTCACAGGGGAATTCTACCAAACTTTCCAGAAAGAACTGACACCAATCTTACTCAAACTCTTTCAAAACATTGAAGAAAATGGAACACTACCTAACTCATTTTATGAAGCTAACATCAATCTAATACCAAAACCAGGCAAAGATGTTACAAAAAAGGAAAACTACCGGCCAATCTCCCTAATGAATATAGATGCAAAAATCCTCAACAAAATACTTGCAAATCGAATCCAAAGACACATTAAAAAAATCATACACCATGACCAAGTAGGGTTTATTCCAGGCATGCAAGGATGGTTCAACATAAGAAAATCAATCAATGTATTACAACACATTAACAAGTCAAAAGGGAAAAATCAATTGATCATCTCAATAGATGCTGAAAAAGCATTTGACAAAATCCAACATCCCTTTTTGATAAAAACACTTCAAAAGGTAGGAATTGAAGGAAACTTCCTCAACATGATAAAGAGCATATATGAAAAACCCACAGCCAGCATAGTACTCAATGGTGAGAGACTGAAAGCCTTCCCTCTAAGATCAGGAACAAGACAAGGATGCCTGCTGTCACCACTGTTATTCAACATTGTGCTGGAAGTGCTAGCCAGGGCAATCCGGCAAGACAAAGAAATAAAAGGCATCCAAATTGGAAAAGAAGAAGTAAAACTGTCATTGTTTGCAGATGATATGATCTTATATCTAGAAAACCCTGAGAAATCGACGATACAGCTACTAGAGCTAATAAACAAATTTAGCAAAGTAGCGGGATACAAGGTTAATGCACATAAGTCAGTAATGTTTCTATATGCTAGAAATGAACAAACTGAAGAGACACTCAAGAAAAAGATACCATTTTCAATAGCAACTAAAAAAATCAAGTACCTAGGAATAAACTTAACCAAAGATGTAAAAGACCTATACAAAGAAAACTACATAACTGTACTAAAAGAAATAGAAGGGGACCTTAAAAGATGGAAAAATATTCCATGTTCATGGATAGGAAGACGAAATGTCATTAAGATGTCAATTCTACCCAAACTCATCTACAGATTCAATGCAATCCCAATCAAAATTCCAACAACCTACTTTGCAGACTTGGAAAAGCTAGTTATCAAATTTATTTGGAAAGGGAAGATGCCTCGAATTGCTAAAGACACTCTAAAAAAGAAAAACCAAGTGGGAGGACTTACACTCCCTGACTTTGAAGCTTATTATAAAGCCACAGTTGCCAAAACAGCATGGTACTGGCACAAAGATAGACATATAGATCAATGGAATCGAATTGAGAATTCAGAGATAGACCCTCAGATCTATGGCCGACTGATCTTTGATAAGGCCCCCAAAGTCACCGAACTGAGCCATAATGGTCTTTTCAACAAATGGGGCTGGGAGAGTTGGATATCCATATCCAAAAGAATGAAAGAGGACCCCTACCTCACCCCCTACACAAAAATTAACTCAAAATGGACCAAAGATCTCAATATAAAAGAAAGTACCATAAAACTCCTAGAAGATAATGTAGGAAAACATCTTCAAGACCTTGTATTAGGAGGCCACTTCCTAGACTTTACACCCAAAGCACAAGCAACAAAAGAGAAAATAGATAAATGGGAACTCCTCAAGCTTAGAAGTTTCTGCACCTCAAAGGAATTTCTCAAAAAGGTAAAGAGGCAGCCAACTCAATGGGAAAAAATTTTTGGAAACCATGTATCTGACAAAAGACTGATATCTTGCATATATAAAGAAATCCTACAACTCAATGACAATAGTACAGCCGGCCCAATTATAAAATGGGCAAAAGATATGAAAAGACAGTTCTCTGAAGAGGAAATACAAATGGCCAAGAAACACATGAAAATATGTTCAGCTTCACTAGCTATTAGAGAGATGCAAATTAAGACCACAATGAGATACCATCTAACACCAGTTAGAATGGCTGCCATTAAACAAACAGGAAACTACAAATGCTGGAGGGGATGTGGAGAAATTGGAACTCTTATTCACTGTTGGTGGGACTGTATAATGGTTCAGCCACTCTGGAAGTCAGTCTGGCAGTTCCTTAGAAAACTAGATATAGAGTTACCATTCGATCCAGCGATTGCACTTCTCGGTATACACCCGGAAGATCAGAAAGCAGTGACACAAACAGATATCTGCATGCCAATGTTCATAGCAGCATTATTCACAATTGCCAAGAGATGGAAGCAACCCAAATGTCCTTCAACAGATGAGTGGATAAATAAAATGTGGTATATACACACGATGGAATACTACACGGCAGTAAGAAGGAACGATCTCGTGAAACATATGACAACATGGATGAACCTTGAGGACATAATGCTAAGCAAAATAAGCCAGGCACAAAAAGAGAAATATTATATGCTACCACTAATGTGAACTTTGAAAAATGTAAAACAAATGGCTTATAATGTAGAATGTAGGGGAACTAGCAATAGAGAGCAATTAAGGAAGGGGGAACAATAATCCAAGAAGAACAGATAAGCTATTTAACGTTCTGGGGATGCCCAGGAATGACTATGGTCTGTTAATTTCTGATGGATATAGTAGGAACAAGTTCACAGAAATGTTGCTCTATTAGGTAACTTTCTTGGGGTAAAGTAGGAACATGTTGGAAGTTAAGCAGTTATCTTAGGTTAGTTGTCTTTTTCTTACTCCCTTGTTATGGTCTCTTTGAAATGTTCTTTTATTGTATGTTTGTTTTCTTTTTAACTTTTTTTTCATACAGTTGATTTAAAAAAGAAGGGAAAGTTAAAAAAAAAAACCAAGGAAAAAAAAAAGATGTAGTGCCCCCTTGAGGAGCCTGTGGAGAATGCAGGGGTATTCGCCTACCCCACCTCCATGGTTGCTAACATGACCACAGACATAAGGGACTGGTGGTTTGATGGGTTGGGCCCTCTACCACAGGTTTTACCCTTGGGAAGACGGTTGCTGCAAAGGAGAGGCTAGGCCTCCCTATGGTTGTGCCTAAGAGCCTCCTCCCGAATGCCTCTTTGTTGCTCAGATGTGGCCCTGTCTCTCTAGCTAAGCCAACTTGAAAGGTGAAATCACTGCCCTCCCCCCTACGTGGGATCAGACACCCAGGGGAGTGAATCTCCCTGGCAACGTGGAATATGACTCCCGGGGAGGAATGTAGACCCGGCATCGTGGGATGGAGAACATCTTCTTGACCAAAAGGGGGATGTGAAAGGAAATGAAATAAGCTTCAGTGGCAGAGAGATTCCAAAACGAGCCGAGAGGTCACTCTGGTGGGCACTCTTACGCACACTTTAGACAACCCTTTTTAGGTTCTAAAGAATTGGAGTAGCTGGTGGTGGATACCTGAAACTATCAAACTACAACCCAGAACCCATGAATCTTGAAGACAGTTGTATAAAAATGTAGCTTATGAGGGGTGACAAGGGGATTGGGAAAGCCATAAGGACCACACTCCACTTCATCTAGTTTATGGATGGATGAGTAGAAAAATAGGGGAAGGAAACAAACAGACAAAGGTACCCAGTGTTCTTTTTTACTTCAATTGCTCTTTTTCACTCTAATTATTATTCTTGTTATTCTTGTGTGTGTGCTAATGAAGGTGTCAGGGATTGATTTGGGTGATGAATGTACAACTATGTAATGGTACTGTGAACAATCGAAAGTACGATTTGTTTTGTATGACTGCGTGGTATATGAATATATCTCAATAAAATGAAGATTAAAAAAAAAAATGGAATCATACAGTATATTTTATGTCTGGGTTTTTTTGCTCCCCATTATGTATTTGAGATTTTTGAGTGTCCTTGTGTATAGCTGTAGTTCCCTTGTTTATCATTGCTGCATAATGCTCCATTGTTTAACTGGGCTACAATATATACATCCATTCTACTCTGGATGATCATTTTGGTTGTGTACAGCTTCGTGCTTTATAAACAAAGATGCTAAGAATATTCTTGTATAAGTCTTTTGGCACACATTTCAGCATGTTTTAGTTGTGGATTTTCCTAGAAGTAGAAGTGCTGTGTCATGGGAAATACTTATCTTTACCCTTGATAGATATTAGTAATCTGTTTTCCAAACACTGCACCAATGAACACTCCCACCTTATGGAGTTTCTGATGCCCCATGAATTCTTCACTAAGTCCAAACAGAAATAAAATCAAATAACTGTTAAAAAAAAAAGGACAAGGGTGATCTAAATGATGCTAAAAACATTTCATACTGAAGCAAAGAGGAAAACTAATTCCTAATAAGGGGGAACATTTTAGTACATCCCATTTTGTCTAATCACATATTTTACTCTATTCCTTTGATTTAGAAACCTACCTTGTATCTGATGAATACAAGATATATTTACATAAAATATAATTAAACTTTGCCTTCAATATCACCAACTCTAGTCAAACCAAGCTCGTATTTCTTTCACAATTTTATTTGTCTTATTTGGAACTCTCTCCCAGCATCTCCCTAAAACCTTTTTTATTTTTACCTTATGTATGACATGGGAATACCAAGACAGAAGTCAACTTTAGATAGGACAAGTAAAAATCACAGATGATGTAAGACCTGAAAGAGTGTGGCTAAACTGATAAAGAATATGAGCACAGGCTGAGGAGAAGAATGATCAAGCAAAAATAATTAACAAAACTAAGAAAAATGAGGGAAAACAAAAGAACAACTGTAGCAGAGACTGCTGGTTGTCTACTACAATATCCATTCTTCTCCTTCCCCTTAGAAAGATATTTTTGTATTATTATTTTTAGTGGACACATTGCACCCTGGAATAAAATACTACATGTCTCAGACTCCTGTGTAGTTTGGAGTGCTCAAATCCTTGTCTATTCTAGACAAGGAGATATAAAGAAAAATGTCACTGTAAAGAATTTGATTTAGGGAAACAGCTACTTTTTTTGCTTTTCTGACTTCCCTTCTGCTTCTAGCTTCCAATACAGACATGATAGCATCCTATACTATGAACTGGCCATGAAAACTTCAGGAAACCATGTGCTACCGTAAGTGGAGAAGACAGAAGCCACACAACCTTTTCACACCATGGAGCGGCCATATCACCCTGGACCACTTCCTCTTTTTTTTTACATCAGAGAAAAATTAGTTCCCTTGTATATACACCCTTGTTTTATGCAACCAAACTAACTGTAATTAATACATAAACAAAATGATATCCAACAAGATACTGTTTGCCATTTTTTCCCTCTGATCTCCCCACGGATCAACCAATTTCTCATGAGCTTCCCCCAAACTCCTTTTGCTGCCTTGCATCCCGACTCTCTTTTCTGATTCTTCTTTTCTCTAATTAACCTGAGATTGACTAAATCATACCTCACTGAAATCCAGTTATTTCTAAAAGGAAATAGTGTTATAAAATCGTGACACTTTTTCAAAATGTGCTTTTTAAAAAAAAAAAGGCAAATTACAAATATAATCCTGAACCAATGCAACTCAACAAACATTTATTACATGACTTCTATGTGCTAGGCACTGTAGATAATACAGCCCATGACCTTGACAATGTCACAGTTTAGTGCAGACATGGAATGATTAATCACGACAGGAATACAAGGGTAGGCTTTCCAGAGAATAAAAGACAAAGAGGTGAAGGTTTTCACAGGGGGTTGGGGTAGAGGTGGAGGTAAAGGTGGCAACAAGGAGGAGGATATCCCAGGCCTGGGCAAAAGTATGCTCAAATCACAGTGATCAGCTTCATCTTACTGAGGAGAATGCAAGAGTAATGCAGTATGCAGACATGCTGCCATGTTCACCTCACTAGGAGTCTGAATTTCATCTTTTTGATACTTGGAACTCATGGAAATTCATAACGCAAGGGATCAAAATGAAAAGTTCTACACACACACAATGATTATGGTGCCATGATGGAATAAGACGAAAGGCATTTGGGGAGTTATTTTCATAGAATAGGTGACATCTGAATGAAGGCAGTGTTGCTGGTGACAGAGGCAGCTTATTTGATAGATTCTGTCATTTCTAACTCTGAAGTGTCATTTGTTGAATAATCAGTTGTCAGGGGAGAAAAATGAGATCAGAACTGGGGCTCACAGAAGTTCCTAGAGTAGGTGACAAGCAGTTTATTACAGTCATTAGCGAAAGGAAAAACAAGACGTCAAGCTGACTTATAGGTTTGGGTCACATTCCAGATGTGGTACCAACAGTTTGAGGAACCTGGAGAAAATCCACGCAAAGATACGGGTGCTCCAGGTACACCCTTAACTCCTCACCCTCTCTCCTTAGCTGTATGCACTGGCAAAGCACAAAGCCCAACAAAACAAAACCACTAACCTCTCCATGCTGCAGAGCCAACAGATGCTAGGGAAAAAAAAAACATAAATCCATGACTACAAATATCAAATAGGGGACTGTGGAAAGATGGCAGAGTAGGGAGCTCCAGGACTCAGTCCTTCCACCCGAACAACTATTAAACAGGCAGGAAGTGTCTGAAACAACCATTTTGAAACTGCGGAGGCCAGAAGAACACTAAGCAGTATCAAGGGAAGAGTGAGAGGAAGAGGCTAATACATTATGGTAAAGAACAGTAAATTGCTCTGTCCACACAGAGGCTACTGTCACACATCCCCTGCCCTGGCAGGCCTCCATGGGTTCCTGTCTCTGGCTAGCTCACTGATGACAGAAAGGGACTTAAAAACCCTCTTCCCCAAGACCAGGGATGAGCATGGCCAATCACTAATAACAACTTTTGGTTAGAGACTTCAGATCACTGGGGGTTCGGCTCTGAGAGTGGCCACTGCTTTAATCCAATGCACAAAAGCCCCAATGGAGGAGAGTCAAAGATACTATTCTTCCTCAAGTTGCAGGGGACAGTTGGTTGAAGGGCTGTATTTGCTTTTGGCGCCCTTCCTGAGCACTCTGAAGCTGGTCTGTGCCCCCTTTATGGATCCCTGTTCCGTTTTGGCTGGGAAAGACTAATTGGGGAAAGTCTTATGGGGCACACCCCTCCTTCCAGAATTCGCCCTCCAGGCAAAAGCAGCTTGAAACAATGAAAGTCTAAGTGTAAGGAGCTATAGAGGCAGACAATCTGGGGTAAAGGATTGTCAGCTACTAACACCCAGAAGGAGTTCTGTCTCCTGGGAACAGAGGGTACAGTCAAACCCCTGTAGACAGGGGAACTCCAAAACAACTAACAAGCAAAGGCCCATGAAAAGACACAGGGTGAGAAAGACAGGTAAAATCCCACACATTGCATTCACCTTGGACAGACCTTCCTGATAGGAGGGCTGGGCTCAAGAAAATTTCTGTCTTAATCACCAGCTACTTACAAAATTCAGAAAATACATTTCAAAGAATAAAACCTGGGGTTAACATTTTAAAATATTAAAACATAAGTGTACAACAACAGACTTCAAGACAGAGAAGCAGGAAATAGTAGCCCATCCAAAGAGGATAAAATTCAGAAAACACCAATGAGATGATGAGAAAATGGATATACCAAACAAAGCCTTTAAAAAATGATCTTTATCACACTCCCCTTTGTCTAGTTTGTGGATGGATGAGTGGAAAGGTGGGGGAAGGAAACAAACAAACAAACAGACAAGGGTGCCCAGTGTTCTTTTTTACTTTAGTTGCTCTTTTTCACTTTAATTATTATTCTGGTTATTTTTGTGTGTGTGGTAATGAGGGTGTTGGGGATTGATCTTGGTGATCAATGTACAACTATGTAATGGTACTGTGAACAATCGAATGTACGATTTGTTTTGTATGACTGCGTGATATGTGAATATATGTCAATAAAATGAATATTAAAAAAAAATGATCTTTAAAAATGCCCAAGGAGATGAAGGAAACTACAGAAAATGAACTAAAGGATATGTGGGAAACAATAAATGAACAATGTGAGAGTCTAAGTAAAAAGAGAGAAATCTTAAAAAGGAACCAAACAGAACTACTGGAGTTGAAGACCACAATAACTGAAATGAAAAATTCCAAGGAAGCAGAATGGAGGTGGCAGAAGGAAGAGCCAGTGAACTTGAAGACAAGACACTTGAAATGAGTCAGGCTAAGAGGTAAAAAGAAAAAAGAAAATATTAAAAATGAAAATAGCCTAAGAGAGGTTTCAAGTGCACCAATACACGCATTATCAGAGTCCCAGAAAGAGAAGAGAGAAAGGGGCAGAAGGAATAATCAAAGAAATGACAGAGAACTTCCCAAACTTAACAAAAGATATGAATATGCACACCCAAGCTAAGAGAACACCAAACAGGATAAATATGAAGAAAAACACCCTGTCATATATCAATCATACTATCAAAATCAAAGGACAAGGAGAACATTCTGAAAGTTGCAAGCAGAAAGCAACATGTTACATACAAGGGAGTCCCAATTAATGAGTGGCAATCTCCCATCAGAAATCATGCAGACAAGAAAGCAGGGGGTTGAAATACTTAACGTGCTGAAAGAAAGCAATGGCCAACCAAGAATGTTGTATCTAGTGAGACTTTATTTCAAAAATGAGGGAGACCTTATGTGGGACCTGACTCCCAGGGGTGTAAATCTCCCTGGCAACGCAGGATATGACTCCCGAGGATGAATCTGGACCCAGCATTGTGGAATAGAGAACATCTTCTTGACCAAAAGGGGGATGCAAAATGAAACAAAATAAAGTTTCACCGGCTGAGAGATTTCAAAGGGAGTCGAGAGGTCACTCTGGTGGGCATTCTTACACACTATATAGATAACACTTTTTAGGTTTTAATGTATTGGAATAGCTAGAAGTAAATACCTGAAACTACCAAACTCCAACCCAGTAGCCTTGAGTCTTGAAGACGACTGTATAACAATGTAGATTACAAGGGGTGACAGTGTGATTGTGAAAACCTTGTGGATACTATTCCATTTATCCAGTGTATGGATGGATGAGTAGAAAAATGGGGACAAAAACAAAATGAAAAATAGGGTGGGATGAGAGGGATGATTTGGGTATTCTTTTTTATTTTTATTTTTTATTCTGATTCTTTCTGGTATAAGGAAAATGTTCAAAAATAGATTGGGGTGATGAATGCATAACTATATGATGGTACTGGGAACAGTTGATTGTACACCATAGATGACTGTATGGTATGTGACTATATCCCAATAAAACTGAATTTAAAAAAAATACATTAAAAAAAAATGAGGGAGAGATTAAGACATTCCCAGATAAACAAAAGCTGAGGGAGTTCATCACCATTTGACCAACCCTACAAGCAACGCTAAAGGGAGTTCTTCAAACTGAAAGGAAGGGACAATATACAGTAGTTCAAAGCAGCACTAAGAAATGAACACTTGCAATAAAGGTAATCAATTGGGTAATTATAAATGGCAGTATAACTGTAGCGTATTGCCTGCTATGTAACTCCACTTCCTACTTCCTACAGGTGCTAAAATGCAAATGCATAAAAAGTAATAATAAAATCTATGGTTTTGAACATACAAGGTACAAAGATATAAGTGATAAAAAGTACAGAAAGTTTGGGGACAGAAGGGCTTAGGAAAATTATATGTGCATGATGCTGAAGTTAAGTTGGTATCAAATCATATATAATTGTTAATTATTTAGGATGTTAAATTTTAACCCCATGGTAACCACAAGGAAAATAGATGAAAAATATTTTCAGCTAGAAATGAGAAGGCACTCAATATGTACAACACAAAAAAGCAAAAAAAAAAAAAAAAAAAAAAAAAAAACATAAAAGTAGGCATTAACAGAACTGAGGGACAAAAAAGGCACAAGGCTTACAAAGGCTAAATAACAAAATGGCAGAAGAAAGTCCTGTAGTATGAGTAGTGACTTTAAATGTAAATGGATTAAACTTCTCAGTCAAAAAAGCAGAGATTGGCAAATGGATTTTAAAAGGCAAGACCCAAATATATGCTGTCTGCAAGACACTTAACTTAAATTCAAAGATATAAGCAGGTTGAAAGTGAAAGGATGGGAAAAACAAACAAAAAAACACCCTGCAAGTAGTAACCAAGAAAGAGCTGGAGGAGCTATACTGATGTTAGATTAAAAAGACTTTAAGTCAAAAACAACTACAAGGGAAAATATATGGTCATTGTATATGATAAAGAGGACAATTCAACAAGATGATGTAACAATTTAATTATATACACCTCTAACAGCAGAACCCCAAAATACATGAAGCAAATACTGATAGATTTGAAGGAAGAAATTGACAGTTCTATATAAATAGTAGGAGTCTTCAGTATACCACTTCTATTAATGGATAGAACATCCAGACAGAAGAGCAATATGGAAACAGAAGACTTGAATGATACTGTAAAGCAACTAGACCTAATAGACATATATAGAAAACTTCACCCAATAACAGCAAAATACACCTTCTCAAGTGCAAATGGATCATTCTCCAGGGTGGACCAAATGTTAGATCACAAAAGAAGCCTCAATAAATTTAAAAATATTGAAATCATACTATGTATATTCTCCAACCACAACATAATGAAGCTAGACATCAATAACAGAGGGAGAAATGGAAAATTCACAAATGTATGGAAATTAAACAACCAAAGGGTCAAAGAAGAAATCACAAGGAAATTTAGGAAATATTTTGAGGCAAATAAAAATAAAACAAAACATACCAAAATTTATGGGATGCAGCATAGGCAGTGATGAGAGGGAAATTTATAACTCTAAATGCTCACATTAAAAAAGAAGAAATGATAGTACTGTGAACAATGGACTATACATTTTGGATGATCATATGGTATATATCTCAATAAAATTGAATTAAAAAAAAAAGACCTCACATAAGGGACCTAATATCACAACTAGAGGATCTGGAAAAAGGAAAGTAAACTAAAACCAAGAGAGGAGAAGTAAGGAAACAACAAAGATTAGAGCCGAGATAAATGACATAGAAAATAAACAAACAACAAAAAAAAACAACAGAGAGAACAGACAAAACCAAAAGTTGGTACTTTGAAAAGATCTATAAAATTGACAAGCCTCTAGGCCACAATGACAAAGAAAAAAAGAGAGAGGACAAAAAAACAAACAAACAAAAAAACACCCTAATATCAGAAATGAAAGAAGGGACATTACTACCAACCCCACAGAAATACTGAGCCAGAGGGCTTAAATAGTTGAAGTTATTTTACATTTATAATACTATATTGTGATAACTGATACTCACAATATTTCTGCGGGACTGAGATTCTAAAGTAGTTTCAGAACTAAAAGAGTTTGAATTAATTTTAGTATGATTTTAGTATTGTATGTATTTTATATACTATTATGTATGCTATATTAATACTGAATTGTAACCACACATTATTAAATGCAGTTATCCTAATTTATTTAAAATACTGTGCAGTTCTCAAATTACTAGTACATTTGACCATAAAATGTCATTAGCCAATTTTTCTGGATTTTTGGGGCCACATTTTACTTATAAGAATAAAATATATGACATCTTTAAACAGCAAAAAATAAAAAATAAAAAAGGCTATAAGAAGATACTATGAACAACCATATGCCAACAAATTAGATAACCTAGATGAAATGCACAAATTCCTAGAAACATACAAAAAGAAACAGAAGATCTCAAAAGACCAATAACCAGTAGAGAGATTTAATTAGTAACCAAAAAACCTCTCAGCAAAGAAATGCCCAGGACTAGACGGTTTCACAGGTGAATTTTACCAAACATTCCAAGAAAAATTAACCAACAATCCTGCTTAAGCTCTTCCAAAAAACTGAAGGGAACACTTCCTACTATTCAATGAGGCCAACATCACCCTCATACCAAAGCCAGATGAAGATATCACAAGAAAAGAAAATTATAGACCAACAACTCTTATGAACATAGATGCAAAAATCCTCAAAAAAATACTAGCAAACTAACTCCAACAGTACATTTAAAGAATCATACACCATGATCAAGCAGTATTTATCCCAAGTCAGTAAGGTAATTCAATATAAGAAAATCAATTAATGTAATGCATTGCATTAACAGAACAAAGGGAAAAAAACTACATGATCACGTCACCTGAAGCAGAAACAACACTTGACAAAATTCAACACCCCTTCTTAGTAAAAACACTTAAAAGAGTACTAGGAATAAGAGAAAACTTCCTCAACATGATAAAGGACATACATGAAAAACCCACTGCCAACATCATACTCAATGATGAAATACTAAAAGCTTTAAGATCAGAAACAAAAAAAAGATGCCCATTGTCAGACTGATATTCAACATTGTACTGAAAGTTATATCCAGAGTAGTTAGGCAAGGAAAAACAAATAAATTAAGGCATCCAAATTGGGAAGGAAGAAGTGAAACTTTCCCTATTTGCAGATGATGAGATCCTTTATACATCAAAGGACTTCATTATGAAAGTAAAAAGGCAATCTACAGGATGGGAGAAAATTTTCAGAAACTACATGTGGTATAAGGGTTTAACATCCAGAGTACATAAAGAAACCCTACAACTCAACAACAAAACAAAAACAACCCAATTCAAAAATGGGCAAAAGACTTGAATAAACTCTCTTCAAAGAGGATAAAGACATACAAATGGCCAAAAGGCACATGAAAAGATGCTCAACATCATTAACCACTAGCATAATGCAAATCAAACCCATAATAAGATGCCATTTCATACCCATTAGAATGAGTACTCTTTAAAAAAAGAAAATTACAAGTGTTGGAGAAGAGGTAGAGAAATAGGAACACTCATTCATTGTTTGTAGGAATTTAATATGCTGCAGTCGCCATGAAAGAGAGCTTTTCAATTCTTCAGAGTTAAGTATAGATAACCGGCAATCCCAATTCTAGTTATATACTCAAAAGAATTGAAAGCAGGACTCAAATAATTGCCAAAAGAAGCAACCCAAGTGTTCATTAATCAATGACTAGATAAAGAAAATGTGGTACATACATACAGTAGAATACTATTCAGCCATAAAAAAGAATGAAGTTCTGATACATGTGACCACCTGTATCAACCTTGAATATCATGATAAGTCAAATAAACCAGACAAAAAAGGACAAATATTTTATATCTCATTGATAAGAGGTAATTAGAATAGGCAAATTTTTAATGCTTAAATTGTATAGAGTTTCTATTTGGAGTGATGGAAAAGTTCAGCTAATGGATGGTGGTGATGGGAGCACAACATTGTGAATGAAATTAACAGCAATGAATTATGTATTTGAATGTTGTTATAAGTGGAAAATTTAGGTTGTTTAGATGTTACTAGAATAAAAATTTTAAAAAATATAAAACCATAGGACTGTAAAACACAAACAGCGAACCCTAATATAAACCATGGACTACACAGTTAATAGTACAACTATAATAATATTCTTCCATCAATTGTAACAAATGTACCACACACTACTGCAAGGCATTAATAATATGGAGTGTCCAAGTGTATGGGTATTCTGTATCTTCAGCATGGTCTTTCTGTAAACCTACCAATTCTCTAAAAATATATTTAGAGATATATATATTTACTATTCACTCTTGATTACTATATATTTAACTTAACTATTTCATGTATGAAGAGAAATGCTTTGGAAAACTCAAAAAAAAAGTTTATCAGTTTTTAAAAGCTGTTGTTACATGAAAAAATGTTCATCTTCACTAGCTATTAGGGAAATGCAAATTAAGACCACAATGAGAAATCATCTCACACAATTAGATTGGCTGCCATTAAACAAACAGGAAACTACAAATGCTGGAGAGGATGTGGAGAAGTTGGAACTCTTAGTCATTGTTGGTGGGACTGTATAATGGTACAGCCACTCTGGAAGACAATCTGGTTGTTCCTTAGAAAACTAGATAAAGAATTACCCTTCAATCCAGCAATTTCACTTCTAGGCATACATCCGGAAGATCTGAAAGCAGTGATGCGAACAGATATCTGCACACCAATGTTCATAGCAGCATTATTCACAATTATCAAGAGGTGGAAACAATCCAAATGTCCTTCAACAGATAACTGGATAAACAAAACGTGGTATATACACACAATGGAATATTATGCAGCAGTAAGAAGAAACGAGATCGTGAAACATATGACGACACGGATGAACCTTGAAGACATAGTGCTGAGTGAAATAAGTCAGGCACAAAAAGAGAGATATTGTATGTTAGCACTAATGTGGACTCTATGAAAAATGTAAAATAAATGGTTTACATTGTAGAATATAGAGGAACTACTGATAGCAAATAGTGAAGGGGGAACAACAATCTAATAAGAACAGGTAAGCTATGGAGGGTAAACTTAATGTTAAGGGAGTGCTCAGGAACTACGATGGTTTGTCAATTTTTGGGGGGTATGGTAGGAACAAGTTGGCAGCAATATAGTTATTTTAGGTTAATTGTTTTTCTTATTCCTTTGTTTGGTTATAGTTTGTTTATTTTCTTGGGGTAGGGCAGGAACATGTTAGACACAATACAGTTATTTTAGGTTATTTGTTTTTCTTATTCCTTTGTTCGATTATGGGCTGTTAATTTTCTTGGGGTACGGTAGGAACATGTTGGAAGCAATGTAGCTATTTTAGGTTGCTTTTTCTTATTCCTTTGTTTTGGTTTTGTTTGAAATGTTTTTTTAAATTGTTTTTTAATTTTTTGATAAAGTTAATAAACAATGAATGTTAAAAAAACTAAGTAAATGAACAATGGGGGGAAGAGAGGAATGGAATGTTTTGGGTGTTCTTTTTTATTTTAATTTTTATTTTATTTTTTGGAGTAATGAAAATGTTCAAAGATTGATTGTGGTGATGAATGCACAATTAAATGATAAGTGGAGTTTTTGTTTTGTTTTGTTTTTTAATTTTCCCATTCCTTCTTCAATAACCACTCTTACTCTTCCATGCTTAATCTGTGCTCTGATTACTATGATTTTACCAGTATCTGAAGGTAACTCTATAATGTACAACTTTCAGAACTCCACTCCTAATTCCTTCTCACACTTTTGGATACATTTAAGGTCCAAAAATATTACTCCTGCCATAACACAATTCACCAGTGAGTTATGTTTAAAAATTCCATACTCCATCTCCAATAAAGCATCACATGATCTTTGGCAAATTCTACTCTTTCAATGTTATTTCTTAATACTGTACAGCTCTCTACATGGAAATATGGAACATTTAACCAGGGTTTCAGTTCCTACCACATAAATACAGAATCACTCTTCCATTGTTTCACCTTCTTTCATCACTAAAAAGCTAGCAAGCTCTCAGAGCAACCAATTAACTTATCATGCAGCATTGGCAAGCAGAAAGTAGGACTGTGGTTTTCAAAATCAAGTAGTTCATTGTTTGTCATGAGAATCCTAATCAGAATAGTATTTCAGTCTCTCAGAACTGATTAGTTAAATGTCTTGTTTCCCCACTTACCCTCATTATAGCTGCCAGCTCTAATTTAAAACATGATTATTAAGAATACCATAGCACAATTTTAATTTTAAAATTGTGGATATATTTGGTATCAATGAAGGAGAAGCACTAACTGTAAGTGGACATGGTCAACATGGTGCAAATACATGATGTGCACCATTCTCCCAACCTCCTGCCAATGTTACTTGAGACTTAATTTATCAATAGCCCTGGCCTTTCCAACCAAGTTATGCCACTATAGAAACTAAACCTCTCATTAATGTCACCATCAGCAGTGCTTCTGCAACTATTTCATGCCCCAAACTGCATTCTATTTTAGCTAAACATCCCATTTCTATGTGTTCGCTAAAGTTACTAGTTATGTTTGGACTGTCCTCCCTCAATCTCGTCTCTATGCCATTCACTCATGCCTTTAATGTGTCTGCATTTCCTTCCCCAACTCTTTCCAACAATCTAAATCATAAACCCAACTCAAAATTCACCTCCTTTAAGAGCCACCCTTGATTACCTCCCACACACATTAAAATATACCTATCTTTAAAAGGATTTTGCATGTTGTATGTTCTTTGCTATAGCAATTTATATTGTACTACTCGTTTAAAGACACCTAGGCAATTTTTTTTCCTATTTATGTATGACAGCTTCATCTCCCCAACCAAATAATAAGTTACACATTAGCCAGGGAGTAAACTATCTTGATTCCTTTGTATGCTCCACAACTTAACACCAAGACCATAAAGTTGGACTCAACACAAGCTACAGTTGATTTTGAAATAACATGGAAATATGCCTCAAAATTTGAACTCTACCAAACATATTTTAGAATGAGACAGAATAAAACCCATAAATATGGAAAAGGCCAATGTATCGATCATCAATTTTGATGTCGAGCAGTTCCAACTGACAGTGCTTTGTCAGTTACAGACTATGCAGATTTGGATGTATTTTGTCCCCCAAAATGCCATGTTCTTTAATGCAATCTTCTGAGGGCTGACTTATTACTGTTGATTAGGTTGGCATCTTTGGATTAGGCTGTTTCCATGGAGATGTGACCCACCCAATGCTGGGTAACACCTTTGATTAGACTATTTCCATGGATGTGTGGCCCCGCCCATTCAGTGTGGGTCTTTCTTAGTTTACTGGAAGAACTTTTTATAAAAGCTCACAAACAGAAGGACCTCAGGGCAGCTGCAGTCAAGAGAGACATTTTGGAGATGACCATTGAAAGTAGACTATTGCTAGTCCACAGTTCGCCTGGAAGAAACTAAGAGGACACCCCCAGACACCTAGAGAGAAATGTCCTGGGAGAAAGCCATTTTGAAACCAGAACCCCAGAGCAGACACCAGTCATGTGCCTGTGCCTTTCCAGATGACAACGATTTTCCAGATGCCAGTGGCCACCATTCAGTGAAGGTACCTGTGATGGTTAGGTTCATGTGTCAACTTGGCCACATGATGGCATCCAGGTGTCTGGTCAAGCAAGCACTGGCCTAAAAGTTACTGCAAGGACCTTTGTGGCTGGTTAATAGATCAGAAGGCTGGTTTATTAAATCATCAGTCAATTGGCTGCAGCTGTGACTCGTTATATCAACAAAGGGTGTGTCTTCCACAATGAGAGAATTCAATCAGCTGGATTTAGTACAATCATTTGAAGACTCTTAAACCAGACAGACAGAGGACCTTCACTTCTTTGGCTAGCCAGTGAAGCGTTTCCTGAGGAGTTCATTGAACACCATCAGAGTTGCCAGTTCGTTGCGTGAGGAATTCATCAGACATCTTCATTGGAGTTGCCAGTTTGCTGCCTGCTCTATGGAATTTGGACTCATGCATTCCCACAGTTGTGTGAGACACTTTTGTAAATCTTATATTTATAGATATCTCTTGTTGGTTTTTTTTCCCTAGGGAATCCTAACTAATAACCTTGGTACCGCAAGTGGTTCTTGAGAAAGAGAATCTTAAAATGGGATTTTACAATTGGTTTTCTACTCTGATTAGATTCAAAGGCACTAATGACTCCATTTCCAATAATCAAGATGGCACTGACAGCCCATGGCGTGAGGTGGCAGTGGAGATACACAAAATATCACCGTCTGATTCTCCTAATCATACTCTTGTATGAACCAAGGCTCTGGGTGACAGGTGTTTTTGACACCTCAACAGACTCTTGCAGAGTTAAGAGGTATAATGATGTTGGCTGGTTGCTCTTAGATACGTTGGATAAAGTTATAAGAGAAAGGGAGGAGCTAAAGGCTTCAAATTTGAAACTTAAGCGCTGTATGACAGACGTAAAGTTTTCTATGTGTGCCCTGAAAGAAAATCTTATTTCTGAAAACCAAACCCAGAATCTCATTGTACAAGTAGCACACTTACAAAGTAAACTAAAATCTCAACCTCACAGGGTGTCTGCTGTTAAAGTAAAGGCACTGACTGGAAAAGAATGAGATCCTGAAACTTGGGATGGGGACATATGGATTGATAATGATGGCGGTGAGGACAATGGAACCCTGGATTCTGCTGAGTCTTTGTTAGATATACCTGTAGTGGTCTGTCCTGAGGAAACAGCCCACCCACTTATAATCTGCTGTGAGCAGACAGCTACCCAACCTCAAGCCTGCTTTGAGGAAACAGCTTCCTGACCTCCAGTCTGCCCTGAAGAGCCTGCCATCCAACCTCCACCTAAAGAGATTAACCCTTCAGTGGCTGCTAAACTTGTAATCACCGCCCCTGAGGAAGCAGCCCTCACTACTCTGGAGAGATTAATGCTGTTTCACCCAATGAAACTGCAATGGAATGCCCAGAGGTAAATGGCTTGAGGGATATTTCTAATTCTTTTCCTGACCCACTCCCACCACCAGTCCTTGCTTCAAGACCTATAACTAGACTAAAGTCCCAAAAGGCCCCGAAGGGTGAGGTACAAAGTGTGACCCATGAGGAACTATGCTATAATCCAAAGAACTGTATGAGTTTTCCAATTTATACAGACAGAAATCAGGGGAATATGTGTGTGGAAATGGATATTAAGGATGTGGGATAATGGTGGAAGGAATATAAAGTTGGATCAGGCTGAATTTATTAATAAGGGCCTACTAAGTTGAGATTCTGCATTCAGTGTTGTAGCTCGAGGGGTTAGAAAGGGCGTTAACAGTTTGGGTCGTTGGCTAAAGCAGGGATCAAAAGGTGGCTGACATTAACTGAGGTCGAAATGCCATAAGTGCCCTGGTATAATGTAAAGGATGGGATTCAAAGGCTTAGAGAGGTTGGAATGTTAGAGTGGATTTATCATGGAAGACCTGCTCACACACCCCTGGAATGTCCAGAGGACACACCTTTTACCAGGAGTATAAGGAATAAATTTGTGAGACTAGCTCTATCATCCCTGAAGAGCTCTGTAGTCACCCTTCTTTGTAGGTCAGGTATTACTGTAGGAACTGCTGTCACTCAGCTGGAATTCTTAAACACAATGGGGATATTCAGATCCCGAGTCAGCAGAAGCCACGTGGCAGCAGTTAATCGCTAAAGACAAGGTGGGCATCGCTAACATGATGGAAAACAAGCTCAAAGCAGCAGTCAAAATAATCTGCCTCACAGAGACTTATGGCATTGGCTAGGAGATCATGGAGTACCTAGCAGTAAAATAGATGGGCAGTATACTAAATTCTTGTTTGATCTGTGTAAGTAGAAGAATTCTAGGTCAAGTGAACAAAAGTCTGCCTTGAATTACAAAAACAGAGAGTCATGGGCCCTTAATCAATTCCCAGACTTGAGAGTGTTTACAGATCCAGAGCTCCTTGAATGAGGGGAAGGCCAGGTACCCTTGGGGAATGACCCTGTTACACTGACAAAAATTATTACTATGAATCTTCCTCCTAGCCTTCCCCAGGGGGACCTATGGCCTTTCACCAGGGTAACTATGCATTGGGGATAAGGAAATGATCAGATATTTCGGGGATTATTAGACACTGGTTCAGAAGTGACACTGGTTCAGAACAAGGAAAATGTTCAAAAGATAGACTGGGATGATGAATGCACAACTATATGATGGTACTGAGAACAACTGATTGTACACTTTGGATGACTGTATGGTCTGTGAATATATAACAATAAAATAGAATTTTAAAAAATATCCAGCATACTGTTTTTGCAAATAGATATAAAATGACAGATAAATTAGTAGAAATAGTCCTCAACTATGTGAGTTAATGCACAACATAGGTAAAGTAACTCCTTCTCCAACAAATAAACAGCAAGACGCAAGTTTAGAAACACAGTCTGAGCCTATCTTAAATATCTAAATTAGAATTCTCAGCATTTCAAAGACAGTCACCCAAAAATATTAATCTAAGTTATTGTAGTGGCTTTATTATAAAACAGCCTTCAGCATTCATAGAGTAGGGCAATTTTAGAAATGAGAAACTTAAAACCACATAGCAATTTGCTACAGTTCTTTAAATACACTGATTTAGGAAAAGAAACCTCAAATATATTTTCCTGCCCATTATATAGCACAAACCAATGGTACATCTAAGAACAACCATTCTAAGCCTCCAACTTTATAAGATCATATAATTTTCATCTGCTACTTCCCAGCCCCACTGATCTTGCAAATGGTGCCTTTCAGAACAGTAAGGGAAAAAACTCATCCTCAAGACACTTTCCTACCCTCTACCTGTCTACTGTCTTACCATACCAACCTACAATCACCATGGATATAAACAGAACCTCCAAGAGCTGTGCAGCACACAACCCGCACAATTTAGCAGCCACAAAAGCTTTGCTCATAGCTTGGAAAACCACATGCAGTTTACACTGTTTCTATATACATCTGTGGCAATCATTCTCTCTGACCCCATGCACTACATTCCTAAATTACCTTTGCCTCCCCATCCTTTTGATAATATAAAGAAACTGAATCCATTTTAAATAAGACTTAAAGAAAAACACAACTGTAAACTGTGCACTGCTTCAAGAACAACACAAATTGTATTCCAAATAAGAACTTAGCACTATCTTAGGGCAGCATTATATATAATAGCATATGGTACATTAAATGATAGTCATTCATACAAATACCAATGCTTTAAATCTCGATAAATTTCTAACATATTTACAATAAAACTCAAAATTTATATCACTGAAATGGCTTGATGTGGAGAAGAATGGGCAAGTTGTCACAGATAGTCATGTAGGAAATTCACAGGCTTCATAAATTTTATAAACCTTATCAAGGAATGATAGTCATATTTGAACAACCAAAGGAAAAGGCATTGATCAAAAGAACCCTCATCTGCCTAAAAAGAAAAAGAAATAATTTGAAAAGCACGAAACGCTAACCCAAATGTCAACTGAGGAGGTCAATAAAGCTAATAAAATCCTGGAAGCCAAATAACGGATTTTCTATAATGTTTATCACTCTTCTCACCTAATGCAATCAGGTGCCAAAACAACTTTATGAGACTTGGTTAAAAATATTAAAATCTTGTTCAAGATATTTTGATTCAAAGCTAACTGTTCAGGGTAAATTACCTGTCAAAAAGAGTTAGCCCTTCCTCCCCCTCTACGTGGGACCTGACTCCCAGGGGTATAAATCTCCCTGGCAACGCAGGATATGACTCCCGAGGATGAATCTGCACCCAGCATGGTGGGATTGAAAACATCTTCTTGACCAAAAGGGGGATGCAAAATGAAACAAAATAAAGCTTCAGTGACTGAGAGATTTCAAATGGAGTCAAGAGGTCACTCTGGTGGACATTCTTGTGCACTATATAGATAACACTTTTTAGGTTTTAATGTACTGGAATAGCTAGAAGTAAATACCTGAGACTATCAAACTCCAACCCAGTAGCCTTGACTCTTGAAGATGATTGCATAACAATGTAGATTACAAGGGGTGACAGTGTGATTGTGAAAACCCTGTGGATCGCACTCCCTTTATCCAGTGTATGGATGGATGAGTAGATAAATGGGGACAAAAACTAAATGAAAAATAGGAAAGGATGGGGGGATGGTTTGGGTGTTCTTTTTTACTTTTATTTTTTCTTCTTATTCTGATTCTTTCTGGTGTAAGGAAAGTGCTCAAAAATAGATTGGGATGATGAATGCATAACTATATGATGGTACTGTGAACAGTTGATTGTACACCATAGATGATTGTATGGTATGTGAATATATCTCAATAAAACTGAGTTTAATTAAAAAAAAAAAAAATACAGCATTTGTTTGTCCAAAGGAAAAAAAAAGAGTTAACCTTTCAAGAAGTTGCTCAGCTTACTGATAACCAATAGATCAATATATACTAATAACCAATTTCCAAGCTAATACGGTAAAAACATGTTAAGTACAGAGAATCATCTGTGAACTAGTTGTTTCATAAAACTGAACTGTTACTAATACTTAATCCATATTATTCTTTAATTAAACTCAATATTTTCTGGAGAGAGAACTATGTATGAATCACTAATGTCAACCTTTAGCATAGTACTAGCAGGGACCCTTTCTCATGAAAACAATCTCAGTACTATTCCCAAGGCAACATACCCAAAGAAAACAAACAACTTAGAGCAAATGTCACCAGGTGCCACATGAAGAAATAAACTATATATAGAACTAGCCCGTCATTCAGTCTGAAACACCATTCCTTCCCTCATCTCATTAACGTACTGACTTGCAAGCATTTGACTTCCAGCCAAAAAGAAAGAATAACAGGTGTCATCTTTTAAAATAATTAAATGTAGAGTTCAATGAGTTCATGAAATAGGTCTGAACTGCAAGTCCTCTTTCTTGGAGAAGGGCAGTCTTCTGTACATTGAGTCCCTTTCCAAAGTTAGAACAAGCTGTTAATCAACTACTTGCTGATGACTGGTAATCAAGTTAGACCATCACAGCCTCCTGCACTGTTCTAAGACCTCAGCACATAGATTTAGTTTGTACAACAGACCCTGTGCATAGAGATGATGACAAAGTCACTGACAAGAGTTTTCTTTAGGATGTGTGAATTTCAAATCACATTCCCTGTAGCACTGCAGCATTAAAATTTTTCCTTTATGATTATTAACCACGCTGTCGAAAGTTCAAATAACTGAACGTTAAGCAGACATTAAATTTATAAAGAGTGAACCTTTATAAAGAGCTTTTACCATTACAAGGAAATGCATATACACATACTTTATTTGAAATAAGTAAAATACTAAATTGCAAATAAAGTATGACCTTAAGTAGTGGAATACACATACATACAAAGAAGACCAGAAAGAAAAAATACTAAAATATTAAAGAATTCTTTCAAGTAACAGAATTTTATGTGTTTTTCCCTCCTTCTTTGTATTTGAAAATTTATGTAAGTATTACATTTTGCATTCAAATAAAAAAAAATGCCAGTGGTTAAATACTATTTGCTTATATCTTCTTCTAAGTTCAGCAAAACAGACAGAACTTCCCAAAAGGGACCAAATAGTAAGCCCAGTTTGAAAGAGTGGAAGAATATTTCTGTTCAACTCTTGATTCCACTGGGAAAGAGAATTCCTGGAATTATAGGAGCTTGTTGACAGGGTCATCCAGACTTTCTAGGCAAAATTCTAGGAGGTGCAACTACCCACTACTATCCTGCCAGAGTTTTCTCATTCACAAAATGAACATAATAATTGTGTCTACCTCAAAGAATTGTTACGAAATTAAATGATACAATAGACATAAAGCATTTAAAATGGTGCCCGGCAAAATAGAAAGCACTTATAAAAACCATAGGTATCTTACTATTATCATTTTCCTACTACTGCTACTGCTACTGCTACTGCTACTACTACTATCACCACTTCTACTACTTCTACTGCTACTACTACTACCAACAATACTGTTATCATTACTATGACTATTGCTACTAAAAACAATAAACAGGCAAGAGTTTCCCTCCCTCCTGGGGCCATTTTCCAAAGAGAATAATGCCAGCCATCTGATCTCAGAAAAGGAGAAGGCAAAGAGGCATGGGAATTGCACCAGAGATTATTTCTAATTAGATGCAATGTGCCTCTGACATGCTTTTATTACCATTCTGGCAGTCAAAGGCTAATCTCTTTCTCTACAGAGTAAAATTACCTCTCCCTGTCTCACTGACTCTAATTTTTTATAAAAATATGCCCATATCTTTAAAATAGATCCTAAACATGTTCCTGACCGATTCAGAAATCACCTATCAAGAATATATTCAAATATTTTTATGGAAGTGTTAAGATGTAGAAAGAGAGTCAATATACTTTAATAAATTGTTAATGAAAATATTTATTTAGCAAATTAAAATAAAATATTAAGTCAATTAAAATAAAATATTTAGAAAGTTAAAGTATTTAGACAAAAAAATCTATGGTCAAAATTAAAATATTTCATTGTGAAAAGTACACAATTGAGGGTGGGGAATAACTACTGAAACTGTCAGTGGTGGATGTCTTTGGGGAACCTGAACATAACAGATGAGCCCCAGCCCTCTGACCGCAGCTGACTGAAACAGAGGTATACATATATACGTGCCTCAAGCTGCGCCAGTCAGATTACACATCTTGAGGAATCCAAGGAAAAGACACAGACATTATAGCCAAATGATTTAAACATTAGGGACATTAAGATCATCAATCAGCAGCCAGCCACATACAAGTCAAAGTCACAGGGAAAAAGAAATTAAGAGCCTTAGAGACTGGGAAGCCAATCCAGAAAGATGCAAAAAATCAGAGACCATAAGACCTGAGAGGCAGAAAAGTCAACAACAGTTCCTGGCTTTCCATTTCTAGTCCCATGTGGTCTCAATGAACTGTGTTTGCCTCTCCTCAGATGCTTATGAGACTGCTTGTTACATTCTTCAGCTAATCTGCTTTTACGTAAGCCATCTTGAGGCAGATTTATTCCCTATGAACAAATATGCCCTAAATACAGCTGACATGTTCATGTAACAAATGTACATGTCACCACATGTTTTTCCTTCTTGGCACTTTGTTAAAGAGATTGGAAGTCTTTCCAACATAAAACAGTAATTTTTCAAAGAAATTACCCAAAGTACTCCCAAAGTACTGCCTTGCTTTGTGAAATAGGAAAAGAATCATGCAAAATAACTCAATTCTGCAAAAATCTACCAAGTTTCATGGATAATCTATTACAGGATGTACATACGATACCTGCTTCTTGGAAGAAACATGGATTCCTTAATAAACACGGAACCAGAGAGAAGGATATACCAGCAGGTCCCAATATCATCAGGACTGAAAAGAAAAGATAATATAATCAGATGATAATCTATCACAACAAAAAAAATTAAAACATAACATCATAGCACAAAGTGTAGCAAATTACTTTCAGAGTCATGAAGAAAAGTAAAAACTAAAACACCTACATAAAAAATATCATTATTCAACTATTAGAACCATTTAAAAATTATTTTCATCCCACAAATGAACTGAAGACTTTTATTACTACATTAAAATTTTTTAAATGTTCTTTAGACCTATATAGTAACCACCATTCCAGGTTTCATTTTTCAGTTTAATTTTTTGGACAGGAAATACTTTCAATTGCTTCATAAATAAAAGTGTAAAAAAGATGAAACACTGAAAAGCATTCTTCCCAACCTTTTCTCCTGTCTACCAAGTTTCCAGATTTCTCCACCATATTTCTTATGTATCCTTTCAGAATTTCCTTATCCATATACATACCATATACTCTTATTCCCTCTCAGTACCTTTTTTTTTTTTAACAGAAAAGATAGCACACTCTATACATTTTTCTTTCCTTTGCAATAATTCTTAGATATCTCTTCATTAAAAGATAGAGCGCATCCTTGGGCATTTTTACAGCTGCACATCATTCCACTGCATTGTATACATGTGCCATACTTGATAAGCAACCCCCTACTGAAGGTCATTTAAATTGTTTCTAATTGTATGCAATTATTTTTCTTAAAAAAAACCTACAATGAATAATCTAGCACATCCAGACATAACAGGAGGATAAAGTCCCAGTATAACTGCTGGGTCAAAATTACACTGCAATTTTTAACAGATATAATCACGCCAGGAGAGATTAGCACCTACCTGCTTCCTCAAAGCCTCACTAATATAGCTTATTATATATTTATTTAACAAATGTTTAACAATTTTAAGTTGAGGGCTATTCTAAGCACTTAGGATACTTTCAGAGCTTATATTCTGGCAGGGTAATAAAAAACAACAGAAACAACAAGTTGGTAAAGGTCACAGTAGGTCATACAGGGATCAGGGCTACAGTAAAAAAAAAATAGTGCAAGGTAAGGAAAATGGGGGCAGGGGGGTGGTTTACAATATTAATGGGTGGTCAGAAGAAGCCTCACTGAGAAGAGGACATATGAGCAAAGAGATGAAAGAGATGGCCATATGGAACCCTAAGGAATCGGCATTCAAGGCAAAGGAGTGGAAAGAGCAAAGGCCCCAAGGCTGTTTCTGCCTAGCAAGGAGGCCAGCGTGGTTAAAAGAAGTCAGCAGGGGAGCCTGCAACAAGGCTCTGTATCCTTGAGGTTTGTCATCAAATTTTTGGATTTTTGCCAGTCTGCTTGATGAAAGTGATATCTTAGTTTATTTTACTCTTCTCATTTCCTTTTCTTCTTACTGATATAAGAGTATCTTTTCTTATATTCATGAGCCATTTCTACTTCCTTCTCTTGAAATCAGTTCGTAACTTTTCTTTTTTTTTTTTTTTTATCATTTTATTGAGATATATTCACATACCACGCAGTCATACAAAACAAATTGTACTTTCGATTGTTTACAGTACCATTACATAGTTGTACATTCATCACCTAAATCAATCCCTGACACCTTCATTAGCACACACACAAAAATAGCAAGAATAATAATTAGAGTGAAAAAGAGCAATTGAAGTAAAAAAGAACACCGGGTACCTTTGTCTGTTTGTTTGCTTCCCCTACTTTTCTACACATCCATCCATAAACTAGACAAAGTGGAGTTTGGTCCTTATGGCATTCCCAATCCCACTGTCACCCCTCATAAGCTACATTTTTATACAACTGTCTTCGAGATTCATGGGTTCTGGGTTGTAGTTTAATAGTTTCAGGTATCCACCACCAGCTACCCCAATTCTTTAGAACCTAAAAAAGGTTGTCTAAAGTGTGCGTAAGAGTGCCCACCAGAGTGATCTCTCGGCTCGTTTTGGAATCTCTCTGCCACTGAAGCTTATTTCATTTCCTTTCACATCCCCCTTTTGGTCAAGAAGATGTTCTCCATCCCACGATGCCAGGTCTACATTCCTCCCCGGGAGTCATATTCCACGTTGCCAGGGAGATTCACTTCCCTGGGTGTCTGATCCCACGTAGGGGGGAGGGCAGTGATTTCACCTTTCAAGTTGGCTTAGCCAGAGAGAGAGGGCCACATCTGAGCAACAAAGAGGCATACAGGAGGAGACTCTTAGGCACAAATACAGGGAGGCCTAGCCTCTCCTTTGCAGCAACCGTCTTCCCAAGGGTAAAACTTATGGTAGAGGGCTCAACCCATCAAACCACCAGTCCCCTATGTCTGTGGTCATGTTAGCAACCATGAAGGTGGGGTAGGCAAATACCCCTGCATTCTCCACAGGCTCCTCAAAGGGGCACTACATCTTTTTTTTTTTTTTCCTTGTTTGTCTTTTTTCTTTCTTTTTTTTTTTTTTTTTAACTTTCCCTTCTTTTTTAAATCAACTGTATGAAAAAAAAAGTTAAAAAGAAAACAAACATACAATAAAAGAACATTTCAAAGAGACCATAACAAGGGAATAAGAAAAAGACAACTAACCTAAGATAACTGCTTAACTTCCAACATGTTCCTACTTTACCCCAAGAAAGTTACACAATATAGCAACATTTCAGTGAACTTGTTCCTACTACATCCATCAGAAATTAACAGACCATAGTCATTTCTGGGCATCCCCAGAACGTTAAATAGCTTATCTGTTCTTCTTGGATTATTGTTCCCCCTTCCTTAATTGCTCTCTACTGCTAGTTCCCCTACATTCTACATTATAAACCATTTGTTTTACATTTTTCAAAGTTCACATTAGTGGTAGCATATAATATTTCTCTTTTTGTGCCTGGCTTATTTCGCTCAGCATTATGTCTTCAAGGTTCATCCATGTTGTCATATGTTTCACCAGATCGTTCCTTCTTACTGCCGCGTAGTATTCCATCGTGTGTATATACCACATTTTATTTATCCACTCATCTGTTGAAGGACATTTGGGTTGTTTCCATCTCTTGGCAATTGTGAATAATGCTGCTATGAACATTGGCGTGCAGATATCTGTTCGTGTCACTGCTTTCCGATCTTCCGGGTATATACCGAGAAGTGCAATCGCTGGATCGAATGGTAGCTCTATATCTAGTTTTCTAAGGAACTGCCAGACTGACTTCCAGAGTGGATGAACCATTATACAGTCCCACCAACAATGAATAAGAGTTCCAATTTCTCCACATCCCCTCCAGCATTTGTAGTTTCCTGTTTGTTTAATGGCAGCCATTCTAACCGGTGTTAGATGGTATCTCATTGTGGTCTTAATTTGCATCTCTCTAATAGCTACTGAAGCTGAACATTTTTTCATGTGTTTCTTGGCCATTTGTATTTCCTCTTCAGAGAACTGTCTTTTCATATCTTTTGCCCATTTTATAATTGGGCTGTCTGTACTATTGTCATTGAGTTGTAGGATTTCTTTGTATATGCAAGATATCAGTCTTTTGTCAGATACATGGTTTCCAAAAATTTTTTCCCATTGAGTTGGCTGCCTCTTTACCTTTTTGAGAAATTCCTTTGAGGTGCAGAAACTTCTAAGCTTGAGGAGTTCCCATTTATCTATTTTCTCTTTTGTTGCTTGTGCTTTGGGTGTAAAGTCTAGGAAGTGGCCTCCTAATACAAGGTCTTGAAGATGTTTTCCTACATTATCTTCTAGGAGTTTTATGGTACTTTCTTTTATATTGAGATCTTTGGTCCATTTTGAGTTAATTTTTGTGTAGGGGGTGAGGTAGGGGTCCTCTTTCATTCTTTTGGATATGGATATCCAACTCTCCCAGCCCCATTTGTTGAAAAGACCATTATGGCTCAGTTCGGTGACTTTGGGGGCCTTATCAAAGATCAGTCGGCCATAGATCTGAGGGTCTATCTCTGAATTCTCAATTCGATTCCATTGATCTATATGTCTATCTTTGTGCCAGTACCATGCTGTTTTGGCAACTGTGGCTTTATAATAAGCTTCAAAGTCAGGGAGTGTAAGTCCTCCCACTTCGTTTTTCTTTTTTAGAGTGTCTTTAGCAATTCGAGGCATCTTCCCTTTCCAAATAAATTTGATAACTAGCTTTTCCAAGTCTGCAAAGTAGGTTGTTGGAATTTTGATTGGGATTGCATTGAATCTGTAGATGAGTTTGGGTAGAATTGACATCTTAATGACATTTAGCCTTCCTATCCATGAACATGGAATATTTTTCCATCTTTTAAGGTCCCCTTCTATTTCTTTTAGTAGAGTTATGTAGTTTTCTTTGTATAGGTCTTTTACATCTTTGGTTAAGTTTATTCCTAGGTACTTGATTTTTTTAGTTGCTATTGAAAATGGTATCTTTTTCTTGAGTGTCTCTTCAGTTTGTTTATTTCTAGCATATAGAAACATTACTGACTTATGTGCATTAATCTTGTATCCTGCTACTTTGCTAAATTTGTTTATTAGCTCTAGTAGGTGTATCGTCGATTTCTCAGGGTTTTCTAGATATAAGATCATATCATCTGCAAACAATGACAGTTTTACTTCTTCTTTTCCAATTTGGATGCCTTTTATTTCTTTGTCTTGCCGGATTGCCCTGGCTAGCACTTCCAGCACAATGTTGAATAACAGTGGTGACAGCGGGCATCCTTGTCTTGTTCCTGATCTTAGAGGGAAGGCTTTCAGTCTCTCACCATTGAGTACTATGCTGGCTGTGGGTTTTTCATATATGCTCTTTATCATGTTGAGGAAGTTTCCTTCAATTCCTACCTTTTGAAGTGTTTTTATCAAAAAGGGATGTTGGATTTTGTCAAATGCTTTTTCAGGATCTATTGAGATGATCAATTGATTTTTCCCTTTCGAGTTTTTAATGTGTTGTAATACATTGATTGTTTTTCTTATGTTGAACCATCCTTGCATGCCTGGAATGAACCCCACTTGGTCATGGTGTATGATTTTTTTAATGTGTCTTTGGATTCGATTTGCAAGTATTTTGTTGAGGATTTTTGCATCTATATTCATTAGGGAGATTGGCCGGTAGTTTTCCTTTTTTGTAGCATCTTTGCCTGGTTTGGTATTAGATTGATGTTAGCTTCATAAAATGAGTTAGGTAGTGTTCCATTTTTTTCAATGTTTTGAAAGAGTTTGAGTAAGATTGGTGTCAGTTCTTTCTGGAAAGTTTGGTAGAATTCCCCTGTGAAGCCATCTGGCCCTGGGCATTTATTTGTGGGAAGATTTTTGATGACTGATTGGATCTCTTTGCTTGTGATGGGTTGGTTGAGGTCTTCTATTTCTTCTCTGGTCAGTCTAGGTTGTTCATATGTTTCCAGGAAATTGTCCATTTCTTCTACATTATCCAGTTTGTTGCCATACAGTTGTTCATAATATCCTCTTATAATTTTTTTAATTTCTTCAGGATCTGCAGTTATGTCACCTTTTTCATTCATTATTTTGTTTATATGGGTCTTCTCTCTTTTTGATTTTGTCAGTCTAGCTAGGGGCTTGTCAATCTTGTTGATCTTCTCAAAGAACCAACTTTTGGTGATATTTATCCTTTCTATTGTTTTTTTGTTCTCTATGTCATTTATTTCTGCTTTAATCCTTGTTATTTCTTTTCTTGTACTTGGTTTAGGATTGGTTTGCTGTTCATTTTCTAGCTTCTTCAGTTGATCCATTAGTTCTTTGATTTTGGCTCTTTCTTCCTTTTTAATATATGCGTTTAGTGCTATAAATTTCCCCCTTAGCACTGCTTTTGCTGCATCCCATAGGTTTTGGTATGTTGTGTTCTCATTTTCATTCGTCTCTATATATTTAGCAATTTCTCTTGCTATTTCTTCTTTAACCCACTGATTGTTTAGGAGTGTGTTGTTTAACCTCCAGGTATTTGTGAATTTTCTAAGTCTCTGATGGTTATTGACTTCTAATTGTATTCCATTGTGGTCAGAGAATGTGCTTTGAATAATTTCAATTTTTTTAAATTTATTGAGGCTTGTTTTATGTCCCAGCATATGATCTATTCTGGAGAAAGTTCCGTGAGCACTAGAAAAGTATGTGTATCCTGGTGATTTGGGATGTAATGTCCTGTAGATGTCTGTTAAATCTAATTCATTTATCATATTGTTTAGGTTTTCAATTTCCTTATTGGTCTTCTGTCTGGTTGATCTATCTATAGGAGAGAGTGATGTGTTGAAGTCTCCCACAATTATTGTGGAAACATCAATTGCTTCCTTTAGTTTTGCCAATGTTTCTCTCATGTATTTTGTGGCACCTTGATTGGGTGCATAGACATTTACGATTGTTATTTCTTCTTGCTGAATTGCCCCTTTTATTAGTATGTAGTGGCCTTCTTTGTCTCTCAAAACATCCCTGCATTTGAAGTCTATTTTATCTGAGATTAATATTGCTACACCTGCTTTCTTTTGGCTGTAGCTTGCATGAAATATTTTTTTCCATCCTTTCACTTTCAGTTTCTTTGTGTCCCTGTGTCTAAGATGAGTCTCTTGTATGCAACATATTGATGGTTCATTTTTTTTGATCCATTCTGCGAATCTATATCTTTTAATTGGGGAGTTTAATCCATTTACATTCAACGTTAAAACCGTGAAGGCATTTCTTGAATCGGCCATCTTATCATTTGGATTATGTTTGCCATATTTTTCCCTCTCTCTATTAATATCCTTTATTGTACCCATACCGAATCTCTTTAGTACTGAACCTTTCTCCAGGTCTCTCTGTCCTGTCTTTGTTTCTCTGTCTGTAGGGCTCCCTTGAGTATCTCCAGTAGGGCAGGTCTCTTGTTAGCAAATTCTCTCAGCATTTCTTTGTCTGTGAAAAATTTAAGCTCTCCCTCAAATTTGAAGGAGAGCTTTGCTGGATAAAGTATTCTTGGCTGGAAATTCCTCTCACTCAGAATTTTAAATATATCGTGCCACTGCCTTCTTGCCTCCATGGTGGCTGCTGAGTAGTCACTACTTAGTCTTATGCTGTTTCCTTTGTATGTGGTGAATTGCTTTTCTCTTGCTGCTTTCAGAACTTGCTCCTTCTCTTCTATGTTTGACAGTGTGATCAGTATATGTCTCGGAGTGGGTTTTTTTGGATTTATTCTATTTGGAGTTCGCTGAGCATTTATGATTTGTGTATTTATGTTGTTTAGAAGATTTGGGAAGTTTTCCCCAACAATTTCTTTGAATACTCTTCCTAGACCTTTACCCTTTTCTTCCCCTTCTGGGACACCAATGAGTCTTATATTCGGACGTTTCATATTATCTATCATATCCCTGAGGTCCATTTCGAGTTTTTCAATTTTTTTCCCCATTCTTTCTTTTATGCTTTCATTTTCCATTCTGTCATCTTCCAGGTCACTGATTCGTTGTTCAACTTCCTCTAGTCTTGTACTATGAGTGTCCAGAATCTTTTTAATTTGGTCAACAGTTTCTTTAATTTCCATAAGATCATCCATTTTTTTATTTAGTCTTGCAATGTCTTCTTTATGCTCTTCTAGGGTCTTCTTGATTTCCTTCATATCCCGTACTAGGGTCTCATTGTTCATCTTTAGTTCTTTGAGTAGCTGCTCTAGGTGGTGTGTCTCTTCTGGTCTTTTGATTTGGGTGCTTGGGCTTGGGTTATCCATATCGTCTGGTTTTTTCATATGCTTTATAATTTTCTGTTGTTTTTGGCCTCGTGGCATTTGCTGAACTTGATAGGGTTCTTTTAGGGTTTGTAGACCAGTTGAAGTCCTTATCTCTAATTTATCAGATCTACAGCTTCGTGGAGTACACTTTCTCTAACTAACCAGCAGGTGGCGTCCACGAGCCACCTGTTCTCCACAAGCCAGATCTCCCCTGCTTAGCCTTTTTGGTGAGTGGGGGAGTGAGTCTTGTGGGGCCCAATTGGTGTCCCAAGCTTACGTGTGTAGTTGGTGTTGCCTGCCCTGTATGTGGGGCGTGTTTCTGGGCAGTCGGGGAGGGGGGGTGGCCCTGACAATCAAATCTCCCTGATGATCCTAGAGTTTTAAAGCTGCTGCAATAGTCTAATCCTTCAGTTCAGTCCTGCCACAGTTTGTCTCTGCCACTGACCCACAAGTCTTTGGTATTGGCGTATGGCTCCTGAGACTTGCAAGTGGGCCCCTCTTCCAGGCTGTGCACCCCGGGTCCTCTGTTGAGGGATGACTGTGCTATGTCACAGGTGAGTGCCGTCCCCCCAGGGCAGTTCTGGGCTGCTGGGCTGTGTTGGGAGGCTCCCAGTCTGCTCAAATGATGGCTGAATGGGGCTCTGTTAATTCACACTGCTCCCCCTTCCCAGCTCTGGGACATTCAGCTGAGGTTGCAGGGAAGGCTAATGTCCACGCCCAGTTTTGTGGTGTGTGCCTGTTATTTGAAGCACTTCCGTCACACTGGGTTGTCTGGGGCAGCTCTGGGCTATGGGGCTGGCGATGGGCAGGAGTGTTTCCTGTCCACCAGGATGGTGGCTGTGAGCGGACACCCCCCTTTTCTTGGGAAGTTGTGTTGTTTAGTGAATTTTCTCAGCCACTGGAATATTGCCTTTTGTCTCAGAGCTCTCTTAGTTCTGCTCTTGACTTGACGTGCCCAAATTTCAATTCTTTGAAGCTTTCTGTATTGAGCTTCTTAGAGTAATTGTTTTAGAATAAGCAAAAAGGATTTAAAAAAAAAAAAAAAAACAAAAAACGGCCCTCCTCAGAGATCTAATGGGTTATTGAAATGCTAATAGACAAAGCAACCAGGGCCATTAAGGAAAGGTGCACAGGGCAGAGAGATCAGCTTTGCTTCGGGATTTGCATATGCGCCTCAAGGCCTGATCTCCGCCCTTCCCCTTTCTGTGTTCACCAGAACTCCAAAAATCCTCTGCTTTTATTTTGGAGTTTTTCGTGTTGTTTTTTTTCTATGTCTGTCTCCTCTCTGCTGGGCTGGCTGCTCTCAGAGTCTCTGGTGTCTGGTCTCAGTCTATCTATGGTTGGAGTTTGAATCAGTAGAATGAGTTTCCGATAAGAGCAGCCACTGCAATTCTCCCTTCTCCTTCCCGGAGCTGACAGCCCCTCCTCCCCCGGGACTGAGCCTGGCAGGGAGGGGCGCGGGTCCCCTGGCCGCAAAAACTTACAGATTTCGCTGATCTCAGCAGTTCCATGTTTTCATGAGTGTTGTATGAAGTATGCCCAAAGACAGATTGCTCTGTGGTGTCCAGTCCACGCAGTTCCTGGCTTTTTACCTACTTTCCTGGAGGAGTAACTAAAACATACAGCTCACCAGTCTGCCATCTTGCCCCGCCCTCCCAGTTCGTAACTTTTCATCCCATTTTCTATTACATTGTGAGGCTTTTTCTATCTAGTAGAGCATTATAAAAAAAGGGAACTGAGTTTTTTGAAGACATAAACTGCGAATCTCTCTCTTCCCAATTTGTCTTTTGACTTTGTTTATTGTGCTTGTTTATTTATAAAATAAATTTATTTTATTTCAAACTGTTAAGTTTATCAAATTTATAAGTCAGAATACATGCTTCGCTACTATTAAAACAAAACAAAAGAAAAGCTAAAATAGCAATGGCTTAAACAAGGAGAAAGTTCATTTTTCTCCCACAAACACAAAAGTTTGTGCACTAGTAGTTCAATGCTGATTATGATTGCTCCCTGATATTTGAAACCCAGGCCATTCTATTTTGTGGCTCAGCCACACTCAACCCATGGCTTCCATCTCATATGCTAAGGTTACAGCTTCAAACCTCACCACCACATCCATATTCTAGCCAATGGCAGAGGTGAAGGGAAGCAGACAGCACATGACACCAAGTCAAACGGGTGGTCGTATGGCACCATCTAATTGCAAGGAGTCCTCAGCAATCTCTACCAAGTCATGTTTTTGTAAATCAACTCATTCCAAAAGTTTTTTAATGACACTAAATTCTATTAACAATTCTGAATAATTATTTAACAACATCAATCACTACCACCTAATCGTTTTCATTGGGCTATCTGCTTCCAAAGTGATCCATTCTTAACCAATTTCATGACCACATAATACCCAATAGCAACACTTCAAGAAAACAAAGGAAAAACATTGTCAAATGGAGTTTAGTTAAAACTAAGAACGATAAAAATAAAACGACTCCTTATATGAAAATGCAAGGTACATCAAAAATTAATTTATACCCTTATCTACCCTTTAACTAGCTTTTGTAGCCAACAATAATAAATTACTAGTTTGGGGAAAAAATTCACTTGTCCTTCTTAACATAAGGTGACAGTGTCACTATTAAATTTTGATTTATGTCAAGAAAAATGGCATGTTCTGTCAAGTTCAAGACTAGTTTTAAAAATTCAAGTAACAAGTGATAAAATATTGAAATAAACATGAAAAATTGAATTATTTTGTAAACTTTTAACATCTGCTATTATAATATTCCCTTATCACCAAAAGGTTGATCAAGGGAAATGAAATGGAAAAACAGGAAATTAGGGTAGACTACCACTTATTAACTGTGTTGACCTGGGCAAGTTACTTTAGCTACTGCAAAGATTAAGTGAACAATACTCATTAAATGCAAATAATAATTATTCCATGACAATAACTTTTACCATATTAAATAGCACAATGAATGTCAACATTGGCCTAGATTAACTGTGAGATGGAGAATATAAGAAACAGAGACAGACTTTTCAGTTACTCTGTATCTGTCAATTCTGAAGGCAAAATTAATATAGACATAATAAGCCAAAGGTTTGTAGACTCAGCTTTCCTGGCACTGATCATAAAACATGCAGGAAGTGATCTACAACCTATGCCCATAAAATACTGTAACAGCAAATATTCTGGCACCCTGAATACCCCATTGATTACCCTATAATTAGGGTTAACTCTACATATTGGAAAAGTCATGGGAGGAAGTCAAGATAGGAAGATGGTCCTCTCAATTTCTCACACCTAATACAATCTTGTTTACCTGATAGATAGGCTATTTTCCAATCTGCTGAAAAGAATCCAAAAATTAGCCCACAAAAGTTATATCTGCTTGAATAGACATTTGCAGAGAATAATCATTCAATCAATAAAGATTTGTTGAATTTATTGAGTATTCACTACATGCCAGGCCATATATATTCCTAATTCCCTTATTATTGAGTTATCTTTTTAAAGGATTCAAGTTTTATCAAAGTAAGCCAGTTAGAATTTAGAATAGAAAAACAGTGCTCGCACTTCAAAGATGTTCTGGCAATAGGTGAAAGCTAGAAAAGTCCTCCTTTTTTTCACTCCACCCATTCCCCACAGAATTTATGTTTGGTTTCTGTTCTGAAAACTACTTCTTGAGATGCCACCATAAAATCTGTTTTATTTGGTCTAAAAGTCCAGAAAATCCTTCTTCCTTTATTAGAAAGTACTGTACTAACTGTACAAACTTTTTTTCACTTACATTTATGGCTCAGGTGGGAACTATTTAGAATGGGGTACAATCTGCTCTGCAAACATCCTTTCCCACAGTTCAGCTCTTACCCTAGGGGTTTTACAACATTCTCGTATGTGTAAAGTGATTTTTTAAAAAAGAAAAGTTGAAAAAGAAGTACAAAAATAGTAATTAGTAGTAGCAGCAGTAAATTTTCCTATACTTTAGGGTAGGCAAATAGAATCTGAGATTCCCCTTGCAGACAAACTGTCAATGAAACAGGCTAACAGAAGATTGTTATTATCAATAATAACAACAATAATAAACATCTAGAACTATTATTGAGATTTTATTCTCTCTAGTGTTCTCAAACTTTAATGTGAATCATCTGGAATGCTAATTAAAAATGTATTCCCCAGGCTCTATCCATCTCACTCAATCCCCTAGTTTCTGATCAGTAGGTGGCAGACCCCTCGAAGTGCCTTTGAAATATATATTCCAGATGATTCTTATTCATGGAGCTTGTCAACTCTGAAGAACCCTGAGAAAAGCTGTATGAATATCAAGCCATCAAAGGAAAAACTGGCAGTATAACAGAATTCTATCAATAGCCATGCATTAGTTGCATGTGTTTTATTAACTAACGCTATTTTAATTTTTCTCAAATAATCATTTTATGTTCTAAAATTATAAGCTATTGAGCCTTTACAAGGGATGTAGAAATGGCAACAGCCGAATCTTGGAATAACCGTGACTGACCATTTCCAAACGGTCACCACCAGTAATGGGTTTAAAAAAAAAGGAAAGAAAGAAAAGAAACCACTGCAATCTCTCTGATCTGCCAAAATGAACACTCAGAAAAGACCTGTAAGTTTTGGGTCAAGCTAAGAACTCAAATGGATAATTGGTTTGATTCAGATACATCCTATATCCTGCAATAACTGGCAAAATGAAAGCAACAAAAGCCTCAGTGTAAGACAAAGCACTTAAAGGGTCTGCTCTTGTTTTTCATCAACAGGGAAGAAATGAATAAACCTAAACAAAACAAAACAAACAAAAAAAACACAAACATTCTCAAAATGATCAATTCACCTTCCATTATCATCAGATAGAAGGCTTTGAAATGATAAAAAACATGAAGTCCCTATTGCTGATTATTCCAAGCCTAACCCAGAATGCCAAGTTTACACTTAGAATAATGAGCAGGAGGCAAAATACATAATCTGGTCCCACTTTTCCTACCTAATTGTCTACTACTACTCAACATAAACTCACAGCTCCTAACAGGCCACTTTTCTGTTTGTTCTTTCCTAACTCTACCAACCTGTTTAAGGTGTTTGTCTCTCTTCATCTTCTAAATCACATTCTAACTTTAAAAGAATGGCTCAAACCCTACCTGTTTAATAAAATATTCTCACCTACTGTTTTCCAAATTCAAAATACTTATCCCATCTAAGTTCATTCTGTTTTACATTTTTCTCTGATTACTTCTTATGCCTGAGATATCTAGGCTTCCTCCTTCTACCACACTTAATTTCCCTTTAGGTAGGAACTATATATTTTACCTACCAGAAATGGGGCATGCATTTTAATCACTATTCACTCATGCAAATCAGATCATGAAACACTTCTATTTATAACACATGGGTCCTTAACAGGACAAAGTTCAAACCCCTTGGCACAGCACATGAAGGAAGCAACATGGTGTCAAGAAAAGAGCAAAAGTTTTGGAACATATACTCTTTCATATTAGCGATGTGATCCTGGTGAAGTTAAACTGTCCGAGACTGTTCCTCAACTGTAAAATGAGGATACTGACACCTTTTTCACAAAGTTACCTGATTTAATGAAACAGTAGTAGATATGAAGTAATTTGCACAATAGGTACACAAGAAATACTACTTGTCATCTTGTTTCTTCTCTTACAACTACTTCTGAAGTGCCCAACTACAGCTTTACTTTCTGCTCCTAACTCCAATGTATCCTATGCTACAAACTTCACCCTGTTCAGCCACACTGTACTTCTTCTACCTATGCCTCCGAGCCTTTGAATAAACCTGCTGTTTAAGATTCTAAATACTAGCTTTTATCTGATAAACTTATTACTCATCCTTCAGATTCCAGGTTTACTACCATCTCCTCTGAGAAGTATTTTAGTATCTTCCAAATAAAGTGAGTCACTTTGCACATGCTCACATTAAGCAGGTGCCAGAGTGTTATAAATAATTTATTTTAGAAGTCTTTCCCCATTAGTTTGTACTCTAATTCATCAGTATCCCAAAATATACACTACATAATGCCTGTTGGCACTCAAAGACATTTTTTAAATGAATTGATGAATGAACCATATAAGCTAAGATATGGTATTCAAGCGTCCAGCATTCACAGATGTGAGTTTAAGTTTACCAGTAACTGGAAAAATGAAGCTGGGCTTAAAGAACTTCGTTAGCAATATCCTAGAGATCCACAAGGTGGTGATGTCTCCACATAAAAATGCTGTGTGTGCTGTTCCACATGCCCCCTTTTAAAAAGCAAGAAGCTAATAATGCAAGTGATCAAGATAGTTGACAAGTATATTGAAACAGCTGCTTATACTGAATGAATAATGAAATTAATAAATCAAAAGAAAACTGATTAAATCATCAAAGACAATTATTAGAGGGCAAGAAAGTAACTTCTGAGAAGAGCTACTTTATTTAGCTGTTAATAAAATATGAAAACTTTAGTGGGGGACAGTCAGCCAAAAAGTCCTCTATCACAATCGTGACAAGGGAACTATGAATGAAAAGAAAGAGAAAAAAAAGTGCTGTTACAAAACAGGAATGGAAGTAGATGTCTGTGGGTAAAAGACATTGAGCCTAACATAACATTCAGCTCCAAGCAGGGGCCTCTCCTGCCAACCACAAACATGCACGTGTAAGTCTTTTGGAGAGAGGAACAACAAATAGAAACTGAAAGAATGGTACCCATGCAAAATCCAAGCAGTTTGGATTTAGAAATTAGTGCTCCCCCAAGATGATCCTGACAAAACATGGCATGAAGAGGGCAATGAGACTGCAGGAAGAGATTCCTCCCATTTCAGCAGAGCAAGTTCCGGGAGGGGCTTGTGAGAGAGCAAGCACCCCTATAACATTTTCCGTGGTCAACATTAACAAGTGTGCTAGGGCTCAGAGAAGCAAAAAGATGGCAGTCATGTAGAGAACAAATGGGAGAGCATGAGAATTAGAGAAATGTCCAGAAATAGTTGCAAAGGAGACATTCAGGGAGGAAGTGGTGATACAGCGCTCACAGAGGGGTCAGAGAACCACATTTCAGACACTCCTGAAAGAGAGAGGCTCATTGAACTACCCAGGATGTTCTGCCGTACAGGACTACATTCAAGGAATAAGGGAGACAGGATTCCTATCACTAGGGCTACGCGTCCTATATCTGGGACTATAAAAACAAGGAAGGGAAATAAAACGAAGCCCAATAAAGGTTCCAACAACTAAGTAGAAACCATCAGCAAGGAAAACCAGAGGGCCAGCCATCAGGAACAAAAAATAGAAAAGCCTGTTTCTTTCTGGGTAACAACTGTCTTAGCAACATTATCCTACCAAACTATAAAACCAGAAAACAGGACGCCTTCCTAAGCTTCTCCCTCTCCACGACCTACTGTCACATTCTCTGGGTTCCCCGCCGAAGCCCTCTGCTGAAGTTCAGGGCCTCACTTTCTCTCACCTATACTGTTATTATATTCTTCTAACCAGCCTAGACTTGTACTCTCAGATATATAGTTATCCAAAAACCAAAGTGAAAATGACTTTATTTATTTACAACAAATTATCCTTTCTTAGGAGTCCAGCAGGAAGTCCAAGTCAGTTTTCAAGATGTACTTCAAGAGCCCCTTGGGGCTTCACCCTCCCAGCCCTCTTTCAACCATAATAGCTACTGCTACTGGGCTAAGTAAGATTTCAAAATCTATGAACAAAGTGTTCCATGGCTTTAAAAAAAAATTAAAAATAAAAAGAAAGTTCCAACAATGGCCACCTTCCAATACACAGATGGCTTTTCAAATACACAGTAAATCTTTTTTCTCAAATACACTGTATCACTTCTGTTACTGGATTTATAACAGCTTAATAATTACTTAAATTTTTGCTCTTCTGACAGGGCTCTAGCTATAAACTGAAAGACACAATATGAACTATTTATTTTTCTGTGGCCAATGGTACAAAGTAAGCTCAATAGAAAAATCAGCGCAGCACAGCAGAAAATGACCAGGTCAAGAAAGAATATAAAGTGCATACAAACATTTTTACAAAGGAATGAAGTATATAAAGATATTTTAGAAAGAGCTCTAAGGGCTAAAGGTTTTCATATTTACATTTTAACTTTCAGAACAGCCATACTTTACCAGAAAACAATACACTTCATAATATTTAATTATATTTAAATATATAAAATTCCCACATTCATGAAAACAAACATTTAAAAAGTAGAGGGTAAGTTTTTGTTCTATTTCCTAAAAATTCTCAATTGTAAGCAAATTACTTCACCTTTATAATTTAAAACTTTGAAGGAAAAAAGTACTATTTTAATGCTAAGTTTTTCACAAAATCTTTTCCCATCAATAGCAACTCAATTATAGGGCCTTGGCACCAACAAACAAGATGTTAGCAAATTCAATAAGCTCTCTGAAAACTGATGAGAATATTAAGGACACTCCAACTTGAATTTCGAAAATATGGGAGATATGGTAGAGACTCAATTTTAAAAAAAAAAAAAGTGATATTCACTTAACCAGCAAAATACACAAGATAACTGAAAAACTTGCAAAGCCAGAATTCTACCTTTTCAATAATGCAATGATTCTTAAATTATAGCACTCATTTAAAAAACAAAATGCAGGAGTGATGCACTGGGAGTTATGAAGTTAATCAAAAAACTTTTAAAAATGAAAGGAAAAAATACCAGTAGCAAACTGTATTTTTATTATAATACATCAATCAAAGATTCACCTACACTGAGGGTGGAAGGATATATCCAAGGGTTCAAGGAACAAATTACCAAATTCAAAGCAGGATTCAAATCTGAAAAACCGACTCTTCTGAATGGGTCATGAGATTAACTCAACAAATGTTTATCTTTGCAAGTTATGCACCACGGTTTCATCATTGTCACAATAAACCCGTTCTTCATCTAGAGAAAACTGGAACTCAGAAAAGTTAAAGAGAACATGCATAAGGCCAGAAACAGAGTCTAACTCATAACCAAATCTGCCAAACTCCACTAAAGAAGGCGTCTCTACAGGCAAGCGACTGCAACAACACTGCAAAGCAGTTTACAGCACCACTAACCCTTGATGTGATTTATCAAAAAGCAAATAAATTTAGCCATATTTATCTACTATAAATTACTTTAAACAGCTACATTTAGGAGGAGTTCAGAGGTTTTTATATACTAAGTCTTTTCACAGAAAATTGATACAAAAATTTAACATCTAATGATGTGTAGTCAGCCATTTTATTGGGTAGTTAGGTCATAATGAAGATCTTTATCTGCAGATCTATCAAAGGGGTATCTTACATTGAAATAAAAATTAAATTTAAAAAAAAACAGGATTCACTAAATACAACTTTCTGTGTTAGACACGGCAAATACAAATCTGAAATTTAAGCATAGTCTCTGGTCTTGTGGAGTTGAGAGATTAATTACATTTAAAAATATTTATCTTCCAGTCTAGATTCTCATTTAAAGACTAATAGTAAATAAAACATATCATCACTGTCAAGAAGCCTTAAAGCATGACCATATGTATATAAAGAAATCCTTCCTAAGAATGTATATATGTAGATATGCATGTATGTGTATGTTTATATGCTTCAGTTTTCATATACACTATACTCATGTATGTCATAAGATGCCAGCCTTAGTAGTTGAACATCCTTGTCCTAAAATTCCATGCAAAAACTAATTTTTTAAAGATACAATTTTTTTCAAATACGGAAACCTTAGGTTTCATCATATTCTTTAGGGGTACATACAAGTATTGTAAAAATATGAAAACACATACAGGAAAGATACTTCAAAATAGTAGCTGCATCTTGCTGAGGAAGAAGGGTAAGGAGTTTTGAGGTATTTTGTTTCTTTTTAAAAAAGAGAACTAAAGAAACCTAGGTAGTAGATGAGTGTATTTTGCAATAATTTTAAAAAACAAGACTATAATGTAAAATAAAATAAAAGCTTGGCCACATCAGGAAAGGAAAACATAGTACAATAACTGGATATGGGCCAAAAAAAAGGCAAGATTTTGAAGATGAAGAAACTATGACCCGCTTGTAGTCTATAAGAAAAGGGACAGGGAGAGATTGAAAACGAAGATAACAGGAATGACCAGGATGCCAGGGGATATAAGATCAAGCACAGGTAGAAGAATTTACATTGTACAGGAAAAAGGACATCTCTTCCTCATCTCAAGCAAAGCTTGAAGCAAAGTTGGCTGAAGGAGGTATGGGAGAGCATGAGGAAAGGGCAGTACGTTAGATGCCTTGCAGAGAGAAGTGACAAGCAGGGACAGTGCTGTGATAACAGGAGACCAAGACAACACATGAAAAAAGCAAAGGGCTCAGCTGAGGCTTGAAGTTCTAAATTGTTCATTTACAGATAAATGAAAATGCTATTAAAGTCAACAGATCCCAAAGCAGCTCTTTTATGGGGGGAAAATTTACTCTCTCAGAACATGGAAAGATAACAAAGTGCTATGAAAACTCTTTTGGAAACCCAAGCATCCAGTCAGTTATAAATGTGGAAAATGGGCACTGAGGTGCAGAGTTATTTATATTTATTCTATGGTATATATGTACATGTACATTTAAAAAAAATCTCAATGACTGAATTACTGATCCAAAGGTTTTTAGCACTTTAAACGTAACTATTTATTGAACTGAAATAGTGAAAATGGTTGGCCATTAAAGAAAAACTAAAGCTGTACTGACAGCTTTAAAAATTCAGTTTCTATGTTATACTATGAGAGCGCTCCAGAATCTAAGACTCTTTCCTAAGAACAAATTCCCAATTTGGTGGTATGCTGTAGTTTTAACTATTATTTATCCAGTGCTTTTACATACATGTTTATCTCATTTCTGGTTAAATTCTTCAATAAGGATATACTGAAGTTAAGGTATCTCAGGCTAGGAATTTGTATTATCCACCTAAGTGTTTCCAAGACAACAAAATACCTGACATATGATAGATAATCAATGAATGAAAGGAAGGTAGACATTAAATGACACTACTGTCCATTATGTAAGTTCAATTACTTTTACTTAACTTTCTGGTACAAATACAACTAGATTCTAAATGGGCAATTCTAAATTTTTTAAAATTCAAATTTATCAGAACTAAAATTCTCCCCCCAAACTTAAGTACAATTTAAAAATGGGGTTTTTATCATCTTGTTGGTTTATGTTAAAACTGTAACCCCCAAGGGAGTTAGACATCACTACCATAGTTGCTTCCTAACAAAAGTCTAAAGCATCTAAAAAATTGAGAGATCAAAATTTAAATTATTAAAACAGTGATGATGATGACAATAACAAAGATGTTACTGGCTAACATTTTTGTGCACTTACTAATTTTTGTGCACTTACTAAATACGCACTGCTCTAAGCACTTTGTGCATATTAATGCATTTTATACTCACCTGTAGAGTAAGTACTATTATTATTTCCATTTTATGGATGAGAAAAGTGAAGTACAGAGGTGGATCAAAAGACTATTATATTTACCTGGTGAAATTACTAAAACCATAGACTTAGAAGTTGTCAGTATACAAATATAATAAGGAAAATAACTACTTATCCCTTGGCCATAAAACAAAAGTCTAAAAGTCTTTGATACTGTTACTACATTACGTACTTTCAACTAAGCTCAAGGAAGAACAAGAACAGACAAGTCATTGCTCCATGAGGTAATGACAACAGGTCCAAAAAGAGGGGTGGTGTTATTAGGTTATCACAGATTTACATGCACCACAAATACGAATGGAACTGCGCTTATACAAACTGGTAAGAGGAAAAGTATGTTTGTTCAAGGATCACAGAAGAAAATGCTTCAATTATCCTCTGTTGCAAGACTGGCAGAATATTAAGAATCGGATTAAGTGAATCTGTAATGTGTCATTGTGAGTTTTCAGTGTTACAAAACCATGATCTATTGACTATTCGTGAACTTTTCATTGCTTCCTGACACTGTCACCTAATTCTAACTAGTTAAGTACGACCAACTGCTAGAATCAACTTCCACTACAAAGTCACATGCACTCAGTATAGGACTGTCTAAGACATGGCTTTGCATTATCAGCACAGCTCATATTCATCTTTTAAACTAATTTTTTTTTAAAATATGTTTAAAGACAGTGTAATCCACCTTCCATTTAAATGACTGAACCATAACCCCACATAACAACTGTTAGAGAGGCAAGAGACGGTAGGCATTACTCCAAGTGTATTTCAAATGCCACCATCACCCAGGGGCAGGGAGAGATTGTGTGTTTATCCCAGCATGCACACAAATATTATTGTTTTTCATGGTGCCATGACACAAAGAAGGTTGGAAAGTGCTAGTGACTTGGATAAGAGTTAAGGCTGCGGAATCACAATGCCTGGGTACAAATCCAGGTCCCACTCTGAACAGCAGGACCTTGGGCAAGGTCCTTATCCTGTCACAAAGCCTGCGTTCCTTCACATGCAAAAACTGGGATTATGATAGTATCTACCTCACAAGCCAGCTATGAGGACTAATTAAGTTAATGCACTTATTAGCATATGTAGGACATAGGAAGTGCTTGCTATCTGTATCACCTCATTATCATCAACACTACTAACACCATGTTTCAAAAGGGAGGACAAAATAATAGAATGTTGACGCTTACTGCCAATAAGCTGCTTTAATAAATGTCAATGATGGTCAGACATTTCCACCCCTGACATTTGTAAAATTATTCCATTGATACTTTTAATTGTTCTTAAAAGAAACAAATAATCTAAATTACTTACAAAATAATTTTCTTCAAGAATAATTATGTTAAGGGTATCTGCCACTGTTGTTAGTTTTCTCCTTATGAATTGTGTCTTGGTTACTAACTACTCTTTTATATTTGATGTATGTTCTTTTAAGCTCTAGATGGATATTTACAATTACCCACTAAACAGCTCCTAGAAAGAATCATCCTATTTTCCTCTAAAATCAATCCCTGACTCTCTACCCCTTCAGTCTTTGCCTTCGTTCAAACACTAATCATCCTAGATAACTACAACTGTCTCCTAACTTATCTTCCTACCATCCACTCAATCCAATCCACTCACATACTTTCATACAGCCACTAGTAGTATCTTTGAAGGGATGAGTGGGATTGGAGGGCATTTGGTCATGTCATTTTTCTACTTGAAAACTGGCCAAGAAGTGACAGATTAAAAGAGACTTAAGAAACCTATGAATTAATCACAATGGGTAGATGCTATTTATATTCTGATAAAAAAAAAAAATTGTACAAAAAAAAAATACTTTGTGTGAGGCAAAGAAATTTGAAATGTTCATGATATTAAAGAACTTTTTAAGGTTTGATGATAATGTTATAGTAATGTTTTTCTACTGGAATCTGCTGCAAATTAATGCACTTGGAGTAGGGAGAGAGGAATAAAAGATGAAACATAATTGGCCATGAGTTGAAACATCGGATGGAAGAGTACATGGGGGTCCATTATGCCAACGTCACTAAACTTGTGCACATGTGCAATTTCCTTATAAATGTTATTTAGGGACAAAAACACTCATTTGCAGTTGACTGAAGAATCAAGACCAGCAGCACACCCACAAGCCAGTTTATCAATTTAACCTGCACCTTCTCCTGATTCATCACCCTGACCCACATCACATGCCAATTCCATTAAACTTGCCATAACGTTCAAAATATCAGGCCAGATGCCTTCAAATCTATGTGTCTGTGTACATCCTGTTTCTTCTGCCAAGAATGTCTTCCAAGACCACTGGACACACTCTCAAGACCTAGTTCAAAGGGCCACTTCTCTAAGATTCTCTCCATTTCCCTTAAGCCCTCCCTAGTATTTCTTCAGCCCTTAGTTCAACTCTACATTCTCACTGTTATTTTCCTTTGTTTTTGTAGCTGTTGTTGTTTTGCTTTTATTCTTTGTCTACCTCCCACAACAGATTATGGCTTCTGAGGTACTCTGAAGGTATGTTTCCCAGAAAAACATGTTCTTAAATCTAATCCATTCCTGTGGATTTAAAACCATTGTAAGTAGGACCTTTTGATAAAGTTACTTCAGTTAAGGTGTGTCCTTCCTCAATCAGGATGGGTCTTAATCCTATTACTGGAGTCCTTTTATAAAAGAATAAAATTCAGATATAGAAAAAAGAGAAAGGAATGGGAACAAAAAGCTGAAATCAACAAAAACCAGAAGAGAAGGGAGAAACCAACAGAAGCCACCATGTGCTTTGCCATGTGACAGAGGAGCCAAAGATCTCTGGCAGTCAGTCTTTGGGAAGAAACCATCATACTGATGATGCCTTGCTTTGGACATTTTCCCAGCCTCAAAACTGTGAGCAAATAAATTCCCATTGCTTAAAACAAAACCATTTCATAATATTTTCTTTGAGCAGCCTAAGAACTAAAATAGCCTCCTTGAGGGCAGACACTGTGTTTTATTTATTTCAATAAAAAACTCCCTATTATATGCCTGGAAAGTAGTAATTATTTAACCAGTGCTTTGAAAAACAGGAAGAAAAGCCAAAAGAACAGTCAGTCATGGCAAACATTATTTAACAAAATAAAATCTAAAACTCATGGTTTATATATCTTCAATGCACCAGTATTTATCTACTGCATATTTATCACATTCTTAAAAATTTTAGTTGTCATTTTTTAAAGGAATATATGGTACATCTTCAAAGGAATAACAATATTATTTAAAGAAGAAATTATGCCCAAAGAGATGTAGGCAGCTTACTTTATTGTTTCTGAAAGAATTATAGGCTAAAATATGACATTTATGCTTTCTTCACATTTCATCAGGTATGGCTGTTAGGAATACATATTTTTGTTCTGTTGGAAAGGTCGTACACTATTTCTTATTTCACAATGATAAAATGTCAAAATACTCAAAAATGTGAAATAATGTTTCTTAACCACAAGTGAGAGGAATAGATATAGAATAGATATTCTGTAAATTCTATATTCTGTAAATTTTTACTTTATGACAGTTGAAATGTTTCATATTTCTAAACATGAAAAATAAGTTTATGCAACTATAAGTAAATGCTGATTCAGCAAGCTGTTACTAATACTTCTTTGATACCTTAGAAAATTATTGGGTTCACTGTATTTTACATTAAAAAAAGAAGAAACACCTACTAGTATAAAACTTCATTTGCTTCGTGTCTTTCATATCTTACAGTTTCACACATTAATCTGTAAAAGAAATAAAGACATGAGTTCAACATCTGTCATTAAAAACCATCCTAATAGTTTAAAAACTTAAATGAACCATCTAATCTAAAAGTACTTTATTTGGCTTGTCATAATCATTTACTGGCCTCAAGATGAATATTTTTGGTGACTAGGTCAACAAACCAAATAAAACAAAATCTGGTAAAGAGAAGATAGTAATGATAGTAGATAGTAATGAGATGTTAGATAGTAATAATAGATAGTAGATAGTAGATAATAATGAAATGTTAGTAGATAGTAATGAGAGATGAAAGATGTCAACTTTACCACGTTTATATTACTGGGAACAAAACCGTATGTGTTTTATACTTTTTAAATGACGTGGATAAATTAATGTTTCCTAGCTAAACAGAGAATGAGAAGAAACCCAAAACTTAGAAAGGAAAACCTATTAATTTAAAAAGTGATAACATCATTCAGGTCTCAACATTAATGTTACTTAACAGTGTAGAATTTCAGACAAAAGTAGGCTTTTGTCAACTGGGCATTTTTATGACCAGTTACTTAATGGAGGTTTTACAAGCTTTGAGATGTGCTTTTGCATCTGATTCATCCCTAAGGAAAAAATTATGAAATTATGAAAATTATGGAAGACATGAATGTTTAAAATTCAAAATCACTTCAAGAATAGCATGTTTAAGAAGCATACTAGTATATAAAGCACAAATAAAAGTTCCCAAACACACAGAAATGCAAAACAGAGAATAATTCTTTCTTATGAAGGAACTAGTAAATAGAAAAAGCTGGGTATAAAAGTGAACATTTTAACAGCAGCTCCATCTTGGTCAATGGGGCTACTATTCTACAATCTATGAAACACAGGCACCACCCAATCAACTCTTTCCTCTGTTTGCTAAATCCAATAAAACACCACATACTCCTGATACATCACTTGAAAACAACTCTCTGGAGCTACCCATTCTTTTTACTTGCTCTTCCTTTTTAAAGTTGGTAACCACTCAACTTTAGAGGTCATTATCCTCTCAATCCCTTCCACAAAACTTGGAACATTCCAAGTTTTAACTCCAGGAATGTGCTTAACTCCAGGAGAAAGCATTAAATCATGGATAAACAGCATTAAACACAGTTTCCTTTAATATGCTGAATCAAACCAGTCCTTCATAAGAAAGGGTTATAGTCACAAGTCATGGGTCTAAAAATATCTGATCTTAAATTAAGTAACAGATTCAGCCTTATTTTCTGCCATAATGGAAGAAGAGTCTTTGCCCCAAGAACCTCCTGGATCTCAAGCCCTCTCCTACCTACTGAATCACTTCCATTAATACATAAACACATCCTGGTAGCTCTCTTCTTGGGGGAGGGGAGCACCCTTCTTGACCCCACAACTCCCTCCAGCTATTATCTACATTTTGCTTTTCCTTTTAGAGGAAAATCAGAAAACCTCCTTTGAGAGTTGTCTTATATACACTATCTCCATTTCCTTATCCTCTCCCCAACTCCCCCATCACTGGGTCCCTGAAACTCCAAAGAAAAGGCTCTAGAATTTATCAGCATCCTCCTTGTTTTCTAAATCCTGTCTGTCCTTATCTAAATTCCACTTTTCAGCAGTATGACTGCCTCCCTTTCCTTACAGCATTATCTTCTCTAGGATTCCCTGTCTTCAGTCTCCTGGTTTTCCTCTTAACTTACAAGTCATTTTTCTGTCTCCCTTGATTTCTCCTCCAACCCCTCACCCCCACCAATTCCTCTACCTGACCTCTAAATGCTATTCACCTCCAGGGTCCTGTCTTCAGCTCGTTTCTCCTCTGTGCCTAGTAATCTCAACCAATCTGTGATCTTAAATTTAATCAATAAACTAACGACTTTAAAAGCGATCAATCTTCAAATTCCCCGATTTCCTTTCATTTCTGACCCAACTATATCCTGGTTCTGCTTAGCCCCACCAAAATGCACAGGAAGGGCCAAGCCTGCACCCTGACACTTATTAGCTGTCCCAGAACAAGGCATGTAGTAGATCCTCAATAAATGTCAGCATATTCAACGAGGGGGAGCGAGGAGTGATGCCCAGGCCTCATCTTTTGTCTGCTATCTGCTCATCCAAATGTTTACTCAATACAGCCTGGATATGTAATCACCATCTTACATTTAAAATGTCCAAAACAAAACTCAAATATCTTTCCCAAAATGTGTTTTCCCAAAAATCAGTCTCCTAATTGCTTAGGCCAAATACCTTGGGGTCATCCTTGAATGCTCTCTTTTCTTCACATCCATCTCGCTGCTGGCATCCATCTCTAAAATATGCCCTCCAAAACTGACCAAGCACACTATCTCCACTGCTAAAATCCAGTATGAGCCATCAGTATCACACCATTATCTCTCACCTGGACAACAACAGTAGACTTCTGCTTCTACTTTTGTATCTTTATTGTCCATCAGATCATCTCACACCACTACTCCTTTAGAAGAAAATCCAAACCCCTTATCTTTGCTTACAAGGTCCTGTAGTATTTGTTCCCTGCCTTCCCTTGCATCAAGCTTCCTCTCATGACACAGCTTCTGCTGCACCCTCACACTGACAAAATCTTTGCATAAGCTGCCCAAACTCAGACGTTACGTCCTTCGCCTCCAAGGTCAAAGTAGCCCAATACCCATTACAACTACCTATCCTAACACACTAACATCTGAATAAGGCACAGATACATTTACCTAAGTCTTGTCTGCCCAACTAGGAACATAAGCTCCATGATGGCAGGAGGTTGGTCTATTTCACTGCTGTATTATCCCCGAGGCTTACACCAATGTCTAGCACATAGTAGGCACCCAATTGATATTTGTTGACTGAAGAGATAAATTTAACCATTGTCAATAGAAAATCAAGATAAAATGTTCTATATGACAATATTCTAAATAAATGAAGTGCCAAGATGTTTTTGTCTTAAAACATTGCTAAAGAAAGTTTCGTTAAAGTCTAAAAAGAATTCCTAAATAGAATATACTTACCATAGTTTAGTTGTTTCTTAATGGTCTAAAGTTAGCACTTACATAATAACCATTGCACCCAGCCATATGCTGAAGAATATATATAATTCAACAGGCTCTTGAATCCAACACTAAGTGGCCCCAGTTACTCTGCTTTTTATAGATTTTTTTTCAGCTTCTAACTATAGCATTCTCTTCCCATTTGGCAAATACGTTGCTTCTAGTCTATATAGATTAAGGGGATAAACATCAAAAAAATAAAGCTGCATGGAAAAAATATATATTTTCAAGTGAAAATCTGAAAACCTTTACATTGCACAGTGTGATCTTATAGCAACCTAGTGACATTAATTTACTGTTTACATATGGATGGACCATAATAATGCACTGAGCTGAAGCTTTCAAATAAAAGAAAGCCTCTTCTCCTCCAGAAGACTGGGGTGATCTACTGCACAATTCTGAATAAACAGACTTGAGAATTTTGATTAAGAGCATTTTTTTTTCCTAAAAGAGGAAAACTGTATATATGGAACTCTTAATTGAGGCTCTCTATTAATCCCAGGGGTAAGACTTATTTATAAAATTCAAATAAAGTAACTTCTCTAAATGAGATACATTTTTCTTAGAAATGGTAAATTATAAACCATTTTATCCAAATCATGGTGTTTATTTGTATTACTTTTTTTCTTGTTATTCATTTGGTATCCTGACTTTGTTATTAAAAAGAACTTGAGTTAGTTTAAGCTGGTGTTTTATACAAATGCGAGAAGCAAATGACTTTTCAACACAAGCAGAAAAAGACAAACATCATAAAAGCTCTTCCCTGTAAGTTCATGCCAACAAACAAAACTGTGTAAGACTCCAAAATAGACTTTTCTAAGGTGTAAACAGACTAAACCATACCCTTAAATTAATCAGCTATTTCTAACCAAAAAATCTTTGAAATGTCAGAAAGTTGATAGTTTTGAAGCTAGATGACAAGTATATGGGAGTTCATTGTTTAATTATCCTGACTATTGTAATACCGAAATTTTCCATTGGTATTAAAAATTCCCTTTTTCAATTGCATAGAATTCCTCTTATCTAAATAATTTTATCACCACATATATACTACAGACACACATTATATAGTCAATATGTCTATTATACATAAGTGTGGTTTTATACGAACTACGGGAATGTGACATTTGTGTTGAGGATTAACTGCCTTTTTATTTGAGGATTTACTGCATTCAATTAAAGTAGACAATCAGTGCTAACAGTTTCTCCTTAGGAAAACTGTCATCAAAAAGTAGTTATTTCTAATACACATAAAAAAAGTTACATACTTCAAAATTATTCTTTCATTAATTTGAGCCATCTTGTAAAATCCCAATGGTTTTGCCCTTTCTAATAAAACTTTACTGAATTTTTAAACACTTAATTTGCATGCTACTTTAATTTAAATGATTTTCATTAAAAAATTAATTTTAGAACTACTCAATCCTCTTGAGCTTTTTCAATTAACAACTAAACATGAAATTGACATGCTCACAAATTAATTAGTGTTTAAAGAGTAAAGGGAAAATATATAGGAAAAGTATTCATTTCATAATTAAAAACTGCTGGCATTGCTAACTAGCTAAAGTTGAAGGAAGCAAAATCTTCTTAAACAAAACCCACTGTGTCCTAGTTTGTGTTTATGTGTAATTCATCTTCCCCAAATCTTCACTTTCTATTCCAGTTAAAAAAAAAAAAATCACTGCATTATTTAAATAAAGCTGTTTTTATTCTTTTTAATGTGAAGTCCAGACACCCATAAATAATGTGAATATATAACCATACAGTTGTGGTGATAAGATTTTTACATGAGTGACAACATTCTGATTTCTAATGCATCTGCACTAAAGTGGCCGAGTTTTGTTTGCCAGGACAGCAAATAATACCCCTTTTGGTATATTTACCAAGTAGTGTTTATCACTTTGGGTATGTGTGAGTGTGTGGGTGTGTACATGCATGTGTGTGTGAATTACTGTGGCAGAAATGTCAAAAATGTTTCATATAGATAAAATTGAATTTAATATTATAAATCTTAGAAAGCCAAGTGTAGGCACTATATGGGGCAGAGTTTACTTAAAGCCTCCTTTTTACCTATAACACATGATCATATAAAATTCTACATATTTTTATTAAATTAATCTTAAAATAACATACCTAAGTTGATGCTCCCTCAAGTTTGATAAGGCTTCCATACCATGTAAATAGGAATATACTATTTCCAGGTCCTGTTTGAAAGAAAAAGAAAGTATTAGACCTTATAGGAAAAGAGGCTTCTAAAATAAGTTACTATGTTTACAGCCAAAGTAAGCAAGATAGATTTTTAATACAAGTTTTCTTGGACATTAAAAATAAACATTATTAACAGAAAAGCTGAACTGCACAAGTATCACCATTACAACTGCCTTGGAAATGTACAAAAGCTATTACAATACAAAGTAAATTGGCTTAAACTTAAGAACAACTTAACTGTTACCACCTACTTTTCTGCCTTTTATATCAAAATATCAAATGTAAAGGTTTAATTTCTAAATACAGATATTTGACAATGCTGTGATTAAATTACTATTTTTTCTTAAAGTCACAATATAAAATCTATGCTATTTCATGACTATACTTAAAAATGAATATGAATTCAATTTTTTTCAATTTCTTACCAAATGACATCTCTTATACAGAGAAATATACCATTTAAATATTTTCTTTTTAAAAAAAAGAGACACCTTGTTTTTCTAGGTCATACTGAAGTAAATATAAAAGAAGAATCAGTTATTCAGGAGAATTCACAGGTAAGAATTTAGAGTCCTATTTATATTCCTAGATAGCAAACCAACAAGGACTTAGTATTTTAGAAGTTTAATTACTCAATTTGTAATGTTAAGAATATAAATCAATATTTATTCCTCCACTAAACCTTAGTCAAAAACTAAAACAAAAGTATTTTAATAAATTTGTAAAATAATTTTTAATATCAATTTTATTGAGAAATAATTCACATATCACAAATTCTACTCTTTAAAATGAAAATTCAGTTTATTTTGTGCAAACATCATGAGTTTTCAATTTCAGAGCATTCTCATCACACTGAAAGACAATCCCATACCCATTAGCAGTCAGTATCCATGCCCCCTCCCTCCAGATTCTGGCAACCACTAAACTACTTCCTGTTTCTATGAATTTGCCTGTTCCAGACATTTCATGCAAATGGAATCATACAGTAGAGGGCCTTTTATGACTGGCTTCTTTCACTTAGCATAATGTTTTCAAGGGTCATTCATGTCATAGCATGTATCAGTGCCAAATAATATTCCATTGTATAAATATAACACATTTCGCTTATCCATTTTTCAATTGAGACGTGGGTTGCTTAAAGCTTTGGGCTACTAGGAATAATGCTAGTATGAATTCTCATGTATGTATTTTTGTTTTACTGTCTGTTTTCAATTCTTATGGGAATATATCTAGGAGTAGAGTTGCTGATTCATATGACAATTTTATGTTTAGCTTTTTGGGGAATTACCAAACAGTTTTCCTAAGTGGCTGTACTATTTACAACCCCACTAGTAACATATGAGGATTCCAATTTCTCCATATCCTTGCCAAGGCTTGTTATTGTTTGTCTCTTTTATTTTAGCCATCCTAAAAGGTGTGAAGTGGTATCTCATTGTGATTCTTTTTTTTATTGGAGAAGTTGTAGGTTTACAGGAAAACTACACATACAATACAGGGTTCCCATATACCACCCCATTATTAATACCTTGCATGGGAGTGGTATATTTGTTACAACTGATGAAATAACATTTTTGTAACTGTACTAGTTACTATGGTCCATGGTTTAACTTAGGGTTCACTGTTTGTATTGGGCAGTTCCATGTATTTTTTAAAATATGGAATGCTCTAAGAATTTGGGTGTTACCCTTGTGCAGAGGCCAAGCTAATCATCTCTGTATCATTCCAATTTTAGTATATGTGCCTGCCACTGAAGCAAATACTCATTGTGGTTTTGATTTGCATTTTCCTAATGACTAATGATGTTGAGCATCATATCATTTGCTTATTGGACATTTGTATAACCTCCTTGGAGAAATGACTATTTAAAATCTTTGCTCCTTTTTTAATTGGGTTGTCTTTTAATTGCTGAACTGTAAGAGATTTTTATATATTCTGGATAGAAGTCCCTTATCAGATTTATACTTTGCAAATATTTTCTCCCATTCTGTAGGCTATCTTTTCATTTACATAATGGTATCCTTTGAAGTGAAAAGTTTTTAATTTTGATGAAGTCCAATTCATCTATTTTTTTTCCTTTTGTACGTGTTTTTAGACTCTTATCTATGAAAACCATTGCTTATGAAGTCTTGCATTTTTTTCAATGAAGTACCTGTGAACCTGCTACAACCTGCCCAAGGCCTATACAGTTTTCATCCAAGCAAACAGACAAAACTATTTACATTCATTTAACTCTCATCATACAAATAAATGTATACTGACCAAAAAATTGTGCGGAATACCAGAAAGGAACAGGACTGAAAGAAACTAGAAGAGGGGGACGTTTAACACAATCAAGATAGAAGCAAGAATTTGGACGCTTCAAGACAGAAGTGAGGAAAGAGAAGCCTTAATCCTTCCAAGGGAGGAGCAGACCTGGAAATGACAAAGTCTCTTCTCCTTCGATCAGACCAAGCAAAATCAAAGTGAAAAAGCTTTTTCCTCGATCAAATGGCACTTTTTTAATCTGATGGTCTTTAACATTATAGAGTTTCATAGTTGTTCAGGGGTCACATTCCTGAATCACACTGTCCATGCATCAGAACAGTTAGTATAGGTAGACTTACTTTTGAGGATGAAATTAAATGTACCCTTCAAAAAATGAAGGGTATCTATGAATAACTACCAGCATATTTCTTTATCTTAATACAATATGCATAATTATAACTTGCAAATTAAATAAGACTGTTTATTAGTTAATAAAAGTGTAGAGAGCAATGCCATATTATCACTTACGATTCACTGACATACGTGAATGGGCTGGGAAGTTGTCACTAAGCCTGCTACACTGCATTGCACCATTACTGCCTGCCCCAAAAAAGAAAAGGGCAGTTTTTCATTCTATATGTATGTAGCTGCATAAATAAAACATTTGTGCCTCACATAAGAGTGACATTTTTTGAAAGGTACATTTAAATGTGTCACTTAAGCAATACACAGGCAGGGCATATAATCAATAGCTGTTTCATGTAAGCGTTGTTTATTTTAACCAAGAGACATGAAAAACATCAGCCATGTTAACGGAAGAGCTTTTGGGGTATGCAAGAAAACAATCCAGCTCTACCCAAGAACTCCCCACACACACACTCCCTCTTTACCTTTACATGCCTGTACATGTCCTCGCCTTTTTATCACTTCTCTTCCTTCACTTCTCATGCAGAAGTTTCAACATATATTTCCCGTTATGGGCTGGTCTTTATTAAAATGATCTGGGAGTTAGTATGAAATTGCCTTTGCCCAGCAAAGAAACATAAGATGAGTAAGGGTGAAATGCTGAGAATGTCCGGCTCTTCAAACCAACCTGAAATTCTGCAAATCATCAGTAAAAAACAGATACGCTGCATAAGAGAGCAAGAGTTTTCCTTCAAGATGCATAAGGAAAAGCTTGGACTTCAGGGAGTTACGTTCTTGGATTCTACTTTTTTTTTTCTCTACACAAATAGTGTGAAATTATGTTTCAAAGAATTTGACTACTGAAAAAATGCTAGTGAGTTGTATTTCCAAAAGCGATCCAATTTTCAGTCCTGTCAAGAAACTATGACATGCAAAGAAATTTCTAATCTCCTCTCCTGCACATCCCAAAACAAATAAAAATTCACATGACTACTGCCATTTTAAAGAACCCTTTAAAAATGTAAGCTAGTTTTCCTCTAAAAATCTCTAGCCATTGAATACAAACAGGGAGTTGTTGCACTAACTAGGAAGCAGCATTTTACCGAACAATAAGCTTTTCCTTCTACCCTAGCAAGGGACATCCTTTTTTCAAAAATAGATGCTATCTGAAAGCAGATTAAAGTTACAAACCACTTGTTGTCCAACAGAGAAAGATATTGACAGGTTAACTGAAATGCAATTTTCCTTGCAAACAGACCCATTTTCTACCCCAAATGTAAACCTAAAAGCATCCTCTAAGTACTTTAGGATAGTGACCATTCACAGCCTAACCAAAGTCAGCCCTCTTACTGAGAGTCTGGAAACACACATATGCCAAATAAGAAGCCAGAGGGAGAATATTCTGAATTTTTCTAATTTCTCCCTAAAGACTCACTCACAATGCAATAGGCCCCATAGCAAACTTAAAATTCATTCCATACTAACTTTAAATATCATTTGTTTGCCAACATCAGGACTCCACTAATGACTTAGAAGTATTTTTTAATATGATCTTTACAGAAATGAGGGAAGATAACTATTCCCCAATCTCCTATTGTACTTGCTCCTATCCTCTATCTGCAAACAACAAAAACAAGCGGATCCGAGAGGGACTAGAGTACTATTTTGACTACATCATGTGAAAAAAATATATACCTTTTTCTTTAAACTATATTCAGAAGTAGGTGAATCGCTTTAAAAAGACTGACTCTCTGTCATCAAGGAAACTAAGACTGAAACTGTGCTACCATCTGCAGGCCTCTGCAGGAGACCTAAGTAGTAAGATGCCTATGGATTTAAAAATAAGGAAAAAGGGGTAGGAGCATCTTGATTAAGTGACATAATCACAGGACCAGGAACTGTATTAATGCCAACTTATTCTCTCTTGTAGCCTGCAAAGACAAAGAGGTAATTTATCCTCTTAGGTGAAAGCTCACTGGCAATGAATTAGAGTTATCTCATCTTGGACACTGTTAATAAGGAGGTTAAAAACTAGAATATCCAAGGCACAAATTCATGCCTACAGCCAAATGAGGGAGCGGGCAGAAGAGTAGAAGGTCTGCAAGTTTCACAATCTATTGATATGGTGGTTATGTTTAAAAGTTTTCCTTGAGAGACCCCCAATATTTCTACATTAAGGATATACAACAGCTACTTTAAGAATCTCAGGGATGTATCAGAAAGAATATGGGCTTAGGAGTCAAATAGTGCAGGGTTCAACTCCTGACCCCACCACCTGTGTGACCTGGTATATGCTACTGAGACTGTATTTGCAAAACAAGGCAAATGATCTCTACTTGGCTCAGCTGAGTGACTAAAATTAAATATAACTTCCTAACAACACATAGCACATACAGAACCTCCAAAAATGGTAGCTTATTACCTATGAGACCTCAATACAAGCACAAAGTAATCCGAAGAATATAAAATTAAACTATTCCTGAAATATCTTTGTACATCAGATTTTTACAGAGTGATGCATCCTTTTAATATATAAGTGGCTCCACCAAAAAAAAAAGTCAAATGAATTATTTATAATATAAAGAGCCCTTAAACTGTTTTTACACAGCCAGATTTTTGTATCAGGTTTAAAGTATAATGGCATATAGTTTATCACAGCTGTTATTAATACATTTTCCAAATGACACTGGTTTGAAATCTCATATCCCTAAGAATGAGGAAGGGGGAAATGGAGGAAAATTCAATTTCAAAACAGCCCCTTAATTTTTCCTCCAAGAAAGACTGGCTAGGCACATTAAAACTGTCAGAGCTCAACAATAAACTGCATTTTCCTCTCTAATATAAGTTTATCTTCTATAATTCAAAACTGTTTCATTAACACAAATAAAATGAAGTCTTAAAAAAATTCTCTATATGTATTTCTTTAACTTACATTGAACTGTTCAGTTTCTACCTTTAAAACTTCCTTAAAATATTTCTATTTCAATCTTTTAAATGTTTCAAATGATAAGAGGTTCCCACAAATTCCAAGTCATATTGGAGTTACTGAAATGATCTTTTAAGGACTAATCTGTTTCACCATCATTCTTGGAGATTTTTTAATAGGTGTTGTATTCTCTTCTAAATGTAGCCATATAACTAACACAGTATAAAAGTAACATTTGGAGAAGCATGTTACCAAGTAATTCAAAATAATAATAAATAGATCAATAGCATATTGTCAGGTTAATCCTACTAAAACATTGCTTTTTGCCAGTTATTTCCAAACTGTGTCCCACAGAACCTTGTCCTGAACTATACAGGATACATACACACACACACACACACACACACACACACACACACACACACACACACACAATCAATATATATATATCCTAAACATGTATTATAACATCTATTTCTGATGGGTTCACAAATCACATTAAAGGCCATGCAGTAAAGGGGGCTGGTAACTTTAACTCAGACTCCAAACATACCTCAACCCCTCTTCACTGCTGGTGGGTTGGGGTGGGGGTGGGGGGGGCGGTAAGAGAAGATGCTTATTACCTCCAAACACATATTCCTTAGCACTGTTTCAAGCACATCACAATTAAGGTACATGCTTCCAAGTTCCCCATGCTGGGTTCACAATTAAGTCCAAAAATCAACAGTCTTTCCATAGGATGACCAGCCATCTTTGGGTTCAGCCGAACACCAAGTACCTCAAAACACACTCCTTCCTCCTTCCCATCCTTCTCCAACCCCACCCCCTACTGGCAGTGACTGCTTCCTTTCCCACCCACTACAATTCTTATTGTCTTTACCTCTCACATTTGGCTCTTCGTGTATGCTCTGTATGGTCAACTTACTTTCAGGGGTTCATATTTTATCTCTTCAATTACAGAATAAGCACCTTGAACAAAGGCAATCTGTCTCCTCTTACATCTCTGCATTTAGTAATGGACTATGGATGCCTTGGGTGCAAAGAAAGAGAAAAACAACATCCTTGCAAGCTAGCTGTGGGGAGGTGCTGTGCACAACCTTAAAAGTAAACACTCCCTTAAAATAACAGTGATTGAAAGAAAGGCAGAAAATGTGTTTTCAATCTTGGTTTTCAGAGCCAGGGAACTCTTACTTGCACAGGACGAGACAATTTGTAAATGGCCACAAGGTGGCAGACTGAACCAACAATCCTTTCCTAGCCCTTTTCCACTGGGGGCACAAAGGAAGTTACAAGTCCACTTCCATTACACATACCTAGGGGTTACCTAAGGGCAGTGGAAGAGGGAACAAGTCCTCCAGAGCAAGTTAAACATGTCAGATCACTAGACTGCTGAACTGTTTTGCTACCATCCAGTCACTCATACCCCAGAGAGTCATACCATGGTGTACTTCCGAAAAATTAAAGAGAAAAAATTCATGGTGGTGTATATCGCTTTCAGAAGTCAAATCCTTAAGTATGTTCTTGATCAGCTATTTTAAACTTAAATCATATTATGACAAAATACTATTCCTGCACTACTAATTTATACCCATAGGAAAACAATCCCCTAGGACTGGGGTTTCATTCAAATTCATTTATCAAAGTCCAGGAAAACCTGGTAATTATGTTGTATTATATTATAGTTACATAATTATACAACTGTGATAGGAATCAGATATATTTCTTCAGCCTCGGGTTCTTAAACTGTATTTTTATGAGACAGGTATAAAGAATTCCTGAAGTAAAAAGTAGGGATTCAAGCTATTCTCTGCTTGTCTAAAATTTCCTCAGGTGTTTTCCACTGAAAAAGGCATACTTTACATCTTAAAAGGGAAATAAATATGAATTATAAGCAGTTCCTAAACTCCAGAGAAAAGTAATTATAAATTAATTACCTCTTTAATTAAACTTGTAAATGACAAAAAGGAAATTTAAGTTACAAAAAAACACTCCCTTGTCCTCCCATTCCTCCTCTATTTGGAGTTGGTGTCAGCAGAGACAAGTTAGGAGCCGTGAGAACAGTCATGTTTCAGAGATGAGTTGAAGAAGGCAGAAAAGTATAATATATAAGAGATGAGAAGTATCACATATAATCCTCATTCTCGAAAAGCATATCTCTTATCGAAGGAAATGCAAGAGCTAAATGATACTGCAACGATACAAGTCACAAGGCAGTCACTATGATTGCTAAATGAGTGTTATGTTTACAACCCACAATACACATCACTTACTGTGTTCACCGTCATGTTCTTCTCTGAAGATTAAAATTTCTCATTAGAAAAATCAACTACCTAACTGTAATCAAAAACCAGCTCTATACCCAAAAAAGAAAAATACCAGTGTCTAAATCAGTCTACAATTCCTGTTTTCAAGAGTCAGTATTCAAATTTCCCTTTCAGAACAATGCCTTAGCCACCAAGCCTACAGCTTCCCAGAATTCATATCCTGTGGGCAGCAAGAATAGTAAACTTAACTAAAGATATCTTCATTTTAAAGTAACTATCTTATTTTAACCTCTCATACTGCAAAATCTGTAGCCAAAATTTAATTTCACATGTGTAGATTAACAGACTAGAAAACTGTTTGCAGCAAATTTAATCCTCAACTGGTTTTGCCCTCAGCCACTAAGCTACCAGGCAATGAATGCCTGCATTTAAGATAACAGTAAATGTTTAACATTTAAGTTTAACAAAATCTTCAGCTTGCTATTTAATTCAAAATCAAGTCCCACAGAAAATCTGGCTCTGATTAAACCTTGTGGAAAACTTGTCACTGGCTTATCAAAAACCTCCCCACACTGTCTTTGCTTTCTCATTTTGCCACACCCTAGTGAAAATGTGTGGGTTTATGTGGAAGTGGGCTGGCATACATCACTCCCCTGAACTCCTAGGGGTAGCATACAGTCTCCACAAATCACCTGAGGGGGCCTCAAGCTTCTAACAAATAATTCCAGAGGTTCAGTTAATGGCACTGATTTTGAACCATTCACTGTGCAAATCTCAATACTCCCAGGACAGTCGAGTTTAGATGGTCCAAACAAAAGAAAAGCAGAACAGGTCACTGAGGACACAGGCTCTTTATTGCCTCTTAGCAAAAAGGAAGCACTCTTATGGAAGCAGTCTTTAAATATAGAAAAACTTCATTGCTGCCATGTTTCTAGGACAAAAGACAAAAATAATTTGACATCTGTTTTCCCCATCTCAAATGTTTTACTGAGAAGTCAACCACCAAGAGTACTACTTATTCTCAAATTTTTTTATTTCTCCAGAGGACAAGAGAAGCAAATGAGAATAGTTCCACATATGTAATTAAAGCCTCTACCTTTGTAAGAAATGAGCTAAAACAGTAAAGAAATTTCAGGTACTGTTCAGAAGTGGTTTCTTTCAGACCTGGCCATAAAAGGTGAAACGAACACAGTTTAGCCAGCCGTCCTACCAGATAAATATTTGGGGCAAAGTGAGAGGGGACAGTAAGAGAAAAAGAAATGCATTATCAAATTCTGGAGAAGAATTAGAGACTTAAAAAAAAAAAATTGCTCTACTAGAAGGTTAGTCAGTTTCTAAAGTATTCTCCCTTTCAAATGATACTTCCAACTCTCCTTTGAAGCTAAAATCTCCCATATTTACTTACCCTACTAATAATCTGTTACCTCCCCCACTTGCAGAGAACATGCCTTGCACGCATGACAGCTTAATTCTCACATGTATACATCTGATTTATACAACATCCACATTCATAAACAGACATTTGCCCTTCAAACACCAATACTCCGACATCCCACCCCTCCATCTGAATGAAGCCTTCATATCATCATTACCACAGAGGCTCAAGAAATCAGAGGGAAGCAAAGAACCCATGATGTGGCAGGAACAACCAACCTATGAAGTCACTTACTGTAGAGATGACAACACAATCAGAAAGGAGATGAGAAAGCAAGGTAGGAAGACGGTTCCCAACTCCACATTCCTTAAAATACTTTTTCATAACTTAAAATGCATGTTACTTCAGAGCCAGTGTTACCAACAATAGTTGGGTTTGTATTTCGGCTACTGCGTCATAGAACTAGAGGATCCACAGAGGAAAAAGGAAAAGGAATCGTGCAATCTTTTCCTGGTAAAGGCTGAATTTCAAAGAAGCCCCGATCAGGTGTTCCAAATGTAGGTCCGCAGAAAAACTGCACTGGTGTGTGGCAAAATGACCAACCAAGAATAATGTGGGGAGATTCTTGACAAACTAAATATATTCAATTTAAAGAGCTTTACTTTACTGTGGCATTATAAACTTCCTTTTTTTTCCTTTTGCTGTTATAATGTCATTCTTCTATGATATTATATTGATAATAGATAGTTTATGGCTTTTGTCTAACACCCTTAACAAAAATTTTTTAAAAAAAAATCTATCCACCTTATCTTGGTACCCTAATTTTTGAATGGTGGTCAGGGAAGGCAATAGTCTTGCCTGCTGAAATTCAGAATTCGGGACCACTGCACTGGTATCTCTAACATCCACCCAAGGCATTCCTACAAATCCATCGGTGGCGGGGGGGGGGGGGGGGGGCTGCCAAATTCCACAATTGTTCACCTCTTATTTCTAGCTCTTATTCTGTAAATTCAAACTTTCCAAAGAAAAGTAATCTAGATGTTTTAACAACCCCCAAAAAAAGATTTTTTCAATAAATTTTTAAGGGACATTTCTTTTACATTAAAGAAATCTCTTATATTTTCAACTTCGAGTGGAATTCTGGGCCTTGGAGCAAAGTGGACATTTGTCAGCAAATCAACACCACCATGTACTCTCTGCTTCCAATTTCCTGGACTAAGAGTATGAATCACTTGAGCCACACTGCTCAACTTCAAAACCTGAGTCTGCCATTTACTAGTTCTGCAGCCTTGAACAAGTCACAGCCTCTTTACAGCTCAGTTTCTTCAGCTGTAAAATGGGGACAATAACCATCTAAGTTGGGATTTGCAAAGTACTTACAAAAGAGCACTGGCACACAGTAGGTACTTTGAGCATTGACTACCACTATTACAATTATTATTTTTATCATGTTTAATGACAATCTTGAAAACATAAGGGAAACAGGTGCCACAGGTAGTGAAGAAAACATCAGTAATTATCTGGCTACTGCCAAAATGTGTCAAGCCGCAGAGACCTCCTGCAATGTACTTGGAATAGCAATTTAGTTTTTCGTTTTTGTTCTCTTACTTAGATAACATCTGGTTTTAAAGTAAAACGCAATGCTGCAACACTCAGCAGACAGCTTAAGAAGTCGAGAATGGCTAGATGTGAAAAGTAACAAAGAACCTCAAATTTAAAAAATTTATATTTTTCCTAATACAAATAATAACTTCTATTTAGTCCCGAATTTCAACAGAGATTGGGGGTAAGGGGATCCAAAATCTGTTCAACTATTCTCTTCCCTTCACTCATAGTTCACTAGTAAAATCAATTAACTGAATACTTGTTCTGTGCAAAACACTGTGCTAGGATGATGTCTTAGAGATACAGAGATTGGTATGACACAATTCTGGTCCTCAAAGAAGCTTAGATTCTGTTAGGAAAGATAAAACATCATCACAAATAACTACAATACAAGACAGAAATTCAATTATGAATCAGGGACATCAGAAGCTAAGTTTTCTTACTCGCTCTGCCACTCCACCACTGCCTGCCACCTGATATCAAAACTTCCAAATCATATCACATATACGCTTCTCCTACAGGTCCCTGATTCTCAAGCTACATTATCAAGCAAATTAATTATACGAGAAATCATAAATATCTATAACCTCATTCTTTCACATGATAAATTGTTACTGAGTACCTACCATGCATAGGAAAATATGATTAGATCCTATAGGAGGCATCAGGTCCTTTTATCGTTGAAGAAGCAGTGTCATTTCCAAAAACATATTTTATTGGGTTATTTATATTCTATACAGCACAATGAAAATATAATATATAGTGATGCTTTCTGTCAAAAAGTACTAATAAATTTGCACGCCTCTGGGGATGAAGCCCATCTTAGCAGAACCACCAGCTATGCTGACATGTGTGAGACCCAGGCTTCCACTGCCCTCCAAAGTAACAGTCAACTATGCACCAGACTGGGGAGAAAAAGTAGAAAAGCAGAAGGCAGAGGGTGGAACTGTTTCCTCTCCATTCCCCTGGTCATTCATCGTTATTCACAGTAATGTTCCAGTTGCTGAATGTATTTAATGTAATATGCTTCAAGAATACCTGTAAGAATATTCTTTTGAATCTTATCATTAATAGTAATTCTTCTTCCTTTCTGGGAAGATCTGGCTTTGGAAAACATCCAACAATCATCCAGAACTAAGCCTAGTGAACAAGCTGGTTACTTAAGCTCAGTCAGGCTCAAAAACATTTAATCATATGTAGTAAAGGGGTAACTTCATCATGGCATTCACTAAGTAACTCTGAAAATAATGCCAACATACATTCTAAAAAATGTTTTGAGCAATGGCACCAGGGCTTTTTTTTATAAAAACTGCATTACTTGGCAACGTCACAAATTTTTAGAATACTTATTTAGATATATAAGCCCTATCTGATTTTAAATTTCATTTCATTAGAACTGATCCTCATTTTCAATAGAAAAATGTTAATAAAATGCAATCAAAGAATAGATAATTGTGGAACTAAATCTACTACATTAGACTACTTATGCCTATGTGTCATTTAATATGTGATTACCCTAAAAATTAAAGGGAGATAAACACTAACTGCTATATTTTGTATTCTTCTACAATCAGGGCATTGTTTTTTTTAATGATCCACATGTAATCTTTGTAAGTCCTTGCTTCTTCATGCCAGTGAGGACTCTACCAAAGGGAACCAACTACTTTTTGAGTAGAAGCTGCAGCACAAAGATCCGACATGCACAAAAAAGTCTGATGGACTGATAAAATCCTCACAGCTCTCAAAATTTCATCTTGACCCTGCCTTTAATATTAGTTCTCTGAGCAAAAATAAAATTCTTAAAAATTAAAAAAAAGAACCAGAATGAGTTATTTTTCTGCTTTATCACCTTTTTTGTGAGTCTTTTCTGAGCTATGTACATCATTCAAGCTTACAGAATTGCAGATGAAATAACAACACACCCAGACTTAAATTTTTAACATCATGTCGTCTGTATCATTTCCAATTCTCTTCTTACGAATGCATAGGTTTCCTGCCTTGGAAAACCTTCACTCGCCCTTCCAAACTTAACTCCTCTAGTTACAGTTCCATTTCTCTGCCAAGATTCTGGAATGAGGGTGCATCCCTTTTTCCATTTTCTCAAGTATCCAATTATTGTGTAATCTTTTGGAATCTGATCTTTGCCCCTAAATTTACTGAAACTACCAACTCCTTTCTCCAAGATCAGCAATGATCTCTTTAAAGCCAATGGGTATTTCCTTTTCTTCCCAATTCTAGATGTTAGGGATGCAGCAGTATACAAAACACCAAAATCCCTATTCTTGTATATATTATGGTCTAGTAGGCACAACCAAGATTAAAGTATAAAAATGTTAGACAGTGATACAGTGGTAAGGAGAAAAACTAAAACTAAAGAAGGGAAGGAGAGTTTGAGATGTGGAGGAAGGTGGCCAGTGCTGACCCCCAACCCATCTGTCCTGGATCCTGCTCAGCTTCACCGCGGCACACATGCCCTGCAGGTTGCCCCAGGTCCGTCCAAGGTGGACTACCCCAGGGTTGGTCTTTGAACTTCCACTCTTCTTCCTAGATATCCATTCAGCTGCAAATTGTATCTACTCTCAGTCTGTCTGTACAAATGACTCCTAGACCCTGATTTTTCTTGCAAACTACCACCATCACCAACTGGATGCTACTAGAGCATCACTTGTAATGGTAACTAAAATTCATGACAAATTTCCACAAAAAAAAAACAAAACTAGCTATGCCTTTAGATTTCCCCACCTCTATTGATGGTATAAACATCCCAGCTATTCCAGTGAAAATCCTAGAAATTATCTTGCACTCCTCTCTCTTTTTTCACACTTTAAATAGTTAAAAAAAAAAAAAAAGAAAAAAAAAAAAACCCTGTCAAGTCTTCTGTCATACTTGTCATTCTATTTTCAATGGCATGAACAATTGCAGGTCCCTCTCCTCTTTCATCCTGCATATCATAGACAAAATAAGGGTTGCAAAACAGTTTTTTAGAGTGTTCCCCTTCCCTCACCAAATTTCAACTGTGTCATAGGGCACTCTGTGCTTTCCACAACCAGAGTCTGAGATACATCCCAAACCCCTTCCGTGGCTATCTCTCCTCCAATGACTGCTCTGCCTCCCAGCATGCCACGCACACGCCATCCTGCCTTGCACACGTCCACCACACAACCCATCCTGAAGGGCATCTCAACTCACATCCTCTGAGAAGCCTTTTCAGACCACTACCATATCTCCCCTCTTCTAATCCCTAAACATTCACTAAAGCATCATTCATAAAGAACTTCTCATATGTTCATTTATTGTTGATTATTTTTCATGTATAAATGAAATATAATGTACATATGAAATAACTGGGTGTTCTAGTTTGCTAATGCTGCAGAATGCAAAACACCAGAGATGGACTGGCTTTTATAAAAGGGGGGTTTATGTGGTTACACAGTTACAGTCTTAAGGCCATAAAGTGTCCAAGGTAACACATCAGCAATCAGGTACCTTCACTGGAGGATGGCCAATGGTGTCCAGAAACCCTCTGTTAGCTGGGAAGGCACGTGGCTGGCGTCTGCTCCAAAGTTCTGGTTTCAAAATGGCTTTTTCCCAGGATGTTCCTCTCTAGCAAGCTTGCTCCTCTTCAAAACATCACTCACAGCTGCACTGAGTTCCTTCTGTTATGTCAGCTCATTTATATGGCTCCAGTGACTCACCTTAGACCCACCCTGAATGGGCAGAGCAACACCTCCATAGAAATTATCCTATCAGAGTCATCACCCACAGCTGGGTGGGGCACATTCCAAAGAAACACTCAAAGAATTACAATCTAATCAACACTGAAACATCTGCCCCACAAGACTACATCAAAGATAATGGCGTTTGGGGGACACAATACATTCAAACTGGCACACTGGGGAACAAGACAATACTGACAATACTCAATATCTATGCTTCCAAGGAGGGACCATATCTTGTACCTTGTTTTATTCCCCACACTTCCTAGGAAAAGGTCTAGAATTGTTTAATTCTGGAATTTGAGTGACAGAGGAATCTTTAGCAAGGAACTAGGCTACTTCTCGTTTCATACTGAGAAATTAAGATCCCAAGGCAGAAGGTAAGAATCCATGTCCGATCAACATTTATTCTCTGCAAAATAAATATATCTCCTTTATTCTACAAACATTTGCCCCTCCACCATCACCCTCCCTCACTGCCAGAGTCTCTAGTGTTTTGTTCAGTTTTCATTCATGTCTCTGTTCTTGTCCTTACTCCCCTGGAGTACTAACTCACAGCTCCACATTTAGATAGTTCCTACTTTCTAATTTCCTATTTCCCTTTCCTCAATTATTTGATTTTTCTTTCTTTTATCCCCTGTAATTTCTCAATTTCCCAAAATAGCCATTATTTGCACACTTCAACTGATGCTCATTGTTCAACATACTAAAATAAAAATACCTGCTTTTATACTCAACCTGAAAGAAATTCTTCACTAATGATAACAACTTCAAAAAGCCTTAGGTAGAGAGGATGCATTTCATTCTATTTAGATACAAAACAGATATAATAGATAGAAAATCATTGCTGAAATATATCTGAACTGTATTTCTTCCTCTAAGTTAAAAATACACTGACTTTAAAATAACCATCACACCAGAAATTATTACAACTTTGTACCAGGTGGCCCATTTAAAGTGCTCTATTTGATGCAACACTATGTTAGTTGGGACCCCTTTATAATGAGTCATCATTTAATTAATATCCAAATACCCTGAAAGCCAATAGTACTCCAACAAACAGCTGGAAATCAAATAGAGATAATTACTCACAGCTGGCTTTATTCAACTGATGTCATATTAAATAAACTTATCCCACAGACCTTTTCCCCTTTCCCTCCAAAAGGAAAGAAAAATTCCTTCTCGAAATATAGAAGGCTCTTTGTGTTAGATTTTTTTTTAAGTTTGCAGAATATGTTCCAATATTAAAGAGTTTCAACAGGAGTACAATATTGTTTTTTGTACCAGTCTGTGTTCCTGCAGTATTTCAGAACTTTGTTAAGACAAATATAAAAACAGCAAGCTGGACCAAGTCACAAATACATTGAACATCTGTATTTTTAAGATCTGGCATTCAGTTTGCTGTTTTGATATTGGACTCAGTTTATTATTTTTATAGAGCTGTCATGTCACAGCAACTTAGTAATGTAACTACAAACAAAAACTGGTTTCAAGCATACTGCTCCAAGCATTATTTAAACTATTTTACTGTATTGTACCAACCAAATTACATGAATGGGCAAGTTATTTAGAAACTATGCAATAACTACAAGTTATATGCCAGGCATTATGCTGGATCTCCATCTATGAACTCCAATTTCCTTAACAATCCCACATGTCAATATTTCATATCTAATAATTACCAAAAGGAAAAGAAATCAAAGTAGATTTTTTAAACTGTTCCCCCAACCTCCAACCTCCAAACAAGACTGCAATAAACAAAGTTATTATTATATATCTGCTGCAGTAGAAATTTCAAATCTCAAACACGGATATTCTCATATCCACTCTCATATTCATTCATTTTCAAACTCCCCCTCCTCTCCTTTCCTCCCTCTCCTTAACAGGGAGGGAGAGGAAGGGAGGAAGAAAGAAAACCTACCAGTAGTAAAACATGCTATGGCTATCTACCCAGTAAACTTAAAACGCATACTTAATAAAACCTCATGATTAGTCCTGGAATTGTTTCAACTATGATACAAGCTTTCAACAAACAGCTTTCCAGAAAGCTACAATTCAGAAGCATACTCAGTAGCAGCAGTTCAGGGATAAAAATATAACACACCATTTAAAAATAGTTTAAGAGCTACCATGATTGAAAAGATACTACTCTGTGCAGGAAGGGTGAAGTGCTCTGGCTCCACATGGACAGGACATGGAAGTTTGCCTTTGAGACCTCATCCTATGCCTTTGAGACCTTGTCCTCTTCCTCTGGCTTCATCTTACTTGTATCCTTTTACTGTAATCTACTGTAATTGAGCAAAGGTATTCTGCCACAAACCACCATGAAGCATTTGACATTCCTGATCTCAACCAATATAAGTCTCCTAATAACTGGCCAAGACCCTTCTACCATCACCTCCAGGAATGACACTAATTCAAACCAGCTTCCATAGAAGATTGCTCCATCCCATCTCACAGAGCCTTTTATTGAGCATGGCCTGTGGATTCCACCTCTCTTAGTTCTCAGCATACCAAGAAATAATTCTTCTAAACAAGAATAAAGCAATGTTGAGACTTTTTCTTCCTTCCTTCTGCATGTTCCTCAGGTTGTCAACAGCCACCTCTTCATTAACATCCCTCACCCCTTTTCTACATCCCTACTTTTAGTCCACCCTTTTGATGAAACAGAGAAAGATCCTACATGTGGGGGAAAAAAAGTTAAAGCTATTGATAAACTATATACCTTGAAACAAACCAACACAATATTACTTACACTAAAAGTAATTGGCAACCTTCTGAGCCTAACTCACTAACTTGACTCATTTTATTCTGTGTACTACTATTTCTTCACTCTCATCAAGATACCTGGCATGACTTCCACTGTTGGGATATGTTCACTAGTTTTACAGATTCTCTTTTTCCTTTCAATATACCCATCTTGACACTTGGCATCTTTGCAAACTATACAGCATCTAGCACATAGTAAGCCCTCAATTGAATTATGTGTTGAGTCAATGATTAAAATTTTTCTTCCAATATGCTGAAAAAAAGTAATTCAAATTTTTATGTCCACATTATTTTAATAAATTAATAGAACATCAAATTCTCTTGGATTGTCTCTGACATTTCCATCAGACTGATTTAAATTGTAGGTTTTGGGGGATGGGAGACATCATTTTATCAGTCAGATCTTTTATTTCTGCATATAACCCCAAATTAGTCTCTGCAACAAAAATTTTAATATGGCCTTATTTTTTATATACACTTGCATTTTGAATGTTCTCTTGCATTTTCATGTGAGCTTTTACAATCCTTCCTATTTGCTCTATTCTATGAACATAACCAATTTTCTCCAAAAAATAAAGCATCCATAAGTAACCACATCAAATTACAATCAAGAAAAATTGCTTACTCAACACTAATGTTTCCAACACAAAATAAAATGTTTCCATGATTAACTCTCTGTACATGAAGGACTAACAGGATATTATTAGGCCTTTTATTGGAGAAAAAAAAAAAAAACCCTGCCACAATTTATACATCTGTAAAATATGTAGAATAACTTAATACTCAAAATTATTTGAATAGAGAAAAATTTCCCCTCCATAAATAAATAACTGAATCATTTACTTCAAGCACTCCCATCTTTTAGCAGAGATAAATACCTAGTAACTATCTATCCTTTCTGGAAGATTATGGTACAAAATTTTAAAATTAATAAAATTAAGCACATTAAACAGCTCAGCTAGTGATATACAAGTCACCAGCAGAAATGCTTCCCATTTGAAAAAGGTATTTGGGAGTAAAGAGGTAACAGGTGACAAGAAGATTATAAGATCTACTGCCTACACTCTTTTACATTTCACCTATTCTTCCCTCCCTGTATAATCTGGCAAAAAAAAGATATATATATATATATATATATATATATATATATATATTACAAGTAATAATAGAAGAGAAAATTGAAAGGTGTTTTACTATCTCTTGCAGGCTAGCACAGTGGGTACAAAATTAAGATCTGCAGCCAGGAACTGGCATCCACAGCTCTGCCACTGGCATGTTTTTTAATCCTAGACAAGTTCCTTAACCTGAAAATCAGTTCCAGCTGAAAAGCAGTAATAAAACTGACGTTTAACCCATAGTGTTGTTGTGAAGATTACACGAGATGACACCAGTAAAGCCCTTAAGTGCTATTTTAATAGTTGGGAAGCATAATGCACAGATATGGGTGAGTTCTATAATCCAGGTTCATTCACCTACAAAACAAACTTGAATGCTAAGTGTAAGGATTTAAGAGTAAGCTTCTCTGGAGGTTGAAAAATATTTTCTAATAACAATTATGACAGTTAATATACATAAATTTTTTAATATACTTAGACTCCCACATTTTTAATAAATATTTTTAAATGTGTTTAGAAATGACATATAAATGAACCAAACATAAGGTTTTTGCTTGTATTCTGATGAGGATTTTCCCCTCCAGAATTTATAATGTGTACTTTAAATGATTATGAAAGTTTAGAACATATCTGGGAGATAATCTAAATTACCCTAGCTCTCAAAGAAAAACCTTAACTGCTTCTATATAAAGCAACTATTAGAGTCCTTAAAGGTATCACCATTCTTGATTTATTTATCAAACCTGACCACACACCAGGGATCAAATTTAATACATATGAAAATAAGCAATTCGGTATCACTGTGATTAGCAAACTATCACTATTGTCATCACAATCTCAATTATTTAATTCAAAGAGCACTTTCACAGAAAGAAAAACCATAATAGAACTATAAATTATATAGATGTCAAACTTATAAAAACATAATTCAACTTTTTTAAAAGAAAACTACCTTCAAATACATTTAAAGATCTTCTACAATCACATGCTTTCTGAAACCAATAACACAGAGAAAATTCATTACAAAATACAATTTTACTAACAGAGTTTTTAACCCATATTGAATTAATAGCCATTATCTGAAAACAAATTAATTTACATATGTCTCAAAATGTTTAGAATGCTACACAGAAAACCATATTTCATGAGTTTATCCAGGGTTTTTCTGAAACATACATGAAAGAATGTCCTCATATATAAGCTGCTATTCTGCTTTCCCTTCTTCATGGCTTCTTTCACATTAAGTTCAGATATTATCTTTAATCCAAAGTATTTATATATTCAAAACCCAGCACTGACTTTTAAAAACTTATGATTTCTAATTAGTTCTAAAATATTTGATCATAAGGAATTAGCAGAATACTAAAAATACAGCAGAGGCCAAATTACAGAAGAAATTGTTGTAATGTTTTAATCCTTTAAATTTCAATGTGGTTAAATAAACTCCTTTTTAATATGAATTCCTGCCTTGCACTCAAAAAATTTCCTAGTGAAAGACAAAAAGGAAGACGATTTACAGGATTACATGGGTAGAGCATGCATTACAAATTCACTTAAATCAAGTCCACTTCCTTTTGGAGTCATTACTTGAAAGCACAAAGCAGACATTCATCCATACAGTTTGTTACATATACAAAAAGATAAATTACATATCATCTTGAGAATATATACCTGACTCTAGTCTAAATTCTGTGGGCAGCAATGCAGCCAATTTGAAATAGACTTTCCTCACACATTTGCTACTGAAATAAATGATGGATACCTTCTAGCCATAGTCCCAACACCACTAAGCATGCCCCTGTGTTCTGTGTGGGAATTACAAATCAGAAAGAGCTGGATGTGACACCTAGTTCTACCATCTACTAGCTGTGTGACCTTGGGCAAGTTCCTCAACTCTCGTCATCTGTAAAATGAGAATAAACGGTGTATTCTCCATTGGGTTTGGGAGAAAGTAAAGGAGATAAAACATCAAAAGTATAAAGCACAGTGCCCAGCTTTCCCTAAATACTAGCAACTGTTAACATTTAATATAATACCATGACTATCAGTTATTGACAGGGTAATACTGGTAAAAGGTATATTTCATAAAGTAAATAAGATTTTAAATGAGGTTAGATAGACATGTGTCTATCCATGGGGTACTTGACATAACAAATCACTTTTTAAAGCCCATGCACAACTAGAACACTAATGTCAGATAGGAAAAAGAAAGTTTCTTGATGAAAAATTCCCACATTAGACTTAAAAATAATGTGTGTGATTAATATGGATGCAACACCATGTTAAGATATACTAAATACCATAAAAATGGATGCAATACCACCTTACTTAGAATTAAAATGGAATTTCTCCTTCCTTACAGATTAATAAAAGATAGGCATTAGGGGAGATTAATAATCCTTCTGTGTCCTAATTGTCAGCATTTCCCACAGAATCATTCACCTGAAGATCTGTAAACAATAGTGTCCCTTATAAGTAAAGAGAAAGGACACAGCTGTTTCCATCTATAAATAGGATACCGATACACAAGTTAAGAACACTATTGTTCACACCATCAATTAAAATTACTTCCACACTTCTAATGAAGAGGTCAAGTTGTAGAATTTTTATACTCTGCTAATTAAAAAAAGCAAAACTGTTTAAGACATGAGAACATGAGAAAGTATCTAACAAGAGAGCAAAATAAAACATAAAAAGAGATATAAGGATTGATAAATAAATTGGGTGGTTCCACCAAGCCAAAGACAATGTTTGCATCCTTTCAAAAAAAGAGATCACTGAAACTTTGAAGACTGAAAAATATAATGCCATGGAAATTTAATTTGGCATAATAAACACATGAATAGTTCTTCAGCAGTCAAATTTGATTCCAAAATCTTTTTTAATAGACACATACCTCTTGGACACAAAGAACAACACATTTTTATTGGAAATATCTAAAGGCTTGAACTCATTATGAGTACTAAAATCAAAAGAAAAGAAAAATTTTTCTGCACAGATTCAGACAGCACATTTTCCCAAGATAACAGTGATGGGTGACATCTTCACCATACAGTGGAATCTAAGTTTATGAATTCTTGTTTATGAAATGGAAAGAGGATGCGTGCAAAATATAAACAGAAGCATGATCCAGAAGGAAAAAGGTCAAAGGATACACTGCAAATAGTCACTACAAATGACAGAGGTGGTAGAGGATAACAATTAAGAGGAAGTGTTTTGATGTGAGAACCAAATTGCAATCCTGACTGCTATTTATTGCTATGAGACAATGTGAGTTACTTATCATCTCTAAACTTAAATTTCACCATATGTAAACTGAGGATTAAAATACCTACACTTCATAGTGCTGCTGTGAAGATTAAATAAAATAAGATACATACAGCATTCAAGCACTATGGTTACTGCTATTGTTTCAAAGTCAAGCCAGGCTCCCAAAAGCCAAATATGTCTGAAACTTGAGTAAGAGCTTCTAGAAAGGTGGTCAATGACAATTTCTGGTTCCCTCAAGTTCCAAGGTCCAATTTAGGAAATACTACTGGTAAAGTGTTACCCTTCACAATAAGATTCAATTAACATTGTGCAAAAGGAATAAATGGAAAAGACAGTTTTGCATGCTTTCCAAGATACTTTGGACATTCTCTTAAGTAAGTGACTATTGTCATCTCAGCTTTTTTTTCTTCCCCCACAACCACAAAAGGCTGACATTGGTAATTACTTTTCCCTCCCCACAGAGAAGAAGAGAACATTTGTACAAAATGTTTGATAAGGAACTTTGTTAATGACAAGTGTCAGCTACTTAAAAGCAGAAACAGATTCGGGTAGGAAACTGTTGAATGATCTCTAATAACAAATATTCTCAATAAAAATGGTCTAGTGGAAGACCAGAGATTAAGTAGATAATCTTAAAACGTTTCCAGACAAAAGACATAAAAAGGAAAACCAAAGGACAGTTACATGCCTTTCTTAGCTTTTTGTTCAAATATATTCTATATCTATATTTATACCTAAGTAATAATGCTTTCCCATATAAGGAGAACAGCAAAACTTCATAAAAGGACCAAAGAACTGCATGCAGTTCCTGGCATTTTTTGGGGGTGGGGGTGGGGGGTGGTAAGCAGGAACTTTCCCTCTTCTCACTTTTGCCAAAAATGTAACAAAGATGCATTTAAGAATATAAAATTATCAGAACCTTCTAATTAGTATTTATCTCCTTTAAGAAAAAAATATTATAAACTTTTAGTATATCTCTGAAATGCCAGGAAAACAATCTTTACATAACAGTCTTTTAAACAACCCAACTGGGAAATGAGCTCTTAAATAGTCTAACCACAGGCACCATTTCCTACTACTCTAGATATTTCATTACGCTTTACTGTCACTGCCCCATTCCATTCCTAATTCCTCCAAATTCCAGGTTTTCTACACCCTAACCTTCTTGCTGCTGCCACTGTCACAAAAGGAAAGGAAAAAGGAGGATGAATTACTTCAATTGTTCAAGGGACTATCACAGGAGAAAGATGAATTCATTCATAAAGAATGAAACTCTAGCAGCAGACATATGTTGGAGGTGTTTTAATTCCAAATGGGAAAGCTGACGTTTTAATGGATAAGGAAAACTACTGTAATAGAAAAATTTAAATGGTTGTCTTATGAGTTTGCCTTCTCTCATAAAGAATGGACTCAGATATAGCACTTCTTTTCAAAAACAGATTACAGGTACTGTTCTGGTTTGCTAATGCTGCCGGAATGCAAAACACCAGAAATGGATTGGCTTTTATAAAAGGGGGTTTATTTGGTTACACAGTTACAGTCTCAAGGCTATAAAGTGTCCAAGGTAATGCACTGACAATCGGGAATCTTCACTGGAGGATGGCCAATGGTGTCCGGAAAACCTCTGTTAGCTGGAAAGGCACATGGCTGGGCGCCTGCTTGATCCCAGGCTGCATTTCAAAATGGTGTTCCTCAAAATGTCACTGTCAGTTTCCAACGGCAGTCTTCAAAATGTCTTTGTAAGCTTGCAGCTCCTCTCTCAGCTCCTGTGCATTCTTCAAAATGTCCCTCTTGGCTGTAGCTAGCTCACACCTCCTTGGAAATTATCCAATCAGAATTACCACATACAGTTGGGTGGGTCACATCTTCATGGAAACACTCAATCAAAGAACTACAATCTAATCAACACTAATACTTCTGTCCACACAAGACTGCATCAAAGAATATGGCTTTTCTGGGGGACATAATATATACAAACTGGCACAGGTACCAACTGCAACAAACTGGTCTTGTTAAACCTGTTCTTCTAAAAAGCCATTCCATTTATCTTGGCCAACAAGTAAAGTCAACTCAAAGGTATGACTTTGAAATCCTAGAAACCATAGGCTTATGTTTCCCGAACTGTAAAGTACACAACAAAATAAACTCATAATTTAGAAGTCCCAACAATAATGAATAAAACGCCAGTGCCCCTAGCCCCCCACTTGTTTAGTAATGACCCTGATAGTTGGCTGTGTAAAAAAAAAAAAAAAAAAACTGCCACTTAACTAGCACACCCTCCAGGCCAACATTTTTATTGCTATTACACTGCAATTTCATTCCAGTAAAGATCACATGGTAAATATAAAGACCATTGCTACTGTACTGTTGATTTATAACTCCACTATTTACTTCCTACAGGATCTAAAATACATAAACTATAATGATAAATCAGTGGTTTTGGACTCAATGTAAAATATGTAATTCTTGATAAAAACTACATAAAGGTGGGGGAATGGAGGAGTACAGGAACACAGTTTAAGTGTCCTATTGAAGTTAAGTTGGTTTCAAAGAAAAACAAGATTGTTATAGATTTAAGAGGTTAAATTTAAGCCCCATGGTAAACACAAAGAAAGTATCAAAGAATATGACCAAAGAGATGAAAAGTAGAGTAGGGGTTCCAAGAAGTGGGGGAAGGGGCAATGGGGAGTTAAGAAATGAGAGTAGGGGTTTTGGTTTGGGGTAAAGGAAAACTTCTAGAAATGGATGGTTGGAAGGTGACAGCATTGCAACATTCTAAATGTGATTAATCCCACTAAGGGAATGCTAGGGAGGGGTGGAATAGGAAGATTTAGGTTATACATATCTTTCCAAAATTGAAAAAAAAAAATAAGACAGTCTAAATAGATGAAAATTAAATGCCAAGGATGATCCTGGAAGGGATCTGAGGTCAGAGGAGAGGAGGCTCAAAGGGACACAGATGGGACACAAGGAAAAAAAAAAAAAAAAAGGAAATATAGAATGTAAGCTTTGTATCAATGCTGAAATTCTTGAACTTCTTAGCTGCGTTTAATGAGATTGTATAAAATAATGCTCTTATTCATGGGAAAGGTATATGTGAATTATATTGTTTGTTCAAAGATATGCGCAGCTTGCTCCCATATGTTCAGAAGATAGAGCAATAGATGTTGGGTGTTAGAGAGGGAGGGAAGGAGAGAGGGAGGGAAAGAAAGAGACAGTGGTGTGACAGGATCTTAAAGGTGATGGATCAGGGTATCGGGGGAGGGGGGTCGGGGTATGATGGAATTCTATGTAGGGGGTTTGTACTGTTTTTACAACTGTTCCTGTAAGATTGAACTTATTTCAAAATAAAATTTATTATTAATAAAAAAAAAAGAAAGAATGATATTATTGAACATCCCCACCTTTGTTCAAGGCCAAAGGGAAGAAGAAATGCTTGAACATTAGATGTTCTAATCCTCTCAGATCTTATCAAAACCAGAAAGAGGAAATAAAAAGAAATGTGCAGGAAGTTGGCTGCCAATCAAAACGGAAAATTAAAACTGCAGAGCTATATACCCTATACTGCATAATAAGGAAAAAACTGAAACTGTGGAACTATAACCCATAACAATTTTTGAAATTACCTATATAAACTGCTTGTTGAGCTGTACATCGAAAGTTAACACCTTTCTGTATGCATGTTATATTTACAATAATGGAAATAGCTGAAGTTGTGGAACTGTGACCCATGACATTCTTTGAAATTTGCTATTTGTGAAATTGTACTTTGAAAAGTATCATTTTATGTATACATGTTAAAGTTCACAATAAAAAAATACATTAAAAAACTGCACAGCTGGTATTTCATCTAAACTTTACGCACTAAGTTTCTCAACTTTTTCCCACCTATTTATTAGTAAACCTAACAAGTTCATTTTCCTGCAAGATTTTAAGGCTATTCCCTGTTCCCTATTTGAGAATCACTGTAGCCACACTGGCTAAATGTTGCCCAGTGTTACTTTTTGTGGTTTATATTACAAAAGTTACAGGATTTTCTGAATGCCAAATATCAAAAACTTTTATAATACTGAGTGTTTCACTCCTCAAAATTATTGCTTTAAATAAATATGTAAGCTACTCAAAACAGCACACATATGTTTGTAAGAGGTTAAACAAATGACTGGTTTTCTAGGCAAACAGATTGGTACTTGTGGGATACAGGGATTATCCTTATACCAATAACTATCATAAAAGAATATCTGTCTCTACCTGCTAAGCTAATGTCGAGTTCTTAAGAAGCAACGTAGTGAAATGGAAAGGAATCTGACTGAGATCTGAAATCAAACCCTGCTGAGAACCTGAGCAAGTCACTGATTTTCTATAGGTCTAACTCCAACCGTGTTTTTAAAAATGGCTAAATCAAGGGAGCTCTAAATTCTAAAACCTCCCTCAATCACTAAATCAGCCTGCTACCTATCTCCTGAAAATTTATTGTATAAACCATCAAGCACATTAACATAGCCGAACATCAAAAACTAACAGCTTGCTACTTCTCTGTTTCTTAAATACTAACTGCAGTCACCTGCTTCTGAATTAAAACAAAACAAAAAAAAGAAACATGATATCAGTGGAATGAGATGGCCTAAGAATGTGATTGTAATCTGAGTTTAATAATACTAGGAATATGTGTTTTCCAAAGTACAAAAACAACTTTACAAATTAAAGGATTTCAAAAAAGGGAAGCACACGTAAAACAGTAATGGTTAGGCAATATAATGCCTCTTTAACTTCTTAGGAGCGCCCAAAAGTTGTGCTGGGAGAGAATGAACCTCTATTATTGTCCCTTTCAAATCCTATACATTTAACAAATTTTCTTGCCATTTCACAAATGTACTAAATTCTACTTATTTTTCTAGTTTTAATTCTACATTGACAACCTATTTAGACAGCCACAAACGTTCTCGTCTCTGGACTCCTAGAAGATACAATGTTGTTTACTTAAAATTGAATTGCCATATATTAATAGTTACAGAATTATAAATGTTAGAGCAAAAAACAAGTCCTTAGAAAGCATGAATCCAACTCCTTGTTTTATATGAAAATTGAAGCCTAAACCTGACAGTCAGTTGATTAAAGGTAAAGATTCTTCCTGGCTACAGTACTTATGGACTAAGAGGTAAACATATATTTAAACATTAAAACAGTCCTTTCATTTATTCACTCAAATACTAATTGAGCATCTACTGTATACCATACCAAGCACTGAGGTTTGTGTATTTCCTTCTAATGTAAGGTCAGTTAATTCACCGTTTCATCTAAAACATTCTTTACTCATAAATTTGCATAGTACCCTTCCTTGAACAACCTTCAAGAATTACATAAATATCTTCCAAGGAGTGAGCATTTACTCAACGAACAGCAAAGATCTAATTTCAGAAAATTGTTGTTGTTCTCTTTTTTTTAAAAGGCAAGGACAGAGAAGGAAACGCTAAACATAACAGGGAAAAATTGAGACTCCTGTACAGATATTCGGCATCCTAACCTTAGAAAGCCATTGGTAGGTTCAGTGGTAAGATGGAAAGGATCAAGAGAAAAAGAGACTTCCCAAAGCTCAAATTTGCACATTAAAATCACTTCAGGGGGCTTTTAAAATGCCAGTGTCCATGCCACACTCCAGATCAATTAAATCAGAATTTCTGGGGAGGGGAGCCCAGCAGGGGCAGTTTTTAAAGCTATCTAGGTGTTTCCCATGTGCAATGAAGGTTGTGAATCACTGAACCAGAGAATCTCTAGGATGGATCCAGTTCCAAAATTCCACATCTAAGTTACTGAACCAGATAATTTTTTAATGCTAAGGAAGCCTAGTAATGTAATTATATTAGCTGTTATAGACAGATAAAAGATTATTGAAAGAATAAAGTTACTGACCAATATAAAAGTGTGAATAATTAAAGTGAATGGCACACAGCAAGCATTCAAGCTATCTATTGACTGACTAGAAATAAGACAGAAAAACCTACAACCAGAAAGCTAAAAGAACTAGATGATAATTTGAGCCAAGGATACATTTAATACATCATACATACAATTACAGAAATTATAAATTATAATAATCTCATTTAATTGTAAATACAGGGGTCCAAATGGTCATTTCTCCATTTCCCTTTCTCTTATCAATAGCATTGGTCCTTAGCACATAACATGCCAAAGCATCCTGTCCTGTAAATAATCTCTCCTACCAACATTCATGTTGAAAATAAATGTCTTCAAGATGAAATGCTGTCCCTTTTTACTAATTAATAATATGAAAGCTATCTGAAAACAACCTAATGTTGAACTTAACTTTGCTCATCTTCTACAGAGGCTTTTCATTGTTATTTCATGTTACTCTATAGTTTGATTCCACTTCCACAACATCAGTAAGACAAAACCATGATGCGTGGTTTATATGTATTATTCTTGATCATTTTTTAAAAAACACTAGGTTAGAAAAAATATAAAACATATTCTGCACTAATCATAAGCATCTTTTTTTTTTTTTTTTTTTTTTGCAAAAGGCAACATTAAATTCAGGAACTAAATGTTCTAAAAATTATGCACCATAAACTTTCAGCCTTCATTAGGCAAATAAATTCAGTTTCTTCCAACCAGTGGCTCTCAGAAAATACTAATTCATCTTAATATTAAGTAATTATTACAAAATAACTACGATAAACATACTGATATATAGAGAAACAGTGTTCCTGCACATTAGAGCAAATTCAGATTTTAAACAGCCCTAAGTGAATCCTAGATCACTCAGTAAACACTAAGTGATGGATTAACTAATCTTGAGCTTATCTGGTCCAGCCATTCCAGGGATAATTGAAGTTTGATAGCCCTATGCATTAGAATTCCCCAACAAAAATAAAATTATTTTTAACTCTGCTTCTTTACCTGATTCTTTAAATATTCTATTATGCTTCAGGGGTCAAGTTTATCTAAGAATTTGTAGCACAGTTCGTAGCATATATCAAATAGCTCTAAAATTGTGTTTGATAAAAAATTAAACATTTAATTCAACCATAAACAAGAAGGGGTTCATCAGATTCAAATCAACTTTTCAATGACATTTACAATAAATAAGAAAATGCATACAGTATGTTAAAAAGTCTAGGCAATTTTTCTTAAACTGTCACAATGAGGAAGAAAAACGAAAGACAGACAACATAAAATAAATTAGCACCTCAAATGTTGTAATCCCTTCTACCGCATTCTGCCTTCACTATTTCACATCACAATTATGAAAACATTTCTTTAAATCCATAGGTACCAGAAATACTGTTTTACTACCTGGGTTAATGATCAATTGGTAATTAAGACCAGAAAGAGAACAATAATCTTGATTTATGGGACTATTTCTCCCTGGTTATTATAAAAACAACATACAAATAATGATGCTTACATTAGTAGCAATTTTCTTTAAAAAGGAAAAAACCCTATAAAGTACTTCACAGTGCTTTGCACTGACCTTACTTGTGGTTCCCTTTGTCATGATGACAACATTAAATTCTAACACAGACAATAAATGTCTTATGCCGGTTTGAATGTATTATGTCCCCCAAAATGCCATTATCTTTATCTAATCTTGTGTGGGCAGACATATTAGTATTGATTAGATTTTGGAATCCTTTGGGTGTTTCCACGGAGATGTGATTCAATCAAACTATCTGACTGGATAGTTTCTGTGGAGGTGTGGCCCTGCCTTGATGAGTTTACTGGAGCACTGTATAAGCTCAGACAGAAGGAGCGAACTTGCTACAACCAAGAGGGACACTTTGAAGAACGCACTGGAACTGAGAGAGGAGCTTCAGCTTACAGAGACATTTTGGAGACAGCCTTTGAAAGCAGACTTTTGCTCCTGAGAAGCTAAGAGAGGACAAATACCCCAAGTGCAACTAAGAGTGACGTTTTTGAGGAGCTGAAGCCTAGAGAGGAATGTCCTGGGAGAAAGCCAGTTTGAAAGCAGAACTCCAGAGCAGACACCGGCCACATGCCTTCCTAGCTAAAAGAGGTTTCCTGGACACCATTGACCACCCTCCAGTGAAGGTACCCGATTGTTGATGACTTACCTTGGACACTTTATGGCCTTAAGACTGTAACTGTGTAACCAAATAAACCCCCTTTTATAAAAGCCAAATCCATTTCTGGTGTTTTGCATTCCAGCAGCATTAGCAAACCAGAACATCTTTCAAAACTATTTTTTAACTTAGACAAAATATATTTTATTAAAAACCTGCTCTATCCAGAAATTAAATTTCTATCTATTTTTGAAAAACATAAATGAGACGTATTAGTTTGGAAGAGATGATTAACTGTTTAACTTTTCATCTGAAAAAATCATTAAGATTGTGAGTGCAAAGACCAAGGTAGAAATCCATGCATGAGAACTGTTTCCATAATAAACTAAAGATAAAAAGAAAATTATACTAGCTTATAACTTATCAAACCCAAAAATGAGAGAAATTCAAACCTCTCCATCTCTGAAACAAATGAAATAACTATTGTTCATAGGAGGCAGCAAAAAATGTCTGCCCAAATTTTCATTCCATAAGAATCAATAGTAATATTATAATGCTTTTAAGAGAAACCTTTGGGGAAGTATCTACTTAATAGTATAGTCTAATCTATTTATGAAATTTATAGACTCTTACACCTATGCCTAAAGATACACCAATTTGCCTAAGAAGTTTACTTTTAACTTCAAAATTTTAAGCTTCACACTAGTGTTTAAATCTTCGACATAACACAAAATTATACCTATGTGTGTCAGTACATATACATATATTTCCTAGCTCTGCTACCCTAGTAGCAATGAGGCCATCCAGTGCCCAGATACTGGTTTCTAATACCATTCTCCAATAAAAGGAACCAGGGTTCCTTAGAAAAATGGGAGTCTAGGAGTGGCGCAGGGAAAACAGAGGATGATCCTGGAGCATCTGGTAGCGCCATAAGGTAAGTAAGTGCTTAAAAATAAAAAGTACAAAGGATGAGGCATGTCAAATGGACACAGGAGCAAACCTGGAAAGAATGCCAAATGCCCAATGCTGGAACAATCTGAGCAACAAAATAAGTCAGGTACCACTAAATTATAACCCAAAATGTAAAATAAATATACATGAGCCCATACTGATATAAATAATTGGTTGAATAAACGGAAGAGACAAGACAAATGTTCCTTACAGAAGAATTCCAAACGATTTATGTAGATGTGCTCTGCTCCAGGAGTGGAACTTGACACCCATCTCCTGGTCCCATGCCTTGAGTGGGTTAGACTTAGTGACTTGCTTCCAAAGAAGAGTACAGAAGTGGGTGTGTGTTATCCTCCAGTGGAGGAACTTGACAAACACTAACTTAGCTAGGTAATCAAGAGCAACATCAACAGTGATAAATCATGTTGACAGATGTGCTCTTGATATAATATGATGCAAATAGCACAGTTTACCTCTGTGGTCTTCCTCCACAAAACCAATAAACCTAGTCTATTCATGAGAAAAATACCAGACAAATCCCAATTAAGGAAAATTCTACAAAATACCTGACCATTAGACCCGAAAACCATCAAGGTCATGAAAAAACCAAGGAAAGATTGAAAAACTGTCCCAGGCCAAAAGAGACTAAGGAGAGATGATGACTAAATACAATATGGTATCCTGGATGGGATCCTAGAATAAAAAGATGACATCAGTGGAAAAACTAGTGGACATCAGTGGAAAAACTAGTGGAATCCAAATAAAGTATGGAGTTTAATAGTAATATGCCAATATTAGTTTCTTTACTTTTACGATTGGACCACAGTAACCTAAAATGTTAACAATGGGGGAAACTCAGTGAAGGATATACAGGATCTCTCTATGGTATCTTTGCCACTCTTCTGTAAATCTAAAATTATTCCCAAGTTAAAAATTTCTTTTAAAAAATACTGCACCTATGTGGATAGATCAATCTAAAAAAAAAGCATAACAGCTAAAAATAAAACAATGCAAAAGAATTTCATTGATGCAGGCCATGGACACACTGAATCTTTGATTACATTTTTAATTCAAGTTTAGACGTTACTTAAAGACCAGAGAGAAGAAACATTCACCAATTCAAAGGCCTGAAAGCTTAAAGCCCCTTTCTTGAGTGGGCAAAAACTTGTCTCCCTTACGTCAGTCCTTCCCCCTCCTATCTACGTCTTTCAATTGTTTTATTTTGGTCATACAATGCAAGCTTAAAAACCTTTGATGACACCTACTTTAAGCAGATGTTACACACATGCATGCAAACACACACAATTTCCAAAAGCCACAAACTGATGACTGATTTTGGCCTTTAACCTCTCACTCTACCTCCCCCAAGCACCCTACTCTCTAGCCCAAATAATTTCTGCTTCTAAAAGCCTACAATACTTTTGCTTTGTGGTCCTTTGTTTGTTTGTTCTTTAATATTTTGCAATCCATACCAGACTGTGAGTTCCTAGATGACAGAGAACAGAGCAGGTCTTATTTATTCAGATTCATCCTCCAGTCTAGCACTGGAATTTATGCATAAGGTGTTAATATATGCTTTTTAAATTTCCTAAAAAACTGCCAGTTTGAACGTATTATGTGCCTCCAAACACTATTATCTTTGATGTAATCTTCTGTGGGCAGACGTTATCAGTGTGGATTAGACTGTAATTCTTTGAGTGTTTCTGTGGAGATGCATCCCACCCAGCTGTGGGTGATGACTCTGATTGGATAATTTCCATGGAGGTGTTGCTACGCCCATTCGGGGGTGGGTCTAAGTTGAGTCACTGGAGCCATATAAATGAGCTGACAGACAGGGGGAACTCAGTGCAGCTGTGAGGGACGTTTTGAAGAGGAGCTACAGCCAAGAGGGACACTTTGAAGAATGCACAGGAGCTGAGATAGGAGCTGCAGATGAGAGACAGTTTGAAGATGGCTGTTGAAAGCAGACTTCTGCTCCAGAGAAGCTGAGAGGACAAATACCCCAAGTGCAACTAAGAGTGACATTTTTGAGGAACTGCAGCCTAGAGAGGAACGGCCTGGGAGAAAGCCATTTTGAAACCAGAACTTTGGAGCAGACGCCAGCCACGTGCCTTCCCAGCTAAAAGAGGTTTTCCGGACACCACTGGCCATCCTCCAGTGAAGGTACCCGACTGCTGATGTGTTACCTTGGACACTTTATGGCCTTAAGACTGTAACTGTGTAACCAAATAAACCCCCTTTATAAAAGCCAATCCATCTCTGATGTTTTGCATTCCGGCAGCATTAGCAAACTATAACAATGACAGAGAACTGAGCAGGTCTTATTTATTCAGATTCATTCTCCAGTCTAGCACTGGAATTTATGCATAACAGGTGTTAATATATGCTTTTTAAATTTATTTAAAAACTAAGTTTCCAAATAAAATCAATCTGGGAAACTCAAAAAAGTCCTTAATAATCAGTTAACAAATTCTGCTCAAAATAGGTCATTAACCGCAAATCATCTTTTTAATTTTAAGCCAACTCAAAGGACAAAAACCAGACTCAACTAGCCTCCTCGGATGTCATTATCTTTAATTACATCTGTGAGCAATTGCGAAACTACATGGAAAATGAAGCCGAATGACTGCATAGCAGAACTTAAAGTACTTTAAAGAAAAACAATCTGTACATTAGAGACTTGTGTTAAATATGGTATAGTCTACTTTGGAATGCCAATGTCTATGATCGCCATCATAAAGTACAGTAACACCCAAAATTCAGGGAATAGGGATGCACAACACAGATTTCTCATTTATCCAACAATTTGGGGCATATTCAGGGGCAAAATTTCTACAACCAAGCCTGTTCTATTCACTACTCAGATTCCATTACTTGGTCACATTCTATTTTTCTCGCTTACTAGAGGGCAGCAACCTACACACACTTCACAATGAAGCTGGACCATAAACAAGAGTGGCAAAGGAGAAAAGGAAGGCAGAGTCAACTAAAGCAGAACCTGAGTTACCTGAAACCTGAGGTTTGGGGTCAACAACTGATTCCAAAACCATCCATAGTTACATAAATTAATACTATTTGGTCAACGTTCTCTTAGGATTTGCAAATTCTGGGGCAAAAATAAAAGGCCAACAAAACCTAAGAACTAAGATTAAAGGGGCAACTTTCTAGATCTAATTTCCACAGGTACCCAATAGTTTTTAGAATAGCATTAATGCCTCAACATCTTATAAAGTTTTAAAACTACATTCTTAAGTCACACCTATTTATGATAGCAATTTGTTTTCAAGAACTTCTGATTATTACTGCTCTAAAACAAACAAGGGAGAAACCTACCCATTCCTGAACAATTCCACTTTCTCTGGTGTTTAAACAGATTTGGTCTAATACTTTAGACTTAAAAGCAATTTTCCAGTGATCACATAATATCAATACATACAGCAATGATTTATTTAGGGAAATGAACACCCAGAATAATTCTCTATTTCTTTTCACTATTAACATAAAACAGGCCTCTTACTATAAATTTTAAGAAGGAGAGAAGTGGGGGAGGGAGAAAAAGAATAATTAAAACTGAAATTTTAGGTAACATGTCCACAAAAACCTACAGAATTTTAATAGCCAGTTTTACCATTTTTTCAATGGGTAACTTCAGGTCTTTTATCATCTTCCTTTTCTCTATATTTTGTATTTCCCTGAATGTCTTTCACGATGCTTCTGCAAAAGGGCAGCTAGTCAAATGGGGGAACATACTCTATCTCTCCCCACTTAATGGGGCTTGATGCAGAGAAGAAAATCAAAAGCTCCAAAAAGTGCTGCAGTGAATAAATGTGTTTAGACCAAGTTTAACTGAAATCTAAAAACTCTCTTTTCAAGAAACATAATAATAAACACTTAATGAAAAGCCAAATTTTCAAAAATAGACTAGAGAGAGAAACTGTATAAAATAAAACTGTATCTTTATAAGGTGGTTAACTTTTGTTTCTTAAAGACCTGTTCTTGACAGTCTCACCAGAATGTAACCAATAAACAGGACAGTGTACATTCTGCTACTGAGAAAATGTAATGTGAAATCTAGACTCACTCCTATATACAAAAGCCTAAGTATAATCAAACCCCAATGTGGTTTAGAAGAAAACCACAAAAAAAATAGGGAAATTCCATTTTAACTGAAAAGTAGTTATAAAACATAAACCACTGTATGTATTCTAGATGCTTTGAAGGATTTAGAGACAAAATGGAAATAAAATCAGGAAAAACAATTGGAAACAGCCTTGTACCAAAACCCCTCAAGTTAGTAAATCATCTAGTATTTTCTCTTTCTACTAAGGGATTACGAAATGTTCCAGATTCAAAATATAAGAAATGCTAAAAAGTTCAAACTTTCTCAAAAATAAATATAAGAAACCAACCTCTCCTTATTGACCCCCACACATAACCACCTACTTGAAAGATAAAAAATGGGTTCTCCCCACGCCCCTCCCTGCCAGGCTCAGTCCCGGGGGAGGAGGGGCTGTCAGCTCCGGGAAGGAGAAGGGAGAACTGCAGTGGCTGCTCTTATCGGAAACTCATTCTACTGATTCAAACTCCAACCATAGATAGACTGAGACCAGACACCAGAGACTCTGAGAGCAGCCAGCCCAGCAGAGAGGAGACAGGCATAGAAAAAAAACAATACGAAAAACTTCAAAATAAAAGCAGAGGATTTTTGGAGTTCTGGTGAACACAGAAAGGGGAAGGGCGGAGCTCAGGCCTTGAGGCGCATATGCAAATCCCGAAGAAAAGCTGATCTCTCTGCCCTGTGGACCTTTCCTTAATGGCCCTGGTTGCTTTGTCTATTAGCATTTCAATAACCCATTAGATCTCTGAGGAGGGCCGTTTTTTTTTTGTTTTTTTTTTTTTTTAAATCCTTTTTTCTTTTTCTAAAACAATTACTCTAAGAAGCCCAATACAGAAAGCTTCAAAAAATTGCAATTTGGGCACGTCAAGTCAAGAGCAGAACTAAGAGAGCGCTGAGACAAAAGGCAATAATCCAGTGCATGAGAAAATTCACTAAACAACACAACTTCCCAAGAAAAGGGGGGTGTCCGCTCACAGCCACCATCCTGGTGGACAGGAAACACTCCTGGCCCATCGCCAGCCCCATAGCCCAGAGCTGCCCCAGACAACCCAGTGTGACGGAAGTGCTTCAAATAACAGGCACACACCACAAAACTGGGCGTGGACATTAGCCTTCCCTGCAACCTCAGCTGAATGTCCCAGAGCTGGGAAGGTGGAGCAGCGTGAATTAACAAAGCCCCATTCAGCCATCATTTGAGCAGACTGGGAGCCTCCCTACACAGCCCAGCAGCCCAGAACTGCCCTGGGGGGACGGCACTCACCTGTGACATAGCACAGTCATCCCTCAACAGAGGACCCGGGGTGCACAGCCTGGAAGAGGGGTCCACTTGCAAGTCTCAGGAGCCATACGCCAATACCAAAGACTTGTGGGTCAGTGGCAGAGACAAACTGTGGCAGGACTGAACTGAAGGATTAGACTATTGCAGCAGCTTTAAAACTCTAGGATCATCAGGGAGATTTGATTGTTAGGGCCAACCCCCTCCCCGACTGCCCAGAAACACGCCCCACATACAGGGCAGGCAACACCAACTACACACGCAAGCTTGGTACACCAATTGGGCCCCACAAGACTCACTCCCCCACTCACCAAAAAGGCTAAGCAGGGGAGAACTGGCTTGTGGAGAACAGGTGGCTCGTGGACGCCACCTGCTGGTTAGTTAGAGAAAGTGTACTCCACGAAGCTGTAGATCTGATAAATTAGAGATAAGGACTTCAATAGGTCTACAAACCCTAAAAGAACCCTATCAAGTTCAGCAAATGCCACGAGGCTAAAAACAACAGAAAATTATAAAGCATATGAAAAAACCAGATGATATGGATAACCCAAGCCCAAGCACCCAAATCAAAAGACCAGAAGAGACACAGCACCTAGAGCAGCTACTCAAAGAACTAAAGATGAACAATGAGACCATAGTACGGGATATGAAGGAAATCAAGAAGACCCTAGAAGAGCATAAAGAAGACATTGCAAGACTAAATAAAAAAATGGATGATCTTATGGAAATTAAAGAAACTGTTGACCAAATTAAAAAGATTCTGGACACTCATAGTACAAGACTAGAGGAAGTTGAACAACGAATCAGTGACCTGGAAGATGACAGAATGGAAAATGAAAGCATAAAAGAAAGAATGGGGAAAAAAATTGAAAAAATCGAAATGGACCTCAGGGATATGATAGATAACATGAAACGTCCAAATATAAGACTCATTGGTGTCCCAGAAGGGGAAGAAAAGGGTGAAGGTCTAGGAAGAGTATTCAAAGAAATTGTTGGGGAAAACTTCCCAAATCTTCTAAACAACATAAATACACAAATCATAAATGCTCAGCGAACTCCAAATAGAATAAATCCGAAAAAACCCACTCCGAGACATATACTGATCACACTGTCAAACACAGAAGAGAAGGAGCAAGTTCTGAAAGCAGCAAGAGAAAAGCGGTTCACCACATACAAAGGAAACAGCATAAGACTAAGTAGTGACTACTCAGCAGCCACCATGGAGGCAAGAAGGCAGTGGCACGATATATTTAAAATTCTGAGTGAGAGGAATTTCCAGCCAAGAATACTTTATCCAGCAAAGCTCTCCTTCAAATTTGAGGGAGAGCTTAAATTTTTCACAGACAAAGGAATGTTGAGAGAATTTGCTAACAAGAGACCTGCCCTACTGGAGATACTAAAGGGAGCCCTACAGATAGAGAAACAAAGACAGGACAGAGAGACTTGGAGAAAGGTTCAGTACTAAAGAGATTCGGTATGGGTACAATAAAGGATATTAATAGAGAGAGGGAAAAATATGGCAAACATAAACCAAAGGATAAGATGGCCGATTCAAGAAATGCCTTCACGGTTTTAACGTTGAATGTAAATGGATTAAACTCCCCAATTAAAAGATATAGATTTGCAGAATGGATCAAAAAAAATGAACCATCAATATGTTGCATACAAGAGACTCATCTTAGACACAGGGACACAAAGAAACTGAAAGTGAAAGGATGGAAAAAAATATTTCATGCAAGCTACAGCCAAAAGAAAGCAGGTGTAGCAATATTAATCTCAGATAAAATAGACTTCAAATGCAGGGATGTTTTGAGAGACAAAGAAGGCCACTACATACTAATAAAAGGGGCAATTCAGCAAGAAGAAATAACAATCGTAAATGTCTATGCACCCAATCAAGGTGCCACAAAATACATGAGAGAAACACTGGCAAAACTAAAGGAAGCAATTGATGTTTCCACAATAATTGTGGGAGACTTCAACACATCACTCTCTCCTATAGATAGATCAACCAGACAGAAGACCAATAAGGAAATTGAAAACCTAAACAATCTGATAAATGAATTAGATTTAACAGACATCTACAGGACATTACATCCCAAATCACCAGGATACACATACTTTTCTAGTGCTCATGGAACTGTCTCCAGAATAGATCATATGCTGGGACATAAAACAAGCCTCAATAAATTTAAAAAGATTGAAATTATTCAAAGCACATTCTCTGACCACAAGGGAATACAATTAGAAGTCAATAACCATCAGAGACTTAGAAAATTCACAAATAACTGGAGGTTAAACAACACACTCCTAAACAATCAGTGGGTTAATGAAGAAATAGCAAGAGAAATTGCTAAATATATAGAGACGAATGAAAATGAGAACACAACATACCAAAACCTATGGGATGCAGCAAAAGCAGTGCTAAGGGGGAAATTTATAGCACTAAACGCATATATTAAAAAGGAAGAAAGAGCCAAAATCAAAGAACTAATGGATCAACTGAAGAAGCTAGAAAATGAACAGCAAACCAATCCTAAACCAAGTAGAAGAAAAGAAATAACAAGGATTAAAGCAGAAATAAATGACATAGAGAACAAAAAAACAATAGAGAGGATAAATATCACCAAAAGTTGGTTCTTTGAGAAGATCAACAAGATTGACAAGCCCCTAGCTAGACTGACAAAATCAAAAAGAGAGAAGACCCATATAAACAAAATAATGAATGAAAAAGGTGACATAACTGCAGATCCTGAAGAAATTAAAAAAATTATAAGAGGATATTATGAACAACTGTATGGCAACAAACTGGATAATGTAGAAGAAATGGACAATTTCCTGGAAACATATGAACAACCTAGACTGACCAGAGAAGAAATAGAAGACCTCAACCAACCCATCACAAGCAAAGAGATCCAATCAGTCAGCAAAAATCTTCCCACAAATAAATGCCCAGGGCCAGATGGCTTCACAGGGGAATTCTACCAAACTTTCCAGAAAGAACTGACACCAATCTTACTCAAACTCTTTCAAAACATTGAAAAAAATGGAACACTACCTAACTCATTTTATGAAGCTAACATCAATCTAATACCAAAACCAGGCAAAGATGCTACAAAAAAGGAAAACTACCGGCCAATCTCCCTAATGAATATAGATGCAAAAATCCTCAACAAAATACTTGCAAATCGAATCCAAAGACACATTAAAAAAATCATACACCCTGACCAAGTGGGGTTCATTCCAGGCATGCAAGGATGGTTCAACATAAGAAAATCAATCAATGTATTACAACACATTAAAAACTCGAAAGGGAAAAATCAATTGATCATCTCAATAGATGCTGAAAAAGCATTTCACAAAATCCAACATCCGTTTTTGATAAAAACACTTCAAAAGGTAGGAATTGAAGGAAACTTCCTCAACATGATAAAGAGCATATATGAAAAACCCACAGCCAGCATAGTACTCAATGGTGAGAGACTGAAAGCCTTCCCTCTAAGATCAGGAACAAGACAAGGATGCCCGCTATCACCACTGTTATTCAACATTGTGCTGGAAGTGCTAGCCAGGGCAATCCGGCAAGACAAAGAAATAAAAGGCATCCAAATTGGAAAAGAAGAAGTAAAACTGTCATTGTTTGCAGATGATATGATCTTATATCTAGAAAACCCTGAGAAATCGACGATACACCTACTAGAGCTAATAAACAAATTTAGCAAAGTAGCGGGATACAAGATTAATGCACATAAGTCAGTAATGTTTCTATACGCTAGAAATGAACAAACTGAAGAGACACTCAAGAAAAAGATACCATTTTCAATAGCAACTAAAAAAATCAAGTACCTAGGAATAAACTTAACCAAAGATGTAAAAGACCTATACAAAGAAAACTACATAACTCTACTAAAAGAAATAGAAGGGGACCTTAAAAGATGGAAAAATATTCCATGTTCATGGATAGGAAGGCTAAATGTCATTAAGATGTCAATTCTACCCAAACTCATCTACAGATTCAATGCAATCCCAATCAAAATTCCAACAACCTACTTTGCAGACTTGGAAAAGCTAGTTATCAAATTTATTTGGAAAGGGAAGATGCCTCGAATTGCTAAAGACACCCTAAAAAAGAAAAACGAAGTGGGAGGACTTACACTCCCTGACTTTGAAGCTTATTATAAAGCCACAGTTGCCAAAACAGCATGGTACTGGCACAAAGATAGACATATAGATCAATGGAATCGAATTGAGAATTCAGAGATAGACCCTCAGATCTATGGCCGACTGATCTTTGATAAGGCCCCCAAAGTCACCGAACTGAGCCATAATGGTCTTTTCAACAAATGGGGCTGGGAGAGTTGGATATCCATATCCAAAAGAATGAAAGAGGACCCCTACCTCACCCCCTACACAAAAATTAACTCAAAATGGACCAAAGATCTCAATATAAAAGAAAGTACCATAAAACTCCTAGAAGATAATGTAGGAAAACATCTTCAAGACCTTGTATTAGGAGGCCACTTCCTAGACTTTACACCCAAAGCACAAGCAACAAAAGAGAAAATAGATAAATGGGAACTCCTCAAGCTTAGAAGTTTCTGCACCTCAAAGGAATTTCTCAAAAAGGTAGAGGCAGCCAACTCAATGGGAAAAAATTTTTGGAAACCATGTATCTGACAAAAGACTGATATCTTGCATATACAAAGAAATCCTACAACTCAATGACAATAGTACAGACAGCCCAATTATAAAATGGGCAAAAGATATGAAAAGACAGTCCTCTGAAGAGGAAATACAAACGGCCAAGAAACACATGAAAAAATGTTCAGCTTCACTAGCTATTAGAGAGATGCAAATTAAGACCACAATGAGATACCATCTAACACCGGTTAGAATGGCTGCCATTAAACAAACAGGAAACTACAAATGCTGGAGGGGATGTGGAGAAATTGGAACTCTTATTCATTGTTGGTGGGACTGTATAATGGTTCAGCCACTCTGGAAGTCAGTCTGGCAGTTCCTTAGAAAACTAGATATAGAGCTACCATTCGATCCAGCGATTGCACTTCTCGGTATATACCCGGAAGATCGGAAAGCAGTGACACGAACAGATATCTGCACGCCAATGTTCATAGCAGCATTATTCACAATTGCCAAGAGATGGAAACAACCCAAATGTCCTTCAACATATGAGTGGATAAATAAAATGTGGTATATACATACGATGGAATACTACGCGGCAGTAAGAAGGAACGATCTGGTGAAACATATGACAACATGGATGAACCTTGAAGACATAATGCTGAGCGAAATAAGCCAGGCACAAAAAGAGAAATATTATATGCTACCACTAATGTGAACTTTGAAAAATGTAAAACAAATGGTTTATAATGTAGAATGTAGGGGAACTAGCAGTAGAGAGCAATTAAGGAAGGGGGAACAATAATCCAAGAAGAACAGATAAGCTATTTAACGTTCTGGGGATGCCCAGAAATGACTATGGTCTGTTAATTTCTGATGGATGTAGTAGGAACAAGTTCACTGAAATGTTGCTATATTATGTAACTTTCTTGGGGTAAAGTAGGAACGTGTTGGAAGTTAAGCAGTTATCTTAGGTTAGTTGTCTTTTTCTTACTCCCTTGTTATAGTCTCTTTGAAATGTTCTTTTATTGTATGTTTGTTTTCTTTTTAACTTTTTTTTTCATACAGTTGATTTAAAAAAGAAGGGAAAGTTAAAAAAAAAAAAAAAGAAAAAAGACAAACAAGGAAAAAAAAAAAAAAGATGTAGTGCCCCCTTGAGGAGCCTGTGGAGAATGCAGGGGTATTCGCCTACCCCACCTCCATGGTTGCTAACATGACCACAGACATAGGGGACTGGTGGTTTGCTGGGTTGAGCCCTCTACCATAAGTTTTACCCTTGGGAAGACGGTTCCTGCAAAGGAGAGGCTAGGCCTCCCTGTATTTGTGCCTAGGAGTCTCCTCCTGAATGCCTCTTTGTTGCTCAGATGTGGCCCTCTCTCTCTGGCTAAGCCAACTTGAAAGGTGAAATCACTGCCCTCCCCCCTACGTGGGATCAGACACCCAGGGAAGTGAATCTCCCTGGCAACGTGGAATATGACTCCCGGGGAGGAATGTAGACCTGGCATCGTGGGATGGAGAACATCTTCTTGACCAAAAGGGGGATGTGAAAGGAAATGAAATAAGCTTCAGTGGCAGAGAGATTCCAAAACGAGCCGAGAGGTCACTCTGGTGGGCACTCTTACGCACACTTTAGACAACCTTTTTTAGGTTCTAAAGAATTGGGGTAGCTGGTGGTGGATACCTGAAACTATTAAACTACAACCCAGAACCCATGAATCTCGAAGACAGTTGTATAAAAATGTAGCTTATGAGGGGTGACAATGGGATTGGGAAAGCCATAAGGACCAAACTCCACTTTGTCTAGTTTATGGATGGATGAGTAGAAAAATAGGGGAAAGAAACAAACAAACAAAGGTACCCAGTGTTCTTTTTTACTTCAATTGCTCTTTTTCACTCTAATTATTATTCTTGTTATTTTTGTGTGTGTGCTAATGAAGGTGTCAGGGATTGATTTAGGTGATGAATGTACAACTATGTAATGGTACTGTAAACAATCGAAAGTACAATTTGTTTTGTATGACTGCGTGGTATGTGAATATATCTCAATAAAATGATGATTAAAAAAAATGGGTTCTCGAGTTCAAAAGAATCTACCATTTCTTTACAAATATTATTAAATTAGTTGTGGTTGAAGTACTAGTTTTCAACATTAAATGAGTGGTGGTTCTCTAAGTTTTCCAGTTTAGTAAATAATATAATGATATACCTCACACCTAATACCTAGTCAATCTTTTCTCTCTCTAACCTAAAATAAAAGTAAATTAACAATTTAATAACCTCTTAAAAATTTACAAAACATGCTCATTATAGAAAAAGTGAATATATACCAAAAAAACAAAAAAAAAAATTTTATTTTGTGCAATCCCTTCAACCAAAAAGATTTTCAAGATTTTATTAAGTACATATTTATTTTTATTAAGCATATATATGCCAGAACTGTAGAGAACTCCTTTGCATTTCATCTAATTTAATCCTTTCAAATACTTGTAAATTTCTAATGGAATCTCTGTGAAGAAAAATAAGATAAGAGTTCCATATCTTGACTAAAGGAGCAAAGCAAGAATCTGAACCCAGTCTGTTGAGACAATTTCTACCCACATGTATATGTGCATTTTGTAAGTGTATTTTTTAAACAAAAATTCAATTATACTACACATTCTGTTTTGTAACAGCTTCCTTTACTAATATCTACCATAGTTGCCTATTCTAGCATTTTTATTCATTCACCAACCCATTCATTTTAGATCTTTAAGTTCTTGTTTTGTTTTGTTTTGTTTTGTTTTAACAACTATAAAGAGTGCTGCAATGTAAGTTCTGCCACTACTAGTATGACCCTGGGCAAGTCAGTAACCTTTCCAAGCCTCTAAGGGATGCTCTGAAAATTGTGTCAAAAATCAGTAACTGGCATATAAATTAAGCCCTAAATAAATGGTGGCTTTTTCAGTTACCTTTAATTACTTTTTATGATAAATTCCTAGAAGAGAAATTGCTGAGTCAAAGGGCATGAATACTGTTTAAGGCTTATAAGACAAATTAACAGACACCCCCCTCTCCGCAAAAATGTTATGTAAGTTACATCCATCTCTGTATAAGCACCTGTTCCTTCAAAGCTCTATGAAAACTGGGAATTATCCTTTTTCCCAATGTATTTCCAATTTAATGGACAAAAAAATAATATTTCATGGTAAAGTGCATCTTTAATTTCTACCGAAACATTTTTTAATGTATTTTTAGGCCATCTGGTATTATTTCTTTAGTAATTCACCTTTTCCTTTATTCACTTCATTATTGATATGTCTGCATTTCTTAATTGAGTTGAAAAAGTCATGCATATTTTCTTTACAAATAATACCTTTATCACGTATGTGGTAAATAATTTTTCCCAATAATGTTTAATCTTAGATAAAAAGAACAGCTAGGAGGAACACAGGCAGGCCCACTTCCCTCCCAGTAAGCAGTGCAGGGCAGCAGTTAATAGTCTGAGTTCCAGAGCCAGACTGCCTGGATTCAAATCCCAGCTCTTCCACTTCCTGCGTTACCCTGAATCAGTTAGTTTACCTTTTCATGCCTCAGTTGGCTTATCTGAATATGATAGTGGTTATAATAATAGCTCCTGCCTCACTAGGTTGTTCTGAGGATTAAGTAAGTTAAAACATGTCAAGTAATTAGAAATAATGGTACACAGCAAGCAATCATAAAATTATTTTTGTTGCTATCTCCATAGTTTACTCAGTTCATCAAAGCTCTGAATCTTCAAATTCTTCAATTTCCCAGAAACTACCTTATGAACCTCTACAATGTACCAAAAAAAAATTAATCTAAGTGCAATTAAAGCTAAAATTTCATATCGTTGACTACAAAATTTAACAGACCCAAAGTACTAAAAAAAATTAACATTCTACCTTCTGCTGCTTTCTATAAACTCATTCTCCTTTATCATTCTTTTTACAGTGATAAACATCCAATTTAGAACTAATTACATAACAACAACTCCACAGTTTATCAGAATCATAATTCACCCTGTTAGGTCAACCATGAAATATGGAAGAGGGGAGAGAGAGTAAGTGGAGGAGAGGCATGGAATAGTTTCATAAACTTGACAATCCTTCCTCACAATCTTTTTTCCAGATGAGGAACCTGATGATAAACAACTCAAGATACCCACAATTCTTTATCAAGTGGCGCCAGCTTACCTGTCAACCCCTCCTTCCCACTTCTATGTATACTTATTGTCTCTGGGACAAGCTACATTTGCTCCCACAGCTGGATCCTGCTAAGGCCATGTATCTTGAGTTGGTTCCCCTAACCATCCAACATCATAACCTGAGTTCCTCCAGCTCTTCCCTGAAGACTCCCCTCAACCACAGCCACTCTTATCCTTACTGATACTTCTTGAAGATGTATGATCTGTACTTAGTTGTCCAAAATGGTAGCCACTAACCACAGGTGGTTATGGGGTGCCTGAAATGCAGCTGGTCCTAGTTGAACTGTACTGTAAGTGGAAAATACACAGTGGATTTCCAAGACGTGGTACAAAAAGAATGTAAAACATCTCTATAGTTTTTTTACATAGACTACATGTTTAAATGACAATTTTTTTTATATATACTGGTTAAATATAATGTATTAAAATTAATTTCATCTGTTTCTCTACGTTTTTTAATGTAGCCATTAAAATATTTAAAATTACATATGCGGCTTGCATTATATTTCTATCAGACAGAACTGGTTTATATATAGCCTGTATTTTGACAACTGTCTTGGGTAAACTGAGTACTCAGCAGTACTTTGTGAATAGTATTATGCTAATAAGGAAATGCAAAATAAGAAAGCAAATTATTTAATAAGCAAAACTATCAGCAGAGCTTGATCAAAAGCATTTAAAAGATCATAGGGGAGGGGATGGGGAATGGGATGTTTTGGGTGTTCTTTTTACTTCTATTTTTATTCTTATTTTTATTTTTTTGGAGTAATGAAATGTTCAAATATTTATTGTGCTGATGAATGCACAACTATATGATGATACTGTGAACAACCGATTGTACACTTTGGATGATTGTATGGTATGTGAATATAGCTATCTCAATAAAATTGCATTAAAAATAAAAAGATTATATGAAACTTATTTCTGTAATGGCAAAGCTGAGCCTACTTATAATTATGCTTAAGAGTCATCCCCAGAGAACCTTTTTTGTTGCTCAGATGTGGCCTCTCTCTCTCTAAGTCAAACTCGGCAAATAAACTCACTGTCTTCCCCACTACATGGGACATGACTCCCAGGGGTGTAAGTCTCCCTGGCAACATGGGACATGACTCCCAAGGATGAGCCTGGCCCTGGATTGACAATGCCTTCTTGACCAAAAGGGGGAAAAGAAATGAAGCAAAATAAAGTTTCAGTGGCTAAAGAGATTTTAGAGTCAAAAGGTCATTCTGGAAGTTACCTTTATGCAAGCTTCAGCCAGATATTGCAATTTGCCACAGTATGCCAACACCCAACCAACAGTATTCCTGAAAACCTTAAAGAATATCTTTGGCCCTTCAGAAACCTAAAGTATCCAGACTCTTCCTATGCCAGATAAGCCCTGAAACTTAGAGGTACCAGTCTCTTCAAGAACATCAACCAATTTCATTCCTCTGTCAACCAATTTCATTCCTCTACCCCATAATGTTGACACCCCCTTTCAGCATGAAGAAGTTAGAATGGTTATTGTCCAGATATCCCTTAAGACTGAGAGAATGACCAAAGGAGAGGGAGGAGGTATACTTGAGAAGTTAGGATTTAACAAATGATTATGACTACTGAATCACTATATAGATATTTCTTTTTAGTTTCTAGAGTATTAGAATAGCCAGAAGGAAATACCTGAAATTGTTGAGCTGTAATCCAGTAGCTTTGGGCTTTCATAATGATTGTATAACCATATAGTTTTTACCTTGTGACTGTGATTGTAAAAACCTTGTGACTGACACCCCCTTTATCCAGTGTATGGTTAGATAAGTAATAAAATAAAGACATGTATGAAAAAAATAACTAAACAAAAAAAAAATAGATCACCCTAAAAAAAAAAAGTTATGGTTATGCTTTCTCTGTAAAACCTGGACCCACCAGCAAAGATGTTATAGCCAGGATCTTGCAATTCCACTGCTCTTACTTATAATCTTCTGAAAAATGCATATTTTGAGAAGACCATCAAGAATATCCTAGAACAAGGCCAGGTTACAAGGACCCAGGTAATGTGCATCACACTTCAAATTCATTGTGTTGAATATGTAAAGAGAAGGAAAAACTGGAGGGTACCTAGAAAAATTTTTTAAATAATAAACTGAACTGAGACAATTGGAAAGAATGGAAAAATAGATTAAGATAGCTTATGACCTAGCTTCAGCCAAATCAAAATTAAATCAAGCAAGTATTTATTAGGTTCCTATACTCAACAACATGAAAGGATAGGGACAAATGGGACTTAGGAGTTACACAGAAATACAAAAAGAGAACTTAAGCGTCCATCACTGAGGGGCTAGATAAACTGTAGTACAATGGGGTATACTGCAGTCATCTCTTCCCCATCGCAACTTCCAATATATCGCAGGTCAGCATAAGAAAAAGTAGAATTGTTAGATATGCTTTGTTCAGGCAAAACGGCTGCTGCAGTTGGCTGCCATTATGGCATTGAGTCAACCATAAGGCATATCAAGAAAAAAAGAGAAAGAAATCCACGAAGCCATTGCTGCAGCTACAACAACTGCAAAGCATCTGCATAAACCACAAGGTCCAAATCTCTCTTGAGTAGAAACTGCAACATTCTTTTGGGTGCAGGATTGTTACAAAAAAAAGGCATTCCAGTAGAATCTGTCATCATATGGGAAAAGGCTTAAGTCTTTACAGAATTCCCTAAAGGAAAACGACGTTGAAGGGTCTACCCCCTCTGGATTTTCAGGCCAGCAAAGGCTGGTTTGAAAATTTTTTAAAAAGGTTTAGCCCACGCAATGCAAAAGTAAGGGGAGAGGCAGCATATACCAATCAAGAGGCAGTGTCTGCCGACAGGAGGCAGTTAGAGAGTTTCCTGAAACTCTGAAAAAAAAAAAATTTAAGCAGATTTTCCAGATCGTGGGGGCATGATGTCCCTAACACCCCTGCAATGAGGAAGGAATAACTGTATATACCCACCAAATTAGATGAACCAGATATTTACAAGACAATATGAAGAGCTCTCAAAAAATAATGTTGAGAAAAAAGTTTCAGAATATCTGAAGAATGATAGCATTTAGATAGACTTTAAAAACATAAAACTATGGTTTCAGGAAACACATTTGGAGTACAAGAATAAAAACATGAACCGGTAGGACACCCACCAAATTGTCAACAGTGGTTGGCTCTGGGTGAGCAGGAGGACAGAAGAACTTGAGAAGGAAAAAAGGTCTTTCCCTACTGCTCTTATGCACACACACACACACATACACACACAGGAAGAATATGAGAAAATGGGACTTCAAGAGGACTAAGAAGAACCCAGCCACCGAATATAACCTTCTTGAACTAATTGACCATATACATCTGGACTACATTCTGCTCTCACAGTCACACACACAGCCCAATGCTACATCACTATCTGTTACTGGAAGCCGAAGATTACAGAATCTATAGGTCTCCATGGAAACAATACTGTCTGCCAAAAATGGAAGCATTTGAGTCCAAGAAAACAACCCTCTCCCAGAAAGCACTCTGCCCATTCAAAAAGAAAAAAGCCAGAAAACACCTACTTACTCCCCGCACCTGCCTCCCCAAATATCAACCTTAAAGCAACAATGAAATATTTCTCGCCCTTACTCAGGTTGTATGCATATACCTATTTGATCCAAGCCCTAGTCTCAAAATAAACTATAAATTATGGTTTTACAAACCCTCCTTTTATCAATCAACTGGGTATGGACCCGGTGGAATATGTTGTGAGAGAAAATACATTCTCCTTGGGTATACCATAAGGTAGAAATTAAAACAGACATTCCAACATATATTTTTAGGTGCCTCTCACTTTTATGGTCTCCATCTATGATAGTAGCTCTCAGATCATCTTTAGGACCCAAAAAAGGGAAGAATAAGATCTGAAATAAGAGTAGCACAATTATCATTTTTCATCAACAAAATGAGAGGAAACGGGTATTTGTTGTAGAAAGATTTTCTTAATCCTTAATAAAAACCCAAGGAAGATTTATTTAACGTTTGAAAACAAACAAGTGTTTATTTTAATATGTTAGGCTCAATTCACAAATTACATTTGTTCCTCTTGATTGCTTGCAGCTATTCTAACACAGTGCTTAAGAGCCCAGTGCTAGAACCAGGGTCCCTGATTCCAGCACCAGCTCTACCATTTACCATCTCTTTCAGCTCTGACAAGTCACTGCATCTCCAAACCCTCTTCTGAAAAATGGGAATACTGTATCCATTAAAAATACAGGTGAAATGTTTAACACAGAGCCTAGCACAAAGCAAGTATTCAACAGATGTTGCTATTCGTTATTACTACTTATAACTAGAAGATTTTCTTCCCATTAACTACTGCTTTCTGTAATTTAAAACACTGTTGGCATCCTCAAAACAAAAACCAAGGTTTTGTTAGAATTATATGTTTATATGTTCTTTATTTATTAGCAAAAAACTTTCTGGGTTTACCCTTTCATGCATAAAAGTATTTCATATTTTTCTAGGGTTTATTTTTTTGTAAAAATCATGAAGTGTTCTGGTACATCAACCCTTCCCCCACAGCAGCTGTTGTGTGAAACTGACTCATGAAATGTAGACACAGAAATGAATTATTTTATCATCTGGTCCCATCCACTTGCCAATGTACCAGTAGGATTTTTCCAACCTATAATTTATTTTCAAAAATTCCAAATAAATAGCTTATTGGTTTTGTCAGAAACCAGTCTGAATTCATTAAATATAAGAAAAATGTTCCTTATTTTGTCAAAGCTATAAATCCACTAACTTCTGTTTGTAACAAAATGGGTAGAGAGAAAAAAAATATCACCATGCTTTTTTAATCTTGTAAGTGGCATAGCAGTACTTCTTTTTCACTTTCAAAGTCAAAAAAGAAAAATACATATCCAACTTGAGTCATTTTTTCATTGTCCTAGGCAACAGTCTTTCCTATGAAGTAAATTTCTAATCCTGTTATCTTAGATGTCTACAACATGGACAGGACATTTGGTCCTACACACCCAGAGTGGTATGAGAATCCTTTATGCCTTCATTCTGCACATATTCCCCACACAGCAGTGATTCACTGACAAGAGCAATGTTCCTAGATACAAGGGAGGCTTTTAGGATCTCACCATTAGGTGAAGCCATATGTACCTCAGATTCACCACTTCTTATTGAGATGTAGATAAAATTGATTTAAAATATCTGCAATACTGGGCAATAAACATATGAAAACACGCCCAGCCATATTTGAAACAAAGAAAGACCATGTAAATAGTACAACAAAATTTTTCACTTAGATTCGCAAAACTGGAAATTTTTAATGAGAATCCACTGCTGATATGGATTCTTATACACTGTTGGTGGAAATATAAGTTGGTTCAGCCTTTTCAATGAGACATTTGGCAGTTATCTATCAAAATGTTAAATGCATATATATTGAGACTCAGTAATGCCACCACCAGGAATCTAATCTATGGTCTCTGGATCTACTCACAAAAAAAAGATCACAAACAAATCCACACACAATAATATTCACCACAGCACTATTTGTAAGGGGACACAGAATCTGGAAACACCACCCTCAAAGTCCACACTGAGGGGACTCCCTAGATAAATGTAAATGCATCCAACCCAGGCAAATACTCTGCAGCCTTGGAAAGAATGATGCTAACTTCTGGATCATCTCACAGAAACATTATTTAAAAGAAAAGGCAAGAACTGTATATACAGAATGATTCCATTTGTGTAAATTAATAAAAGATATTTAAATATGCTGGCAAATACATAAAATTTTTCTTTAAGTATATAAAAATGTATTAGAGACTTTGAGGGTGGTAGTATACACAAGAGAGACTTCCATTTCATTTATATTGTTTTAGACTGGGTTTGTATTTTTTTTGTTTTATTAGGGAAGTCGTAGCTTTACAGAAAAATCATGCAGAAAATAGAGTTCCCATATATCCCCCCTTATACACATACTTTTCCCTATTATTAACACTTTTTATTAGTGTGGTACATTTGTTACAATTAATGAAACAATATTATAATTATACTATTAGGGTTCACTGTGTTGTACACTCTTACAGGTTTTTAACATTTTTTATTCTAGTTTTTTTTTTTAAGTAAGCAAACATACCTTTTTTTCTATAAAATAGTCTATTGAGATATAAAATAGATTCAATTTCCACCTTCCACTGGATATTAAACTGGCACTATTTATCTTGTTCTCCATTTTCCCAGCCCACAGCAAGTCCTGAATTCTGATATTTTTAACACTTAAAGCTGTCACCGCACAACCTAACATTTGGCAATTACAAAAGAGGCATCTCAAAAATATTTTAAGAAGTGGTAATATCACTAATTAATATATAACTTCCAACAACTGCTATTTTGAAAAAGAAAGGCAAGTTCAGATGTTTGCTGTCTACTTTCTTGATTCGCGAGGAGTGTTACACCTGACGTTTTTCAACTTTCTTGAACATAAAATGTATATGTGAAAACACTTCAGCCATGCTAAACCACATGAAATTATACTGACCATTCTAAACTATATTGAAACTATTTCTACTAAAACTAAAATTATCTCCTTACAGTAGAAAGGACCAAAAATTTGAAGACTGAACAACACAAGTTAATCTGTGAAAATACAACTGAATTAACTTTCAAACATTTAACTTGCAAGATGCAATCCTAATACAGATAATTTACCATACTTAGCAGTGGTAAAAGAGAAGTCCACCGGATACTCAAATCCAGTATCTTAAAAGGTACTCATAATGGTAACATATTATTCAAGTGAAATTCTCAGCATATGGACTTCCATTACCCTTTCAAAAATCTGTCTCTCAGCATGCAATTCCTGTTTACTGGAGTTCTTTCTTCCTGTTAATAATTCTACACCTAATATGACAAAACCAAAAAACTGAAGGAATCTATTTTTAGCACAGACATTCACTGGGGTATTTTCTATTTAATCAACAGGATGCAAAGTTGTTCATGCCTGACAAAAATCTGCCTGCTTTGTTCACTGTCCATTTGCTAATACTGAACAAAGAAAAATCTTTTAGCAAATTTTAATAAAGATAACTTTAGCATAAATTTGAACAATCTTCCTGCAATAATTACATTTCAGGATTTAAAATGACCAAAACAACCTTTGAGGAAAAACATATAAAAGTACTCTGTATATTTTAGGTATATGTGACATTAAAGGAAATGTTGCAGTAATTGCCTTCAAATCCCTTTTTGTTCTTCTATGCTTTAAATATGTGTTTGCATATGGGTTTTGCATGTGTAGGATGCTCTTTCCAAGCCCTACATATGAGAGAATTACAATCTGAAACGTGATGGGAGAGTTTGCTCCTTTCAATAGAACAATTATGGAGTCTGTCACTTGACAACTGCACACTAAAGTTCCTTGCACTCTTTTCCATACCACCTCATCACTGCACTTCCATACTGTTGTATTAATTCCTCTCCTATGTGTAGCACCTTCACTGGATTGTGAGCACCATGAAATATGCTTTCATCTCCATGAAATATGCTTTCATCATCTGTGTATCCCAATGTACCTAGCAGCCCAGTGCCAAACACAGAATAAATGTGTTCAAAAACAATGGCCATGAGGCAGTGTTAAATATGTAAGTGCATATGCCTCCTAGAACTTTACACAGTTATGAATTATTCCCAACTGTCCCATCCACTGATAATCTTACTTAGCCAGACATGCCAAATTGCTTGAAACTAAAATTTACAATATTCTTCTGCCGTACCTATTTCAATCCATTACTGTCTGTGAATTCCCTTTAGTTGGTAGTTGTGATGGGCATCTTTTCAATGCACATGAACAAACTCTAATCCAGGACTACATGATTTGTGTCTTTGTTATTTTGGGTTCAGATAGTCTCAGAAAGAATAGTCTTATGCTCCAATTAGTGAGACAGAAAACAGAAAAAAGACATGGTATAAGATTATTATACTGGATTTTCTAATCCTTTCAATCAACTAAAAAAATATATAAATTTAGAATTCTCTTGTCTTCATCTTTAAAGAAAACCAAACTTTCCCAACATAGAAATTTTATTTCTTCATATGAATCTTACTATTTGCCAAATACTAAGTCACCTAACCCTTAAGGGGATCACTTTACCCTTATTGGTTTACTAGAAACTATGCAACCCAAAAAGATTTGAAAAGGGAAGAATATTGACACCAAGGTTTGGCTTACATGGTAAGGTACGAACTTGCTCTTAACACTTCTCTCTCATGCCAATCTAAATTTCAAAAGCTGAAAAGAAATAAAATTTTATTCAATGTGGTAGGGAAAAACTGTAACAGAACTATTTTTATCATACTATTTGTAAGTTTAGCTAGATAACATGGAAACACTAAAATATGAACTTTTTTTTCTACTGTTCTTTCAAAAAGAAGGGAACACTGCCAGTGCTCTTAGATGTTTTGTGCATACAGACCCATTATGTGCATGTGTGTGTCTCTAGTCATTCCAGACCACAGCTCCTGTTAGCAGTGCTGGGTGAGATGAATGCATTATCTCTATGGAGACACCTCTTACTCCAGGATCTCCCCAGAGAAAGCTTGTGGCTACATTATGGGGTACAATCAAACCATATTCATTAAGCATTCACTAATTAATAATTCAGTCTGTGCTCAAGTTGATTACACCATGAAAAAGCTAAGCAAATTAATAAAGCAATTAAATCTGTATGTGGGCACATTTACCCTAGTTAAGAAAAGAATTTAAGAACTCTAGCACATTAGTTGAATGCTAATTACAAATGAAGAATTTAATTCAATTCCATCAGGATAAAGCAATATTCTTTTAAAAAAAATGTATTACTGTTACTCTTTCTGCCTGTAAGTAATGAGTTGCATGAGCTTTTTAAATATTATACAATGTAAACATTTCAGAAATTTAAACTGTCCTATCTAGCAAATTTAAATCTTTCCAAGTCCCCCTAAAACCCCCTCCTTATTTTTTGCAAACTCACACTCACTTTCTGGAATGATGTCTCAGTTATAGAAACCTAAAAAAGTTCTGTCTTTTGTACTTTATTACATATGAGGGATATGCAAAATGATCCCTTTATATTTAAAGATCTTACCATGGTAAATTTCTTAACTCCAATAAAGGTAAATTTCTTAAACCAAGGTAAATGTCAAAACAGCATTATGTTTTTATATTTAAAAGGCTCTCTATGCCCACTGAATAGAGCCAAAATATAGTAAACTACCAAAACTCTCACTTTTTCTTGTTACAAATAACTATGATGAATAAAAACTTATCTTCTGACACAGTGTAAGCATTAGAAACCAATGGCCACTAAGGACAAGAAGCCTGGGATTGAGGAGAACACTTTTGCTAATGGACAGATAGAAAGACCATGAATAGCCTACATCTCAGGTACATGCTCTACTTTTTAATATCTATACATTTCCAGAAATTAAGAAGGGTTATCAAACTTTAAGTAAGTTAGTTTATTACATGAAATTAAGGTTCTTTCGAAAGAAAATAACATACACTTTAAAACCAGAAACTATTATTGTAGTAAAATATATAAATACAACATAATATTGGGATTTACACTTCAAGCACATTCAACAAATATTTACTGAACACTTCTGGAATGTCAAGCTCTGTGCTAGACACTCATGTTGTTTATAGATATAATGACTTCTGGTGATAAAGAGATGTTGGGTATAAGTTAAAAAGTGTAACACTCTTAAATCTCTAGCCCACTGAATTTCAGACCACTTACTTGACAGTAACTCTCTGGAGCGCGAATAGACAGGCCAAACTCTACGTGTTCTAAAACTGAACTCTTGATCACTACCCCTCCCAGCACCACCACCCCATCCCACTTTAACCAAACCTGGTTTTCCTGAAGTCCTCTTTTCCAATAAATGACATCCCCATCCTTATAAAAACACTGAGGTCATCCTTGAGTCCTCTCTTTCACACCCCAAATCAAAAATATGTTTTCTGCTATCTTCATAATAAATCCAAGATGTGATCATCTCTCCCTTCTAATACCAGCTACCACAAGAGTTTGACCTAGATCACTGCATTAGTTCTCCAACTGTTCTCCACATATCTACCACTGACTGTTCTCAAAAGAGCATTCAGAATCTTTATCATACCTCTACTCAAATCCCTCCAATGGTTCCCCAACATACAAAATAAAAACTAAAGTCCCTAAATGATAAGGTCACACCTGCTGTCAACATCTTCCACTTGCCACTCGCTAACTCTGCTCTAACCTTGAAATTTCCATTCCTCACCACACCAAGCAAGATTGCATCTAACAAGCTGGATATATCCTCCTCCATTCACCACAAAGCAGGCTCTCTTGTTTCCATCAGTCCTTCCTCAGATATCACCTCAGTTACAGTAAGAGAGCCTAAGTGACATACAGGAACTTTCTGTAGTCTCCTGGCAACTTTTCTGTAATTCCAAAATCGTTTCAAAATAAGAAGTTAAAGGAAGGAAACTATGGAGGCAAGAAGGCAGTGCGCTGAAATACTTAAACTGCTGAAGGAAAATAACAGCCAGCCAAGAATTTTATATCCGGACACTCTCTTTCAAAAATGAGGGAGGCTTTTAATGATGACTGACTTTAACAAGCCAGAAGACCTCTCTGTCCCAGGAGGGGAAGCCCAGAGGACCAGGTGCTATCTCTGGCTGACAGGTGAAATGGGGGTCATGGACTGGCCCTGAAAAGGGGCTTTCTATCCCTTTTTCTCTCTCAACCGGAGCAGCTCAGTGCAGAAAGCCTCAGCCATTTTTAGTTTGCAGTGCTCTAACCCAGACAAGGGTGGAGACAACAGAATCAGAGAGACACACAACCTATTTGAATGCAGATGATAACTCCCTAGGGGGTGTATCTTCCCTAAGAGAAAGGAGGTGGTGCCCAGCTCTACTAACTGCCTTCCATTCAGAACCAGACCCCACAGCCTGAGGGAAAACAGCCAAAACAGAAGCTAAGCGGGCCACACCACCTTATACCAGTCTGGAGCTACAGGCTGACAGGTACCACCTGCTGGGCAGGTTAGGAAAGGCACAGCAGCTTGAGTCCTCACAGGGTGTGTCACTCTTGTAAGATACACCCTTTGTGAAACCTGATACTGAATATTGCCTCCTCCTGGGACCTGAGCCCCTTCTGCTCTGGGAAAACCTGTTTGGGGTAATCAAGGAAACCAGATGCCTAGACAACAGAAAACTACAATCTACACTAAGAAAAACGATGTTATGGCCAAGTCAAAGGAACAAACTTACACTTCAACTGAGATACAGGAATTGAAACAACTAATGCTAAATCAATTCAAAAAGTTTAGGGAAGATATGGCAAAAGAGATGAAGCATATAATGAAAACACTGGGTGAACATAAGGTAGAAATCAAAAGTTAGAAAAAACTGACAGAATCTGTGGAAATGAAAGGCACAACACAAGAGATGAAAAACACAATGGACACATACAGATCTCAAGAGACAGAAGAAAACACTCAGGAACTGGAGAACAAGACTCCCAAAATCCTACATGCAAAAGAACTGATGGGGAAAAGAATGGAAAAATATGAGCAATGTCTCGGAACTGAATGACAACATGAAACACAAAATGTACATGTCATGGGTGTCCCAGAAGGAGAAGAAAAGGGAAAAGGGGCAGAAGCAAAAACAGAGGAAATAATCAATGAAATTTTCCCATCTCTTATGAAAGACATAAAATTACAGATCCAAGAAGTGCAGCGTACCCCAAACAGAATAGGTCTGAATAGGCCTATGCCAAGACACTTAATAATCAGATTATCAAACATCATAAACAAAGAGAGAATCCTGAAAGCAGCAAGAGAAAAGTAATCCATCACATACAAAGGAAGCTTGATAAAACTCTGTGCAGATTTCTCAGCAGAAACCATGCAGGCAAGAAGGAAGTGGGGAGATATATTTAAGATACTGAAAGAGAAAAACTGCCAACCAAGAATTCCACATCAGGCAAAACTGTCCTTCAAATATGAGGGACAGTTTAAAATATTCTCTGACAAACAATGACAGAGTTTGTGAACAAGATACCTGCTCTAAAGGAAATACTAAAGGGAGCAACACAAACAGAAAGAAAAAGACAGGAGACAGGGGTTTGGAAAATAATTTTGGGTGCTGGTAGCACAGCAATGTAAGTACACTGACAAAGATGAGTGGGAGTACGGTTGGAAGAGGAAGGTTAGGAGAATGCGGGACACCAGAAGGAAAGAAGAAAGATAAAGACTGGGACTGTATAACTCAGTGAAATGTAGAGTGCTCATCAATTGTGATAAAATGTACAAATATGTTTTTACATGAGGGAAAACGAATGTGAACCTTCCAACGTGTAAAAAATAGGGTGGTATTGCAGGAAAAATACATCAATGCAAACTAGAGACTATAGTTAACAGAAACACTGTATTATGCTTCCTTTAATACAACAAAGGCAACACACCAAAGCTAAATGCATATAAGAGGGGGACATAAGGGAGGGGGTATGGGACTCTTGGCATTGGTGATGTTGTGCGAATCTTTATTCTACTTTAGTTTAATGCTACCTTTCCTTTTGTTGCTTCCTAGCTATCACTTTTTTGTGTGGGGGGGGGTTGTTTGTTTCTTTTTTTTTTAATTGTCTTTTTACCATCTTTGACTCTTCCTCCTTGCTTTGTGGAAGAAATGAAGGTGTCCTTATATAGATAGTGGTGATGGTGGTGAATACATAAATACCTGATTCTAAAAGGAACCATCGATTCTTTACTTGGGATGGAATGTATGGTGTGTGAAAAAAACCATCTTAAAAAAAAAAAATAGGTTGATGAAGAAACTTTGAGGGCACTATAATGAGTGAAATAAGTCAGACACATGAGGACACATATTGCAGGATCTCACTGCTATGAACTAATATGTAAATTCATAGACATGAAATATAAGTTACGAGGACACAGAACAAGGCTAAAGAATGGGGAGCTTATTATGAGCAGAATGCTCAACTAGGTAGAACTTAAAGGTTTAGAAATGGATAGACATGATGGTAGCAGGCCATAACTAACTAAAAGTGCTGAATGGTGTGGGAATGTGGTAGAAAGGGGAAAATCAGAGTCATGTATGTCACCAGAGGGAAAGTTGGAGGTTGTGATGCTTAGGTTCACGTGTCAACTTGGCAAGGTGATAGTACCCAGATGTCTGGTCAAGCAAGCACTAGCATAACCCTTACTGCAAGGAAATTTGTGGCTGGTTAATAAATCAGTCAATTGGCTGCAGCTGTGATTCATTACATCAATGAAAGGCATATCTTTCAAAGTAGAGAATGCAATCAGCTGGATTTAATCCAATCAGTTGAAGACTTTTAAGCGAGACAGATGACCTTCACTAATTCAGCTAACCAGCAAAGCATTTCCTGAGGGGCTCACTGAAATTGCCAGTTGGCTGCCTGAGGAGTTCATCAAACATCTTCATTGGAGTTGCCAGCTTGCTGCCTGCCCTACGGAATATGGACTCGTGCATATTCACAGTTGCATGAGACACTTCTATAAAATCTTATATTTATAGGTATCTCTTGTTGATTCTGTCTCCCTAGAGAACCCTAACTAATACAAATTGGTACCAGGAGTGGTTCTTGTGAACCAGAATCTTAAAATGGGATTTTACAATTGGTTCTCTACTCTGATGAGATTCAAAGGCACTAATGACTCCATTTCTAATAATCAAGATGGCACTGACAGTCCACAGCGTGAGATGGCAATGGGGATATGCAAAATATCACCATTTGATTCTCCTAATCATACTCTTGTATGAAGCAAGGCTCTGGGTCACAGTGTTTTTGACACCTTAACAGAGTTTTGCAGAGTTAAGAGGTACAATGATATTGGCTAGTTGCTCTTAGATACACTGGATAAACCTATAAGAAAAAGGGACAAGCTAAAGGCTTCAAATTAAAAACTTAAGCACTGTATGACAGATGTAAAGGTTTCTATACATGCCCTGAAAAAATTCTTTTCTTTGGCCACATACTTGAGATTTCTGAAAACCAGACCCAGGGTCTCACTGTACGAGTAGCACACTTACAACGTAAAATAAAATCTCAACCTTGCAGGGTATCTGCTGTTAAAGTAAAAGCATTGATTGGAAAAGAATGAAATCCTGAAACTTGGGATGGGGACATATGGATTGATAATAATGGCAGTGAGGACAATGGAACCCTGGATTCTGCTGAGTCTTTGTTAGATATACCTGTAGTGGTCTGTCCTGAGGAAATACCACCCCACCTACAATCTGCTGTGAGGAGACAGCTACCCAACCTCCAGCTTGCTTTGAGGAAACAGCTCCCAAACCTCCAGTCTGCCCTGAGGGGCCTGCCATCCAACCTCTACCTAAAGAGATAAACGCTTCAGTGTCTGCTAAACCTGTAATCACCTCCCCTGAGGAAGCAGCCCTCACTTCTCTGCCTGGAAGGATTAATGCTGTTTCACCAGATGAAACTGCAACAGAATGTCCAGAGGTAAACGGCTTGAAAGATACTTCTAATTCTTTGCAGGACCCACTGGCACCAGCAGTCTGTGCTTCAAGGCCTATAACTACAGTCCCAACAGGCCCTGAAGGGTGAGGTACAAAGTATGACCCATGAGGAAGTATGCTGTACTCCAAAAGAACTGTATGAGTTTTCCAACTTATACAGACAGAAATCAGGGGAATATGTGTGGGAATAGGTATTAAGGATATGGAAAAATGGAAGGAATGTTAAGTTGGATCAGACTAAATTTGGTAAACAAAATGATTCTTTCATTTTAATGTCTTTTACATTACGCCATCATACTAGAAGAATTTGCCACTTGTTTCATTGAGTTATATATGCTCTTTATTTTAACACCTATCTCAAAACTATCTTTTCAAACTAGATTTTCCTGGAGTTTTATCTCAGGTCCATCTCACAGTGGGTCCAGTGGGTCCCCAGACCCATTCTCTGGTTATTTCCCCAGCTCCTGAATGCATAATTGGAATAAACATACTCAGTAACTGACAGAATCCTCACATTGGTTCCCTGACTCATGGAGTGAGGGCTAATCTGGTGAGAAAGGCCAAATGGAAGCCATGAGAACTGCTCCTGCTAACAAAATAGTAAACCAGAAACAACACTGGATTCCTGGAGGGATTGCAGAGATTAATGCCATTCTCAAGGACTTGAAGGATGCAGGGGTGATGATTCCCACCACCACATCCCCACTCAACTCTCCTATTTGGCCTGTGCAGAAACCAGATGGGTCTTGGAGGATGACAGTGGATTATCGTAAGCTTAACCAGGTGATGACTCCAATTGCAGCTGCTGTTCCAGAAGTAGTATCACTGCTTGAGTAAATCAACACATAACCTAGTACTTGCTATGCAGCTATTGATCTAGCAAATGCTTTTTTCTCAATAGTCGTTAGTAAGGACCACCAGAAACAGTTTGCATTCAGCTGGCAACGCCAGCAGTATACATTCACCATGCTACCTCAGGGGTATATCAACTATCCAACCCTATGTCATAATATGGTTCGCAGGGATCTTGATCGTTTCTCCCTCCTACAAGACATCACATTGGTCCATTATATTGATGCTATCCATTACATTGATGCTATCATGTTGATTGGACCTAGTAAGCAAGAAGCAGCAACTACTCTAGATTTGTTGGTAAGGTTATTTGCGTGGCAGAGGATGGGAGATAAATCCAACAAAAATACAGAGGCCTTCCACCTCAGTAAAATTTCTAGGTGTCCAGTGGTGTGGGTTATGTCAAGATATCCCTTCTAAGGTGAAGGATAAGCTGTTGCATCTGGCCCTTCCTACGATGAAAAAAGAGCTACAACACTTACACTGGCCTCTTTGGATTTTGGAGACAACATATTCCTCATATGGGTGTGCTACTCCGGCCCATTTACAGAGTGACCAGAAAAGCTTCTAGTTTTGAGTGGGGACCAGAACAAGATAGGCTCTGCGACAGGTCCAGGCTGCTGTGCAAGCTGCTCTGCCACTGGGACCACATGATCCAGCTGACCCAATGGTGCCGGAAGTGTCAGTGGCAAATAGAGATGCTGTTTGGAGCCTTTGGCAGGCTCCTATAGGAGAATCACAATGCAGGCCCTAGGATTTTGGAGTAAAGCTTTACCATCCTCTGCAGATAACTACTCTCCATTTGTGAAACAGCTTTTGGCCTGCTATTGGGCCTTAGCAGAAAAAGAACACTTAACCATGGGACACCAAGTTACCATGAGACCTCAGTTACCTATCATGAGCTGGGTTTTATCCAACCTGTCAAGCCACAAAATTGGGCATGCACAGTGTGATGGTTAGGTTCATGTGTCAATTTGGCCAGGTGATGGTACTCAGGTGTCTGGTCAAGCAAACACTGGCCTAACCGTTACTGCAAGGACATTTGTGGCTGGTTAATAAACCAGAAGGCTGATTTATTAAATCATCAGTCAATTGGCTGCAGCTGTGACTGATGACATCAACAAAGGATGTGTCTTCCACAATGAGAGAATGCAATTAGCTGGATTTGATCCAATCAGTTGAAGACTTTTAAGCAAGACAGATAGAGGACCTTCACTTCTTCTTTGGCTGACCAGTGAAGCATTTCCTGAGGAGTTCGTTGAAGTTGCCAGTTTCTTTCCTGAGGAGTTCATTGAACATGTTCATCAAAGTTGCCAATTCACTGCCTGAGGAGTTCATCGAACATCTTCATTGGAGCTGCCAGTCTGCTGCATGCCCTATGGAATCTGGACTCGTGCATACCCACAGTTCATGAGACACTTTTATAAATCTTATATTTATAGATAACTCTTGTTGATTCTGTTTCCCTAGAGAACCCTAACTAATACACACAGCAGCACTACATCGTAAAACTGAAATGCTACATAAGAGATAGAGCTCGAGCAAGTCCTGCAGGACACTGTGTTGAGTGAAATAAGCCAGAAACAAAAAGACAAATGATGTAAATGCTCACTAATATAAACTAACTATAATAAGCAAATGCTGAAGAACTGAATTCGAGAGCATAGGTTATCAAGGGATAGAACATGGAAATCGACAATGCAGGAGTACAGAATGTTCAACAAGGCTTATTGTAAAGCTTCCTAGACTGTCAGCTCTTACAGCAGTCACATCTATTCCTGAGTTTTAACTGTTCTTTAAGAGATGTTTATTTGGTACAAAATTTATATTCTCTTAGCACACTATCTAATTTAACCCCCAAGGTCAGTTTATTTAAACAACATAATTCCAGAGAACCTAGAATAGAGAATGAGATCTTGTAATTCTACACAGGTTACTGTAATAACCTGATACATCCCAGAGTATTTATATATATATATATATATATATATATATATATATATATATATATATATATATATATGTAAACTCCACTTGAAGGACTGGGAAAAATGTGGAAGTATTACACTTCCCCATCTGGGGAATTCCTGATAGTCTCACAAGCATTAGGGACTCCCAATTTAGTAAGTCAAGCCCTCGATCTTGGGGCTTGCCCTTATGAAACTTACTCCTGCAAAGGAGAGGCTAAGCCTACTTAAAATTGTGCCTAAGAGTCGCCCCCAGGGAACCTCTTTTGTTGCTCAGATATGGCCCCTCTCTCTCAGCCAACTCACTACCCTCCCCACTACATGGGACATGATTCCCAAGGGTATAAGTCTCCCTGGCAATCTGGGACATGACTCCCAGGGATGAGCCTGGCCCTGGCATTATGGGATTGTGAATGCCTTCGTGGACCAAAAGGAGGAAGAGAAATGAAACAAAATAGTTTCAATGGCTAAGAGATTTTTTTTTTTAATTGTTTTACTGAGATATATTCACATACCTTACAATCATCTACGGTGTACAGTTAACTGTTCATAGTACCGTCATTTAGTTGTGCATTCATCACATCTATTTTTGAACATTTTCCTTATACCACAAAGAATCAGAATAAGAATAAAAAATAAAAATAAAAAAGAACAACCAAATCATCCCCCCCATCCCATCCTATTTTTCATTTCATTTTTGTCCCCATTTTTCTACTCATCCATCCATACACTGGATAAAGGGAGTGCGATCCACAAGGTTTGCACAATCACACTGTCACCATTGTAATCTACGTTGTTATACAATCGTCTTCAAGAGTCAAGGCTACTGGGTTGGAGTTTGGTAGTTTCAGGTATTTACTTCTAGCTATTCCAATACATTAAAACCTAAAAAGTGTTATCTATATAGTGCGTAAGAATGTCCACAAAAGGGGGATGCAAAATGAGACAAAATAGTTTCAGTGGCTGAGAGATTCCAAATGGAGTCGAGAGGTCACTCTGGTGGACATTCTTATGCACTATATAGACAACACCTCTTAGGCTTTAATGTATTGGAATAGCTAGAAGTAAATACCTGAAACTACCAAACTCCAACCCAGCAGTCTGGACTCCTGAAGACAATTATATAATAATGTAGATTACAAGGGGTGACAGTGTGATTGTGAAGACCTTGTGGATCACACCACCTTTATCTAGTGTATGGATGAGTGGAGGAATGGGGATAAAACTAAAGGACAAATGGGGTGGGATGGGGGGATGAGTTGGGTGTTTTTTTTTTCACTTTTATTTTTTATTCTTGTTCTGGTTCTTTCTGATGTAAGGAAAATGTTCCGAGATAGATTGTGGTGATGAATGCATAACTATGTTATCATACTGTGGACAGTGGATTGTATATCATGGATGATTGTATGGTGTGTGAATGTATTTCAATAAAACTGAATTCAATTAAAAAAAAAAAAACAACTAGTAGAATCTATGGAAATGAAAGGCACAACACAAGAGATGAAAGACACAATGGAAACATACAACAGCAGATCTCAAGAGGCAGAAGAAAACACCCAGGAACTGGAGAACAAAACACCTGAAAGCCTACACGCAAAGGAGCAGATGGAGAAAAGAATGAAAAAATATGAGCAACGTCTCCGGGAACTCAAGGATGAAACAAAGTATAATAATGTACATATCACTGGTGTCCCAGAAGGAGAAGAGAAGGGAAAGGGGGCAGAAGCAATAATAGAGGAAATAATTAATGAAAATTTCCCATCTCTTATGAAAGACATAAAATTACAGATCCAAGAAGCGCAGCGTACTCCAAACAGAAGAGATATGAATAGGCCTATGCCAAGACACTTAATAATCAGATTATCAAATGTCAAAGACAAAGAGAGAATCCTGAAAGCAGCAAGAGAAAAGCAATCCATCACATACAAAGGAAGCTTAATAAGACTATGTGCGGATCTCTCAGCAGAAACCATGGAGGCAAGAAGGAAGTGGTGTGATTTATTTAAGATACTGAAAGAGGAATACCGCCAACCAAGAATCCTATATCCAGCAAAGCTGTCCTTCAAATATGAGGGAGAGCTCAAAATATTTTCTGACAAACAGACAATGAGAGACTTTGCAAACAAGACACCTGCCCTACAGGAAATACTAACGGGAGCACTACAGGGTGATAGAAGACAGGAGTGTGTGGTTTGGAACACAATTTTGGGAGATGGTAGCACAACAATGTAAGTACACTGAACAAAGGTAACTATGAATGCGGTTGAGAGAGGAAGGTGGGGAGCATGTGAGACACCGCAAGAAAGGAGGAAAGATAAAGACTGGGACTGTGTAACTTGGTGAAATCTAGAGTATTCAACAATTGTGATAAAATGTACAAATATGTTCTTTTACGAGGGAGAACAAGCAAATGTCAACCTTGCAAGGTGTTAAAAATGGGGAGGCATTGGGGGAGGGATGCAATCAGCATAAACTAGAGACTATAAGGAATAGAATCATTGTATTATGCTTCCTTTAATGTAACAAAGGTGATATACCAAGGTAAATGCAGATAAGAGGGGGGGATAGGGGAGGCACGTTAGACACTTGACATTGGTGGTACTGTCTGATTCTTTATTCTACTTTGATTTAAGGTTATTTTTCCTTTTGCTGCTTCCTAGCTGTCTTTTTTTCTTCCTCCTTCTTTTGCCTCTCTACCTTCTTTGACTCTCCCTCCTGCCTTGTGGAAGAAATGTAGATGCCCTTATATAGATAGTAGTGAAGGTGGTGAACACATGTACGACCATGCAGAGAACCATCAATTATTTACTTGGGATGGAATGTATGGTGAGTGAACAAAACCATATTAAAAAAAAAATGGGTTGATGACAAAACCTCGAGGGCAATATACTGAGTGAAATAAGCCAGACACATAAGGACAATTATTGCAGGGTCTCACTGATAGGAATTAATTATAATATGTAAACTCATAGACATGAAATATAAGGTACCAAGATATAGGACGAGGCTTATGAATGGGGAGTGGTTGCTTAGTATGACCAGAATGTTCAATTAGGATGAACTTCAATGTTTGGAAATGAACAGCGGTGTTGGTAGCAAGATGTGAGAATAACTAACAGCGCCGAATGGTGTGTGAATGAGGTGGAAAGGGGAAGCTCAGAGTCATATATGTCACCAGAAAGAAAGTTGGAGGTCAAAAGATGGGAATGTATAAAACTGAATCCTATTGGTGTGCAATGTCCATGATCAACTGTACAAATACTAGAAATCGCTTCTATGAACCAGAACAAATGTATGACAATACAGTTAGAAGTTAATAATAGAGGGGCATACAGGGAAGAACTATATACCTATTACAAACTATATACTATAGTTAGCAGTATTTCAACATTTTTTCATAAACAGTAACAAATGTACTATACCAATACTACGAGTCAACAATTGAGGGGGTTTGGTTAGGGATAGGGGAGGATTAGAGTTTCCTTTTCTTTTTTTCTTTTTTCATCTTTCACTTTATTTCTTGTCTGGAGTAATGAAAAGTTTCTAAAAATTGAACAAAAATTAAGTGTGATGGATGCACAGCTATGAGGGTACCCAGGGGCAAGTGATTGTACACTTTGGATCTTTGGATAATTGTATGATATCTGAACAATTTCAATAAAAATGAAAAAAAAAAAAAAGGGCTATTATCCATCATAACAAATGTTCTACACCAGTGCAAGGTGTCAGTGATGGGGTAGTATATGCGAATCCTGTATTTTATGTCCGATTGTTCCGTAAACCCACAACTTCTCTAATAAAGAAACTTAAAAAAAAAAAAAAAAAAGAAAAAAGAATCAGGGGCTATCATTAAGGGACTGGGAATTAAGCAGACATGGAATAGAGAAGGAAGTAAGATTTTCCACTATACTTCATTTTATACTTCTTGATGTGTGAACCATGTATAAGTACTACTGTATGAAAAGGCTAAGTAAATATTTAAAACATTAATTTAAAAATATACAGTTTAAGTACAAGTTATGAGCATTTTTGGAACACTGAAAACATTCCAGGAACAGAAAGGAAAACATTATCTTGTACACTTACAAGTAAACCTTCAATTACCAGAAGAAAATGAGCAATTCACATAGAAGACTGTGTACTTAACCTTTCTTTTTTATTCCAGCACCCCATAAAAATAGAAGAAAATAAGAAGTGTAAGAAATAGAGAACAAAGAATGGTTTGGAAGTAAACGGTATAATAAAAAAAAAAAAAAAGGAAGCATAAATGGGAAAACTCATATAAAAGCCAAGAACTCACTGTAGTTCTAAAATCCCTCTACCCTGCTTTGTCCTGGAGGGTCATGTTCTTCTGCCCCCTAAAGTAAAGATGATATTTCCTATGCCTTGCAAGGGCCAAAGAGTAACAAAAGCATTTCTTGCCACAGACACAAAGTGACCCACATGCTTTGCAACTCAGACTCAAAGACATCATTTAAATACAGATGTACTTCCCTCAACAACCAGAGGATCTGGATGGATTGTTTTAGGATTTCAAAAGTATTTAAGACTCCTTGAGATCTCACATTCCAAGCTCTAGCAAGTTAAAGTCTGTCATTCTGTAGTTGAGACTGTGAAGTACAATCATAAAATGCTTTTAGAGCAAGCTAACTTCAAATGAATTAAATACTATCGCTATAGAAAGCACAAGCTTATGAATTAATTGTTGGTATATTCGAATGAATGTTTCTCAATTCTGGTCAAATTCTAATCTGACTAGTCCCCTTCTGAATACCTGTAATGGTAAGACAACGAAGTTCACTTACCAGCTAAAATATTATCCTCATGGCAAGTTACAAAAGTAGAAGTGCCAGGAATATTTTACCCTCAATTTGCTAAAATTCAAAGACTGCACCCATTCAATTTGGGACCTTGGTAACTTGTTACCCAGACCTTCCCTCTGGCTTTTTTTCAGTTAGCACAGAAAACCAAGAATTCCAGCTATGTTCCTACACAGAAAGGCAACGTATTACTAAAGTAACTCCATTTTGAAACTTTGTAAGGAAAGGGAATAAGAGGTATGCAAATTCTGTGTTTCTGGCAAACCAGCAGATATTCGGCTATGCTACTACTGAGAAAAACCAGTTACTTAACCCGTACTAGAACAACTTAAAAAGCATTCATCTAGCCCATTCCAAAGCTCAAAGAACTCTAACTGGACTTCTCACTTATGTTACTTTTCAACTAGTAAAAATTCCTAATAATGTAGCTGATTATGCCCCCCCCAAAAAAAAAAAATTAAGACCAAAATACCAACAGTAACTAATATTCAGAAGAAGATATTAAGATAATGCATTTAAGTTCTTAACACAGTGTCTGGTGATAAAATTAGTCTTAGATATTATTAAAACCATCAAGTGAAACGATATTACTTCAGGTAAAACTGGAGAGTAAGGTGGGCAATTTCAAAGGTATGGTTGTTAGTAGTAATAGCTAGCATTTACTGAGTGTGATCTATTTGCTAAGCACATGGATCTAATTTTAAAGTAGACCATCCGCAGCCCAACCCTAATGCCAGTTGTTTTAAAAATTAATGGAAATAATTTGTTTTAAAACTAATAAAATTAGACTTTAGACCTGGAGTTTATCTCTAAAGTGTAGGTAACCCAGTGAAACATTTTAAACAAAAGAAAACCTCCTAAGCAAATCAGAACTTCATGTTGTATAACTCCTTATTAAAGAACAATACAGTCATTTATACCTGATCTTACTGTAAAGGCAGTATAGTATAGTGAAGAGTACAGACTTTGAAATCAGACAGTTAAAGGTCCTTAAGTAAATTATTTAACCTATCTACGTCTCAGTTTCCTCATTGGTAAACTGAAGATAGCATTTCCTGCTTTATTGGATTGATTTAAGAACTAAGCAAACTTTGTAAAAACACCTAGCAGACTTACTGGCACATAATAGAGACTTAAATGTCAACTGCTTTTCCACAGCTTTCCTAGGCTCTTCTTTCTGAGCTATGTTCTCCCTAAATATAAAATGAAGAATCAGAGACACAACTCAAAATATTATACATTATTGCACTAACAGGCTATCTGAAACAGCTAATATGATACTTCCCAAAGGGTTTAAGGCTCTTTGCCACATCTACTGCAAGAATGAAGACCATTTTCAGCAACCAGACTGTCGACATTCCAGAAAATGTCACAGTTACTGAGAAGGGCCCCGAGGAACCCTGCAGGGGGACTTCAATCATATTAATGTAGAACTCAGTCTACTCGGCAAGTAAAAGAAGAGGCTCCAGGTTGACAAATGGTGGGGAAGCAGAAAGGAGCTGGCTACAGTTCCAAACGTCTGTAGTTATGTACAGAACATGAGGTTGTTACTCTGGGTTTCCGTTACAAGATGAGGTCTGTGTGCACTCACTTCCACATCAACGTTGTTAGTCAAAAGAGTGGGTCTCTGGTTGCAACTTGAAATTTCTTCGGTGAAAAATATACCCACATGGTTCGGATGAGGCCAGGTGTTACCTGTTGATTATCTCAAGCCCAGAAAGATGAGTTAATTCTTGAAGCAAATGATACTGAACTTGTATCAAATTCAACTGCTTTGATTCAGCAAGCCACAACAATTAAAAACAAGGATATAAGAAAAAATTTGGATGGTATCTATGTGTCTGAAAAAGGAACAGTTCAGCAGGCTGATGAATGAGATCTAAGCGTCGTGTAGCAATAGAAACAACAAGATGCCAGACCTATTGGTGATTTTAAAGATGCAATAAAATTCATCTGTTTAAAAAAAGGGGGGGTGGTTTAATACACAAAAGGATAAATACTGTATGATCTCAATGACATAAAATCATTAGAATTAAGCAAATTCACAAAGTCAGAAACTAGAATACAGCTTACCAGGGTTAGAGGTAAAGAATGGGGAGTTAATGCTTAACTGGTACAGAGTTTCTGTCTGGGATGATGGAAATTTTTGATAATGGATAGTGGTGATGATAGCACAACATTGTGAATACGATTAAACACCACTAAATTATATATTTGAATGTAGTTAAAAGGGGAAATTTTACATTACATATATGTTAATATTTTTTAAACCATTGGACTATACAATACAGAACCCTAATGTAAACTATCAACTATAATTAATACTATAATTGCAATAATATTGTTTCATCAGTTGTAACACAGGTCTCACATTAATGCAAAGTGTTAATAATAGGGAAAAGTGTTGGGGGCAGGAGGTGATCTGGGACCTCTACTTTTTGCACAATTTTTTTTTTAACCTAAATTAATAAAAAAGAGGTGGTGAAGCTGAAAGAAACTTTTCTAAGGTATCAATAAAAATACATTTCAATCAATCATGCTAGAGGAAAGACTTAATCTTTCTCTGTGTGGAAAATTATATTACAAAATCATTATCATATGAAGAGGCAATGACAGCATGCAACCAAAGATCACAGGAGAAAAATATTAGAGATGTGTCAAGAGATTCGTAAAATTTTTCTGGATTTTTATGATATTTATTGAATTAGTCAATTTTTTAAAATAAGTAATTTGTTATTTTTTCTCCTTCTAAATAAAAACTCACTTTCATATCCAAAAACAAAGGGTAGGGGGCACATAGGACCAGAGAAGGATGTGAGAATGTTTAAGATAGGTAAATACTTTAAGTGACGGCCTCTCTTACTGTTTTTATCTCACATAGTCCCTCAGCAGTATGTTGAAGTTATTATTTAAGCACTTTATTTGCAATCTTATAACAATTTACATAATTTTAATCTCAATGCAGAGGTTAAATCGCTCTACAATTAAGCCCTTCCATTTGAACAGACCTAGCAAGTTCCAAAAATTAAACTATAAACTTTATGATTTATAATTATATTTATGAAGAGAATGTTTCTTAAAAAAAAGTAGCATATTTATAATTTTAGGAAACTGGCAAACATACTTTTTGAATAAATTAGAGTTGTAAATGAAAAAAGAAAAAAAGATTTTTGTAATGGCAGAATTTAAATCCCAACAAGAAGTCTTGAATAATAAGATTAAGCTAGTGAGATTCCTTTTTAAATATTATAAAAATAAGGCTTATTTTATGACAGATACATAATATAAAGATTCATTTACTGTTGCACCTTTCAATGATAAACATTTACATCATAAAACAGTTCAAATCCCTCTTCAAACACTTCAAAAATAGCTATGAGATTTCTATTCCACATTCTTATTGCTAATTACACCTTTATGCAGGTTTCTGGCTACATGTCTAAGCTCACACACAAGTATTCAAATTTAAATACAGGATGATGACAGATTTCAATAGTTAGAAAAAAAGAAAACTGTCTTCATTCATACAATTACAAAGCTTTCATTCTAAAAATATATATTCCAATAAACATGACTGAGAACATACACACATATCACACATATGCCACCTTCAAACACTTTTTAAAGTGAGGAATTTGGTTATAGCTTCTCTACCTACACAAACAAAATGATCAAAACTATCTGAGACACATTGGCATAGATGAGTTTTTACCCAATGATTATGTGAAGTCTGAAAATGCTTTAACAAAAAAATGCTCTTTACAAAACTCAACACAAAACTGCTTCTAAAATGATCCAGATAAGTACTAACCTAGACAATAAAACAAATAATTTGAAAATGTGTTTATTCCTTACACACTATTCCTACAAATGCTATCCCATCACTTATTAAAAGAATCGGAGTCTATTATCTTTATAATGACTCACAATTTGTACTGGAACAAATGCTTTTATTTGTCAGTGACAGTAATGCCTGCATTTATGCAGACCTATCTATTTTGCAAAATATTTCCTCATCTATTATTCTCAGTTTAGCCTTACAACTATACTGATAAATAGGTACAGCAGGCACTGTACCCCATTTTAGAGACGAGAAAACTAAAGCCCAGTGAAAGTTGCCAAGTGTGCCAAGATCACATAGAGACTCAGGGGCAAAACACCAGTCCCTCTCTTCCAGCTATTCTTCCTCATTAGAATTACAGATTCCTAAAGGCAGTAGTAGAGTAACACTGATGCAAAAAAAAAAAAAAAAAAAAAATTATGTCATTATTAGTCTAATATTTTTCTTTTTGGATCTCCCAAGAGATTGAAGACACAATTCAAAAATACTTATTGATCTCCTAACTTAAGAAAAGTTATAGCGTAGATGAATAAAAAGTTGAGAGTCCAGTGAAAGCAAATGGATACATACCTAAATATAATCCCACATTACAAATTGAAATCCAAGGCTTAGGAATTCATAATGCCATGCCTAGAATTCAGTTCAATACTTTTGACGTGCTTCTGTAACTTACTTAGTAAAATCTGAATCATGATCACCTAACCAAGCAATTCTAAGAATCAATTTTGATGCAATCTTTAAATAACAGTAAGTCTAAATAATGTTACATTCAAATAATAAAAAAATAATTTTCTAAGAGTTAAATTTTAAAATTGTATTAAACTGAGTTTAGCCCCACCAGTACTGCCTATTAAATTACTATGAGAGTATATGCAAAATGTTTAACTAGGTTGAACTTAAATGTTTGGAAATGGACAGAGGTGACAGTTGCACATCATTGTGACAATAATTAACAGTGCTGAATGGTGTGTGAATGTGGTGGAAAGGTGAAGTTTAGAGTCATTTGTGTTACCAGAAGGGAAGTTGGAGGTTAAAACTTGGGAATGAATAACACATTGAATCTTGTGGTGGACAATGCCCATGATTAACTGTACAAATATTAAAAAGTTCTTTCATGAATTAGAACAAATGTATGACACCATCAGGAGTTAATAATAGAGGGGTTTATGGGGGAAAAAATGTACCTACTGCAAACTATGGATTATAGTTAACACTACTATTTTAATACTCTTTCATCAACAGTAACAAGTGTACCACACCAATACTGGGTCAATAATAGGAGGGAGAAGGGGTAAAGGAGGATTTGGGTTTTCTTTTTTATTTTTATTTCTTTTCAGGAGTAATGAAAATGTTCTAAAATTGATTATGGGGTTGTATGCACAATTATGTGATGATACTGTGAGCCAGTGATTATATACTTTAGATGGTTTGTATGGTATGCAAATATATCTCAATAAAACGGCATTAAAAAATTACCATGAGAATGTCCGAAACACTTAACAAATTCAAATGTTTATGGAATGCTAAGGTATTATCTAACACTGTGGAGACACAAGGCCAATAAGACAGTTAAACCTTCAAGTAACTTTTAGTTTAATAGAGGAGATAAGATGTGTACATCCAATAATTATGAAATAATTACCAGGTGATAAATGCCTAAAAGAGATGTACAAGTTAAATGCAGTAAGAATTCTGAAAAGGAAAATTCAAAATTAGTGATCAGGAACAGTTTCATAAAGGAGAAAACATTAAGCTATTCCTTTAAAAATGACCAGGAAAGGTGTAATGGAGGGAGAGGGGCATTAAATGAGGAGTGACTGGCATGGACTAGAAGGCAGGAAATCAACAGACACAATTGTGGGGCATTGATAAAGGCATGAGAATGAATGGTGGCAGCTAGAATGGAAAGAAGACCTACAAAAAGGAAAATAAACTATTTTCTTTTCTAAACTCCAGTTACCTCTTCACAAAACCAGTTCAAACATAGGAGCAGTTTACCCAGAAGACAACTCAAAACTATTGTTCTTTGTTGCAAGTATGATTCTTGACAATTACCATCCACATAAATTAGTTCTACTTGACATTAAGAAAAGAAGTCTTGCATTTTTTCCTCTAAAACTATCCTAACTAGATAAGTCACAACAGCATATCTCGTCTTACAGCTTTAATCTTTTTTTTTTTTAGAGTTGATTTTTTTACTATTGAGTTATGATTTACATACAGTAAATTTATAGACATTAAGTGTACGTTAGGTGAGTTTTGATGAATGAATATACAGGTATAACCACACACACTTCCTGGACAAGGTATAGACATTTGCATCACCCCCAAAAGTTCCTCACTAGAATTGATGTTTAAGCTGCAGAAAAACACATATTATTTTACAATAATCCACATGGGTTTATGCAAAAAAATTTTTTTTCACATTCTTTATATAGAAGATGAATCCTAATTAGCAAATTTGTTTTAACAAGGTCTATATATTCAAGACTATAAAGTAATATTATCATTTATTTTTTTTTCTGTTTTTTTTATCTTCATTTTATTGAGATATATTCACATACCACGCAGTCATACAAAACAAATCGCACTTTCGACTGTTCACAGTACCATTACATAGTTGTACATTCATCACCTAAATCAATCCCTGAAACCTTCATTAGCACACACACGAAAATAACAAGAATAATAATTAGAGTGAAAAAGAGCAATTGAAGTAAAAAAGAACACTGGGTACCTTTGTCTGTTTGTTTGTTTGTTTCCTTCCCCTATTTTTCTACTCATCCATCCATAAACTAGACAAAGTGGAGTGTGGTCCTTATGGCTTTCCCAATCCCATTGTCACCCCTCATAAGCTACATTTTTATATGACTGTCTTCAAGATTCATGGGTTCTGGGTTGTAGTTTGACAGTTTCAGGTATCCACCACCAGCTACCCCAATTCTTTAGAACCTAAAAAGGGTTGTCTAAAGTGTGCGTAAGAGTGCCCACCAGAGTGACCTCTCGGCTCCTTTTGGAATCTCTCTGCCACTGAAGCTTATCTCATTTCCTTTCACATCCCCCTTCTGGTCAAGAAGATGTTCTCCGTCCCACGATGCCAGGTCTACATTCCTCCCTGGGAGTCATATTCCACGTTGCCAGGGAGATTCACTCCCCTGGGTGTCCGATCCCACGTAGGGGGGAGGGCAGCGACCTCACCTTTCAAGTTGGCTTAGCCAGAGAGAGAGGGCCACATCTGAGCAACAAAGAGGCACTCGGGAGGAGGCTCCTAGGCACAATTATAGGGAGGTCTAGCCTCTCCTTTGCACAGCTTTAATCTTATAATCAACTGAGAAAAATAAAAATGAAAACAAACGGAAATTAAGATCTAGCCAAAAAGCAGGGTAGAAGGAAGATGAGCAGGGGCTCCTGTAAACGTTTTAATATTGTCATTTTCATAATCATAAGGTGGGAGTGCCTATCCATAAGTTAAGAAGAAAATTCTGAGAAAGTCTCAATCTTCCAAGAGAGACAATAGGCAGTACTCAATCAAGAGTTTAGGGAAACAACAAAATGCAGGGAATAGACTTCATTTTAAAACAAAATAAATGACATTTTACAATCAAACTCATTTAATCTATATTGCACATAAAGAAAATAGTAAAATATTCAAAAAGGCAGATTTTTAAGTTATGTGGGTAGAATTTTTCCTTTTATTTCTCCTAAAAAAAAACTCCACCCAGCTCAATGAGAATGATGAAATGCCTTACACCAGGCTTTCAAAGCTTTACGGAAGAGGCCTGGGTTTTTTTTTCCCTTTCCGCCATGCTATTTTGGATTTTATTTCAACAATTTGAAGGTAGATATTGCTTTCCTAAAAACTGATTCAATATGTTTAACAACTACTCCATTAGTTTAAAAAAAAGTTCAAAAAAAAAAAAAAAGGAATGCACAAAATGCTATATGATGTGCTTGAAAGAAGTTTTAAAATTAAACCACTTTCAATCCTTTCCAGAAGACTGGTTAATTAACTATGTTTCCATAAGTAACTGAGGTGCTATCTGAAAGTATAAAACCTGATTATCCTCTAAGGATAAGTAGCTGAAAGAGAGTAAACACTAGGACCATCTCTATTTGGGACTGCTGAGTCCTGATACTACTTACACTGTAGTAACTTTTTCACTAGCATTTTCTACAAAGCTATACTTAACATCACTGGAAAGATACTGTTGCCAAATTTGGAGTGGTCCTCGTCCTTCCTGGACCATGATGAGTACAATGATCGCAACAAAATAATTTCACTTACAACCCCAAAAGCCCATTGGAACAGTCTCTTTTCTTTACATACACTGATATAATTAATTGCCATAGATTTACAAGTTATAATATTTCAACTAATTATTTAAAAGTCATCTTTGTGGTTGCCAAGAAGCAACAGTTACTCCTGAAGACAGCACCATGAAGTACTACAAAGTGTACAGATTATAAACTTTTACAGCCTGCTGTTTGGATCCAAGATAAAGTTAAACAACTTATTAAGTGAACAATTTTATTTCTGGACACAATTTCAAGGTTTAGATAATATGCCTACAATCATTTTAAATAAGACTAAGTAGCAGTAAAATATTTCTTGATTGTAAACTAAGTGGACGTTAAGGGAACTCTTAATACAACATTGATTCACTGGGCAGAGTACTTTTGCATGTGCCAGGTCTGAGTACCTAGACTTGGGAATGTGCAGAAAATGAATATATGTGATGGGCTCACAGAACTCGTGGCTGTTTTGTTTTGTTTTGTTTTTTAAATAATAAAAGCTTAATATGGGCAGAAAATTTTATTAAAACCTCTCATCTAACTCTAGATTTCTAGAAAATCTTAACACTACAAGCACAGATCAAGAAAATCTGGAAAACTGAAGACATCAAACTAGATAAAAATGCCCTTCATATAAATAAAATCACATGACTCAGAAAAACCATACTGGATGAACATTAACAGATTAACAATTATAAATAATACTTATTATATCCAGTGTCTTTAAGTAGTTTTATAAACAATTATATTAATAATGTTGTTAGAGAATAAATTTCTTTTCTCCCTTCAGTGTATCTGTAAAGATTGCCAAGAGATATTTTGTTAGAGTTATTGTAAGTACTAGTCCTTGCTTGGTCATATTTAGAAAGAAAAAACAATTGAGAATGAGAAGAGAGCTTTGTTTTTGCTGTTTTTAAATAACAGTGAAACTAGAATGAGGTGAATCCCCTCCATTTCTCTTTAAAAGATACTTATTCAGCAAAAAGATTACAGGCTTCCAACTTCAGAATACGTAGATCCTTGAGCCCTGAAGTCAGTTGGAAATTCCCATCTAGAGCCCAAGAGACACCCAGGAAAAGAAAAACTGAATGTGTTTCATCAAGGGAAAAAAAAATAGTAAAACAGGTAAAATAATAATAATAATAATAATCCATAACCCACTCTCCCCCTGCTTCAAAAAGACATTCTTACCATACCTATAATACAAAATACAAACTGGATCTTATGTCACCCCCTCACACCATATCTGATCATTCAGAAAAGTCACAACAAAGAAAAAATATAAAAGTTATTAATTTCCAGGTATAGTCCTGAGCCATTGTCTGTCCCTCCTACTCCCAAACGTCTGTTTCCATTCAAACTGGCTCAGGCCTGTTTCTTACAGACCTGTTTCTATCTCTAATTTCTAGCCCAGGGTACCCAAACTAGTTGAAGGCTTCAAACATTCCAAAAGCTGTGGCTGCCCTCCACAATCTTCCATTCCTGCTAACACTCCTAAAGTATTTGTCTTCAAGCACCATTCTGACTTTCACGCCTGAGTTAAAAGCCTCCAATGACTCCCCTCTGCATACAGGATACACTAGAAATTATGAACCTGACATCATTACATTTTTCAATCCTCTAGGCCAACTAGAGGGCAGTGAAACACATTTTGACTTCTCGTCGACTAAGACGGGGTGTCAGACATTCCAGGGTGCTGCTCCTCCACAGAATCTCTGACAACTAGCAAAAGCTGGCAAAGCCATCTTCCTCAAAACCTCTAACGTTTCTTCAAGAACAAGTATCAACATGCTTGTTTTTCTCAATGTCATTTCAGGCATCATCAGAAGGCGAAGGAAGCATTCTAGAATTAGGGGTCTTTCAGATACCTCAGAAATCACGCTTTCTCCCTTCCATGAGGAAGAGCACTTATATGTCAACATTTAAAATAACATACAGGTGAAAAGTAGAGGACAATGAAATGAAAGTTAAATGCCACTTTATATGTGGTATTAATTACAATATTTCTCGAGAAAAATCTGTAAAAACTTAACCTAGAATAAGTTTATTACAGTTTACTTTTCTCTAAAGATTTCTATATAAATCAATAAGCTAAATAAGATCCCAATGGAGCATATTTAATCTATTTATGAAACCACACCTTAAGAAGTCCAATAGTTAATATATTTACATGTAAATTTTTCTACCAATTAAAAATGGTTATTTCCATTAAAATGGGTCAAGGCTTGGATTCCTAATTAGAAACAATAAGCAAATTAGTCTAAAAACTAGACTTGGATTTAATTTTATGATTTAGACTTGTCATTAATTTAAATGACTGTTCCTGACAATTAGTCAAAAATGTCAAAGCAATAAAAAACCTGCATGAGACCAAGTGCCACCGGAGCCCAAAGGAAGAATTCATACACTCTGTTAAATGCCACTGAAAATATCACACACAAAAAATATCAAAACCAAAGTGATTGAGGTTACAGGGAGGCAACTGCTTCAGCAGTGAATTGATATCCAATAAAAATAAATTTGTGCCACAAAGTTGCAAGCTTATATAAAGGAATAGTTTTGTTACAAACCAACCAAAAACTATGGTTCCTTTTCAAATTTTATTCAATTACCTATTAACACAGAAGCATATAATTACTTTTTTCCCTGTATCACCAACTCTCAACCAACTCTCAAACTCTAGGAAAGTAAGATCAAGTATTTAAACAATGCTTATTAGCTCCAACTCTCTGTTAACGGGTGTACCAACTCCTGAGCTTTAAAGATGACTAATTAGTCTCAGCCCAATAAGCTCTCAGTCTAAACATATTTCAAGTTAATCCATTTTAAATGAAAACACAGTCTAATTTAGGATCCCATTCAGGCATACATTATATCCACTTGAAAAAAAGCATATGAAAATATAAAATATCAGAAACCACAATTGTCCCTGACCCTTGTCAATAACATTTCTTAGCCATTAACTTCTGTTGGCAAACTGTTTGACCCCACTACACAACATAAAAGCAAATTATCCATATAAACCTTGAATGCCATCAGTAAAAAGCCCATAACTAGATATAACAATTGCTTTAAGGGAAGGCAAAGTGAATAATTAAAGTTTTAGTGTAAAAGCTAGTCTTGAATAACATCCACTATGAAACCACTTTTAAAAGACTAAGTTTATGATATAAATATGAATTCAACAATGTTACTAAAAATTCTATTTAAACAGCTTTTACATATATTTCATATGCAAATATATATTTATTTGTATAAAGTAATGAATCAGCTTTTGAAAGGAATGACTTCAAAGTCCCAGAAAAACAACAAAACATTACTACAAACAGAGGTATCAGAAGACACAAATGGAGCTCATTAAGGAAGAAGAAGGAAGAGGAGGGGAAGGAGGAATAAAATGTCTGAATTTTAGAAAAAGTGAATTTGAAGTAAAAGGAATTTGTTTGGAGTGTCTCATAGGCCTACTTTGTTATGCTTGTTTTAAATAGGATGTTTAGAACACAGTTACCATATAGAAATAATTACATTTAAAAATTACATGCAGTATTTTATTTATATTTACATAAAACTCTCACCCACTGGTATTTTTATCTCTATTTTCAAATACGAGATTGAGGTACAGAAAATTAATAATCACACAGCTAGTAAGTGAACCAAGAAGCTGAAGCCATGTCTGTATGGTTCCGTAACTGTACTACAATATGGAAACTCCAGTAAGACTTTCAAAGAGATCTCCTGTGAATCACTGCATACAATTATTACAATCATCTATTTCCTAAGCAAAGTAAAATGGGACAAATACTAACAGCTCAGATCATCCATTTCATCTCTTTCTTTCCACCTTTTTCTACTATAGAGGTTTAAAAGCAAAACACTCAAATTTCCAGGTTCCTTTGCAGGTAGGAAAAGGCAAGTGACATATCTCTGGGTACCTGGAGAGGGCTTTCCTTCAAAACAGAAAGACAAACCCCTACCAAGAAAAGGATTTTTAACATTCCCACTGCTTCTTTCCCACTTGGTGTTTGAGCGACCATCTTGTGATCTTGAAGACTAAAACCACTTGCTAAATAGGAGACTGAATCAGTTTCCTTAATGACATCCCTGAGTATCTGAACCAACCCCATCTCAGGATTTCTGATTGTGTGAGAAAAAGAAGCCCATATTTAGTTAAGCCACTATATGGACAGTTAGGGTAACTTGCTGACAAATGCAATCCTAACACAATGTATGCTATTAATCAAGTCTATCTAAACAACCTATATTATAAGTCACTGGTGAATTAGTCATAAAATATATTAATGATAAAAAAGTTATATAAGAGAAAACTAAGATCAGAGAGTAACTGAATATCAAGCATTGAGAAGTACTAACAGTAATTACAAGAACAAATGCTCCATGCCAGGGAATGAGCAAAGAACTTTAGTTACATTAACTTATTTAACTTGCACAATTATATAGTTGTAAATGTTACTATAACAGTAGACTACTATCCATTCATGATAAAATTTTCATCAATCCTTGTCAAGAACAGAATAATATGGTGAAATAAAGCTAAATTTATTTATTCTGAGATAATGACTTTCCTTTTTTTTATATTAAAATGTCCTTTCCTTTATGAAATGAGAATAGCAGACAGCAGGTTTATGTTTATTTTTAACATGCTTACTTAGCAAAACAGTTGGCACACCAATGTCTCTGTCTTAAGGAACTTTGTGGTATCCCAAATCTAAATACTAGGGCAGGCACAGAAAATGAGGGCCCCTAGGCTTGCTCCATAATTTCTCCAGGGCTCTTAAAATGAGGGGATAAGATTTGAACGTAGAGTAGAAAAAAAAATTGCAATGCACTCAGAGAACATTAAATTCTTATTTACCTTAATTCCTGGCATATTCATTCTATATTTCAGTTTTATAAATGTGTGACTTTTTAAAAGTCATTTCTAGTTATTCAAAAATGCATGAATTTGAGTAGTTTCTAAATGCAGTAGCTAAAAGACATAAAACAGAGCAATATCAAAATGCTTCTAACAATTTGACCAAGCATTTCCTACAATATCTAAGTGTGTTTAAAAGAAACTGGAAATTGACTCACAGTCAACTAAGATGGTGGTATAAAACACTACAGGGTGCTGTTCCTCCACAGAATATTTGACAACTAGCAAAAGCTGACAAATTCAGCTTCCTCAAACTCTGACGAAAGTTAAAAGGTTGCAACAACTGATCAAGTGCTGATTCAAGAAAACAAACCTTTACAAAAGGTAGGAGAAGTTTGTAGCACCCTTGCAAGGCACAGTGTGGAGAACCTACACTCTTATATGGAGTCCTTGGCCCTATTCCAAGGGAAGAGAATAACCTCGATGGGCGTCCTTGGGGTGCCAATATGTCAGTACCAGTCTATCAGGTGGCAGCATGAAAGACTGAACCAAGAAACTCCTCTCTGGCTTGCCCTCCCAGAACTTGCCATGGGCAGGCAGAAGCAGCTTGCAGACAGCCAGAGCAGTCTAAGAACAATTAAGTCAAAGCTACCTACAGCAAGAACTTAACTGCTTTAAATCATACAACAGAACACCAGGGAGGGAGAGAAATTCTATTTCATAGAGAATAGAGAGGGCATTCGAATTCCTGCAAACGGAAATTTCTAAGGCCATGAGTAAGCGTAAGACCACAACAAGACACTGGCTTAGAAAAGACGGAGAGGACCCTACCTTGCTCTTCACCTTTGCCTCAGGATGATCTTGATCGGCGGGCTAAACTCTGAAGGAGAACACAAACCAATGTAGAGCCAATTTGCAAAGATTGTGAAAGGTGTTTTTTCACTTTGGTTGGTTTGTTTTCATTGGCTCCTGGCACTCAAGGAAATGTCTGTCATATCAGTAGCTGGATACAAACTTAAGAATGAGTGGCAATTTCTCTTCAGAAACCATGGAGGCAAGCAGGTAGTGATATGAAATAACTAAACTGCCAAAAGAAAACAATTTCCATCATAGAATTTTACATCTGATGAGATACTCTTTCATAATTAAAGGAGAAATTAAGATAATCCCAGATAGAGGAATCTAGACCCGGCATCGTGGGATGGAGAACACCTTCTTGACCAAAAGGGGGATGTGAAATGAATGAAATAAGCTTCAGTGGCAAAGAGATTCCAAAAGGAGCCAAGAGGTCACTCTGGTGGGCACTCTTACACACAATATAGATAACTCTTTTTAGGTTCTAATGAATTGGAATAGCTAGCAGTAAACACCTGAAACTATCAAACTACAACCCAGAACCCTTGAATCTTGAAGATGATTATATAAAATGTAGCTTATGAGGGGTGACAATGTAATTGGGAAAGTCATATGGACCACACTCCCCTTTGTCCAGTGTATGGATGGATGAGTAGAAAAATGGGGGCAAAAAAAAAGAGCACCCTGGCACCCAGTGTTCTTTTTTACTTTAATTGTTCTTTTTCACTTTAATTTTTATTCTCATTATTTTCGTGTGTGTGGTAATGAAAATGTTCAAAAATTAATTTTAGTGATGAACACACAACTATAAAATGGTACTGTGAACAACTGAATGTAAGCTTTGCATGACTGCATGGTATGTGAATATAACTCAATAAAACTGAATTAAAAAAAAAAAAAGATAACCCCAGATTTAAAAAAGTGGTATGAGTTTGTCAATACTAGACCTACCCTACATGAAAGACTAAAGAGAGTTCTTCAAACTAAAAGCAAAGGACACTAAACAGTGAATCAAAGCTATAGAAAGAAATAAAGACCTCCAGTAAAGACAACCATATGGGTAATTATAAATGCCAGTACTATCATATTCTATTTTTTTTAGTATATAATTTCACTTTTTACTTATTATGGGTTCAAAAATAGGAATGATAAATCATAAATCTATGCTTTGGTAAATACAATGTATAAAGATATAATTTGTAACAAGTAAAACAAAAAGGTGGGGGAACAGAGGGGTACAGGAACAGGGTAGGTGCATGCTATTGAAATTAAGTTAGTATTATATCACAAGTGATAGATATCAATTTAGGATGTTAAGTTTTAGTGCTTAAATTGGTACAGAATTTCTGATTGGGGAAATAGAAAAGGTTTGGTAGTCAATGGTGGTGATGGTAGCACAACTCTGGGAAAGATATTGACACAAGCAAATTATGTATTTAAGTGTGATTAAAAGGGAAAATTTTAGGTTGTATTTTCTTACTATAATAAAAATTAAAAAGAAAAAACTCAAAACCATAGGACTATACAACACAAACCATGAACCCTAATGTAAACTATGGCCTACAGTTAATAGTATAATTATTATACTGTTTCATCAGTTTTAACAAAGGTAGCACACTAATGCAAAGTGCTATTTATAGGAAAAACTGTGTGTATGAAGGGAGATATATGAGAACTTGTAATTTCTGCATGATTTTTCTGTAAACCTACAACTTTTTTAATAAAAAAATAATTATGAAACCATCAGAAGTTTGAAAACTGACTGGATTTGTGGTGATATAAGGGAAGTATTGTTCAGTCTTTTTTTTTAAGGCTCTATCTTTTAGAGATACACTAAAATATTCACAGATTTAAAAAAAGAAATGGAATTTGCAAGATTGCTAATATAGCTTAGGGAAGGAATCAGAAATTTGTCTACTGTCTTGAGAAACTCAGTTATTTATATATAGAACAACTTGATGAGTGTTCAATAGGTTTAGTACACACCTATGTATTTTAACATTCATTAAAATGTTCACTTAGCCACGTTTTTCTTTTTTCACTTGAGTCCTCAAATACAATTTATTATTAAAAACATCTAGACATCTATAGAGGCGGGGCAAGATGGCAGACTGGTGAGCTGTATGTTTTAGTTACTCCTCCAGGAAAGTAGGTAAAAAGCCAGGAACTGCGTGGACTGGACACCACAGAGCAATCTGTCTTTGGGCATACTTCATACAACACTCATGAAAACGTGGAACTGCTGAGATCACCGAAATCTGTAAGTTTTTGCGGCCAGGGGACCCGCGCCCCTCCCTGCCAGGCTGTCCCGGGGGAGGAGGGGCTGTCAGCTCCAGGAAGGAGAAGGGAGAATTGCAGTGGCTGCTCTCATCGGAAACTCATTCTACTGATTCAAACTCCAACCATAGATAGACTGAGGCCAGACACCAGAGACTCTGAGAGCAGCCAGCCCAGCAGAGAGGAGACGGGCATAGAAGGAAAACAACACGAGAAGCTCCAAAGTAAAAGCAGAGGATTTTTGGAGTTCTGGTGAACACAGAAAGGGGAAGGGCGGAGATCAGGCCTTGAGGCGCATATGCAAATCCCGAAGCAAGGCTGATCTCTCTGCCCAGGGCACCTTTCCTTAATGGCCCTGGTTGCTTTGTCTATTAGCATTTCAATAACCCATTAGATCTCTGAGGAGGGCCGTTTTTTTTTTTTGTTTTTTTTTTTAAATCCTTTTTGCTTTTTCTAAAACAATTACTCTAAGAAGCTCAATACAGAAAGCTTCAAAGAATTGAAATTTGGGCACGTCAAGTCAAGAGCAGAAATAAGAGAGCTCTGAGACAAAAGGCAATAATCCAGTGGCTGAGAAAATTCACTAAACAACACAACTTCCCAAGAAAAGGGGGGTGTCCGCTCACAGCCACCATCCTGGTGGACAGGAAACACTCCTGCCCATCGCCAGCCCCATAGCCCAGAGCTGCCCCAGACAACCCAGTGTGACGGAAGTGCTTCAAATAACAGGCACACACCACAAAACTGGGCGTGGACATTAGCCTTCCCTGCAACCTCAGCTGAATGTCCCAGAGCTGGGAAGGGGGAGCAGTGTGAATTAACAGAGCCCCATTCAGCCATCATTTGAGCAGACTGGGAGCCTCCCTACACAGCCCAGCAGCCCAGAACTGCCCTGGGGGGACGGCACTCACCTGTGACATAGCACAGTCATCCCTCAACAGAGGACCCGGGGTGCACAGCCTGGAAGAGGGGCCCACTTGCAAGTCTCAGGAGCCATACGCCAATACCAAAGACTTGTGGGTCAGTGGCAGAGACAAACTGTGGCAGGACTGAACTGAAGGATTAGACTATTGCAGTAGCTTTAAAACTCTAGGATCATCAGGGAGATTTGATTGTTAGGGCCACCCCCCCTCCCCGACTGCCCAGAAACACGCCCCACATACAGGGCAGGCAACACCAACTACACACGCAAGCTTGGGACACCAATTGGGCCCCACAAGACTCACTCCCCCACTCACCAAAAAGGCTAAGCAGGGGAGATCTGGCTTGTGGAGAACAGGTGGCTCGTGGACGCCACCTGCTGGTTAGTTAGAGAAAGTGTACTCCACGAAGCTGTAGATCTGATAAATTAGAGATAAGGACTTCAACTGGTCTACAAACCCTAAAAGAACCCTATCAAGGACAGCAAATGCCACGAGGCCAAAAACAACAGAAAATTATAAAGCATATGAAAAAACCAGACGATATGGATAACCCAAGCCCAAGCACCCAAATCAAAAGACCAGAAGAGACACACCTAGAGCAGCTACTCAAAGAACTAAAGATGAACAATGAGACCCTAGTACGGGATATGAAGGAAATCAAGAAGACCCTAGAAGAGCATAAAGAAGACATTGCAAGACTAAATAAAAAAATGGATGATCTTATGGAAATTAAAGAAACTGTTGACCAAATTAAAAAGATTCTGGACACTCATAGTACAAGACTAGAGGAAGTTGAACAACGAATCAGTGACCTGGAAGATGACAGAATGGAAAATGAAAGCATAAAAGAAAGAATGGGGAAAAAAATTGAAAAACTCGAAATGGACCTCAGGGATATGATAGATAATATGAAGCGTCCGAATATAAGACTCATTGGTGTCCCAGAAGGGGAAGAAAAGGGTAAAGGTCTAGGAAGAGTATTCAAAGAAATTGTTGGGGAAAACTTCCCAAATCTTCTAAACAACATAAATACACAAATCATAAATGCTCAGCGAACTCCAAATAGAATAAATCCAAAAAAACCCACTCCGAGACATATACTGATCACACTGTCAAACATAGAAGAGAAGGAGCAAGTTCTGAAAGCAGCAAGAGAAAAGCAATTCACCACATACAAAGGAAACAGCATAAGACTAAGTAGTGACTACTCAGCAGCCACCATGGAGGCGAGAAGGCAGTGGCACGATATATTTAAAATTCTGAGAGAGAGGAATTTCCAGCCAAGAATACTTTATCCAGCAAAGCTCTCCTTCAAATTTGAGGGAGAGCTTAAATTTTTCACAGACAAAGAAATGCTGAGAGAATTTGCTAACAAGAGACCTGCCCTACTGGAGATACTAAAGGGAGCCCTACAGACAGAGAAACAAAGACAGGACAGAGAGACTTGGAGAAAGGTTCAGTACTAAAGAGATTCGGTATGGGTACAATAAAGGATATTAATAGAGAGAGGGAAAAATATGGCAAACATAATCCAAAGGATAAGATGGCCGATTCAAGAAATGCCTTCACGGTTTTAACGTTGAATGTAAATGGATTAAACTCCCCAATTAAAAGATATAGATTCGCAGAATGGATCAAAAAAAATGAACCATCAATATGTTGCATACAAGAGACTCATCTTAGACACAGGGACACAAAGAAATTGAAAGTGAAAGGATGGAAAAAAATATTTCATGCAAGCTACAGCCAAAAGAAAGCAGGTGTAGCAATATTAATCTCAGATAAAATAGACTTCAAATGCAGGGATGTTTTGAGAGACAAAGAAGGCCACTACATACTAATAAAAGGGGCAATTCAGCAAGAAGAAATAACAATCGTAAATGTCTATGCACCCAATCAAGGTGCCACAAAATACATGAGAGAAACATTGGCAAAACTAAAGGAAGCAATTGATGTTTCCACAATAATTGTGGGAGACTTCAACACATCACTCTCTCCTATAGATAGATCAACCAGACAGAAGACCAATAAGGAAATTGAAAACCTAAACAATCTGATAAATGAATTAGATTTAACAGACATCTACAGGACATTACATCCCAAATCACCAGGATACACATACTTTTCTAGTGCTCACGGAACTTTCTCCAGAATAGATCATATGCTGGGACATAAAACAAGCCTCAATAAATTTAAAAAGATTGAAATCATTCAAAGCACATTCTCTGACCACAATGGAATACAATTAGAAGTCAATAACCATCAGAGACTTAGAAAATTCACAAATACCTGGAGGTTAAACAACACACTCCTAAACAATCAGTGGGTTAAAGAAGAAATAGCAAGAGAAATTGCTAAATATATAGAGACGAATGAAAATGAGAACACAACATACCAAAACCTATGGGATGCAGCAAAAGCAGTGCTAAGGGGGAAATTTATAGCACTAAACGCATATATTAAAAAGGAAGAAAGAGCCAAAATCAAAGAACTAATGGATCAACTGAAGAAGCTAGAAAATGAACAGCAAACCAATCCTAAACCAAGTACAAGAAAAGAAATAACAAGGATTAAAGCAGAAATAAATGACATAGAGAACAAAAAAACAATAGAAAGGATAAATATCACCAAAAGTTGGTTCTTTGAGAAGATCAACAAGATTGACAAGCCCCTAGCTAGACTGACAAAATCAAAAAGAGAGAAGACCCATATAAACAAAATAATGAATGAAAAAGGTGACATAACTGGAGATCCTGAAGAAATTAAAAAAATTATAAGAGGATATTATGAACAACTGTATGGCAACAAACTGGATAATGTAGAAGAAATGGACAATTTCCTGGAAACATATGAACAACCTAGACTGACCAGAGAAGAAATAGAAGACCTCAACCAACCCATCACAAGCAAAGAGATCCAATCAGTCATCAAAAATCTTCCCACAAATAAATGCCCAGGGCCAGATGGCTTCACAGGGGAATTCTACCAAACTTTCCAGAAAGAACTGACACCAATCTTACTCAAACTCTTTCAAAACATTGAAAAAAATGGAACACTACCTAACTCATTTTATGAAGCTAACATCAATCTAATACCAAAACCAGGCAAAGATGCTACAAAAAAGGAAAACTACCGGCCAATCTCCCTAATGAATATAGATGCAAAAATCCTCAACAAAATACTTGCAAATCGAATCCAAAGACACATTAAAAAAATCATACACCATGACCAAGTGGGGTTCATTCCAGGCATGCAAGGATGGTTCAACATCAGAAAAACAATCAATGTATTACAACACATTAAAAACTCGAAAGGGAAAAATCAATTGATCATCTCAATAGATGCTGAAAAAGCATTTGACAAAATCCAACATCCCTTTTTGATAAAAACACTTCAAAAGGTAGGAATTGAAGGAAACTTCCTCAACATGATAAAGAGCATATATGAAAAACCCACAGCCAGCATAGTACTCAATGGTGAGAGACTGAAAGCCTTCCCTCTAAGATCAGGAACAAGACAAGGATGCCCGCTGTCACCACTGTTATTCAACATTGTGCTGGAAGTGCTAGCCAGGGCAATCCGGCAAGACAAAGAAATAAAAGGCATCCAAATTGGAAAAGAAGAAGTAAAACTGTCATTGTTTGCAGATGATATGATCTTATATCTAGAAAACCCTGAGAAATCAACGATACACCTACTAGAGCTAATAAACAAATTTAGCAAAGTAGCGGGATACAAGATTAATGCACATAAGTCAGTAATGTTTCTATATGCTAGAAATGAACAAACTGAAGAGACACTCAAGAAAAAGATACCATTTTCAATAGCAACTAAAAAAATCAAGTACCTAGGAATAAACTTAACCAAAGATGTAAAAGACCTATACAAAGAAAACTACATAACTCTACTAAAAGAAATAGAAGGGGACCTTAAAAGATGGAAAAATATTCCATGTTCATGGATAGGAAGGCTAAATGTCATTAAGATGTCAATTCTACCCAAACTCATCTACAGATTCAATGCAATCCCAATCAAAATTCCAACAACCTACTTTGCAGACTTGGAAAAGCTAGTTATCAAATTTATTTGGAAAGGGAAGATGCCTCGAATTGCTAAAGACACTCTAAAAAAGAAAAACGAAGTGGGAGGACTTACACTCCCTGACTTTGAAGCTTATTATAAAGCCACAGTTGCCAAGACAGCATGGTACTGGCACAAAGATAGACATATAGATCAATGGAATCGAATTGAGAATTCAGAGATAGACCCTCAGATCTATGGCCGACTGATCTTTGATAAGGCCCCCAAAGTCACCGAACTGAGCCATAATGGTCTTTTCAACAAATGGGGCTGGGAGAGTTGGATATCCATATCCAAAAGAATGAAAGAGGACCCCTACCTCACCCCCTACACAAAAATTAACTCAAAATGGACCAAAGATCTCAATATAAAAGAAAGTACCATAAAACTCCTAGAAGATAATGTAGGAAAACATCTTCAAGACCTTGTATTAGGAGGCCACTTCCTAGACTTTACACCCAAAGCACAAGCAACAAAAGAGAAAATAGATAAATGGGAACTCCTCAAGCTTAGAAGTTTCTGCACCTCAAAGGAATTTCTCAAAAAGGTAAAGAGGCAGCCAACTCAATGGGAAAAAATTTTTGGAAACCATGTATCTGACAAAAGACTGATATCTTGCATATACAAAGAAATCCTACAACTCAATGACAATAGTACAGACAGCCCAATTATAAAATGGGCAAAAGATATGAAAAGACAGTTCTCTGAAGAGGAAATACAAATGACCAAGAAACACATGAAAAAATGTTCAGCTTCACTAGCTATTAGAGAGATGCAAATTAAGACCACAATGAGATACCATCTAACACCGGTTAGAATGGCTGCCATTAAACAAACAGGAAACTACAAATGCTGGAGGGGATGTGGAGAAATTGGAACTCTTATTCATTGTTGGTGGGACTGTATAATGGTTCAGCCACTCTGGAAGTCAGTCTGGCAGTTCCTTAGAAAACTAGAGATAGAGCTACCATTCGATCCAGCGATTGCACTCCTCGGTATATACCCGGAAGATCGGAAAGCAGTGACACGAACAGATATCTGCACGCCAATGTTCATAGCAGCATTATTCACAATTGCCAAGAGATGGAAACAACCCAAATGTCCTTCAACAGATGAGTGGATAAATAAAATGTGGTATATACACACGATGGAATACTACGCGGCAGTAAGAAGGAACGATCTGGTGAAACATATGACAACATGGATGAACCTTGAAGACATAATGCTGAGCGAAATAAGCCAGGCACAAAAAGAGAAATATTATATGCTACCACTAATGTGAACTTTGAAAAATGTAAAACAAATGGTTTATAATGTAGAATGTAGGGGAACTAGCAGTAGAGAGCAATTAAGGAAGGGGGAACAATAATCCAGGAAGAACAGATAAGCTATTTAACGTTCTGGGGATGCCCAGAAATGACTAAGGTCTGTTAATTTCTGATGGTTGTAGTAGGAACAAGTTCACTGAAATGTTGCTATATTAGGTAACTTTCTTGGGGTAAAGTAGGAACATGTTGGAAGTTAAGCAGTTATCTTAGGTTAGTTGTCTTTTTCTTACTCCCTTGCTATGGTCTCTTTGAAATGCTCTTTTATTGTATGTTTGTTTTCTTTTTAACTTTTTTTTTCATACAGGTGATTTGAAAAAAGAAGGGAAAGTTAAAAAAAAAAAAAAAAAAAAAAAAGAAAAAAAGAAAAACAAGGGGAAAAAAAAAAAAAAAAAAAGATGTAGTGCCCCCTTGAGGAGCCTGTGGAGAATGCAGGGGTATTCGCCTACCCCACCTCCATGGTTGCTAACATGACCACAGACATAGGGGACTGGTGGTTTGATGGGTTGAGCCCTCTATCATAAGTTTTACCCTTGGGAAGACGGTTGCTGCAAAGGAGAGGCTAGGCCTCCCTGTATTTGTGCCTAAGAGTCTCCTCCTGAATGCCTCTTTGTTGCTCGGATGTGGCCCTCTCTCTCTGGCTAAGCCAACTTGAAAGGTGAAATCACTGCCCTCCCCCCTACGTGGGATCAGACACCCAGGGAAGTGAATCTCCCTGGCAACGTGGAATATGACTCCCAGGGAGGAATGTAGACCTGGCACCGTGGGACGGAGAACATCTTCTTGACCAAAAGGGGGATGTGAAAGGAAATGAAATAAGCTTCAGTGGCAGAGAGATTCCAAAAGGAGCCGAGAGGTCACTCTGGTGGGCACTCTTATGCACACTTTAGACAACCCTTTTTAGGTTCTAAAGAATTGGGGTAGCTGGTGGTGGATACCTGAAACTATCAAACTACAACCCAGAACCCATGAATCTCGAAGACAGTTGTATAAAAATGTAGCTTATGAGGGGTGACAATGGGATTGGGAAAGCCATAAGGACCAAACACCACTTTGTCTAGTTTATGGATGGATGTGTAGAAAAGTAGGGGAGGGAAACAGACAGACAAAGGTACCCAGTGTTCTTTTTTACTTCAATTGCTCTTTTTCACTCTAATTATTATTCTTGTTATTTTTGTGTGTGTGCTAATGAAGGTGTCAGGGATTGATTTAGGTGATGAATGTACAACTATGTAATGGTACTGTAAACAATCGAAAGTACAATTTGTTTTGTATGACTGCGTGGTATGTGAATATATCTCAATAAAATGATGATTTAAAAAAAAAAAAAAAGAAAAGAAAACTAGATATAGAGCTACCATTCGATCCAGCGATTGCACTCCTCGGTATATACCCGGAAGATCGGAAAGCAGTGACACGAACAGATATCTGCACGCCAATGTTCATAGCAGCATTATTCACAATTGCCAAGAGATGGAAACAACCCAAATGTCCTTCAACAGATGAGTGGATAAATAAAATGTGGTATATACACACGATGGAATACTACGCGGCAGTAAGAAGGAACGATCTGGTGAAACATATGACAACATGGATGAACCTTGAAGACATAATGCTGAGCGAAATAAGCCAGGCACAAAAAGAGAAATATTATATGCTACCACTAATGTGAACTTTGAAAAATGTAAAACAAATGGTTTATAATGTAGAATGTAGGGGAACTAGCAGTAGAGAGCAATTAAGGAAGGGGGAACAATAATCCAGGAAGAGCAGATAAGCTATTTAACGTTCTGGGGATGCCCAGAAATGACTATGGTCTGTTAATTTCTGATGGTTGTAGTAGGAACAAGTTCACTGAAATGTTGCTATATTATGTAACTTTCTTGGGGTAAAGTAGGAACATGTTGGAAGTTAAGCAGTTATCTTAGGTTAGTTGTCTTTTCCTTACTCCCTTGCTATGGTCTCTTTGAAATGCTCTTTTATTGTATGTTTGTTTTCTTTTTAACTTTTTTTTTCATACAGGTGATTTGAAAAAAGAAGGGAAAGTTAAAAAAAAAAAAAAAAAAAAAAAAAAAAAAAAAAGACAAACAAGGGGAAAAAAAAAAAAAAAAAAGATGTAGTGCCCCCTTGAGGAGCCTGTGGAGAATGCAGGGGTATTCGCCTACCCCACCTCCATGGTGGCTAACATGACCACAGACATAGGGGACTGGTGGTTTGATGGGTTGAGCCCTCTACCATAAGTTTTACCCTTGGGAAGACGGTTGCTGCAAAGGAGAGGCTAGGCCTCCCTGTATTTGTGCCTAAGAGTCTCCTCCTGAATGCCTCTTTGTTGCTCAGATGTGGCCCTCTCTCTCTGGCTAAGCCAACTTGAAAGGTGAAATCACTGCCCTCCCCCCTACGTGGGATCAGACACCCAGGGAAGTGAATCTCCCTGGCAACGTGGAATATGACTCCCAGGGAGGAATGTAGACCTGGCACCGTGGGACGGAGAACATCTTCTTGACCAAAAGGGGGATGTGAAAGGAAATGAAATAAGCTTCAGTGGCAGAGAGATTCCAAAAGGAGCCGAGAGGTCACTCTGGTGGGCACTCTTATGCACACTTTAGACAACCCTTTTTAGGTTCTAAAGAATTGGGGTAGCTGGTGGTGGATACCTGAAACTATCAAACTACAACCCAGAACCCATGAATCTCGAAGACAGTTGTATAAAAATGTAGCTTATGAGGGGTGACAATGGGATTGGGAAAGCCATAAGGACCAAACACCACTTTGTCTAGTTTATGGATGGATGTGTAGAAAAGTAGGGGAGGGAAACAGACAGACAAAGGTACCCAGTGTTCTTTTTTACTTCAATTGCTCTTTTTCACTCTAATTATTATTCTTGTTATTTTTGTGTGTGTGCTAATGAAGGTGTCAGGGATTGATTTAGGTGATGAATGTACAACTATGTAATGGTACTGTAAACAATCGAAAGTACAATTTGTTTTGTATGACTGCGTGGTATGTGAATATATCTCAATAAAATGATGATTTAAAAAAAAAAAAAAAAAAAAACATCTACAGAAAATAAATTTCTTAAAATATAGAAAATAGTTTCTGTATTATTGAAAACAGTAAATACCCTCCTGCTTATATTTTACTTGTGATTATTTCAAATATTAGAGCCCACATTTCTAATCCAATCTTCATGCACCAATTTCATTAATAGAAAAAGTACCTAGTAGAGAAAAACAGCATGGATGCTCCAGTATTTCCCATCACCATCCCTCCCTACACACATACATGCACACACAAGAAGGAACGGTGGTTGGTTAGTTCAGAATACAGGGAAAATAGCCTTGTAACTGAAATGCAAAGGCGTAGATATGAGTCAGGGGAAGATCTGAGGCTATTTCTACTTTCACATAATTTTAAAGGAAACTTTTTCCCCCTTTTTCGATCCTAATAGAAAAGTCTAAATTCAAGTATTTAAAACACTCAGCTTAGATAATATCATCCGTAGCTAAAACAGTGCCTCTACCTAGACTTTTTAAATATACCCTTGATGTTTCCTTGTTGTTCCCTTCTTTCCACCCCCTCATGCATACTAAAAGGAATAATTTAAGGATTCTTAAGTTCACAAAAAGGGAGGAAAAAAAACCAAAAATTTAAATTTTGCATAGATTTGACTTCCTTAAGCTACTACCACAAATTCTTTCTATTCTGCTTAATGTACATGGAATAGTCAATTTACTACATGTTTTTTCTTCTATTAAATACTCTAATTTAGCCAAATTCAGGATCATGAAACATTCAAAACTGGTAAAATACACTGTATCTTGTGAATATCTACAAAATCCAGGCATGAGTAAAGATGAATAAATAGTTTCAGGTTATTCTTTTATTTGAGTGAAAAAAGCCAATCCCAAAGGGTCAATTACTGTATTATTCCATTTAGATAACATTCTTGAAATGACAAAATTATAGAAATGGAGAAGACAATAGTAGTTGTTAGAGGTAGGGGGGATCCGTTTGCTGACGGAAATATCCTGTATCTTGACTGTATCAAATGTCAATAACCCAGTTTGTAAAAATGTGCTGTAGATTTGCAAAATGTTACCAGTTAAAGAAACTGGTAAAGGATACACAGGGTCTCTCTGCATTATTTCTAACAACTGCAAGAAAACCTACAATTATCTCATACTAAAAGGTTTAATTAAAAAAGGGGGGGGGCATGTAGATTAACTGTAGAGTGAATACTCAAAACATCATGTTGCCCCAACCTCTTAGATCCCCTGATTCTGGGAAAGTTTCTCTCAGGCCTCCTCTAGTGACCAGCTAATGGCTAATTCTTTTTCAGGGTCTCTTTTCCTTTATTTCCTTTTATGTCAGATTGGAAAAAATACCATGGGCTAGAAAACTGAAACGTGGCAAGAGCCAGATGTCATGGTGAGTGCTGGTTTATGAACTACATGGTTAATAGAAGCCAGTAGTTAATAGGCGCAAAACATAAATTTTAATTTCAATTCATTTAGCTTGTATTAAATATTTAAGAAATCCTAAACCTCCACAATCTATGATTTTCAACTTGGGGGAGAGGGCAAGTCATGATACATTATATCGAAACAGGGAAAAGGTTTTAGCTCCAATGACAAAACAAAGTTCCCTTTCAAGTCACTGATAACACCTCCTCCAAAACTCTTTCTCTGAATAATGAATCTAAAAGGCACAGAAATGGTAGAGCAAGGAGAATTTAAACGCAAGGACTTTCCCCTCAACAAAAACTACCCCTCCCCCATAACCACCAAATGTACATCTTTCACAGACTGAAAGAGAAAAGGAAACACCTGGATACATCAAGAAACATACTTCACAAAGTTTTGTTAAGTAGTAAGTAATTAATTGCAGGCAAGACCAGAGGGGTTTTTTTCCCCTCAAAAGATAAAAATCCTAACAGTCAAAATAATATGACATCCACAACTATATGATGGTACTATGAACAGCTGATTGTACACCACAGATAACTGCAAGGTATGTGAATATATCTCAATAAAACTGGATTTAAAATTAAATACATATATATGGCAATCAGCTGAGTTTTCTCCCCACAAAGACTGGCATTATTACCACTGGACTTATTTTTACTAACCACATATACTCTGACAAAGCTACAAAGAGCCAGTCATATATTACAAATTGTTTCTCCTAACTTACCAATATCAGTTAATCCATCTGAACAAAAAAGGTGTAAGACAGCAAGGAACTGTTCTCAAAGACTCACTACAATCACTGCATTGTGCCATCACAAGTGAATTGTGAGTTTTTATATAAATACATTTATTTTTGCCTGCTCAAATTCAGTTCAACTCATCCAAAGGATGGAATGTTTCATTACAGATTAAGAAATAATACATTCAGAGTAAGTATATAAATTAGATAATCCACATCAGATACCAGAATGTACACTTAGTAGAACATATCAAAGTTTAAGGAAAAAGAATATAAGTGAAAAAAAATTTTGAATATCAAAAAAATTATATTCAACTTGGATTTTTTTATTTCCTATCAGTTAGGAAAGGTCCATCATCATCATTTGCCATGATTACGCTGTACCGGCAGAATACCAGCATAGTTTGATACAATGAGTGGTTGATATTATTGTGCACATATTCACCCATGCTGTCCAGCAGATTCTCACCCTGCAATATTTCTAATCCATCTACCTACCATGTAACTCAGGCTCCCAACCATCTCAAACCTCGAAAATGGACACAGCCGTTAACAGAACTCTAGGTCTCCTCTCACTTCCTTCCAAACTACATGCTTCTACATCTAAGCAGAATCCTTCATTCTTGGCTCCAAACACAATGAACAAAGGTCTACTCATGTTTTCTTGGAACTGTATGTGCTATTCATGTGATAATGGCTCAGTATGGAATATTCTTCATATCACCTAGTCCACAGGTAAGTAAATTCCTACTCCCCTACTTCCCAGAGAAGCTGAATGACAGGTACCCCAAGAAGCTGGTGTAGACGTACTCAGTCTCTCCCAATCAGGTCAAGATGAGTGACGTGGTGGTGCAGCCCTACAACTCAGCTCATGCTCAAGACGCTGACCCAGAACACAGACTGCGAAGTGATGCTGGACAGTATGGCCCTGAATTGGATCGCCAGACCACCTGCATATCCAGAACCCATCCTCATCCCAGATCAACCAGCTGATGCACACCATCATGTCAGCTGGCACAACGACCCTGCACTACCCCAGCTACATGAACAACTCATCAGCCTCATAGCTGGCTCATCCCCATGCTGCAGCTCCACTTCCTTACGACCAGCTACATCCCCCTTACTACAGACCAGTCAGTGGCCAACGTGAGGAAGACCACATTCCTGGATATCAAGAGGTGGCTGCTGCAGCCTAAGAATGGGATTGTTTCCACAGACTGAGATCACCAGACCAACCACTGCTACACTGTCATCCTCAACATCATCCAGGAAGAGGTGGACCCTACACAGGTCCCCAAGAGCCTGCAGAGAATCTGGGAATGGAATTTGGTCAACTTCAACCCCTGGGGCCCAGGCAGCATCCATGTGGCCCTGTTGCAGAAGCCCCCCTATCTGTCCTTAGCCCACCACGTCAGTGGGCTCATGGATAGCCAACCACACCAGCTTCTCCTTGGGTTCTGAAAGCTACTGCCAGCAATATTACAAGCTACAGAATCAACAGGCCTTCCTTGAGTAGTTCCACAAGGAAAACGTCTTCAAGAACTTCGATGAGATGGACAGGTCCAGGGAAGTTGTGTAGGAGCTCACTGATGGTACCATGTGGTCACCCTACTATATCTCCTGGGGCACCCAGGAGGAACAACTTCCCTTCCCACCATTGCCTGGGGTCCGTAATCATTGCCCCACCATGTCTGGTCCCTCTGACCTATTTTCCTCTCACCAACAACCTTTCTAGGTTCATTACCAGCCCAGGAACTATCTTACTTCCTCCTCCCTTCAGTATCCTGACCCCGGATGTGCCTGTTTAGCTCTAATGAAAGTAATAAAGCCCTGGTTGTGAATTTATATATAAAGCCTACTTCCTCCTCAGCGTTGCCACTAATGAATCACCTTCTATTTATAGGATTCAGTAGATTGGTTAGTTACTTGAGAAGCTGATGGTCTCATTTCATCTTTGAATTCCCAGGACCAGGTAAATAACAGGTATTTAGTTAGAATGTGCTACAATAAGAACTATCACTAGGTTCTGCACTAAATAGTTGGTGTACTTTTTCACTTAATCCATAAAACCACCTGTACCGGTTTGTATATATTATGTCCCCCAGAAAAAGCCATGTTCTTTGATGCAATCTTGTGGGGGCAGACATATTAGTGTTGATTAGGTTGTTTCCATGGAGGTGTAGCCCCGCCCATTCCGCATGGGCTTTGATTAGTTTACTAGAGCACTATATAAACTCAGAAGGAGTGAGCTTGCTAAGAAAGGATAAATGCCCCAAAGGCAAGTAAGAGTAACATTTTTGAGGAATTGAAGCCTAGAGAGGAACATCCTGGGAGAAAGTCATTTTGAAACCAGAACTCTGGAGCAGACATCAGCCACGTGCCTTCCCAGCTAACAGAGGTTTTCCGGATGCCACTGGCCATCCTCCAGTGAAGGCTGATGCGTTACCTTGGACACTTTATGGCCTTAAGACTGTAAGTGTGTAACCAAATAAACCCCCTTTTATAAAAGTCAATCCGTTTCTGGTGTTTTGCATTCTGGCAGCATTAGCAAACCAGAACACCACCTCAGGAAGTTACCATCCCCATTCTACAGATGAGGAAACTGTTCAGTGAAGATTAACCAAAAAATGGGGTGAAAAGAGGGAAAATCCCATAAATCATAAAATAGTTTATGACAGTCATAAACCATTGACTATCACCAGTTTCCATATTTCTGTATCTTTTTACTTATTTTAGATCAAAGTTACTTCAGGTAATTAGAATTCCTTTTCACTACTTATAAAACTTACAAAGTAAGTAATAAACTTTCCAAAATAAGTTTTCAAATGAGTCAAGCAGAAGTTGAGTCTTTGTTTCTAAAAGATTATCATACCTTCATTTCAGATATTTATTTTATATCTGAGGCATTTCCCAAGATTACTTTGTGTGACTTTAATTTCAAGTATTACCAAAGACAGACCCTACTGTGATCAATTTAAATTTCCCTAAATCCTGAGTAAAGGTTTTTCAGGCCCACAGTAAAACAAAAAAAAAATTTTCTTATGAAGCAAAGAGTATTCTATTTCAAGAACTGAGCTTTGGAGTGATAGCTGATAGCACATTCTCCTTTCCGTATTTTATGGCAAGACAGTTAACAAAATGATAGGAAGTGATAACTGGTTTTTGTTTGTTTGTTTGTTTTCATGTTTATGTCCTTTCTTAAGGAAAAAAGAAAAGCAAAAACTGGCAATCAGGTAGTCCTTTTCCTTTTTTTTTTTTTTTAATTACTCTGTGAAACCAGGGTTAGAGAATGACTGCATTAAACCAGTATCTACACATACAGCACAGCAGCTGGAGAGATCATTTTGAACCTTAGCCAAGATATGCAAAGCTAATTACAGTACTGTGAATTACTAAATGTTTAAAAGGTTATTTGAAGGCAAGGAAGCTTCCATCAATATTGCAAAAGAAAATTAATAATTTTACCATAAACTGAAGTCCTCACTTATTCAGTCATATGCTAATACAGTTTGAAATTAATATTTCCGTTATAAATGAGCACTTTTTAACCCACAAACTCAAATATCATTATTATTAAAGCTATATGTTTGTGGCCAAATAATCTTACTTCTACATAAGATATGCTTTCCAAATATACAAGATAGTTTAGTTGTGTTTTATGAACATAAACTACTGAAGAAAAAAATATTTGGATTAGAGTCTAAAATGAGCTATAGTATTAGTTCTCAAATGAAAATATGAGTCTGCTCACAAACATGGTAAAAAAGAAACTCAAATGGAAAATATGACTGAAATAGATATAATTCTTCACCTAGACTTGCGAGTTAAATATCTGCCAGAGAAACTCTTTCATGCAGAGTCTACTAAAGTTCTCTGGCGGAAAGGTATTTTTTTTTCAGGCCTCTCGCTATGATAGAACACATATCCTATGACTGACTCGGCAAAAAATTAAGAATTGAGTCTCTGTTATGAACTCACAGCTGGCAAATTCCTGAGTCAGCAACTCAATTAAAAGGTCCAACAGCCAAAAGACATTTTCAAAAGTGAAAGGCAAAGTAAGATTATTAACTTGGAGGGAATGGAGTGAGGGTTGATTTACACATGCAATATTATAAGAAGTAATTTTTACAATTAGCTAAAAACACATTAAATTAGATTTTTAGAGTAGAGGGGAGCAATTCTGCAATAGGCATTTCACCTGAAAAACCAAAAACATTACACATTCTAACACTCTCTACAGAAGCAATTTCAAAAGGTCTGAACGCAACAAGTTAATAAAATGGTTCAAAAACCTCATTTTACTGTATAAAGCCTTGGAGGATAAAGCTGTTTGTAATTTATTTACATCTTTTATTTCACCAAATTGCTTTGCTGACCAAGTTTCCCATTTAAGCGATTAAAAACATAAACCCAAATAGCTTAATAAAGCAATTACTTAAGAGTCCTGTTTTTCAACAGAGGTACACTGAAAAATATCACTGTAACATTAAGTGTTCATTATTTTCAGGAGGTTTGTTATTTAGAATACAGTGCCCCACTGACTAGAACTTAGCCAGGTTTCCAAATACACAATATGGGACACATGTTGGATTAAAGACTTTTTTTCTAGCCTCAGAATAATGACAAGCCCTTGAAAAATCTGAATATGCATGATTCGGCTAAAAATTCTGGTGACAATCATTTTATTTCTCCTTATCATGCCCCCTCTTTAATGTCATGCCTACACAGAATGTGTTTAGGCTTCACATTTTTCAGGTGGACATAAAAAGCTGCCTAATTATCAAAGTCCCTGTTTTTATACTGGGGCTCTCCTTGATCCAGATTCTCTTCTAGCCATCTTCTTAGGTTACACTGGTGACATCACGATTACTTCTAGGCAACTGATTGACCTAAATACAAAACTCTGTCTTCTCAGAATTTGAGAGAGAAGTTGGACTATCAGGATTAAAGAAAAGAAACTGAATTAAACAAAAGTATTTATATATGTTCCTCTATTCTTTTCCTTTAAAGCACCTCTCTCTCACCTGTAATAGAACCAGACAAACTCCTTTAACAAATCTATCCTGAAAAACAGAAACACAAAACTTTGCTAATTAATGACCTTCTGTTCATGATGTCAAACTTAAATAAATTTGCTTTTCTTATATTACATACTAACTCTCAAGCACTCATAAGAAAAAGATTGTACAGAAAACTTCCAGCCCAGCATTAACAATACAATCATAAAAAGCACCTTCTTCCAAAATATTTTCTAATTTTATCTGAGTAAATTTCAACCTTTTAGAAGACCAACTATTATTGACAAGCTAGGTAAAAATGGAAAACATCACATTTCCAACTACTTTTCTTTTAAAACAATAAATAAACATGGGGGATTGCATTAATAATAACCAAGTGAATATCAAAGTTAAGGCTAAGACTTAAACTGTTCAAAATGTTTTGTAGGGATGTACTGCTTTCACACTGTCAATGAAGCCTACATGCTCTGATGAACGGTCCACACACTTCTGACTAATGCTAAGTTCTGTACTAGGTGAGTTTTTACTCTACACCACTGGCAAGGGAACAGGAAAGTTTAACAGTTCATTTATTTGGCACAGTTCTCATGCTGTCACAGTGGAGGTTTTGTCACTTCCAGATGTGTTTGGTGACCCACCCTCTACCGATAGTAGGTTTGGAGTCATTGCTATTCTCCTAACTAATCAACCAAAGACACCACTTCCTCCCCACTAAGTCCGCTAAAGACCTTTGGCATCATTTTCTGACTCATCTTCCTAGGCTGTAATATTCTCAGCATGTGTGACTTCACTTGCATTTCAAACAGTATTCTTGAAAGGAACTGAACTATCTCACTGAAATTTGCTTTTCCATCAAACTGTGACTGGGAACAAGCATTTACAAACACAGAAGACTGGTGCAACTGACAATTTTAAAACGGATACATGAGCAGTGATGAGAAGCCCAAGGACAAAATCAAAGCAGGACATTCCTTGTTGCGATAAAACAGTCCTGTAGGAGAGGAACTTTCTGGCGAGAGTGTGAAATGAATTTTCTTGTAAAGTTACAGACATCTTCAACAGGTTTGGTACATATGTGCAATCTATCCTTGATCCTCCAGATGTGAAGACTCCATGGGGGAAAATGAAAAATCAAAAACAGCACCAGGTGCCATTCTTGGAGCTTGTCCAAAGAAAGACAGCCAATGTAAGATTCTATTTTATTCTGTTCTCCCCACATTAAATAAAAATAATGTCAGAGAACTGAGCATTTGGATTTGAACAGATGGCACCCAACACCTAATAAGCAAAGCAATTCTTCCAAGTATTAGATCCTAAATGTCTGATGGTCCCAAGGATCAGGAAGGCTCATCTGTCTTAAGAGAACCGGTTGGCAGCAGGATCCCCTATAGTCACCATCCCAACGTTCAGGAATATGCGTCACTATCCACTCAGCAACTAAAAGCAAAGAAAAACCACCAAATCTTTATAAAATTTCCCCCTCTCTAGTCCAATTTTAAACGACTGAGTCCAACCACATCAGCAATTCTTCCACTTAAAGTAAAAGAAAAATAAGCCTGAAGGTAAACAAATGTATAAAGGTTAACAAACTTATCTAATTTTGACAAGGTTGTGCAACACCGAAAGAATCTGTAGGGTGCCCTTCCCGGGGGTGTATTTGAATATGCCTGCTCTTCAGCTATGTCTGCAATTTTTAACCAAAAGCACTAGCCTAAGCTATTCAACTTTTTCTTTCCTTCTATGCGAAACAACATTGTTTTTAAAATAATAAAATAGTAAGTACCCAAACAACTCAAATGTTTTACTTTAGGGGACCAACATAGATTGGTCTTTCGCAGACTATACAAGTTTCCTTCCATACTTTTCCAAAAACCACTGAACTCTAAAGGTAAAAGGACCACAAACACCAGGAGGGAAGGAGCCTGCAGCCAGGGATGTCAAGGAGAGGTGAGACCCCCAGAGGTTGAGTTCCCACCACCAACAGCGCCACCACCAAGTGCCGCTGTAGAGAGGGGGAACTAATTAGAGAATTCCTTCTTCCCCTGGGCAAATGTAAGGGGAGGTCAGTAATGCAGAAGGGAGCGAAAAGAAAGAGAATACCGAGGAGAGGGAAAAATAAATGCAGGATGGCTAGGAAAAGACTCGGGTTTTCCAGGCCGTTGAATTGGGAATCCTAATGAGAGAAGTGGGATAAGCGGGCGAACTGTACCAAGGAGGGGAGTAGGGGGAGGCGCAGTCTGTGAGGCACAAATGTGGTCAAGTGAGGGCGGCCAAGCCGGGGGCGAAGGGTCTCACCTGCGGGCTCCTCTCGGCAGGGTTCTTCATCACCGCTTGGCGGAAGCTGTTATCCACGTAGGACGCCATCTCCCCCCGCGGGCCCGGTGGGGGCCGCTCCGCACCCTCGCCGGCCTCCTCCCGACCCAGCACTGCCGCTGCCTCCGCCCTGCGCGCTCCGCCCGCCCGCCGGAGGCTAATAAGCCAAACCGCGGTGGCGACGGCGACGGCGCCGACGCCCGGCGCGGGGCCGGCGGGGGTCGGCTCGGCTGGGCCCCGCGGCCCGAAGCGCGGAACCGACGCGCAAGAGACGCGGCAGGAGCCCGAGGCCGCGAGACGGCCGCCGACAGCGCGCAGCTCCCGGGACCCGCGGCCAAGGGGTCTCTGCGGCCCGGAGCCTGAGGCGCGCGCGGCGGTCGGGAACTCCCCTTCCTCCTCTTCTTCCTTGTCGCTAGACCCGGGAGGCTTCCTGACGCGCCCGACTCCCTCTGGGCCCTGGCTCGACACGCCTCCCGGCTCCACTCGGGGGACGGTGGTGGCTCCTCCTGGCCCCAGCGGGCCTGAGTTATTTTTAGGGAGGCACAAGCAGCAATGAGGAGGGGGAGGGCTGCAGACGGGCGGGGCCTCCTCTCCCCTCTCACGCTGGGGGTCGCCCCCTCCTCTCAGAGGCTCGCGCCGCCGCCCAAGGGTCCCCGGGAAACACTTGGCTCTCCCGCGTCCCCAAACCTCGGGCGCTTGGGCGCCGCGGCCGCGGGTCGGAAGGACCAGGTGAATCCGGTTCAGGTCCTGGCGCTGCGAAACCGGATCGCCTCGGCCGCCGTCACCGCCGCTCCCGGTCTCCGTCTAGTGGGCTCGGCCGTCCCTCCCGACTGCTGCTGCATCCCCTCGGGCCGCCGCGCCACCGCCGCCACCGCTTCTGCTGCTCGAGCCGCTGCCGTGGGCTCCGCCGCCTGCCCCCATCAGCGCGCCCGGAGCGGGGCTGTCCCGGCGCCGGCGCCGCCGCGGCCAGAGCAGGGCTGCAGCCCTCGGCCCAGTCGCACTCGGCAACTTTGTTCCTTCGACTGCGCGGGGCGGGGAGGAGAAAGTGAGGGGCCGCGCGCAGCCCAGGTCCGGACTCCCGGCGGCGGGCGTCCGAGGGCCGAGAACGGACAGCCGCACTCAGCCCCCTCAAAGAGTGTGTTTGGGAAGCGGAGATTCCCCTCCTCTTCCTCCGCCTCTTCCTCCTGCGCCTTCTCGGGCCGCCCGAGCCGCTCCTCAGGGAGGAAGCGGCCTCCGGGGCTTGTTGCTTTGTGCGGCAACCATGGTGAGGAATGAGTGACAGGGCGGGGGCGAGTCGGCGGCCGCCGCATCATCCGGGGGCGGGGCGGCCGCGACGCGCACGGTCCCGCCTCCACGCGCTCGCTCAGCCTGCCCGCCGGTCGCCGGCGCCCCAGCCTCCTGCGCTGCACCTTTGGTTGCGACCGGGTGCACCCGATACTCGGGCCGCAGTGGGGTGCAGGTGCCCCGTGATGAGTTGGCCAGAACCGGGCGCGCTGCCTAGCCCCTAGGAGGCGGTGCAAGTCCTGGCGTACAGGCCAGGAATGCAGGGCTCCCTTCTCCCCCTCTGGTCCCCTATCCTATCTCACGCCGTGCCCCTCTCTCCACAGCCGCTCCTGGGCGAGCTGGCAGCGTGGGGTCTCTTCTCTCAGACTCTTCCCGACGCCACGCGGTGGCCAAGAGAGTTGAAAGTTGACCTGGAGCAGAAGTCCGGCACGCTCTCTTGGGCCGTACTGAGCATTCATTTTGAGCCCAGAGGTTGGCCCCCAGTTGCTTCAGTGGTAATAAATCCTCGAAAGATTTATTTTGCCCATCTGTAACTTGAAGAGAAAACGTTCTTCTGCCGTCTGGGCTCACTCTCGCATCTTTAGACACCTAAATGACCATGAGAATAAGGGGATGGAAGATGGCCATTTCAACGCCAGACTCAATACCACCCCAGACACGCAGACACGCACAGATTTAGGGGTGATCAGTCATTCGTGAGAGACCAGGACGGCAACTTCTGAGACATGATCAGAAACTTATTGGCAGACATGACTTTGCCTTGGACTGAGCAAGTCTCCCTCTCCAGATCCCAGCTTTCCAAGGCGAATTCATTTGGTGCACAGAACGTAACCTTGCCCTTTGAGACGTGACCGCTCCTGCTGCTTCAGTTCCCCCTCCCTCCCCTTCCCTCTCCTTGAGCCAGGTCTCCGTGTGTGCGGTCAGCACAAATGCGAATAAGTCACCAGCGCAGCCCCAGGGACCACTCTGCTGCTTTGGTTCCAGGGTTTTACTTTTTGCTTGCCTCTTCCCAACAAGTTAGTGTTTTTTAATCTCTATATGAGTACCACAGTTACAAGAGAATTGTTATTTTTTGTGTGTGACCTAACAAACTTTTTTCAAATTTCGAGGATGCTTTTTCAACGTCTGGTTTATTTTAAACTTGGAATAGGTTGTCAGCAAACATTTTAGTGTCCTTAAATCGTCTCTGTTACACTAAACATCGTGTGCCTTCCTAGAGAAGGGACAGTTCGTGCCCAACCTTGTGAAACTGAATCTGCCTTACATATTACATCTATGGACTTTTTTATATTACTCTTGCTGAAACTACTTCCCCATATTTCTTCATTACCTCTTGGTTGAGCTCCCGTATCACATTCTCTGCTGAGTAGACCAACAGCTTGAAAGCAAAGGAACATAAATAAGCACCATTAGAACTCTGTAGGGAAAGACAGAGACAGAGAGAGGAAAGAAAAAATGATTCAAACCCAATGAAGTGAAAAGATATGTATCTGACATCTCCACCTGGTGTCTAAAATACATCTCAGAATTAACATGAGCAAATCTCCTGCTCCATATCTCCTGCCCTAAACTAGCTTTACCCACAGCCTTCCCTATCCTAATTAACGCCATCTACAGCCTTCACATTGCCCAGGTGAAAAACCTTGGGGTCCTCCTTGACTGCTTTCTTACTCAAGAGTCAATAAACCTCTCAGCCCAACCTCCAAAGTACTGTATGTAGAATCTAACCTCTACTCACCACCTCTACTACCATGATCCTGGTCCAAGACATCACCATCTTTTGCCTGGACTTTGTAATAACAACTTACCCCCATCTCCCTCTTTCTCCCCTTGTTTCCCAGCAGTCTTCTTTCAATGCAGCAGTAAGAAATCCTTTTTACTCCATCTCAAGTCACTATGCTGCTCAAAACCATCCTTATCTCCCCAGCTCACTCAAGATAAAAGCCAAAGTCCTTACCATAGCCTAAAGGACCTGTGGATATGCTCTACCTCTTTTCTTTCTCTAACCTCATCTCCTACTACTATAACTCCTACCACACTGACCTCCATGGTCCTAGAACACAGTAGACAAACTCCAATCTAGTGGGATTATTTTACTCTCCCCTCACCCCCACCAAAAAAAAAAAAAAAAAAATCTGAAAGGTTATTCTGTCACCTTCTTCATATCTTTATTCAAATGTCACCCTCTCTGTATCTCCACAGCCCTATTTCTCTTCCTTTATTTATCACAATCTAAGATGCTACATATTATACTTAATCATTTATTGTTCACTCCCTCCACTATAATGTAAGTTTCTGAAGCCAAAATGTTTTTTTTTTTTCTCTTGTTCACTGCTGTATCCCCAACACCTAGTTGGTACACAACAAATATGTATTGAATGGATAAATGAATTAATAACTATAGTGTTGTATGAAATTTTTGCATGTGTTATCTCACTTGTGTCCCTGGTGGGAGATGGAAGTCTGAGAGAGAAAGTAACCTCCCTGAGCATGTTCCTCTTCTATAAAAAGGGTATAAAAATCAAATACCCTAAGATTTGTGAGGATCCAATACAATAAATGCAAAGTGCCTTGCACAGTGCTTGGACCACAGTATGTACTCAATAGATGGCAGTTATTTTTAAGATCATTCTCATCATCCCAACCCTTTGAGGTTAATGGGATAGTTATTAGCATCCTGTTTACAGATGAGGAAACTGAAACTAAAATAGGCTAAGTGACTTGCCCTAGTTCTAGGCCTGCCTTTAACTTTGGAAGGGCCTGGGACAAGCTAACAAATAGAGACCCATATACCCTATGATAAATATTAAAAGCTACAAATTAAATGGAATGTGGTGGTGCAGAGAGTACTGGCTTCTGGTCTGCAACTCATACCTCCTTTTCTTCCCTCTCCACTCTATCTGTACCACAAAAAGGTTCACATGCATAATGACACTCCAGGCTGCACATTCAATCTACATCGCAAAACCACACCTTGGCCATTTCTCTGGCCAATGTCAAGCCTTGCAAGATCAGGCCTGGGGAAGAGGCCAGTCCAGGCCCCAGATGTAGCAGGCCAGGAATTTTAAGGGTCCTGCATGGAACTCTTAGATAGGGAGGAGGGAAGCCCTTGGAGGGCTAGAGCAGAGCCCTCCACAGTATGTGTACTAGACAGGGGCACCTTTCACCCAGATCACGCAGTCAGAAAGTTATAAATTCCAGGTACAAAATCAGCTTTTTTTTCTCCTAGTGCATTACTGTGATACTGAACTATACCAATGACCTCACGTAAGGCATAATAGTATGTCTTGTCCACCAACAAAATGACTAACTCAACTATTGACTTCTAAGCTATCATTTAACTTCAATTAAACCTAATTTTCCCACTATGTATTATCTACTTATTTAGGTATGCCAGTGATGCTTATCACCATTTAGCATGTAGGGCATCTAATACTTGGTATGCATTGCTATTTTAATAGTAAACATTTGAGTACCAACAGTGTGCTAGGTAAAATATGGAAGACAGAATTAGAAACAAATCTGCCAAATCATCTAAGCCAAACTGTCAACAAACCATAATCAAAGTAAACAGTCTATTATTCTGCTTCATAAAAGTGAGTATAAAATGAAAGTTTCTTTGTTCTGACTCTACCACCATCATATTAGCTAGAAAATCATTAGGGAATAGGAAGAGAGACAGAACACTGAGTTGAAAGTTCAGAAATACATTTCAAGTTCTGGCTTTAATGCCATTCTATTTGTAACTTAAAATGCTTCAGTCTTTCCAACTGTAAAATCTAATACATCCCTAAAAATGTTGTTTAGAGTCCTCTTTAAAGGGGAGTTAAAATACATGTTTTTTAAATTCCTGCCAGTCTAGAAAGATATCTAAATGGTGGTTCTAAAGTCATTTTGTTTAAAAACACATATTAAGTCCCTATTGTTCAGTCAATAAATATTTATTGTGTGCTTACTAGGTACCAGGTACTAAGTGGCATGGCAACAATGAACAAAAGAATCGTGGTCCCTTCCCTGGCCTGGTGGGAGCTTGCCTCATGGGCCAGGCACTAGCTTAATTTATTCACTTCACCAAGAAGAGGGCGAGGGAGATGGGAAGGATCCAAGAAGACCCCCTGCTCTGCTAAGACAAGAGCTTCCTCTGTTTACCACTTTCCCAGATTGTTACAACCCTTTGGTGAAGGGAAGGTTTAGAGCTGAGGGAGGTTGGATTCTACTAAAGAGATTCCTCACACCCTTTCCCCTTCCCCAGAACATTTTTTACATTGTTTCGCAGTTAATTTTGCCCCTTTAGTCAAGTCATTAAGAATCTCAGGAGAGTGGAAAGCTGTAGTTCAGACACTGTATCATTCTCAGGAAGCACACCACTAGGAATAATGTATTTACCGCCAAATAGCATTCCAGAGAGTCCCTGATGGGGAATACAGTTACAGACATTCAAGGTGAGATACAGTATATTCATGGGATAGAGCTCATGAAACAAGTTAGATGAAGTGTATCAACAGCTCAATTAGAATCAAACTCAGATACAATTTTGCAGGATTCATAATGAATTCAGAGATGAAGATGCTAATATAGATGACATGTACTGATTCTAGAAAAAGAAAACCATTTTTCCCTGATTTATCACTATTATTACCTTGGTTCTGCCCTGGACCTAAAATTAAATAAATGTATAAATCATATCATATACGTAAAAGCTAACAAATAAAACTGTTCTATTCAGTTACACTATTGTATCCCTCACACTGATGTAACCACTTTCCTCCACTGATTTGTTTGCCTTTGAAATATTGGGCCAGTAGAAAAGAACAATCCTTGATTTTCCTTATTGTGAGAAAGCTGATGCTGACATTTCTAAAAGGAAATGCACTGTTAAATTTTGATCTGCTCTCAATTCCTCCTATTGTTGCATAATGGTTGGTGTTCATTTTATAAATTGCCTATGGAACTGTGGTCCAAATCTGCCAATTTTAAAGAGAACCTGTTAGGGGGGTTAGGTAGGAGATACAGATTAAGTTTTAGGTTTGTTTTTGTTTTTTTTTTTACTGAAAATAAGTAAACTTTAGGACCTAATTTTGAAACCTAACAATATAAACACCACTATACAACCACTAACAGTAATGCATAGATTTTTGAATCCCACCCTGGATATCATGAATGCCCAAGTTGGTAATTCAAAGGGAACAAACCTTCAATTTCAAACATGCAAAGTTAACCCAGAGAGATTTAATTCTGCTTTAATGGAGTATTGTATAAGATTGTATCTGGGTTTCTCCAGTTATGTTAAAGTGATTATAAACAACTGAAATTGCATCTACAAGCAACTGGTATGCAGTGCAGAATTTGTAAATGTGTTCCAAAGAAGAAGAGCAGCTACAATTATTGCCAGCTCTGGTCTCCAGGTGGTATTCAAGGGTAAATGCAAGTGTGCTATAATACATCTGTCTGCTTTAGAAGTGTCAAAATCAGACAAGGTCATCTAAGCAAAAAAGGCAGTATTCTTGGCTAGCTGTGATTTTTTAAATGCCAATACTAATAATCATTCTCAAGTCATGATTTTTTAATACTTGTTAAATCCAAGACTTGTGCTAGGCACCATATGTACATAAACAAAGACAAAGTGCCTATGTGTTGAGCTTACAAATTTAAATTAGGCAAAGGAAGTGAAGGGCAAACAAGGGCATGGGAAACACATACTGAGGGCTTGTTTAGAAAATGAAGCTATTTTCTTTATATTGTTATTTTCATTTTAACTATCAGAAGGTCCATTATGCTGTAACATAAAAATTTAAAGGAGGAGAGTCCAAGGAGAAAAGCAAGTTGCCTTTACGAAAATTGAAGGAGGAAGCCTAAATTATGAATTGCAAAATGTACAAAGTTAGAGACCTGGAGTAGAAGTGCGTTGAGTAACAAAAGAGAGAAAGTCTGAACATTGGATGAGATAGGATACAGGGACTAGGTAAAGATAATACAGGAGAAATGACTCAGAAGAAAATAGAAAAATCGAAGCTCTTAGGAGGCATGTCACAATTGGCCCTCACCATCTTCACTGTTTTTAATGTAGAAAAATTTTTCCTACACAAAAATAAATATTGACAAGTGATAAGTGCTGGTAAAACATTTTAAACAGAGTTCAGTTCCACTTTATGCCTATCTCACCCACAAGGAATAAGCCTGTACCATCACAGCTTGTCTGTAAAAATCCAGATATAATTAAATCAAGTTAAAGACCAGTATAAACCCAAGTACTCCACCCCAACCTGACCAAGTACCTCTCAGATGTAACTATTGATTAACACAAAGAAACAAGTTAGCAATTGGACTAACAGAACTTTATCAACATTGCTGCAGGAAAAAATATAAATAAATACAGATTTATAAAGACAGTGTGATGTAGTGAAAAACCTTGAGTCTAACATCAGACAGCCCTAAATTTGAAAGCCTATTCTGATCATATTAGCTTTGAGACACTGAAGAAAGCACTTAACCTCTCTGAGCCTTAGTTTGACCTTTGTAAAATATGTCTAGTAAAGTCTTCCTTTCCAGTTTAATATGACAACGACTCAAAACAGGATTAATAAAAGTAAATACTCTTTCTTCAATCTCCCTCCACCCAAAAGGAATAACATTAGTCTCTAGGAAAGATTTTAGGTTAAAAATGTTGACCTAATTAACTTTATATACAGAATTTCAAACTTAGAGAATTAATATTAGTTTCAATCAATTTATGGTAAAGAGCACAGAGCCTCAAATATAAATTATTTTCCGTGAGGATCAGTGGTTCCTACCTCCAGATGCTCAACATCTTCACAATGCTGACACAGCTGGACAGAGCCTCTCCAGAAAGCCTCTAGTGCTCCAAAGGGAAAAATAGGAGCTACTGATTGGAAAGTCAAATGGGGGATGGGACTGGGTGAAGGCATCTCTGATTTTATTGAATAAAGGAAAAACTAGAATTTACTCTTATGAACATTTAATCTTTTGATAATTTGCTCCACTATGTTCATTTCATAAAGTAACAGATAGTTGACCATCTATTAATTTGTTGTCCCATTTTTAATGCCAGAATTATTGATTCCAAATATTAATATGTTTAAATCTACATGTAGCTCTAAAAACTTCTAAAAAAGTATAATAAAATCAAACAAATTAGCACACACAATTTAATTGTCTGAAGACAATATTCACAGTGGTATATTTATAGCATTTCCAATTTCCAGTTGTTGTTGTTGTTGTTGTTGTTGTTGTTGTTTAGTAAGGCAGATATATATGTAATTGAATTATTCATAAAAGATTTTAAACCCTGACCCATTACAGGCCAAAGAACCACGCTCCAGGATTCTCAGTGCCCTCCACCCAAGGTTAGCTGCAGTGTTACAGTCAGAGTAACCAAGAAGAACCTGTGCAAAATTACCTGGAATAGTTCTTCCATCCATTTATCTTTATGGTCATGTAAAAAAAAAAAAAAAACTTTCAAAACATACTTTCTGCAGCCTAACACAATTTCCATCAAGAACTATGGAAACTTATGAATTCAAAAGCACTGCAGAATTTCCAGAATGAATAATTGCAGCAGCTTTGGCAAGGATCCCAGATCAATTGGCTTTCTCCTGACAATATCCTACAAGAGATCTCAAAGGTACAGGTATAAGTCCATTACCTGATGAGAGCATCTACAGTCCACATGACTATGTCAGAAGCAAAGTTAGCTGTGAGTCTCTATCCTGCTGCCTGCCAATATTACAGAGTGCTCCCATTTCTCAGCCAGATATTCCTATGACTCTTCTTTTAAGCACAATGCAATAAGAATTGCAGGAAATAAACACTTCTGAAAGGGTTTCAATTCTCCCATTTTACCACTCAGTTGTCACTGAACAATTCTGTCCTTATTCTGAACTAGGATTCTTTTGAAGGTCTCTGTATCTAGAATTGGGCCAGCTTATGCAAAGCTGAGGACTGACTACCCCAGCTCTGAGCAAGACCAGGCAACCAACCATTGGGGTTGGAGAGTGGTGAAGAGGAAGTGTAAGAGTTCTGACCACTTTCTTGCTTCTCTCCAAAAAGAAACTGTGGGTCCATGGTGACAGCCAGTTACAACTTAGTTCATTTGAGAAATGTTTGAAACATCAGAAATAGCAAGCAAAAAAAAAAAAAAAAAAAAAAAAAAAAAATATATATATATATATATATATATATATCAAGTAGACATGGTTACTAGGTTACTAAACAAAAAGCTTTCAGTAGGAATTTCAAATATTACATAGTCTTTCTTAAATGCAATTTATTGTTGGAAGGGGGCACTGAGACCTGGGCATATCTCATGCAGGAAAAATTGTTCCAGTCTATGAATCCAATATATTCTTTTTTAAAAAAATTATGTTAGCATATATACAACATAAAATTTCCCATTTTAACCACTATCAAGCATACAATTCAGTGGTATTAATTACATTCACAATGTTGTGCTACCATGACCACTACCTATTACCAGAACTTTTCCATCACCCCAAACAGAAGCTCTGAACTCATTAAGCATTGACAGTCCGTTTCCCATCCCACCTGTCCTGGTAATCAGTAATTTACTTTCTGTCTCTATGAATTTGCAAATGCTAGTTATTTCGTATAAGTGGAGTCATACAGTATCTTTCCTTTTGTGTGTGGCTTATTTCACTCAACACGATGTCTTCAAGATTCATCTGTGTTGTCACATATTTCAGAATTTCATTCCTTTTTCCAGGTGAGTAATATCCCACTGTATGAATATACCACATTCTGTTTATCCATTCTTCTGTTTATGGTCACTTGGGTTGCTTCCATCTTTTGATTATTGTGAATAATGCTGCTGTGAACATTGGTGTATAACTATCTGTTTGAGTATCTGCTTTTAATTCTTTTGGGTGTGTACTTAGAAGTGGGAATCCCATCTTTTCTTGTGAATAGCAACAGTCATTACCAGACATTGCTAGGAGTCTTAAAAACCATAAAGTGTTCTTTTTTTCCCCATGACATTCCCACAATAGGCTCCTGGTAATTCATTTAGGCAATTAATAGTAATACCTGCAGCTATTGAGTGCTCACTATGTGCTAAATACTCTTCTGTGTGCTTCAGGGACACTGTCTCATTTAATCCTCCAACAACTCTAGATGGTGGGTACTATTACTATACACATTTTACAGCTAGGAGAACAGAGACTTGGTGAGGTCCTGGAGCCAGGATCTAAACACAAGCTCTAGAATGCCAAAGCACCTGTGCTTAACTCCCATGATGGATGTACTCAAGTCTTCCCAGACTTAATTCTTAAACTTAGACCACAAGTACTGTAACTAAAAATTTGTTGGCAGTTAGGGTGGTCTCTAATTCTCAGCCCTGTTTTGTTATCTTCTATTTTCTGTCCCTGAGAAATGTGACCCAATTTGATCTATCTAATCAATGCAATCCCCATGAAAATCCCAACAAGCTTTTTTGTAGATATTGGTTCTACAGTAACTGATTCTAAAATTCATATGGAAATGAAAAGGAACTAGAATAGCCAAAATACTTCTGAAAATGGAGAACAAAGTTTAAGGACTCACTCTGCCTGATTTCAATACAATAAAGCTACATTAATCAAGACAGTGGTACTGGTGAAAAGACTATAATAGACTGTTTCGGTTTGCTAAAGTTGCCAAAATGCAGCATACCAGAAATAGGGTCGGCTTTTACAATGGGGATTTATTAACTTACAATTTACAGTTCTTATGCACTGAAAATGTCCAACTCAAGGACAATACCTGGACTCTGAAGAAGGCTGCCAGCATTTAGGGCTCCTCTGTCACATGGAGAGGCCGAAGGCCAGCATGTGCCGGTCCTTCTCTGCCCTGGTTTTGTTGCTTCTGGCTTCTGGCTTCAGTGGCTGCCTCTCTCAGCTTCTGTGGGTGTGCCCTTGTCTCTCAGCTTCTCTGGTACCTGTTCCATGAGCATCTCTTATTTTCATTACTTAGCTTTAGTATGTATGTATTTTATGCTCTTATAAAGGACTCAGTAAGAGGATTAAGAACCACCTTGAATGAGGTGGGTCACATTTCAATTGAAATAACCAAACCAAGAGGTCCCACCTACAATAGTCTGCACCCACAGGAATGGATTAAATGAGTATGGCCTTTTCTGGGGTACATAACAGCTTCAAATTACCACATAGACCAATGGAACAGAATAGAGAGCTCAGAAATAGACACACAAAAATAGAGTCAATTGATTTTTTACAAAGGGGCAAAGGTAATTCAACATAGAAAGGATAGTTTTTTTTCAACAAACGGGGCTGGAAAAATTTGACATCCAAGTACAAAGTCAACACGTTCAAATTTGAACTGAACATCATTTTCCCAAAATCTTTTCTCCAGATATCCATACATCTTGGAGAATGACACTACCATCCACTCAGTTGTCCAGGCAAAACCAGGAGTCATCTTCGATTCACTTTCTCACTTTCAGTCCCTGGGTTCAATCAGTTACTGAATTATGTTGCTTCTCATATCCAACCCCCTCTCCCGTCCTGCCCCCTGTCATTGACCTAGTTCAGGCACTCTTTCCCATAAACCTTCTCTTCTCTCTCCAATTCACTCCTAATGCCTCCTAAGTGGAAGCATGGCTAGAAGAAGCAGAGGAAACCATTGCTTCACTGAGCACCCTTTGTAAAAGTGGTGCCTTTCAAAACATGTTTACTGGAACATGTTGACGATGGTTTTTATGATCTCTGGTTTTTATCATTGAAAACATGTTACAGTTAGTCATGTTGCAAGTACCATAAGCTATATAGATAATGTAGGCAAAGGGTAAGACCTTTTATTTCCTCCCAGGTGCTTCCAGCCAAAGTGCAGTTTTAACCTGCTGCCTGGCCCTTGCCCCTGGCTGGCTCCCCTCCTGTTAGAAACTCTCTGGTTCTTTGCACGGAACAGTCTTTCTAAAAAGCAAATCTGAACATGTAATTCCAGAGTTTAAAGTCCTTCAGAGGCTTTCCAACACCCACTTCATGAAGTACAAGCCCCTTTGTATAACATTCAAGGGCCCTACAGATTTGGGCCCCTGTGCACTTATCTCATTTTCTCTCCCACCACTCTCCACCCCCATTACTTCACTTCTGCTCCAATCATTCCTAACAAATGGATGCATGAAGATCTGCCATGCTTTCTAATTCCTTAATGCCTTATGTATACATTTCTTGCCTAGACTTCTCTTCTTTCCCTCCTTCATCTGTGAAATTCCTTAAGCAAAGGTCTGAGGGCAGGAGGTGTTACATGCTAGATGAAGCAAGAGTCTGAATTCTGACCTAGATTCTGTCTGGCCACATACCAGCTGTTTGTCCAGAGGCAAATCACATGCTTCCTATGAGCCTCAGGGCCTCTTTAAAATGAAGACAATATTATTTAGATAACATGTGGGAAGCACCTGGGAAGGGTAATGGCAAAAACGTTCTTGGCTTCCTAGCACGGTAGACTTGCTAAAATTTTTTATCCAAGATTTATATTGAAATGTTCTGGGGCCCTCTCCAACCTGGTAATTTGTAATGGTTTCTGTCACCATTCATTATATTCAGAATCACTCAATTGGACCAAAAATGCCCTTTTATTTTTGATGATGATCCCAATTGGGGTTTATGTATTTCCTTTGGTTTCTTTTCCCTTTTGAAGGAGAAATGTGCAGTAGTGGGCTCATCTTTGTGAATTGAGGTAGCAGATCAAATTTAGATACGCCATTTGTTCTAGTTTGCTAAGTTGCTGAAATCAGCTATTATAAAATGCATTGGCTTTTAACAGTGGGAATTTATTAGCTTACAAGCTCACAGTTTGGAGGCTGAGAGAAATGACCACCTGAATGAGGTGGGTCACATCTTATGTTAAGATCCTACTCAGCAAAAGATCCTACTTACAATGGGTCCACACCCACAGGAATGGATTAACTTTAAGAATATACTTTTCTGAGGTACATACAGCTTCAAACCGTCACACCATCTTATTGGAATTCATACTAGAGATGTTCATAGGGGCTCCAGCAAACTGGGAACATTTACAGATTTGTCAGTTCTTAGGGAGTGTTGAGTAACCGAACAGTCAAGACTAAACAAGTCTTTAAGCACCAGTATAGTAGCAACATACGTTATTATTTTTTTTTTTTTAAGATTTTGATATTTCAAAAGATAGAAAGGAAAAAAGGAACAGAGGAAGGGAACAAAGAAAGAAAAAGAAGAAAATAAAAAGCAGCAAAGTACTCATCATAGGGGAAAAAAAGTCATTGAACTTTACCTGAAAATTAGTACTCTTTTTATTAGAATTGCATGTGAGGGGTGGGTTGGGGCAACACAGTTTTTTCAGTATTTAGAATTGCTAAGAGTCTCTATCCAGGCCTGGTTGGCTGTGACAGGATACTGAGGAAAGACAGTATGATTTGGGGGCACCTGACCCAACCAAGCACAATGTGTAGAAGGGGATAGGGCCGTGTGCTGTGCTGGTGAATTAAATCAGCTTTTCTTCTTCAAGGGGCCACAGTGGGAGAGTGGTAGCAGCCAAAAAAGTGTCTAAATTTAAATATGTGCTTTTAAAAAAACTAAGTATAATTTCTTATTTGAAAATGGGTGGTGGATTGTTTCCTAATATATGCAAGGTAAACTCAACCCTATTTTACATCCAGATTTCAGCATTAGTCTGTATAATTGCAGAAAGTTTTGTAACACAAAAATACATTTGATAGCTTTGCCCTACATATATCCAAACCAAATGATTCTTCTATACTCAGAAGAACCCACTAACTTTTGTAATTGTACCTCCCATTTAAGCTTACTTCCCTATTTCGCTTAAAAGGATAATTCATCCTCATTTGTGTTCTTCAATATGTCAATAACTAGCTAATTCATAAAATACATGTACAAAGTATCTAATCCTTAGTTTTTCAACCAAGCAGCTTTAATAACTTTAGCTGTTTTCTTACATCAAAATATCATCCTGATATTTACTGTGCCTACTTGTAACTATGTAGTTAAGGGGGGAATGTTGTCCCCTCTGGTTCCAGAGCCACTTTAAAAGTACTGGAAATTATAATACACTCTGGAGATATTCATGAGATTATTAATTAAAATCAACTTGCCCTAGTTTTCATAGTTTTGCCAGAATTGAGAAGGATGACGAGTATGGCAAAACTGGCATTTTTTCAAAATAGTAGTGCTCCTCAAAGTGATGACTTTAAACAAAATTTAATGAATCTTCAGAAAAGATGATTTCTAATATAGCAGCATTTTTACCTCAAAAATTACACAACATTTTATACTTAGGGTATATGAGAGACTCAGCTGAATTAATGAAATATGAAAGAGATAAGGCTGTTTCCGACAGTGTCTGAGAAATCAGCAGCATTTTATTTCGCAATGCATGGCCTTTTCAGTTTTACTTTGTTGAGCACATGAAATATGCATTAACATTTGCAAGAATTTAAGCACACAATTTAAAGGAGAAAGTTGTACCATTTTGAATATACTTCCAAAATGATTCATAAATACTAAAAAACTGCATTTACATAGAACTGTAGATCTAATTTAAATACTAGGACCCAAGAAATGCAGCTCTGATTATGCTGTCAGGGACTAAGACAAACTAAAAGGTGGAAAAATCTAAAAGTTTAATTTCATATGTGATAAGTACTTAAGCTGTTGAACTGAATCAATTATTTACCTGTCAATTTATAACCCATCAATTGTTTCTCCAACTGTTTCAAATTATGAGATTAATGACATTTATGAAAATGTAATTGACAATTTTCATTCTAAAATTGACACGTTATTTCAAGATAATATTTCAATCTCCCAGGTTGTCACCAAATGCTTTTCTTAATTTCCCACTCCCAATCTTGAGTCCATTCATTTTTTCTAATCTAATATTTAGGCAACCCTGTTAAGGTACAAAAAATAACAACTCACAAGGAAGAAAACACAGGAAAACAGGAAAAGTAAATTGTCTGATTTATATTATCCTTCCTCCTGCTTGATTTTGTTGTTGTGTGTTTTTTTATCCTCACGTAGAGTAGAAGGCCTAACTTTTAGAAAACTGTCATGTAGACCAGATTAATCAAAAGACTATGTTGAATCTCAACAGAGACTGGAAAGGAGAAGGCATCTTTGACTCATCACCACACTTCTAAACACTGATTGTTAAGTAAGTAATTAAGAAAATAACGGCAACACTGTTTACAATAACAAAAAAAGTGGTAACATTGGACATAGTCAACATAGAGGATTTATTAAATGAATTATGCTAAAGTAATAGAATAGAATAGAATACTCTGCAGCTATCACATTTTAAAGATTGTTTAATAGCATGAACAAATGCTCACATTATATTTAGTGGAAAAAAAGAAAATAGATTCCAAACTTACAATGGTATCACAATTTTTTAAACAAACGAACTAACAAAAAATGTATAAATGGATAGATAGCTAGAAATAGATAAGTAAGGGGGATGAGCGTGGGGAGCCCTCACTCAAAAGAAATACTCAAAATGTCAAAAATGGGAAAGTTTTTTTATTTCTTTAATTTCCTTTTTGGTACTTTTTTTGCATTTTCCACATTTTCATAATGGATTAGTTTTATAATCTGGGTAAAAATTGATATTATAAATTTTAAAGCCCACACCTTTATATGAGTATATATAAATATGTATGTTTATGGCTTTTCAATCAGATATTAGTACAATCCCACCTCAAAACTGCCAGAGAAAAGCTTTCAGGTCTGTGGAACATCCTTAGTTGCTCTTTTATCAACCACTGTTTCCCATCCCTAATCTTATTTTACTGTTAATTTATATGCCATAATAACTTACTACCCATTTATGAATTTGTTCAAGGATCAAATTAAATTTTTGTTCTTATGTATCTTATCTAGATTGTAAGCATCTATAGGACAGATGAAAACCTATACAATCTCTTTGCACCTCATAATGTGCAACTAGACAACTGATAGTTGCTTCTTTGATGATAATGGGTGGGAAATGAAGAATCAAAGCAAAAGAGAATCATGAGACTGTAGGTGAGACTTAAATGCCAGAGAAAGACTTCTAAGCAGTATAAATAATAAACTTTAAAAACGTTGCTGTTTCTTAAATAAAAAAAACTCTTCTCCTTTAAAACTCTCCTTAAAAAAAGAACAAAAAACTTTTCCATGTCACTAAAAACCTAACTAAAAATAAGAAAGATCAAAAATAAAATACGATAACATTCATTTCCTGTGGCAATTTTCATGCATTTACTTATATGGAACATCAAATTAAAGCAGAACCTAAACTAAAATTCTGTATTCCAAAAAACTGTGCCATAAATATACTGTGAGCTTCTGGATTTGTAAAACCAACCAATTTACCTACCAAACAGCAACCACAAAAACCCAAAATCCTCTTTAATAGAAATCAATATGTTTTAATGTGTGCCATTGGTTTTTAGATCACAAATTTTTTATCAATTGGAAATAGTGATCTTTGAACTGGGTAATGTTTGGGTTGTGCAAGGCCAGCTCTATAACCAAATGTGAAGTGAGGAGTTTGTCTTTTTGCCTCCTGACATTCTTTGGTATCTGATCCATAGACACCCAGAACCCATAAGTTTTCTTCACTTTCTCACTCTTGTCCACTCTGCACTAAGTATCCAGGTTTGGGAAAGGTCCTCAAAAATTCATTCAGCCTAAGATTAAAATTTCTGATCAACTCAATGAAATATATCCATCAAAAATATTTGCATTTTAGTAGGAAATTAGTCTTGAAGTCCCCACAGTTTCTCTCTGGGGCACTAGCCGTATTTGGGGTGGGGCATTTTGAATGCCAGCAGAACTCCCCACCCCCCTCATTCTAAAAATAAAACAATGTCCCTACAGACAATGGGACCAATGCAGTGTCCCTTCTGGACCCCTGCTGATTGCTCAGTAATTCATTTATTTAATAAATAGTTATTGGAGAACTATTACAGACCAGGCACCATTCCAGGATTTCAAAGCCACCTTTGATACTTGACGACTGCACAGAAATCATGAAATAAAACATATACACTGAAAACTTCATTTAACAAAATATGGTGTTCATTCTAATTTTTTCTACTCTCTGTTTAATGTTTAAAGCAAACAAAACAAAAATAAACACAAAGCTTAGGCCTAACTTGCAAACATCTGCCTTAGCAGACTTCTGCTTTCTTTCACATTTAAAATACGATTTTTAGAGATACCTTGATATTTTATTTTGGTATTTAGGTCTGGACTTGAGACTCCTGATTTCATCCATTAATAGTAAATGGGCAAGAAAATCAAAGGGCCACCTGCTCACTAACACAACAGCACTCTTCTACAGATCTACGTTTCAACTGTTCATTTGAGAAGATATTGCTTTGTTACATTAAATTGGGAGCATCTTTTTTTTTCTTTTTCAGGGTGTTAATCACTACCAGTCGATTACTTAACAGGTTCTTTCTGGATAATTAAAGATGTCTTCCTATCATGCTTGAATATAAAGCCTTAAATGAATCATGTCAATCATGCAGTGAACTTTGATCTTTTAAGTATATCGAGATCTGTTTTAATGAAAGAAATTGTTTTTTGATAAATTTTAGACTGCAAAAGAAAAATTTGAGTATACATTTTTGTTACAGTTGGGCTAAAATAGCATTTTAATTCATTGAATAATGAGAATAATTTATAAAAACTAAGAAAAAAACCTCTTAAAAGAAAACCTGTTTAATGTATCTATTATTGTTTAAACTCCATTTTCTCTTTTAATGGATATCAGGATTTCCCCTTTAATGTTTCTTATGTTTTCCATAGTGAGCATGTATTCAGTTTGTGGATGAAAATAACCCTACATCTTTACATACTGATTGTCTCATTAATATTTTGGTAATGAGACATTCTGTATATATTTCAACTACTAGAAATAAGCAGAATGGTTACAAAAATAATCAGAAGCAAATGTGAAATCAATTACAGCTTGTTGTGTGCTGTATAATAATAACAGAGGAGACACATTCATCTGGAATTCAAACAATAGGTCAAGAAGACAATCTACTGGGGGTCAATAGCCTGTAGCCATCAGGATGAAGGTTGGAATCAGAAAGGCAGAATTTGAAAATAGGTTTAACACTATTGGAATTGTGACTTTGTTTTAATAATCATCTCTAAGCACGAGTTTCTTCACTTGTAAAATGGGTGCCTGACTCAGAGAGCTGTAGAAAGAATTAAGTGGACTAATATGTAAATTATACAGTATCCCATAAATGTTAGTATCATCATCACCACTACCACCACCACCATCATCATCATCATCACCATCATCACCACCATCATCATCACCATCATCATCATACCTGCCATTAAAGAAACCAGAAACCAGCTACTGGTTTAAAGGCCTGCTTAGTGGCAAAAACTTCTTGATTACATGAAAAAGGTCAGTGACATTAATGAGGACTTTTTTCCTGCTATCTAGTTAAGCAGAATTTTTAGCATTATCCAATGCTCATGGATGCTCATAACTGCAAACCTGAAGTACTCACTACAAAATAATAAAGAACTCTCAGAACTTAAAAAAATAAGTCAAATTATATTCTGCTTGATAGTCATGATATCACTATTTTAATTAGATCTAATAATTTGATTTTGGATAATTTATGTATAGTGGAATTTGCAGAATATTGATCTCTGATGCATTCATTCTGCAGACATAATTGTCTTGGACTCCCCAGTGATGCCACATACAAAGTTAAAGTAACGAAGATTAGAGCAGAGGATTCATATTCAAAAGACAGCCTGCCTCTGAAACTCATACACCTTTCATTATGTCATGCTGTCTCTTTGACTCTCTTCCAGGCTGCTCTTGTAGTTGAAATTTGAAATCTCTCATCAGTATAGAAGCATTCTTAAAACGGATCAAATGCAATGCAGAAGTATTAATCATTAAAGTATGGTTAGAAAAAAAAGTATTAAAGGGAAATTATAACCTTTTTATTTTGTTTAAATAATACTTTATGACTTAAGCTAATCTTTGAATACCACAAATAAAACCATGTCATTGATTATATTTATATATAGGTTCATTTTATATTCATATTGATTTGCTATTCCATTGCATATTTTCTATCATATTACGTGTGTGTGTGTGTGTGTGTGTGTGTGTGTGTGTGTGTAAGTGTCTGGATATTTTCTATTTGGCCCTGCAGATCGACACTCACCCCCTTTTCCATCCTGGTCTCTACACAGGTAGCTTGGCCTGTAAGGACTACGTCAATGGGCTCTCTTGTTCTCTGGCTTCTACTAGGTTCAGCCAATAGGGTGCATCAGCAGGAGATGGAAGAGAGGGGGCAGCAGGAGTATTTTCCCCCCATATCCCTAAGGTGGTCACTGTGAGAGGAAGTGGGCTGCATCCCTTAATCAGATTTAGGATTGGTAAATCCTTGCTCTCACTAGCCCCAGGGAATTGTGTCATTCCTGGTTTCCTGCACCCTCCACACATCTTGTAACTGGTCCCTTTCTTAAACTCGCTTCAAATTACTCAATAGGAGTGTCTCATGTTACCTGTAGTAACCCTCTGATTGATACAAAATTTTAACCACAATTATATAATTGACTATAGTAGCCTTCCTAACCTCCTTCTGGTCAACAGCACCCACTTTTCTTGTGGTACTATTGGGATTATAAAGCCCATCCTGCCTCACCACAGCCTCCACCCCGAGACCTTGATGGGCCAATCCTATAAATACCCTCTCTAGAAATAATGGTTAGTTCACAAAGTGAACCTGCAGTCTAAGTCAAACTAATAAGGTTTCTTCACCCAGAAGTGTACCAGAAGGTAAAGGGGTTGTCCTGTTCCTTTTGAACTAAGAATTGATAAATGTAAGCTTGGCTCTCTGTAGCAATCTTCCCTCTTCTCAAATAGTGCTTTCTGTAGAATGGTGCTCAGCAGAGACTACTAGGAATGAGAGAACGACAGCACTAAGGAAAGGTACCTGGAACCAGTGTGCCCCGTTGCAGATCCTGAGTGCCTGGTCCCTGGAGCCCTCTGTTCTCCATTTGCCTTCACTATTACATGAGTGACTATACTGCATGCCCCTTTTACTCATGCTAGCTGGAGTCTCTGTCACATGCAATAATGTCCCGGTTAATACAATGGCAAAAATTTTGCAAACTGATATGTTTCTAACATTTGAATCCAATTGTTCTGAAGAATTCAGTGATGCCAGCCAGGAAAATTCACAAAAAAAGTCCTGATCCAAATATATATCAGGATTATTGGGACTTTTTATTACTGGGAGTCTTACAAAAGACTTCACTGAAATCCAGATTGCTTTGGGTATGACATATTCCTAGTCCAGAGTATTTTCTGGAGGGGGAGAAAGATTAGATTGGATGAGGAAGGAAATGACAGTGGGCTGTGGAAAGAGAGGAGAGCTTTCATTTCTTCTCATTTTGAAATTAGAAAGTATGAGTAGGTATCAATGATTAATAGTGATATTTTGGTTGTGCTACTTATTGTAGAATTTTATGTATTTATTCTTTGGTTGAGGAGAACCTGAATGAATATTAGGTAGAATAATAGAAGAAAATTTCTTTTTCCTCAACAGAGTAGTTCCACTCCGTAGGCATGACATTGTGTGGATTCAAGAAAAGTACAAAGACAGTACAAAAGATAAATGGAGAGTGTATTCCATTACAATAATTTGCAATGTATTAACAATACTTGTCACCCACTCTCTGGCAGCACCATTGTGAGGGTTACAAGCAAAGCCTTTGAAAAAATAGGAAATGGTCCATAAATATTAATAGTAGTTTACCTTCCTCCATTTAGAAATAGTAAGCCAAACAACTCACCATTTTTGCTGTACTTATCCATCAAAACACATCTTTTCACTAAAATACTAAGTTTAGTTTTAAAGCACTTATATGCTCCTGGCAAAACTCTTCACTGAAGAAGTTGGGGAACTGGAAACAGAATTTATAAGATTAACAAGGCACATCATTACAATAATATAACAGAAAAGAGAAGACAAAGAAATAACCACAAAGAAGGGTGGGGGGATATTGGAAACATATTCCCCAAAGAGAAGATGGGCAAGGGAGACAACCAAATTCAGATTCATCTTAATTTACAAACTGCTGTTTTCATGCTAAAAACAGGTATTTATGAATTCATTTGGAACTTGGAAGAAAATTTTCCTAGAGAAATAATGTTAAAATTGGGGGTTTCTAGCAGGCCTTCCAAGCCTACCAACCCACATGTGGATGAAACAAAGAACTCTAGTTCCCTGTTGTTCCTTTGGGAAAACACAGTGAAATTCCAACCTGCAATCCAGGATGTCAGAATATCTCTCTGCTCCCCAACTTCACCATCCACCACAACTCCACAGTTTGGAAAGTGGGACAGGAATCCCCCAGTTCCCTATCCTACTGGAGCAACAGGGAAAAGGAATTCCTTCCCAGTAACAAAATAAAATGTTAACAAGAAGGAGACAGTGACTCACAAGAAAGGAATGTTTGTAGGTAATGCTGATGGCTTTGGAAAGGCACAAGTCCAGGTACTTAGATCATTTGGTTTCACAATGAGTTTGTCACATTCTGCCCTATGCGTAGCTTAGTGTCAGAACTAGCCATGTTTCTTTTCTATCTTGAGAGACAGTAGGTGTTTCGGATCTTCTTTCTTGCAGGCAAATACCAGACTCTGTAAATCCAAGGCTATTTCTACTTGTCCTACCCTTTCTCCTCCATAGAGCTTCAAAAGCACTCTGGGCAGCATGAACTGAGGTGCCAGAAACCACACAGGTTTTACCAGCACCTCACAGGATTCCATGATGACATAATCTAAGACAATCTCCTTTTATACTTTTCCAACAATCAAAGCTGGAAATAACCCTGAAATACACTTTAAAAATTTTAAAGCCACAAAAGACAATTTTCCCCCCAAAACATTAGCATGCAAATGAGTTTGCAGTCACTAATAACTTTTTCTGCTGTAAAATTCTTGGCTAATTATACTAATTATTGCATTCTCAGCCTATCGGGCCATGCTTTGATCATCTAGTGACAAAAATGTTTCTTGGAACCAATCCACAGAGCAACAAACTGAGTCTATTTTGAATGTTCTTTTTGAAAACCATGCTGCCAATAGTGCTCATCATCATTGCTGACCACTAAGGCCTGGAATGGTTCCCAAGTGAATTGTCACAGCATACTATCCAGAGATCTTAGAAGATGAGTCCTTACTTTGCAATGTTCCCTTCTTAAACATTCATGAATATGAATGTGCACCTCTCTGACACACATAGTTATTACTCTTCTCTTTCAGAATACTGAAAATTCTGATTATACGGTTATGGACACATTGAAGTCCATTTCCATTTTACGGCACTCTTCCCTTTACACAGTATTACATTACATATCACCGTATGAGGACAGTCTAATAAGACTATGTATAAAGAAGTTAAGGAATGTCTAAGCAGTTAGCAAAACATTCACCATACCTACCATTTGATTGATATTAATAATTTAAGGTTCTTCCAAACCATACATATAACTTGACATTTGAAAATGTACAGGGATCATCTGGCATTAAAACTTAATTGCCATTCAGAAAAGTTTACACCATGTAGATCACACTTAATGAACTTTTTAAGCAACATCAACTTGAAGTGGAATTTTCAAGATTATACCAGAAAATATGATGGTAATAGTAGAGTATACCTTAAAAAATAACTTGGGGGCTTCTACTCAACCTAGATGATAGCATAAGATGCTCCAAGTGCTATTTCTCTGCAGAAATCTCACAACTAGCAAAGACTGGCAGAGTTATCTTTCCCCAAACTCTGAAAAATAGTTAAAGGGCTGTAGTAAGTGGGTAAGTGCTGAATCAAAAAAGTGAAGCTTTAACAATGGTAGGTAAAAAAAGAGGATTGTGGGAACATGGTGGGAGAGGAAGCTCCAGGAATCAGTTTGTCCACAGAACAAGTATTGAACTGACAGGAACTGTCTGAATCAACAAATTTGAAACTCTGGAGTCTTACAGAACACTGTGCAGCATCCAGAGAAGAGTGAGAAGAAGAGGCTGGTAAATCACAGTAAATACTGGATATCACATGGATACCATCCCCAGTGCACCAGGCTTGTAGGAGGCAGAAGCTCCAGCTCCTGGTATAGCCTGCTAGTGTCAAGGTGGTATAAAAAGACATAGTTCTCCAAGATCCAGGAGTGTTTGGTTTGATAGATGATCACTGCTTTCAATCAGCTACTTCAGAGCACTGGGGGACCAGCTCTGAAGGAGGACATTGTTCCAACCTGCCTAGTGCAAATGTGGCAGAGGAGTCTAAAAGACAGTATCCTTCCTCAAAACTTAGCTTAGAAATAGCTAAGGGGCAGCATAAATTGTGCAAGTGCCAACTCAAGAAAAATGCAGTTTAAAAAGCCATAGAACAAGTTTCTGACTCCCTTCCTGGTCCCTTCCCCACCCTCTACCCAGAGCAGAGTGGAGCAGCCTTCACTGCCATTGTGAGTCCCTGGCCTTGTCCTCAATGGGAAAGACTGACCTAAGAAACTCCTCTCTGGCTTTTATCCCCCACCCCCACCCCCACCCCAGCCAAATTTGTCCTCCAGGCAAAAGCAGCTTGTACAGCTAAAGCAATGAAAGAAACAATTTAAGTTAAATAACATGGAGCAAAGGAATCCTGCCAGAATCCTACAAAAGAACACCTGGAAGAGGGAAAAAATCTATTTCACAGGGAGTAGAGGGGTCATTTAAATTCCCGTAAACAGAAAACTCCTAAGGCCACTAGCAAGAACAAGCCTAGGATAAGACATAGGCTCAGAAAAGACAGGGAGGACCTTGAACTTTGCATTCACTTGGGGAGGATCTTCTTGATAGGAGGCTGAAATCTGAAGGTGAGCATCTGCCAACACAAAGCCAATTTGCAAAGATGTGAGAGATGATTTTTTGCATTGCTTTGTTGGGTTTTGTTAGCTCCTTATACTCAAGGAAATCTCTGTCATAATACAAGCCAGATACAAACTCAAGAAGCAGATAGCTCCAGGACTAAATTCCGGAGTTCACACTTTAAAATATTAAAATGTACAGTATGTAACAAGAAAAGAAATAGGATATGATTGACCGTCCAAGGGAAGAGGATAAAAATCCAGAAAATGTCACCAAAGTGACAAGACTGTGGACATACCAAAGACTTTTTAAAAAATGAAGCTCAGTATGATCAAGGAGATGAAGGAAAATACAGAGAAAGAACTAAAGGATATCAGTAAAACAATGAATGAGCAATATAAGAACCTCAGTGAAGACATGGACATTTTAAAACAAAACCATACTTTGAAAGTTATCACCTTTCTGTATATATCTTATATTTCACAATAAGGAAATAACTGAAACTGTGGAAATGTAACCCATAACATTCTTTGAAATTACCTATATAATTACTTGTTAAATTGTACTTTGAAAGTTATCACCTTTTTGCACATATATTTCACAATAAGAAAATAAATGAAATAGTGGAATTGTAATCCATAACATTCTTTGAAATTTTCTCTTTAACTACTTGTTAAATTGTACATTGAAAGTTATCAGTTTATATATATTTATACATATATGTTAAATTTCACAATAAATAAAAAGGTATTAAAAAATGAAATAAAACAAAACAAAACAGAACTACTGGAGTTGAAGAATAGAATAACTAAAAGGAAATATTCTCCAGAGGGTTTCAACAGAAGATTCAACCTGGCCAAAGAAAGAATTAGTGAACTTGAAGACAAGACAATTGAAATGAGTCAGGCTGAGAGTAGAAGAAGAAAGAATTAGAAAAAATGAAAATAGCCTAAGGGATCTGTGAGATACCATCAAATATGACAATATACACATAAAGGGAGTGTCAGAAGAAGAAGAAAGAGAGAAAGGGGCAGAAGGAATATTCAAAGAAATTATGGCAGAAAACTTCCCAAATATAATGAAAGATTGAATATGTAGATACAAGAATCCCAACAAACCCCAAACAGGATAAACTTGGAGAGAAATATACCCAGACACACTGTAGTCAAACTGTTGAATGCAAAGGACAAGGAGAGCGTTCTGAAAATGTCAAGAGAAAAGCAATGTGTTAAGGGAATCCCAATTAGATTAAGTTCTGATTTCTCATCGGAAACATGGAGGCAGGGAGGCAAGGGGATGAAATACTTAAAGTGCTGAAAGAAAACAGTTTCCAACCAAGAATTTTTATCCAGAAAGACTGTCTTTCAAAAATGAGGGCAACTCTTATTCATTGTTGGTGGGACTGTATAATGGTTCAGCCACTCTGGAAGTCAGTCTGGCAGTTCCTTAGAAAACTAGTTATAGAGCTACCATTCGATCCAGCGATTGCACTTCTCGGTATATACCCGGAAGATCGGAAAGCAGTGACACGAACAGATATCTGCACGCCAGTGTTCATAGCAGCATTATTCACAATTGCCAAGAGATGGAAACAACCCAAATGCCCTTCAACAGATGAGTGGATAAATAAAATGTGGTATATACACATGATGGAATACTACACGGCAGTAAGAAGGAACGATGTCGTGAAACATATGACAACATGGATGAACCTTGAAGACATAATGCTGAGCGAAATAAGCCAAGCACAAAAAGAGAAATATTATATGCTACCACTAATGTGAACTTTGAAAAATGTAAAACAAATGGTTTATAATGTAGAATGTAGGGGAACTAGCAATAGAGAGCAATTAAGGAAGGGGGAACAATAACCCAAGAAGAACAGATAAGCTATTTAACGTTCTGGGGATGCCCAGGAATGACTATGGTCTGTTAATTTCTGATGGGTATAGTAGGAACAAGTTCACAGAAATGTTGCTATAGTAGGTAACTTTCTTGGGGTAAAGTAGGAACATGTTGGAAGTAAAGCAGTTATCTTAGGTTAGTTGTATTTTTCTTACTCCCTTGTTATGGTATCTTTGAAATGTTCTTTTATTGTATGTTTTTTTTTAATTATTTTTTTTATTTTTTTTATTTTTCATACAGTTGATTTAAAAAAAAACAAGGAAAAAAATATGTAGCGCCCCCTTAAGGAGCCTGTGGAGAATGCAGGGGTACTGGCCTACCCCACCTCGATGGTTGCTAACATGACCACAGACATAGGGGACTGGTGGTTTGATGGGTTGAGCCCTCAACCACAGGATTTATCCTTGGGAAGACGGTTGCTGCAAAGGAGAGGCTAGGCCTCCCTATAATTGTGCCTAAGAGCCTCCTTCCGAATGCCTCTTTGTTGCTCAGATGTGGCCCTCTCTCTCTACCTAAGCCAACTTGAAAGGTGAAATCACTGCCCTCCCCACTACGTGGGATCAGACACCCAGGGGAGTGAATCTCCCTGGCAATGTGGAATATGACTCCTGGGGAGGAATGTAGACCTGGCATCGTGGGATGGAGAACATCTTCTTGACCAAAAGGGGGATGTGAAAGGAAATGAAATAAGCTTCAGTGGCAGAGAGATTCCAAAAGGAGCCGAGAGGTCACTCTGGTGGGCACTCTTACGCACACTTTAGACAACCCTTTTTAGGTTCCAAAGAATTGGGGTAGCTGGTGGTGGATACCTGAAACTATCAAACTACAACCCAGAACCCATGAATCTCGAAGACAGTTGTATAAAAATGTAGCTTATGAGGGGTGACAATGGGATTGGGAAAGCCATAAGGACCACACTCCACTTTGTCTAGTTTATGGATGGATGAGTAGAAAAATAGGGGAAGGAAACAAACAGACAAAGGTACCCAGTGTTCTTTTTTACTTCAATTGCTCTTTTTCACTCTAATTATTATTCTTGTTATTTTTGTGTGTGTGCTAATGAACGTGTCAGGGACTGATTTAGGTGATGAATGTACAACTATGTAATGGTACTGTGAACAATCGAAAGTACGATTTGTTTTGTATGACTGTGTGGTATGTGAATATATCTCAATAAAATGAAGATTAAAAAAAAAAAAAAAAAAAAAAAAATTTAGCTGGTGTGCCAGTTTGAATGTATTATGTTCCCCCAAATGCCATTATCTTTCATGTGATCTTGTGTGGGCAGACATATCAGTGTTAATTAAATTGTAATTCTTTGAGTGTTTCCAAGAGATGTGCCCCACGCATCTGTGGGTGATGACTCTGATCGGATAATTTCCATGGAAGTGTTGGCCTGCACATTCAGGGTGGGTCTGAATTAAATTACTGGAGCACTATATATCAGACAGAAGGAGCAAGCTGCTACAGCCAACAGGGACACTTTGAAGAATGCATAGAAGCTGAGAGAGTAGCTGCAGATGAGAGACAGTTTGAAGATGCCTGTTGAAAGCAGAATCTTGTTCTGGAGAAGCTAAGAGAGGAAAAACACCCCAAGAGCAACTAAGGGTGACATTTTTAAAGAACTGCAGCCTAGAGAGGAATGTCCTGGGAGAAAGCCATTTTGAACCCAGAACTTTGGAGCAGATGCCAGCCACATGACCTCCCTGCTAACAGAGGTTTTCTGGACACCATTAGCCATCCTCCAGTGAAGGCAACCTCTGCTGATGGAAACTTTATGGTCTTAAGACTGTAACTGTGTAACCAAATAAACCCCCTTTTATAAAAGCAAAAAAAAGAAACAGTTCAAAATCTGATAAAAGTTGTAATTTGATAGGATTATCTTTTACACAAATTATTTCTCCAAAAAAAAAAAAAAGAAAATGAGGGCAAGATTAAGATTCCCAGATAAACAAAAGGTGAGAGTGTATGTTACCACTAGATCTGCCCTACAGACAATGCTATGGGAGTTCTTCAGCCTGAAAGGAAAGGACACTAGACAATGGATAGAAGAAACAGAAAGAAATAAGGCCCTCTGGTAAAGATATTGGTAACTACAAATGCCAGTACTGTTATATTCTAGTTTTTGGTATATAGCTCCTCTTTTTACCTCTTACAGCTTCAAAAATAGGAATGCATAAATCATAATAATAAATCTATGGTTTGGGAAATACAATGTTTAAAGATATAATTTGTGTGCCAGTTTGGATATATTATGTCCCCCCAAAAAAGCCATATTCTTTAATGCAATCTTGTACGGACAGAGTTATTAATCTTTTTGATTAGGGTGTGACCTCTTGATTGAATGTTTCCATGGAGATTTGACCCTGCTTATTCAGGGTAGGTCTTGATTAGTTCACTGGACTACTTAAAAGAGCTCCAGGCCCACATGCTGGCTGACGCTTTGAGATGCTTGCCCAGCATTTGTCCAGAGAAGCTAAGAGAGGACAAAATGCCATAAGAGCAGCTGAGAGAGACATTTTGGAGAAAGCCATTTTGAAACACAACCCAGGATCAGAGGATCAGCTGATGCCAGCCACGTGCCTTCCCAGCTGACAGAGGTGCTCTGGATGCCATCGGCCATTCTTCAGTGAAGGTATCCTCTTTTTGATGCCTTCATTTGGACACTTTTATTGCCTCCAAACTGTAAACTTGTAACCTAATAAACCCCCTTTATAAAAACCAATCCATTTCTACGTATTTTGCATAACGGTAGCATTAGCAAGCTGGAACAATTTGTAACAAGTAAAAGAAAAATGTGAGAGGACAGAGCAGTACAGGAACAGGGTGGGCGCATGCTATTGAAATTAAGTTGTATCATATCAAAACTGATAGATACTGATTCAGGATGTTAAATTTTAGTCCTATGGTAACCACAAAGTAAACATGTGGAAAATAGATACAGAAAGAAATGAGAAGGTCTCAAAATGGTACAATACAAAAAATCAGATAAATAAGAAAGTAGACATTAATGGAAGAATTGAGGGCAAAAAAAAGCTATAAGTCATACAAAAATTATGCAGCAAAAAGGCAGAAAGGAAGTCCTGCATTATCAGTAGTTACATTAAATATAAATGATTAAATTCTCCAGTAAAAAGGCAGGGATTTGCATAATGGATAAAAAGCATGACCCAATCATTTACAATAGTCTCAGCTTAAATTCAAAGACAGGTAGGCTCAAAATATAATGACCGAAAAGGTATACCATGCAAATAGTAAACAAAAAGGAGCTGGAGTAGCTATACTAATATAACATAGATGTTAAGTCAAAATCAGTTATGAGGACAAAGAAGGTCACTATATATTGACAAAGAAGACATAATAATCATAAATATATCTGCAACTAATGGAAAGCCCCAAAATACATGAAGCAAATATTGACAGATTTGAAGGAAGAAGTAGAACTTTCTACATTAATAGTGATTTCAATACACCACTTTCAATGGTGAATAGAACATTTAGACAGAACATCAGTAAAGAAATAGAAGATGTTAATGATAGTATAAACCAATTAGTCCTAACAGACATTGACGTAACACTTCATGCAACAGCAGCAGAATACACATTCTTCTCTAGTGCACATGGATCACTCAAAAGGATAGACCAAAGGTTAGGTCACAAAAGAAGTCTCAATACATTTAAAAACGCTGAAATTATCCAATGTATCTTTTGAGACCACAATGGAATGAAGTCAATAACAGAGAAAGAACTGGAAAATTCACAAATATGTGGAAATTAAACAATACATGCTTAAACAATTAAGGGGTCAAAAAAGAAATCAGGGTCCCTGACCATGTCCAGGAGGGAAAGAGTAACCCCTATGGGCATACTGTTTGTGCCAATCTATCAGGTGGCAGATTGAAAGACTGAACTAGGAAACTTATCTCTAGCTCACCTTCCATGAACTTGTCCTGCAGGCAGAAGCAGCCTTTGTACAATTCAAACAATGTAAGAAACAATAAAGTCAAAGTGACCTGGAGCAAAGAATTACCTGCTGCAAGTCATACATCATAGGTCATTAGGGAAATGCAAATCAAAACCTGGAGCTATCATTTCATGCCCACTACAATGGTACAATTAAAAAAAAAACATAAAATAACAAATATAGGCAATGATATAGAGAAATACAAACATTCATTCATTGTTTTTGGAAATGTAAAATGATGCAGCTTCTGTGGAAGACAGTTTGACAGTTCCTCAGAAAGCTAAGTATAAAATTAGCAAATGACCCTGAACCCCACTTCTAGGTATATACTCTGAAGAATTGAAAGCAGAGGCTGAAAGAGGTATTTTCACACTGATGTTCACTGCAGCATTAGCCACAATTTGCAAAAGATGGAAACAACCCAACTGTCCATTGATGGATTAGTGGATAAACAAAATGTGGTATATGCATACAATGGAATATTATTCATTTGTGAAAAGAAACAAAGTTCTGATACATGGGACAACATGGATGACCCTTGAAGACATGGTGTTGAGTGACACAAGCCAGACACAAAAGGACAACTATTGCATGATCTCACTGATATGAAATAATTATAATTAGCAAATTCATAATCTAGAATGCAGTTTACTAGGGGCCGAGTTGGGGATAGGGAATGGGGAGCTAATGTTTAATTGGTACATAGCTTCTGTTTGGGGTGGTGGAAGAGTTTCAGTTATGGAAGACGGTGATGGTAGCACAACATTGTGAAAGTAGTTGACACCTCTGAACTGTGTATCTGAATGTGGTTAAAAGGGGATATTTTAGATATTATATATGTGTTGCTAATATAAAAATTTTAAAAACCATAGGACTGTACGACACAACAGTGAACACTAACAGTGTTCATAAAGTTAAATACAAACAGTGAAGCCTAATGTAAACAATGGACTAAACAAACATACCTCATTTTATTGTGCCTTGCTTTATTGTGCTTCACATGTATTGCGTTTTCTACAAATTGAAGGTTTATGGCAATCTTGCATTTAACAAGTCTATCAGTGCCATTTTTCCAACAGCATGTACTCTGTCTGTGTGTCATGTTTTGGCAATTCTTACAATATTTCAGACTTTTTCATTACTATTTTATCTGTTATGTGATCTGTGAGCAGTGATCTTTGCTGTTACTTTTGTAATTGTTTTGGGGTGTCACGAAATGCACCCACAGAAGATGGCAAACTTACTCAATGCATATTATGTGTGTTCCGACTGCTCCACTGACCGATGATTCCCTGTCTCTCCCTCTTCTTAGGCCTCCCTGTTTCCTGACACACGAAAATATTGAAATTTTGCCAATTAATAACCCTACAATGCCCTCTAAGTGTTAAGTGAAAGGAAGAGTTGCACATCTCTCACTTTAAATCAAAAGCTAGCAATGTTTAGTGAGGAAGGAATGTTGAAAGTGAGATAGACTGAAAGCTAGTTTCTTGTGCCAAACTGCTAGCCAAGTTGGGAATGCAATAAGACAAGTTCTTGAAGGAAATTAAAAGTGCTATTCCACTTCCAATTATGTTAGAATATTACACCAACTTAGACAATAAAGCAGCAGCAGGGTTTGAGAAGATTGACTCTGATTTTGAAAGTTCTCGGGTAGGTAAAATGCTATCGAACAGCTTTGCATGCTACAGAGAAATGTTTCGTAAAAGGAAGAGTCAATCGATGTGCCAAATTTTAGCTGTCTTATTTTAAGAAGTTACCACAGCCACCCCAGCCTTCAGCAACCACCACCCCGATCAACATCAAGGCAAGACCCTCCCCCAGCAAAAAGCTTATGACTCGCTGACGGCTCAGATGATGATTAGCATGTTTTACCAATAAAATATTTTTGTAATTAAGGAATATACATTGTTCTTTTAGATATAATGCTACTATATGCTTAATATACTATAGTGCAAACACAATTTTTATATGCATTGGGAAACAAAAGGATTCGTGTGATTCACTTTATTGTAAAATTTGCTTTATTGCAGTGGTCAGGAACTGAATCCGCAATATCTCCAAGGTTTGCCTGTACAGAAAAATTGGGAAGTTGATACAGAGAGTACACATATACTCCACACCTAGTTTCCCCTAATATTAACATCTTATATTAGTATGATACACTTGTGGAAATTAATGCACAATTAAAGTCCATATCCTTCTAAAGGGGATGAGAAAATGTTGAGATTGCATGAAGGCGGTGTTTGATGAAAAATAAGTTAAAAACAAATCCACATTTCCTAAAGACTTCTTCTATTACATAATTACAAAGGTATTCCAAGAAAAAGTGAAAGGGGACAGTGTTAGGATTTAATTTATTAGAAGTAAATGCATTCTAGGAGGGACCGATCTGGGAAGTAATCCAGGAGACAAAAGGTCTGCTCAGAGGTGTGTTATTAGCCTTACACAGGTGACTCCCAAAAGGATCACTTCAGCTCAAGTAGAAGATTAACCAAGCTATGTTACAATACTCAAGAATTCTCCCCAGTTATTTATTTAATCAACATTTATTAAACATATTCTATGTATCTGGAATTAGACATACGGAAGGGAAAGAAGTTATAAACGTGATGGGGTTTATTGTTATATCATCAAGGAACTTTAATCTTTTGGGGGAACCGAGCCATAAACCCCAGGTCAACCAAGTAGTAAATAGTAGACATTCTCTAGTAATGTATTCAAGGAGCTACAAATGCTCCCTCTTTTCCAGAATATCTCTTTCATTTAGTCTGATGATTTTTCCAAAGTCCTCCCTTTCAGAGCCATCTATCAAGTTCAGGCATTGTATTTAGGTAAAGTTATGGAATACACATGCGCACACACACACACACACACACACACACACACACACACACACACACACACACACTGTCTTTATAAATCCTGTTGTAGCATGAACATGTTGCTTAGAACTCATACAGCTATCAAATAACATCTCAGTTTTGCCAGAATGCAAATACGGGTAAGGAATGAAATACAGGATTTTCCAGAATAAGGTGTGGGATGTACAGGAGAAGAAGAATGAGGGCAATGAAAAAGAAAAGGGAAGCTGAGAGCAAGGAAGGACAGAGCCAAATAGAAAGTTTTACTAGGGCTGGCCCAACATTAAGCAACCTGAGGATGACGAAGTACTGTGTAATTTTGTGTACAATGATGTGGCCCCTGTTAGAAAAGGGAAAATTAGTGTGGGGTGGAGTGAGCATGGGGAGATTTGGGAAAGGCCTTGAAAGTCCTGAACAGAAACTTGAAGCAAATACTCTGTATGATTTGGATTGGCAGAGAGGAAGGACTTTCTGGGCTGAGGGAAGGACATAAGGAGAGGCACAGAGGGGAGATTTGCTTGGTGGCTTTAGGGAAACAGAAGTAGAGTGGTGTAGATAAGGTATGGAGGATGATGGGAATTATGAGATTGATAAAGTGAATTAAGTTACAGTCCTGCAGGACTGGATTTTTAGTGAGGTATGGGCAAAACATGAATCTACAAGTTGCAAAGAATTGGAGCCTTGAGGGTAAATGATGAAAAAGAGCAGAGAGCTGAGGATAAGTTTCCTTGGAACATCACAATTAGGTGAGAAAGAACAAAGTCCTGATAATTAAGAGGAAATAGATAGGGAAATGGAAGGAAAGAGGAAGAGAGAGCTTTAAAGAAGGATAATATGATCAGTGATATGAAATGAAGTGATAGTCTAAAGAATTAGTTTTTTTTTTCTCCCCCTCAAATGATTGTCAAGTTGGATATAGAATTCTGGCACAGATTTTTCTCTTAGCACTTTGAAATTATTATTCCATTTTCTTTTTGGCTTCTGTTGTTACTGTTGAGAAGTGAGGTGTCATTCCAATTATCATTCATCTGTAGGTCATTTGTCTTTTTTCTCCAGTTACTTTTAAGCTATTCTGTTTGCCTTGTTCTGCAATGTCACTAAAATGTGGTTTTATTTATCCTGCTTAGGACTCACTGTGAGCCATAAATATGATAATTAATGTGTTTTAGAAATTCTAAACATTTTTCAGATACTATCTCTTTAAATGTTTCCTTCATCCATTCTCTTGGTTCTCTTTTAAGAGACCCAAAATTTTATAAAGAAAGTTGTTAGACCCCATTTTCTTCTCCATCCCTATTTATCTCTCTTTTATATTTTCCATCTCTTCGCCTCTCCAATTACATTATGCATAGTTTTCTCAGATACAACTTCCAGCTTATCAAGTGTCACTTCAGCTGGGACTATTCTGCTCTTTAACTCTTCTATTAATATTTCATTTCAGTTACTTCTATTTTTAACTTATAAAAGTTATATTTGATTATTTCTTTCAAATCTGCTTGTTGGTTTTGCATAGGGCCTTCTTTCATCATATGTTTAGTATCTTTCTTTTATGTCCTTAATCATCTTATGCTTATTTTATATTTCCTATGTAATGGTTCTAGTATTTGAAGGTCTTGGGAAACCTAATCCTCCTATTTGTTGTGTCTGCTGACTTTCAGGCATGGTGGGCTGTTCCCTTATGTGCTTTGTGTTTAGGAATGCATGCTCATCTTCATTAAGGGGATCTCTCACAACCTGAGCTAACCATGTCCCTCCAGAACAGTTTTTATGTTTGCTTCTCCCAAGAGCCCCTGGATTATCACTGGCCAGGACCAATTTTTAATATAAATTTCTCAATTTAAGGGTTTCTGGTTCAAACAGATACTGTAAAACAGAGATTGGCAAATCACCACCTGTTTTTGTAAATAAAGTTTTACTGGAGCACAAACATGCCCATTTGTTTACCTATTGTCTACAGCAGGTTTCACTCTATAAATGGCAGAGTTGAGTGGTTGTGATGAAGACTATATGGCCCACAAAACTGATAATATTTACTATCTGGAACTTTAAAGAAAATTTGCCAATGCCTTAAATACTAAGGCAAGGAAAGGGCTGATATAAGTTTACAAATTTTCAGGGGAGACTATTTGCTTTTACTCAGAGCCCAAGTTTTCAAGTTCCTTTTTAAAAAAATAGTTCACACTTCCACTAATTCCCTATCTTGAGGTCCAAGCCTGCATACCCTGAGAACATTTAAATTCAAACCCCTAGATGTGGGAAAACACATGTCCCTCCCACACAAGCACCCCCACACCCCAATGGGGATTGCAGCACCCCCAAATCCTATACTCACTATTCTTCATTTTGTCTCCTGCAGATATCACAAAGCAGTTCTGCACTAATTATGTTTTCTAGCATGTATAGGTGTTGCATAACAACATGTTTTTCAAGTTACATAATATGGCATATTTCTGGGGATTGAAAGTTGTGTAAATGCAACTGGAGTCTTGGAGGACTGAAAAATTCTAAATTTTGCTGAAACAGTTTTAGGATTTTGAAGTACACTATTCCTATGGAATCATAAAGGTGGAAGCTATTTAAGAAAATTGAGAAAGGAGAGGGTAATGATGGAATTAATGATAAATACATAGCTACTAATGATTGGAGGCCACATAGCAGAGACGATGGTGGTATCAGTCTTAACTCAATTTGAATCCTGGTTCTGGGACTTCCAGCTATGTGACCCCTAGAAAAGTGTTTTAATTTCTTATAACCTCAGTTTACTCATCTGTAAAATGGGGACAATAAGGTCTGGCATGTAACAAAATCTGAATATATGGCACTGTCAATTAATGTGAGTGTATTGCAGTATCTTATGGCTTTTACTTACTCTTTGCTTACCTCTTTCCTACTTTGGAAGAAGGAGTTAACCATATTTAACATTTGGCATCTATAATAGCAAGTATTTCTAATTTAATTTAGCAATTGTCACTGTTTCCATGGCAACTATCTTAATTTGAGAAGAAAGGCAAAACACTTAAAGATACTATAAAAGTTTTATAGCCATGTGTTTGGGATGATCTCTCCTGGTTATGAGTGAAGGAGCTATCTTAAACATAGTAATATAAACAAAGTAGTTATCAACTGTTTCCCCTGATGATAACCTCGTTAGTAATTTTCAGTTGTTTAACAATGTAGCCTCATTTTTAACCATACCTATACTACTGTCCTAGAAGCTTATCAGATTGGCATAAATACTTTGGTAGGGTATACATATTAGATGGACACTAAGAAGAGAAAACTTAACCAGGAAAATATGGAGTGAGGAAAGAGGACACACTCGTGTTTCGAGACGGACTGCAGGTTGTTGGTTCTGATTGTGGGGACTGGGAGATGTGGCCCACCCTAGGACCAGCCACATACTGGGAGGAAGGGATTTTCTGTCATATGAATGAAGCACTTCAATGTTATTCAGTTTATACAAGGGGTATACACCAGTGTGAAGGCTTTGTTTGTATCTTATTTATATGAGTGTAGCACTTTTTCCCCACTAAACACAGCAATGACTCATTTTCTAGATCAACTGTGTTTTCAAGCAATCTTTTCTGATATGATTTTTCACTGTCTGATGGAACCCATTCACAGAAAACACCAAAAACAAATTTCCCAGATGATTTTTCAATGTCTCACAGTGTTTTTATCAGACAACTGTTTTATTTCTTAAAATAGACTGGGTTTCAACTAGAACCCATCAAATTATAATGAATTCAGGAATACAAATTCCCTTTTGTAATATATTTTAAATTATTTCTAAATACATAACGTTATAATTTCATGACCAACCATGCCAAAAGAAAAAAAGAAATCAATATAGTGCTTGAATACTGTCAGTTTCTAAAATACAAATACTCTCAATCATTTTGAAGCGTACATTCTAGATTTTTAAAAATTGATTAAATGATTAAATGCCTCAAAGATCTCAATTTTGTTACTATGAAAACTTGTTGATAAAACACTCTTCTTCATAGGACAGAAATTCAGTTATTATGAACTTGTATAGAGATATTCAGAATTTTTACCTAGAAGGTTGTGAATAGATTTCATTCAACCCATCCCTTCCTCTCCCAAATGGGTGCTACTGTTGGGTCTCTATTCAACATCAAATACTGACATTCAGGTAAGAGTTCTGAAAGAAAATCTGCTTAGAGCGGAACGAACAAGACACCTTTCCTCAGGGACCTTCCAGAATAAAAGTGCAAATTTCTCAGGGCTATGTACTAGTGAAGTTATCAAGATAGGGGTGGCCTTAAGTTTATGTGAGCAGGTATAATTTGAAACACTCTAAAAAGTGCCCTGACCACATATGTCTCCACCACCCTGCCCAGGAGCGTTTGCAAATAACTGCATGCACCATTAATGCAAAGGCATGGAACCAAACAAGAAAACCCAGTATTATGTCTCATTCATATGATTTGGGAGCAAATCAATGCTTCCTTTTATCCCCTCAATACACATAGGTATCCCTTCTACATGTAGAACTTGATTTGAAAAAAATCTATACAACTTCACAGGTGGAAAGAATAGTCTCAATAGAATTACATGAAGACATTTTAATGAGAAGGGCTTTAAAACACCCACCACACGTATGTCAGAACTTTTAAAATGTAATGTTGTTTTCATAAATTTGGGATATGTAATTTTTTCAAAATATGATTAAAATAAAATAACTTGGGGAGGAAACCCCAAACATAAGTGTTAGGAAAAAGCTTAACGTGAAAAGCCAATGATGCTTTTAAAAACAATCCTTTTATTGTTGCTGATATTCTCACAAACATTGAGGACTGACAGTTTGGTATGCCGAGCCCTCTATCTTGGGGTTTGCCCTCCTGAGGTTCGTCACTGCAAAGGAGAGGCTAAACTTGCTTATAACTGTGCCTAAGAGTCTTCCCCTGAGTGTCTCTTTGTTGCTCAGATGTGGTCATCTCTCTCTACCTAAGCCACCTTGGCAGGTGATCTCACTGCCCATACGTGGGATGTGACTCCCGGGGATGAATCTGGACACAGCATTGTGGGATTGAGAACATCTTCTTGATCAAAAGGGGGATGCAAAATGAAATAAAGCTTCAGCGGCTGAGAGATTTCAAATGGAGTCAAGAGGTCACTCTGGTTGGGCACTCTTACACACCAGATAGATAACCCTTTTTAGGTGTTAGTGTATTGGAATAGCTAGAAGTAATTACCTGAAACAATCAAAATCCTACCCAGTAGCCTTGACACTTGAAGACGATTGTATAACAATGTAGCTTACAATGGGTGACAGTGTGATTGTGAAAACCTTGTGGATCACACTCCCTTTACCTAGTGTATTGATGGAAGAGTAGAAAAATGGGGACAAAAAACTAAATGAAAAATAGGGTGGGATGGGAGGATGATTTGGATGTTCTTTTTTACTTTTATTCTTTATTCTTATTCTTATTCTTTCTGGTGTAAGGGAAATGTTCAAAAATAGATTGGGGTGATTAATGCACAACTATATGATGGTACTGTGAATAGTTGATTGTACACCATGGATGATTGTACGGTATATGAGTATATCTCAATAAAATCAAATTTAATTGTTAAAAAAAACACAATCCTTTCAGTCACCATTTTGGAGTAAGATAAGAGGAAAAAAATATTCATCTGAATTATTTCTTGAAGAATTTGAAGAAAATTACTGACATCAGAAATGTGATTTTCCTTAGTAAATCTCTTGTAGCCTACTTGGCTTGTTATTTTTCAAATTAAAATGGAAAACATATGGAGGAATCTCTTTTAACATCTAAAATAAGCATCAGGAAAGAACAGCAATGAAGCTACTAATAAATTGCTTTTGTTTCACCGAGAGTTTCTTTTTTAGAAAGATTTTAGGGACAATTCATTTTAAATGTTTTTAAAGTCCCTGTAACATTTTTCTGGTTCCAGATGATCGTTTTGTACTGGTAAAATATGAAATGTACAAACCTGTGACCCACCAAGCATCAATCACTCTATTCTAACCTCTACTCAAACCACTTTTTGTTGATTTGAAAACATTCATTGTTCATCTTGCTCTTCATTATTTATTCATCACTCTTATTAATAATACATAGTGATAAATTACAAATATCAAAGTTAGCACTCATAGTTGTCTTTTGACATTATCCTTATAAGTACCTAAACCAACAAATAAAAGAGAAAGCTTAAGGAATAAATTTCAATGAAAAATGCCAAGGAAAATACCACTCTCTTAAAGACAAGTTTATTATTTTTAGAACAAAATGAAACTAAATAACATACTGAGTCAGTCCCACTTTCATTATATTTTATAAGCCTCCTATTTTTGCTATCTTCCCTTTTGTTGATCTCTAACACAAAAGCACTGAGATTTTGCATTGCAAAGCCGCCCTAACATCTTATTGTGTAATTATCTTTGGGGGTTGAGTCATAAACAGGGCTAAACTTAAACCAAATGGTAAATGCTTTGATACATTTTATCTTTTTTGTTTTTTTGGTACAGACCATTTAAAAATGCAATCAGCCTGAATGAACTAAGGGCAAATAGAGCAACTGTGTAGACAGTACATCACAAGCAATTTTCAAGACTAGTTAAGGTAGGTGAGGTGATAAAGAGTTGAAACACCACACTTTCCATAGTAAACAGTAAAAGGAAAAGGAAGCGAATCACAGGGGAAAGCCTGGGTTTTGGAACTAGGCACAGACCTGGATTTGAGTCACTGTTGCACCACTCCCTAGCTAATGGACCTTGGGCAAATTACTTAATCTTGGACCTTGAACCTGTCTCAAAGAAAAAAAAATTGCACTGGACAATTGTAAACCAGAAAGAATGACGTGATTCAAAGCTACACGCAATAGAGAAGCATGAGAGACCAGAAGGCTATTGTGAAAGAGAGAGAAAGACCAGAAGGCTGTCATGAAAGGGGAGGAGAGAAGCCTCAACTCCACTGAAGCAGAAGGCAGGAGAGTTGGACTGTGGTGAGCTAGTGGAAACTACCAGAGAGGGGTGTCAAGCACTAGGGTGTGGGGATCACATGGCATTCTCTCTTGAGTTGAAGTCAGAGAAAACATGTTCTATCTGGATTCTGTAAGGGCCGGGAGAGGAAGGTCAGGAGCCTACAGTAGTCAAGGAGAAGGCTGGCTAAAGTTTAGTCAAGCCAAGAGAAATCTAAAGCCATCTGAGTAGCACAAAGGATAGGGGTTTGTTAACTACTCTATTTTCCAGAGTCACAGGGTTCAAATAAAATCCAACATTGTCACCTTTCTGAGCTTCAATTCCTCACCTAAAAAGAGGGGTTTGTTATATCTTTCATGTATATGTAAATATCCTATCCTGTCATAATGACTAATACAGAATAGATGTTTCCAATGATGCCCGTTCTTATTAATAAGGAAAAATAGGAAAGCATTTATATTGTTTAACATCAAAACCAAAGCCAATTATCTTAGTTTCAAATCCATGTAACCCTTGCTTTCTAGGCTATAGCAACAAGCAAGGGACAAGCAAGGGGTAAATGCTTCAAAGATAATATAACATCCTCTGGTTTTTAGCTCTTAGAAGTAGAATCGGTCCCTGGGTGGTCTTATTCCTTCTTGGCAGCCAGCCAGTAAAATTTTGCTGAAGTCCACTCTCTCCATACACACCAGGCCTTCACGCTGTCACCTGTGGATCCTGCAGATGTGGGTTGTGTTGTTCCCCACTGTTGCTGGTTTCTTGGTCACTACCCACTTCTACACCACTGTTATTTATAGCTGTTGATGTTGACTCCATCCCTGTCAATACTGCCAGTCTCTCCCCAGCAGTGATAAAACACGTAAAATTCTCCTAGAGGTATGCCCTGTTCTCAGTTTCTACCGATGCTCTTACTATGCAACTCTATCTTGTAGGGTTCAGTAGTCTTATAAGAGGTCAAACAGGTAAATGGAGAACTCTAAAGCATATGTATATATCTCCCTGCCCACCATGAACAAGTGTCCCAGGGTACAACAAAGTGCAGTGTTCCTGGTCTCAGGATGAGGGAAGTGCCTGTGTTTTATAGGAGTGTCTTAGTTTGTCAGAGCTGCTATGACAAATAACACGAAATGGGTTGGCTTAAGCAATGGGAATTTACTGCCTCATGGTTTTGGAGGCTAGAAGGCTTGCTGCCTCCCATGGTTGGTAGTGTTCTGGTGCTGGGTTGCTGCAAGCCTTGGGGTTCCTTGGCTTTCCCATTACATGGCAATGTCTTCCCCTTTCTTCTGTTCTTTGGGTGTTTTCCTGACTTCTGACTTCTCCTTATAAGGCCTCCAGTAATCTGGATCAAGAGTCACCCTCATTTAGTCAGGCCACACTTTAAATATAACATCTTCAGGAGATCCTATTTGCAATGGGTTCACATCCACATGAATGCAGATTAAAATTAAGAACGTGACTGAATTGGGGTACATAATTCACTGGATTGAATGGATATCAGAGGCTTCAGGGCATCCCTATGCCTGGGTTATGAGGGCATAAGGGAGAGAAACTCTGCAATGGGGCCAGCTCTCATGGCCAGAAGTGCATGCACTGAGTGTGGTGAGATTCTTCCAGAACAGGCCAAGCTTCAAGGTTTTTGTCTTTCTCTGTTTTCTGGTTATAATTCTCCCCCCACCACCACCACCCGCCGCCACATACCCACAGTTGTGTGAGTCACTTTTATAAATTTTATAGTCCTAGACACCTCTCATTGATTCTGTTTCCCTTGTCAATCATAGTATATTCATATATGTTACATATACTCAGTGCTACTCAAGGAAAAGGAATCAAGCAGTGGACTTTATATATGGTTACGGTATTTCACAGTTAGGGTTTATGTTACTCGGTTTCCTTTCCACAGGATTAAATCCCAGAATGATACTGCAGTATCCACCTCTCTGGCCACCAAAAAGTCCCTCAGATTTTTAAGTGTTAAAAATCTTGTCCAGATACAACTATTCAGAAAATATATTATCTTTCTGATTTGCCCTGTCTCTGCACATTATTCCTTGTTTAAGCCACCACTGTTATTAATCTCCTTCAAATATCTAAGAAAATAATATTCTTTCCTGTTTAGTCCCCAGTTCTAATCACTGAGCTTCTGGTTCAAGCTTCACTGATACTGGATTACATCTGCTATAGCAGCTGGGTCCACTGATGCCGCTCGAGGCTTGGCTCCACTTTGGTTACTGATTGGGGCAGTGTGATGGTTAGGTTCATGTGTTAACTTGGCCAGGTGATAGTACCCAGCTGTCTGGTCAAGCAAACACTGGCCTAACAGTTGCTGCGAGGACGTTTGTGGCTGGTTAATAAACCAACAGGCTGGTTTATTAAATCATCAGTCAATTGACTGCAGCTATGACTGATGACTCACCAAAGGGTGTGTCTTCCACAATGAGAGAATGCAATTGGCTGGATTTAATCCAATTAATCAGTTGAAGACTTCTAAGTGAGACAGACAGAGGACCTTCACTTCTTCTTCGGCTGCCCAGCAAAGCATTTCCTGAGGAGTTCATCGAAGTTGCCGGTTCGTTTCCTGAGGAGTTCATCGGACATCTTCCTTGGAGTTGACAGTTTGCTGACTGCTCTCCAGAATTTGGACTCGTGCATACCCACAGTTGCCTGAGTCACTTTTATAAATTTTATAGTCATAGACGCCTCTCATCGATTGTTTCCCTAGAGAACCCTAACTAATACAGGCAGTAAGAACAAAGATCTCCAGTGGGAGCTTAGCATTAACTCTCCCTGTTGGATTGACTGGGAAGCAGCGCCCCTTCCCTACCCACCCCTGGGCCTCTGGATTGGTGCTCCTTTGTCCTATTTTGGTATTTGGGCTCCTCACTTGAGTTCCAACTCCTGAGTCCAATTTCTTATCTGAACTGTCTGGTAAAACTGAAAATCTGACAGGTCCTTGCCCTGGCAATTTCATTCCTGGAAATTAACTTGGCCCACACACTAGCTGGTGCCCGGTGTTCAATGGTCAGGGCTACCAGAATCTTGAGTGCCCCACCTATGGCAGAGTTGCCTTTCTGTGCCCTAGGTACCTGGTGGGACCCCTGCTACCTCACCCAAGATCTTCAATTGTGCCTCAACATGACTGGAGATCGCCGGCATGCTTGGACCCTGCGCTCTCTCATCCCAAAGAATCTGCACTAAGCCCCTACTACTAAGCATAGTCCCCTCAGCATCTGTGTATTTCTCATGAAGAGGGACAGTGTCATTGCAGCCCCTGCCCCATCTTTTTTTTTTTTTTAATAATAAATTTTATTTTGAAATAAGTTCAATCTTACAGAACAGTTGTAAAAACAGTACAAACCCCCTACATAGAACTCCATCATACCCTGACCCCCCTCCCCCGATATCCTATCCATCACCTTTAAGATCCTGTCACACCACTGTCTCTTTCTTTCCCTCCCTCCCTCTCTCCCTCCCTCCCTCTCTAACACCCAACATCTATTGCTCTGTCCTCTGAACATATGGGAGCAAGCTGCACATATCTTTGAACAAACAATGTAATTCACATATACCTTTCCCGCGGACAAGAACATTCTTTTATGCAATCTCATTAAATGCAGCTAAGAAGTTCAAGAAATTCAACATTGATATAAAGCTTACATTCTATATTTCCTATTTTTTCTTTTTTTCCTCTTGTATCCCATCTGTGTCCCTTTGAGCCTCCTCTCCTCCGACCTCAGATCCCATCCAGGATCATCCTTGGCATTTAATTGTCATCGATTTAGACTGTCTTTTTTTTTTTTTTCAATTGTGGAAAGATATATATAGCCTAAATCTTCCTATTCCACCCCTCCCTAGCATTCCCTTAGTGGGATTAATCACATTTAGAATGTTGCAATGCTATCACCTGCCGACCATCCATTTCTGGAAGTTTCCCTTCACCCCAAACCAAAACCCCTACTCTCATTTCTTAACTCCCCATTGCCCCTTCCCCCACTTCTTGGAACCCCTACTCTACTTTTCATCTCTTTGGTCATATTCTCTGATACTTTCTTCGTGTCTACCATGGGGCTTAAATTTAACCTCTTAAATCTATAACAATCTTGTTTTTCTTTGATACCAACTTAACTTCAACAGGACACTTAAACTGTGTTCCTATACTCCTCCATTCCCCCACCTTTACGTAGTTCTTGTCAAGAATTACATATTTTACATTGACTCCAAAACCACCAATTTATCATTACAGTTTATGTATTTTAGGTCCTGTAGGAAGTAAATAGTGGAGTTATAAATCAACAATACAGTAGTATTGGTCTTTATATTTACCATGTGATCTTTACTGGAAATCTTTATTTCTTCATGTGGTTTCAGTCAATTGTTTAGTGTCCCTTCCTTTCAGCCTGCTTAGGGATGATCTACTGGTGATGAAGTTCCTCAGCTTTTGATTGTCTGGGAATGTTTTCATCTCCCCCTCATTTTTATCTTCCAGGTGTTTGTGAATTTTCCAAGTCTCTGATGGTTACTGACTTCTATTTGTATTCCATTGTGGGCAGAGAATGTGCTTTGGACAAATTCATTTTTTTATTTTTTATTTTATTGAGGCTTGTTTTTATGTCCCCGCATACAGTCCATTCTGGAGAAAGATCCGTGATCACTAGTGAAGAACGTGTGTCCCAGTGACCTGGGATGTAATATTCTATATATGTCTGTTAAAAGTCTCTATATCTCTCTTTCATTTCTTTGTTTCTCTGTCGGTAGGGCTCGCTTTAGTATCTGAAGTAGGGCAGGTCTTTTATTAGCAAACTCTCTCAGCATTTGTTTGTCTATGAAGAATTTAAGCTCTCCCTCAAATTTGAAGGAGAGTTTTGCTGGATAAAGTATTCTTGGTTGGAAATTTTCCTCACTCAGAATTTTAAATATGTCATGCCAGTGCCTTCTCGCCTCCATGGTGGCTGCTGAGTAGTCATTACTTAGTCTTATGTTGTTTCCTTTGTATGTGGTGAATTTTTTTTCTCTAGCTGCTTTCAGAATCTGCTCCTTCTCTTCAGTATTTGACAGTCTGATCAGAATATGTCTTGGAGTGGGTCTGTTTGAATTTATTCTATTTGGAGTTCGCTGGGCATTTATGCTTTGTGTATTTATACTGTGTAGAAGGTTTGGGAAGTTTTCCCCAACAATTTCTTTGAATACTCTTTCTAGACCTTTACCCTTCTCTTCCCCTTCTGGGACACCAATGAGTCTTAAATTTGGACATTTTATTTTTTATTTTTTATTTTTTTTCATTTTTATTGAGATTGTTCAGATACCATACAATTATCCAAAGATCCAAAGTGTATAATCACTTGCCCCTGGGTACCCTCATATACCTGTGCATCCATCACACTTAATTTTTGTTCAATTTTTAGAAACTTTTCATTACTCCAGACAAGAAATAAAGGGAAAGATGAAAAAAGAAAAAAAGAAAAGGAAACACGAAACCTCCCCTATCCCTAACCAACCCCCCTCAATTGTTGACTCCTAGTATTGATATAGTACATTTGTTACTGTTTATGAAAAAATGTTGAAATACTACTAACTGTAGTATATAGTTTGTAATAGGTATATAGTTCTTCCCTATATGCCCCTCTATTATTAACTTCTAATTGTATTGTCATACATTTGTTCTGGTTCATGAAGTGATTTCTAGTATTTGTACAGTTGATCATGGACATTGCCCAGCATAGGATTCAGTTTTATACATTCCCATCTTTTGACCTCCAACTTTCCTTCTGGTGACATATATGACTCTGAGCTTCCCCTTTCCACCTCATTCACACACCATTCGGCGCTGTTAGTTATTCTCACATCTTGCTACCAACACCCCTGTTCATTTCCAAACATTTAAGTTCATCCTAATTGAACATTCTGCTCATACTAAGCAAGAGCATCTACATTTCTTCCACAAGGCAGGAGGGAGAGTCAAAGAAGGTAGAGAGGCAAAAGAAAGAGGAAACAAAAAAATGACAGCTAGGAAGCAGCAAAAGGAAAAATAACCTTAAATCAAAGTAGAATAAAGAATCAGACAATACCACCAATGCCAAGTGTCTAACATGCCTCCCCTATCCCTCCCTCTTATCTGCATTCACCTTGGTATATCACCTTTGTTACATTAAAGGAAGCACAATACAATAATTCTATTAGTTACAGTCTCTAGTTTATGCTGATTGCATCCCTCCCCCAATGCCTCCCCATTTTTAACACCTTGCAAGTTTGACATTTGCTTGTTCTCCCTTGTAAAAGAACATATTTGTACATTTTATCACAATTGTTGAATACTCTAGATTTCACCAAGTTATACAGTCCCAGCCGTTATCTTTCCTCCTTTCTTGTGGTGTCTCACATGCTCCCCATCTTCCTCTCTCAACCGTATTCATAGTTACCTTTGTTCAGTGTACTTACATTGTTGTGCTACCATCTCCCAAAATTGTGTTCAAACCACACACTCCTGTCTTCTATCACTGTGTAGTGCTCCCTTTAGTATTTCCTGTAGGACAGGTGTCTTGTTCACAAAGTCTCTCATTGTCTGTTTGTCAGAAAATATTTTGAGCTCTCCCTCATATTTGAAGGACAGTTTTGCTGGATACAGGATTCTTGGTTGGCGGTTTTTCTCTTTAAGTATCTTAAATATATCACACCACTTCCTTCTTGCCTCCATGGTTTCTGCTGAGAGATCCGCACATAGTCTTATTAAGCTTCCTTTGTATGTAATGGATCGCTTTTCTCTTGCTGCTTTCAGGATTCTCTCTTTGTCTTTGACATTTGATAATCTGATTATTAAGTGTCTTGGCGTAGGCCTATTCATATCTCTTCTGTTTGGAGTATGCTGCGCTTCTTGGATCTGTAATTTTATGTCTTTCATAAGAGATGGGAAATTTTCATTAATTATTTCCTCTGTTATTGCTTCTGCCCCCTTTCCCTTCTCTTCTCCGTCTGGGACACCGATGATACGTACATTATTGTACTTTGTTTCATCCTTGAGTTCCCGGAGACGTTGCTCATATTTTTTCATTCTATTCTCCATCTGCTCCTTTGCGTGTAGGCTTTCAGGTGTTTTGTTCTCCAGTTCCTGAGTGTTTTCTTCTGCCTCTTGAGATCTGCTGTTGTATGTTTCCATTGTGTCTTTCATCTCTTGTGTTATGCCTTTCATTTCCATACTTTCTACTAGTAGGTTTTTTGAACTTTTGATTTCTGCCGTATACATGTCCAGTGCTTCCTTTACAGCCTCTATCTCTTTTGCAATATCTTCTCTAAACTTTTTGAATTGATTTAGCATTAGTTGTTTAAATTCCTGTATCTCAGTTGAAGTGTATGTTTGTTCCTTTGACTGGGCCATAACTTTGTTTTTCTTAGTGTAGGTTGTAATTTTCTGTTGTCTAGGCATGGTTTCCTTGGTTATCCAAATCAGGTTTTCCCAGACCAGAAGAGGCTCAGGTCCCAGAGGGAAGAAATATTCAGTATCTGGTTTCCCTGTGGGTGTGTCTTAGAAAATTGCTCCACCCTTTGATGCCTCAGGTCACTGTGCTTTTCTGCCCAGCAGGTGACGCCTGTTAGCCTATAATTCTTGCCTGGTGTGAGGAGGTGTGGCCGTGTTCCCCCAGGCTCTGGGGTCTGGTTCTGAATGGAAAGTGCCCCACCCCTTTCCTCCTAGAGAAGACAGACCCCTCAGGTGGAGGTCATTAGCATTTCAATGGTCTCGCTCTCTGCTTGTGCTGTCTCCACCCTTCCCAGAGTCACAACCCTGGAAACTGAAAATGACTGGGGCTTTCTCCACTGAGCCAAAAAAGAAACAGATAGTCCCCTTCAGACCCAGTCCAAGACAACCCTCCGGCTCTCCCAGGTCAGTCGTCACCCAAAGCCTCTGTCTGTTTTTTGGGGCTGCGTACCTGTAGTGAGCAGTTCACACTCGCTACTTAAAACCCCAGTTGGAGCTCAGCTGAGCTGTATTCGCTTGCTGGGAGAGAGCTTCTCTGTGGCACCACGAGGCTCCGCAGCTCAGGCTATGGGGGAGGGGCTCTCCCGACCTGGTTCCGCAGGTTTTACTTACAGATTTTATGCTGTGTTCTCAGGCATTCCTCCCAATTCAGGTTGGTGTATGATGAATGGATGGTCTCGTTTGTCCCCCCGCAGTTATTCTGGATTATTTACTAGTTGTTTCTGGTTTTTTGTAGTTGTTCCAGGGGGACTACTTAGCTTCCACTCCTCTCTATGCCGCCATCTTGCCCAAGTCCTCAAGATATACACATTCTTAAATTGACCAAGCATTACTAGACTGCTCTCCAGAATGGCTGTTCTACTCCTCTTTCCCACAAGCAATGCACACAGGTTACTATATTCTCACAGTCCTGCCAACAGTTGACATTATTCAGCTTTCTAATTTTTTGTCAGTCTAAGAGGTAAAAAGTGATATCCTGTTTTAATTTGAATATTTCCTATAGCCCATATCCTTAGCCTATTGGGTTTCTTATTCTGTAAATTGTCTGTTCCAATTCTTTGCACATTTTTTCTACTGGGTTGCTGCTTTTTTCTCCGTAATTCGTGTAAGTTCCTTGTATATACTAGATATCAACCCTTACTGATATTCTTGTAGATGTTAAAATGTTGAACATTTATTTTCACAGTTTATTATCTGTATATAACTTTGAATACGATATCCTTAACAGGAAAAAAATCTTTAATTTTTATTTCAGCAAATCCATCCATTTTTTCCTTACAGCTTCTGCTTTGAAAGTTTTGTTTAGTCCTTCCCCACACCAAGGTCCAGCTGGGGAAGTCCCTTTCAGAAAGAGTAGCTCCTGAGAAGAAGAAGAGCTTTCTTCAGGCCACACAGGGAAGGCACTGATTAAAGATCAGCAGTCTAGAAGAGATTGGTGGAGTCCTCCCACTGGAGTAAATGTAACTTCCATGCAGAATAATACAGAAATCCCAGTACCAGAAATAGGCAGAGGGTTAGCAGCAGATTACGTACAAATACCAGGAGTCCCATCTTCACATGATTTGCAATTTCCTACATGACCGCAGCGGAGAGGGAAGCATGGAGGAGGCGGCGCCCGGCTCGTCGCAGGGCGCGAAGGCGGAAGCGACGGCGCAAGCGGCGGCGACAGTCGCGGGGGACCCCGGCGGGCGCCCACGACGCGGTGGGCTGCACGGGCGCTGCCATAGTAGGGCTGGACATTTTATTTTATCTATCATATCCCTGAGATCCATTTTGATTTTTTCAATTTTTTTCCCCATTCTTTCTTTTGTTCTTTCATTTTCTGTTCTGTGCTCCTTGAGGAGGCTGAGTTGTTGTTCAACTTCTTCTAATCTTGTATTATGAGTATTTAGAATTTTTTTAATTTGGCCTACAGTTTCTTTAATTTCCATAAGATCTTCTGTTTTTTTATTTACTCTTGCAATATCTTCTTTATGCTCTTCTAGGGTCTTCTTTATGTCTTTCATATTCTGTGCCATGCTCTTCTTCAAGTCTTTTATATCCCATGCCATGCTCTCATTGCCTGTCTGTAGTTCTTTGATTAATTCTGCCAGGAACTGTGTGTCTTTGGATCTTTTGATTTGAGTGTTTGGGTTCCGGTTCTCCATGTCATCTGGTTTTATCATATGCTTTAAGATTTTCTGTTGTTTTTGGCCTCTAGGCATTTGCTTTATTTGATCTTTAATTTGTTAGAATTGCAGTTTGGTGACATACACTTTCTCTAACTAACCAGCAGATGGTGTCCGTGAGTCACTTATGCCCCTCAAGTCAGTTCTCCCCAACTTTGTGTTATGTGGGGATCTGATTCTTTTGGGGTCCAATTGGTGCACTTAATTTGGGTGTGTTGTTGGTGCTGTCTGCCCTCAATGAGGGGCGTGTGCCTGAGTGGTTAGGGAGAAAGGGCAGGTTTAATAATCAAACCTCCCAGATGTTCCCGGAGATTCAAGGCTGTTCTCTGTCGCTGACACAAAAGTCCTTGGTATTGGCGTAGGTTCCCTGGGATTTCTGAGCAGTTCCCCCTTACCTGCTGTGCTTTTCCAGGACCTCTGCTGAGGTGGAGAGGGCCATGCCATGTCACAAGTTAGCGCTGGGCTCCAGGGAAGCCCTGGGCCACCAGGCTGTGCAGGGGCGTTCCCAGCCCACTTCAAAGATGGTTGAATGGGACACGTTAACTTCCCCCTTTCCTCACAGCTCCGCTCTCCCAGCTCCGGGACATTCAGCCGTGGGTGTATTCAAGGCCACTGTCCACGGCCGATATTGTGTCATGTGAGCAGTGCTGCGGGAATGACTCCCTGTCAGGCTGGGTTTCTTGTCTCGGCTCTGTACTGTGTGTTCGGCCCCAGCAGGAGTAGCCCCGCCCACTGGGGTGATGGCTGAGAGGCTGGGTTTCTCGGCTCGGCTCTGTGCTGTGTCTTCAGCCCCGGGCAGGAGTAGCCCTGCCTGCTGGGGAGAAGGCTGCAAGTTGTGCATCTCCCCTTTGCTTCCCTGGACCCGAGACAATCAGCAGTGGGTGTGGGAAGGGGTATCCCCCACCCCAGACACCGAGGCGTTAGTCCAGACCGCTCCCGTCTTATCTGCAGCTGTTCCCAGGCTTCTTTTCTTTTTCTTTTTAAAAACGCCAACCCACCGTTTCCCCACACCGCAGCATGGCCGAGGGATTCAGCCTATTCACTCACTCATTTCAGAATGCAGACTCCTGGTTTCACCAAATGCACGTTCCCTGTGGCTTTAGCAGAACTTGTCCAGCTGGTGCTACTTTGGAAGTGGTGTTCTGGGTCCTTTCTAGTTTTTTATCTAGTGTTTTCCATGGAGGTGTTTTTTTCTCTGTCTCACGTAGTCACCATCTTAGGTTCCTCCTCCATGCCATTATCTTTGATCTGCCCCATCTTTTTGATGACTGACTGCCGTTTCTTATCAACTAACCCTACGATGGTCTCTTTTTCCTGCTCAGACATTATCTCTCTTCTAATATTCTGTGTTTGGTTTCACAAAACTCATCTTCATTTAAAAATCAAATCTCATCAACTTCTATAATGCCTTAAAGATATTTGACTCCATATTTTATCCCTCTTAGATCCACATTCCTATTTTAGGACACAGAACCTCAGGAAAACTTGCTCTCTGGGGTCTGTGACAAAGAACACACGTAATCCCCTCTTGTAGAATTTCACTCTACAGGTAAGTGTCACCATGTGTTGAATCTGCAACTCATATGTGCCTACTGGCAGCAGTCTTGAACTTCTGCTATTGTCCTCTCTTTGTTCTTCACCTTTACTAAGCTGTGCCATATGTCTACATTCACGCTACCCATTTTAGAACATAAACTCTCACAGGCCGAGTCTAAGTTCAGGGTGTATTATTCTGTAAAGTATTTATCACAATGACATTTGCAGTTTAATGTTTTTCTTAACTACTGCATATTCATAATAATGATTATTCTAATATTAAACTGGGTGAGCAAATTAAAGGTATAATTAGCCATTTGTGGATCAGCATTTTACTTTATGTAAAACTGTAAAGATAATGGGTATGAAAAGTACTTTGTAAAAAGCTATGCAAGTTTTTATTTCAGTTACTCCTATATTATTGCATTTTCATAAATATGCCAGTTAAAATTAAAAAGATATATTATTCTCTATTTTATAATTATGCTTTTAACTAGAAATAAACCATTTTAAGCATGCTTAAATTATTTCCTTAATAGTGAAATATTTCTTTATCTTGTAATAGCTGTGAATTTCTAGAATGATAATCATAGAATTGAACACCTGAAACAGTCATTAAAACTCTTATTCCTTTCTTTGCTTTTAGGCAGAGTTGCCTGTAAACCCATTCAGAAGATGAACACATACACATTTGAAAAAGCCAGTGAATGTTTTCCTAATTATAAATATAAGACCCATACATTTAAAAAAAAAAAAATTCTGTGTCTTCCCTTCCTTCAGAATCAAATACTTCTGGTTTAACAATATAGACAGTTAATGATCAAGGGCAAAACAAAACAAACAAAATACTATGTTTCTTTTGCTGGTACTTAGTATCAAAAGCACAAATTGTGATTTGATATTTCTGCTCTTAGTGATAAGTTTCTGTCCCCTTTCACTCTAGTTACTCCTGCCTTTAACCATGACATTTAGATAATACTACCATTAGAAAATGTTCAAAACAGTATCAGCAAAATTTTTTAAGGGAATAGAAGCCCAAGCTGATCCAATTACCATTTCCACATTACTCTCCTGCATTTACTAATACATACACTGATTTTAAAAAATTATAATCATATGCTCAGCTTTTTCTATTTAACATTACATCCATAAATATTTTCATATTCTGACATGGTGCTGACATTTTTCATTTTAATAAATTCATAATATTTCATTGAGTGAAAATGCCATTATTGTTTATTTTCAATTATAAGATGAGACAATAAATAACTTTGAGCACAGTTTTCTTCAACTGAAGTATTGTCAATCTAAATTTCTAACGATCAACATTTTCAGGGTTTGATCTATAATTTCAGGCTACTTTTCCAAATGATTCTCCTAATTTCTCTACCATTAGCCATTCATGATTGCTCTAGCACTGAACTTTTCAGTGATTTTAATTTGCACTGTTTGGGATAAGCATTTCTGATGTATTAATCTTTTGGGAATGAAATAAAGGCAGAAAAATTCACTTCAGCTGCTTTATACATCAGATTTTAAAAGGCTCATATTAATTTCAGATTCCTGGAGAATTATCTAAAATCTTCTATCAGGTTATCAGTTACCACATGTGTTAAAAGGTCAGTCAGGAAGTGAGAACTCCTACCCCTCCCTCACCTGCTAACTGCTCCATCTGGTCCTCCTGATCTAGAGACCCTTTGACAAATGTAAGAAATGAGAATTTTTATAATGATTCTCTCTTTCCTGATCTGATTGTATTCCTGCTCTACTGGAAAAAAATCCTGAATGGCTTCTATGATGCATAGATAAATTTCAAGCCCTAAATCCTGGTTCCAAAACTTAGAAAGGACCCCTGGATCACTAGGACATACAAGGGGCCACTACAGACTCAAAGGACCTGAAGCAGACTCTACCACCTAACCTGACAATTTGCTTGTCTTCACAATGAGGATAATAGTATCTATTTTACAAGATTGCTTAGAAAATTGGATGAGAATTCCTCTGAAACGGCCCAGCAGGAATGAAGGGCTCCCTGAACATGCATTCCTCCTAAATCTGGGCTCACTTTCCTTACCCCACCCACCACGGACCCCCCTGCCCACCTGCTGCACTCTGGTTTCTGGACCTCTGCACATGCTGTTTTCTCTCCATCCAGCGCTCATTCCTCACATCTTCAAAACCCTGTCTGAGACCTAAGGGGGAAGCCCTTCCAGATTGATCTCCCCAGTTGAAATGAAGTCCCTGCCCTCGAGTCATCACCATCCTTCTAGCATTCTTCAGTTTGCTGTAGGTTTCAGCTATATGTGGGATACCAAATGTCCCTCGAAAAATGATGTCTGTGCCTCAAGGCTCTTTGCTTCCCCATATCACCTTAGCACAATGTCTGGCACAAAATAATTCCAGCTGTTTGTTGTTGGTTTTATTTAATTCTCTATTATACAACATGGTTTTTTCTATTCCTTTCCCATCTCTGCCTTTATTCTTTTTTTTTTTTTTCTTACTTCTTTGAATACCTCGCCCAGAGCTAATAAAATTCGGACGGGGTGGGGATGAGGCTGAGGGTGAAGGTGGAGGTGGGCAGTGACTATATCATCTAACATGTTCACTATTCTCTCCCTGGAGCTAGATTAGTGCCTTGCCTGCATGGAATACCAAGGACACAATAAATGTTTGTTGAGAGAGCAAACAAGTGAATGAATGCGTAGAGCTTTTAATGCTTTCTACCCAAGTAGGCTTTTTTTTTTTCCCAGAGAAGTTATGGGTTTATAGAAAATCATGCATAAAACAAGGAGTTCCCATATACCACCTGTGCCCATTTGAATATATTGTGTCCCCCAAACGCCATTATCTTTGATGTAATCTTGTGTGGGCAGACATTATCAGTGTTGATTAGATTGTAATTCTTTGAGTGTTTCTTTGGAACGTGCCCCACCCAGCTGTGGGTGATGACTCTGATTGGATAATTTCCATGGAGGTGTTGCTACGCCCATTCAGGGTGGGTCTAAGCTGAGTCACTGGAGCCATATAAATGAGCTGACATAACAGAAGGATCTCAGTGCAGCTGAGAATGATGTTTTGAAGAAGAGCTTCAGCCAAGAGGGACACTTTGAAGAAAGCACAGGTGCTGCAGATGAGACAGTTTGAAGATGGCCATTGAAAGCAGACTCTTGCTCCAGAGAAGCTGACAGTGGACAAATATCCCAAGTGCAACTAAGAGTGACATTTTTGAGGAACTGCAGCCTAGAGAGGAACATCCTGGGAGAAAGCCATTCTGAAACCAGAACTTTGGAGCAGATGCCAGCCACGTGCCTTCCCAGCTAACAGAGGTTTTCCAGACACCATTGGCCATCCTCCAGTGAAGGTACCCGATTGCTGATGTGTTACCTTGGACACTTTATGGCCTTAACACTGTAACTGTGTAGCCAAATAACCCCCTTTTTATAAAAGCCAATCCATCTCTGGTGTTTTGCATTCCACAGCATTAGCAAACTAGACCACCACCCTATTATTAACATCTTGCATTGGTGTGGTACATATGTTACAATTGATGAAAGTACATTTTTTATAATTGTACTATTGACCACAGCCCATGTTTTAACTTAAGGTTCACTGTATTGTGCAGTTTCTTGGATTTTAAAAAAATATATATATACAACCTAACATTTCCCCTTTTAATCACATTCAAATGTATAATTCAGTACTATTAATTACATTTACAATGTTGAGCTACCGTCATCACCAACTGCCTTTATTCTTTATATTTCATATGTGGTGACATTTCATATTGAACATATGCATGTTAAACAATAGAGATGGAAGGCTATGAACTTCCTGTAACCTCCAAATAGGCATCCAAAAATCCCAATATGTAAGTGAAATAACAGTTTTAGGAAGGAGAGGGGAACCAGTTTGTCAAAGAAGCAGCTTTTGCATGTTTAAATCTGTCTGCTTTGGGACGCAAGCCCAAGTCAGGGGTCCAAGACTATACTGATTCTATTGCATTCCATTTATTATTTATATAGTGCATATTGCTGTAGTCTCTGAGCACTTTAAAATGAAATACAACATACCTCTGGGAGTGAAGAAGGAAATGAGGAATGGGGAAGTGGGGAAGGTGTTGGAACCTTGGATATCATTGCGAGCCCGGCAAGGTCTGAGGTTGAGACAAGCTGCTCCTGCCTGACTGACACAGGTGTGAATAACGCACTGTTCAAGATCAGTGGCATAAATTTACCTTGAGAGCTTGAAGACAACCATTTCAGAAAAAGCTTTCTTTATCTTTTGTGTGAAAAACACACCGTCTTCAGGGGAGAAGGACCCCCTCCTTCTCTGGTACCTACCCTGAAATTCAGAGCCTATAAGAACATAATTGATGGCCATGCTCACTGTGTAAACCTTGCCCTTTGGGATTTATTTTTGTTGTTTTTCCTGGAGACAGCAGAGACTACAAATGCTAAAGCTTCTGGATGCTGAGTTTGACTCGTATGGCTCCATTTCCTATGGTATTTGGAAATTCTCAAAAAGGAGAGGAAAGGAAGGAGTCAGGTGGTATCATCAGAACACTCTGAAGTATCCTATGGTCTCTCTTTTGTCCCACAAAGCCACGGATCCATGTACAGTAGGGGATCAGTACATGCTTTCCTTCTCACTGAGTCCTTTAGGTATTCCTGAGAATTTGTGCATCATTAGGAGGCGAAGGGAAACCTCAAGGTCTCTGCTGAAATAGAAAAGCATCCAAATACTTCAATATGAGATCCCAAGTTTTCTGGAATCTCAGTGGCTTTAACAGTGGTCTTTAGGCAAACTCTCCTTTTATTGGGGGCGGGGGTGAGGGGGTTCTTTTGATAAGCCTTTTTAGTCACACAGATTTTCTTGTGGAAGGCTTGGACCAGAGGAATAAGTTAAACACAGATGCCTCAGCCTGGGGTGTTCCATATTCTCTTTAATGATGAAAAAGGCTGACTCCCGAGGGAGCAGAGCACATGCTGTAGAGTTTATTATGATTTGAAGCTTTTCTGTATAAATGATGAGGATGGGGTGGGGAGGGGTTAGGGAATAAGACCATGAAAGATGTCAGTTCTTACTGTGAGGAGGCCAGAGTGTGTCAGCAGCTCAGCAGCCAGCTGGGGAAGGAGCGAGGCAGGCAGAAGGGGTGCCTGTGAAGGGGGTGGCCACTGTTCTCCCAGAACAACGCTTTCTTTTCTGCTATGTGTGTCGTTGTTATGCGTGTCATTGTTTTAAGTCTCAAATTGTTTTCTGTTCCGTATGTTACGTCCTTCTGTAACTGGCCAAGCCTTGAGTAAAGAATGTTAAACACAACACATTTCTGATAATCGTGCATTGAGGAATACGTTTTGGGGGCAAAGTGGACTGGAGGGAGGTGACAGAGGACAAAGCTCAGAGTACGGTCTGGAGTAAGGGGGGCAGTGGCAGCCAGAATGGGTGTGAATTACACATAACCATGATCCTTGGCGTCTCAGAAATATTGGGAGTTAGGACAGCACTTCCTGAATCAACGTAAGGCGGGGGGAGGGGAGGTAATTATTATATGAATCTTAAAGAAAGATTTGACCTGGAATGGTGATAAACTGATTGGAATAAGAACTACTGAAGTATGAATTTGTTTCTAATCAAACAAAAAAGAAAAGGAAAGGAAGAAAGGAGGTGTGGGGAGGAAGGGAGGAGGGAAAGCCCCTTGGTGGCCTATTCTTATCCCACCGATGGATTCAGCTACTTAGAATGAATCCTGGGGAAGGGATGGTCTATAACCCCCGTGAATGAATTTAAATTTACGATGGAGAAAACTCAGAAACAAAACACACAGCAACGTTGCAGGAACCGCGCAGAGCCCCTGGAAGCGACCAGAAGCAGGAAGGTGTGGTGAGGCAACCCAGAATGTGAAGTTCTTGGGTACACAGCCATCCTTGTGTTCTCCCAGACGTTATTATGCGTTTGTAACTCAATGTACTAGCCCTTCCGTGTGTTGTAGGGGGCACCAAGCATAGATAACACTTAACCCAAAAGAATGACCAACAAAAACTAGCAATCATGTAATTTGATGTGTACTCTGTACTTTCACTGGACTCATTTTCTTTATGTGATTCTCACGACAACCGCATGAGGACAGATAGCAGCATCACTACCCCTGTCTCCAAAAGAGAAGATGGAGGTCCTCATCTACAGAGATTACACATTTACTAAGGGAAAGAGCCAAGTTCCAATCCCAAAATTTTTCTCTGTTTTCCGTCTGCCTTTCCCAAGACAGCTGGGTAGTTGCAGTCTCTGTGGCATCTGGGTAGATAAATCTTTTGTCATGTGCAACATTTGTTTTTGTTTTTGTTTTTTGTTTCAGAGTCTTAAATGATATGTTATGGGAGGCTCTGCTCAGCTCTGATTGTTGCCATGCAGGAATGTGTCCCAGATCTTCCAATGGTTTTCAAAAGAAGCTGGAGGTATACTTGCACACAAAATCTGATATTGTAATGTTGGTTCATTTGAAAAGAAAAAAATCAAAACCTTGTGCAAACTTAGCACACTGGCCACCAGTGTGAGACCTCTGCCTTGTCTCTGTGTGCCTGCCCGCCCCAGTGCCCTCTCCAGAGAGAGTAGAAGGATATGGCTGGAGTCTGCTCTCCCCTGCTGCTCCCTTCTTTCTCCAACAGACTTTTACCTGGTCTGAGTATCTGCCCCTTGTTCCTTATGTCTTTTGCCTGTTTCCCTCCATCTGTGTCTTTTTCACTTTTCCTTCAGGACCCTTGGAAAACAAGTGGTGGCAAGGAGTGAGCTTGCCTTTTTTTGTTAGCACTCTGAACCAGGGAGAGCTAAGATGTCTGGTAGCTGGAGGGAGTGAGCGTGGGGCAGGGAAGAGCAAGGAAGCCTGGGAGATGCTGTGCACAGAGCCGCCTGTGAAGGGCAGGAAATGAAAGGATGGGGGCTGGCAGGATTCTTAGTAAATATTAAATAATAATGACATAGAGAGTAATAGGCCACAAAGAAACTGCAATGAGCATGCCAACAGTTTACTGTATTTCTGCACACAGCTGGGTACCAGAGCTTAACACATCTCTCTGACACTGCAGACAGTTTTACTGTGCTGGCAGCAAAAACCTGAGTAATGAGTAAAAGGCAAATGTTTTTGCTATTGTGGAAACAAATAAATGGTAGGATAAGAATGACAGAATAAAAAAGGAAATAAATTATATTTCCCTCATTCTAAATAGATGTTTCATTTCAAGGCTGATAAGATTTCATTAATTAGCAGCAAGAGATTTTGGAAACAATCATAGTGTAACTGGTCTTTGCTCTCCATTTGGTAATGAAAGTGCTTTTGAATGTGATGCTTTAGTAATTCAGGCAGCAATCTTTCTTAGCTCCTATTGTGTACAAAGTACCAGGCACTGTGGGGACAGGCATGGGAAATGGTGGATGTAATCCTTTCTTCTGAGCAATTTATAGTCTAGTGGTATTAGATTTTCAAGAAGGACAAAACTCCCCCCAAAAGCCCATATCACATCTTAATTTCAAGCAATAAAAGAGCTATATGGTAGACACCTCTCCCAGAAAACATATCATACCATCTGAACATAATTCAAACCACATTTACTAACACTCTCTGTTACTCTGTTATACAACCACTTTGTTTTTATGTTTCAGTAAGAAAATGTAAGGGCTACCATTCTCTTGAAAGCATCTTTAAGATTTTAAAGAGTTGACTTGTTATAGCTACCTAATCTGAAGGATATTTGAATCTAGGCTGGAGGTTTCAATTACCGTTCACAGTGATCCTTTCTCCAAACCCCTCACACTGTTTTGAGTGTTATAGTGACACTACCACGAGTTTCATACAAATTTATTTAAAATGCTATCCTTTCTCTGCCCCTCATTCAATATTTCTGGCTAATACTTAAGTTAGGTACCCCTACCTGTCCTCCCACTTCTCAAGCCAGATGAGGGTAATTAGCAAGTATACATAGCCAGAAAACAGAACAGTGGCAGTGCCACCCAGTAAGAAGAATGAATTCCAAATGCTGTCAACATAAAGATTTGATCAATGTCATCATTAATTTTTTCACTGTTTCCCCAGCAGTATGGGGCTAGAGTAATGTGTTGAAAATGAGGGGAATCTTTAAGCAACGTGCATTTTTTTTTTTACAATGTCTAAATTACTTGACATGTTATCAAAAGATTGCCTTATATCTATCAAGAAACTTTAACTCTAGGAATCAAAAGCAGTCTACCTCAATGCCCATTTCCTACCAAGACTTTCATAATATCAAACTCACTTTTTGTTTCTTCTGTGATAGCCAGAAAGTCAGTAATGTAAGATGGGTCTATTCCAGCTCTCTCTGGCATCTGTGGAAGTGCATCATATTTTCCAAATGGACGTCAAAGTCACGTGGCTTTTAACTCATTGTTAAGTAGATCCTGATCTAGTAAAAATATTAAGACAAGGTGATCAATATTCCCAAAGAATCCTAAAAATTCTTAACATTCCAAAGAATAAATAGCTTCAAGAAAGTTTGACTGAAAACCCTGAGTTCAATCTAATAGGTCACTGTGTTTAAAATCACTTGGTTTTCTCCATTCTTTAATCACTTCCTCTGAATCTTGGTATCATCTATACATTTCAAGCTTTTTTCTTAGATGTTCTAAACAATTTTTAAAGCTATATATTGCAGTGCTTTCAGAAAATAAACACTTCTTGGACTTCCGTGTGCAGGAAAGAACAGAAAAACAAAAGGAGTTTAATTGGTCCAGCTGTGCCTTCTTGTTTATTTAAATTAAAAAAAACCCAATTTGTGTTAAATGTAGAATCCATTGAAATGTGACAAATTAATGTTGCTTTATCTTTCTTGACGGTGATTTCTCAGAAATCACTATCATTTTCATATATTTCTAATTAATCACAAAATTCTTCTATTTTCTTTCTGTGAAAATCAGCAATGGATACTTTTTATAAATATAATGTACTTAGCTGACATAATCTTGACATTTGACACCTATATTTTAAGTAATTCAAATCACATATTTCAACCTAAAAGGTCATGTTTTTCTTTTTTTTACGGTCCCTATTCTCCCTTCTATTAAATTTTTTTTTTACATTTTTTATTGTGAAATATAACATATATACAGAAAAGTGATAACTTTCAAAGAACAATTTAACAAGTAGTTAGCAAATTTCAATGAATATTATTTCAACGTAAAAGGCCATGTTTTATATTCTTGTTTTAAATACTTTTTGATCTCTATAATTTGGTAAATTAAGTTTTTTAAAACAATTATTAGTTATCATTATAAACACGTTTCTTTGACAATTTCTATATAAGCAAATGGATAGGCCTTTTAATGCAGGGTTGTCCTGGGTCTTGAATGTGGGGAAACAAAGTTGTGGTGTGTCCCCTCCCCCTGCTTCTGCTCCAGCCTTTTTTTCTCCTGAAGCTCACCCTTCCATTTGGCTCTGTGCCAAAAGAAATGCCTATGGAAAGGAAAGCCTGTCCCGAACAGAGGGCTAACTGCCTTTGTGAAAGATGAGAAGACAAAGCCTAATACAGTGAAACTTCTTTAGGACATTTTCCAGGGAACTGAGCATTTAGAATGTCCTACGTGGGAAAACATGCGCTGGGGAGCAGCACAATGATGGTATTTCAGTGAACTTCCACTTGCCAAACATTCCAGGGCACCCTGCATATGAGGCTATTAAACTGGCTTCAACAGGACACCGTCACCGACTCAGGAAAGCTTTTCTCCTGCCCCTTTTGTGGTTACACAAAATGGTCAATTACTTCCTTCTGAAACAGAGACCAGGTCTGTTCTCAAACACCATGCTGTTGAAGATCTATAAGAATATCTGATGATTACTGAGCTAGCTCAGGTGGCCTGGAGAAGGGCAAAGAGCAGCTGTATAGATTGTAAAAGAAAGTCACTTTGAGAAGGAACAAGCATTTCCAAGGGAAGGTGAACACACTAACACAGCAAATTGTCTTCTTTAAACGTTGAGTGTTGGACCAATTTCAGTTCTCTTTTGCTTTTCTCTATTATGTGCTATTACATGCTATCGTATTATGGGTCTCATGTTTGAAATCCGTCTTCTAGTGCATTTTAATTTATTTCAGATAATACGGGACCTCAGAAGACTGAGGACAAAACCACAGATCACCATGTAGCAGAGCAGACCATACTCCCTGACTCTCGGCTTTGTGCTTTATAGACCCTGGGGACAGGGCTCTCCAAAGAACTGCGACTGGGCAACCTTACTGTAAACTAAGGATGCCAGCCTAGTTATTTTTCTGCAGAGCTTGTTTAGTGGAGTGCAGGAAATTATACTTCACTGAGTTTTTTTTCAGATATCTGAGAGTATCTTGGTATTTTTCAGATTACCAAGAATCTGCTGTAATGTGACTCTGTGACACACCAGATAAAGAGATCAAGACAGATCTCTGATGTTGACTCTGTGTTTTCTAAGTATGGAGGATAAGCCTTAGCAGATTAAAAAACAAAAGTGTCATCAATCAAGTAGTAGAACAAGGCAGGAATGAGAAGAATGTTTCCATTTAAAATCTGGTGTAAATTTTGCCCTAAACAAAATCTGATAAAATGTAAATAATTTATATTTGAAATTTGAAATTTTTTAAATTTAAAAAATTAAGGGTGAAAAAATAAAAAAAAAAAATTAAGGAATAAAAGTATTGCTTAAATAGATGAGTATACAGATTCACATACAAAGAAATGTATTATGTACCTATCTAGGTTTTGGGTTCTTTTCTTCTTAGGTTTAAATAACTTCTTAGAGCAAATTTATTTAGGAGTTGATTATTTAGTTTCTCAGTAATAATATACTTTTTATTTATTTATTTTAATGTGGTAACATATATAACACAAAATTCGTCATTTTAACCATTTTTAAGTGTACAATTCAGCAGCATCAATTAGTTACAAGGTTGTGCAATCATCACTATCATCCATTACCAAAACCTGTCATTATCCAAATCAGAAACTCTGGTCCCTTTAAGCAATAACTCCCCATTCTCCCTCTTCCCAGCCCCTTTGTAATCTATAATCTATTTTCTTCTCTAAGAATTTGTTTATTCCAAATATTTCATATAAATGGAATCATGCAATATTTGTCCTTTTGTGTCTTATTTCACTTAGCATAATGTTTTCAAGACTCATCCATGTTGTAAAATGTATTAGAACTTCATCCCTTTTATGGAAGAATAATATTCTACTGTACGTATATACTACATTTTCTTTATTCATTCATCTATCAACGGACACTTGGATTCTTTTCACCTTTTGGCTATTGTGAACAATAGTGCTCTGAATATTGATGGACCACAAGTATCTGTTTGAGTCCCTGCTTTTAATTCTTTGCGGTATATTCCTAAAAGTTTAATTGCTAGATCATATGGTAATTTTATGTTTAACTTTCTGAGGAACCACCAAATTGTTTTCCACAACAGCTGCACCATTTTACATTCCCACCAGCAATGCATGAGGTTTCTAATTTTTCCACATCCTTGCCAACACTTGTTATTTTCTGTTTTTCTGTTTTTTTGTTTGTTTGTTTGTTTGTTTTTCTGTTTTTAAATAATAACCATCCTAGTGTGTGGTAGTTTGAAGCTGTTATGTACCCCAGGAAATCATGTTCTTAAGTTTAATCCATTCCTGTGGGTGCAGACCTATTGTGGGTAGGAACTTTTGATTAGGTTATTTCAATTGAGATGTGACCCACCTCATTCAAGGTGGGTCTTAATCCTCTTACCACAATACTTTATAAGACAATAAAGGACACACAGAAAACAGAGAGGCTAAAGGTCAGAAAATACCCAGAGGAACTAAGAGAGGAAACCACTGACACCAGAAGCTGAAGATAATGAAACTTGGGAGAAAAGGACCAGCAGACATTGCCATTTGCCTTCCCATGGGACAGAAGAGCCCAAGATCACAAGCAGTCTTTCTTCAGATAAGGTATTGTCCTATTGACGCCTTAATTTGGACATTTCCACAGCCTTAGAACTGTAAATTGTGAGTTAATAAATCCCCATTGTAAAAGCCAACCCATTTCTTGTATATTGCATTGTCAGCTTTACCAAACCAATTTAATTTGCATTTCACTAATGGCTAATGATGTTGGGCATATCTTCATGTGCTTATTCTTCCTTTGTATACCTTCTTTGTTGAAACATCAATTCAATTCCTTTGCTCATTTTTAAATTGATCTGTTCATCTTTTTGTTGTTGAGTTGTAAGAGTTCTTTATATATTCTGTTTAATAAAACCTTATCAGACATTTTATGTGCAACTATTTTCTCCTAATCTGTAGGTTTTCTTTTTTGCTTGCAACTTACATTTTATAGTCCTTTAAAGATAACTTTAAAATATTGTGCAAGGCAGTTATGAATGTCAGCATTACCCCATATAGCAAATGTTAAAGAGGCTGAAAAAGAGATCAGACTTCAATTAGAGATATGAATGAAATGGACTTGGTTAATCAGACTAAAGGGTAAAGGACGATATTGACTGTTTCATTTTTATTTATTTATTTATTTATTTTCCATTTTTATTGAGATTGTTCAGATACCATACAATTATCCAAAGATCCAAAGTATACAATCACTTGCCCCTGGGTACCCTCATACAGCTGTGCATCCATCACACTTAATTTTTGTTCAATTTTTAGAAACTTTTCATTACTCCAGACAAGAAATAAAGTGAAAGATGCAAAAAGAAAAAAAGAAAAGGAAACTCTAATCCTCCACTATCCCTAACCAACCCCCCTCAATTGTTGACTCGTTGTATTGATATAGTACATTTGTTACTGTTTATGAAAAAATGTTGAAATACTACTAACTGTAGTATATAGTTTGTAATAGGTATATAGTTCTTCCCTATATGCCCCTCTATTATTAACTTCTAATTGTATTGTCATACATTTGTTCTGGTTCATGGAAGTGACTTCTAGTATTTGTACAGTTGATCATGGACATTGCCCAGCACAGGATTCAGTTTTATACATTCCCATCTTTTGACCTCCAACTTTCCTTCTGGTGACATATATGACTCTGAGCTTCCCCTTTCCACCTCATTCACACACCATTCGGCGCTGTTAGTTATTCTCACATTTTGCTACCAACACCCCTGTTCATTTCCAAACATTTAAGTTCATCCTAATTCAACATTCTCCTCATATTAAGCAACCACTCCCCATTCTTAAGCCTTGTCCTATATCTTGGTACCTTATATTTCATGTCTATGAGTTTACATATTATAATTAGTTCCTGTCATTGAGACCCTGTAATAATTGTCCTAATGTGTCTGGCTTATTTCACTTAGTATATTGCCCTTGAGGTTTTGTCATCAACCCATTTTTTTTTAATACATACATTCCATCCCAAGTAAATAATCAATGGTTCTCTGTATGGTCATACATTTATGTGTTCACCACCTTCACCACTATCTATATAAGGGCATCTACATTTCTTCCACAAGGCAGGAGGGAGAGTCAAAGAAGGTAGAGAGGCAAAAGAAAGAGGGAAAAAAAAATGACAGCTAGGGAGCAGCAAAAGGAAAAATAACCTTAAGTCAAAGTAGAATAAAGAATCAGACAATACCACCAATGTCAAGTGTCTAACATGCCTCCCCTATCCCCCCCTCTTATCTGCATTCACCTTGGTATATCACCTTTGTTACATTAAAGGAAGCATAATACAATGATTCTATTAGTTACAGTCTCTAGTTGATGCTGATTGCATCCCTCCCCCAATGCCTCCCCATTTTTAACACCTTGCAAGGTTGACATTTGCTTGTTCTCCCTCGTAAAAGAACATATTTGTACATTTTATCACAATTGTTGAATACTCTAGATTTCACCAAGTTACACAGTCCCAGTCTTTATCTTTCCTCCTTTTTTGTGGTGTCTCACATGCTCCCAACCTTCCTCTCTCAACCGTATTCACAGTTACCTTTGTTCAGTGTACTTACATTGTTGTGCTACCATCTCCCAAAATTGTGTTCCAAACCACGCATTCTTGTCTTCTATCACCCGGTAGTGCTCCCTTTAGTATTTCCTGTAGGGCAGGTGTCTTGTTCACAAAGTCTCTCATTGTCTGTTTGTCAGAAAATATTTTGAGCTCTCTCTCATATTTGAAGGACAGCTTTGCTGGATATAGGATTCTTGGTTGGCGGTTTTTCTCTTTCAGTATCTTAAATATATCACACCACTTCCTTCTTGCCTCCATGGTTTCTGCTGAGAGATCCGCACATAGTCTTATTAAGCTTCCTTCGTATGTGATGGATTGCTTTTCTCTTGCTGCTTTCAGGATTCTCTCTTTGTCTTTGACATTTGATAATCTGATTATTAAGTGTCTTGGCGTAGGCCTATTCATATCTCTTCTGTTTGGAGTATGCTGCGCTTCTTGGATCTGTAATTTTATGTCTTTCATAAGAGATGGGAAATTTTCATTAATTATTTCCTCTGTTATTACTTCTGCCCCCTTTCCCTTCTCTTCTCCGTCTGGGACACCGATGATACGTACATTATTGTACTTTGTTTCATCCTTGAGTTCCCGGAGACGTTGCTCATATTTTTTCATTCTTTTCTCCGTCTGCTCCTTTGAGTGTAGGCTTTCAGGTGTTTTGTTCTCCAGTTCCTGGGTGTTTTCTTCTGCCTCTTGAGATCTGCTGTTGTATGTTTCCATTGTGTCTTTCATCTCTTGTGTTGTGCCTTTCATTTCCATAGATTCTTCTAGTTGTTTTTTTGAACTTTTGATTTCTGCCATATACATGTCCAGTGCTTCCTTTACAGCCTCTATCTCTTTTGCAATATCTTCTCTAAACTTTTTGATTTGATTTAGCATTAGTTGTTTAAATTCCTGTATCTCAGTTGAAGTGTACATTTGTTCCTTTGACTGGGCCATAACTTTGTTTTTCTTAGCGTAGGTTGTAATTTTCTGTTTTCTAGGCATGGTTTCCTTGGTTATCCAAATCAGGTTTTCCCAGACCAGAACAGGCTCAGGTCCCAGAGGGAAGAAATATTCAGTATCTGGTTTCCCTGCAGGTGTGTCTTAGAAAATTGCTCCACCCTTTGATGCCTCAGGTCACTGTGCTTTTCTGCCCAGCAGGTGATGCCTGTTAGCCTATAATTCTTGACTGGTGTGAGGAGGTGTGGCCGTGTTCCCCCAGGCTCTGGGGTCTGGTTCTGAATGGAAAGGGCCCCACCCCTTTCCTCCTAGAGAAGACAGACACCCCAGGTGGAGGTCATTAGCGTTTCAATGGTCTCGCTCTCTGCTTATGCTGTCTCCACCCTTCCTGGAGTCACAGCCCTGGAAACTGAAAATGACTGGGGCTTTCTCCACTGAGCCAAAAAAGAAACAGTCCCCTTCAGACCCAGTCCAAGGTGACCCTCCGGCTCTCCCAGGTCAGTCGTCACCCAAAGCCTCTGTCTGTTTTTGGGGCTGCGTACCTGTAGTGAGCAGTTCACACTCGCTACTTAAAACCCCAGTTGGAGCTCAGCTGAGCTATATTCGCTTGCTGGGAGAGAGCTTCTCTCTGGCACCACGAGGCTTTGCAGCTCAGGCTATGGGGGAGGGGATCTCACAACTTGGTTCCACAGGTTTTACTTACAGATTTTATGCTGTGTTCTCGGGCATTCCTCCCAATTCAGGTTGGTGTATGATGAGTGGATGGTCTCGTTTGTCCCCCGCAGTTATTCTGGATTATTTACTAGTTGTTTCTGGTTTTTTGTAGTTGTTCCAGGAGGACTACTTAGCTTCCATTCCTCTCTATGCCGCCATCTTGCCCGAGTATCTATATTGACTGTTTTAAAACTTCAACTTCTGTGTGAGACCAAAGAAAGGATGTTTATCAGTTGCAAAATCTATACTTTTTCTAGTACACTTCAGTTTATTCAAACACCGTAATTACATGGAACTTTGAACAGGGGATGAAATCTGTTTGGTTTGTACAGGTTAGTGTGAAGCCCGAATACATCCCAGAGTAATGTGGGCAGAGAATAAACATGTATTTGCAACCCCCCTTGAGGGACTGAGGGAAAATGTGGAAGTATTAAACTTCCCCACCTGGGGAATTACTGATATTCTCACAAGCATTGGGGACTACAAATTTAGGAGGCCAGCCCCTGATCTTGGGGCTTGCCCTTATGAAGTTTGTTACTGCAACGAGAGGCTAAGCCTACTTACAATTGTGCCTAACAGTCACCCCCAGAGAACCTCTTTTGTTGCTCAGATGTGGCCTCTCTCTCTCTAAGCCAATTCTTCAGGTAAACTCACTGCCCTCACCCCTTTGTGGGACATGACTCTCAGGAGTGTAAATCTCCCTGGAAATGTGGGACATGTCTCCTGGGGATGAGCCCGGACCTGGCATCGTAGGATTAAGAATGCCTTCTGAACCTGAAGGGGAAAGAGAAATGAAACAAAATAAAGTTTCAGTGGCTGAGAGGTTTCAAATAGAGTTGAAAGGCCATTCTGGAGAGTATTCTTATGTTATATAAGTATCCCTTTTGAGTTTTTAGTGTATTGGAATAGCTAGAAGGAAATACCTGAAACTGTTGAACTGCAATCCAGGAGCTTGAGTCTTAAAGACAATCGTATAACTATGTAGCTTACACGGTGTGATCATATGATTGTGAAAACCATGTGGCTCCCACTCCCTTTGTCCAGTGTATGGACAGATAAATGAGGACAAAACAGGAAAATGAGGACAAAAAGTAAATGAATAATAGGAAGGGATGGGGGATACGGGATGTTTTGGGTGTTCTTTGTTACTTTAATTTTCATTCTTATTCTTTTTTTTGTGGTAATGAAAATGTTCAAAAATTGATTGTGGTGATGAATGTACAACTATATAATGGTACTGTGAACAATTGTACACTGTGGATGATCGTATGGTATGTGAATATATCTCAACAAAATTGAACTAAAAAAATATTGTACAGGAACAGATGTTTGTTTTAGAGAAATGTGAACATATTTTTAACTTTCCTTAATGCTGAGTTCCAGAGCCATAGTGGTCTAAGAGGACTGATAAAGAGTCATGATCATTGAAAGTAAAAAGCTTCTAAAGGCCTGAGAGCATCCAGAAATGAAAGAATGAGACATCCATATATCAAAGTTTGGGTAATTTCCAACTCTGTATTCATCGACCCCACTCTACTGCCCCTACTCCATCTCTACCCCCCCCCACACACACACACACCTCTTTATGGATAGGTCATTCTTCCAGAATTGGACAGGTGTGCGGGCGTCAGTTTTGATGCTTAAGGGGCTGAAGCAGCTCTACAACTGAAAGTTTAACATTCAACATCCCTCCTCTTAAAATTCCCCCAGCCACACTGCCCCTGAGAATTTCTCATTGGCTTTAGATAGCCTCTAAGATGGCCCCCCGTGATTCCCACCTCCTGGTATTCATGCCCTCGTGTCAGGGCTTCTAGTGAATGCAATGTGGCAGAGGTGACAGGATGTCACTTACGAGACTAGGTTATAAAATGACTGTGGCTTTTGTCTTGGGAGATCTCTCTGACTCGCTCCATCTGAGGAGCTCTCTCACGGCTAGTCTCCACATCCAAATTCCTTTTACTTCTTTTGCAGACCATTAAAAAGTATCTCTTTGTTTCCAAGTTTCCTTTAGGCCATGCTGTCACGACTTCTTCTTTACCTTAATTGGCCTAAAAATAATAAAGAAAATTTTCAACCTACGAGGAATTCTATTGCTAGCTGTTAAAAGAACATTTTTTTCAACTTATATTAAGAAACTGTGAGTTATCCAAAATAAATAATGTTTCTATGAAGCCATCAACTTAAAAATACCCTAGTTTTGATATATTTTATATAGTTGAGATTCAAAAAACTGGTGATTAATTAATCAATTCCCTAATTACTTGAACTTTTTATAATGATAAAGCAAATTATTTTGGTTATTTTTGGCCTACAATTTTATTTAGATTATTGCTATATTTTAGTCTAAGAGAGATGTCTGTACCTGAAATCCACACGTCTTCCAGTCTTCTGAGCTCAGCTTTTACTTTTATTTATCCCAAATAAAATGCCTTGTGCCACCCCCTTCCTCTGTATTGTAGAAACTACTGTCTCTTCCAGATTTCAGAAGATACCCTGAGGGCTTACCTTCCCATTTGTCATCTTTCTCATTGGAAATACTCCTCCAGATGAGCCCCCTGATCAGCTGGCTCCTCTGACTGAGATCCTTTTCCTGCATCTCAACTTCCTTCCCAAAGGCAACCAAGGCTCCACACGATAACAAACAACTTGAAATGCATATTAGACATATTCTGAAATTAGGCTTTCCCTCTGCTGGGGACTGAATGATGCCCCCCACAAAAGACATATTCACGTCTAATCCATGTTCCTGTGGGTGTGAATCGACTTGTAAATAGGACATTTTGTAGATATTATTAGTTAAGGCATGGTCAAATTGAATCAGTGTTGGTCTTTTGCTGTATGACTGGAGGGCTTATAAAGACAGAAAATTCAGATATAGTCAGGAAGTGGAAGCCCAAAGTCAGAAGAAGCCAGAAAGGAGAGAGACGGCTACCTGACGAGGACCGCCATCATCAGAATGCTCCTGACTGCATGGCTTTGCTGTCAGCTTGATTTTGGACTTCCATCCTCCAGATTGTGAGCCAATAAATTCTTATTGTTTGAACTGGCCCATCATGTGGCGTTTGTCATAGCAGCCCTGGTAAATTAAGACATCTTCATTTGCCTTCATTCTACTGAAACTTTCTTCTCCATCTTGCTATTTTTCATCCTGTCCCAGAGCAACCATATATACTCCCCACCAGAAACTTATTCGTCTTTAATATAGAAACATTTTAACTCAGTTCTGTTTAAACTTATAGGTTGTATGATGGTGGAGGGATGGGTCTCAATTTTCACTACCAAAGAGTTCTCAGGTCTACTGTTTCTAGTCTTTTAAACTAGCATTTTTTTTCCTAATGCTATATCAGCATTTAAATTTAAAAGATTCAGTTAAAAAATCTAAATAAAATAGACAAAGAAGAAAACTAATGTTCCCATTGAAATCCTGCTAAATTTGCTAAAATTGAAAAATTTCAAAAAAGAAGAGTTTTTCTTAAGACTAGATTAAATACCCATATTATATGCCAATTATAATCCATTTCAAGTAAAAGGTAATAGACACTTTTATGATTGTAATTCTAAGACCCTTGCTGGGAAACAATTTTCATATATTTGAATACTCATTCTATGGCATGGTAAGTGAATAGCAAAGCTATTAATTCATATCAAGAAGCTATGTTTTCTCTTTCAATAGATCCTGGATTGTAGAACTGCTGCAAATTATGCTTAGTCTCAGGAAGCTGGGTGAGGATAATACCCAACTTCAGATATTAGTTCTAATGATGAACTTTAGAAGAACATATGGAAGAACAGAAATCAATTCTAGATAACATTCAATTGTTTTGTTTCCTAATTGTAAATATTATATTCCATGTGAACATACATTTCTTCGGAAAGGTAAGAGGGTTTGGTTCCTATCTATGCAACAGGGAAACATTCTCTCTTTACTAATTGCATTCAATATTTTTGAAGGGAGCTAGGAGTTTCTAGGGAAAGTAACTTGAAACATGTGTGATGAACATCATGGGGAAAAGGAGAGAGGGAGTTACCTCGGGAAGGGTGCCAATGGGAGAAAATTTCCACAGGTAGATTTCCAGGCTGGATAAAGAATTCACCAGAAGCAAAAAAATAACAGCATGGTGCATTGTGTTCGACAAAAGGACTTGAGGATTGGGGTTTAAAAGAATTTCCAAGTCAAAAAAGCTACTTTGACCTCACCCAGTGAGCAGTATGCTTGTTAAATAATTAAAAGAGCTGTCATTCAAAATTGTGTTTTATTTTGGATCCCAAGAAAACCTGCTGGAGCCCTGTGAGAAAGCATATCACAGGGGACTTATTCCCCTCCAACCTTGAGCCAAGGAGACTGAATCAAAATGGCTGTACAAGAATTTAATGGTAGCCAGGAGCCAAATGGCAGTTGAGTTCTGAGGAACTGCCAAAGTGTTTTCCACAGTGACTGTACCATTTTACATTACCACCAACAATGTAAGAGTGTTTCTATTTCTCCGCATTCTCACCAACCTTGTTATTTTCAGTGTTTTAAATAATAACCATCCTAAGTGAGTGTAAAGTGGTTTCTCATTGTAATTGTACTTTTAATTTGCATTTCTCTAATGGCTAATATCAAGCATCTTTTTAAAGTTGTTTTATTATTTTTACATATCATACAATCCATCCAAAGTGTATGTACAATCAGTGCCTTTTAGTATATTCACAGAGTTGTGCATTCGTCACCACAATCAATTTTTTTTTGCAGAAATGGAAAAGCCAATTATCAAATTGCCAAGCATCTTTTCATATACTTTTGATCATTTGAATATCTTCTTCAGAGAAAAGTCTATTCAAATCCTTGGCCCATTTTTTAATTGGGTTGTTTTTCTTTTTGTTGTTGATTAGTAGGCGTTCTTTATATATTCTGGATATTAAACCCTCATTAGATAATATGGTTTCCAAATATTTTCTCCCATTGTGTACGGTGTCTTTTCACTTTCTTGATGATGCCCTTTAATGCATAAAAGGTTTTAATTTTTTCTAATATTACATAGGTTTTATTAATGGTAAAATCTTTGCATTTATTTTAAAAAGCTTAGTTCTTGCTAAGCATATATTTTAACAAAAGCTATTAATAAGCAAGAATCATTTGACATAAACTACATTCACAAACAAGACTAAATTTAATCCAACAGTGAAAGAATGAAACCCTGGAAAAAGTACAAAGCAAAACACTGCTATGAGTCAATGAAACGGCCTTCTATTACTAAATAGACTGCATTAGAATGACACAAGCATATTGAACTTAGCAGAAAAGCAAAGTTTTAAATTTTGATGAAGTCTATTTTGCCTATTATTTCTTTTGTTAATTGTGCTTTTGGTGTAAAATCTAAATCCATTGCTTACTATAAGTTTCTGAAGATATTTCCCTATCTTTTCTTATAGTATTAGCTCTTTTATTTAGGCTGTTGAATTAATTTTTGTATATGATGAGAAGCAGGGGTTCATTTTCATTCTTTTGCATGTGTATTTCCAGTTGTCCCAGAACTATTTGTTAAAGAGATTATTATTTCTCCATTAAATGGACTTGGCACCCTTGTTGAAAATCAACTGGCCTTAGATGTGTGGATTTGCCTCTGGACTCCCAATTATATTCCATTGTTCTATATGTCTATCCTTATGTCAGGACATGCTACTGTAATTACTGTAGCTTTGTAGTAAGTTTTGAAATCAGGCAGTGTGAGTCCTCCAACTTTTTTCTTTTTCAAGATTGTTTTGCCTATTCAGGGCCCTTGCTAGCCCATAAGAATATGAGGATCAACTTTACCATTTCTGCAAAAAGAGCTGCTAGAATTTAGACAGGGATTGTAATGAATTTGTAGATCATTTTAGGCAGTGTAACTGAACAATATTAAGTCTTCCAATCCATGAACACAGGATATCTTTTCATTTCTTTGGTCTTCTTTAATTTCTTTCAGCAATGTGTTGTAGTTTTCAATGTACCAGTCTTTCACCTCCTTGGTTAAAGATATTACTAGGTATTTGATTCTTTTGGATGCTATTGTAAATCAAATTGTTTTCTTGATTACCTTTTCATATTGTCCATTACTGGTGCATAGAAACCCAATTGACTTCTGTGTGTTTATCTTGTATCCAACATTCTGCTGAAGTTATTATTTCTAGTAGCTTTCTTGTGGATTCTTTGGGATTTTCTATGTATAAGATCATGTCATCTCCAAATAGGGATAATTTGACATCATCCTTTCCAATTTGGATGCCTTTTATTTCTTTCTCTTGCCTGATTGTTCTGGCCAGAACTTCCAATACAATGTTGAATACCAGTGGAGATAGCAGGCTTCCTGGTGTTGTTTCTGATATTAGGGGAAGACTTTCAGAATTTCACTATTCATATGATATTTGCTGTGGGTTTTTCATAAATGTCCTTTATGATTTTGAGAGAGTTCCCTTCTATTCCTAGTTTACTGAGTGTTTTTATCATGGAAGTATGTTGGAGTTTGTCAAATGTTTTTTTGCCATTAATTAAGATGGTCATGTGACTTTTCTCATTCGTTCTATTAATGTGGTGTATTACATTGATTGATTTTCTTATGTTGAACCATCCTTGCATTCCTGGAATAAATCTCACTTGGACATAGTGTATAATCCTTTTAATGTGATGGTGGGCTTCGTTTGCTAGTGTTTTACTGAGAATTTTTTCATTTATATTCATAAGCAATACTGGTCTGCAATTTTCTTTCCCTGTGCTGTCTTTGTGTGGCTTTTGTATAAGGGTAATTCTGTTATCATGGAATGAATTAGGAAGAAATCCCTCCTCTTCTACTTATTGGAAGAGTTTGAGAAGGATTGGTGTTAAATCTTCTTTAAATATTTGTAGAATTCAGCAGTGAAAGCATCTTGTCCTGGGCTGTTCTTTGTTAAGAGGTTTTTCATTACTGATTCCATTTCTTTACTTATTATAGGTCTGTTGAGATTTTCTATTTCTCTTGCATCCATTTAGGTAATTTGCATGTTTCAAGGAATTTATCCATTTCATCCAGGATTTCTAATTTGTTGACATATAATTATTCATAGTGACCTTGTTTTTTGGTAGTAATGTCCCCAACTTTGTTCCTGATTTTAGTAATTTTTGTCCTCTATCTCTTTATGCTTGTTAGTCTGGCTAAAGCTTTGTTGATATTATCCCTTTTTAAAAAAATAAATTTTGGCTTTGATGACTCTATTTTTTCTATCCTCTATTTCATTATCTCCTCTCTAATCTTTACTATTTTCTTCCTTCTACTAACTTTGGGTTTAGTTTGCTCTTGTTATGTTTCTTTAGGTGTGAAATTAGGTTATTGATTTGTGACCTTTCTTCTTTTTTAATGTATCATGAATACATTACATACATATTTACAGAGCTATAAATATCCCTCTGAGCACTTTCTTCAGTGCAACCCATAAGATTTGGTGTATTGTGTTTTCATTTTCATTTTTCTCAAGATATTTCCTAATTTCCCTTGTGATTTCTTCTTTGACCCATTGATCATTTAATGTTTAATTTTCACATATTTGTAAATTTTCCAGTTTTCCTCTGTTGCTGATTTCTTGCTTTATTCCACTGTGGTTTGAGAAGATACTATGTATGATCTCAATATTTAAAAATATATTTAATTTGATTTGTGGTCTAACATATGGTCTATGTTGGAAAATGTTCCATGTGTACTTGAGAAGAATGTGCATTCTGCTGCTGTTGGGAGGAGTGTTCTATAGATGCCCATTAGATCAAATTGGCTAGTAGTGTTGTTCAAGTCCTCTATTTCCATATTGAACTTCTCCTTTAGATTTTCTGTCAGTCATTGAAAGTGGTATATTAAAGTCTCAACAGTTATCATAGAAGTACTTTTTTCTTCCTTCAATTCTGTCAATTTTTGCTTCACATATTTGGGGGCTCTTTGTGAGGTGCATATATGTTTATAATCATTACATCTTTTTGTTGGATTGAAACTTTTATCAATATATAATACCTTTCTTTGTCTCATAATCTTTTTTGACTTAAAGTCTATTTTATCTGACAATAATACAACCACTATGGCTTTTTCCACACTTTTACTTTCGATCCCCATCTCTCCCCCTTTATATAGTTATTGTCTACAATTACATCTTTATACATTATATGCCCATTAACTTAGATTTAACATGTTGCTTCACACATTTACCTATTAAGTCATATGGGGGAAAAAGCAGTTACAAACCAAAAGTGTAATAATACAGGATTTGATCTTCAACTATATAGTTACCTTTACCAATGTTCTTTATTTCTTCTTATGACTTTGAGTTACTGTCTAGTGTCTTTTTATGTCAGCCTAAAGGATTCCCTTCAGCATTTCTTGTAGGACAAGTCTTCTGGTAATGAACATCTTCAGCTTTTATTTCTCTGTAAATGTCTTAATTTATCCTTTTTTACAAGACAATTTTGCTAGATATAGAATTCTTGATTGATAGTTTTTTCTTTAAGAACTTTCAATATGTTATCCCATATTTAAACCATGGCCTCCATGGTTTCTGATGAGAAATTCTCTATTTATCCTATTTGAGATCACTGGTATTTGACAAGTCACATCTCTCTTGCTGCTTTCAAGGCCGTCTATTTGTCTTTAGGTTTTGGCAATTTCACTGTAATGTGTCTTGGTGTAGATCTCATTAATTTAATCTCCTTGGAGTTCATTGAGCTTCTTGGGTGTATATAATCATCTTTCATCAGATTTTGGAAGTTTTCAGATATTATTTCTTCAAATACTGTTTCTGTCTCTTTCTATCTCTTGTCCTTCTGGAACTTCAATTGGGCACATATTGGTACCCTCGAGGATGTCCCATAGGTCCTTCAGGATACATTCATATTTCTTCATTTTTTTCCTTCTGCTCCTCACACTGGATAATTTTAATTGTCCTGTTTTTAAGTTCACTGATTCATTCTTTTGCCTGTTCAAATCTACTGCTCAATCCATCTAATGAGTTGTTTTTCCCAATTACTGTACTTTGCAGCTCTAAAATTTCTGTTTGGTTCCTTTTTTTAATGCATTTTTAAATTATGAACTTTAATATATATACATAACAGATCACTTTCAAAGTATGATTCAAGATGTTTGGTTCCTTTTTTTATAATTTCTATCTCTTTACTTTATTCAGACAATATTTTCCTAATTTCCTTTAGTTCTTTGCATATGGATTCCTGTAGCTCAATGAACGTAGCTAAGATAGTTGATTTGAAGCCTTTGGCTAATCGTTCCAATGTATGAGCTTCCTCAATGATGGTTTCTGGCAATTTTTTTTTTTTCCCAGTGAATGGGCCATACATTCTTGTGTCTTGTGTGTTTTATAATTTTTGGTTGAGAATTGGACATTTTGAGAATTATGTTGTTATAACTCTGTAAATCTAGTTCTCTCACTCTTTTGGGATTGCTAGATTTGTTGTTGTTGTTGTTATTGTTGAGGGCTGGAGATGTCAATTTATGACTTTTCCAAACTATTTTTGCTGTCAAGCAGGAGTGGAAATGGGAAAAAGAAAAGAAAAGGACTGCCTCTTTAAGACTCCCCTGCTACTTTTTACAATGGCCACTCTCAGAACCGGACCCTCAATGATCTGAAGTAGCTGATCAAAACCAGTGATCAGTAATAACACCACACCCTACAATATTTTGGAGGACTATACTCTTTAAAGCCCATCTTGGCATCAGCAACCTGCACCAGAAGACTGAGCCATAGTCCTCACTGCTGCCTGTCACATGGTTGGGGTGGGGTATAGTAGTCACTGCAAGGAGGGTGAAACTCCCTGATGGACTCTGCAACATTTCAGCCTCTTTCCTGGATGTGCACTAGGCTCCAGAGTTTCAAAATAGTTAATTCAGACAGTTGTAGCCTGTTCAATTGTTTCGGTGGAGGCACTGATTCCTGGAGCCTCCTACTCCACCATTCTTCCACAATCCTCCTCAAGTCAGGAACATTTTGAATTGAATGTCCATGTTCCTGTCACCTCATTTGCATTCACAGATGGTGAAATTGTAATAGCACACAGAGAGAATAGTTTCTAACTATGACCACTTTTTAATATGTAGTAATTTCAATAATATAAAAGCACAATTTTGAAAACTCTTAATTGTGCAGGATCAAAATTAGATTTCAGTTATAACAACTCAGAAATAATCAGCCAGATTTCAACATTCTCTGTTATGGATGTACAGTAAGACAAAATTTGGGCACTAAATATTTCTGGGATCCACTTTCTTTATCAGCAAATTAGGGATAATAATTCTTATGCCATAATACAATTTGAAGATTAATAAGAAAATTTTGTGAAAACATTTAGTACAGTGTCTGGGACATAGTGAGTATCCAATTAAGCTTGTTTATTCCTCAGCAAAGAAGCCTTCACTAGAAAATTAAACTAGTGGCAGAAGGAAGACCACATAAAGCTGTAGAGGAAACTCCAAGGACTTTGATATTCACGGCCCCATGAATGAGAAAAAGAGAAGACAGATTCCTTTGTAAGTAGAGTAGGGGAAAAGGACCTTGAAAGGTGAAGGAAGGTTGGGCTTTTATCCTTGTTCTACTTCTAACTTGCCTAGTTCCTTTGGTTAGCTCCTTGACTAACCTGTCACAGTTTGAGATTGCTCGAAGCAAAATGAGGGGCTCATCTCAGTAATATCTAAGTTCCCTTTTAATAACAGCAATCCACAAGTTGGTAAGATACGTCTATTATTGTTTCTGTAATACTTGCTTTAAATTATTTATTGCTTTTTAATGTATAGTATAGCAATGATGGGATACTAATGATAATGTTTTGTTTTGTGGTTATAATTTTTTTAAAGTGTATCTTTATAGAAAAAGCATAAGTGTGCTATAATCCTCAATTAAATTAACTATAACCTTGGGAAGTTCAGTTGGTTGGACTGGCAGGGAACAGTACCACCGTATTATATTGGTGCTAACTTATCCATATTATAGCCAAATGACGGGGAGGAAGAATGCAGACCTTTTCACAAAGTGGCTTTGCAAACCCAACGCTAAAATGGAAGATTTTAATTGTAACAGTTATGTTTTTATTGGTCATATGTAGTTTCTAAAGGAAGAATGGGGACGGCAAGGGTGATGAGAAGAGTGACAAGACTAATATTTATATTCTTTTATAGCTAATTTTTATTGAGTACATACTATGTGTCAGGTACTATGACAAGCCTTTTATAAATGTTATCCCTTTTTACTCTATAGGGAAAATTATTTTACAATAAGTCTCATTTTACAAATTAATGCCAATATTAATGAAAGAGTTGTTCGGATTTGAAGCTAAATCTGAGACTCCATTCTGTGTGTTTTCAAGATTATTTTCTGAAATTAGTGAAAATAGGAAAGAACATAAAAATATTTGGTGCTTAAAGGTGCAGCAAAAGATTTACTGCTACAGGGATGACAAAGTTTCTTAGTTTGCAAAATGTTCTTAGTAATAGGTTATTTGGACATTATTGTGTAATTTTAGCAAATTCTGGCTTATTGATCATCTGGAGATCTATATCATTGCTGTATTAAAAGAGTTTACAGTTTGTATCAATTTTACATCATTAAAATGTATTACTTCTTTCCCAAATGTTAAAACAAGGTATTTTTGAGGGCCCCTTCACTGATCTCCACTGTTTCACTGTCGAAGCGGTTATCAAATCTGAAGCAGCTATTAAATCACTGAAGCAAGACAACAGCCACAGTTCCATTTGTGCCAAGCAGCATACCCTGAGTTTCATCAGAAGAGGTTACTCTTAAATTCATGAACAATAGAGATTTTATGTAATAGAAATATATCTAGTGGCCAATGGAGACCATCTTTAATCCCTGTAATGAGTTCAGTGGCTGTTATAATACGTTAAAACAATTAAGATTCAATTTTAATTGTTGTGCAGCATATACAAATTCACACCTAGTTACTAACATCACTTTATTTACAGACCTTGGTTTTATTCCTTCATTTTGTTTTCTCTCACCCAAGCTGGAAAACTGGGGTCATCCTTGATTCCTTACAACCTGTAGTCGGCACATTTTCCAAATATGCTTCTTTTCCATTCCTGCCACACCCTCACATTCATTTTCCTGGACCACTGCACAGCTGCCTGCCAGGACCCCATCTCCAGACTTCTCTCAAGACAGTTCTCCAAAGGGTCAAGCATCTTTTATTTAAACCCAAGACTGACTAGTCTCTGCCCTTTTTAAAAGCCTTTAGGGGTCCTTATTGCCGAGAGAATAAAGTCCAAGCTCCTAAGCTGGCTTGCAGAGCCTCTCCAGCCTCATCTCCTCATGACTCCCTGGCAACAATGAATTCCTTGTACTGGTGCTAGGCATTGCACTGCAAGCTGTTTATCCCCTGAGCCTTTTGCTTAAGCTATACCCTCCCTGCTACCCTATCCTCCAACACCCATCTCTTGCCTAAGTCCTAGTCATCCTTTAAGATTCAGTTCAGATGTCACTTCCTCAAGGAAACCCAGCCCCACAAACTGAGCCCCCACCTCATCCCAGGATGGAGCAAATGATTTTCCTCTCTGTTCCCATGTCTCTGGGAACAAATTAGGTATTTGTTAAATGTACTACTACAAACATTGACTTTACTACATCTCATTGTAATTCTCCATTTATATGTGTATGTCTCTCTTTGGAATGTTAGCTTATTCTTCTAAAAGTAGGAAAGAAAAAAGTCAACAACCCGATAGAAAAATACACAAAAGATATGACTAGACAGTTCATGTGAAAAGTGAAAATGGCCTTTAAACATATGAAACATGTTCCATCTTGTTCATAATAAGGGAAACATAAACTAGAACTGTATTAATTTTCTTACCCATCAGATTAATAACAACCCCAAAGTTTGACAACGTACTCTGTGGGTGAGATTGTACAGAAATGGGAACTCTCAGGCATTGCTGGTAGGAATACAAAATGGTACAACCATTATGGGGGGAAATTTGGCAATACCGAGCCAAAATTTATACATGTCTTTACCCTTTGACCCAGTAATACAACTTCTAGGAATCTATCCCAAAGACATACTGCAAAAAAATATGAGAAGATGTGTGCAGAAAGTTTTACTTTGTAGCACTTTTCTATAGCAAAAGATTGGAAACAACCCAAATGACGATTAATAGAGGACTTGTTGAATAAACTATGGTACATCCAAACAATAGAGTATTTTTGAGCTGTAAGAAAATGAGAAATATTTTTATATGGTGGTATAGAATGATCTCCAGATGAAATAAGCAAGGTGGGAAAAAGTGTGTTTGATGTGCTACTGTTCTCTGAGAAAGGGGAGCATATGATTATAAACACATATTTATTTATAAATTTTTAAAAGTTCCCTCTAAGGGAAATGAGGGACCAGGAGGGATGTGATAAGGATAAAAAGCTAGACTTCTCTGAATGTCCCTTGTTTTAAGAATTTTACTTTGGAACCATGTAAATATTTTGCTTAATTAAAAAACACACACAAAAAAACCCTGGGGTGCTCGCTTCAGCAGCACATATACTAAAATTGGAGTGATACAGAGAAGATCAGCATGGCCCCTGCGCAAGGATGACACGCAAATTCGTGAAGCATTCCATATTTTTAAGCACAAGCAAGTCAAACTCTCCAAGAAGCGAGTGGCCTGTACCTGCTGCCAGACACCTGCCTCCTTGCCCCCAGCCTGTAAGTATGTACAGACCTGTTGTCCCCTGTTCTAGTCTGCTAATGCTGCTGGAATGCAAAACACCAGAAATGGATCAGCTTTTATAAAGGGGGTTTATTTGGTTACACAGTAACAGTCTTAAGGCCACACAGTGTCCAAGGTAACACATCAGCAATCGGGTACCTTCACTGGAGTATGGCCAACGGCGTCCAGAAAACCTCTGTTAGCTGGGAAGGCACGTGGCTGGTGTCTGCTCCAAGTTCTGGTTCCAAAATGGCTTTCTCCCAGGATGTTCCTCTCTAGGCTGCAGCTCCTCTCCACAATGTCACTCTTAGTTGCTCTTGGGTGTTTGTCCTCTCTTAGCTTCTCCAGAGCAAGAGTCTGCTTTCAATGTCCATCTTCAAACTGTCTCTCATCTGCAGCTACTCTCTCAGCTTCTGTGCATTCTTCAAAGTGTCCCTTTTGGCTGTAGCTCCTCTTCAAAATGTCACTCTCAGCTGCACTGAGATCTTTCTGTTTGTCAGCTCATTTATATGGCTCCAGTGATTTAATTTAGACCCACCCTGAATGGGTGGGGTAACACTTCCAAGGAAATTATCCAGTCAGAGTCATCACCCACAGTTGGGTGGGGCACATCTCCATGGAAACACTCAAAGAATTACAATCTAATTAACACTGATAGGTCTGCCCACACAAGATTACATCAAAGATAATGGCATTTGGGGGGACATAATACATTCAAACCGGCACATCCCCCTCATCTTTTTTTTTTTTTTTTTTTTTAAACAAAGTAAACTTCTGTGGTGAAAAAAAAAATCCCTGGGAAATGGAAACAAAATAAAATAAATAAACCTAAATATGTATTAAGTTGGTGGAATAATCTCACAGAGAAGAATTTACTCTGGTTTTTCTCTTCTCTTTTCCTTTTTCTCCAGCCTTTTTGCTGTCAAAATTGTCCACCCTAAACTAACAGATTGTCAAGTTTGTAACAGTCTCCAAGGCAAAGCAGGAGCCTGGATTTTTAAAGGGAAGAATTAGGTTAAAAGCCAAGATCTCCTTTATTTTCTCCCTAAGTTACTAAAGAATTACTTTTCCCCATCCAGGTTCTTCCTTCCTTTCTCCTCTCAGCATCACTAAAACTATAACTGACATACCCAAATGGGCACATTCCCATCTTGTACTAGGAGGTTTCAAACTTGGGTGACTTGGAAAATGGTTGTTTCAAGAACACAAATAGGTGATTTTCAAAGAGCGAAGCTTTTAGTTAGTGACAGAGTGCCCTGACTATATTAACCAAACCTAGATAACCTCGGAAATAGTAAAAATAAAACTTCTGAAATTGCAGAGGGTCAGGGTGGAGGTAAAGAAGAGTGCAATGCGGGTCAGGACCAAAGAAAACGACACCAAAGAAGATCAGTAATGGAACAAAGACTGACTGTAGTTATCAACACTGGAGAGACAGAATCCGCTTCTGGTTAGAAGTGGTGGGTGGTTAAAACGAGATGCACTCCTGTAAGACACCCGTGTGCTCATGTGTCCATGCCGTCTGGTTGTGCAGGTCAGATTCTGTGGAAGAGGGCAGCAAGACAGTTCTTTGGGATCAACTCCTGTGAAAGGAAAGGGAGGGAGCCTGATCGGGCAGAGGAAAAAACTGAACTGTGATGAAGGCTCAACACACTTTGATCAACCCAGTGAAGATCTGTCCTGTGGTGGGCTGAAATGACAGGCCTTTGTACCCCACCTTGCTCAGTCACCTGACAGGCTGCCCCAGAAGATCCCAAAGGAGCTATAGATCATCTACAGACAATACTGCCCTTCAGCTCCACCCCAAGTCCTTTCTTGAAGGGGGACCTGGTTGGCACATCTCTCTGCTTACCATGTTAATAAACCTTTCCATGGTTAATCTAGAGTGATTTTAATTACTGTCAGCTTTTTGGTATTATGTTTTCAGTAAAGAACACCATATATTTAGTGTTAAGTTAGAAATTACAGTTATAATTTATATTCAATGGATTATCCACCAATCAATATATTTCTGGCCAAGCTGGAATTAGCCATTCATTCATTTATTCATCCTACAAACATTTATTAAATATCTATTGCACTTGAGGATCTGGAAATTGAAATATGAATAAAGATGCTTTTTCCCATGAACTCCAGGGAGTTAGAGTCCAGTGGAGAGGCAGACAAAATAGACAGCAATTAAAACAAAGTGGTAAGAGTTAAAAAAGATAGGTATAAATAAAGATGCTATGGATGCTAAAGGAACATGAAGAATAAAGAACTTGGCTCGGTCTGCAGACATCCTCCTGGAAGAAATGTGGGCACTGGCTCCCAGAGGACAAGAAATATTTGCCAAAGAACATTACAGAAAAACAAATTGCATGTGTGAAGACTCAGAAGAATGCAATATCATCGCACATTCTGGGAACCACACATAAATCGAAGTGACCAAATCACAAATTGTGTTTAAGGAAGTGTTGGAATGTGAGGTGGGGAAAAAATTTATCTACAGCTATTTTATTTATTTATTAATGTACTTTTTTTAAAACTGTATTTATTTAGACAGTGTTTCTCAAATGTATTTAACCATGGTTTGTGTTGTTGCTTTGAGTTTTGCAATAACACCTGTCTAAAGAACAGCCTTTGCGAAACGTTGAAAGACTATGGTAACTGAACCTTTCAGGTCATCTGTTACATAAGCCTTTTATAGATCTGGTACCTGAGAAGATCTATTCTGACTTGTTATTGCCAGATAAGGAAACATTATTATCAGATGCAATTCCTGGGAGGGCTACAGCTGAATCTGTCTGTTCTTGGGGACTGGAATTCTGAGCTCCATTAGAGGAACGCTCGCCTCATCGCCCTGTCATAAAGAGTCCTTAGCAACCACCCAGTTCAGGTCACATGCAGGGACTGCAGATTCTATGGTTCTTTGTTTTACAGTTGAACTGGTCTAAGGAAGCAGAGGAAGAAAATCCAGTGGCACAGTTAAGACCTTGACCATGTCATCCGTATCATACCAAGATCCAATATCTACTACTGTGGGAAAACGAATGATTGTTACAGGTAAATAGAGTTCTACTGTATGTTTTCCCAGGTGATCGAAGCTTTCTTTATATCTCACCCATGCAATACTCACGTGATGGATATAAGAATGAAATAAGAATGTATGCTTATTTTATACGATATTGCTATCTTACCAGCACACTCAGTCGAGGCAGCCAGACTTTGCCATAAACAGATCTGCAACATGGCAGTTCTTACTACATCTGAGCAAACTTTCATAATCATTTTTATATGATAAAGTTTATGTGAGGAGAACTGCTTTGATGTTAATAAAAAGTACAGCTTTTAATCAATTTTTCATTATTACTGACTTAATATTTTTAAATCTGACATATTTGGTTGATAACAATTTGAGCAAGATGTGTTTTAAACCTGCTAAAATTGCTGGCTTGCCATTTTGCCTTCAACTTGCTTTAAATGATTTGGATAGGGGTATGTGTGTGTGTGTGTGTGTGTGTGTGTGTATGTGTGTATATAACTATAATAATTCTAATTAAATAGGGTATGATTAATCATGTGTTCTATAAGAAGTACAGTAAATTTAATCTTATTTCCTCTGTATTTTTAAACCATGAGCATCTTTTACAATGTTACAGAAAAATAGTTAAATGCATATTTGTGTTACTCATCATCCCGTCCATTTCCCCTCTTGTGACTCTTGACTTTGGGGAAACCACCTCTTCCCCACTCTTAGTCTACTTGCTTAAGGGAACACTTACTTCATCATTAGGTTGCTTCACAACAGTTGGAGCATGTGACCTAGAGTAAGCCAATCAATACTTTTCATCTCCCAGAACACAAGATGGGCTCATGACCTGTATCAGGCCAACCAAGGACCAACAGGACACAAATATGTGACCTATGTTTAAGTCCTGGAGAAACAAGCTCTCCTGCTATTGGGCTGAGATTATTTGAATCTGAAGTTGCTGAGAACACACACAAACGTTGGGAACCTATGTAATCTGTGTATGAGCCAATAGTGAGGAAGCAGCATCAAGAAGTGCATCTTGTCAAGAGGTCATTCTGGAGGTTACTTGCATACAATCTTCAACCAGATATTGCAAATTGTCACAGCATGCCAAGGCTCAAACAACTGTATTCCTGAAAACCCTAAAGAATACCCGGGATCTATCTAAGACTCCATAAATGTATTACTTAGTAAGTTTCTTTTTTCAGAAACTTGAGGCCTCTAGATTGTTCCTATGCCAAATAATCCCTGAAACCCAGAAGTACCAGTCTCTCCAAGAACATCAACCGGTCCCATTCCTCTGCCCCAAGAGATCAACACCCCTTTCCAGCACAAAAAACCTAAAATAGTCATTGCTCAGATATCCCTGAAGATTGAGAGAATGATCAAATAACAGGAAAGAGGTGTAACTGAGAAATTAGGATTTGATAAATCCTAGGATTTGGCAAATGATTATGGCTACTGACTCATTATATAGACATTTCTTTTTAGTCTCTAGTGTATCAGAATAGCCAGAAGGAAATACCTGAAATTGTTGAACAGTAGATTTGATCTTTGATAACGATTGTATAACTATATAGCTTTTATCATGTGACCATGTGATTGTAAAAATCTTGTGACTGACACCTCCTTTATCCAGTGTATGGGTAGATGAGTAATAAAATAAAGACATGCATGAAAAAAAATAATAGGTCAGGAATATGGGGAAAAAAATACCCCTATGTAAACCATGGACAATAGTAATAGTACTACTTCAGTAATCTTTCATCAATTGTAACAAATGTAACTACTGTTAAAAAAATAGAATTACAAAAAAAGTGTTATCAATTGTAAGAAAGTTTCCACACCAATACCAGTGGTGGTGGTGGGGAGGTGTATAGAAATCCTGTATTTTTTGCATGATTGTTCTATAAACTCACTTCTCCTCTAATAAACAAAACAAAAGAACAACAAAAAAGAGAACTGCATTTTGGTGTTATGTATTGAGTCCTGAAATAAATTACACTTAAAACCTGCCCTACCTCTTAGACATTTTCTTTTAATGGACTTTAATTTTAAGATCAACTTAATATTTCAAAAAAAATTGCAGACATAGTATGGAAGGTTCTCATATACTTCTGCATAGTTTCTCCTGTTAACATCTTATATTAGTAAGGTACGTTTGTTATATTAATGAATGAATATTGATGCTTTTATTTGCACTTTTTTCAGATTAACCTAGTTTTCCCCTAATGTTCTTTTTTTCTGTCACAAGATCCTATTCAGCACACCAGATTACATTTAGTTATCGTATTTCCTTATTCTCCTCTTGACTGTGATAGTTTCTCAGACTTCTTCATGTTTTTAGTGACCTTGAGAGTTTTGAGGAGTACTGGTCAGTTATGTTATAGGATGTCCCTCAAATTGGATTTGTCTGATATTTCTCTCCTTGTGAGACTGGGGTTATGAGTTTTGATGAGGAAGAAAACACAGAGAAAGTACTATATTTACCATATCATATCAAGGGCACATACTATCAACATAATTAACTATTGATGTCGACTTTGATTAACCTGGCTGAAGTAGTTTGTCAAGTTTCTGTCTTCCAAAGTGTATCATTTTGCACTCCTACCAGCAGTGAATGAGAGCTCCTGTCACATTGCATCTCACCACTATTTGATCTTGTCAGTTTTCGAATTTTTGCCATTCTAATAAGTGTGTATCACATTGTTGTTTTAATTAGAAATTCTCTAGTGACCAATGACATTGAACATATTTTTCATATACTTATTTTTTGTCTGTATATCTTCTTTGGTGAGGTATCTGTTCAGATCTTCAGCCCATTTTTAAATTTGGTTGTTTGTTTTCTTATTGTTGAGTTTTTGAAAGTTCTTTGCATATTTGGGGGTACAAATCCATTATCAGAAAATGTGGCTTGTCTTTTCATTCTGTTAACAGTGTCTTTTCACAGAACAGAAGTTTTTAATTTTAGTACAGTCCAAATAATCAATTTTTTTCTTTTATGGATCATGATTTTGGTGTTATATCTAAAAATTCATCAACAAATCCAAGGTCACATAGATTTTCTCCTGTGTATTTTTCTAGATGTTTAATAGTTTTACATTTCTTAGACTTTTCATTTTCATCAGCCAACAGATTTCTTCTTTGCCTTAAACCAATTTGGGTTGAGTTTTCTGTGACTTGCAACTGTGAGTCTAAGTATCTGATACTAAAAATTTCTTCTAATTTTCGTCAGTGTATATTTAGTTTCATGTATTTAAACGGTTCAAATTCTTGTCATATTTGACAGATTTATGGTCTTTCACAATATTGACATATAACAATTAGCTTCACAATTCTCCTGTATTTCGCATATAATTTATTTCCAGATTTTCAGTTGTAAATAAATCTACACTAGGATTTATGCATCAATTATTTATCTTTTTCTGTTTTTCTCTTGTATATTTACAAAGAGTGGAATTAGCAGTTTAAAGATAGTAACAAATGCATAACTCATAAATGCCATGAGCTTTGGAGGACTATGCATAATACTATGTACAATGTATATATATTATAGCCTGCCAATATTTTAAAAATCATTTTTACTTATTTTAAAAATCGAATAATTGAAATTTAATAATTTACTTATTTTAATAATTGAGGAAGGCTGTGTCAAGTCTCTTTTGGATCTAACTTTAAAAAATTTTATTATGAATATTTTCATCAATGAACTCCCATTTACCTGTCACCCATATTGAGATTTTGCCACCTTCAATTCACATATCTCTTTTTTCTTTTGCCAAAATATTTTAAAAGAAATTCCAGACATATTATTTCACTCCCACATATTTCATTATGCATCTCTAAAAATATGAGTTTTTTTATGTAATTTCATTGCCATTGTCACAAATAATAAAATTAATTATTATCCTTTGGTATTATCTAATAGTTACTTTATAAAAAAATTTCCGTTTCAAAAATGTATTTTTACAGTCATTTGTGAGAATAAGGATCCAAACAAGGTCCACACATTGCAGTTGGTTGTGATGTCTCTTTCAGTGTCTTTTAATTTGGAGCAGCCTTCCCTCCTATTTTTTTTCTGTGCTATTTACGTCGCAGAAACTGGGTTAGTTATCCATTAGAAATGGCTAATACTCTGGATTTGTCTGTTGCTTTCTTGTCGAGTCAGTTCACTTGTTCCTCTATCCTCTGTATTTTCCGTAAATTGAATTTGGATTTAGAGGCTTGATCGCATTAGGGTTCAACACTTTAGGAAAGCTCCTGACCTAGAGGCTGCTGTGGTCAGCACACGGTACACTAACTTTTAAGCAGTTCCAACCTAACAATTTCAATTCATTGAGGCCTTCACTTAATCTCCTGTTGGGAGACTCAGACCCCTTTCCTTCATGTTTGAAACTGTTTTTAATATAAGCCCTCAATTCTGAGGATGATTTCAGAACACTTTTAAAGAGTTTCATAAGATTTTTAAAAATTGATATCTAATTTAATTTTGAAATCAATTTTCCTTTGTCTTGATATAGTCATAACACTACCCTTATTCTTGTCATTGATAACTATAGTTGTTTTAGTTTTCTTTTCTTTAATGGTGAAACTCCATTTTTCTATGTGATGATTTACAGTGTATATTTATTTAGCATACTTTGACTGTTTAACTAATTTGACCACTCCTCAAGTTTTATTTATCTATCAAATTTTAATATATTCCCCTTTAAGATATATTTTTGATACTAAATTTTTATTATATAGATTTGAAATAGAATTTAACAAATATAAATCAAATCCTTAACTGCATATTAAAAAAACTCAGCTATAAGCCTTGGAGGATAGAAAAATGAACATAAATAAGATGTTCTCTCTCTTCTAGGGGCTTATAATTTATTGGGTAACCAAACATAATAGGGCTGCCTTGTACAGTTTAAAGTTCCATTAATGCATAATGTGACATCCAAAGGAAACACAAATCCAATGTCACAGGCCTTGAGAAATAATGTAAAAGAAGTGGAAAACAAAATTACCTCACACAACACACTACAAAGTGCTTGTTTAAAATTTTTATTGTGGTAGCATATATATAAAGCAAAATTTCCCATTTTAACCACTCCTGTGTATAATTCAGTGATGTTAATTACATTCACAATATTGTACTACCATCAGCACAATCCATTACAAAATCTTGTTCATCACCCCAACAATAACTTCCCATTCTCCCCTACTCCCCACTCTCCACCCCTGCTAACCTGTCATCTACTTTCTGTATCTACGTATTTATTTGCTTAGTCTAGTTATTTCATGTAAGTGAAATCATGCACATTTGTTTTGTCTGCATCTGAATTCTTTCACTCAGCATGGTATCTTCAAGGTTCATTCACATTGTAGCATGTATCAGAACTTCATTCCATTTTAGGACTGAATAATGACCCATTGTATATATGTGTCACATTTTGTTTTTCCATTCATTTGTTGATGGACACTCAGGTTGCCTCCACCTTTTCTCTATTATGAATAATGCTGCTGTGAACATTGGTGTACAAATATCTGCTCAAGTCCCTGTTTTCAATTCTTTGGGGTATATACCTAGAAGTGGAATTACCATGTTATATGGTAATTCTATGTTTAACTTTCTGAGGAACTGCCAAACTGTTTTTCACAGCAGCAATGTATGTGGTTACTAATCTCTCTGAATCCAACACTTGTTATTTAATTATCTGTACTCTTAAAACATTCTATTCATTGGCTTAATCTTCCATGTAAGCTTTACTATCAATTTGCTAAGTTCTGTAAAGTATTGAAGAGATTTTATAGAAACAGTATTTTTGCATTTCAATGATTTTACTAAGAAAACAATATTATAAACAAAATTACAAGGAGATTTTAAAAAATACTTGGAGACAAATTTTTTGGAGCATGATTATGTATTTTTAAAAATCTGTCTATGTATAAATGATACAATTTGTTTACCCATTTCTAGGTCCTATGCTGTTTAGTAATAAAATTACATTTATTTAAAAATTTATTTTTAATTCAGATTTTTTCATGAATTCCCACTTGCTCCAAATTAGAGAGATTGATGGAATAACTATGGAAGGATAAAAAAAAAAAATAGACACCATAAGAGAGAATCTAGTTTAAGCCATCATTTTTCAGACAGGAATACTGAAGTTCAGAGAAGCTAAGTGACTTGTTCAATGTCACACAGCCCAGATCAGAAGGATCAACGCTTCTGCCTGCCCCTTTTTATATGGGGGTATTTATGTGCATTATACTCAGATTACTGATTAAATGAAAATATTATTGTATTTAGACAGCCACTATATATCTACTAGAAAATCTGCTCATTTTAGCGAAGAATATTGCAGAATTCCACCTTATGAAGCAGTGATTGTGGCATGGGATTTCTGTTGGAAATATATTAGAATTGGAAATATTCTCTGGGAAATGACTAGAAACCAATATGATGAGTGAAACTGTAAGTGGTAGGAGGAATACATAAGTGTGTATGTAATTTTGAAAAGTATTGCTCCATTAGCCTAGGTTTCAGACCAATTTATTCATCTTGTTTTCTGCCCTGTTGTGAAGCTGTCACACTAATAGTTATGTCTCAAATTCAATTATTTTAAAAATAGAAAATGACTTCACACTAAACTGCCAGTGGTTTCCTGTTTGAAGACAGAATAAAATAGTCCTCCTGCAAATTCAACTTGTTTTATCACTGTAATCCATGAAGTAAATATTTTATATTTTTTAAAATGCATGGCAAAAGCATACACAAAATGACATATTTGGTTGGCTAAATTGCATTTTATTCATAATCATAGCATGAATGTGCCTTGAACCAAAATTAGTCCTAAGTTATTTGAAAACCTATTGTGTCACTTGCTCTCATATGTTCAGAAGACAGAGCAATAGATGATGGATGATAGATTGGGAGGGAGGGAGGGAAAGAAAGAAATGGTAAAGTGACAAAATATTAAAGTTGGTAGATCAGGGTATCGGTGGAGGGGGGTTGGGGTATGCTGGAGTTCTGTGTATGGGGTTTGTATTATTTTTGCAACTGTTACTGTAAGTCTGAATTTATTTCAAAATAAAATATATACATAAATAAATAAAAAAGAAAAAATATATCTATTGTGTCATGATATATATGTACATCACACATACATACACACTATGTATGATTCTTGGTCTATTAAAATAAAAAATAATGAAAAAATGAAGTACAGTTGGAAATGATTTTCTGATAGAATATCATGTGCCATTTCTTAAAGAATAAGAAAATCTTGAACATCTAGTTCCACTTTCCATAAGAAAATGGAACATGCAGATCCATTTGCAATGAATGATTTATTTATTTACTGAGCGCATACTAGATGTCAGGTGCTGCTACCGTAATGCCCAAAGCAAGTCCTATGTACTCACTGTTCATATTCTTCCACCAAATGCTGTTCTTTATACAAGACATCATTATTTTGCAAAAACATAAGTGTTATATGAAGGCCTTATCTACAGGGAGACAGCAATTCCAAATCAATCTTACCTTTAAATTTTTGGTCATCCAAGTGAACACTGAGTGATTAGTAGGAAAAATTATTAGCTACTGCCATCTTTTTGAAAAACATCTGAATTCAGCTGTTAGTAAAGGACTTTTGAAGATAAGCTTTGTCTGTTAACTGAGTTTTAATTTTCCAAAGATCATATCTCATAGGTCACATTAATATCGTTTCTTTGAATCGGGGAGAGATGCTCAAGATTAAGCAAAAAAAAAAAAAAAGTTTTTCTGTTGTGGAAATAAGGTTTGCAAAAATTAATTATTTTGTCAAAGATCAGTTGATTGTTTACTGTGTGCTAGACACTGTGCTACCTACTGGGAAATTAAGATGAGCCAAAGAGTCCAGCTTCTGGGAGCAAGGACTGTGGAATTAGATGCAAATCTTGGCTTTTCCCTTTAACCCTTCTGAGACTCGGTTTCCTTATCTGTAATTTAGGTGCCTGAATTTAATAACATGTATTTCTATGTACTTTTTTTTTTCTTGAGAAACTATGCGGAGGAGAGAGGTGTTGAACAGGGGACACAAAAATCATTCTAAAGTCTTTTTTTTTCATACTAAATCAAACAACTATTCTTATTTTCCAAAGTCAGAAATCATAAGCAGTTTTTTAAAGGTGGAGGAGAGAAATAATCGAAGGTCATCTAAACCAGTGGTTCTTAAACTTTGACGTGCTTATGACTCACCTAGGAAATCTTGTTAAAATGCAGATTCCTATTCCTAGGTCTGGGGCGGATCTGAGATTATGCATTTCTAACAAGGCAGCAAGCAATGCACATGCCATTGGGCAGGGATGGGACTTTGAGAAGCAAGAATCCAAACTATTCTGGCTTCATTACTTTACTGTTGTGACCACAGTTACTTAACCTCTCTGTGCCTCTGTTACATCATCTGCAAAACGGCAATTGTGTTATTAACTTCACAGGGTTTTTTTTTTTTTTTTTTTTTTTTTTTTTTTTTTATTTAATTTTTTTTTTTTTTTTTTTTTTTTTTTTTTTTTTTTTTAATCATCATTTTATTGAGATATATTCACATACCACGCAGTCATACAAAACAAATTGTACTTTCGATTGTTTACAGTACCATTACATAGTTGTACATTCATCACCTAAATCAATCCCTGACACCTTCATTAGCATACACACAAAAATAACAAGAATAATAATTAGAGTGAAAAAGAGCAATTGAAGTAAAAAAGAACACTGGGTACCTTTGTCTGTTTGTTTCCTTCCCCTACTTTTCTACACATCCATCCATAAACTAGACAAAGTGGTGTTTGGTCCTTATGGCTTTCCCAATCCCATTGTCACCCCTCATAAGCTACATTTTTATACAACTGTCTTCGAGATTCATGGGTTCTGGGTTGTAGTTTGATAGTTTCAGGTATCCACCACCAGCTACCCCAATTCTTTAGAACCTAAAAAGGGTTGTCTAAAGTGTGCATAAGAGTGCCCACCAGAGTGACCTCTCGGCTCCTTTTGGAATCTCTCTGCCACTGAAGCTTATTTCATTTCCTTTCACATCCCCCTTTTGGTCAAGAAGATGTTCTCCGTCCCACGGTGCCAGGTCTACATTCCTCCCTGGGAGTCATATTCCACGTTGCCAGGGAGATTCACTTCCCTGGGTGTCTGATCCCACGTAGGGGGGAGGGCAGTGATTTCACCTTTCAAGTTGGCTTAGCCAGAGAGAGAGGGCCACATCTGAGCAACAAAGAGGCATTCAGGAGGAGACTCTTAGGCACAAATACAGGGAGGCCTAGCCTCTCCTTTGCAGCAACCGTCTTCCCAAGGGTAAAACTTATGGTAGAGGGCTCAACCCATCAAACCACCAGTCCCCTATGTCTGTGGTCATGTTAGCAACCATGGAGGTGGGGTAGGCGAATACCCCTGCATTCTCCACAGGCTCCTCCAGGGGGCACTACATCTTTTTTTTTTTTTTTTTTTCCCTTGTTTGTCTTTTTTCTTTTTCTTTTTTTTTTTTTTTTTTTAACTTTCCCTTCTTTTTTCAAATCACCTGTATGAAAAAAAAAGTTAAAAATAAAACAAAAATAAAATAAAAGAGCATTTAAAAGAGACCATAGCAAGGGAGTAAGAAAAAGACAACTAACCTAAGATAACTGCTTAACTTCCAACATGTTCCTACTTTACCCCAAGAAAGTTACATAATATAGCAACATTTCAGTGAACTTGTTCCTACTACAACCATCAGAAATTAACAGACCATAGTCATTTCTGGGCATCCCCAGAACGTTAAATAGCTTATCTGTTCTTCCTGGATTATTGTTCCCCCTTCCTTAATTGCTCTCTACTGCTAGTTCCCCTACATTCTACATTATAAACCATTTGTTTTACATTTTTCAAAGTTCACATTAGTGGTAGCATATAATATTTCTCTTTTTGTGCCTGGCTTATTTCGCTCAGCATTATGTCTTCAAGGTTCATCCATGTTGTCATATGTTTCACCAGATCGTTCCTTCTTACTGCCGCGTAGTATTCCATCGTGTGTATATACCACATTTTATTTATCCACTCATCTGTTGAAGGACATTTGGGTTGTTTCCATCTCTTGGCAATTGTGAATAATGCTGCTATGAACATTGGCGTGCAGATATCTGTTCGTGTCACTGCTTTCCGATCTTCCGGGTATATACCGAGGAGTGCAATCGCTGGATCGAATGGTAGCTCTATATCTAGTTTTCTAAGGAACTGCCAGACTGACTTCCAGAGTGGCTGAACCATTATACAGTCCCACCAACAATGAATAAGAGTTCCAATTTCTCCACATCCCCTCCAGCATTTGTAGTTTCCTGTTTGTTTAATGGCAGCCATTCTAACCGGTGTTAGATGGTATCTCATTGTGGTCTTAATTTGCATCTCTCTAATAGCTAGTGAAGCTGAACATTTTTTCATGTGTTTCTTGGTCATTTGTATTTCCTCTTCAGAGAACTGTCTTTTCATATCTTTTGCCCATTTTATAATTGGGCTGTCTGTACTATTGTCATTGAGTTGTAGGATTTCTTTGTATATGCAAGATATCAGTCTTTTGTCAGATACATGGTTTCCAAAAATTTTTTCCCATTGAGTTGGCTGCCTCTTTACCTTTTTGAGAAATTCCTTTGAGGTGCAGAAACTTCTAAGCTTGAGGAGTTCCCATTTATCTATTTTCTCTTTTGTTGCTTGTGCTTTGGGTGTAAAGTCTAGGAAGTGGCCTCCTAATACAAGGTCTTGAAGATGTTTTCCTACATTATCTTCTAGGAGTTTTATGGTACTTTCTTTTATATTGAGATCTTTGGTCCATTTTGAGTTAATTTTTGTGTAGGGGGTGAGGTAGGGGTCCTCTTTCATTCTTTTGGATATGGATATCCAACTCTCCCAGCCCCATTTGTTGAAAAGACCATTATGGCTCAGTTCGGTGACTTTGGGGGCCTTATCAAAGATCAGTCGGCCATAGATCTGAGGGTCTATCTCTGAATTCTCAATTCGATTCCATTGATCTATATGTCTATCTTTGTGCCAGTACCATGCTGTCTTGGCAACTGTGGCTTTATAATAAGCTTCAAAGTCAGGGAGTGTAAGTCCTCCCACTTCGTTTTTCTTTTTTAGAGTGTCTTTAGCAATTCGAGGCATCTTCCCTTTCCAAATAAATTTGATAACTAGCTTTTCCAAGTCTGCAAAGTAGGTTGTTGGAATTTTGATTGGGATTGCATTGAATCTGTAGATGAGTTTGGGTAGAATTGACATCTTAATGACATTTAGCCTTCCTATCCATGAACATGGAATATTTTTCCATCTTTTAAGGTCCCCTTCTATTTCTTTTAGTAGAGTTATGTAGTTTTCTTTGTATAGGTCTTTTACATCTTTGGTTAAGTTGATTCCTAGGTACTTGATTTTTTTAGTTGCTATTGAAAATGGTATCTTTTTCTTGAGTGTCTCTTCAGTTTGTTCATTTCTAGCATATAGAAACATTACTGACTTATGTGCATTAATCTTGTATCCCGCTACTTTGCTAAATTTGTTTATTAGCTCTAGTAGGTGTATCGTTGATTTCTCAGGGTTTTCTAGATATAAGATCATATCATCTGCAAACAATGACAGTTTTACTTCTTCTTTTCCAATTTGGATGCCTTTTATTTCTTTGTCTTGCCGGATTGCCCTGGCTAGCACTTCCAGCACAATGTTGAATAACAGTGGTGACAGCGGGCATCCTTGTCTTGTTCCTGATCTTAGAGGGAAGGCTTTCAGTCTCTCACCATTGAGTACTATGCTGGCTGTGGGTTTTTCATATATGCTCTTTATCATGTTGAGGAAGTTTCCTTCAATTCCTACCTTTTGAAGTGTTTTTATCAAAAACGGATGTTGGATTTTGTCAAATGCTTTTTCAGCATCTATTGAGATGATCAATTGATTTTTCCCTTTCGAGTTTTTAATGTGTTGTAATACATTGATTGTTTTTCTGATGTTGAACCATCCTTGCATGCCTGGAATAAACCCCACTTGGTCATGGTGTATGATTTTTTTAATGTGTCTTTGGATTCGATTTGCAAGTATTTTGTTGAGGATTTTTGCATCTATATTCATTAGGGAGATTGGCCGGTAGTTTTCCTTTTTTGTAGCATCTTTGCCTGGTTTTGGTATTAGATTGATGTTAGCTTCATAAAATGAGTTAGGTAGTGTTCCATTTTTTTCAATGTTTTGAAAGAGTTTGAGTAAGATTGGTGTCAGTTCTTTCTGGAAAGTTTGGTAGAATTCCCCTGTGAAGCCATCTGGCCCTGGGCATTTATTTGTGGGAAGATTTTTGATGACTGATTGGATCTCTTTGCTTGTGATGGGTTGGTTGAGGTCTTCTATTTCTTCTCTGGTCAGTCTAGGTTGTTCATATGTTTCCAGGAAATTGTCCATTTCTTCTACATTATCCAGTTTGTTGCCATACAGTTGTTCATAATATCCTCTTATAATTTTTTTAATTTCTTCAGGATCTGCAGTTATGTCACCTTTTTCATTCATTATTTTGTTGATATGGGTCTTCTCTCTTTTTGATTTTGTCAGTCTAGCTAGGGGCTTGTCAATCTTGTTGATCTTCTCAAAGAACCAACTTTTGGTGATATTTATCCTTTCTATTGTTTTTTTGTTCTCTATGTCATTTATTTCTGCTTTAATCCTTGTTATTTCTTTTCTTGTACTTGGTTTAGGATTGGTTTGCTGTTCATTTTCTAGCTTCTTCAGTTGATCCATTAGTTCTTTGATTTTGGCTCTTTCTTCCTTTTTAATATATGCGTTTAGTGCTATAAATTTCCCCCTTAGCACTGCTTTTGCTGCATCCCATAGGTTTTGGTATGTTGTGTTCTCATTTTCATTCGTCTCTATATATTTAGCAATTTCTCTTGCTATTTCTTCTTTAACCCACTGATTGTTTAGGAGTGTGTTGTTTAACCTCCAGGTATTTGTGAATTTTCTAAGTCTCTGATGGTTATTGACTTCTAATTGTATTCCATTGTGGTCAGAGAATGTGCTTTGAATAATTTCAATCTTTTTAAATTTATTGAGGCTTGTTTTATGTCCCAGCATATGATCTATTCTGGAGAAAGTTCCGTGAGCACTAGAAAAGTATGTGTATCCTGGTGATTTGGGATGTAATGTCCTGTAGATGTCTGTTAAATCTAATTCATTTATCAGATTGTTTAGGTTTTCAATTTCCTTATTGGTCTTCTGTCTGGTTGATCTATCTATAGGAGAGAGTGATGTGTTGAAGTCTCCCACAATTATTGTGGAAACATCAATTGCTTCCTTTAGTTTTGCCAATGTTTCTCTCATGTATTTTGTGGCACCTTGATTGGGTGCATAGACATTTACGATTGTTATTTCTTCTTGCTGAATTGCCCCTTTTATTAGTATGTAGTGGCCTTCTTTGTCTCTCAAAACATCCCTGCATTTGAAGTCTATTTTATCTGAGATTAATATTGCTACACCTGCTTTCTTTTGGTTGTAGCTTGCATGAAATATTTTTTTCCATCCTTTCACTTTCAATTTCTTTGTGTCCCTGTGTCTAAGATGAGTCTCTTGTATGCAACATATTGATGGTTCATTTTTTTTGATCCATTCTGCGAATCTATATCTTTTAATTGGGGAGTTTAATCCATTTACATTCAACGTTAAAACCGTGAAGGCATTTCTTGAATCGGCCATCTTATCCTTTGGATTATGTTTGCCATATTTTTCCCTCTCTCTATTAATATCCTTTATTGTACCCATACCGAATCTCTTTAGTACTGAACCTTTCTCCAAGTCTCTCTGTCCTGTCTTTGTTTCTCTGTCTGTAGGGCTCCCTTTAGTATCTCCAGTAGGGCAGGTCTCTTGTTAGCAAATTCTCTCAGCATTTCTTTGTCTGTGAAAAATTTAAGCTCTCCCTCAAATTTGAAGGAGAGCTTTGCTGGATAAAGTATTCTTGGCTGGAAATTCCTATCTCTCAGAATTTTAAATATATCGTGCCATTGCCTTCTCGCCTCCATGGTGGCTGCTGAGTAGTCACTACTTAGTCTTATGCTGTTTCCTTTGTATGTGGTGAATTGCTTTTCTCTTGCTGCTTTCAGAACTTGCTCCTTCTCTTCTATGTTTGACAGTGTGATCAGTATATGTCTCGGAGTGGGTTTTTTTGGATTTATTCTATTTGGAGTTCGCTGAGCATTTATGATTTGTGTATTTATGTTGTTTAGAAGATTTGGGAAGTTTTCCCCAACAATTTCTTTGAATACTCTTCCTAGACCTTTACCCTTTTCTTCCCCTTCTGGGACACCAATGAGTCTTATATTCGGACGTTTCATATTATCTATCATATCCCTGAGGTCCATTTCGAGTTTTTCAATTTTTTTCCCCATTCTTTCTTTTATGCTTTCATTTTCCATTCTGTCATCTTCCAGGTCACTGATTCGTTGTTCAACTTCCTCTAGTCTTGTACTATGAGTGTCCAGAATCTTTTTAATTTGGTCAACAGTTTCTTTAATTTCCATAAGATCATCCATTTTTTTATTTAGTCTTGCAATGTCTTCTTTATGCTCTTCTAGGGTCTTCTTGATTTCCTTCATATCCCGTACTAGGGTCTCATTGTTCATCTTTAGTTCTTTGAGTAGCTGCTCTAGGTGTGTCTCTTCTGGTCTTTTGATTTGGGTGCTTGGGCTTGGGTTATCCATATCGTCTGGTTTTTTCATATGCTTTATAATTTTCTGTTGTTTTTGGCCTCGTGGCATTTGCTGTCCTTGATAGGGTTCTTTTAGGGTTTGTAGACCAGTTGAAGTCCTTATCTCTAATTTATCAGATCTACAGCTTCGTGGAGTACACTTTCTCTAACTAACCAGCAGGTGGCGTCCACGAGCCACCTGTTCTCCACAAGCCAGATCTCCCCTGCTTAGCCTTTTTGGTGAGTGGGGGAGTGAGTCTTGTGGGGCCCAATTGGTGTCCCAAGCTTGCGTGTGTAGTTGGTGTTGCCTGCCCTGTATGTGGGGCGTGTTTCTGGGCAGTCGGGGAGGGGGGGTGGCCCTAACAATCAAATCTCCCTGATGATCCTAGAGTTTTAAAGCTACTGCAATAGTCTAATCCTTCAGTTCAGTCCTGCCACAGTTTGTCTCTGCCACTGACCCACAAGTCTTTGGTATTGGCGTATGGCTCCTGAGACTTGCAAGTGGGCCCCTCTTCCAGGCTGTGCACCCCGGGTCCTCTGTTGAGGGATGACTGTGCTATGTCACAGGTGAGTGCCGTCCCCCCAGGGCAGTTCTGGGCTGCTGGGCTGTGTTGGGAGGCTCCCAGTCTGCTCAAATGATGGCTGAATGGGGCTCTGTTAATTCACACTGCTCCCCCTTCCCAGCTCTGGGACATTCAGCTGAGGTTGCAGGGAAGGCTAATGTCCACGCCCAGTTTTGTGGTGTGTGCCTGTTATTTGAAGCACTTCCGTCACACTGGGTTGTCTGGGGCAGCTCTGGGCTATGGGGCTGGCGATGGGCAGGAGTGTTTCCTGTCCACCAGGATGGTGGCTGTGAGCGGACACCCCCCTTTTCTTGGGAAGTTGTGTTGTTTAGTGAATTTTCTCAGCCACTGGATTATTGCCTTTTGTCTCAGAGCTCTCTTAGTTCTGCTCTTGACTTGACGTGCCCAAATTTCAATTCTTTGAAGCTTTCTGTATTGAGCTTCTTAGAGTAATTGTTTTAGAAAAAGCAAAAAGGATTTAAAAAAAAAAACAAAAAAAAAAAAAACGGCCCTCCTCAGAGATCTAATGGGTTATTGAAATGCTAATAGACAAAGCAACCAGGGCCATTAAGGAAAGGTGCCCTGGGCAGAGAGATCAGCCTTGCTTCGGGATTTGCATATGCGCCTCAAGGCCTGATCTCCGCCCTTCCCCTTTCTGTGTTCACCAGAACTCCAAAAATCCTCTGCTTTTACTTTGGAGCTTCTCGTGTTGTTTTCCTTCTATGCCCGTCTCCTCTCTGCTGGGCTGGCTGCTCTCAGAGTCTCTGGTGTCTGGCCTCAGTCTATCTATGGTTGGAGTTTGAATCAGTAGAATGAGTTTCCGACGAAAGCAGCCACTGCAATTCTCCCTTCTCCTTCCTGGAGCTGACAGCCCCTCCTCCCCCGGGACTGAGCCTGGCAGGGAGGGGCGCGGGTCCCCTGGCCGCAAAAACTTACAGATTTCGCTGATCTCAGCAGTTCCACGTTTTCATGAGTGTTGTATGAAGTATGCCCAAAGACAGATTGCTCTGTGGTGTCCAGTCCACGCAGTTCCTGGCTTTTTACCTACTTTCCTGGAGGAGTAACTAAAACATACAGCTCACCAGTCTGCCATCTTGCCCCGCCTCCACAGGGTTTTTAAATGAGTTAATGCATGTAGAGCATTTAGAACAATGCCTAGCATGTGGTCAGCACCATATACCCCTTAATTACTGTCATCTGACATAGATCATTGGCAATATGTGTGGGTCCTAGAAGATAGAATTATCTAACTGATACTCACTAACTGAGTTCACACAAAACATATTTTTTTAACCTGCTAAATATTAGCCTTTTAGATTTCCCTATAAACCTGATTTATGTAACACTAAAGAAAACAAGTTCCAATAAAAATATTTCATGGTAGGAGCCAGATCTGGTATCCTACCTGTAAACCTCATTGATTTACATGATCATGGTTAATGAAATGTATACATCACTCTATAGTCAGGAAGAACAGAAAGCTCTCAATAGGATACCCTGGGTGGGAAGTCTTGCTACGGGTGTCATCTTTGTCTGTTCACCTTGAGTCCATTTCCCTTTCCTCTAACTCCCTCTCCACATTCAGACCTGCAAGAGGAGAGAGAACACATGCGGAACTCCAGCAAGGAAGCACTTTACCCTTGACCCCTGCTGTGTATGATCCTAGTCAATTTCATTCACAGCAAGTGATAAAAGATAAAGCACCTCACTGTCTTGCTAACCCGACAACCCCAGTTGCCAGCAATTATCTCAGAAAAGGTAGAACCTTTCACAGAGCCCACTGACAGCCTCTTTGACCACAGATACCACCTTTTAGAAAAATGCACTCCAGGGAAAAGCCTGAGGAGGAGGGGAGATTATCTATACTTTCAAGGATAATGGCACTGAAAGAGGCACTAAAGAGAATTTTAGATTTCATTTTCTTTCATTATAAGGTCAAATCACTTATTTGGGGCAGCACTTAAATTTTTTTGTTTATTGTGACACATATAGCATAACATTTACACTTTTAACTATTTAAAAAAATTGGTAACATTTATAAATAACATAAAATTGGCCATTTTAACCATTTTTAAGTGTGCAAGTCAATGGCATCAATTACATTTACAAGGTTGTGTGACCATCATACTATCCATTACCAAAACTTTTTCATCTCCCCCCAAACAGAAAAGTTATTCCCTCTCTCAGCCCCCTGGTAACCCATAATCTGTTTTCTATTTCTATGAATTTGCTTATTCTAGATACTTCACATAAGTGGAGTCACACAGTATTTGTCCTTTTATGTCTAGATTATTTCACTTAGCATAATGTTTTCAAGGTTCATGTTGTAGCATGTATCAGAACTTCATTGTTTTTTTATGGCTGAATAATATTCCATTGTATGTATATACCACCTTTTATTTATCCAGTCATCTGTCAACAGACACGGGTTCTTTTTACCTTTTGGCTGTTGTGAATAATGGTGCTCTGAACACTGGTGGGCAACAAGTATCTGTGTGAGTCCCTGCTTTCAATTCTTTGGGGGTATATATCTAAAAGTTGAATCACAGGGTCATATGGTAATTCCATGTTTAACTTTCTGAGGAACCGCCAGACCATTTTCCACCATGACTGCACCATTTTACAACCCCACCAGCAATGTAGGAGGGTTCCAATTTCTCCACATCCTCTTCAACACTTATTTAGTTTTTGTGGTTGTTTTGGTTTGGTTTGGTTTGGTTTTTAAATAATAGCCATTCTAGTGGGCGTGAAGTGGTAACTCGTGATTTTGATTTGTATTTCCTTGATCACTAATGATGTTGAGCATCTTTTCATGGGCTTATTGGCATTTGTATACCTTCTTTGGAGAAATGACTACTCAAGCTGGGCAGTGCTTTTTAAAATAAAGGAAATAATTTCTATTAACTGTAGGGTTACAGTAGACATAGTCATTTAAGGGGGAAGAAATGAACAAACTGATTGCTCCTGCTCTTTATTAAGGGTTGAAGCAGACAGACATCACAAGGAATCTAACCACTTCATTTCCAAGTCTAGACTCAGTTCAAGCCCAACTCATAGCTCTGACATGGCCCTAGAACAACTACAGGAAACCTTCTGGTGGAGGGGAGAGGGGAGAACTGTTTGTTTCTAAGCCTCATTCTTGGCAGTCGAGTGATCTGCCCTAAGAATGGAAGTAGGTGGACCTGAGGGCTGAGCCAGGAACAATCAGTGGCTGGAACAAGTGCAACCCCTTCCAAGCTCACTACCACAGACAAAACTCACCAATGTGCAACAGTGGACCAGAGGAGGCTATTGAGGAAACGAAACACAGGGTGCCATGAATGTGACCAGAGGTGAGCCAGTCCAGTTTCTGAGTACTTCATAAAGTTCTTTTGTCCCTAATACCAAGATAGCCCTGAAGTGAATGCTGAGCTAACCGTAATCCCAAATCCAGGGCATTGATTCTCAAAATCTAATGTTCATAAGAATAACTTATTCTTAATGATGTAGAATCTCAGGCCTTACGCCCAAAATTCTGATTTAATTTTTCTTGGGCCCTGGAACCCGCACGCTAAAGAAGCACTCAGGAAATTATGATATAGGTAGTCCATGTGCCACATTGAAGGAGACAGCAGACCCTGGAGCAATAGAAAATGCATATGTTTTGCTCCTTGAAGCACAAATATGCCAATTGTTTATTCTTTAAGGTCTAACTTGCCTTTAATCAGAAAGTCAGAAGTCTCTACTAACAACCATTGATTTTTTTTTTTTTTTCACTTTGTCAAAAACCATTAATTTTTAAAGTGATTAGAAAACTGGCAATTCAGGAAAAAAAGTGGGGATGGGGGCATTTGTATAATTTGTATTAGTGGGTGTGTTTTATTATTCTGTAAATGATTACATAAAAATGAAAGATGTTTTTCAGCCCAGTGATTTATGGCACTGATGACAGGATAATTAGGAAACTAAAGTAGTCAAAACTTATCACAACAAAGCTTTCTTAAGTTAAGGGAAAATTAGCGAATAAATGCTCATAGTAATCTGCATAGATAAATTATCCATAGCAAGGAAATAATATCATATACATCTCTTTCTTTTAGGGATTTCTAGACTCTTTGAAACTTCAATTTCAGGCTAAGTAGCTATCTCCACCCTCTTTTCACAAAATGGAAAAGAACAAAGCAGACTTGCTAGTAAGATGGGCTAAATAAGGAAGTTTTTAAAAAAGACTTATGATTCTACAATCCTAGGAACTGACGTGATGAAACTCATTCATTTCCTTCCCTGAGGATTCCGCGGCCACTGAGAGCACCGGAACCCTCGCTGAACCACACTTGCCCTCCCTTAGCCCCACCCCTCCCCGGGTGCGCATGTGCGGATGTGCGCATGTTCCCACACGCAGACAGACGCACACCCTGGGGGATGCGACCGTGCGCTGAACAGTGTTGCTCCTTGTGCTTTCAGGGTTGCAAAATCTATCAGTTCCGGATCTCAGGGAGTTTCTTTTTTTATTCTTTTCTCAATCTGAGAGTCTTAGACTCTCTTGAAAAGGACTCCAAAATACATCTGTTACCTTATCATTGACCCTGGCATAAAATTACTCGGAACATAAAGATTGAAATGAAAGTTTGCAGTAAATCCCTAAATCCCACACGTGATAACTCTGCCTCTGCTTTTGAGGGAATGGAGAGGTTGCTATGGAGAAATATGGTCTATATGTATGGATTGTTTAGTGTGAAGACTCTAAAGTAGGGTTATTTACATTGGTCTGTATACTTGGTCAAGAACTCCATTAATCACTGTTAAATCAAGAATTCTCTGCTAATACCCTGGAGCCCTCTGAGGCGGAGCATCAGCCTAGAGAAGCGGCTCATTCACAGATCAATGCAGGGAAATTGAAAGCCTGTGCCTTTGTGATTTTTCTGCCTGGGGCCCATATTTGAAAACTCTATTGTCCTGGTCAACTGCATCTTCATATGGATGGCTTTCTCCCTTGGTAGTCACATCTGTCTCTTCTACCTTTGTTTCAATGGCTTTGAAAAATTGTGGTCATTATACACAGCATCCAGTCTTTAAGTCAGACTGTCTCAAACATTATCTACAAATTTGGATGGGATTTTTTCCATTTTTGTGTGATACTGTAACATAGAAGTAGACTATACACACACACACATTTTGTTCACCAATGTAAATCGCCTAAAATAATGAGAGAGTGCATTAACTTACAATATTTTGTCATTGAAATATACATTTGGATCTGAGATTGTGCCCATAAGAAAAGTATGTATTGTACAAAATAAAACACTCTCTGTTAAAGCAGAGAGTTCCAAGTTCAGAGAAGGTGGGATAGTAGTTCTATGGACAAATGGAAAGGAAAAGACATCCCACAACCATAGCCCAGAGGCAAAGGCTCCAACAGCTGGGAGCTTCAGGTTGCTGGCACTTACTTTGTCACTTCTCAGCCAGACCTCATCAGAAGGGACCACAACCATTTGGACTTGCTTCTACCTCCTACTCTCATCAAACCAATCTGTCTTCATAGCTACCACCACCACCACCACACTCCCCTCCCTGTCATCTCTGCCTATCTTCTTTCTATTCTACAGTTATATTCAGATTAAATTCACAATAAAATTCAGATAAGCACAAAGCAGGATAGAGAAGTATTTATATGTCAGGGCACCAGGCAAGATTTCCCTCATCTATAGGCCATTATTAACTTCCCCTGCAATCAGAGAAAGATGAAAAGTTTCTGGCTACTCCATAGACCATACCACGTAGAATATCTATTCTGAGGCAGTTTTGCCCAGTCTTGTAAAGACAAGTGACATTCATGGCCTATTTACCCCTGTCTGGCTTAGGACTGCTGCTACTCTTGACTAAAGAAGACTTTTATCGGACTACCTATTGAGCTCATTGTAAACCCAAGCAGAAGACCCAGAACCTGCCTCAAACTTCTCCAGTTTGGCCTCAAATTTTACAAGGGTGCCAAGAACAGCATTCTGGACCATCATGCTTGCTTAGATACAAACAAATGAAAAATCAAAACTTTCCCTTTTTATGTTTAGGAATTTTTTTCTTTGTTAAATGTGAAGCTGTCCATATATTTGTCCAGTTTCTGTCATTAATCAACATATACTGCCTGACACTAGACTCAAATAAAACAAATTATGTAAGTACAATAATAAGAGGAAAAACTTATATGTTAGCTAGACTGAAGTTCTTGCCACAACCTAAATATGGTGGGTTTGTACTGTGTCAACTTACCAAGCTAGAACTACATTTCTCAGAATTCCTTTCTCTGCTTAGTTCTGGGTTAGTCTGGGCTACAAGACTATTTTTGTGTGAGATTTGGAAGATAAAAGTGAAACAGCCATCCTATTGTTTTTACACTCATGGTTAGTGCATCTTCTGGTTCTCACCAATCTTCTGGCTCACCTTGTTGGTCTAGGGGCAGCAATCAAACCCTACCTACTCCTTCAGCTTCACTAGCTCATGGGCCAGGTGGTATTTAGTCCTGTGATGAAGGTGCTAGTTTCCCTGGAAAATTACCAGCATCATCCAAGTTGGAGCCTTGCAGGCTGTGAGAGACTTACTTTGTTCTAGCTAATCCTTGTGGATTCTGGGTTGTCCTACAATTTTAAAGCCCACCTTTAGCATCTCAGGAGCATCCCAAGCCACATATGAAAGAGACACAATAGCCAGCATCCTGGATGTGCATGATTCATTCTTGTTTGAACCCCACACCTTGCTCTGTCTTGCCTCCCTGTATATCCTGTTGTGCCAAGACCCCTTCTTTGCCATGTTCAACCCCCCACTGGCTTCACTCATTGGCTCTGACCTATTACTTACTTCCCAGCATCTAAATCACTTTCCTGAACTGGTGCTGAACTGACTATCCATGACCGGTATCACAGGCTGAGTCTCAGGACAGTTTCTTTTGAATTGCCTGTTTGGGCAACTCCAGCTCAGGGAACAAGACTTTTGGGATTCACCTTCTTTCTGGTTCCAGCTTCAGAGGATAGGGAGATAGGACATAGTCTTAGCACCAAGGGCAAATTAGTGCCGAGTAGACTCTAATATTATTTGACAAATCTATGAGAAGTTTGCAGTCTAAGGCATTATCCTTCACCATACTATTCTTATTGCTGTTGGGGATTGAATCATGTCTCCCACAAAAGGCAGGCTCAAGTCCAAGCCCCTGATCCTGTGGGTGTGAACCCATTTGTAATTAGAGCCTTTGAAGATATGAAGTTAAGGTGTGCCCAAATTGAATGAGGGTAGGCCTTAATCCAATATGGCTGATGTCCTTATTAGCAAAGGAAACTGGAAACAGAGAGAAGCCATGGGGAACAATCAGATGCTGGAAGCTGACAGAAGAGAAACAAGAAGTCATCACCATGTGCATTGCCTTGTGATAGAAAAGCCAGGTAACCCTAGAAATTACTGGCCAACCAGAAGATACCTACCTCAGGAGGAAGCAAGCCTTCTAGCCTCTGAACTATGAGTCAATAAAATCGTGTTGTTAAGCCAACCCACTTCATGGTATTTGTTTTAGCTGCCGGGAAACTAAAACAGGTGCTCATTTAGGTACACAATTGATTGTTCTCCTATCCAAAGAGTCATTCTAGAGATCTGTTTGTCCCTGAATTGAGTCAATAATTATCTTAGCATGAAAGGATAATGCAGAAGGAACACTAATTTTATTTATTTCTTTGCCCAGAGTAGGTGTGTGTTATGGAAAGGAGAGTATCCTCCACAATATCTTCTTCTACCCAAATATCTCTGTGCTGGTTTGGATGTATTATGTCTCCCAAAACGCCATTATCTCTCATGCGGTCTTGTGTGGGCAGGAATCATATGGGTGTTGATTGGGTTGGAGACTTTTGATTCAATGTTTCCATGGAGATGTGATCACTCAATTGTGGGTGATCTTTCATTGGATAATTTCCATGGAGGTGTGGCCCTGCCCATTCAGCATGAGCCTTGATTAGTTTACTGGAGCACTGTATAAACTCAGACAGAAGGAGCGAGCTTGCTACAGCCAAGAGAGACACTTTGAAGAATGCACTGAAACTGAGAGAGGAGCTGGAGCTGAGACAGACATTTTGAAGATGGCCGTTGGAAGCTGATGCAGACATTTTGGAGAACGCCATTTTGAAATGCCACTTGGGAGCAAGCAGATGCCAGCCACGTGCCTTCCGAGCTAACAGAGGTTTTCTGGAAGCCTTTCTCCAGTGAAGGTACCCTTTGTTGACAGACACTTTATGGCCTTAAGAATGTAACTGTGTAACCAAATAAACCCCCTTTATAAAAGCCAGTCCATTTCTGGTGTTTTGCATCCCGGCAGCATTAGCAAACTGGAACGATCTCTAACATTACTTCCTCAATGATTTATTTGATTTGCTCACTAATAGAGCACTGCTGACAGAGACATTCAGAAACAGATTTCAGATAAAGAGCTTCCCACCTGCTCCCTCTAATCCATACTCTACTCATCTAAGCCCCTCCTCCTCTCAGCATTCCCTGCAGAGATTTCTGGGGTGGTGGTTACTTCTGTTCATTTTCCTTTGCAAAAGACAGAGATTTGCTTTCTATGAGAAATGGGAGGTAAAGGTATTGCAGATGCATTGTGGGAAGCAATGGGAGGGAATTAAGCAACTTCAGAGAGAATGCATTTAACCCCCTCCTCCTTTTAGCGGCCCAGCTGCTGCTCACCCAGTGTCTCCTTGCAGGGGGCAGGCTGCTGTAAAAAAAGGGAAATTGACAGCACAGTAAGACTCACCACTTTAGCCTTTTTTAACTGGCAAGCAAGCCTGAAGTAGCTAGGCTGCAACCACAAGGAATTACCAAGGAAAAGGCAGGAAAATAGAATAGAAAAGATAGCAATCTAGAAACCTTCCTAATAGAAAAGGAAAAGAAAAAAAAAACAAAAGAACGAACAAACAAAAAAACCAGAGTTTAAAACTTATATTACTTAAAACTTGATTTTTGGTTGTTTTTGTTAACTAGAAAATTGGGAACTAGAAAAAGACCTGTAACTTTTACATTTTTGCATTTTCCCAATGAAGACTAATATTAAAAAGGTGACGTTATTTTTTAAATTTGTGAACAGTGGAGTTCAGTTAATTGGTCAATGTTTCTTCCTCTAATTTCTTCACCTGCTGTAAGGAATAGCCAACCTCAGAAGATGGTGGAAAACAATGAGGTTTCTATCTGAACCTACAGCATTTCATAATGGTCTGAATAATGGAGATTAACAGTTATTTTGGAAACTGCTTCACATTCCATTTTTCTTACACAGACAGTAGAAAAACTTGAGATTCCATAATTCCATATTTCATTTCTATTTGACTACATACTTATATTTTAAAAATTACAAGTTCTAATGTTTCCTGCATGCTGACTTCATCAATCTGTCCAAGTCCTGCTCAAGATCTACTCTTCCATTTAGTCTTACTTGCTGATCTTTCCCTCCTCTGCATTTCTTCTGCAGTGAAAGGTAGCATCGCCAGCTTTGCACTAGTTGTTTTGTGTGTAAGACTATTTTCTTTGCTGGATTATAAACTACTGAGGGCTGGGCTGAGCCTTATCCTTTATGCCTCCTCTTTGGACATGTAGTAAGTGCCTAATATAAGATTTAAACAGATATAGTCACGAATTATTCTAATTGCACAGGATTCCAGGTTTTTAATTTGTCAACATTTGAATATGCATTATTTATATATACATATAATTACAACACAAAAGGCTGAATTTCCTTGTTCCCATTCTCTTCCTTCTAACAAGCCAAGCTACTTCTCTTCCCTTATTCTAACAAACCTTGAAATTTTATATTACAATGTTTGCAAAGTGTTAAATAGATACCCAAAAGCAGCCACAACACTTGTCTTGGCTTTTGCTTTACAAAAGGCACTAAATGAAATTGAAGTAAATTTCTCAGTCCTTAGTTGCACTTGACAAATAATTCTAAGTGGAAAATTATTAGCAGTATTTTAAAAACGGAATAATTCCTGCAAAAGTGTAAGGCTATCTCCAAATGTATTACTTAGAGATCTGCACCTGACTGGTTTGTGTGAGACTTTAAGGGAATTCATTCCATAATGTGCATATACACACATTTATCCATTTATTCCACAAGGATTTATTCTGTGTCAGGACCCTGGCATTCCCTGCATTTGTACATTGGTTGAGGAAGGGAAAGAGACAGAAGGCAAAACAAACCTGGGACTTTCCAAATTTGCTAGTTTAGGGTCAATTAACATCTGACAATCTTGTTAAATTATTTACATTTTTGAAGAACTGGTAAGTCCCCAAACTGATTTTCCCATAATTTTCAGTAAATATATAATTTTATTAACTCTCACTGTGATGAAAACACATGGGAAAAATGGTTTCAATTTACACTGAAAATTTAGGAGATTCTATTGAAAAATAGATGTAAATGTTGAAATACTCATCTGATACCTTCAAAAAGACAATGTAGAAAAAAGGCATAAAGCAAAGAATTAGACTACTGGTTGATAGTTTAAAGGCACCTTGTGGCATCAGAGTGTGTGTGTTTAAGGCACCTTGTGGCATCGTAGTGTGTGTGTTGAAATGTGTTTTAACACATTTCATATGGAATATATCCACTAAGAGTGAGTGACAATTTGTGACTGAAGTATGAATGGTTTAACTTAAAATTTCTTTCCTCATTTTCAAAAATATTTAAATACAAGTTTTTTGTTACTGTGAGGAACCTGTGCTCACTCAGTAATAATTACAGACTTGGGGACTATGGCCTGCCTATTCAAATGTGTAAACTTGATTTGCTTTCCTGTAAGTAGTAATGAAATAATGCACAATAATACTGCTTTTGAAGCGGAATTTAAAATAAACAGGATTATTGGTGTCATTTTGTATCAACGTAACTTCATAAAAAATTATTTCCTTTCAATTATTTCGACATTCCATGGGGCTAGTTTAGCCAAGGTTATTCATGTGAAAACATGAAAAAGGCACAATCCCTCCCTTCCCCATGTCTACTGAAAACACATTTTCTAATCTTTCCTATCTAGGTACACTAAAGATATCAGTTCAAATTATCATTTCAGAGACTTCCCCCTAAATTGAATTATGGTATTTGTGATCACAATGTTATTTGCTTTCAGCTCCACATTTCACAGGACATAGTTTGAGTCAGATTAACTACTTGTAAATGGAGTTTAAGAATATATTCCTTCCTGTAGCCTGTAAATTCTAAGTGCTCTATGCTAAATAACATATCTTTTTTTAAAAAAAAATCTTTCTTCATAATTATTTTCATTTGAATAGATTTACGGAGCTATTTAAGGTATAACTTTCCTAAACATAACCATAATTAACTCAAAGAAGATTGCAAAAAAACTGACTTTTATAGTAATGCTTCTTATTATAGTATCGCTACTCTCTAAATACTTCTATTGCATAATTAAAGGTTTTAATTACTCTATAATATTTTAAAACTACTCCCTTCTGCATATATCAGAGAACAGGGATCTATATTTCAATTATTTAATACCCGTTAGGCATTCTCAGTGCTTCCTAAGAATTATTTGCAGTGATTATAGCATATTTTATTTTCAGGCTTTTTCAGCTGAAATATAGACTGAAGTAAAATTGACAAGTGAAAGTCCATATTTAAGTAGTACCTTACTTGGGCATTTTATCCTAATTTCAAGATTTGATGATTTAAATAATTGACTGAGCAGGAGTTAGCCTTATTTTGTTCAACAGTTTCCTCAGATCTGAATAGAGAAATAGAAGGTATGCCATCAGGCATTAAACTAGGAGAAAGAGAGTAGAAATTAGATAATTTGGATTGCAAAAGACATTAATGTTTTAAAATTATGGGCTAAAAACTAACAAGATTATAATTTAACAGGAGTAATGGTGATCCTTGCACTTTGGGTTAAAAAATCAGTAATGCAAGTAAAGGACAGGCAAGACATTATGTAACTGGTTGATGTGGAGGTTTTCACTGTCTGCAAACTCAAGATGAGCCATGCATGATTGCCAACAAAACTGACCTAATGTCAAGCTGTGTTAACAGACTTCTGGGCCTGGCAAACAAGGAGGTTCTGACCTGATTGGACGACTTTGTAGCATTATTTTGAGTTAAGGGTTCCACATTTTAAAGGAGACATTGATATGCTGAAGAGCCTCAACAGGCAGGATGGTGAAGGGTCTGAGAATCACGTTACATGAAGAACACCCTAAGGAAGTGGGGATGCCCAATTTGCAAAAGAGCCTAGTGTGAGCCTTTCCCAGTATCTGAAAGGCGGTCCAACTAGAAAGGAATTATGCCTTTTAATTGGAATTCAGAATTTGGACCAATGTGTGGCTGTCACAGGAAGGCAGATTTTGGTTTGATAGAATAGACGGAAGAATAAACAGACCTGTCCAAAAATAGAATGGGCTTCTGTCACTGGAAATATTTTGGCAGTTTGAATGAACACATGAAGAATGCTGTGTTCTATGGGAGGGAGGGAACCCCACACAGGGTGCGAGGTTGTACCTGTTGACCTCTGTAGGCTGTGCCGATCCAAATCCCCCTCAGAACACACTGGAAATCATGAACCTCCCTGCCAAGACTGAATTTAGAGCTGTTATTAACATGATTTCCAAACAACCAACGGGCAACCCAAGTGGATTAATGCAAACACTAACACAACAGGGTATCTATTTATATTAGCATAGAAATTATGCCCATGCTCTCTTTTGCAGAAGCTAGCAGAAATTGTAACCAATAGCACCAAACTACCCATTCTCAGAGCGTCTCAATAGCAACTGAAACATGGGAACGCCTGACAGTAAAATTTAAAATTACGTTCCCACCCCATGAGAGCAGCAGCTTGGTATATTTCTTGATTCCGGGAATATGTGAGGTGCAATTTCTGAATCAATAATTAGATGTTTTTAAGAATCGAAACACCAACATTGCTACTCTTGGTACACTAATTAAACTATGTTAGGTACTTGGTGCTTCTGTCCCTTCAAACAATAGCAATGGTATAATGCAGTGGCTCTCAAAATATGCATCAAAATAATTTGGAGGGGCTGTGAAAACACAGATTGCTAAGCCCCACTTTCAGAGTTTCTGTTTCAGGAGACCTGAGGTAGACCCTGAGAATTTGCAATTCTAGTAAGTTCAATTCCAAGTGATGCTTATGCTTTTGGTCTGGGACAACCTTTGAGAACCACTGGTGTAATGAAAGAATGAAAATGGCATAAGCAGCTGTATTATAGCCAGGAAACTGCTCAGTGTCTATACGAGTGTCTGTGAGAGCCAGCTCGTAGCTGCTTAAGAGAGCTAACAGCTTCTCTTCCCAACTCTGAATTCAGTGACATTATGTTGGAACCTTGAAATTGGCCACAGAAATTGGCAAATGCTAAACCATGGTGGTTCCCCCCCTCTGAGAGCTGGTTGTTAAACATTTATCAGTATACCACTGATACAGACTCAGAGCAGAAAGCAAATATAAATGATTTTAACGCAACATTTCTCAAATTCACTCCATTCATGGATTTTTGAGTATTTCTTGAGCCCTGGATGCATAGGCACACCACTATTTTTGCAGTTATAACATGTTGAAAAGGCCAACAAGATGGAGCTCTTCAAATAAAGTGAACTCTTGTATTAAGGTAGACAGCAAAGTATGGCTTCATCTACTAATTATTTGCTGTAAGAAATAATCAACACTTGATCCATTTCACAGATGTGTATTAAAATTATAACATGAAAATTTACATAGATCAGTGATCATTAAATAAATGCACATGCCAGTTAATCATCATCACCATCATCATTATTTAACATTTATTGAATGCTTAAAATATACCAAGCCCTATGCTGAGTGCTTTCCATGAATTATCTCATTTAATTCTTATAAAAACTCTGTGATATAGATATTGTTATCCCCAATTTACAGAAGAAAATGGAGTCACAGTAATAGGTTTATAATGCTCGAGTATCAATGTGAGATGGAATATCAGGCACCCATGTACCAGGTGATCTCACATGTAATGTCCCGGAAACCTCAAATATACCATTTCATTTCTCAAAGACAGTTTACCGATAATAATAACTACATTATTGTTAAATAATCACTATATTCTTAAATATATAATTAATACATTTTAGAAGAGACTATTGCTAGCATCAATACTTTCATAAAACAATACTAGAGGGAGAACCTAAGTTGGCAGCTAGGAGAGACAGGGCACAAAAACACCTCGGTGAAAAATACTAGATAAAAGCCAGAAAGTGACCCAGAACACCAGTTCCAGCGAGGAACCAGCTGGACAAGGTCTGCTAAATCCCCAGGGACCATACATTTCGTGAAACCAGGAGCCTGCATTCCGAAACGAGTGAGTGAGCTGGCTGAAAGTCTGGCGGCCATGCTGCAGTATGGGGAAACTGTGGGTTGGCATTTGGAGGTGGACTAGTTCTTTTTTAAAAAAACCCAAAAGTGGCTGCAGATACAGCAGCGAGAACTGCATAGTGAAGTGTGGCAGGAATGGGCTGTGTGAACACCTCAATATCTGGCATGGAAGATAGCCTTTCGCACACCCATTGCTAATTGTCTCGGAGCGAGGAAGGCAGAGGTGAGCCAAAAGGGAAAAAAACCCACGCCCCTTGCAGCCATCTTCCCAGTGGGCTGGGAACGCTCCTGCCCGGCACTGGGGCCACAGCTCAGAGCCATGCCAAGAAACCCAGTGTGATGGGGGGTGTTTCCAGCAGCACATGCACACACCACAGTGCTGGGCATGGACAATAGCCTTTAGCGCACCCACAGCTAATTGTCCCAGAGCTGGGAAGGTGGAGCTGTGTGAAAAGGGGGAGATTGGCAAGCCCCATACAGCCATCCTTACAGCAAGCTGGGAATGCACCTACACGGCCCAGCAGCCCAGAACTTCCCTTGAGGGATGGTGCACACTTGTGATGTAGCACAGCCTTCCCTCAGCAGAGGCCCTAGAAGGGCAAGGCTTGGAAGAGGGACCCACTCAGAAATCCCAGAGACCATTCGCCAATACCAAAGACTTGTGGGTCAGCAGCAGAGACAATCTGTGGTTTAGATTCTTGCAACAGCCCTAAATCTCCAGGTTTTATTGTTAAAGCTGCCCTCCCTCCCTGACCACTCAGACACATGCCCCACATTCAGGGCAGACAGCACCAACAACACACCCAAACTTGGTGCACCAATTGGACCCCACAAGAATCAGACCCCCACACACCACAAAGACAAAGTTGGAGAGAACTGACTTGAGGGGAATAGGTGACTTGTGATGCCATCTGCTGGTTAGTTAGAGAAAGTGTATGCCACCAAGCTGTAGATCTGACAAATTAGAGATTCATCTTTGAATAATCCTACATATCCTAAAAGAACCCTATCAAGTAAAGCAAATGCCAAGAGGCCAAAAACAACAGAAAATTTTAAAGCATATGATAAAACCAGATGATACAGATAAACCAAACCTGAACACCAAAATTAAAAGATCAGAGGAGACACAGTACTTGGAGCAATTAATCAAAGAACTAAAGACAAACAATGAGAGCATGGCACAGGATATAAAGGACATGAAGAAGAACCTAGAAGAGCATAAAGAAGAAATTGCAAGAGTAACTAAAAAAATAGATGATCTTATGGAAATAAACTGTTGATCAAATTAAAAAGATTCTGGATACTCATAGTACAAGACTAGTGGAAGCTGAACAATGAATCAGCGACCTTGAGGACCACAGAATGGAAAATGAAAGAACAAAAGAAAGAATGGGGAAAAAAATTGAAAAAAATCTAAATGGACCTCAGGGAAATGATAGATAAAATAAAACATCCAAATATAAGACTCATTGGTATCCCAGAAGGGGAAGAGAAGGGTAAAGGTCTAGGAAGAGTATTCAAAGAAAGTGTTGGGGGAAAACTTCCCAAACCTTCTACACAATATAAATACACAAAGTATAAATGCCCAGCGAATTCCAAATAGAATAAATCCAAATAAACCCACTCCGAGGCATATCCTGATCAGACTCTCAAATACTGAAGAGAATGAGCAAGTTCTGAAAGCAGCAAGAGAAAAGCAATTCACCACATACAAAGGAAACAGCATAAGGCTAAGTAGCGACTACTCAGAGGTCACCATGGAGGCGAGAAGGCACTGGTATGACTTATTAAAAATTCTGAGAGAAAAATTTCCAACCAAGAATACTTTATCCAGCAAAGTTCTCCTTCAAATTTGAGGGAGAGCTTAAATTTTTCACAGACAAACAAATGCTGAGAGATTTTGCTAATAAAAGTCCTGACTTATTTCAGATACTAAAGGGAGCCCTACCGACAGAGAAACAAAGAAAGGAGAGAGAGATATGGAAAAAAGTTCAGTACTAAAGAGATTCAATATTGGTTCAATAAAGGACATTAAGAGAGAGAGGGGGAAAAATATATCTGACAAACATAAACCAAAGGATAGGATGACTGATTCAGGAAATGCCTTCACAGTAATAACATTGAATGTAAATGGATTAAACTCCCCAATTAAAAGATATAGATTCGCAGAATTCATCAAAAAATATGAACCGTCAATATGTTACATACAAGAGACTCATCTTAGACACAAGGACACAATGAAATTGAAAGTGAAAGGATGGAAAAAATATTTCAGGCAAGCTACAGCCAAAAGAAAGCAGGAGTAGCAATATTAACCTCAGATAAAATAGACTTTAAATGCAAGGATGTTAAGAGAGACAAAGAAGGCCACTACATACTAATAAAAGGGGCAATTCAACAAGAAGAAATAACAATCATAAATGTTTATGCACCCAATCATGGTGCCACAAAATACATGAGACAAATACCAGCAAAACTAAAGGAAGCAATGGATGGTTCCATAATAATTGTGTGAGACTTCAACACATCACTCTCTCCTATAGATAGATCAACCAGACAGAAGACCAATAAGGAAATTGAAAACCTAAACAATCTGATAAATGAATTTGATTTAACAACATATATAGAACATAACATCCCAAATCACCAGGATACACATTCTTCTCTAGTGATCATGGAACTTTCTCCAGAATAGACCATATGCTGGGACATCAAACAAGCCTCAATAAATTTAAAAAATTGAAATTATTCAAAGCACATTCTCTGACCACAGCAGAATACAATTAGAAGTCAATAACCATCAGAGACTTAGAAAATTCACAAACACCTGGAGGTTAAAGAACATATTCCTAAAATAGATGGTTTATGGTATGGAATGTGGGGAAACTGGTGATGGAGGGCAAATTAATGAAGGGGAACGATGGCCTGATGGGAACAGATAAGCTATCGTGGGTAAATTTAACATTCTGGGAATGCCCAGGAATGACTATGGTTTGTTGATTTCTGATGGGTATGGTAGGAACCAGTTCACAGAAGTGTTGCTATATTAGGTTATTTTCTTGGAGTAGAGTAGGAATGTGTTGGAAGTAAAGTAGCTATTTTAGGTTGGTTGTCTTTTTCTTACTCCCTTGTTACACTTTGTTTGAAATGTTTTTTTATTGTATATCTTTTCAAAAAAATTTTTTGATACAGTTAATTTAAAAAAAGAGTTAATTAAGAGTTAATGACAATCAATGCAATATATGATATTGGAGTGGATCTAAGAATGGAGAAGAAAAGCTCAAAGGGGGCATAAGGAAAAATTGGAACATAGAATTTAAGCTTTATATCCATACTAATCTTCTTGAATTAACTGCAGTTATATTAATGACATAAGTGAATATCCTTGTTCATAGGAAATGTACATGGAAGTGTTATGAGTTCAAGGAGTATGATATATGCAACCTGCTCTCAAATGTTCAGAAGATGATAAATGGGTAGATAGACAATTGATAGAAAGATAATAGATATAGTTGAAAGAAAGAGAGGGGGGAGCGGGGAGGAGAGAGGAAGGAAGGAAGGAAAGAGAAAGAAAGGTACTGCAAAGTAGCAAAATGTAAAATTGGTAGATAAGGATATCTGGGGGTGGGGGGTGTTGGAGTTCTCTGTATGGGTTTTGTATTGTATTTGCAACTGTCCTATATGTTTGAAATTATTTCAAAATAAAAATTAAAAAAAAAAACAATACTAGAAGAACACAAGCATTCTAGGAAAAACAGTGCTAAACACTGGCTTAAATGGCACTAAACCATCATAGCCTGACCAGTCGTAATTCCCCTCTTTTAGGCTAAGCCTCTCAAGAGGAGAGCCCTCAGCCCTCTCTAATGGTGGATGGGCACTATCAACATTTGCCTCTCTGACTCCCCAATTCCTACATGCTCCCATAAGGTCCACCTACCTCTGCCTGACAGTTTAAATTTATACATCAAGTATACATCATTATCAGGTTACTGTCAGTCTATGATTGCTCTGACTTAAAAACCTGCTGTCTTTAAAAAGGTTCTTTATCTATTTGATCACAACTGGAATGGATCCTGGGGATTTCTATCTGTCACCACTTAGTATTGCCTACAATTCATTTTTCACGCTCAGAGTTTTGTGCAAAGCCATGATATGATCTAAAAATGAGTATTGTGTTGAGTGAAAAACTTAGAAACTCTTGAGATGTCAGCATGTGCAACATATCCTGTAGGAAGTGTAATCTCACTTTAAAAGGGATCCAACTGTGAGCAATTAGCTATAGAAGCCTAGGAGGCAGGTTTCAGGCATGAGTAACAAGTTGAACATTACATTGCAGTGGCAAGGCGTGGCACACTTATCCACAGGTTAAAGCCACTAGCTTTTCCATTGCATAGAGGGTTGCTCAAATTGGTTCCATCTACCGTCTTCTGGATGGACCCTTCTAGACTGCTTCTGTCTGACTCTTCAGCCAGTTAAAGACCTCGCCCTCTCTAACAAACCCTGCAACAAGTTTTCCTAATCTTAATGAGCCATGGGTATAATTATCCACCAGCTTTAAGTATCATGGAATTTCACAAGTTTACAAACTCTAGACTGGCACTGTCCAAAAGGAATATAATGCAAGCCACATATATAATTTAAAATTTCCTACTAGCCACATTAAATAAATTAAAACAGGTGAAACTGACTTCATAATGTAATTTATTTGACCCAATATACCCAAATTGGTTTCAACATGAAAGCAATATCAAAAGTTATTAATGAGATATTTTACATTTTCTTTTGTACTAAGCCTTTGAAATCTGGCATGTATTTTCTACTGACAGCACGTCTCAATTTGGATTAGCTTCATAACAAGTAGTCAATAGCCACATGAAGCTAATAGCTACTCTCTTGGAAGGTGCAGCTCTTGACTTGTTAATGCTTGTTAAAGCTCGTTAAAGCTCAGATTAACATTATCTTGCCACATCCAGGTATCCAGACACCTCAGTTGATGGGTTTTTACCTAAGTTTCTGTAAGGAGTTATTAAAATACACCTTCAAACTGTAGCTTCAGTACCAGGCCATCATTTATAATTAGGATCGATAATAATGACTTAATTGTGGTAAATAACAGCCATAAGCTTACTGTGTATAAATAAAAATAAAAATGAGTAAATTTATTAAAATTAAGACATAGTACAAAATAGAACAACCATGCTAAACACCAGGATTTCAATTCTTTATAATCAGGTAGGACCTATTCTGGCTAGGAAACTAGGAAATCATCAAGTGGCTTCTTGAGTATTTTCAATATTTAATGAAGAAGAAAAAAGAAATATAGAATAGGTTTAGATAGTCTCTAGTTCTTCATATTGTACTCCACTACTGACAACTCTTAAACGGACAGTAGTGCGGTCTGAATCTCTTTTCTGTGCTCAGCATCTTCTTATCTGATCTAAGTTAGAATATTCTTGCCCCCATCAGCAATCACACAGCATTCTTATGTTTGGCTTGTGGGTCCTGGGGAATGATGGTTTGAGCTACAGCTTTGACCCTCTTAGCTGAGTGGTAGCTTCTCTAGTAGCTGTGTTCTTTACAGAGCAGTATTGTTCTGTCTGCCTTGGTGATGGGAGGGAGATTTTAAGGTTTCATTTGTGGAAGAAGAATTTCTTTCTTTTTAGAGTAAAATTAGATATGATCTTCTTCATCAGCCTGGTACCATGTTCCCATGTAATATCATTAAACAGCTCTTGCTACAGTAGTTCAGGGCATTGCATTTAATCATCTCAGGCCTAATATTGCAGAGGCACACAGTAGCAATAGGAAGGCAGAAGGAATAGATATGATGTAGGTGATGGAAATAGCAGAAGTGAGTAGAGGGTACATAATATAATAATAACAGCTACCATCAGGCCTATATTATGTGCCAGGTATAGGACTAAACATGATGCATATGCTACGTACAATATATCATCTAATCAAATAACCAAATGAGGTTGTTAGATGTAGTTTCATTTTTCAGATAAAGAAACTGAGCCTCAGAGACAGTATTTTGAAAAAGGTTACAAAATTATTATGTAATAGAGTTCAGATGGAGATATGGCCCTTTCTCTTTTCTCCACATCATGATGGCTCCCAATAAAGAAAAAAAAAAGTAAAAAGAAAAATGAAATGGTTTGCTGTAAGTCAATTGTGAGCCACAGGAAATATTGAATGAAAGGGCAGAACATGAATACACAGAGAGTGATACAAACTTGGCAGGGAGAAATAAAACATTTCATCATTTCCCTGGATAGCAGAAAGAAGAGGGAAAAATTGAAGCAGCAGTGAAAACAATGTTTCCTAAGGAGATCATAAATGTGCTTTAACAGAAAATGAAGGTTTAGAGGAATAGCAGAAATTGAAGAAGTAAGAAGGACTGAATGTATAGTAGTGATAGATAGGTATGATTAAGAGACCAGAGGAGAGAAAGAAAAATGATTCAGGTGACCATTATATAAGTGGCTTTCAAACTTTTTTGACTGCAACTCACAGTCAGAAACACATTTTACACAGGGAACCAGTTAACAAAGAGATTATATATATAACTAAGACGTAAAAAGGTAATTCAGTGGAGAAAGGATAGTCTTTTTAACAAATGGTGTTAGAACAACTGGATGTACAATGCAAAAAGTTGAACTTCAATCCATAATTCTTACCATATACAAAAATTGATTTGAAATGGATCATAGACCTAAACATAAACCTAAAACTATAAAAATTCTAGAAGAAAACATGTGAGAAAATCTTTGTGACACTGGGTTAGGCAAAGGTATTTTAGATATGACACCAAGAGCATGATCCATAAAAGAATAAATTGATAAATTAGACTTTATCAAAATTAAAACTTCTGCTCTCCAAAGACACTGTAAAGAGAATGAAAAGTCAAGCACAGACTAGAAGAAAATATTTGAAAAGTATGTATCTGACAAGAACTTGTATCCAAAGCATATCAAGAACTATCAAAACTCAACAATAAGAAAGCAACTCAATTACAAAGGAGACAAAAGATTTGAATAGACTTTGTACCATTGGCAAATAACCACATGAAAAGGTGCACAAAATTATTAGTTTTTAGAGAAATGCAAATTAAAACTACAATCAGATACCACTAGACACCTATCAGAATGGTGAAAATTTTAAAAACCAGCTCTAACCAAGTGTTAACAAGGATATGGAGAAAATGAAACTCTCATACACTACTGGTGGGAATGTAAAAGGTACAATCACTTTGGAAAACAATTTGGCAGTTTCTGAAAAAATTAATGCAACTACCTACCTACCATATGATCCAGCCATTCCACACCCAGGTATTTACCCAAAAGGAAGGAAAGCATTTGTCCATACATAGATTAGTACACATATGTTTATAGCAGCTTTATTTGTAACAGCTCTGTTCTAGTTGGCTAATATTGCTGGAATGCAAAACGCCAGAAATGGATTTGCTTTTATGAAAGGGGATTTATTTGGTTACACAGTTACAGTCTTAAGGCCAATAAGTGTCCAAGGTAACATATCAACAATTGGGTACCTTCACTCGAGGATGGCCAATGGTGTCCGGAAAACCTCTGTTAGCTGGGAAAGCACGTGGCCGGCGTCTGCTCCAGAGTTCTGGTTTCAAAATGGCTTTCTCCCAGGACGTTCCTCCCTAGGCTGCAGTTCCTCAAAAATGCCATTCTTAGTTGCTCTTGGGGTGTTTGTCCTCGCTCAGCTTCTCCGGAGCAAGTATGTATTTTCAATGGCCATCTTCAAACTGTCTCTCATCTGCAGCTACTCTCTGAGCTTCTGTGCATTCTTCAAAGTGTCCCTCTTGGCTGTAGCTCCTCTCAGCTGCACTGAGTTCCTTCTGTTTGTTAGCTCATTTATATGGCTCCAGTGATTTAATTTAGACCCACCCTGAATGGGTGGGGTAACACCTCCATGGAAATTATCCAATCAGAGTCATCACCCATGGCTGGGTGGGGCGCATCACCACAAAAACACTCAAAGAATTACAATCTAATCAACACTGATATGTCTGCCCACACAAGATTACATTAAAAAAAGTGGCATTTTGGGGGACATAATATATTCAAACCAGCACAAGCTCCAAACTGAAAGCAACCCAAAAGTCCATCAACAGGTAAAAGAATAAACAACTGTGTTGTATCCATGCAACAGAACACTACTCAGCAATAAAAACAATGAACAATTGATACATGTTACAATATGGATGATCTTGAAATAATTATGTTTAGAGGAAGAAGCCAGACAACAAGTACATACCGTATGATGCCATGCATATAAAATCTTAGAACATACAAACTAATCTATGGTAACAAATCATTGGTGTCTGAGTAGGAGGGGAAGGGAAGGGGGTCAAGGGGGAAGGTTTACAAAGTTGTACAAGGAAAATTTGGGGGGTTGTGGATATGTTCTTTATCTTGATTGTGGTGATATTTCATGAATAAGATTGCTAGATTTAGGAAATAAAAAGACAGAATGTCCCATTAAATGTGGATTTCAGGTATGCAAAGAATTTTTTTTAAATATATGTACCATGCAATATATGGGATGTACACTAAAAAAACTACTCATTTATCTGATATTCAAACTTAACTGGTCATCCTGAATTTTAACTGACAACCTATTCATGTGTATACATATATCAAAACTTAACAAATTGCACACTTTAAATATGTGCTGTTTATTATATGTCAATTATACCTCAATAAAGCTATTAGGGGAAAAAAAAGACATTGAGGTTAATCAAGAAAAATAAAATGACTTTCCAAGTCCTGTTTGTGAATGGCAGTAAAGCCAAAACCAAAATCTCCACTGTCACTCGCCCTACCCAAGTGCTCTATTGTATCAAATTGGTTTGAAAAGAAAATGTTTGTTCACCTGGATGGAAAAATAGATCCCTCAATATTCAGCTATGCACTGATAAGGAAATTTAAATTAATTTGTAAATCTCTGCTTTCATGTGGCTTTATGCACCTAATAGATCTCATGTTCACAAATCCATTTTAAGAGTGCTTCAGCATCATGAAATCCATTCTTGGAATGAATAAGGGGTCACTTTATTTCAGTCTTCTTAATGAAGAAGGGCAAAGGTGTTTTAAAAAGGATAAAAATATTTTTCAATAATCCAAATAGTAGGTTTACACTTTTTTTTTATTACAGCATGCTTTAGCCATTTCCACTTGTTTATTATATAATTTACAAGGTAGGAAAATACCACTGACTGGTCTAAATTGCCCAGCTCTAAATTGAAGTCACCTACTGCCATCTATAAATACATTCCTTTTCTGATATACTGTTTATGGAAGGAATAGAGAAGGGAATCGCCATATTTCATCCAGGCTAAAAAGCATCTTTTAAATAAATTACATTTTAACTCTTCTGCAATTGGGATGTGCCTTACCATGAATGTCTATATTTAAAGAGGTAAGGTTTCTTTTCATGTCTGTTCTCTTTTTGAAGCTAAGCTGTTATAAATCAGCGGTACATGTTTAAACTCACAGGACCGAAGATTAGAGGATGTAGGGTAGCTATTTCAACCCAGTCTGGTGTTTGTTCTGCTCTTCTCTCTGGATTAGGCAGTAATTACCATCATTATTCACAGCACTATTGGAGCAAGGCATATCCTCTCAGCTCTTTCAGTATAAGTAAAACCAGAGTAATTCTTTCTTAGTGTTATCATTTCCAACCTATTTGTATAACTTAATATCCCACCCCAATTTTCTTTTTTTTTTTTAATTTACACTGGCTGGTTAACCATATTTGTATTTTCTCACTGGTCACTTGCACAACTCTAATAATAATCAGTTAGCAGAAAGTCAGAAATGGCAAAGGGCCAAATTAACACCTGGCAAAGTAGGGTAAAACATTACTCTTCATTTGGGACCTATTACTGTATAAATAAAAGGTATGCTCTTTCCTGAGTCTGGAAAACAGTGCATTTAAATGAAGCACTAATTTGTGCAGCTACGTACTCAACTATTTAACTGTAGCACAAAGAGAAGCTTCATACCTAAAATATGTGTGGAGAGAATGTAATATAAAAGGCCAATATGAGACCCACTCTACATCAGAGGGTGATAGACTATGTCTCTGGACCAAATCTGGCTTGCCACCTGTTTTGTATGGCTAAAAATGGTCTTTAAACTTGTAAATGGTTGAAAAAAAATCAAAAGAAGAAAAACATTTTGTGACATGAAAATTTATAGTTTTGGTGTCCATAAATAAAGTTTTATTGGAACACAGTCATGCTTATTAGTTTACATATTGTCTCTGGCTGTTTTTGCACTGCAATGGAAGGGTTGAGTAGTTGTGACAGATTAAGGGTTTGAAGATTTGAGGAAAACCAACTGCTCTCTCCCTTACATTTTGTCATGATGACTTCTGGCTGAGTCTTTGATTTGTCTCCATTTTTTTATACTGTTTCAGTATAAGGTTAGATTCTCATATATGATAGCATAAACACCAAAATTATAATTCACAAGTGATCAAGAAGCCAAAGGAGAGTAAAGTATGATTTTAAATAATTTCATGTAGTCTTAGATAGTAAAGTCTACTTATAAGTAGACAGTAAAGTCTGTGTTGCCTTATATCCATGAGTATGTGTGTTATTTATTTCTGTGAGAAATAGCTTCCTTTTATGAATTGTTGCAGATAATCCAGAGTCAGTATACCCTTCTTCCTTTCTAGAGAGCCCTCATTTTATTTGGGTGTTGTCCCTGGCTTCACATGACTCAGGATTAAATCCTGATTCATCCAAGCCAGTCACTGAAATCTCAACCCCCTTGCCAGTGCTTGGTTGTAGAAAGAGATGTATGACTCAATCCTGACCAATAAAATGAGAGAGGAATCTGTCTGTGATTTTGTCAATATCTTCTTTGTTGATTAAAAAAGACACACACCCTCTTTGACATTACTGTATCTGCATACGATACTTGGAACTATGACAGCTTTCTTGGAACCTCTAGGGGAGATGGGCTGAAGGCGGCTGGGTATTCTGAGGATGCAGAGCAGATGCACAGAACCTGAGCTTCTAAGGACATCACTGAACTGCTTAATTAAGCAGCCCTTGATCCCTCCTACCTTGGAAGGTCATGTTATGTAAAACAATAAATTTTTCTTACTATTTAATCCCTTTTGTAATGGATTTCCTGTTACTTGCAGTTCTCGATGGGCTTTTACTACTTCAACATACATCTTGCTAAGATCCTTTTTTTGTGAGACTATCTATAGCCTATCTTCATGAATAGTCCAAGTTTCCCATAATAAAATTGACTATAGCATGCACATATATACTAGGATTATTCCAAGTTAAAAAGAAATGGATGACTCAGATGGTTTGTATGGTGTGTGACTATATCTCAATAAAACTGCATTAAAAAAAAAAAGAAATGAATGAAAGCTATCTATTGTTCTCCATTTAGATTTCAGGGTGAGGTGAATTTATGGAGAAACACCCAGCTGCAAAATTTTGTCAAGATGAGTTTGTGAGTTTTATTTTTAAAGCAAAAGCCCAGATATATTTTCAAAACATTTGATCCTGCTTCTTTCTCGACTCACCAAGAAAACCATGGAATTTTATATTTTTGGATGACATCAGCAACTTTAGTTATAAAGCAGTCATTTTTCCAACAAATACTAGTGAGCATTTGCTTAGTGTATTGAAATGCCCAAGATGCTATGGAAGATGGTGTAAGTCCCTAAAAGGAACTGACAAGTGGGTTGCTTGACAAGCAGAGAGCAAGATACATACTCATGAAACAGCTAGGAAATTTAAGCATGCACAAGAAACATAGAACAAACTGTATTTTAAAGTTTCAAGCATAACAACATCTGTCATGAAAACCAGAAAATGTTTCCTAAAGGAGGCAAACATGATCTTCTCTAGATTGTATGGTAAACCAGAATAACAGATGCCAATGTCACGTTAATCTTTGCTTATACGGATTTGGGCCAAGTGCCAGGCACATAGTAGGGTGATATCAATATCAACTGAATCATTGGTTGAATTCTGCATAAGTGTCAAGCGGATTCCCTAATTCTTTATAACTATGAATTCCAATTTACAATTCTCTTTATAATTATATCAATTACTTTCATGACACAATAATCCCCATGAGCATATTGGAGGCAGTTTGATTAGTAACCACTGCTCCTAATGTTTTCAGATTGTCTACCAGAGGTTTATTGTTTGAGAGAGAAACTAATAGAGGTAGCAAGGATGTTTTCTGCCTGATGTTTATTTGGCTCTTTCAAAAATGTGACAAAGAGTCTTTCAGTTCTTTCAGTAGTTAGACCACTGTATACTTGCACCAAGTGGATTGAAACACAGCACTTGAAAAATTTCCAATCCATGAGTCCATTCTTTGGTAACTCCTGAAATTGGAGACTTATTCACATTAGCAGTTTTAGTAATCAAACAAACCATCAGAGTTCATTTCATAGTTTCACATACCCACTACCCCCTCTGACCCTTGCCTTCACTTGATTTTCCCAACATGTTGAGCTGTTCTGCACTGCACATCTGCAATGGCCTTACTTTGCCTGTGTGGTCAACAGAATATAAATATACATGTTATTTTCCACATTCCATTTGGTTCCTTTATATTTCCTTAGTATGTTTCATTTTGGTCAGTGAAGTGGAGGACTGGCCTCATCAGGCAATATTATAGAATGAAATAATATTACTGTGAGCTTTCATCCTTCTCTCTACCTCTATTAAAAATAAATGTTGTGAAAAGCAGTTCTTCCTCTGTCTTATCCTTACATGTCCCATCATAAAGTTCAGAGTGGGAGAGTTTAAAGCAGTTCTGGAAACTAGATTGCTCATTAGATTTTTAAAGTGCTTGCCTCTAATACAGTCACTTTATAAACCTTCAGTTTTATGATGGGGGTCTTTAATTCATTTACTTAATCAACCATTTATTTATCCATTCATCACACATTTCTCAAGGGTCTACTATGTTCAAAGCACTACCAGGAAATAAGATTTTTTACAGAGGTAAATAAAACTTAGTCCTTACCTTCTAGGACTTAAAAATAGAGATAATCCAATAAGTATAATATGAAAGGAAAGGAAAGGAAACTACTGTGAAGACATGACCAGGGGAGATTAGGGATATTTTCCAGGAAGTTCAGCACTTACATAAGCCTTGAAAGATTAGTTTTGGTAATGAGAAAAGGTGAAGGAGAGCAATGAATCAATTGGTAATAGTAATGAATAATAGGATCTAGGGTTAGATCATGAAAACACTAGTCTGCAATCCTGAGAAATCTTGATGGACACAAATTTAGAGGTGCTGGAGAAAATCATCTCATGTTTTTGTAGAAGAGGAGGTGTTTTAGTTTGCTAATGCTGCCAGAATGCAAAACACCAGAAATGGATTGGCTTTTATAAAAGTGAGGTTATTTGGTTACACAGTTACAGTCTTAAGGCCATAAAGTGTCCAAGGTACCTTCACTGGACCTTCAACAATCGGTTGAATCAGCAATCGGGTACCTTCACTGGAGGATGGCCAGTGGTGTCCAGAAAATCTGTGTTAGCTGGGAAGGCACGTGGCTAGTGACTGCTCCAGAGTTCTTGTTTCAAAATGGCTTTCTCCCAGGACGTTCCACTTTAGGCTCAGCTTCTCTCCAAAATGTCACTCTCAGTTGCTCTTGGAGTGTTTGCCCTCTCTTAGCTTCTCCGGAGCAAAAGTCTGCTTTCAAAGGCCATCTCCAAAATGTCTCTGTAAACTGCAGTTCCTCTCTCAGCTCCTGTGCCTTCTTCAAAGTGTCCCTCCTGGCTGTAGTAAGCTCGCTCCTTCTGTCTGAGCTCATATAGTGCCCCAGCAAACCAATCAAGACCCATGCTGAATGGGCGGGGCCACACCTCCATGGAAACCATCCAATGAAAGATCTTGCCCACAGTTGAGTGATCACATCTCCACGGAAATATGTAATCAAAAGTCTCCAGCCCAATGAACACCAATACATTTCCTGCCCACAGAAGACCGCATCAAAGATAATGGCATTTTGGGGGACATAATACATCCAAACCAGCATAGGAGGTATTTGATTTTATCTCTTTTAGGTCACTCTTGGCAGCTGTGTGGAGAATGGATTGGAAAGGAAAGAAACTAGAGCTGAGACTAGTTAGGAGGCCATTGTAATAATCCAGATAGAAGATAATGAAGGATTGTTGACTTTTATTGCCTGCCTCACAACTAAAATGTAAGTTCCCTGAAGGCAGGGATTTTGCCGTGTTCGTTGCTAGGTCCACAGGATTCAGAATACTGCCTGGCATACAGTAGGTGTTCAATAAATATTTGTTGACTAAATAAATCAATGAAATAATGAATCAATTAAAAAAGTAAGATAGAGATGAAAATTCAGAGAAGAGGTCAGAAAGAGACATTTGCCTCAGAGCTGGAATTTCTCCTTTTCTATTAATACATACTATAGCTGGGTCCTTTTCCAGCATTGGCTATAAATGAAGTTTGTTGTGACACTTGTCAGACTTGCCTACCTGTGTTCTTTTCTGCCACTGTGACATCCGCTTCTTCAGTGTCCACCATCTAAAGCAGGGGTTGGCAAACTATGGCCCCTAGGTCAAATTTGTCCTGCATTTGTTTTTTGTAGGACCTGTGATCTAAGAATGGTTTTACATTTTTAAATGGTTGGAGAAAAAGCAAAAGAATATTTCATAATGCATGGAAGTTATATGAAACTATAATTTAAGTGTCCATAAATAACTTGTAACACGGCCATGTTCATTTGTTTATGGCTGCTTTTGTGCTACAATGGCAGATGTGAGTTGTTGTGATAGTGATTGTATTGCCCACAAAGCCAAAAATGTTTACTCCCTGGCTCTTTGCAGAAAAAGCTTGCCGTCCCCTGCTCTAGAAGAGCTGTCAGGAAAGAACAGGAAGTTCATTCACAATAAGGAATAGGTTGATCAGTGAAAGTGTCTAAGATTTCAAAGGACTGTAAATAGGTAAGACAATGCCTCAAATAAAAACAAAAATAAAAAGACACTACTAATGATATTAGCTGTGTATTGTGTACCCGCTTCTCAGCTAAGCACTTTAGCAAATAAAATGCATCCTTTCGAATACCCGAGAACACAGCATAAAATCTGTAAGTAAAACCTGTGGATCCAAGTCGTGAGAACCCTCCCCCATAGCCCGAGCTGCAAAGCTCCCGGTGCCAGAGAGAAGCTCTCTCCTAGCAAGCGAATATAGCTCAGCTGAGCTCCAACTGGGGTTTTAAGTAGCAAGTGTGAACTGCTCACTACAGGTACGCATCCCCAAAAAACAGACAGAGGCTTTGGGTGACGACTGACCTTGGAGAGCCGGAGGGTCACCTTGGACTGGGTCTGAAGGGGACTATCTGTTTCTTTTTTGGCTCAGTGGAGAAAGCCCCAGTCATTTTCAGTTTCCAGGGCTGTGACTGGAGGAAGGGTGGAGACAGCACAAGCAGAGAGTGAGACCATTGAAATGCTAATGACCTCCACCTGGGGTGTCTGTCTTCTCTAGGAGGAAAGGGGTGGGGCCCTTTCCATTCAGAACCAGACCCCAGAGCCTGGGGGAACACGGCCACACCTCCTCACACCAGTCAAGAATTATAGGCTAACAGGCATCACCTGCTGGGCAGAAAAGCACAGTGACCCGAGGCATCAAAGGGTGGAGCAATTTTCTAAGACACACCCTCAGGGAAACCCTCTGGGACCTGAGCCTGTTCTGGTCTGGGAAAACCTGATTTGAATAACCAAGGAAACCATGCCTAGACAACAGAAAATTACAACCTACACTAAGAAAAACAAAGTTATGGCCTAGTCAAAGGAACAAATGTACACTTCAACTGAGATACAGGAATTTAAACAACTAATGCTAAATCAAATCAAAAAGTTTAGAGAAGATATTGCAAAAGAGATAGAGGCTGTAAAGGAAGCACTGGGCATATACACGGCAAAAACCAAAGTTCTAAATAACAACTAGTAAAATCTATGGAAATGAAAGGCACAACACACGAGATGAAAGACACAATGGAAACATACAACAGCAGATCTCAAGAGGCATAAGAAAACACTCAGGAACTGGAGAACAAAACACCTGAAAGCCTACATGCAAAGGAGCAGATGGAGAAAAGAATGAAAAAATATGAGCAACGTCTCCGGGAACTCAAGGATGAAACAAAGTACAATAATGTACGTATCATCGGTGTCCCAGAAGGAGAAGAGAAGGGGAAAGGGGGCAGAAGCAATAATAGAGGAAATAATTAATGAAAATTTCCCATCTCTTATGAAAGACATAAAATTACAGATCCAAGAAGCGCAGTGTACTCCAAACAGAAGAGATATGAATAGGCCTACGCCAAGACACTTAATAATCAGATTATCAAATGTCAAAGACAAAGAGAGAATCCTGAAAGCAGCAAGAGAAAAGCAATCCATCACATATGAAGGAAGCTTAATAAGACTATGTGCGGATCTCTCAGCAGAAACCATGGAGGCAAGAAGGAAGTGGTGTGATATATTTAAGATACTGAAAGAGAAAAACCGCCAACCAAGAATCCTATATCCAGCAAAGCTGTCCTTCAAATATGAGGGAGAGCTCAAAATATTTTCTGACAAACAGACAATGAGAGACTTTGTGAACAAGACACCTGCCCTACAGGAAATACTAAAGGGAGAACTGCAGGGTGATAGAAGACAGGAGTACGTGGTTTGGAACACAATTTTGGGAGATGGTAGCACAACAATTTAAGTACACTGAACAAAAGTAACTATGAATATGGTTGAGAGAGGAAGGTGGGGAGCATGTGAGACACCACAAGAAAGGAGGAAAGATAAAGACTGGGACTGTGTAACTTGGTGAAATCTAGAGCATTCAACAATTGTGATAAAATGTACAAATAGGTTCTTTTACGAGGGAGAACAAGCAAATGTCAACCTTGCAAGGTGTTAAAAATGGGGAGACATTGGGGAAGGATGCAATCAGCATAAACTAGAGACTGTAACTAATAGAATCATTGTATTATGCTTCCTTTAATGTAACAAAGGTGATGTACCAAGGTAAATGCAGATAAGACGGGGGGATAGGGGAGGCATGTTAGACACTTGACATTGGTGGTATTGTCTGATTCCTTATTCCACTTTGTTTTAAGGTTATTTTTCCTTTTGCAGCTCCCTAGCTGTCATTTTTTTTTCCCTCTTTCTTTTGCCTCTCTACCTTCTTTGACTCTCCCTCCTGCTTTGTGGAAGAAATGTAGATGCCCTTATATAGATAGTGGTGAAGGTGGTGAACACATAAATGTATGACCATGCAGAGAATCATCAATTATTTACTTGGGATGGAATGTATGGTGAGTGAACAAAACCATATTAAAAAAAAAAATGGGTTGATGACAAAACCTCGAGGGCAATATACTGACACATAAGCCAGACACATAAGGACAATTATTGCAGGGTCTCACTGATAAGAACTAATTATAATATGTAAACTCATAGACATGAAATATAAGGTACCAAGATATAGGACGAGGCTTAAGAATGGGGAGCGGTTGCTTAGTATGAGCAGAATGTTCGATTAGGATGAACTTAAATGTTTGGAAATGAACAGGGGTGTTGGTAGCAAAATGTGAGAATAACTAACAGCGCCGAATGGTGTGTGAATGAGGTGGAAAGGGGAAGCTCAGAGTCATATATGTCACCAGAAGGAAAGTTGGAGGTCAAAAGATGGGAATGTATAAAACTGAATCCTATGCTGGGCAATGTCCATGATCAACTGTACAAATACTAGAAATTGCTTCCATGAACCAGAACAAATGTATGACAATACAATTAGAAGTTAATAATAGAGGGGCATATAGGGAAGAACTATATACCTATTACAAACTATATACTACAGTTAGTAGTATTTCAACATTTTTTTCATAAACAGTAACAAATGTACTATATCAATACTACAAGTCAACAATTGAGGGGGGTTGGTTAGGGATAGGGGAGGATTAGAGTTTCCTTTTCTTTTTTTCTTCTTTCATCTTTCACTTTATTTCTTGTCTGGAGTAATGAAAAGTTTCTAAAAATTGAACAAAAATTAAGTGTGATGGATGCACAGCTGTATGAGGGTACCCAGGGGCAAGTGATTGTACACTTTGGATCTTTGGATAATTGTATGGTATCTGAACAATCTCAATTAAAATGAAAAAAAAAAAAAAAAGTGAAAAAAAAAATGCATCCTCTCAATAATCACCCTCAGCAGAGACCTGAATTAAAGCTCTTTTGGAACCTGTGTCCCTAAGGGCCTATTGGGTTTCTATATCTATGTCATGTCAAGACTTTGGCTTTCCTCCTCTTTGGAATATTAAAAGCTACATCTTTTTTTGGTAGCTACAGGATAGGCCTCTGGTATTATATTTCCCTCTTCTGTTTCCCTGTTATTTTTTAGAGAGACTCAACTGAGTTTATATCAGCTCAATCTGTTATTTAGCTAGGTCTCTCTCTTTTTTCTACCTATATAATGTTACTACTATTTGCTGGAAAACAAACGAACAAACAAACAAACAAACAAATGCATCCTCTCCCAGCTTTCCAATAAGCAGCAATACAGGCATCACCATTCTCATTTTATAGATGAGGAGCTTGAGACTCAGAGATTGGATAACTTCAACTTTGCCAACTTTTTCTTGGCAAATGAGGGCTGGAGTTTGTGAGAAGAGGCTGAAAGATCCAAGAAAGCCTGCCACAGGATGAAGAAAAACTAGAAACACCTTGAGGGATGCAGCAAGAATAGTCGAACAAATATGAAAACTGATAAAGCAAAAATAAAGACTAGGAGGCCAAAGACTGGGCACAAATTAAGTTTTATTTCCAAGCCAGGAATCTGATCCAGCACAGAGTCTAGGCTGTGGGGGATGAGGTTTGAGGTCATTTAATGACAAAGTTCCATGAACTGTCTTATCAGGGAAGCCAACTTTCTGCTTAGTGCCTGTTGGTTACTGATGTGGGCAGCCAGGACAGGCTGGAGGTGACCTGCTGTGAAGGTGGGAACCCCGCTTGGGACTATGGCATCAAGCCACCTTGCATCATGGGCAGGTGCGTGGGTCAGCGCGGTGGACAGCCCCTCCTGGCTGCCTGTGCAGGCAGGGCCGCCCCAAGAATCTACAGTTCTCCAGTTTGCCATGTACACTGCATTACATCATTTCTACAGTGTGTGGGAAGGAAACAGGGGCTTCAAGCAGTCTGGTGACTTGCCTAAATCTGCGGAGAACCCTGATAGGACCCCACACCGTGGGTTTGCAAAGCAGATGCATTTTCCACCACACTCTCTAGAAGTCAGTCCCTTCGACCCAGCTGTCCAGTAATGGTTCTTTGCAAAAATGTATTGCAGCCCACAGAATGACTTAGGAACTAACTGCAGATATGCCTGCTCTCATCTGTGGTCCTTGACAAATTGTTAAAGATAATCAAGACATTATACAGATACTTCCTGAACTTTGTGTCTGTAGGATGCATATAAGTGACCCGGGGTGGGGGCAGGTGCTGAGGGTGGAAAAATCCGTGTTTAAACAAGTTTGGGAAACACTTAACAATTATCAACAGGTTTATTAACCACAGGACTGCTCAGAACTTTTAATATGCTTACCTATATTGTGAATACCTAAAAGGCAAATATAGTGAGCAGTATTCCCAAATGTATTTGACTATAGAGCACTCTCTCCTCCCCCTACATTTCATTTACTTTCATAAGGCCTTCTCAGCATTCGAAGAGAAGTATTTGGGAAAATGCTGACCTGAACGTATACTGAAATTACAGCAAGACTGCAAAACAGTTTTCACCCTGTTTAGAGGAGATCGCAAAAATTTCCTTAAGACGAGAATTTTGTAGATGAGACCTCAGCACCTGTCATATTGAAAAAGAAAATAGTTTTTCATGCTCTGGCCATTCTATGTTTTACCAAAGTAGTTACCCCTAGGGAAAACCTGACATAAATAAAATTGAAGCCACAATGTATTCATCAGGTGAAATTAGCCACTCAGCAAATATTCAAAGCCTCCTTGGGAGTGATGGTGATTAGGAAGCTGTGAAAACACCTACCAAAATTGTGTTTTTGAAGTGCGAGTTCTCATGTTTTCCACCTCCTTGGAAAGCTTAGGTGACATTCCCAAGGCAGGGACTTTCTACCACACTGCCCGTTCCGTCGGAGGACCTGGTCTGTGTGGGCAGGGCAGCGTGTCAAAGCCTTGCCCACTTGCTCTCAGCAAACACTGAGCTCACTGGTCCTACAGCAGGGTGAAGGGTGTCTCAGGGCCAGGAGGGCCCCACGTGACATCCATCGTTGACCACCGCCTCCAAGGTCTTTGGTCAACGTTTGGTAACAGGAAATAAGTTCCTTCTTTGTGTCCCTAATCTGCCCACACCAGTCCTGCACCCATTTTGGTTATGTAACTTTTGAAATTGCTTCTGGGCCTGTAAATACATTGTCTATTTTAAATCAATACCATTCTTTTGGAAAGTCTTAGCTCCCCTTTTCACTTTCATATCATCAGCTTTACGTACTCATTTTATTTAAGTGATCTTTTCCCAGATCTTCTCCTATATTGATTGTTTCACCTACTTGAGCATCCACAGGTTATGTTCTAATCATTGTTTTATAATATCAATATTTTTTTAAATACCCCTGCCTTTGGTCACCATCTGTTATAAGCTGTCCTTCTCAGCTAACAATTTTATCTATTTTCCAATTACTTCTAATACATTTTGGGATTTTTCTAGCTCTCATTTCAGATTTTACCATCTAGGTGAAAACACCCCAAGCTCCAAGGTCTGCATTCAGATTTTCAATGTCTGAAACATGTCTGTATTAAGTTGCTTATAATCAAAGCAATTGTTCACTGTGGCAATTAAGAGCCAAACCTACAAGGCAGAGTGTTTGGATTTAAAGAGTTGGTTAGCTGTATCTCTACACAAGAAACTAAGCTTTCTGTGCTGCTTTTTCCCCATTTGTAACCTGGGGAAAATAATACTACCTCTCTCATTTGGTTATTATAAAGATTAATTGAATTAATATCTAAAAGGCTTATGACAGCACCAAGAACACATTGTGTAATATAATTGTTGACTGTTAATAATATCTGCATCATTAAAATAACAACAGCCTCTTAGAATAAAGCGTGGGGAATTTTTTAAAAGTGTTATTTTTTTCTGTCTTTCTAAGGCCCAGATTATATAAAGGATCATCTACCTAAAATTCATCAGCATACTTCCTATATAGGAGAAAAGCGTCCAGTGTCAGAAAAAACTGGGGATCTCAGATATTTATGGAGGCCTGCCCCAAACAGAAGCTTTCCAGCAAAATATAAACATGAGCATGTTGGTGAAATTGGTTGGGGAATACCAGACTATAATTTTATCAACAAAACAAGACTTGAATCTGGCTTTCACATCAAGGTATTGCTCTTATATTTATGCCTATGCTAGTACATTTCTTCCACAGAAAACTTCATATGCTTGATCTGTCATTGAGGAGTAATAAGATGTGATTTTTGCAAGAATGATGCATATGCAAATAAATGTACTTGCTGCCCCAATTCCCTATTAGCCATTCTAATACATGAGCTGAGAGGTGTGAAGAAAATGAAGCTATGGATAATCTAAAAGCATTTGTTTTTGGCTTTGGAATGCATTCAAATTCACATTTATGCTAAGACATTCCCACACACTTCCCCCATCCTAGCCCTGCCTTCTGAGTGGGTGGTGTTAAGGGAGAAGGCTGTGCTGTACATAATCCACAAAGCTAAAAAAATGAGTCACAGATCTTTGAAATCTGCTGTATTTGTAACGCCTTTATATCAGGTAATCCAGGATATGTAATCAGGGGATTCTTAGAAACCTTGTCTTATTTCCTTTTGTTGGTATGAAAGCAGGTATGAGCTCACAGTCTCCTTTGTTTCAAAGTAAAATCTGAGAACTCAGTTTTTTTTTCCATGCATGCCTTTGAGTTATCTCGAAAATGAATGTGGCTCTAATATGAAATAATTTGATTTCCTCAAATTCTTAGAGCAATAATAATACAACTTCACATATTGTCAAGGTTAACCAAAGAAAAAACCTCTGGCTGGCCCAACCTGTGGCAGCACGGGAGAGTGGTTGGGAGCTCAGGCGTTGAATCATTCAAACCCTGACTCTCACTGAGGTCTAGCTCTGGGACTTGGGAGAGTGTGAGTTCCTCTCTCGGCACCTCTGTTTGCTCCTCTTCCACATGGCAGTGTTTCAAGTGCCTGCTTCACCGGATCCCAGTTCAGCCACTTCCCAGCTGTGACTGGCCTTGGGCACATTCCATAACCTCTGTGCCTCAGTTTCTTCATCATGAAATATTAGTGTCTAATATTGGAGCTGTTGTAAACATTGAAGTTCATATTTGCAAAATGCTGGGAAAATTACCTGGTGTGTAGCAAGGACTATATGTGTTTAATATGATTATGTTGTGAGGATTAAATATGAGAACACAAGGAATACACTAATCACAATGCCTGGCACACAGCTGATATCAAAATTGCAGCAGTTAGCATTTTTACTGTTGTTTATTTAATGTTAGTGTCAGATGAACAGAATGAATGCTCACATTCTTAAACTGTGTCCCATACCTCTTAGGTCAAGAAAAGTGAAAATCAAAACTTTGACTAAATCTCAAACAAGAAGAGAACAGCCCCAGAACAAGGCAACTGGTTTGAGCGGAGTCCAGAACTTTTGCTGTCTTGTTGCTATTCTTTGGGGGAATGCCTGCTTTTGTGCACAGCCCTCAATCTGTCCGTCCATTGAGTCTGTATAGCATCTCTTCCTTCTTCATCTTTAACTTAATAACACATTTTTCTGCTCTAGTGAAGTGAAATTCAAGTATTCCTTGGTCTTTGAAGCCAGCTGAGAATCCAAAAGAGATGACAGCAGCGAGTTAGCCTTGCAGGGAGGTGTTTATTCAGTTTGTTTTTTTGGTTAGTCTTTCACAGGCTGCTTTAAATCACTGCTCTGCTCGGTAGCAGTGTCCCCTTGATCTCTGTGGGACTGAGTATGATTTTCTTTCCCATCTTGTGGCACATTTAGAAACCAGTCTTGTTTGGCACATGCTGTTAAGGGAGGCTGCTTGTCAGCTGTGCGCTTTTTTGGCCCTGGTATCGTGACAGTAACCGTTTCCAGGGGTCTACAGTCTCAGACAATAATTGTACACACGGCCTTAAAGGGTTCCTTTAACTTAGAACTTTATAATGACAACAAAAAGAGACTCACTGAAAATGACTACGCATATTTGCAATGAATCATATATAATTTACCAACCAGGGAAGGCCGACGTTTTGGCACTGGGGCTGCTAATCGCTGCCTCCACACCCAAGGCACATTTCCTCTACTTCTAAGGCAGATCGCAAGACTCTTTCTTGAGCCTAGATTCAGACTTTGATTCCTTATCAATTCAGTGCTTCAGGCAGCCACTTCAAATCAGTCACACTTGGCACACGAATTGACACTTGAGCCAATAACACACACACACACATACACACACATCACTCATACAAACACGCTCCCTATTACAAATAATATATGAACATCTCTGGCATTAACTCATGCTTCTCTTCATTAGGGAGCTAGAAAATTCCTCATTGTGGTGTAGCTTAGGGAAAGGTCTCAATCCCCTTCTGTTCAAACTTTCCCCCTTGTTCCTTGCCCCTCTTCCACACCCCTTACCCCTTCCTTGCCCCGGGATGATCCAAATCAAAATGATCACCTCTTTGCTTTCGGTTTAACTTCAGAGACTCCTCAGTGTCTCAGACCTTTATCCCCTGGGTTTTTACAGCCCTAACAGCTGTTATTCCTAATTTATGGCTCTACAGGTCTGTAAAGCTGGCAGCTCGGGAAGCTCAGGCACCTGCCATAGACTCTTGGTAAAATGCCTGGGGCAGCACTTCCTACCTGGGAGTGGTATCCTCTATCTGGGGCACAAGGAGGGGTTCTATACATCATCTGGCTTTTGGCAGAAAGATAATAACTTCCAGGCTGAATGACACCTGGAAAATTTGGCCCACATTGCAGAGGTCAGTAAAAATCACAATATCAGGTTTCTTTCTGTGATGGAATTTTTTGTGTAACTATTTCCTACTCACTTTTATGTAGGCTAAAATGCCATAATAATATATGTGTATATAAACCAGGAAAGGCCACCATTTTGTTATTATCTCAGATGTAAGGGCAGCACATATTTTTTTTTTTTTAAATGGATTTGTCTCTGCCAAACTGTAAATGTTATTTCTGCAAGAATATATGGAGGCAGTCAGTCCTTTGATTTCAACCCCATGCTAACCTGACTTGCTTTTCTTACTGCTTCTTAGCTGGTCATGTCTCCTTTCCCATGGCCTTTCTTTAACCCAAACCTCAACAGGTCCTCTGGCTTCTTGATGCCCATTTTCTACTCCTGTGCTCTGACCTCATAAAATGATTTCAGTCATCTGGTTTTCCCACAGACACAGTGTTATAATGAACTTGATGACTAACTGTTCATAGATGTGATCCAAAGACAATATTAAATCAATTAATCATAACATATCTCACATTATAACAATTTAAAAAAATTCATATAAGGCATTAAGGAGAGCTCTGGCAACCCATCAATATATTTATATTTGATATAATATGATATAATCAAACTAAAATTTTTGAGGCTTTGAAATTCTGCCTAATTTTATCTGCAAGAAACTCCAGTATCATGAAATACAGAGGGCTTCTTTGTGACAATTTTACAGACATTTGAACAGACTTCTGATGAGATGTTGAGTTTCTTGATGGTTGTTGAATAAACTGTTCCTAAGTTAGTTGTTTTACTGGACATTTTTCTCATTATGATTTTCTTTAGAGAAAGTAAACATAAAAAGACCTACCCTTGACTGAGCGTTTATGTGAGGTAGATACCGTGATTATGTCTGTTTTACATATTAGGAAACCGAGGTGTGACAGGTGAGGCCCTTTATCTGAGCTCACACAGCTAATAAATGGTGGTGTCAGTATTTCAACCCTGGTCATGTGAATTCAAGGACCCGGAGGGCGCATGAGGCAGAATGCTAGAGAACGAGGTCAGAGCGTTAGACTGGAGCCACCGTGTAAAGTGCACATCTGCGTTATTATTTTTCTGTAAGATGGGGTCTGGCTGGATCAGTCCTAATTGCCTTCTCTTATGAGGCATGCATTCCCTTTCTTCATGGTTCTCTCAATTTTCTCCCACCTTCCCATGGAGCATCATTTGCACACAATACACTTCATTTATAAAATTAAAATGAATCGTTAATAGATGCCACTCGTACATTTGATATATTAAGAAATAGCTTGGTAATGGCTATTTTTGAATTTTTATTTGATAAGCACTTTAACATCTTCCAAAGCATAAAATCAAATACAATGTGTGGCATTGTGGGGAAGAAAGAGGTACCATCAGCTGAACCTCCTTCCTTGTCCCAGCCTAACCCCGTGTGTCCCCACAAACTGCCCAATCTCACACAACAGTATCCTTCTCTTTTGCAAAATACCTTGGAGAAAAGTATTGCCAGTGTGGAGTTGATGTGTATGAAGACCGGCAATCACATATTTCAGAATTTCTGGGTGTTTTTCACTGCAAAGTTCTCATTTACCTTTGGATTCATTTACAGAGATCACAGAGTCACCAATTTTGAGTGTCATTAAAATTCCTAAGCCGTCACACTCCTAATCTCCAGATGTTGTTATCAATATAGGATATTAGAAAAAAAATAATAAAGCTTCCCTTTCAACCAAGTTATAAAAGTAAAATGGAAAATAGCTTTTCTAAAATTAGGTGCGCCTTTATATTGCTGCTGTTCTTTCCCAAACGGGTGTGTGATTAGTTTACACTTTATACTTATAGTTATTTGCATCCTAACAGTTTGTGGTTTAATATAAAAATAATTACACTAGCACCTTTCATCCTTAAGTACTGTATAAAGTAATACATTTTATGATGCCACGGGGAGCCCTTGGTGAGGGGGCGCCACAAGCTGACCACCTGGGAGGGAGAGAAACGCTGGCTAAGGAGGGCAATAACCCTGCTTTTTCTTGAAAAAATATATTAACGTCATTAACCTCCTTTTGCACAGATGTTATATTTTCCCAGTTTTACAAAGCTTGGCTTTACAGGATTCCTCAAATAAACTGCAGGAAGTAATTTTCCCTATAAAATCTTACTTATATCTGAAGTCCAGAAAATAAATTTTATATTTGATGCTTCCTTTCTCCAACAGACCGTGAAAACAACAAGGGAGGGCATGCGTCACCATTTTACACTCCCTGAACTCTGTTCAAAGCAGATCCCGTGAAGAACAATGAGTTTGGAAGGGGGAGTGAGGCCCCTGCGCCCCCACATCTCTGCTGACATCCCAGCCCACATGCACTGGCCTCTCAGCTAGACACCTGATGGGTGACTGAATTGTATTCTTTAATTAAGGAAGGCTAAAAATACACCATGCTGGTTACTAATTTTTGTAGGGCTTGGTATAATATCTTGAATATTTGTCTTAATGTATACCTCACAGCTTTAAAAAAAAAAATAAGCGTTTTATGGTTAGTAACTGAGCATATGCAATAAGTTTTCAACAACTATTATTTGATGATGATGACATACAAAGCTGAGAAAAGATGGAATAAAGTAGAATGGGTTCTAGTAAACCTGCGGTTTTGGACTTCACAGCCAGGATCTTTTCAAGCACATTTTTAAAGAATTATGAAAGTTGGGTGTGGTCTAATATCCCAAGCACTGGTGGATAAAATACTAGGGATGTCTGCTTTGTAAACCTGACATTTAACTTGGCTTTTTAAGATCTTTGATAGAAATTCCTAAATCATCATAAATTTAGGATTATAATTTTCCCGACTAGTCATATATAGCACTCCCAGATTACCGCAGCTGTGTTGACAAAATTCATAGAAAGCAGAGCAAACAAGGCTAGAAAGCTGGAGATACCTATTCTTTTCCCAGGGTTGAATCTAGGATATCAAGGAACCTTAAACTGAGCAAGTTGAGAACAGTTACTTAAATATAAGGGACCCTGCTACATGGTTCTAGCTCTTTCTCTGGACACAAAAAAAATGTTACTGAAAATAAATGCAGTGGGAATACATACACTGTGAACTCCTTCAGATGGAAAAGAATTAATAGGAAAATGTCTTCATTGATGTTGCTGTTGAAGTTTTTGGTATGACTACAGCCAATAATTGTACAATACAGTCCTAGCCACATTCCAAATGGCTTTAAGCAACTTGACAGCCAAGATCTGTCTTATTTGACTTTGAAAACTGACATTAACACCACTTCCCCAAGCACTATTTCCTAGTGCTCAGCATGGGGTAGATGACTATCAATAAATAAATAATGAATGAATGAATGAATGATGAGTGAAATGTAGGGATATAAATAATAATCATCAGCCTGCTGAAAACTATAGTTTAGGATTGGGAGTCAAGAAGCTCTCAACTGAAATCCTAGTTATACCACTTAGCAGGATATGAATTTGACCAAGCAATTTAACTTCCCTAAGCATTAGTTGCTGTTCCTATAAAGTGGGAAAAATAAAAGCTTATCGTGATGATTAAATAAAATGATGTATTCAAAGTGCTTGGCACTGGGCCTTTGCACCACTTAAGAAATTATTATTAGGAATTGTACTGCAAACATTGTGAGCATTGTAAAACTCTCTTGAAAAAGTATATTTTGCACATGTTATCAATGCAATGCAATTTCTCTTGAGTTTACTACAATCCTGTATGCAATCTTTTTGGCAAGGATTTGAGAAAATGTGCAAATGAATTTTTAAGTGTGCTTTAGATGGGGGAATTATTCTACTCCTAGCTTATTCAATAAAAATCATTTGAAAAGTATTTACCATTTGATTTTTTACTGAAACTTAGATATATTGTTGCTGTTCACAATGCCTGAGCTAACTCCCCTAGTGTAATTCTGTGTTGTAGAGCTAATTGGACAATTAACTTGGGGGAAGCACACTTTTTAACCTTTCAATTAACAACAGCGCCAAACACATTAGAAAACTCTGAGGGTGAGAACAGTTGCAACTGGCACTTGATTATATTTCAGAAACAGTGAACAGGGCACACACAGAGACTTGGGAAGTTCTCCTGTAGCTTTTCTGTAGCAATCATGGTTGAATCTGCTCAGATTTCAGACCCTTACAGAGATCATCAACCAACTCTGGATAATGGGCTAACCAGAATGATTGGTTATCATCACAAGTTGTAACAATCCCAAAAGAATATGTTCTAGTATTGCTTTAAATGACAATCCTAGTGTATTTTGCATATAGAATGAATGAGGAAAATGCTTATCTCCCTGGAGGAGAAACGGAGAAAATAACAGAAATTTGCTCTCTCAGGAATAAATGAGGCAACTAGCGTTCACATTGTTTTTCAGGGCAAATCTATGTTTGTGGACTTAATGAAGCATTGAATGTGGCTCACAAACTAAAGTTGACAGTTTCAGAACTTTTACATTTCTTCCTTTTCTCTCCATGCATGCTAATCTGCCCCCTATTTTTAATGATGCCTCAGTTTTCCCATTTATAAAATGGAGATTGTATTCATTTTTTATTGCTATGCCACAATTACCATAAATTTAGCAGCTTAAAGCAACAACCATTGGCGAGTTCACAGTTCTGTAGGTCAGTGGCTAGTTCTTTGCTCAGGTCTCACAAGGCTGAAATCAAGGTGTTGCCTTGAATATGATCTTATCTCAGACTTGGGGGTCCTCTTCCCCAAGAGCCTGAATTTAGTTCTTTGTGGTTGTAGGACTGAGGTTCCCTTTCTTTGCTGTTAGCTAGGAGCCATTTTTCAGCTCCTAGAAGCCACTTGCATTCCTTTCCATGTGGCCCCTCCATCTTTAAAACCTGTAACACGCGACCCCCTGTATGTCAAATCCCTCTAATCCTTTGGATCCGTTTTGTCAAAAGAGCCTAGGCCCTTTTAAGAGTTCACCTGATTAGGTTAGGCCCATGACAATAATGTCCCTTTCTTAAAGTCAACTGATTTGGGACCTTAATTATATCTTCAAAATCCCTTCACTGCTGCACCTAGACCAGTGTTTGATTAAATAACTGGGAGAAGGTGTGATACCAGGAGGTGGGAATTGTGGGAGCCATCTTAGACTTCTACCTGCCAGAGTGGTAAGAATAATAATAATATCTTACAGTGTTGAATGTATTAGTGAGATAATGTGTGTAAAGCACTCAGCAGAGTAACCAGTGCAACAAGGCTCAATAAATGGGATCTAGTGTTATTAATGTCTAGATATACCACATGTTCTTGCCAGCATGAATTTTTGAATTATGTCATTATAAACACATTAGAAATGTGTTGGGTCACGTTGCTCATTATTTCAATATTCCACAGACAACAGATACTGGGAACCTCATCAACAAACTCACAAAACCCAATATGTAGTTGATTCTATGATTGTACTAATTAAAATTATTTAAAAATACTATAGTAAAAAAACAAAACAAAACAAAACAAAAAAAAAGACCAGGATATTCACACTGGTAATCAAGCTCAATATATAATGTGCATACAATGAAGTATGGGTCTCTGCATTGGGCATATTTGCTTTTTAACAAGAAAAATACGTCACAGACTCACTCCATGCCTTAAACACTGACATTTTTCAGAAAGAAATGTTTTGTTTCTACTCATGCCCTGAATATAAAATGAATACTTCAAATGCTCCATTCACACAAAGGCCTTTATGCCCCCTTTCTCCCTTCAATAGTTCCAGTCTAGAATAGGCAACACTATGCAATTCGGAGACCCAGCTACAACAATGGGAATGCTTCTCACTGGCTGTGAGAAGACAGACATCTAAAGAGTTAACAGTAATATTTTGCAAATTGAAGCAAGTGAAGAAAAAACACATTAGCATAAGAAAAGGTAGCCTTCGGGGCGGGGAGGATTTTCCACTCACATTTGTTACTAAGAGCTCAATGTTACCAAGGAGGAGGCTGGAGAAGAGAAACCCCAGCGTCTGTGCATTCTTGAAATCCATTGCTGTTGTATTTATTCTACTGCTGAGAAAGGCCTCACAGTTACAGAGGTGGAAAATGGTTCTCTCTAGTAAAGAAAGTCAAAATGGACTTTACTAAGAAAAGCATCTTGAGTCAAGTACAGCAACAAAATAAGAAGATTCCTCAGTAATCGATCCCCAAAACATTTCCAAAGTATGTCAGGACTAGACCAGAGGTGGTTTGAGATTAAAAGTGAAATTCTTAAGCAATGGTTTTCGTTTTTAAATAGCGTAAGACCCAAATGTCTGCAATTAATTTAACTCAAATTTAAAAGTCTTAATACATTTCAGCAATTGTGTCGAAAACAGTATCTGAATATTGTTAGCAGGATTTCCCTTTTCTTAATGCCTAGATTTGTTTCAAGATTGCTTTGTGGAAATATCCAATTGGGAGTAATAATCACGTTTGCTGGGTGAAAACATTTAAAATAAGTGTAAAAGATCCTCACAGATTTCCTCAGGACAGAGAATATGCTAATTGTTTGTCAACTGTTTTTATGAAGACAATGAATTATTTTTTGAATCAGTCTTTTATTTTTACAAATAACTGACCAGTAGAAAAATGATTTTTTGATTCTGAATTTCATTAGCTTTAACACCATACTAAGCATGTTATCCAAGTAAATCATGAGAATTTCATTAATAAATTGACAAGGGCCTGCTTATTTTAGATAACACATTTGACATTTTACACTAATATCTACAGGAGAAATGCAAAAGAAAAATTTTTTTACAGAATCTGTTATTTTGTTTCTATGAAAAGTCTCTTCAGGTTAAGAGGGTACAATTTTTGGTTATTAAAAATGGGAATGGCATAAAATCCAAGATTGTCCCAGTCCTGGAAAACTTGTCTAGATGCTAATAATGAAATTATTTATAAATCAATTTCCAGGGACTTGTGGTATCAAAATCAATTGAGAAACAAAGATATGCCATGATCATTCCATTATATACAGATTATTACATTTCGGATTTTTGGTGGAATAGTGGGGAAACAATGCCTTAAAATCTTGTTTTCCCTGCCCCTTCCTCCATTTATTTATTTTATATGTGAACATTAAAGAGCTAGAAGTGATGAAGGATGACGTAAGTAAGTGGATCTGCTTTCCCAACACACGTAACTCTGAAGCAATCAACCAGGAAAGTCATACTAATGACATTTCCCGCAAACCAAAGTTTAAGGGAAAGGGTGAGAAGAGAAGGAAGATGAGAAAAATGTACTAGGTAATTCCTCTGATGTTGAAAATGCCATAATATGATTTTGCTGCTTTTTTAAGATGTTAGGAATATAGCATCTTATATCAATATAAGCAAAAACTGCATTCCAAAACTGAGGTGAAATACTTTTTGATAATCCATGTCATTGTTTCTCAATCCTACAATGGAGTATTGGCAAATGATTGAAACAAAAACTCTCTTCAATATCAATTTGACACCTCTCTTTCTTTACTCATAAGATGTGCCATCCATTGGACGTTCCTGGGGAGATGTCGGGATAGAGAGATCATTTCAATCCATGTGGGAGGGTGTGGGAATTATTTTTTAACATGGGAACTGGTTCTAAGCTACCAAATGCTTTATCAATACTCTAAATCATGCTTTTTGAAAGGCATTTTCAGATCTACACTTTAGCACAGGATGTTTATAAAGCAGCTCCTTTCCTGCCTTATTGCCACCATATTTGCTAATTCTGTGAGGATAAGGTAAAGCAAAAAGAGCTAAAATGTTTAGCTAAAATGATAACTAGTAGTTTAGAATGTCTGCTCAGGTAAACATAGAATCATAAAGATAGAAGGAAGCTTAGGGATTATTTTCATTGCCGCCTGGCATCTCTCCTTTTACAAAGAGGAAAAGAAAAGCACACACGGTCATATTTATTGTACTTCTTATACCTTTTTCTCTCAGTTCAGGAATCAAAAGACCATCTTCTTCCCTATATCTTATTTAAACTGAATTTAGCATTTCCTATCTAATTTCCCAATCTGACTTTCTTTTTGATTAGGAAGGTAGACCCTTTGACATGTTGGTGCCTATTTATCTTGGAAGTATGGTACATTAATTTCCTTCTTTTTACAGTATGGAGAAATAAGTCATGCTGCTATTGATCAAATAACCCACAGATATCAAAGCCCATGGTAAGCACATATTGATACATTTTTAGCTAATTGATTAATATGAGTCTTTCCTAAATTAATAAGTCAATTATCTTTTAACTTGGAAGTATATTGCCAATTTATTTCTTCCCAGTTCATGTAGACATTTTTGTAAAAGTGTGTGTTTTTATTCCTCATAGATACTTAACAAATTTTAACTTCTACTAGGGTTTAATTAATGGGGGAAAAAGAGATAAAGCAAACATAGAGTAAGAAACTTTAATATAGTGGAGAGAAGGTGAACCAAGCCTGCAGCTATTAATAATAGCAATAGGATGAGTAGATTAGCTTTAATAGTATAAATCTCTCTGTGGAAAAACTAATATTAACTTTTTTTGGTTAAAAAAAACAAATGCCTATTTCATGCTGTTGGCCTAGAAACCATCGTAATGGGTAATCTTGGTTAACAAACATAATTCTGCTGAAGTCACATAATGACTTAAATTCATGCTGTCTTAAGGCAGCCTCTAACCTAAATTAAACATGCCTTGCTCAAGTTATGTTAAATTACTGGGAAAAGAGCAAAAACTAGCCTTGTCATCTAGATATAACATATAATTTAGGTTTCTAAGAAGGAAGGGATCAATCGGCACTGCTCTTACAAGACTAGCAGATTCACGGTTGCCTTTGTTGCCCTTAGATTTTTGGAAGTCAGGGTTTCTCGGAGCCTGTTTCGCCTCATTTTAATTGTTGAAGGATACAGCTATGAGCATGTGCAAAATTATTGGATTTTATTCTCTTTTTACAATTCAACAACATAAACCATATCAAACAGAGCCAAGACCTCAAATTCCATGTCAAAGGCCTATTAGCTACAACACAAGTCCAGGACAATGATCGATTTTACTGGACAAGTCCTATAACTTAGAAAGCATATCCCATTTTTAAAGCCACGGAGAAATAGTTTCACTACTGCATAAAAAGCACATGTTCTTATTAAAATATTCTACTTCATTTATTCAGATAATATTGCCTGGGTGCAGAAATTGATCTCTTTTTGCCAAGCTTCTATCTGTAATGCTCTATCAAATATTCCCAAGCAAAGAAAAATATTCAAGGTCACTGAAAAGCAATGAAACTTTATGAGAGTTGGTGATATAAGTATGCAAATTTGTTGCACCTATTTAAACTGAAAAAACTTATTAGAAAATAGCCGAGAAATAGAAAAGCTTTGAACATTTTCATCGATGAAAGAACATTGGTTACATTCATGTCTAGGGAATGTACTGGGTATTGTGCTGGGTCATGAGAATGCAGAAAGCTTATGAAAAAGACCTTGTACTTAAAGGATTATGGATTCAGTTGGGGTGTCTGTGTGTGTGTGTGTGTGTGTGTGTGTAAAACAAAACCAATTTGTAAATGTTGAGTGTCAAAGGATTGGGGAAGACAATTATAACTAGAAAATTACAACTAGAGAAGTTTAAAATTTTTAAAAATGGACTGATGACTCCCTGGATCTGTAGCATCTGCCTCAGGTCCTATTTCTAACTAGCCAGGCACCAATAACCTGAATGCGGCTTCCCTCTTGAGACTCTAAGCGAGCACCTGCACTGCTAACTGGTACAGAATTTCTATTTGGAATGATGGAAAAGTTTTGGTAATGGATGGTGGTGATGGTAGCACAATGCTGTGAATGTAATTAACAGCACTGAATTATACATTTGAAAATAGTTAAAAGGGGAAATTTTAGGTAGTATATATGTTTCTAGACTAAAAACAAAACATAAGACTGTATAACACAAACAGTGCACCCTAATGTAAGCTATGGACTATAGTTAACAGTAGCATTACACTAACACTCTTCCATCAGTTGAAACAAAGGTGCCACACTAATGCAAGGTGTTAATAACGGAGTGGGTGTAATACGGGAACTTTTTATTTTTGGCATGATATTTCTGTAAACTTACAATTTCTTTAATAAAAAAAATTATATTAAAAAGAAAGTCTTCCTGCTCCACTGTTGGGCTGTCAGATGCCCTTGGATAGGTGCTGACGGACTGTATCAGGTGCGCCTGATCCCCTTGCATGCTCTGATTTGGACTGATGGCCTTCTCTCTCCTGTGCAAGAGTATGTTTAGTGCCTAACCTCCAGCCAGCTTTTGTGTTCTGTCCTCTCCATCAACACCATTCACTCAACAAGTATTTATTCAGCATCTCCTATGTTCAAGGCACTGCTAGATTCTGTGTACACACTGGTGAACAAGACAGGCTGAGCATCTGCCCTTCTGGAATCTGTATTCTAGAGGAGGAGAGAGACATTAAACAACTAACTGAATGACTTTTAAAAAGTATTATAATGCTTTTCATGCTTTTAAAATGATTTTTAAAATCACAGATGCAATTCATGCATGTGGTAACAAATCAAGCAATATAGAGGTATCTTGGGAAAAAGTTAAACATCCATCCTGTTCTATCCAGTTCATGATAAATATTTAATTACAAAGGTATTTATAGGAGATTAGAGAGGGTTTAACCAGGGGCTCTAACCTGCAACAAGGGTTAGAGCAGTGTTACCGAGGAAGGGTTGTTAAACTGACATTGGAAAGGTGAGTGTAAGATCATTCCTGGAAGAGGGGACAGCGTGAGCAAGGCCCTGAGGTGGGAAGGAGTATCAGATTAGGACCAGTGTGGCTAGACTATACAGAGTAAAAAGGGATTTTAGCAAGATTGTGCAGAATCTTGTGGGCCAGGTTAGAGAATTTCGATCTTAATCTAAGAACCAAGAGAATTAATTTGGAGGTTTAAAGTGGGAAGCAAAATGATGAGAAATTTTTTTAAAGATCATTCTGGAATGTTGGCGTTTTGTGTGGAGACTGGATTAAAAGGTGACACGAGCAGTTCAGGAAAGATCAGTTAGGAGACTATTTCAGTTTTGCAGGCTCATCGCAGAGTTTCCAATGTACTTTGTAAACAAGCCCAAATAAATTGTGCTTGCAGAGGGCTGGGTCAGGGAGACGACTTCATGGAGATGTGAGTTGAGTAGAGCTTTTAAAGAAAAATAGATTTTAAATAAACGGAGAGAAGGTGAGACTACATTTGCTCCGGTGAGGGGGAGTCAGCATGTCTACAGCAATCTGATGAAGCAGATGTAACATTATATGAATTTTACAGGTGAAGAAACTGAATTTCAGAGGTTAAGTTACACAACTGAGGTTCACAGAGCTAACATTTCAGTCCAAGTGTCTGACTCAAAAGATTCAGAGTCCACTGGTTTGAGTTGGGACCTGGGCTTGGACATTTTAAAGAGGTCTCCAAGTGATTCTGATGTGCAGCCAGCAATGAGAACCACTGGTGAGATGGAGTAAAGGAGGGGACTGAGCCTGTGTGTGTCCATGTTGAGGGGAAAGTGACTGGGAGCCAATGAAGGAAAAAAAAAAAGGAGCATGAGAGGCAGAGCCGTCTAGACAACAGAAGGCAGTGAAGAATTTCAGGGAGTAGAGTCTAATACAAGAAACAGAAATCAAGGAAAACAATAGTGGAGAAATATTTGGAGGTTGTCAGTGGCCTCAGAAAAAGCAGTTTAGGAAGAGTTGGATGATTTGAGTCAATATCACCAGCACTAAAGAAGGTTTGTTTGCTCAGATAATGGAGGCAAGAGTACACTCCGTTTTTTGAGATGAGAAATCCAGTACAGGACAATTACAGGATTTCCTCCATTCTAAGGTGAACTTTAAAAATTTTAACCTTTCTGAAGTCAGGATGTGTTTTATAATAGTTGTTTACAAACGCAGTATACAAATATAGTAACTCCCTCCCCCCACCATGTAAAGCTATTATTAAAGTCAGTGGTTGTCAAAATTTATTGTATCTCAAGGACCAAAGGAGACATACTTCAACAAACATGAAATGAAGACCTGAAATGTGCCAGGGGCCCAGAATTTTAAAAATTAATAAATGCTGTACTTACTCTCAAGTTTCTCACAGACTTTCAGGGAAGATAGATGAAAGCAGAAGATTCAATACAATGTACATTGATAGAGAATGATTGCAGTAACTGGGAGTGGTTTAATTTTTTTTCTGTTCTGAATTAAAGGAAATATTCTTTTGTTTTTATCCTTTTGTTTTAGATATCTCAAGTTTCTCTAGATATGTGAACTGATGTTTTACTCATTTTCATGTTTTTTTTTTTTCTGTTTGCAATTGGGTGTCTTTATATGTATATATATGTACTTCTAATTTCAACAAGAATAAAAAGCATAGATAGGGAATAGAGGAGAGTTTACAGTCAAATAAGAGGTCATAGGAGAATGCCCTGGCAAACAATGGATGGCAGGGTTTTTAAAACTTTGTTTTGTTTTAAGGAGTGAGTTTGGCAGTTCCTCAAAAAGTTAAACATACAACTATCACATGGCCCAGCAATTCTACTCCTAGGTATACATCCAAAAGAATTGAAAACAGGGACTCACAGAGATATTTGTACGCCAATGTTAACGGCAGCATTATTCATAGGAGCCAAAAGGTGGACACAACCCAAGTGCCTGATGAATGGTTAAACAAAATGTAGTATCTACACACAATGGAATATTATTCAATCATAAAGAGAAATGAAGATCTGATAATGTGCTATGACATGGATGTATCTTGAAAACATTATGCTAAGGTGAAATAAGTTAGACACAAAAGAACAAATATTACATGATTCCATTTATATGAAATACATTAGAATTAACAAATTCATAGAGAAGAAAATAGATCATAGGTTACCAGGGTGCTAGGGAGAGGGGGAATGGGGAGCTATTGCTTCATAGGTACATGGTTTCTGTTTGGGGTGATGAAAAATTTTGCAAATAGTGGTGATGGTTGCACAATATTGTGAATGTAATTAATGCCACTGAATTGTACACTTAAAAATAGCTAAAATGGCAAATTTTACATTATATATATGTTTTATCCTAATAAAACAAAAGAGAAAAAAGAAGTAAGCGAATTCTGTAGAAGCTACATACCACTACCGAGGAGTCCACCAGGCTTTTAACAGTACCAAGGCTGGCTTCAGCATTCCTCTGTCTCTCGTTTCCAAAGGAGAGCAAACTGTCTTCTACAATAATCCTTCACATTAGACGCCCCTGTCACTGAAGCCTAGAGAAATTGATTGTTATTCCCAAGGATAGAACTACTTTAGCTCTTTGGAATGCAACTTCTTCTGGTGGCTGTAATCACTACTTGTGTTATTAAGAAGCTGGGTGTGCACCTCGGCAGGTGAACTCACTGCCCTCCCCCCTACATGCGACCTGACTCCCAGGGGTGTGAATCTCCCTGGCAATGCAGGATATGACTCCTGGGGATGAATCTGGACCCAGCATCGTGGGATTGAGAACATCTTCTTGACCAAAAGGGGGATGTGAAATGAGACAAAATAAAGCTTCAGTGGCTGAGAGATTTCAAGTAGAGTAGAGAGGTCGCTCTGGTGGACATTCTTATACACTATATAAATAACACCTCTTAGGTTTCAGTGTATTGGAATAGCTAGAAGTAAATACCTGAAACTATCAAACTCCAACCTAGTAGTCTGGACTCTTGAAGATGATTGTATAACAATGTAGATTACAAGGGGTGACAGTGTGATTGTGAAAACCTTGTGGATCACACTCCCTTTATCTAGTGTATGGATGGATGAGTAGAAAAATGGGGACAAAAACTGAATGAAAAATAGGGTGGATGGGGGGGATGGTTTGGGTGTGCTTTTTTACTTTTATTTTTTATTCTTATTCTGATTCTTTCTGATGTAAGGAAAATGTTCAAAAATAGATTGGGGTGATGAAGGCACAACTATATGATGGTACTGTGAACAGTTGATTGTACACCATGGATGACTGTATGGTATGTGGATATATTTCAGTAAAACTGAATTTAATTTAAAAAAAAAAAAAAGAAACTGGGCATAGGATTCATCTTGAAGACAGTGGGTTTTCCTAAAGCCCCATTGATTCAGAGGTAGAAAAGTTTAGGAAGGGACAATGTTTTGTTCTTGTAATTCTTTTTACTTACTATTCAATCAAATCTTCTGAAATCATGTCCTTTTCAAATCAAAATCAAAGGCAACTGATAAGTTGGTAAATTTTGCTTCCTTCCATAATGTGTTAATTTTCTTTACCTCTGAGTTAACAAATCAGCAAATGTGAAATACTTAAATGAAAAGCCAATCCTTTAAAGTTAAAATATCAAGCCAGCAATCTCAAGTTATAAAAGAGGAGAATTAATGTGAATGTGTTTGCCATACAAAGCAAATAGATTCTGGATTTCCCCATCACTATAAAGATCAGAAAGAGGAGTTTAGACGGAAAGCACTTTTAGAAACACTCCACCCTGAATCGTTTCCCCCTTCCTTCTCTCCATACCCTCAGTGGGAACCTATGGAAATTCGGGCAGAGCAATGGAGTCCCTGAGCAATCTGAATTTTCATCCATCCCTGACATATTTCAGTTGGTCACCCAGCCAGAGAAAGCATTTCCCTGCAGTAGGAGCTCGGAAAGAAGAACTTGGACCCCCAGACTCTATGTCCCACCATTCCCCTGACACAGTCTCTGCAGGTCTAGCTATATCAACAGCTCCTCAAACCCGCCGTGTTCTTGCATGTGTCTTTTGCACATGAAATTTGCTCTTCCTGCAGTATCTTTCACATTTTCTCACAAAGCGTCACTGTTTCTTTGATTTATTCACAAAGTTAGGAATTCAACACTCATTCTTCATTCAAAAAAATATTTATTAAGCACCTACTATGTGCTTAATATGCAAAGCATTTGGGAAACAAATATGAATAAATATGACACTTGCTGTGATGGTTAGGTTCATGTGTCAAGTTGGCCAGGTGATAGCACCCAGCTGTCTGGTCAAGCAAGCACTGGCCTAATAATTGCTGCCAGGACATTTGTGGCTGGTTAATAAACCAACAGGCTGGTTTATTAAATCATCAGTCAATTGACTGCAGCTATGACTGATGACTCACCAAAGGGTGTGTCTTCCACAATGAGAGAATGCAATTGGCTGGATTTAATCCAATTAATCAGTTGAAGACTTATAAGCGAGACAGACAGAGGACCTTCACTTCTTCTTCAGCTGCCCAGCGAAGCATTTCCTGAGGAGTTCGTCGAAGTTGCCAGTTTGTTTCCTGAGGAGTCCATCAGACATCTTCCTTGGAGTTGACAGTTTGCTGACTGCTCTCCAGAATTTGGACTCGTGCATACCCACAGTTGCATGAGTCAATTTTATAAATTTTATAGTCATAGACACCTCTCATTGATTCTGTTTCCCTAGAGAACCCTAACTAATACACTTGCTATCATAGAAGATCAGGGAAAATACAAATATGAAACAATAGTTAGAGTTTAATACAGCAGGGTAAGGCAGGAGTGGAAAGCATTTGCTGTGACAGCTCACAAGAGGAAATACTTCTCACTTTCTTGAAGTTCCTACTCATGCTTCAAAACACAGCTTGACCTGTTTTTCCTTTGAGTTGCCTTTAACATCCCCACTGGCCTTCCCTTCAGACTCATCTTAGAAGACTGACTTAACTCCACTGCATAACTCTTCTCTTCATGAGATTGTGGGACATGGAAATATCTTGTTATCTTTTTCTGTCCTTACATTTAACACAGTGCTTGGAACACTCAATACACACTTTTGAATCAGATATACAAGACAAACCCCTGCCTTCATTGTGCTCAAAGCAGCACAAGTTGGTACGGGTCAGGCTTGAGAAGCTGGATGAATTCAAGTCATGAAGACTTCTTGAGAGAAGTGAAATTTAGCTGGGTTTAGAAGGAACATTTTAGGAAATCCATGACTGCCTCCTTGGGTGAATTTTTTACACTTGCAAATTAAAGACTTGCTGAGATGATGAAGTCAACAGAATTATTCATGGGAAAACAGCACTCCAAAATTGACCTACTGATATGCTGCTGACCTAACGTCATGACAAAGTTGCCTCTTTGCCAACTGTGGGTTCATGATATTTGCTGATATTGCTGATTTGTAGATTTGTAGATCTGTCTTAGGAATAATGTCCTAAGGAACACTGCAAGTTCCTGTGGACTGCCATAGTAGATAGATTGGAAGGAAGGTGGGGTGGGGGGGCAGGGAGGTTAAACTGGAAGTCAGCCATGAAGCTAAGATAAACATGAGTTTTAAAGGATTGGAATTAACTACAAACTTCCCTAACTTTTCGTTTACTTGTGGGTCACAGGGACACAGTTCTTTTCAGAATGTTGACTCCTCCTATTTGCTTTCTTGTCTGCTTTTTTCATAATCGCTGTATTAGTTAGTAAGCACCCATCCTGAAGAGGAGTGCAGCATGGTCTACTTGAAATACTACTGAACTGAGAATCAAGAAAGCTTATTTCACCAGGAATTTATTATTCCCAAGGCAATAATAAAGGAGATGCACAAAGGTTTAGCTAAAAGGAAGTCCAACAATGTATTCAAAGTAATAAGAAGTCAAAACAATTAATACCCCCCACAAAGGGGATTACAATCAGTTATGACACAGTATTCTAAATAGTGATAAAGAGCAAGACTCAAAAGCCACACCACCTGAGTTTAGTCCCAGTTTTACTACCTATTATCTGTGTCACCTTGGACAAGTTATTTTAACTCTTTATCCCTTGCTTTCCCAATCTGTAAAATATGATAACAGAATCTACTCCACTGAGTTGATGTGTAGAGGAAATGCATTGCTACATATACAGCACTTACAATAGGCTGGTACATTCTAAGTGCTCAATAAATAGGGAATCATATAATTTATCATCCAAAGTAGGATACTTTTGAGAGTGAAAGGGGAAGCTAAACGAATGGGCCACCAGGAGAAAAAGGGAGTGTTTTTTCATTATAAGCATTTTAGTTACTATTCACATGTATCGGGAGCATATATAAAATTTATTTTATTAAAATTGAAAATACTTTTTAAAATGGGAAAAATAGAAATAGTTAAATAGAATTTTAGTAGTTAGGGCTCCAAAGTTGAAAAAATTTCAACCTAAAACCAGAACTTTTAGTGCTAAAGAAATATTCACTGACCTGAATAAACAATACCTTTCTGTTTATTCAGAAAGGTGTAAGGTGTTCCTGTATTTGACATTAGTTGGGTGGTGGGTAGAAAATTGCCTGTTTTAGTCTGTAAGGGAAAATGTTGCCAAAACCAGTTGTTAAACTAGCAGACTTGATGACAGCCACTATTTAAAAATATATTGGAACATAAATGTCTCCTTTTTTTCTTGGAGTTGTTTTCCTCAAAACATCCATAAATCTTGACAGCTTTCTATTTTTAAAGCTGTCTGCCTGCAGCAATAGAAAGATTTCTGTAAGTTGTCAGCAGCAAAGTTCTGTAGTTTTTGAGGTCATCAGCCGTCATTCTTACTTTGGCCCTTTAGGTCCTTTACCTAAAGACTGACTTACCAGTTCTTCTGCTGGACCTCCTTCTCCTACCCTAGCCTCCTCTTTGGAGTCTCAGCTCCCAGAAGCCTCAACTGGAGTCAGGTCGGTACAGAGCTCCTGTGGCTGTCCCTGTTACAGTGTCAAACACATGACCCTATTTATGTATTTGATAAGTACCTGAGTGCCAACTGTGTGACAGGCACTTACAAGGCCTGGGATTCGGGAGCGATCAAAGCAGCCTGGTGTCTGCCTTACTTACGTTCTGTCAGGGGAGACAGCAAAGTAACAGCCTAATACACAAATGGTAATCTAATTGCTCTCATAGTAGGTGCCATAAGGGAAAAATGCAGGTGCACAGTTTATGCACAATTTGTTTGTTGCTGAATGAATCAGTATTGAATGAATGAATTTTCCTCCTGTCAGGATAGAACACTTAGAGCAGAAGAACCAGATGCTACTGTTTTTGAAAGAAAAGACAGTTAAAGAAGAGACAGTGCTTTTTTTCTTAAGCAGAAAATTTATTAAGTCTATCACTTGCTGCCAGGTGGGGAAACATCCAGTTCATTTCAGAACATGGCCTTTTACTGAAAACTACCCTCCATGCAAGTTATGAAAGGTGCTGAAATGTAAAGTGTGTAGGAAAGAGGCACTATCAATCCTTGGTCAATTGTCTAAATTTTACAGCATTTCAGATATAAGAACTATAGACCTGCAAGCTTGTTCCACTGGCAGGAGATCAGAGTTACAGAGAGAGCAGTTACTGAAACCTAACAGGACAGTTTATGCCAATAAAATCAAATCATGGACTACAAACTAAAAGTGAACAGACAAGATGAAATTCTAGGCCCAGACAAATAGATAAGTTTATATACTGAAAAGAGTACAGAAAAAAAAAAAAAAAAAAGACAATGCATGTTATAAATATTTGGTTTGTTTTCATTTCACTATTACCTATTCAATTATGGAAAGCTCCCCAAATGTCCTGATCTCAATAATATCAAACATTCTTATATTCACCAACATCTCCTTAAGTGGTCTTTGACAGAATAATAACATTTAGCATATATCCATATTACCAGTTGAAGCGATAGAATAATCACCCATTCCATTTAATATGCATTACTTACTCTCATTTCTGATTTTTACTGTTTCTTTTTCTTTTTTTTTTTGTTTGACACAAAAGAATTAAAATTTTTTAATGGAGCAGGGGAAAATGTACCATATGGGTACCAGATTTCCAGGCAAGGATCCAACTAATAGTCTTTTACTTTATTTTATAAGCCATGAGTAAGATCTCATGAACAAGGCTTTGGAGTTGGACAGACTTGGGCTTATTTCACAAGTCAGAAATGTAGATGCCCTCTGAACCTTACGTTTCAAGGGTGAAAAGGGAAGAGAGAATGCCTACCCAGCTGGGATGTCTTGAGCATTCAGCATCAATATATGGAAAGCACCCAGCAGATCTGACCCATGGTTGGCCCTCATAAATCTTAGCTCCCTTCCCCATTTTATGAAAGTCTCAGAATGATCATAGGGATACCCACTTTCTTAGGGCTTTCTATTCATTTTTGAGAACTATTACTTCAAAATAGATTCATTCTAATTTTTTCTCTTCCATAAAATCTTGTCTAAGGGCAAAAGACTATTCTGAAATATATTCTTTGGCTCCCTGCTTAAAAAAAAAATCATTATCCTTTATTTTTCCTTCCGTTTTCCTGGTGGGAGCTGTGCTGCTCAGATGTGATATTTGAAGACCATATAACAACTCTTATTAGCTCCTGTAGCAGAGGTGCTTTGAAATTTTTATTAATAGTTAATTATTAATATTATATAGTCAGTTATTAATTATTAATAATTTATTAGTAATAGTAATTGTCAGAAGGAAAGTTCTTATTCAGCATTTGCATTTTTCTTGGAACTAATTTTATTCCAAATTAATTAGGCCCCAAAATATGCAAAGAAGAGTAGGTGCCTTTTTCTGACTTTAGTTGATGGACTTTAATTAGACCATTCATTTATTCAGTGAATTAATTAATATGTACTTTTAGACCATTGTCCTTTCCATCAAACAGCTCACAGTGGAGTGGGGAAAAGAGACGCATAGCCAATTTTGAAACATTACTATAAGAGCAGTTTTATATCCCTGCTAAGGTGTTAAGCATAAAACCAGAACCAAGGTAAGGAGAAGAGGCATGGAAAGCTCTAGGTGGACGAGTATGAAAAGATGGGATTAGGTAGGCGAAGGAAAGGGTAGGGATGCAGAAGAGTGTCTCAAGAAGAGAGGTCATTAGTAACAAAAGCCCAGAGGTGATGAGGAGAATGGATCAACACAGATAAGAATTTCAGTGCTACGGGCTCCCAAAATGAATAGAATGATGGAGAAACACATGAAGCCAGAGAAGTAACCAGTGGCAAGACTGTGAAGACTGTGTCTATCCTCTAAACTTTATAGGATAGAGAACCCCAAGAAGTAGTTTAAATTTTATCGGCCCATCCCTTTACACAGTACCCAAAGTGATAAGGTCAAGTTCATGTTTGGATAGAGCACCGTGGAGGTTATGTGGAGGTTACATGTGAGGGGGGGGCATCATTGCAGACAGGGAGACTAGACTGCAAGAGTGGAGAAAACTGGTAATCTAGGAGAGTCGTAGCAAAGATGGAGAGGAGGAAATGGATCTCAGAATTATTAAAGGGTAAAATCAGCAAGATACAGATATCAGATGTGGGAAATGGAGGTAATAATGGAGACAGTGACAACTTCCAGATTTCTGGTGGACCAGCTAAGACTGAGGCTTTGGGGGTAGATGATGAGATGATGAGCCAGTTGGATTTGAAGTACTTGTGGAACATCAAGTAACAAGCAAATAGTGAAAAGAGATAGAAGGACTGTCCTGAAGAGCTTTCATGCCATCTTATTTGGGTCATATCTGAAAACGTGAGTGGATGAATTCACTCAGGGAGGGGATACCCTGAGTATCCAGAGGACGAAGCATGCAGGGAACGGTGTGAAAATTCTGACGGTGCGGGAAAGGAAGAAGAGCCATGAAAGCAACATAGAAGAGACAGGGAACCAGATGTTAAAAGTTAAATAAGATGTGAACTGAACAATGTCCACAGAAGAAAGCAGACAGAAAGTTACTGGAGATCTTGGGGAGAATGGAACAAGTAGAGTGATCTGGGGGAAGAGGAAGGAAAGAGGGATGGAAGCTCAGGTATAGTGGGTTCAGATGTGAATGGGAGGAAAACGGAATCAATAAGTACAGACCACGTGTCTTAGTTTTCCAGGGCTGCTGCAGACCAGTACACAGACCAGTTGGTTTAAACAACAGAAATTCATTTTCTCACAGATTTGGAGGCTACAAGTCCAAAGTCAAGGTATCAACAGGATGATGCTTTCTCTAAAGTCTGAAGTGTTCTTTCTGGTAGTGGCTTGCCAGCAGTCCATAAGTCAATCTCTACCTTCACCCCATGGCCATCTGTCTCCTTCTGTCTCCTCCTCCTGTGTCCAGATTTCCTCTGTGTATAAGGACTCCAGTCACATTGGATTAAGGCCCACTCTGATTTCATTTGGCCTCCTCTTAACTAACAGGATCTTCAGAGATCCTATTTACAGATGCGTTCACATTCACAGGACCTGGAGTTAGAAATTGAGCATGTCTTGGTGGGGGGCCTGATTCAATCCATAGCATCATGGTTTTGCAAAATTTGGATAAGAAAGAGGAGAATTTGTGCATAGTAACTAGAGGCAGATGAGAGGCCAAGTGTAGGAGTTTAAGGATGTGATAACATTTAACATGATTTTTATTGGACTACAAAAGGCAAGGTTTACAAGGTCCGGTGAAGCATTAACTTCCTGGCATAGGAGAAAGGATCCCTCATTCCCAGGGACTGAAAGGAAGGAGATAAAATTTGGGTGGGAATGGACTTGCATATGTCAATGAGGGGAGAGGACTGATGGTGGTGTTTGAAGGAACTCACCTCAATTGCTTTAGTGTTCTCCATGAATTCTTGAACAAGACAGTCCTACCCAGGACTGATAAGAGTAATGGGGGTGAGAAATGAGAGTGAGGAAACAGCAAAGGTTTGGAAATGCTGTTGAAAGGAGTGGGAAAGATGTGTACCAAGGATAAGTAAAAAGACTGCTGTTCCGTAGAGTCCTGAAGGCCCACCTGAGGTTGGAGACCATGTATTTCCATCAGCAAGGTTATCCTGTTCTGTAGAAGAATTAAGCCATCTTCAGAAAGGACCAAAGAAAGAATGGAGTTGGGGCAACTGCCTAACCTTTTGGAAGAAGTAAAATTGAATCTATATCTCATAACATATAATAAAATAAATTCCCAGAAGGACTGAATAAATAACTGCTTTAAAAGCGAAAAAATGTAGAATAAAATATACAGGATGCTGCAACTCGTTTTCTGTCTAGCAGCCTAAAGGCTAATTCATTAAAATTCAAAGATGAATTACATGGTGGGTGGAAAAACAAATGTTTTTTTCACTGAACAGAGCTAAGGCCTTCAAGACAGTTTTTCCCAGAATCTAAATCACTCTTTGCAGCTGTTCAGTAAGGCATGATTCAGGCATCACTGCCCCCTCTGAGTCCACCAGGACACCACCCATCCCCTTCTCTGGGCTGGGCACGTACGGTAACAACAACAACAACAAGGGAAAAAATGGGGAAGCAGTAGTGGCTCCACACTTGATTTGAATTTGGAATCATGTACATATTTTACCAAATTATAAAATAAATTAATTTAAATATGAAAGGAAAGGAAAAACACTACATGTGCATCCAGTTGATGAAACCAACAGAGAGGAATTATTCCAGGTGATTTCAAGGCCCAGTAATTTGAATATAAATCTCTAGTGAGGTATATACCCTAAGAACAAAATGAACTGCAAAAACCTTGGTAGAAGCATTGGTATTGCTACTCTGACTGTATTTGTGGGTCTACTGAGAGATAAAGAAAATAAGCAATAATGTGATGATCTAATTCAGTCATTCCTGTTTTGGTTGAGTATCAGGACTTTTGGAGTTGGAGATAGCAAATGCAGATAAAAGAGCTGAAACAAATCCTGAACTTGTCGCTATGTATGATTGTGTCTACATATATATCTCTAGCTGTGTTCACTGTAAAAGCCTAGACCTAGGGACCAACTGAATAGCTGTGAGCTCTCCTAGTATCCAGATTTATACTCTTCATATACCTTTTCCATATATCGTCTTGGAATAATCGTTGATTCTGATCTGGAGAATGAAATGGAATAGCTGAGCCTGAAACAGCTTGCCATACCAGACAGCAAGGAAGCTATCAAAAACTACTGCTACACACAGAATTATATCTCAAAGTTAACTTCATGGAACAAAGCAAAGTATTAACATAACTGTGACTACACTCCCGCATACCACCCCACCCCATGCCCAGCTTCTAAGGTGATTTCTGAGTTTGCCTGGTTAGCTTCAGGGCTTTAAAATATATATATATGTATCAATACTCCAAATAGGTGGAGCTAAATAATTGGAGCCATGAAAGGCTAGATCTATTTACCTAACAAGAACCTGATGCTACTAACAGATGAACACAACATCTTTCAAAATGAGAGGTGATGGATCATGAGGAGGAAAGAAGAGAGCAAAGAATCAACATTAACTAGAATCCAGGAGTGAGAGAAAAGAGATTTTAGGTAAGCTGTGGACAATAAGACTTTGGGGCAAAGGTAGGTAAAGGGGTTCTCTAAATTAGGATATATGTTATGTTTCTACTGGTGTGCTTTTTAACAGACTTTAGTTAAGATTTAAATTTCTTTTCAGTTTTTAAAATATTGAACTGGTGAGTCTTTTAAGACTGGCCTAGAATTTACCCCAATTCATTCGAGTTCCATTCATAATGTCACTATGTGTTATCACATAGTTGCGACCCTCAGTGAAAAAATGAATTGAAAAAAAAATCATTGGATTTCCAATCCCACAAACCTCTTATATTTTAATCATCTATCCCAACCTTAAATCCTGATCCACTATCATTCATAGCTGCTAATGTTAACCTAATTCCCTGAAGATTCTTCCAAAGAACTCTATGTGGAACAAGAATTTCCTGAACTTAGTGCTTCTGGGATCTCAATTTCTTTAGCAACAATGCTTTTCTAAAGATAAGTATGTATCTGGGAAAAAAAAAACAAAAAAAGGCTACCACAGTCCTGTCGAGGGACTTAGGAGCCAAATTTGAAGAGGCTCCCACTGGCCAAAGATAGGATGACTTGAACAATAAGAGTAATAATTGCAATGGATTAATATATATTATATATACAAAGAAATACATTATATATATGTTCATGAAGTCATAATGTCACTAAAAAACACACAACAAAATTGATCACCATTGGAGGATTCTAACAAACCAACTCATTGTTTTGAAAATGGTTAAATAAAAGGAATGAATCAAGCATTAATTCTGCCTTTCCAATACAAACTGTACCACTGCATAACCAAACAGAAGATGAGATGACTTAAAAAAAAAAAAAAAGTAATCCAGCTAATAAAGAAGATGGAAGCAACAACAGAATTAGAACATCACCATTTTGCAAATCCTAATAAATCAATGAATCTAGGTACTGATCATCCCTGCTGCTGAAACCACAAAAAGATGTCTCTCCCTATGGAAGCATGCTCTCCCACCTGGGAAGTAGTCTCGTCCAAAACATCTAACCTGACTTTGATCAAGCCTCTAAATTCAACAACAATTTATAGGAAATAAGAGAACTGCAGAAAAGGTTAAGCAACATCATGGAGATGTTATCAGAAAAACTCATGAAAAATTCTATAGGAAAAACAACCCAAGTTTCTGCAAATAAATTGCAGCGCAAAAGAGAGAGAGAAATGAGGATCTCTGAATTAAAAGATGGTTAAATGACATACATAGAAGACATTAACCAGTTGCAAGGGTGGAACCTATTTGGTTCTGTTTCAAACTAACAAACTTAAAAAGTTTAACATTTATGAGACAATTAGAATTTGGAACACTGATATTTGGTGAAATGATTAAATTTTAGGAGAAATAATGGCATGATCATTACATTAAAAATTTTTTATATTTTAGAGATTCATACTAAAAAGACATGATGTATTGGTGAGGGAGGATTATGGGTGGGATAGAGATGAAATATGATTGTCTACGAGTTGATAATTTTGGAAGCTGGGTGACGGGTACCTGGGAATCTTTATGCTACATTGTCTACTCTGTGTATGTTTAATATTTCCTAAGTAAAAAGCAAAAAGAAAAAAAAAAAAGAATTGTATCATTTGTCCTTAGTTAATGAAGATCAAGATTTTCCATCTGGCTAGATGAACTCGTCCAAAAAGCTAAATTTAGCCAGTACTGTTACAGTCTCCCAAGTGACCCGATTTACCCTGATTGCTGCCGAGCGCAGCTGAGTTAAATGTTGCTCTCCTTTCTTCCCGTTTTTGCTTTTCCAACACTTACCACATAAGCAAGTGATGTTCGGGAAGTGCCAACACGAACAGAAGCCCGGGAGCTGCTGAAATTGGCAAAGCTTCCTGGATGTCTTACATAAAATCTCCCGTTTCTCTAACATCATTAGGAATCATGTTTTGCACTCCTAATCCAGGACCCCACGACAAGCTAATCGCCTAACATTTGGAACAGGTGCCCCCGAGGTTATGTGCCTGTGAAAACTTAAATAGTCGCGTCATACAAATTATTTTAAAATACTGAAGGAAAATCATTACATACCTTTGCATATTTCTATATCGTGGACCAAGTTGCAGCAGTAACCTTTGGAGTGCGTCACTCTGCCCAGGAAGGCAGCACGTTTGATTTAGATTGCGTAGCCCGTGTAACTGGAAGCCCAGCTGGAGCCCCTCAGGGCAACCAGCAAAGTGCAAAGTGTTCATGACATCATGGTGGTGGGAAAGCATTTTTCACGTTCTGGAGCTCTGGTAAGACAATCTGGCAAATTAATGGGGAAGTGTTCATTTAGGTTAATGTGAGACCATTCTTGTTTCAATTAATTTTTTACTTCAGACTAGTGGTAGAATATTTTACAAGCCTTTCTAATAAAGTGGCAGTGTTTCCTTTGAAGCAGGAGCAATAAATCAAAGCAAAATAATCACAATCTGAGGTTTGAAGCAGATGGTGCATGTAATTTTGCAGAACTGCGCAATCTTCCAGTACTCGCCTTCTAGAAGAGAGCCCCAAAATGTAGGGGGTTTTCTTTTTAAAGGAAACGTAAATGTTCTTACACTTCATCTGTTTCTGTGTTTTTGAAATAGCTTTCCAGCAATATTCCTATGTCTGAAATAGTTACTCTGGCTATTTGGGAAGACCTCTGTTGTGTTTTTCTAAACTCTTCTTTGGGAAGCAATTTCATTTTTATCTTTAAACAGTATATGCTTCATATTATTGTGGGAATATGTAGTCTTGTTTCTAGATTTAAATACTTCCTGCCTATTTTGGCAAAATAACTTGTGCCCATAGGTGCACAGACACATTCAACAAATTTCTTTTAAATTGTTAATAATAATATAAAACTGATCATAAGCATCTTTGCTATTGGAAGGGGGGAGAGAACCCCGAAGCAAAAATAAAACATTCAGACAGGTACAAAACATTATCTTCTATATTTCATCATGAATTATTATCCCTGGAAGTTTTTATTGCCATCAAATAATCTCTTGGTACTCATTTTACTCGTTATTGGTACAGCAGTAAATAAGTAATTGTTTATTCATGAACTAATGTTTTGGGCTTTTTGCCATGTGTCTGTCTTATGTAGATGCTCAGCTTTCTGGGCTCCCACAGGCCTAATACACAGCCATGCACATACTAGATGTATGCTCAGTGAAGTCGGGCTGATATTTTGTTTCTAAAGACAGGAAAAACATAATTAGATTCTGAATCTTTGAGACTATAAATTGCCTCAAATTTTCCTAATCATTCAGTTGAATATTACTTTGGACACTTATTTTAAGTGGGTTAAGTCACCTCTCAGAGATATATCCTCACTTTTCCCAGCATCCTGAAGGCTGAACATTTAAACAAATAAGTATAGCACATGCCTTCTTGGTAGATAAAAGTCTATAAGCTCCTTTGGATATTTATTACCAAAAAATTAGTTTCTTTTATAAGCCTCTTTCTGTTTCCAATTACCAAGAATCTCCTGGGCAACAACTATTTTCAGATAAATTCCACTAACATTTACATTCTCTATTCATAATAGTGCAATGTAGTTTTGTATTCTTTTTGTTTGTCCAAATACAAAATATCAAGATAACTTCATGTTTTTAATCATCTCCATGATGGCTATTGATCCCAGATCAAATAAGTGCTATCCCAGAGGATTAACATTAAACCTTTTGAAAACAAGACACAACATCATAATTTATAATTCTGTGGGTGTAGGGAGAAAAGGGAGACCCATGTGTAAGAAAAAAGGTTGGACTTAAACTAAATTATGATAAGGCTAAAACTGACCCACACTGTCTCTAATTTCCTCAGCTCCTCCTTTGTGGTGCTACCACTTAAAAACATGTTCTCTTGAGAAGGACCCGGTAACAGTCCTTTACAGAACCTCTTGCCAGCAGCGTTCGCCGGGAGCCTGTTCTCCAGCTGTGGAATGGAAGCAGCAGCAAGGGAGGGTATAAGGTAGTGTTTTCTCAGGCAGCCAGTTTCTCTGAAATCATACCACACACACGGCTGCCTGTGTTAGCAGTAACACCTACTCCTATGTGCAAGCCAACTCAAAAAGGAAAATATGATTAAAACCATCTTTAAAGCCCTAATTGTGATTCTCTGGCAGATGCTGACTTTAGGTGTGGACTACACCATAAATATGGAAAATCTTTTAAAAAGAGGGGTCTTGTTTTCCTGCAAATGTTCCAAAGAGAAAATAACAGGGAGAGGAGGCCTGTTCTCCCAGAAAGTACAGATCCTGCCAAATGGTTTCTAAATGTGTTTCTCAAAAATTTCCATGTGCCATCAGTGGCTTTTTAGTACTTCTGGAAATGGAAGGAGCAGAAATCAATGAAACCGTGAGAAAGCAAACATTTGAGGGAACTAGCTTGCTGAGAAAACAGGTAGTCATGCTTTTAAGTCACAATACGGACATGGCACTGGTCCTCTCCACAAGCTAGAAAGACATGAATACACAGTTACATCACTTTGTGATGCTGCAAGGAAAATGCTGAAGCTCTAAAGGGAAGTTTCCACATATTTCTCTATTTGAAATCCAAGTGAATTACGATTTCTGGGGTATATATTAGGCAACCAGAATGAATCATTGGAACTTAAACAAACAGTGAGTAATTTTTATTTCTTTAACTTTGGAATCCAAAAAGAGAGCAATTTTACCACTTATTAGAACTATTTTTAGTCAACTAGAAAGAACCCAGAAGATGTGGGTCAGAATGACAAACAGAAGAAAAAAGATTTGCTCATGAGCAAGACTGAAGCTTCAGGGTCCATTCTCCAGAATACCCAATTACCATTCACACATGAATTCAAGCTGGTTATTTCACTAACATAGCAAAGGCTCACTAAATTGTTTGGGCATGAATCAAAGTGGCTGTTGTGTCATATCCTGTTGGTCCAGCTCAAGTCACAAAAAGGTGGGAAAAGGACGACCCAACAAAGCACCACTCCTGGCACCACCGTCTATAGCTGTCCAGAGTGTTTTCTCTGGCAGGAGTGTCAAAACGAAAGTCAAGTTTGTCTCATTAGTTCTAGACAGTTACATAAGCAAGACCCGGCCAGTCATTTCCTAACTTAGTGCTGGAGTCTATTTCATCTTCTCACCCAACTTCTCTGCTGTCCAAACTTCTAGGAAAATGTTAGTCATTTCTCAACTAAAGAACCAACAGTTTTAAAGAAAAATTTAGACATGTTTTATTGAAAAATAATACATGCTCATGGTTTAAAATATTCAAATAGTAAGAGAATGTACATTTAAAAGCACCCCAAACCCTCTATCTGTATCCAGTCACAGCCTCACTCACCAGAGATGACCGTGAAAGAGGTTATTTTGTATCTTTATAGGAGCAAGAAAATTGATTGAAAATGTATTATATGTCAGGCACTCTGCTAGATACTAAAGACACCAAAAAGTAAGAAATGTTTCCATCCCTTTACTCACAGATTTGTACATTGAGAGAGTCAACATGAAAACACCAGGTGCAATATGTGTGAGAAATGTACTATGGGAAAAAGAGAGAACAATTCTGCCCTAATATTGAAAAGGGGTAGACATTGAGGAATGTTTCCCGAAGTTACACTTGAACGGCATCTTTTAAGGCTGTATGAGAAATCAAAAGGAGAGAGTGAAGGTGGAGCCAGGGGAAGAATTCCAGCCATAAGGAATCACCTAAGCAAATGCAAGGAGTGGTGAACTTTCATGATCTGTCCAGGGAATGGTTGATCATCTGGTGTGGTCAAGACACGGGGGATTCGTTTGGGGGTCTGGTGGGAGGGAAAGCTAGAATTGCAGTCTGGGGCCACATGGTGTAGTGCTTTGAATTCCATACTGAAGATTTTGTGTTTAATTGTTTAAGGAAAGGGCTGTTGTTGAAACAATTTCAAGTAAGGAAGAGATATAATCAAATCTAGATTGAGAAAGAATGCCTGGCACATGAGAGACGTAAAAAATTGTTTGCAGAACGGATGGATCTGTGGAAGGAGAGACCAAAGGAAGGAAGGGAAGTTGAGGTATTGCCATAATCACAATGAGGGGAACCTGAATTAGAGAGGTAAGGTTAGCAAGACAATTTGGAGAAAAAGACTCAGGGAGACTTGCCAACCAGCTAAACGTGGAGGGATAGAGAAATAAAAGTCAAAGGTATTTCTGAGATGTCTATCTTGGGTAGGTGGGTATATGGTATGTCATTGACCAAAATAGGGAACATGGGAGGAGAGAGTATTTTGCTGTGGGAAGTGAGGATGGGGAGGATGGGCAGGGAGGGGGAGGGAGTAGGGAAATGAACCAAAACTATAACTCTTAGAAGAAAACATAGATGTGTATTTTTGTGACCTTGGATTAGGCAATGGTTTCTTAGATATGACACCAAAACACAAGCAAGAAAAGAAATAATAAATTGGACTTCATGAGAATTAAAAACTTTTGTACTTCATAGGACACCATCAGGAAATGAAAAGACAAGTCATGGGGTGGGAGAAATAATATGCAAACCATATATATGATAAGAGACTACTATCAAGATTGCATGTATTTAAAAACTTCTGAAAACAACAATAAAAGACAACTCATTTTTTTAAATGGGCAAAGGATTCGAACATACATTTCTCCGAAGATATGCAAATGGCTCATGAGCCCATGAAAAGATGCTTAATATCTTAACATCATTAGGGAAATGAAAATCACAAACCACAATTGGATATGACTTCCTACACGCTAGCATGGCTAAAATCATAAAGACAGATAAGTGTTGAGAAGGATGTGGAGAACTAGAACCCTTGTACATTGTTAGTGGGATTGTAAAATATAGCCACATTGGAAAACAGTTTGGTGGTTCTTCAAAAAGTTAAACAGAGTTGCCTTGAGACCCAGCAATCCCACTCGTCTCTATATACCCAAAAGAAATGAAAACATATGTTTACAGAAAAATGCATACACAAACTTCATATCAGCATTATTCATAATAGCCAACAAGCGGAAATAATGCAAACATCCCTCAATTGATGACTGGGTAAACACAATGTGTTATATCCAGTAAACAGAACATTATTCAGCCATAAAAAGGAATGATACATGCTACAACATGGATGAACCTGGAAAACATTATTCTAAGTAAAAGAAGTCAGGCACAAAAGGCCACATATGGTATGACCTCATTATTGTCCAATGTCCATAATCAGAAAATCCACAGAGGCAAAAAGAGTTTAGAGATTGTCAGGGGCTGAGGGAACAGGAGAATGTGGAGTGACTGCTAGTGGGTATGGGTTTTCTTTTTGGAGAGATAAAAATGTTCTGGAATTAGATAGTGATGGTTTGGTAAATATACTAAAAGCCAGTGAACTGTCCACTTTAAAAGGGTGACTTTTATGGCATGTGAATGATGTCTAAATTTAAAACTGCTTTAAGAATGGAGGATCTAATAATCTAGTTGTGGTGATTTAAAAAAACCTTTTATTCAGTCAGCTGATAGAAAGTACCCTTCTAGACATTTCAGAAATATCTGACCACCTCTTCTTTCCTTCTCCTACAATTCTGCCGAGGAGCCTTTGGGCACAGCTGAACAAAGGGAATGTTTGCTCCCCAGAGGGGAGGTGGGAAACTGTGGTGGTCAAGAGCAGGGTGAGAAGGGCATCTGCCAGAGGGCATCCTGGTGTGGGGTGTCAGATTCCAATGGGGTGAGGAGACCGGAGGGGTTGGTGGCCACAATGGGAGATTGGTTACATATGCGGGATTGATCAAATAATTAAATATAAAAGGAGAAAGGGGATCAGGTTTCTCACTATAGGAGAAGAGAATTACAAATTTGGAAAGGAGAAAACTAGATGAACACTGTGGTGTTGGATTGGAATTGGAGGTTTCAGTGTGAAACCATGATTTTCAATATAGATGTAGATACAGGCATAATTTGGCATGTGCACGTGCATATGTGCATGTGTGTTCCCCAGCTTTGCCATTGTGAAGGCCTGGGGGCAGTGACACCCAATAGCAGTAAGAACATCAAGCACAGTGACTTTGGTTTCCAAACACTATCCTCCATTAAAAGGAACCAGGGTTCCTTGGAGAATGGATGATTCCAGGGCTGGGGCAAGGAAAGATGAATCTACAACTTCTTTTTGTCCCCAAAAGTAAAGAAATGCTCAAATCATGATGGGGACATATCAAAGGGACATAGAAGCCAGATGGAGGGGCTCCCACTGGCCAAATCTGGGACAACTTGAACCTTAAAATGAGCAATGTTAGTAATGGATGAAAATCCTCTCTGGATGAAAGAGGAAACCATGAGTCTCTACTGATATAAGTAAACAAATAGATTAATAAATTAAACTTTTGATGTGGGATGAGATTTTTACATAATTTGAAAGTATTTTCCCACAAAATACTATTAACAAAGGGGAAAAGAGTAATTTTACAAAGGAAAAGCCTTCCAGATACCACCTGATCAAATGACCAAAGTGAACATCACCAGCAATAGGACAAGTCAGATCAGGGCCATCAGGCAGCTTACAAGGAGACGGCCACGGCATCACTTCCGTGTTACTCCTGCCCAAAGAGGCATAACTTGACTCTAATGGAAAAGGAAACATCAGACAAACACAAATTGTGGGACATCCACGAAATAACTGTCCTGTACTCTTCAAAAGTATCCAGGCTGTGAGAGCCACGGGAAGACTGAGAAACTGCTCCGGATGGAGGAAGATCAAGGCGACATGAAACCTAAATGCAATGTGTGATTCTGAACTGCATCCTTTCTGCAAAATGGACATTGTTGAGACAATTGGCAACACTCAAATGGTTGGTACTAATGTAAAGATGTCAATTTTCAGACTCTCATTTTGATGGTTGTATCAAGATTATGTAGAATGTTCTTGTATGTAGGAACTATACATGAAATTATCTGAGATGATGGGCATCATATTGACAGTTTATCTTACAAATGGCTCAGGAAAAGATGTTTTGTACTGTGCTTCCATTTTTCTGTAACTTTGAGATTGTTCAAAAAGAGAGAAAAAAGAATTATCTGACCCTGAGGGGTCTACTTAAGAATTAAGTAGTAAGAGTGTTACACTAAGAATGTTTGCTTTTGTTGTTTTGTGCCTGTGTGTATGTGTGAGTTTGCACTGTTGTAAATCACACTCACTGAAGCATTACAGATAGCCTGCATTTGTGCTCCACCTGGACATAAACCTGCCCCTTGGCATACGTCTTTAGATAAGTTCAATAGTGTGTGTGTAAATCTTTGTAATTGATATGGCTGGTACCAACTTTCCATAAGTCCTTTATGATCTTTGAATTACAACTAATTTTTAACTTACCATTGCTCCTGGTGATCCAAGAGGTAAGGCCACAGGATATTTTGAATTTAACATAAGAGTTATAAATATGTTAGCACTTAAATGCAGGCTAAATAAGGGCAAGGATTTTTATTTTTCTAAACTATTCCATTTAATGATTTCTCTAATATATATTTTAAAAATAAAAGGTGATTTCTATGAATCATTAATCAAGCTAGTATGAACTCGAAGCAATTCCTTTTCTATATGTTCCAAGTTTTAGCTCTCCCACCCTTTTAGCTTTCTTGAAATTACTTGTACTTGTAAATAGCAAAACTCTAACAAACCGGACTGTAGGGATCCAATCCTGCACACCTGCTATTGTGGGAGGGGAAAAAAAGCTGCAGAAGCAGGTGGAGTGGAGGGCAGTAGAAGGGAAGATAGAAACCTTTAAATTAACCTGCTCCCTCCCACCCTTCATTACATCCATCAAGATCAGTTAAGTGCTAATCATGTATCAGGCAGTAAAATAGGCGTTGGGGATATATTATGGGCCCTTTAAGGAGCTTTGGGTTTAGGGGAAGGGTGAGCTAGAAATTTAGGTATATTCTAATAGTTTCTACAAAAGAAGTCAAAGTGCTATTGGTACAGGGAAAATCACTGTCTCACAGGAATAAGGAAAGTCTTCACAGAAAGGTAACCTTAAAAAGCCCGACCTTGGTTGCAGTTTGCCAGGAAAGGAGGGAGGGAGAGAATTATGAGCCAAAGGAAGAGTTAAAGCAGAAAGCTGAAGGTCTGAAAGTGGAGTTCTTCAGGGCTAATAGAGAGCGTGGAAGTGTGAGCACACACTGAGGCTGTGTGTGTGTGTGCCAGGAGAGACAGGCGAGCAGAGCAGACTGAAAGGGCCCAGTAGGGTCAGGCAATTTTAAAAAAAGAAAAAAATGGCCAAAAACAAAAAACAAAAAACCAATAACAGCAAACACTCTCATATGCTGTGCTAAGGAGTTTGGACTTCAACCTGAGGGCGATGGGACAGATGTCAGCGGACATTTTACTGGATGGAGAGTGACACAGTTAGCGCCCTCCCGGCACCAGGATTCTGGGATTCTGAGGAGTGGAAACGGGCCGACCCGGGTGTCTCACCCCTTGGGCAGTGAGAACTGCTCCCTCTATTGCTTTATTTAGCAATGTACCCAAACATTACCTCCTCCCCTCCTGTTTACCCTCGCTAAAATAGCATCCCTGGCGTTTTCTATTACTCAGCTTTATTTTTCTTCATAGTATTTCCTGGGTTTTTACTTATTTATTTATCTGCTTACTGTCTGTGTCCTGCACTGCTGTATAAACTCTATGATATAGTTTTTACCGCTGTCTTCCCAGAGCATCATACAGGGCCTGGCATATAGTAAGTGCTCAAATGTTCTTGAATGAGCAAAAAGCAACACAGACCCACAACACATCCTGGTCCAAAGAACCTGGGAACCAGACAACTAAGATTCTGGGAAGGGGAACTTTGCAGCTGAAAGTTCTCCCCTTTCCACTATCTCTGGAGCTGCTGTGAGCAGACGAGGCCCTGGCAGACTGTGTGGTAAGAAGCCCCAAGAGGCTCTCTAGAGCAATAAAGCCATCCAAATGCCTTGGCCAATTCTTACCCTTAAAATCTTCTGTCAGTTGCTGTTTTCCTTTGCCTGAACAGCTATCACAAATACTGCAAAATGGGTTGGCTTAAACAGTGGGATTTTTTTTTTTTAACAGGGAAATTGTAGGTTTACAAAAAGTCATGCAGAAAATACAGAGTTTCCCTATACTCCCCCGCACCCCCCAGTTTTCCCTACTAACATTTTGCATTAGTGTGGTAACTTTATTACAATTGATGAAACAATACTGTATTATTATAATTATACTATTAACTGTAGTCCATACTTTACATTAGGGTTCACTGTTTGTGTTGTGAAGGCCTATGATGGTTTTTATACAACCTAAAATTTCCCCTTTTGACCACATTCAAACATATAATTCAATGGTGTTAATTATATTCACAATGTTATGCTACCATAGCCATCATCCATTACCAAAACTTTTTTATCAGCCCAAACAGAAACTCTGCATCCAGGAGTATTATTTCCCCATCCCTCACCCCCTACCCCTGGCCCTGGTAACCTGTAATCTACTTTCTGTCTCTGTGAATTTTCATTTTCTAGTTATTTCATATAAATGAAATCATATAATACCTGTTCTTTGTGTTTGGCTTATTTCACTTAATATGATGTCTTCAAGGTTCTTCCATGTTGTAGCATGTATAAGACTTCCTTTCTTTTTACAACTGAATAATATTCCATTGTATGTTTATACCACATTGTGTTTAGCCATTGATCTGTTGATGGACACTTGGGTTACATCCCTCTTTTGGCTGTTGTGAATAATGCCAATTGTGAATAATGAACATCAGTGGCAAATATATGTTCAAGTCTCTGCTTTCAGTTCTTTTGGGGATATACCCAGAAGTAGGTATAACTTTCTGAGGAACTGCCAAACAGTTTTCCACGACAGCTGTACAATTTTACATTCCCACCAACAATATATGAGGGTTCCTATTTCTCCACACCCTCTCCAACACTTGTTTTCCATAAAAGTTGCCATTCCAGTTGATATGAAATGGCATCTCATTGTGATTTTGTTTTGCATTACCCTAACTGCTAATGTGTGGAGTATCTTTTCATGTGCTTGTTGGCCAGCTGTATATCTTCTTTTGAAAAATGTTTTCTTCAAGTCTTTTGCCCATTTTTAATTGGGTTGTTTGTCTATTTTTTGAGTTGTAGGATTTCTTTATATATTCTGGGTATTAAACCCTTACTGAATATGTGATTTCCAAATATTTTCTCCCATTCTGTTGGTTTTTTTACATTCATAATCAAGTCCTGTGATACACAAAAGTTTTAAATTTTGATGAAGTCCCATTTATCTGATTTTTTTCTCTTGTTGTTCATGCTTTTGGTGTAAAGTCTAAGAAACCCAATGCCTGACACAAGGTCCTGAAGATGCATCCCTATGTTTTCCTCTAGGAGATTTATAGTTTCGTTCTTAACATTAAGCTCTTTGATCCATTTTGAGTTAATTTTTGTATATGGTATGAGGTAGGGGTCCACTCTCATTCTTTTGCATACGGCTATCATCCAGTTTTCCCAGCACTATTTGTTGAAGAGACTCTTCCTTCCCTATTGAGTGACTTGGTACACTTTTCAAAAATCAGTTGGTCATAGATGTCAGCAGAGATGTCTGTTAGGTTGAGTTGGTTTCTAGTGTCATCCAAGTCTTCTATTTCCTCATTGATCTTTGTCAAAATGTTCTATCCGTTATTGACTGTGGTATATTGAAGTCTCCTGCTACTAATATAGAACCGTCCATTTTCCCTTCAAATCTGTCAATATTTGCTTCATATATTTGGGTTCTGTCTTGAGATACACTTACATTTATAATTACATCATCTTGTTTAATTGATTCCTTTTCAGTATATAGTGACCTTCTTTGTCCCTCATAACAGTTTTTGATTTAAAGTCTTTTTTATGTGATATTAAATAGATATTAAACAGATCTCTGTTTACTGTTTGCATGGTATATTTTTTTCCATCCTTTCACTTTAATCTACTTGCATCTTTGAATTTAAAATGAGTCTCTGGAAGTAGCAAATAGTTGGGTTATGCTTTTTTTTTTTTAATCCATTCTGTTAATCTCTGCCTTTTGACTTTTACATTCAAAGTAACTACTGATCTTGCATCATTTTGCTATTTGGTCATTGTAATTCTTATACCTTGTATGCCCTCACTTCTTTTGTTAATGCCTATTTTCAGATTTATTTGATTTTTTGTAGTGTACCGTTTTGAGTCTCTTTCCATTTCTTTCTGAATATATTTTTCAGATATTTTCTTTGTGGTTACCATGGGGCTTAAATTTAACATCCTAAATCCGTAACAGTCATGTTTAATTTGGTACCACCTTTACTTTAATAGCATACACAATCACTGTTCCTATACTCCTCCATTCTCTCACCTTTTTGTCATACTTATTACAAATTATATCTTTATACACTGTATGTCTGAAGCCACAGAGATTCAGCAGACTCCTGAGGTCTGAGCTTTAACCTGCTACCTTCAATTCCCCAGCATCTTGCTTGCTTGACTCCAAAAGACATGAGGCAGTCATTATGTACAGGCATACTTGTCAACAAGGTTCCTAGAAGTGTCCAGTCTGTGGAGGTATTTCCCTGTATCTCCAACAGCTAGAGTAAAATGGAGTGGGGGAGAATCCAGGAATTTCTCACAATGCTGGCTGATGGGTCAGGTCCTTAGCTTTCCCAAGCCACATGGTTAACAACCACCTCGAATCTCAAGGGAAGCAGACAAATCACAATTATCTGAAAACAAGTGGCTTTGGTTTCTAGGACTTTTCAATTTGAGAACTAACCAATTTGTTCCTATTTCAGGCAACCAAAACCTTATATTATGGATATGCAAGGAGGATATAGTCGTGGTGCCATTGCTTGGCATATTGGTGATTATGAAGACACCCATCAAAGAAATTCCAAATGGGCTATCCTTGTCAGGCAGAGTAAGTCACCAAGAGCTTCCAGGCCATCTAAGCTGCAAAAGCTACCTGAAAAGGAAGAGGTACGATCTTGTGTTTTATTGAATCATCACAGAAAAAAATCTGGCTGTTTCAAAAAGTGAATTAGAGAGTACTGTTAAATAGTAATACCATGAATACAATTTTATAGCTCCTTTTAACCTATCAAAACATTTTGTAATTTATGTTTTATTTCCACAGTGGGAAATTTTCCCATTTTATACCTAAAAGATTTTATAGCTAAAGAAAACAAGAGATTGTGCAGTTGTGTTCTTCGAACTGCTTATTTATCATATAACCTAGAGAATGGTCATCCCCTTGATTTCTGAAAGCTGAGAAAGCACCAGTCTGTGAAATGGAGGTAAATGTGTAACCTTCCTTAAAATCCTCATAGACTGGTTAGCATACTAAGAATAAACTAGTTCAATTTTTAGTTTTTTTTTCCTTTACTATCTATGGAATCTTGGGCACGTATAATTTTCCTATGTGGGCTTTTATAAGTAAAATAGGGATATTGGTATTTTTCCTGAATATTTTGTACAGTTATCATGAGAATCAAGTAAAGGATATATACGTATATATTCAATTCAACAACTATTTCCTGAGGCCTATGTACAAACCACTCTCCTATGTTATCTTTCTGCATAACCCCACAGCACAATGCATTTTATAGTGATTCAGTATTTCAATATTGAGTATGACGACAAATTTCTATAACAGAAAAGGGAATATAATTGCTTAGATATCTTTGGAGACTCTGGTTCCCTTCATGAAGAAAGACCTCTCTCCACTGAAGAATCTTGCCAAGTCACTAAAACATTGTTTACTCACTGTTGCCAGAGATCTGATTCATCAGCAATTAATTATTTCTATTTGAAGCATTCCATGAGGGAGCCACAGTAGTCCTCCTTGGTAGGTCCTGACCCCCAGGGACACTTTGTACTGAAAAAGGGAGTAGTTCAGCAGCTAACATTCCTATGTGGTCTGAATTTGGGGATCGCTCCAAATGAGATGATTTATTGCAGTTTGAGTGGGGAAGGCTTGAATTACTTTCCATCACTGAACTAGTTTTGTGTAGAATTAGCACAATCACAGATTAAATTATCCCAAATGCCTCCTCCTATCATTCATTAAATCCAACTGAGATATTTTTGGGAATTAAAAAAAATCTTTTAAAAGACATTTTATTTTGAAATGATTTCAAACTTACAGAAGAGTTGCAAGAACAATACAGAGAATTCCCAATATACTCTTCACACAGAATCATCAATTGTTAATTTGGTTCACTTTAATGCTCTTTCTTTATATATATGTATGTGCGTATGTGTAGGAACATAAACACACTTTTTTTTTTTCTGAACCATTGAGAGTAAATTGCAAACATGAAGCCCCTTCACCCCAAAATATTTCAGTGTATACTTCCTAAGAACAAGGATGTTCTTTCATATAACCATGTACAATGATAAAATTCAGGAAATTTAATATTGATACACATTACTGTCTAATATACTGTTCATATTCATATTTTATTTAAATGTCCTTTGTTTTTTCCCTGATCCAGGGTCCAATCTAGGATCATGTACTATGTTTAATCTTCATGTCTCCTTAGTCTCCCTCAGTTTGGAATAGTTCCTCAGTCTGTTGTTTATGACATTAACATTTTTTTAAAGAGGACAGGCCAGTTTTTTAGACTAGCTCTCAAATTGGGTTTGCCTAAAGTTTCCACATGATTTGATTGAAGCTATATGTGCTTTTGGCAGAAATCCCAGGTAATGATATTGTGTCATTCTCAGTGCATCACTTCAAGAGGCACCTGATGTCAGTTTAACTAATTATTGTGATGGTAATTGATCACTTGCTCACACCAGGCACTAGGGAACCAAAAAGCAATGTGATGTGTATGGGTACGTTCAAGTTCTTTATCAATGGCATGATTTTAAGACTGCTTCAGGAAACATGGAAACCACCCAAAATTTTCATCTCATCTGAAAAGGATTTTGAAATATCTAATGTTACTTCTCCCTGTAGACTTTAAGATAACAATTCAGTATGTTATTATGCTGCTGAGGAAGTTACAATTATAGCATATTTCTTCCTGAGACCACTATATCAATGGATCCCATCCCATTAAAAATATTTTGTATTGCCCCTTTTCTGTCCTAAATAAAACTCATGGATAACGTAACTACCTACATGCATAATTTATAACAAATCACTATGCCTTAGATATACTATAAAAAAGAAAAGTAATTTATAAAAATATATATTTAACACATAAATGCTGGGGTACAAGTAAATTAGAAAATATAATGAAGTGGGCAGATGCTTGCATCTATATGTAGAGTCTCCATGAATGCAACAGCTACAAATAAGACACACAGATTTACTATACTGGTGACTCAAACACCATGAACAGTGTAGGTGTTGATAATGTAATTTCCCAAAATTATATGAGTTCTTGGTAAAGACCAAGGAATCAACTCTTGCTAAAATTCTAAACCTTATTAAGAAGTCTTCCCTCAATTTATGCAAGAGCTGCAGTCCTAGAAAACTCAGCATATATTAAAATCATGTTAAGACACACGTTGCACTTTTAGTAAAGCAGAATTAAGTTCTCAGCTCAGGTCATTATAAATTTTTTTTTTTTTTTTTAAACCAACAGGAAGGTCCAGGAGGACATTTAAAGGTCATGCAGGATGTGGGATCATTCTCTAGACGGTGGGGCCATCCCACACCCTGCAAGATCTCTCTGCAATCGTCCTCAGTCCCCACCCACTAAATGCCATAGCTCTCACTCGTCATTGTGCTAACCAGAAAGGTCCCCACATTTCCAAAACACCCTTGTTGAAAACCACTGATATATACAATGAACTTGTTCCAGGATGAATTATTGGAAATGAGACCTCTTAAGTTTGATTAAATGTAACAAACACAGCATATGCACCACAATGAAAATGTTCAAGATAAATTCAAAAGGTTTATTGCACCAAATGCCACAGAGAGAAATGGATCAAAATAATAAGTGAACAAGTTTTAAGAAAAAGTTCCCACACATTGACATTGGTATCTATTCAACTGATTAAAAATATAGTTTTATCAATTTGTCTTTAATGGGGCTTCAATAATAACAAATTCCAGAATTTTCTCTTTTTTTATACCACTTACATTTAAGCATATTGAAATCTTGCTTCCAAGATGAATGGTTCACCAAATCTTGATATGTAAAAAATGACATTCAGAGGGGGCTGCGTGATTTAGGCAAAACATATGTTAAAATATCCCCTCACCCCAAAGCACAAGAAAAATAAACTGGTTCACATTGACCAAGAGAAGACTTTTTCAATTAATGGTGACATTATGCATGAACAAAATACCCTCAAAAGTACATACTATTGGAAAAATCCAGACATTTAAAAGAATTTGGGGGTGACTTTATCTTCTTTATTTTTCTGTACAATCAACTTAGTGAAGAACCTAAAAAGCTACAGACTAACTTTTTATAAAATCTCAGGACCTAATTGTAATAGCCCAAATGACAGTTTAGTATCATTTAGCAAGTGGGGATTTTCCTCCCTCCAAAAAGTTAATTTTGAAAAATATGGTAAGTTTAAAAAGTTGCAATGTGTAAACAGCAATTCCATGGGATGTGAAAAGATTATAGTTACTTTCATTAAAAAACAGCACACTTCAGAAAAATGGATTGAAGCCTGTACAAAAAGCTATTTAACACTGATAAAAATAAAATACTTTGGAATTATGCACAAGTATGGAAGCTACATTTAAATTTTCATTGTCTTGTTTAAACATACACAATTACCTTTACATTCATATCACTTGTTAATTTATTAAAAATAAAACTGCAACATGCTAAAAAGAGGTCCATCACAGTAACATTTACACACTTCTGCTCTGTCATGCTTCATGATCTTGCTTAAAAAAGCAAGATGCTACAAAAGTTACGCTCAACAGGTAAGACTTAAGAGTTGAAGAAACCCTAAAGATAGAATCCTGTCAACTTGAGGTAGTTTTCTTGATTTTTAAAAAAATTTTTATTTTTTTCTTGTGGTGGGCATGGGAGAGAATAGGATCCCTTTCTTGTCTCTTCAGCTAAAACAGAATGCTACTGGGTAGTAGAGGATGTGTGAGTGGGTGTAAATCAACACAATTTCATGAGATTTGTTTTCTTTTTCACTTTTGGGAAGAAGTTGAATTTAAGACAAAGAAAACTTGAATGCTATTTAAAGGAGGATTAGAAAAGAGCAGCAACATTCTCAATCTGTTTTTGGAGGCAGAAGATATGAGATTATGCACTGACTGGGATCCTGAACGTCCATTGAGACAATCCCCATGTGGGATCCACCTGTAATTTTCCAACAGATATTTTTTCCAAGAGAAAGTTTTGGGAGATTAAATTAAGAGGCAAATTAAATTTTCTCAGGCTTTGGGGGATGAGGTGGCTAGGCTAAATCTTTTATGTGTGGAGTTTAGAATCAGCCATTTAAAGCTCAGTTTCCCTCTGATGGGTCAAATTTTCAACCTGCCATTATGTACACATTAAAATGGACTGATTTTGTATCTAGTTACTTTCAATGAAACCCTGGAAGGTGGTAAATGAGGAAAAGTGCCCTAAATGTGTAAACAAGGAAAACAGAACTAGAGATAGATGAGGGGAATGCTTTAAACTGGTACAGATGGAAAGGATGTAATATCAGCTATTATAATTTATTCAAGTCTCATGAATAACAAATGACAAGTGAGCTGAGCCACAAGTGAGGTTCATTCTCTTTCTGCACTGTAACAACAAACAACGATGTCATGGAATTAGGGAATTTAAAACATCAAACTCAAATGTTAGGCTAATGGAAATATAAAAATATAAAAGGATGGAAAACTTCAATTTTATGAAAAAAACACAATGGAAGTAAAGACTTTAAGAGCCTTCATGCACCCAACCACATTTCACAGTGTAAAAAAAAGAGAGGGAGCGGTTGGAGTTCCCACCTATTCCTAAGAAATATGCATCCATTTTTCCCCCATTGGTACTGCTAGTGCACTCTTTCAAACAAGTAATGAACTTAGATATGTAAAAGAATAAAGAGACAAATCTATGTAACTTGGTATTTAGGATCAGGATTTTACAAATAGAAAATATGAAGCCATTCTAACTCCTAAAAGGGTGGTTACTTCATATTCTTAGGTACGAAGGATAAATGAAAAGGATTAGAATTATTCAGCATGAAAGAGTGAAAGGAAATCAGAGCCTAGTTATAGTTAACTGCACTCAAGATCTGTAAGGTGCTAAGTATTTTTGCTTTACTAGAGAAGTTTCTCTCTTTTAATGCTTAATTCTTTTAGAAAGACTTTTATGTTACCCTGGATGTTATCTGTCTCATGGTCAGTAAGCTAAGTAAAATTTCTTTTATATTAACAGAAAACTACATGTTTTCTTTTTGAAAAAAAGTGAACTATGCTAACGAATAAACAATTTTTCATTTTGGCAGGTTTTATATGATGGATAAAATAACTTCTGGAAAGACGTTTTAAACAGGATGTAGCAATTAGAAGGCACAGAGATGATAATGTTAAACATTAGATCATAAATGGATTGTTTCTATATGTTCAAACTAATTACTTTCATTAGTCATCCTGAACTGTTGCAGGTGACATTTCTCACCAGGACAGCCATGCCTTTTGAAGTATGGTCACTGGTATTAAGTATTATAAAAAAGTGGCTTCAGCTGGAAGCATTTACCAACAGAAACACTCTTGAGCATGCAGAAGTAACTATGGTAAATGGCCTCTCTTAAAAAAAACAAAACAAAACAAAAACCAAAAACTGCTGAAATCTCTAAAGTACAAGGGTAAAACATATGGTATCATACTCTGCACTTTGCTGCTATAACTACATCTTGATGAGATTAAGATGCTACATCAATTTGTGGGTTTATTAGAAAGACCCTGCACAGCCGATCTATCCCTAACCTACCTGTGGCTGCATCTGAAACAAAGTAAACTCCAAAAAAAAATGAAAACAGTGGGTCCCTGAAGCACTCTCTCTTCCCAACAGGCAAACCTCTTTCATGTTTATGTCAAACAGTAACATCTACAGCCACCAGAGCCAAAGATGGCACAAAGTGACTTTCTTCATTTCACCTTTTGTAAAAAGCAACCTCCAACCTGGAATCCTGAGTCCTTGTATGACTGTCTTCTTACCATAGCAAAATAAGCTTTCTCCAGAGCTCATGCTTAAAACTCTGAAACATTTTCCTACTGGAATGTTATGTACATCCTTTACCTCCCTGCTTCAAAGTCGTCGAAAAATGTGAACAGGCCCGTCTCACTTGTTATTATTCTACCCAAACAGCACAAGGCAATCTGTACCAACAGCTTAGTGTTTACTGTAGTGCTTATTTTCCTCTTATCGAAAAGGTCACTCTCTCTGTTGATTCACGGGTAACAAAAGGCCTGAAGTGTTCATGAAAAACACAAATGCCATTATGTCAAGTAAATCTAAGTCTTCCAATGAAGTATTTGCTTGAAAGCAACAAAAACCAAAACCAAACAAAAAACAAAACAAAAAAACCCCACAAAAAACAAAAAAACAAAAACAAAAAATACAAAAAACAAAAGGTGGAATGACTGTTTCTACTTGTTCTTCTTATGCATTTGACGTTACAAAGAGCTTCTTTTTTTCTCCTTCAGTTGAGAATTTGATTTTTTTTTTTCTTCCAAGGAAGAACTGTCCTGAGCTTTAGCTTATAAGAGTATTTGAGCCACATATGGAGAATGAGTACTGGCAATAGCAGTCAACAGAGGCAGGTCGTTAGATTCAATCCTGAATAATGAAAAAAGAAAAGAATATTATCTTAAAATAGCATGACTTTATAGGAAAGTATTATTTCTAGGTACCAAGCTTGGTGGATAATTGCTTAGAACTAATCAAAAAGTTAATAGCTGAAAGGATGATAAAATCAACAAAATCTCCTAGTGGAGAATGCCCAAGGGGGCAATGGGAGATGCATGTAGGCAGGTGTGCTGTGCATATTTGCAGACATACAGCTGTTCCTCCCACAGCCCAAGTTCACATGACTTCAAGTCCATACCTTTCCCGTATTCTCTGTACAACCTCATTATGTCATGCTTTACTGTTTTCTCCATCATCTCCACATTCCTCCAGTCATCACTCCTGAATGCAGACTGATTGTACACCTAGGCTCATATTAGTCTTAAGAAAAGGATAATGGTACTAATTTCTTCAAAAACCTTGGAGATTTGTTCAAAGGACAACTTAGATCCTTACCAGGCATTTGAGCCACAACATTCTGAGAGCAAATGGACACTAACAGATACTGGATCAAGAAACATTACAGCTTCAAATGGACCTTGGCTGCCTCTCTTGAAGCAGAGGCTGATACAGTAAGGTTACTTGCTAAATGCTGCCAGATGTCTTGAAAAATTAGGACTGCTTCAGTCTGTGGAATACATCCTAATTCTTTCATGTGAATTTCAAAAAAAGAAAAAAGAAAAAGAAAAAGTAGCTGGTATTACTTCATGGAGTTTTCTATTCTTTCCCCAGTAATGCTACCAACAGTTCTAAATTCAGGTGAACAAGAGGCTGCCCATACCTTTAGTGCTGCTGGCCCTGACAATGGGAGGAAGAGGCTAAAAGAGAGGATGAACATGATTTCCACTAATAATGTTCTAAGAGGACTTAGAAAGATGAGTGCTAAGGGTAAATACACTCTCAAGGTCCCTTTAATTGTATTGATGATGGACACCTGTCACAATCAGGAACCAGGTAAATGTACAAGCATAAGGTACACATCTGGCAATGGAAAACCTCATGCATGATACAGCACTAGATAAAGCTCTAGGAGGGGAAATGTAAACACAAGCTGTTGTTTCATGTCTGAGCTTGCAACTTTAGTATCTCACTTAAATTACTAGAAATGGGCAGTGTGGGATTAAAAATTTCACTTTCTAGCATGATACTAAGCCAGGGAGAAGACTAACAAAGTTTTATCACTAGTCTACAGTATCTATTACTGAGTTTGCAGGTATGAAACTCAGTAATAGATACAAAGAGCACGCGGGCCATCAGGGAGCAGCAGAGGCACACATCGGATGGACACCTGCGCACTTCAGTGGGCCTGCCAGTTAAGGGTGGGCACAGGTTAAACGGGTCAGTGGGTATAGGGCTAGGGACAGCCCCATTCACAGGGAGAAATGGCAGCACCTCACAGCACTCACCCCAGTACAACACCCAATTCTTTCACATGGACTCGTGTGTGTCCTCGAAGATACTCAGACAGCATTTTACTTTTAAGGTACATTTCCTGTAGTCTATCTTCAAGATGCATGATGCACTGTGAAGCCAAGAACATTCACAATGAGGGACAGAATTCACAAATCCCTGCCAATATTTTAAGAGCTGGAATTCTCTTATTTCTAAGTGCACAACTATAATCTTATCCCTTTCAAATAACTTAAAACATTACAAGTTATCTCAAACCCTGCCACTAGTAAGTAAAAGAATAGGTGGAACTGTAACCCATAACATCCTTTGAAATTTGTTCTGTAGCTACTTGTTAAATGGTAATTTGAAAGCTATACCTTTTTGTTTATAAGTTGCATTTCACAATAAGGAAATAAATGAAACTACAGTACTATAACTCATAATAACTTTGGAAATTTCCTATATATCTACTTGTTAAATCACACTTTGAAAGGTATTACCTTTTTGTATATATGTTATATTTCATAATAAGGAAATAATTGAAACTGTGGAATTGTAACCTATAATATCCTTTGAAATTTGCTCTCTACTTGTTAAATTGTACTTGGAAAGTTGTCATTTTTATGTATACATGTTATATTCTATGATAAAAAATGAAAAAAAAATAAAAAAATAGATTTTTGTAAAACAATGGTTTACTTTTTCTAATTATAATTAATATCTTCACATACATCTTCCCTATCATTTTTAAAAAGCATTTGTTTTTTACATAATTGAGATTATTCTTTAAGTACAATTGTTTCCTGCTTGTTAAAAACTTTCTAACAATCCTTTCCCCATGTTATTAAAAATTCTTTATTGATCTAATTTTTATAATGAAATAATTTCTGAGACTATGAAAATACCTTTACTTGCTTAACCACATAGCAATGTGCATTTTTGTTATTGTAACTTTGTAAATAACATGTTTGTGTTATTTTTTTCATATATCTAAGATTATTTTGGTGCAATGCATTCCTAGAAGTAGAATGGCTGCAATAATTATTGGCAATAAGGTTATTTTGAAAAAAAGTTTTTTTTTTTTTTTTCGCTTTCAAGTGTATATTTTAACTAGGTCTTTAATAACAATAAAGAAAAGGCAATTATATCAGGACATCTCTACCCTTGGAATTGAGTCCAACTTCATCTTTTAGAGAACAGCAACCATCTGTCTTTCACCAGAGGCAAATGCTTTTGCATTTGGCAGGCAGAGGAATCCAAGTACCTTCAGTAAGACACCTGATGGCAAGGATAATTCCATCATACATAATTTTCTTCTAGACCATTATGCCTGTTATTTTCAAGGTAAAAAGATTAACAGGTGCATTTGAAAAGGTTGATCTTGACCATCTGGGCCGATCAGTGACATGGAAAAAGCATCCATTAGAGATGCAGTCTTTTCAGAGTTTTTTATTGGCTTAAAATCCTAAATGCATTGTGCTGGAGGGATGAAATACAACTAGTAAGTGACTAAATAGTAATCAAAGCAAGGAGGATTTCACCAATTTCCATGAAAATATTCCCTCAAGTAAACAGTTAATTGGTGACAGAATCTTACGTTAAGTTTCAGTTCTTTATAGAGTATAAACTTTTTAATAAGAATGGTAAAAAATATTAAAGAGATTCTCACATTACATTGAATCCTTTATGTTGTAAAATAATTAGTTCACAGTGTTTACACAGTCTCCATGAAAACTATATATTGCAATGTGGAAATAAAGAGAACATTGGTCTGTATGGCATGTACACTAAAACTGTAATCAAAGTATTTGCACATTGTTCTTAAAAGCTTCTTTGATTACCAAATAGAATTATACTGTTTATCCTCTCTGGAATTATATTCCCCAAATGGATTTCTTCAATTTTTAACTCCTGAAATTTTAAAGTGGTTTCTACATTTGATTTTACATTGAACTTAGCTACTTTCTCCTTCTGTACAATAGCCATTTAATAACATGCCTTTAATTCAAGTGATTTTTAAGGAGAATTTTAAACTGCAGATTAAATTTCCCTTGATCTTGGTTTTGTCAGGTTAAATAAGTCCTTCATCCTATTAAATGTTTAAACATACTTCTGCCTAAATAAAACAAAAAGAACTAGATGTAGTAATTTAATGCTTGGACAACTGAGATGACAAATGTAACAAGAGTTATATATTACAGAATAAAATAGAAGGTTTAATAAATACTTAAAACAGTAAAAAAATTATGAAGTCTAATTTATTGTCCTTCTTTTACAGAAAGGGAGACGTCAGCATCTAAATAAGCATAAAACAGGCTGCTTCTAGAAAGAAAATTGCCTACCAACGTAGAACAAAAATAAGGTCTTATTAACCCCAAAATGCTTCTCATATTCCCCCTGTGACAGACCTCCTACAAGAGTATGCTTCAGTTTAAAGCCCAAATAAAGATTTTAGTGAAAAGGTGTTGGCAGTCTTTACATACCATTAACATTGTTCCATAAAACTGATTACTATTAAAAATCATACTAATAGTAGCTGTTTCCTGAGTACTTACAATGTGATTTTATAATCAAATGTTGTCAAAGTGTTTTTTCACTCCATTTCTTTGGTGATATAAGAATACTTACAAAATCAGCAGGGAGGTGAAGCTTGTAAAGCTGTAAAATTGATTGAAGTAAACTGGACACCTGACTTGAGACCAAGACATCTTGGCCTAGTTTCATGTTATCCATCATTTTCCTCTGACTTGTGGCTACCTGGACACTCCACTTATCTGTGTCTGCGATAATACAGACGGCCTCTGCTATCGGCTCATCAAGCACTGGATGCTGAAAGAAAAACAACATATTAATATTCCCTTAATGGCATAGCTTTAATCATTTCACACTATTTATTGAATAACTATGTGTGCTAAATACATAAATCAACTCTAACAGCCAACTAAAATCATACTGGGGATTAGTTTATCTAGATGAGTCCAAAAGGTCAAAGTATGGCTACTGATTAATATACTTAAAATGCAAAATTTTCAATAACTGGGCAGAAATGCACAGAATGGGTTAGCAACCAGTAAATTGTGCCATAGGGTAACACTGAGAGAGTCAAGAAAAAGAGCTTCTAACAACAACAAAAAAAAATCTAATTTCTTGAAAATGATTAAAGCATAACTGCTTTAATGAAAATGTTCAAAGTTTGATTGTGCTAATGAATGCACACTATACGACAATACTGTGAGCAACTGAATGTACACCTTGAATGATTATGTTATGTGATTATATCTCAATAAAATTGCATTTAAAAAAAACAACATAGCAACACCACAACAGGACCGTCCTTCTAGGCCCCACACTAGAGACAGACAGACAGACACAGACACAGACACACACACACAGACACACACACACACACACATACTTCCTAGCTGATGTAAATGAACAAATGTTTCTAGCTGTCATTTACCAAAGGAGTACTAGCCTTTTCATGTCATTCAATCCCATCTATGGCTCTATGGGAGTGATGTAATGCTTTTGGCTGCTCAGCAGAACTCCCCAAAGAACTCCACCCTAAATTCCCTTTGGAGAATGAGGATATAGTCTGGTAGGACTGTAATCAGCATCCCAACCTCCCTCTATCAGGGTGTGGTGACATGATCCAAGTTGCACCATGGGGTTTCCCTGTGACTAGGGTGACAGGAGGCTAAAGGTGGTTGGCGCCACCATATTCCTAAATGGACAACAACTGCTAAGAACACCTTCAGATGGTTCTTGCTTCCTAGGCCTCCAGAGTTGTCTTGGTTCCTGCCCATTTCCAAGCCTAGTTCTCTGGTCTTCTCATCAATTCTATGAACTCTTATCATTCTTCCAAGAAAGTTCATTTCGCTTACATTAACAAGAGCTGGTTTCTTCTGCTTGTAACAAAGAACCCAAATGGATATACAACCTAGCCATCAGGACAATGGTTACCTGGGATTTCTAAGACTTCACACAAATGCTGGGAAGGTTGCAAAGAGAAACTCAAGATGTATACTGTCATTTTATAATTTTAACAAGTGATCTGGCTCCCTAGTCCTGCAATAATTTCTGGGCTCTGTAAAAAGGAGAGTCAATCCAGTTTTGTATTTCTCTCAAAGATGGAGAAGAAGTGACTGATAGGCTGAATGGAAACTATATCCAAGGGGGAAACTTTCATGGTTTACACTATTTTTCACATTGAATGGAATGGCAATCAGGCAAAGTCTAATGCTTCAACATTTATTTAAGCATTTGTTCAAATCATCTTAAACATAAGAAATAAAGAATTCAATAGAGAAGACAAATTAAAGGAGCCCAGTTTCTCAAGAATGGCTCTTATTTTCTAAATACGTCAACCTAACAGTACAAAGGTTTTCTTGTCACAGTGACCCCTTATTCCCACCCTCTCATCTTCATCCAAAGGTTTTTGTCTTTCCTTACTACTACTTGTCTACACTCACATATGTACACACTATCCAAAATAAGAGCTTAAGACATAGGTCCGCAGTGACTTTCCTTTACAAGTTCCTGCAAATTCTTGCTCAACCAGTGTGTCAGAAATTCACAGCAAGATGATGACAACTTGCCGTCAAGGTGCCTTGTCCTTACAAACAAAGGAAATGGAATTTTAGATATTTAAAAGATTTGTATTTTCAACTCAAGCCCTTACACTGCTTTATGTGTGTCAGATATTCACAATATGTTGGGTGTGTCACAGGATAGATCTATATTGTGGACCTTTCTTTTTAAGGCACTTTATTGTGAAAGTACATATAATCATTACTGACCATATGCAAATGTATATACAATGAGTTAAATGGATGCCAATAACCTTTCACAGTAAAATCTAAGGTTTCATTTTGGTTTGCTTTTGATTGACCTGAAGTAGATAATTTGGGCCATAGGGTCCAATTGAGCTCAGTTTCCTAAATGATTGTCCCACTGCTGTGGTAAGGAAGGGAAGAGTGTGTCAATTCAATCCAAAGAAAGCACATAGACCATAAAGTACATATCACCAACAACAACACAAAGAGCTTCAAAGTAAGCAATGAATTGCTGGAATAAGGCAATAACTCTTATTTGGTAGGTAATGGACGGAAGATTCTAGAAGCATGGGTTCCTTCAGAAGGTTCTAGATCCAGACACTGTAACAAAAAAAGGCAATTGGATCACTTATTTTAAAAAGAGAAACTGGGTATGAAAGATACACAAAAATCTAACCTGACACTCACAAAAATCTGAGTGTGAGTGGTTTTTAAATTACTGGAGCAAAGAGGCAGAATCTGAGGTAGGTTCCCGAGGAAAGACTAAAGACTAATGGGTACAAGGGTTAGGACAAACTGACAGGAATTTGTGAACATATTCCTTGAAGAAGAGGCTGCATCTTTTCTCCCTGTATCCTCAGTCTCTAGCATAGGGGCCTGGCACTTGAAAAATGCTGCTTACTGAATCCAAATGAATCACGTTAAGCTCAAGCAAACGACAGAACTGATGAATGCCTTACATCCCCTAACACATCATGATACCACGAACTAGTGCTACTGACTTTTATATATGTAGGCTCCAAGAACAGGAAAAAACTAGCTGAACATTTTCAGAAGAATACCTTAAGAAATGCTATAAAACTTAAGGATGAATGACTCAAATATCCAAGTCAGGATAGCAACTGCCAATTAAAGGCCTGACACATCCATCTGCTTCTTGAGTTTGGAGTTCGGGGCACAGAGAATGGAGGAGAGAAATAGGAAGGTGAGGCTTGGCTGCATCCTGACCTTGAAGCATGAACCACACATAAGTCTCACTTTGGTCTCTTGGAGACCTTGGGAAAAAGGGAGACACAATATGGATAACTATCAGCTTAGTAAGTAAGATTACATGGTAAGATTCCTCTTCCTAACATTAAACTTTTTTTTTTTTTGAAGGACTTTGTTATTTTGACTAAATATCATTAGAAAAACAAAACAAAACAAGATATAGTCACCCTTTTAAAAGTTCTCATCCAAACCATTTGTTTTGGTTTGCTAAGGCTGATGAAAGGCAATATATACCAGAAATGGGTTGGCTTTTACAATGGGGATTTATTAATCCACAAGTTTACAATTCTGAGGCTTTAGCAATATCCAAATAAGGTACCAACAGGATGATACCTTCTCCCTAAAGACTGGCTACTGGTGATTTGGTCCTCTGTCCCTGGTCCTCTGTCACATGGCCAGGCACATGGCAACATCTGCTGGTCCTTTTCTCCTGGGTTTCATTGCTTCAGCTTCTGGCTTCAGTGGCTTCCTCTCTCAGCTTCTCTGGGGCTTTTTTTTCTGTGTGTCTTCTCTCTTAGTGTCTGGGGGGCTTTTCTCTATGAGCTTCTCTGAACTTCTCTCTGGTTTATCCTCTTATTTTATAAAGGACTCTGGTAAGAAGATTAAGACCCACCTTGGGGCAGGCCTCAACTGAAATAACCTAATCAAAAGGTCCCATCTACCACAGGAATGGATTAAAAGAACATGATTTTTTCTGGGGTGCATACAGCTTCAAACTACCACACCATTATTGTCTCAGAATAAACAGGTCCTCTGATGTTTAAGGGTTTTTTTTTTTAATTTCAAGTTTTTTAGTTTGAAATACTTTCAAGTGTACAGGACAGTTACAAAAATAATACACACCCATACAGAGAACTCCAACCTGCCTTAGAGTCTCAGATCCACCAATTTGCCATATTCCATTTGCCATATCATTCTATATATCCATCAGCATATCAATATATCCAACTATCTATTTACAATCCATTTTCTGAACACTTGAGTGTAGGTTATATGGTTATATACATCATGCTCCCTGGACACTTAATACTGTCATGTACGTTTCCTAAGAACAAAGATATTCACTTATATATTCATCTTAAGTGAAGTTATCAAGTTCAAGAAATGTAACATTTATGTAAAGCTTACAGTTTATATTCCAATTTTTTCATATGTCCCAATAATGTCCTTTTGAGCCTTCTACTACTACCCTGTTAGATCCCATCCAGGGTCATGTATTGTCATTTTAGTTGCTTTTTTTTTTTTTTAATTGTGGGAACATATATATAACATAAACTTTCTCATCTCAACCACTCCCAAGCATACCATTCATAGGGATTAATCACATTTACTATGTTGTGGTATCCCCGCCACCTTTCATTCCTGAAACTTTCTCATGTCCCCAAATAGAAACCCTACCTCCATTTTGTATTAACTCCCTGTTTCCCTGTCTCCCACCCCTGATAACCTGAATGCTAATTTCCATCTCCAAGCATGCATATTCACCAATATTTTCTTTGTTGTTATCATGGGGCTTAAATTTAACACCCTAAATCTCTTAACAATTTCATTTGCTTTGATATCAATTTAACTTCAGACTACACAATGTTCCGAAACCCCACCATCCCCTTTTATGTAGTTCTTCTCATAAATTACATATTTATACATGATAAGTCCCAAACTGCTGATTTTTCATTACATTTTATAGATTTGCCTTTTAGATCTTACAGGAAGTAGGAAATGGAGTTACCAACCAAAATGCAACAGTACTAGCATTTATATTTACTGGCATTTACATTTTTTCGTCATGCAGCTTCAATCTATTGTCTATTGCCCTTTTCTTCCAAACTGCAGAACTCGCTTAAGCATCTCCTGTAGAGCCGGTCTGGTAGTGGCGAACTCCCATAACTTTTGTCTATCTGGGAATGTCTTAATCTCTCCTCATTTTCCAAAGACAGTTTTAACAGACATAGAATTCATGGTTGGCAATTTTTTGCTTCAACAGCACTTTAAATACATAATTCCACTGCCTTCTTGCCCTCATGGTTTCTCAGAAATTGGCAATTAATCTTTGTGATGGTTAAATTCATGTGTCAACTTGGCTAGATTATGGTGTCCAGTTATTTGGTTAAGAAAGCACTGGGTATATTTCATGGATTTAAATCTTTAGGCAATTGACTGCATCTGTGGTTTATTCCATCTACAATCAACAAGAGACAGCCTTCAGCAATAAGTGTCATATAATCAGTTGAAGGCCTTACATGATTTCAGTAGTCAGAAAGAATTCATATCTCTACTTCAGCCAGCCAGTCTCTCTTGGGGAATCCATCAAAACCTTCATCAGAGTTCCTGCTTGAAGCCTGTCCTTTAGGATGTGGACTCGCCAATCCCTATGGTTACATGAGCCAATTCCTATAAAAATCTCATAATATTTACATACATACATACCTTGTTGGTTCTGTTTCCCTGAAGAACCCTGACTAATTCAATCTTATTGAGGCTCTCTTGTATGTAACATGTTGCTTCTGTCTTGGAACTTTCAGAACTCTCTTTATCTTTGGCATCTGACAGTCTAATTACAATATGCTGTGTGTGGGTCTATTTGGGTTTATTCTGTTCGGAGTTTGTTGAGCATCTTGGATGTGTATATTCATGCTTTTCATTAAATTTGGGACGTTTTCAGCCATTATTTCTTTGAATATTCTTTCTGTCTCTTTCTCTCAGATTCCCACAATGCTTTATTGGTATGCTTGATAGTTCATCTCCCAGGTTCCTCAGGCTCTGTTCACTTTATTCTTACTTTTTTTCTCTTCCTCAGATTGCAAAATTTCAATTGTCTTATCTTCAAGTTCACTGATTCTTTCTTCTGCTGTTTCAATCTGCTGTTGAACCCCTCTAGGGAATTTTTAATTTGTTACTGTGATCTTCAGCTTCATTGATTCCTTTTCATAATTTCCATCTCTCTGTTGATACTCTCTTTATGTTCAGCTATCAGTTTCCTGATTTCCTTTAGTTATTTATCCATGTTTTCCTTTCTCCCTTTGAATGTATTTAGGACCATTAAAGAAAAATCTTTGTCTGAAATGTCAAAGGTCTGGTCCTCCTTACTGATGGTTTCTAATGCTTTAATTTTCTCCTGTGCTTGAGCCATCACTTCCTGTTTCTTTGTGTGTTTTGTAATCTTTTGTTGAAAGCTGGACATTTTGGTATTTTAATGTGCTGGAATTTACACTCTGAGGCAACTGTTCCTTAAACTTGTGTCTAGCTTGTATCTTTGAATGCCAGGAACTAGCAAAAAAAAAAAAAAAAAAAAAAAAGGAAGGAAGGGGAAAAGAAGAACACTTTTCTAAGTCACTGTGATTGACCTGTGCAAGTGCTCCCCTTCAGGGCTTTTCCATACAGTGACTTTAGAGAATAGCTTCGGGCCAAAGCATAGGGCCACCCTGATCCTTTCTGCACACGTCTTGTCTTGGGCATGCACATACAGCCCTAGGAATTACCCTGTTTATACATATCCAGATGTCCCCTCCTCCCTTGGAAACAGTTTCCTCATGGTCCTGGGCACTGTGCTGTATATCCTACAGCCAGTAATTCCTTGTCCTAGGCAGCATGACTCCACTCCTCTCCCACAGCATTCTGTAGGAGAGCTCTGTGAAATGACTTCTACACCCAGGGCAAGTTCTGGCACAGCAAGTCCTTCAGGCTACCACCAGAGAGCTCAGGCCAGATGTGCATGCTCCCAGTATGTGCATGAGGGTTACTCCGCTCTCTCCTGAACTGGGACCAGGGATCTGTACTGGGAGCATGAGCCAGAGGGCACCATGACATCTCACTGCTTTTAAGTGGCTTTTTCTTGATTCATCACTCACTCTGTTACTGCAATGCTTTAACTGTTCCCTGGGGCTTTGAGAAAGATGTTTCTGCCAGTTCTTGATGGTTATTCAAAGTTGCTGTGGGGGGATGAAGCCCTGAAGCATCTCACTTAATTCAAATATTTACTGAACCTCCTGATGTTTGAGGTTTTTAATGAAAATCCATTTGAGGGAAATATTAAATTTTAAAACAGTTGTTTCCATTTAAATTTATGAACATTATGGACAGAGGTATACATGTGTACCTGTGAGATACACAGGTATACATCAATTTGCCTTTTCTCTCTTAAGGTGAAGAGAATCAATTCCAAAATAAATTTCTTGTCTATAGAGTTTGCCAAATTCTCATAGCAGAGTAAGTCTGCAACATGTTTCTACTTTCTCTATAATTTGAGACCTCCCAAAGTGGTGCCTGTATAGTGGCTGTTGGGGACTGAATCATGTCCCCCACAAAGGGTATGTTCAGGTCCCAACTTCTGGTCCTGTGGGTGTGAACCCATTCGTAAATAGGATCTTTGAAGATGATACTAGTGAAGGTGTGCCCAAACTGAATAAGGGTGGGCCTAATCCAATACAGCTGATGTCCTTTAAGGAAAGGATATTGGACATGAAAAGGAAGCCACAGGGGGAAGCCAGAAGCTGGAAGTCAACAAAACCTGGAAGAGAAAGAAGATGCTGCCATGTGTATTACCATGTTTCAGAGAAGCCAAGCAACCCCAAAGACTGCTGCCCAGCCAGAAGATACTGCTGCCAGGAGAAGCATGTCTTCTAGCTTCTGATACCATGAGCCAATCAATTCCTGTTATTCAGCCAACCCATTGCATGGTATTTGTTTAGCAGCTCGGAAGCTAATACAATGGCACTCCTGAGTGCCCACACCCTACCTCTATCCATAGCTGAGGTAACACTGAAGAGATACCTGCTCTCTTCAAAAGTCCCTAATGCCTTCCTGCCACCTTCTCCAGATCACTGCCATCACAGGTTCTTTGGCTCATTCAGGCAACTCAGACTTCTGACACAGACTCGAGGATAAAAACATGGATATTAGTGAAGAGCTCTGGGCAACAGTTAGGGTAGATGGCCAATATCTGTCAGAGGAAAGAGGTAGTGGCAATACTCATTATTGTTTTTGCCTTGCTCTACTCATGAGACATTAAAAACAATCATTTATTCAGTTCTACCTTGTCAATATCTCATTTATCCAAACTACTTTCCTTTGATGAATTCTTGAGATAGATTAACAAATGAAATGCTTTATTTTATGGATCTTTAAAGGTTTCTAGAATTTTCTTGGCTATCATATCTTGTTGAATGGACAGAATAAGCCTGGTTAATTCATAGTCACTAAGCACTTGTGTGTCTGTATCCTGGGAGTGTTAATGCCCATGACATTGCAATTTCAAGGTTCTAGGGCAAATCTCTGAGTCTACAAAATACAGTCTTGACTCACACACACATGACTTCTGCTTAACTTCAAACTTCCAGGAACAAGAAAGGACTCCAAAGTTTGAGTACTCATAGGATCTGTGGTCCTGATAATTCGACTAAGAGCAGTGATAAGACAAGTGCTGAGAAGCACTTCACTGCATTTCTCACCATTATAGTGATGATAAGACAGAGCAAGGGCTCTGAAGTCAGACAAGACTGTATTTGAATACTTATTAGCTGTGGGATCTTTGCAACTCATTAATCTGGGCCTCCATTTCTACATTTATAAAATGTGATAGTCCTTAATTTACAGAATTGCTGTGAGATTCAAATGTGTGTGAAAAATATAACATGTACTTAACACTTATTAGGTACTCAAACATTAGTTTAGCTTCCCTATACCATCCTCTCTCTATATTAATCATGTCCCCTAAACACTCACATTCAGAGTTCATGAACAGTGAGACTGTGGACAGATGATCTACTGTCCTAATTTATGTACTTCACCTAAACCCTCAAATTACCATATTATCATTTCCCTTATCAACTCAAAAACCTACTTTAAATCAAACTTCTCTTTTTTGATACTTAAAGCTTTTCACAGTCTGAACCCACCTCCCATTTACCTCCCAAAGCTAAGATGAAGCCCGTTCTCTTGGGCTATGTCTGGAATGTCTTCGCTGTTATCTTCTAAATTTTACAATCCTTTAAGAACCCAGTCAGGTCCCATCTACCCTGTGAAGACTCCCCAAATTCTTTGCTTTTCCTTTGACCTCTGAAGGCACTTACTGTCTACATCATTCAGTTTGGCATTTAATCACGCTATGTCTTAACTTGTTCTCAATTTCACATCTGTTTGTCTCCTCAGTGATTTCATAAGCAGTTCAAGGAGTGAAATCACATTTTATTGATCAGAACAAATGCTAGGCATGTGCTAACTATCTAAACATGTTGGCTGTGTTGAACGATTCTCTATTCAGATTTATTTTTGGATTCAACCCAGTTCCTATTAAGTCATCTCTACAATTACAAGCTTATTTCTTTTCCATGTACATGTTGACACTTCACATGACTGTTTATTTGCAACTTAAGAATAGGAAAATACTATTATCACAAATATGCTTCTTACAACTACTTATTAGCTCATTATCACATTTTTCTGGGTTAGGCAGAAACACAGTTCTGCTTTATAGATGGGAACACTGAAGCCCCCAAATAGAAGAGCTTATAAAGTATCTTGGCATGTCTGAAACAAAATCTAGGAGTTCATGTAAGCATTTTCAACTTTTAGTTCAGTGAGTATGCTAAGCCCTACAGAACGAAATCCAGGTTCTTATCCAGGATGGAAATTCCTCAGAAGACAAAACTGTAAGGAGTGAGAATGATGGTCTCAACTTATTATCAATAGAAGACAATAAAGCTCCCTTTACTAAGTGCTTTGCTAAGATACTCCCCCACTTCTATGCTGCTAGTTTTACCCAATTCATACTCTAAATAACTCTTCTATCAATCCTCAAAGAAGTCTCAGCTCACAAGTGTGTTATAGGCAGCAGGAGTGTAGAAGGGCTTCTGTACTTATAACCAGCTCTAAAATCCAGTTATCATTAATCCAGATTTAATGATTAGGGATGAACCACTGCATAGCCTCTTTAAAACAAAAAGGGAGCAGGTGATTTATGATTAAGGAAACTGGAAGCAACTCTCTGTATCTTTGGTTTTCCTCTGAAATATTTTGGATAATAAAACATAAGATTCTCTGGCTTCATTTGAGTGTCAATTTGTTAATCATTCTATATAAGATAATTGTGGTAAGTTCTATAACTTCATTACATTAAGCTTGAAAAAGAGGATGCAGCATGACAAAATACCTTTTCACAAATGTTTTCATCCTATGTTACAGCACCATGACTTAACAATATTAGCCTTTACATAGCTTCAAAAAAGGTCTTTAATTAGTCACACAAAGAAAATGGGATGATTAATGCAGTGAAGTTCATCTTCTCAGCATTTGCTCTTAATGTCCTCAGATCCCCTTTTTAATTCTTCTAACTTCTTAGGGGAGAAGATCCACCTACAAAACCACATCCTCCACCCACCGGGAACTGAAGATTTAAGACACGTGATAGTCCTGGCCAACTCACCCCAGTTCTGGATGGCAGTGTGCCAACACACAGGACTGCAGATATGCATGAATTGCCGATCAGTGAGCCAAGGGTTAAAAACAATAAATAAATAACAAAAAAGCCCTTAATCTCATATCCAAGAGCAAAAAGAAACTTGGTTAACAACCACTATTTTTAAACACCTCCTCCCATCTGTAAAGTCACCCAGAAAATTGTCTTGTACTAAATATTGAGTATCCAGACATTCCTATTAGCACTGTTAGCAAGAGAAGGGACAGACAGAACCTCCTGTGGTAGCACAGCTGGCTCTGTGTGTAAGTTAAGAGATTCCTCAACCCAATCATCTGGAGTATCTTAGCTTTCTTGAAAGACCCACATTATCCCCTGCACCTCACCCCTCCTTCCTGCCCATCGTTTAATTCCTACTGATTCCCTAGTTCAGACGTCGCTTCTTCCAGGAAGTCCTTTCTCCATCCATCCTGTGTACTCCCTCAGCACCTTTGTGCTCTTTACTGCCATAGAATCAATCCACTGCGGTTTTTATCACTAGTTTATTTCCTTGTATTTTTCATTAGATTTCAAACTCTTTGAGAGCAGATGCCATGCCTTCTCTCTGGCCGCTAATAAGAGTTTTCTTTCTTTGATGTGCTGTCCTATTTCTAAGTGTGGATTTGGTTCTATTTCTCCTACTTGGGGGTGTCAGTGCTTATTCAATCTGAAAAATTCCCAGCCATTTTTTCTTTGAATACTGTTTTCCCTCATTTTCTCTATTCTGTCTTTTTGAATATGCTATAAAAATCTTCTTATTTTAGTCTCCACATCTCTTACTTTTTTTTCATATTTTTCATGTTCTTTTTTTTGTGTTAGAGCTGCATGGAAAGAGAGAGTTTCATACCTAGCCTCCGTCTCACAAATTCAAATTCCCTTTCACAGTATTTTATCTGCTCTAATCTTTAATCTAATCCTTTGAGTTCAAGGACAGTATTTTTCCATTTTAGAAGTTCTTTTTAGTTCTTTCACAAATCTAAATAAACATTTATAACTATCTCATTTTTAAAGCTTCCAGTTATTTCTCTGATCACTATAACCTTTTAAAACAGTTATTTAATAGTTAATTCAGATTGTTCTAGGAATGCTAATTCTCCTGCTTGCATTTGCTTTCTCTTTCTTTTCTTTTTTTTTTTATCTTCACTTTATTGAGATATATTCACATACCACGCAGTCATACAAAACAAATCGTACTTTCGATTGTTCAAAGTACCATTACATAGTTGTACATTCATCACCTAAATCAATCCCTGACACCTTCATTAGCACACACACAAAAATAACAAGAATAATAATTAGAGTGAAAAAGAGCAATTGAAGTAAAAAAGAACACTGGGTACCTTTGTCTGTTTGTTTCCTTCCCCTATTTTTCTACTCATCCATCCATAAACTAGACAAAGTGGAGTGTGGTCCTTATGGCTTTCCCAATCCCATTGTCACCCCTCATAAGCTACATTTTTATACAACTGTCTTCGAGATTCATGGGTTCTGGGTTGTAGTTTGATAGTTTCAGGTATCCACCACCAGCTACCCCAATTCTTCAGAACCTAAAAAGGGTTGTCTAAAGTATGCGTAAGAGTGCCCACCAAAGTGACCTCTCGGCTCCTTTTGGAATCTCTCTGCTACTGAAGCTTATTTCATTTCCTTTCACATCCCCCTTTTGGTCAAGAAGATGTTCTCCGTCCCACGATGCCAGGTATACATTCCTCCCCGGGAGTCATATTCCACGTTGCCAGGGAGATTCACTCTCCTGGGTGTCTGATCCCACGTAGCGGGGAGGGCAGTGATTTCACCTTTCAAGTTGGCTTAGCCAGAGAGAGAGGGCCACATCTGAGCAACAAAGAGGCATTCGGGAGGAGGCTCTTAGGCACAACCATAGGGAGGCCTAGCCTCTCCTTTGTAGCAACCGTCTTCCCAAGGGTAAACCCTATGGTAGAGGGCTCAACCCATCAAACCACCAGTCCCCTATGTCTGTGGTCATGTTAGCAACCATCGAGGTGGGGTAGGCCAATACTCCTGCATTATCTACAGGCTCCTCAAGGGGGCACTACATCTTTTTTTCCTTGTTTTTCTTTTTTTTTTTTTTAACTTTCCCTTCTTTTTTTAAATCCACTGTATGAAAAAAAGTTAAAAAGAAAACAAACATACAATAAAAGAACATTTCAAAGAGACCATAACAAGGGAGTAAGAAAAAGACAACTAACCTAAGATAACTGCTTAACTTCCAACCTGTTCCTACTTTACCCCAAGAAAGTTACATAATATAGCAACATTTCTGTGAACTTGTTCCTACTATATCCATCAGAAATTAACAGACCATAGTCAATCCTGGGCATCCCCAGAACATTAAATAGCTTATCTGTTCTTCTTGGATTATTGTTCCCCCTTCCTTAATTGCTCTCTATTGCTAGTTCCCCTACATTCTACATTATAAACCATTTGTTTTACATTTTTCAAAGTTCACATTAGTGGTAGCATATAATATTTCTCTTTTTGTGCTTGGCTTATTTCGCTCAGCATCATGTCTTCAAGGTTCATCCATGTTGTCATATGTTTCACGAGATCGTTCCTTCTTACTGCCGCGTAGTATTCCATCGTGTGTATATACCACATTTTATTTATCCACTCATCTGTTGAAGGACATTTGGGTTGTTTCCATCTCTTGGCAATTGTGAATAATGCTGCTATGAACATTGGCGTGCAGATATCTGTTCGTGTCACTGCTTTCCGATCTTCCCGGTATATACCGAGAAGTGCAATCGCTGGATCGAATGGTAACTCTATATCTAGTTTTCTAAGGAGCTGCCAGACTGACTTCCAGAGTGGCTGAACCATTATACAGTCCCACCAACAATGAATAAGAGTTCCAATTTCTCCACATCCCCTCCCGCATTTGTAGTTTCCTGTTTGTTTAATGGCAGCCATTCTAATCGGTGTGAGATGGTATCTCATTGTGGTCTTAATTTGCATCTCTCTAATACCTAGTGAAGCTGAACATTTTTTCATGTGTTTCTTGGCCATTTGTATTTCCTCTTCAGAGAACTGTCTTTTCATATCTTTTGCCTATTTTATAATTGGGCCGTCTGTACTACTGTCATTGAGTTGTAGGATTTCTTTATATATGCAAGATATCAGTCTTTTGTCAGATACATGGTTTCCAAAAATTTTTTCCCATTGAGTTGGCTGCCTCTTTACCTTTTTGAGAAATTCCTTTGAGGTGCAGAAACTTCTAAGCTTGAGGAGTTCCCATTTATCTATTTTCTCTTTTGTTGCTTGTGCTTTGGGTGTAAAGTCTAGGAAGTGGCCGCCTAATACAAGGTCTTGAAGATGTTTTCCTACATTATCTTCTAGGAGTTTTATGGTACTTTCTTTTATATTGAGATCTTTCGTCCATTTTGAGTTAATTTTTGTGTAGGGGGTGAGGTAGGGGTCCCCTTTCATTCTTTTGGATATGGATATCCAACTCTCCCAGCCCCATTTGTTGAAAAGACCATTATGACTCAGTTCAGTGACTTTGGGGGCCTTATCAAAGATCAGTCGGCCATAGATCTGAGGGTCTATCTCTGAATTCTCAATTCGATTCCATTGATCTATATGTCTGTCTTTGTGCCAGTACCATGCTGTTTTGGCAACTGTGGCTTTATAATAAGCTTCAAAGTCAGGGAGTGTAAGTCCTCCCACTTGGTTTTTCTTTTTTAGAGTGTCTTTAGCAATTCGAGGCATCTTCCCTTTCCAAATAAATTTGATAACTAGCTTTTCCAAGTCTGCAAAGTAGGTTGTTGGAAGTTTGATTGGGATTGCATTGAATCTGTAGATGAGTTTGGGTAGAATTGACATCTTAATGACATTTAGTCTTCCTACCCATGAACATGGAATATTTTTCCATCTTTTAAGGTCCCCTTCTATTTCTTGTAGTAGAGTTATGTAGTTTTCTTTGTATAGGTCTTTTACATCTTTGGTTAAGTTTAATCCTAGGTACTTGATTTTTTTAGTTGCTATTGAAAATGGTATCTTTTTCTTGAGTGTCTCTTCAGTTTGTTCATTTCTAGCATATAGAAACATTACTGACTTATGTGCATTAATCTTGTATCCCACTACTTTGCTAAATTTGTTTATTAGCTCTAGTAGCTGTATCGTCGATTTCTCAAGGTTTTCTAGATATAAGATCATATCATCTGCAAACAATGACAGTTTTACTTCTTCTTTTCCAATTTGGATGCCTTTTATTTCTTTGTCTTGCCGGATTGCCATGGCTAGCACTTCCAGCGCAATGTTGAATAACAGTGGTGACAGCGGGCATCCTTGTCTTGTTCCTGATCTTAGAGGGAAGGCTTTCAGTCTCTCACCATTGAGTACTGTGCTGGCTGTGGGTTTTTCATATATGCTCTTTATCACGTTGAGGAAGTTTCCTTCAATTCCTACCTTTTGAAGTGTTTTCATCAAAAAGGGATGTTGGATTTTGTCAAATGCTTTTTCAGCATCTATTGAGATGATCAATTGATTTTTCCCTTTTGACTTGTTAATGTGTTGTAATACATTGATTGATTTTCTTATGTTGAACCATCCTTGCATGCCTGGAATGAACCCCACTTGGTCATGGTGTATGATTTTTTTAATGTGTCTTTGGATTCGATTTGCAAGTATTTTGTTGAGGATTTTTGCATCTATATTCATTAGGGAGATTGGCCGGTAGTTTTCCTTTTTTGTAGCATCTTTGCCTGGTTTTGGTATTAGATTGATGTTAGCTTCATAAAATGAGTTAGGTAGTGTTCCATTTTCTTCAATGTTTTGAAAGAGTTTGAGTAAGATTGGTGTCAGTTCTTTCTGGAAAGTTTGGTAGAATTCCCCTGTGAAGCCATCTGGCCCTGGGCATTTATTTGTGGGAAGATTTTTGATGACTGATTGGATCTCTTTGCTTGTGATGGGTTGGTTGAGGTCTTCTATTTCTTCTCTGGTCAGTCTAGGTTGTTCATATGTTTCCAGGAAATTGTCCATTTCTTCTACATTATCCAGTTTGTTGCCATACAGTTGTTCATAATATCCTCTTATAATTTTTTTAATTTCTTCAGGATCTGCAGTTATGTCACCTTTTTCATTCATTATTTTGTTGATATGGGTCTTCTCTCTTTTTGATTTTGTCAGTCTAGCTAGGGGCTTGTCAATCTTGTTGATCTTCTCAAAGAACCAACTTTTGGTGATATTTATCCTCTCTATTGTTTTTTTGTTCTCTATGTCATTTATTTCTGCTTTAATCCTTGTTGTTTCTTTTCTTCTACTTGGTTTAGGATTGGTTTGCTGTTCATTTTCTAGTTTCTTCAGTTGATCCATTAGTTCTTTGATTTTGGCTCTTTCTTCCTTTTTAATATATGCGTTTAGTGCTATAAATTTCCCCCTCAGCACTGCTTTTGCTGCATCCCATAGGTTTTGGTATGTTGTGTTCTCATTTTCATTCGTCTCTATATATTTAGCAATTTCTCTTGCTATTTCTTCTTTAACCCACTGATTGTTTAGGAGTGTGTTGTTTAACCTCCAGGTATTTGTGAATTTTCTAAGTCTCTGATGATTATTGACTTCTAATTGTATTCCATTGTGGTCAGAGAATGTGCTTTGAATAATTTCAGTCTTTTTAAATTTATTCAGGCTTGTTTTATGTCCCAGCATATGATCTATTCTGGAGAAAGTTCCGTGAGCACTAGAAAAGTATGTGTATCCTGGTGATTTGGGATGTAATGTCCTGCATATGTCTGTTAAATCTAATTCCTTTATCAGATTGTTTAGGTTTTCAGGTTCCTTATTGGTCTTCTGTCTGGTTGATCTATCTATAGGAGAGAGTGATGTGTTGAAGTCTCCCACAATTATTGTGGAAACATCAATTGCTTCCTTTAGTTTTGCCAGTGTTTCTTTCATGTATTTTGTGGCACCTTGATTGGGTGCATAGACATTTACGATTCTTATTTCTTCTTGTTGAATTGCCCCTTTTATTAGTATGTAGTGGCCTTCTTTGTCTCTCAAAACATCCCTGCATTTAAAGTCTATTTTATCTGAGATTAACATTGCTACACCTGCTTTCTTTTGGCTGTAGCTTGCATGAAATATTTTTTTCCGTCCTTTCACTTTCAGTTTCTTTGTGTCCCTGTGTCTAAGATGAGTCTCTTGTATGCAACATATTGATGGTTCATTTTTTTTGATCCATTCTGCGAATCTATATCTTTTAATTGGGGAGTTTAATCCATTTACGTTCAACGTTATAACCGTGAAGGCATTTCTTGAATCAGCCATCTTATCCTTTGGTTTATGTTTGTCATATTTTTCCCCTCTCTCTATTAATATCCTTTATTGTACTCATACCGAATCTCTTTAGTACTGAACCTTTCTCTAAGTCTTGTCCTTTCTTTGTTTCTCTGTCTGTAGGGCTCCCTTTAGTATCTTCAGTAGGGCAGGTCTCTTGTTAGCAAATTCTCTCAGCATTTGTCTGTGAAAAATTTAAGCTCTCCCTCAAATCGAAGGAGAGCTTTGGTGGATAAAGTATTCTTGGCTGGAAATTTTTCTCACTCAAAATTTTAAATATATCGTGCCAGCGCCTTCTCGCCTCCATGGTGGCTGCTGAGTAGTCACTACTTAGTCTTATGCTGTGTCCTTTGTATGTGGTGAATTGCTTTTCTCTTGCTGCTTTCAGAACTTGCTCCTTCTCTTCTGTGTTTGACAGTGTGATCAGTATATGTCTCCGAGTGGGTTTATTTGGATTTATTCTATTTGGAGTTCGCTGAGCATTTATGATTTGTGTATTTATGTTGTTTAGAAGATTTGGGAAGTTTTCCCCAACAATTTCTTTGAATACTCTTCCTAGACCTTTACCCTTTTCTTCCCCTTCTGGGACACCAATGAGTCTTATATTCGGACGTTTCATATTATCTATCATATCCCTAAGGTCCATTTCGATTTTTTCAATTTTTTTCCCCATTCTTTCTTTTATGCTTTCATTTTCCATTCTGTCATCTTCCAGGTCACTGATTCGTTGTTCAACTTCCTCTAGTCTTGTACTATGAGTGTCCAGAATCTTTTTAATTTGGTCAACAGTTTCTTTAATTTCCATAAGATCATCCATTTTTTTATTTAGTCTTTCAATGTCTTCTTTATGCTCTTCTAGGGTCTTCTTGATATCCTTTGTATCCCGTACTATGGTCTCATTGTTCATCTTTAGTTCTTTGAGTAGCTGCTCTAGGTGCTGTGTCTCTTCTGGTCTTTTGATTTGGGTGCTTGGGCTTGGGTTATCCATGTCTTCTGGTTTTTTCATATGCTTTATAATTTTCTGTTGTTTTTGGCCTCTTGGCATTTGCTGAACTTGATAGGGTTCTTTTAGGATTTGTAGACCAATTGAAGTCCTTCTCTCTAATTTATCAGATCTACAGCTTCGTGGAGTACACTTTCGCTAACTAACCAGCAGGTGGCGTCCACGAGCCACCTGTTCTCCACAAGCCAGTTCTCCCCTGCTTAGCCTTTGTGGTGAGTGGGGGAGTGAGTCTTGTGGGGTCCAATTGGTGTACCAAGCTTGCGTGTGTAGTTGGTGTTGCCTGCCCTGTATATGGGGCGTGTTTCTGGGAAGTCATGGAGGGGGGGTGGCTCTAACAATCAAATCTCCCTGGTGATCCTAGAGTTGTAAAGCTGCTGCAATAGTCTAATCCTTCAGTTCAGTCCTGCCACAGTTTGTCTCTGCCACTGACCCACAAGTCCTTGGTATTGGCGTATGGCTCCTGAGACTTGCAAGTGGGCCCGTCTTCCAGGCTGTGCACCCCGGGTCCTCTGCTGAGGGATGACTGTGCTATGTCACAGGTAAGTCCCATCCCCCCAGGGCAGTTCTGGGCTGCTGGGCTGTGTAGGGAGGCTCCCAGTCTGCTCAAATGATGACTGAATGGGGCTTTGTTAATTCACACTGCTCCACCTTCCCAACTCTGGGACAATCAGCTGAGGTTGCAGGGAAGGCTAATGTCCACGCCCAGTCTTGTGGTGTGTCCCTGTTATTTGAAGCACTTCCGTCACACTGGGTTGTCTGGGGCAGTTCTGGGCTATGGGGCTGGCGATGGGCAGGAGTGTTTCCTGTCCACCAGGATGATGGCTGTGAGCGGACACCCCCCTTTTCTTGGGAAGTTGTGGTGTTTAGTGAATTTTCTCAGCCACTGGATTATTGCCTTTTGTCTCAGAGTTCTCTTAGTTCTGCTCTTGTCTTGACCTGCCCAAATTGCAAGTCTTTAAAGCTTTCTGTATTGGGCTTCTTAGAGTAATTGTTTTAGAAAAAGAAAAAAGGATTAAAAAAAAGCGCCCTCCTCAGAGATCTAATGGGCTATTGAAATGCTAAGAGACAAAGCAATTAGGGCCATTAAGGAAAGGTCCACAGGGCAGAGAGATCAGCTTTTCTTTGGGATTTGCATATGAGCCTCAGGGCCTGAGCTCTGCCCTTCCCCTTTCTATGTTCACCAGAACTCCAAAAATCCTCCGCTTTTATTTTGGAGTTTTTCGTGCTGTTTTTTTCTATGCCTGTCTCCTCTCTACTGGGCTGGCTGCTCTCAGATTCTCTGGTGTCTGGTCTCAGTCTATCTATGGTTGGAGTTTGGATCAGTAGAATGAGTTTCCGATAAGGGCTGCCACTGCTGTTCTCCCTTCTCCTTCCCAGAGCTGACAGCCCCTCCTCCCACGGGACTGAGCCTGGCAGGGAGGGGCGCGGGTCCCCTGGCCACAAAAACTTACAGATTTCGCTGATCACAGCAGTTCCACGTTTTCATGAGTGTTGTATGAAGTATGCCCGAAGTCAGATTGCTCTGTGGTGTCCAGTCCGCACAGTTCTTGGCTTTCTACCTACTTTCCTGGAGGAGTAACTAAAACATACAGCTCACGAGTCCGCCCTGCTTTCTCTTTCTTATGATAATTTCCTACTATTTAGTTTATAATTTCTCAACGTGAGCCCATCTTGCTGGAGTTTTTTGTTCATTTGCTGGTTTGTTTTTTCTTGTCTCACAAGCTCTTGGTTGTGAAACTGCCTACTAAGTAGTGTACTTCCTTCTGCCAGAGTCCTAGTCCTAGGGGTTTCACCCCTCCTGGTTTTTGTTTACTTCTTGGGTAGGGATTCCCAAGTCACTCAGGTAGAACAGATCTGGATGACAAGTCCACTCACAATATGGGCCCAGGGTTTTGATTTCTTATGGATGACTTTATTTCCCCCCACCCAAGTCTGCAACTTCTTTCCTTGCTGCTTCACTACTTATGGCTAGAGTGCTTGTTCTCTCTTCATGGAAGAACAGCTATTTGAAATGCTAGGCTTTATGCAAGGGGCTTATTCCAGGTCCTAAGCCTTATGTGGATGCAGAACCACATTTCTTGTCCTGGGGGTGGCTCTCAGAAATCCAGCACCCACTTCCGAAGACTTATATCCAGACTGAAACCTCAGAGGGCCACTGTTTCATCAGCCCATCCTTACTGCTCTGGACTTGGTTTCTCTGTTTCTGGCACAAAAGGATTTCCATTTCTTTCAAGCACAGGGGATGGTAATATTTTATCCATCATTTCTACAGTTTTAGAGGGGAGGGATGCCATCTGCATCCATTCAGTACAATGTGTTGCTGGACTCCTCTCACCTCATATCTTGATTATTGCTGTAAACACAGTACCCAGCACATAAAAGGTACTCAATAAATATCTTTCAGTAAATAAATTTTTAAGTAGTGACTCTCCTCCTCCTCCCCAAAACACATCTCTAGCCTCTCCACTCCATAGTGCTGCCTAAGAGAATCTGTCAGACCACCTGAAATGCCAGTATCAGAGATTTCTAGTGTATCAAGCAGACTTTTAACGTATGAAAATACTTGAGGGAGTAACAATTATGTATGACTCCATAAGCATCTGTTCTCTTGGAAGCAGGTTCAAAGCCAGTAACTAAAGGTTTATGAGTTGAAATATGGTAGAGAAGAATGAAAGATTATCCAGCATTGTGGACTATAGGACATTGCTGAGGGGATCCTGACAAGTACACCAGGGTGAAGGACTTAGAGAAGTCCAAAAAGCATGAAGTCATTGGTTACCTGGGGACCGAGGGAAAGAGGGAAGGTCAAGGAACACAAAGTGAAGTAAAGTGGTTGGAGTGGTACAAACAACAACAAAAAATCTGTTGTTCTGTGTGTTTGTGCCTGTGGCTGGACTGTGCCTGGACTGACAACCAAGTTCACCTATGGCCTTGAAGATATGGTGTGCAGCCCCTGCAATGGCTTAAATATTGGGCTGGTCACTTGTTGAGGAGAGAAACAGTTTAGGGGTGCTCAAGGTCAAAAGGGTCATCAAATTAGAGTTATATAAGGATATCTGTGGCTCCAAAATAAAATGAGAGGGTTGGTAGCTTTTTGTAGAGACTAGAATATTCCAAATATTTTTAGGTAGTGAAAAAAAATGGGAAAACATCAACATTTGATATGTGTCTAATTCTTAAATGATGCAAAAGAAATGAAACCTAACAGACCTATAAGAAGATTTTCTTCTCCTTCAGGTAAAGAAAATGAACAAAGAACCACAGGCATCATGTTTACATACATTACTCCTCCATTTTATTTTTAAGAAAGACAAACTGCTATTTCTCTCTACTTGAGAAGAAATATACACACTAACCATCATAGTTTTACTAGTAGTAATAAACATAGTCCTCCCCTAAACCCAGGTTTATGGGGAATAATCAACTAACATTAATGAACACTTTCTATATGCCAGGTGCTGGGCACGGTGCTGGGGATATAAAGGAAAATAAGTCCGTTCTCTGTCTCACGGTGCCTGCAGCCCAAGTAGGAGAAACAGACATGTGAAACAGAACAGACATATGGGGAAGTGTGCCAAGGGAGCCAGGAGGTAAAAATAAATTGAGTTCTACCTGGGGGTGTCTGGGATGGTTTCAAAGAAGACGCAACATTTGAACTGGGTCTTCAAGAAGGAATAAAGTTTGTTCAAGGGTCATAGGCAAAGGAAGCAGAATATAAACAGGTAAAGAGGTGTGAGAAGAGACGGACCATTTAGAAAATGGCAAGCAGTGTGAGTAGGGCATAAAAGGAGATGTAGGGATGCATGTATGGGTGAGAGTGTGTGTATCAGTATTTGATGGACATGAAAGGGACAATCCCAGGCAAGTTTATATTTTACTCTGTAAAATAATGTAAAACTATTAAAGAGAAGAGTAAACGATTTTATTCCTGTTTTAGAAAAAGTCCTTTTGTGACTATGTGCAAGCTGATTGAAAGGGGAGAAACACTGAACACTATTGTAGACAATGGACTACAGTTATTAGTATAATGATAAAAATGTTCTTTCATGGATTATAACAAATGTACCACACTAATGCAAAGTGTTAATAATAGAGTAGTATATGGAGACTATATTTTATGCATGATTTTTCTGTAAACCTACAATTTATCTAATAAAAAAAAGTAAATGGTAATGAAAACCAAATTATGGGTCATAACACATCATTTAAAAAATCCTTCATATGCAATTCCCAGCCTGGTAATGCTGCATTTAGGGCTAAAGGCGTAGAGATAGTGCTGTAAGGCCCAAGGCATTGTGTTCCAACACAGGGAAATGAAAGTAACAAGAAGTGTTCTAAAATAGCAGATTTATCCTACATAGATGTTTCCTCTATTGATCAACCTCTACTGATTTTAAGGTTGCTGCTGATCTGAGGTATTAATGTTGTCTGTTAAGTAATGATTTATCATTTGACATTGCTTGCTGTCTTCCTGGTTGACTATACTGCATGGCTTAATAAGGTATTCATGAGCACATATCACAGCCAGGCTTTTAGCAAAGCTCCCTACGTATACTACTGATCTTTTGCTACTCTTAAAATTAAATGAAAGAGGCTGCTATACCCAAGTTTTACTCCATTTTATAGATTAGCTTATAAAATGCCTGAAGTCCAGTAGCAGAAGTTTTTTAAAAACATTCACATACCGTAGTAGTTTTGATCTAGAGGACCCTACTCTGCAGAGTCTGAGTTCCCTGGCCTGCTCCCTGTGATATCACAGGCAAAGGGAAAGTGGAACCTTTCAGAAATGAACGAATGTGTGTTTGGGTTCTTTTCCATCATCTCCAATAGGAGTTTCCTGGGAGTGACAAGAACATGAACTAAGAAGAAATTTAAATACATTTGTATATAACTTTCTTAATTCTGACAGAAATTTTTACTTTTGCTAAATTAATGGTTGTCATTCTGCTCTTCATATTAAAAACATGTTTATATTGCTTTACAGTTTACAAAGTACATTCTCATGTATTATTTTAAAAGCTAACATTTATTGGGCATTTAGTATGTGCTAAGCACTGCACTATACACTTCATAAGCAATATCTCAGAGAATCCTCAAACCAACCTACAATATAAGTACTGTTATTATTCCCATTTTATAGAAGATGAAACTGATACTTAGAAATTAAAAGAAATTGTCCAAGGCCACATAGCCACTAAGCAGCAAGCCATGAATCAAACTCAGGTTTGTCTCTTTCAGAAGTCAAACTCTTAACCACTGGATTATACTTTGTTCCTCTAAATGCCCTTTTTTGAAGCTTAGTGATGCCAATTGATTTACTGAAGACTATCAGCTAATACCAGGACTTGAACCCAGACCATCAATGCTAAGTCAGTGCTCTATCAACACACCACACTGCCCCACCATTCAATACCTCTCCACATTGCCCATGACAGCAGTATTCAAAGGCAGACAAGGACAAAGGAGATAAAAAGAAGAGAGAAAATGCTACTTGAGGGTTATAGGTACAGAGTGCTGCTGATTTCTTCCCCTCTCTTTTTCCATTTAAAGTCAAAAGGGAAATAGAGGAAAGAATGTACATTAAATGTGGCAGGGAAAAAATGTGAAACTACATATTACTTGCACTAATTTGAGGCAGCTGTATAATCTATATGTTAGGAGGCAGAGAAACAGTTCCAAGTATGAATGACAGAAAAGTGGTAATATATGAATTAAACAAGAACATGTGTTTAAATATTTAAAGGACAACAGAATTTTAAAACATGAAAGCCAACAATGAAAATAAACAAAGTAAATATATCCTTCTTTTATAAGATCTAGGAAAAGGAAAAATACAAAAAGAATTTCTTAGTATTGAAAACTCTAGAATGCAATCCCCCATTAAGAGAAGAAACTCCACAAACTCTTCCACAGTGGTTGTAAAAGTGTTGCTTATATTAGATAGGCTTTACAATCCAATAGAGCATAGGTCTATAAAATAGAACAATAATCTAAATAAACTGCCTTTAAAAAGTTATTTAAAATCCTTCTCTAAAAACAAGTATGAATACCAAAGCCCAGTGAAGTCCATCATGAACACTGAGAAGGGTAACATCCAAAAACTAGGTTTTGAAAGCAAGTTATGATAAAGCAATTTATCTCAACCTCCCTTCCTCAAAAAGCTATTGTTTCAGCTCTAATCCTAGTCATGGATCTCTGCTTCTTTCTCAAGAGTTTAAATAATCACCAGGCTTTAGGGAATATTAAATTCAATATAATATTTTAAAAACTATTCCTAGTTTATTTTTCAACATATATTTGCAAATGGAAGTTGAAAGTAATCTGCTTTTTAAAATTCTGCCATATACCAGATTCTCAGTCTGAGAGGCAGTTTAAAAGGAACACTACTTACTTCAAAAGCAAAATTCATTATGAATGTGTCAAGTGAAATTAGAAATACACTAAGGCTAATTGGATACATTCTGAATGTATTAAACTTCTGAAGGTATTTTTATGAACCCTTCACAATTTCCTGTTAACACCCATGCATGGCTGCACTTTGGATATACCCACAAATTAACACAATATAGGTTATTATGCTTAATAACTTTTGATCTCTCAGAGGGACTGCATAGTCTAAAGAAATGAGAAAACTACAGTGTGAAAACACTTTCTAAAAGGAAGAGAAAATGAAATGTGAAAAATCTTTTAGGAGTACAGATAGAGTAAATATGGTTTTGTTTATACAAATACAAGAATTATAAAGCCAGATGATCACCACAAAAACCTCATAACTTGTCAGCCTATGGAAGATATGAAAAATTTCATGAATGGGTTTGCACATAGGTTCAAGAAGGGTTATATCAATTAAAAGATTACATTTCCATAGTGGTGACTGAGCAAATCTAGGGCAATTGGGCAACATCCCCAAATGTAAGATGGATGTTACTGAGAAAAATCTCTTAATTCATACACAGTCTCCAGTGCCTCCATGAGAAACAGAATACTGGGCTTTAAGAAGGGTCCAATGAGCAAAGCCAGTGTTATTACGAATCAAACTGACAGAAGAACAGAGAGAAGAAGCACAGAGGTTTTGCATATATGGAAATAAACATAAGGTGTGGAGAGAAAAGGGAATGAGACCATCCAATTCCCTGCCTTAATACCACAGAAGGCTATTAAAAATATGCAAGTACGGTCTATAAAATTGCCAAGGCATCATACATTATTAAGACAACCTAGAAGGATATTATCATACAAGAAGGGCTTTGTTCTTATTCTAGCATCGTTGATATATGGACCTGTGAAATGACAGACAAGTATACAGTGCTCAATACAACTATGAAAACAAAATATAACATTCCTGATAGAGACAGAAGCAACTTCATAGCTTCATTCCAGGAATACCCTAATGAGGGTGGTGTCTGACCACAAAGCAGGGTGGGGTTAGGAATGTTTGAGTACAAACATGCAGCTTCAGACCACCCTCTCCTCATCACTTCGCCCTGCTCATTCAGGGGGGTTACGAAGACATCTGCTTCACTATGGAGCTTTTTGTCCTCACTTCACACAGACATCCTTACCCTATTTTTTTTGTGTGTCATATGTGTTTAGTCTTCACAGAGGAGATGCTCAAGGCCAAAGATATCATGCAATGCCTTTCGTTACACGTCTCAAAAAAGGACAGACACAATACTTGTTGGATGAGCAGGTAGGTTAAAAAGTCAAATTCCAATTTTCTTAATGCAATGAGGTGAGGCCTTTCTATGTTGCACAAGATACAATATGTTTCCAACACAAAAGCATCTATTTTTTGCACATCTGCTCCAATAGCGGCTCAATTAAAAACAGGCCCATCAGATTTGCAGTTTCCTTAACTGCTCAGTTCCTGTCACACTGCAGATATCAGAAAAGCATTTAACAGCAGCCACAAGGCAATTTTCCAGTAAGACTTGTTAATCTTTATACAGCCATCCTCATGCAGCCATCAAAGTGAACTTAATGACAAATCGGTTAAAATAAATTACTTTTAGGAACTTGTAAGGATTGGATAAAAAGCAAACCATATGTGACATCTCTTCGGTCCTCCCCATGATGGCATGTAATTGTTGCCATCTGTGCTGTTTATTCTGTGTGCCCTGTCTACACACCTCCCACCCTCTGCTAGCCCCCAGATCTACTCTTTGCCCTTCTCGACCCTGTTCTGGTCCCCAGGAGGCTGACTTCTATGGACCACAGGGCTGCATCTACATCAGCTGTGACCTTGCTCTCTGGCTTCCAGCTGGGCTCAGACAACAGGAGATACCAGAAGTCAGAGGATATGGAGAGAAAGATGCCACGTATTCTTTCTCCTACCTTTCTCACTGTTCTTGCAGCCAAGCAGCCAGCTCTCACCAGCTCTGGGGTCACTGCTCCCTCCGCTTATCCTTTAATGCTCAGGTATGATGAGCTCAGCTTCTTGTTGCTGCTAGTCCCCAGGTGCTTCCCCAGCCCTGTTGGTTCCCTTAGCCTGTCCACATCTCTATTAAACACTCCTGTTAATTAGACTCCTTTCAGTCTAAACCCTTGTGAGGGTGCCACCTGTTGCCGGTTCAGACCCTGGCTGACCCACTGTCGGTAGCCAAAGGCTCCAAGCTAGGATCACTTACATGTACTGTGTGGACTAGATCAGCCATCAGGCACTGCTTCAGCTTCTCATCGTTGCTGGTCCCGTGAAGCACCAGATCAGGCATGTACGTGGGACAATAACCCGCCAAAAGTGAACGGCCAAAGTTTTTCATGTTCTGGTTACTGATGCTCTGAGACCTAAAACAATATTTGGCCCATTAAAATGCACAAGCAAAAATGTACTCCCTCCCTACAGTACAAGTGGGACAAACCCCCAGTGACATGGGTAAATAAAATAGATTTGGGGTGGCCCATTTCACCAGTCCTCCAGCAAAGGGATCATTGATGTGGGAAAAGGAAGGGGGTTGGGAGAGAAAAAACTTTATTAAAAATGGAAAAGTGGGAAAAAAATATTTCCATGGCTGGTTACAGAGTTTGTCCTTGTACCTCATTCCAAACATCCACCAGACAGTCTGAGTCAAAATACTGAAAAAAAAAAAAAAAAGAGCAGTTTACTGAAGGGGCCTCTTGCTAAAGTCTGGCTTTCAGAACTCAACATATCTGTACAGGGTGGCGTCTGTGACTGTACAGGGTGGCGTCTGTGACTGTGCAGAAACACAGAAGAAATCTCTAATTACTGCTTGCAGTCATCACAGACCAAAGAATCAACCTGATGGAGTGTTAAGGGAGAAGGGATGTTTCCCAACCATGTCACACTGCTCAGAATGGCAGGAGAGAAACCACGCAGCGCATGTAATCCATCACCTCTAGAGTGAGGCATCTGCTGCCAGCCACGTAACTTCCATGCAGATGACAGAAAATGAAATTCCCTGCCTCCAACCACCACTTCCACCCGAATTTCCCGTTAGCTCCACTCTCTATCCTTTAGCTTCCCCTGGAATGTCACAATAGCTGCAAAGAAACCACTTGCCTCCTCACTCAGAGAACTTTTTCCTTAGAAAAAGGGCAGTCTAGAAACCAATTTGTATCAATCGATAATTTCTAATACTTTAATTAAGAAAAAGAAAAGCACTGTGTGTTAAATAACAAACAGTAGTGTTGAGCCCATGATCAGTTTTACGCCAGGAAAATAGTACTTGAACCCAGTTCCCTCTGCCTCCCATCCTGCCAGCATTACCTTGGCAGAGGCAGCTCCATTTCCAAGGACCCTTCAGTCCTGTCACCATTGTGCCCTAGATTCAGCATCGCTGAAGCACATGCTTCATCATCACTGTCTCCGAGAGCGCTGTCCAAGCTTTCGTTTCTGGGAATGTCTCCTTCAATTCTGAAGTCCGCCTTCCTGTTGGCATCCCCACAGGGGACATCTGCAGCGACCGAGAGGCCAGAGGCCTGCTGTACACACCTGTTTGGAAGAGCCTCTAACAAAGGTTCTTCCACCTGCTTCAAATACACACCCCTGGTTTCCTCCAGCATTCTCTTTCCAGTTCCTGCTGCATAGTCAGAAGGTGCAAATGAGCCAGCAGATTGGCTGAGTTGCGCAGCAGCATCTGCTACAGCATCGTTCCCGATGCCTCTGTCCTTAGCAAAACCCCTGTCAAATTCACCCTCATCCCCCTCAGACGACCGATTCTGAGGACAGCAGATGTTCTTTTGAAAGCCAGGTGTAAAGGGGCGCCTAAGCGTCTGGTGGTCCAGAGCCACCTCAGTGGCCACACTGGCCTGAGCCAAGGGGCTCCTGGCTAACTCTGGATATTGTCTACAGGCCTTCAGCTGCTCCTCCATTTCCTTCATGCGGCTTTCAAAGTCAGAATCTGGAGATACAGAGCTTCCAATCTGGAAAGTGACCTTTTCTAAGGGAGGCTTCTTCCAGGAATATCTGTCAGGGCAAGGCCAGGCTGCTGACCGGTCTGAAAGTTTCTTAGGCATTTCTTCTTTCAACTCCTCACTGACAGTCTGTTGGCTGATCTTCAATCCTGCCCCTGGAGCTTCAGAGCTAGAGGTTCCTAAAGAGCCATCATGTGGTACCGCCTTTTTACTTTCTTCCTCCCCACAAAAAGCACCCTGAGTTTTCCACAAGCTATTCAACGCTGGCTCTTGTAATCCCATGCTACAGGCCTCAGAACTCTGCTCTGGTTTGGGACACAGGACTCTAATGTCAGTGCCTTCGGTGATCCCAGCCAACCCTGTGGATCCAGGATTCCTTCTCTCAGCCTTAGTTAGTGGTAGGATGGGAGGTAAGAGGGCAGGCTCATTTCTCACCGTAACTACCACATACTCTGACTCCTCTACCTCTCCTTTCTCCAGGGCTGTTGTGATCTTGCTTCCATTTAACACTTGGTCACCTTCACCATGAATCCCACTCCAGGTCAGCTGGTTCTCTTGTAGTTCAGAACAACGGAGAAAGTAGGTCAGGACATAAAGTATGCGCTGGACCAAATCCTTCTGCTTCCCTACCACCACGGTGCGAGTCAGCCTCACTGGAGAGCCTATGGCTCCATACAGATCACCTAGAGAGAACAAAGGTGGACACAAAGACAAAGCCCTCTGGGGTGAGCATGCAACAGATATGTCAGCCCTTACAAGAGAAAAACAGATGACATATAATCCCAAACTAGAATCATTTCTTCAGATGCCTGACTGAGGCAAAGAGGTAAATACTAACAATAATTATGTTTTAGTTTTGCCTCTATAAGGGAAAGTCTGCCTGGAAAGGCTGTGCACCCGCTGCAGGCGCTAGCCCTTGATGCCCAGGTTCAGTGCTATTGTGTGCACAGCTTGCTCAATGGCCCTGTCAGGTCTTTCCATGCAGCTCACTGAGGTGGTCAATGCCCACTTCCCCAAGGAAGGCTAAAGCCAGAGCCTTGACTGTTTGACCATATCAAATACAGTAGCTTGGAAACTAGAATAAGAATTGTTAGAAGAATTCCAGGACAATGAGACTTGGAGTAAAATCCACATTTGGGGATCTCTCAACAGAAATGCGGTGAGTCAATTAAAAATACTTAATGAGGTGGCCTGCTTAGAATTCTCCCAGTTTATCAGTTTGATTAATGAGAAGAAAATTACTTTGTCATGAATAATGAATCTGAATTTTTTCTTTATTTTACTTCACATGAAAATTCTAATACAAAAATGATACATCCCATTAATTATAATCTGATTAGTTGATCAAGAACTGGCTAATGAATTGTGAACAATCCATTTAGTTTAAAGGTAGAAGTGGGGTAAATGTGTCATTGATCCCAGTGCAAACCTTTCATCAAAAGTATTTGTTAAATGCCTATTAAAATAATTACATTTGATAATTTAATTATTACATTTGATTGAAAGTTATACATTTGATACTTTGATAATAATGATATTGGCTATTATAACAATGAACCAACATTTACTGACCATATGGGCACGATGCCAAGTGTCTTTTATGCATTTATCTTATTTATATATCCGTATAACCAACCCACTGAATGGTCTGAAACAGTTAAGGAAATAACCAGAATGTCAGAACAAATCAAAACCTGGAAAGATGCTAACTAAAGAAGAGATGGCACATGGCAATAGTTATAAATAAAAACTCAGGAAGTTAGAACCATTGGAGGAATGCATCTAGAGAGGGTATTTATAAGGGCATAGACTACATAAAACTAAAATTAATAGTTTAAAATTGAGAAAAAGTTATGAAAACCTTTAGGAATCATTTCCTTTGTAGAGTTTTCCCTATTACAAGGCTATTGCTCCTTAGATCTTTAAAGGGCAGAACAGAAACAATATTAAACAGTCCTATCTATTAAAAGACTGGATTACAAGCTAACTGATCCTTATATATGAGGCTTTTGTAACTGACTGAAAAACCATACAAGTACTCAAAAGAATAACTGAAAATTGTAGTCTGATGTAGGACAAATGTTTTTGTTTGAGAAAAATTTCTTGACTAACAGTTTTACTGTCAATTCCCTTTGAGTACCTCTGCCTGTTGCTGCAGATATCACAGTCATTTCAGGAATTTGTGGGACATTTTTGTTAAATCAGTCTCAATGTAACTAAAGAAGATTAACATTACATATCTGAAATCCGGTTTAACAATCCACAGGAGAAAGATCACTCAGAATAGTGATTTTTTTTTAGCAATGCATTTAAACTTTTGGTATTATACCTTTCAGTAACTAAGGCATAAATGGAAAAATGTAAAACAAGGAAGGTTATTAAAAACACGATTTATAATACTTTAAACTATATATATAAAGTAATGAGAGCAATATGTGTAGAATCAGAATCAGTGCCATCACTTCAGAGCCAAACCTCAAAAATTACTGTATCATAAAAATAACAGATTATTAATATTTAAGACTTACAAGATCTTGAAATTAAAGGCAAGTTTTTGAGTCTTGGATTGATGAAGCTACTAATTTTATAGTAGATCACTTTGTTTTCATGAGTACAATTTTTAAAAATTACAAAGAAAAAATTGCAGACTTGTACCTTTTGTTAATTTAAACCAGTAATCCCAAAGCTCTTGAGGAGAAAAGCTGCTTTTCATTTCCACAAACCCATGAGGTCATTAGGGTCAAAAAGAGATTGACATGAAACTCCTTCAATCAGTGGTGTAAGACAGTGGCTTTCAAACTTTGTATACCCATCCCAAGAAAGAACTACATTTTACACTGTAATCTCACACACTTTCTGAAAGGAACATTTCATAAAACATACTATGAGTTGCCCTGATATTTTCTTTTCTAATTAAACACACACTGCTTAATTAACACTGATTTTAACAGGTGACCTAGAGGCATGAAACACCATGTTTCCTTAATATCCGGCCCCTTTCCCGTCTACATTTAATGATACTACTTTTTTTCAAGACTGTTATTCCACAGTAAGAACAACAATGTTCTGTCCTCCCCAGGAAGAACAGTATGACCCAGAATGAGTTACACACGTTCTGAGTTCAATGTTCTGAGTTCTTTATTGAACTCAATACTGATCAGTGATATTAAGTCCATTTTTAATATCTATAAATTCTTCGGTTAATCTATTTAATATATACTTATCTTGTAACTTTGAGACATGCATGCTCCCCCTTACACATCTCACAACCAAGTGCATAAGGGCAAGGCATCATTATCGTTTATAAAATGAGGACAATAGTAATAGAATTGCAATGAGAATCTAATTAATTCATTAATATATGTAAAAAGCACTTCAAACAGTGCTTGGCTCACAGTGCCAGCTTTCATTATTGTTATTATAATATGCTATTTTCTAAGATTAGAATACTTTGCCCTCACCCTAGTCCATAATTTCTATTTCTGGAAAATGCCATCTTAACTCTTCCTCAAATAAGCCTTCTTTGAATATCTCTATCCCCTCACTCCCTCTCTCCAGGTGCCCCTCCAAAATTAATATTATCATCATCAGCACCATCACAAAGGTGCCTTATATATAATTAATCTTATCCCCACAGCAACCAAGAAGTAAGTACTATTATTACCCCATTTTACAGGTGAAGAGAATGAGGCACAGAGAAGTTAAGTAATGCTGGTCATGCCACTGGATTCAATTTTGGCACCCGTGCTCTTAACCACTCTGCATACTGTCTCTTGCACCCCCTTGCACACTCCCATTAAGGAGTAATCAGGATGTTTTGAAATCATCTGAATACAAATCCACCTCCTCCATTACGCAATAAGCTAACTTCCTGAGGCTAAGCAGTGTATGTTACTCAACTCCATGTCCCTGGCATGTAGCATAGCGTCTGGAACAGAATGAGTATGTGTTTTATTTTATTCTAAATGTTTGATGAATGAGAGATCCTAGAGTACACCTCTCCTCCACATGAACCCAAAAATGGAACTCTGGTCTCCCAACTTCTCAAACTCTGTAACAACTATGTCAGAGCATAAGATCCCTATATCAAGCCTGAGCACAAAGTTTTGAGGAAATGAATACCACCAACTAATTGCGAGCTAACAGGGTAGAGAAAAACAAGATTTCTAATCTAAGATAAAATTTAAAAGGTGGAAAATTATAGGGTGTTATTTTTTTTTCTTTCTCTCTCTCCTTTTTTTTTTTCCCCATCCAGTCCATCCTCTAGAGCAGTGCTTCTCAACTAGAAAAGCACTGGACAATTTTGCCCCTCAGGGAACATCTAACAGTGTCCAAAGACATACTTTATTGTCATGACTTGGAGGTGGTGGTTGTGGTGGTTTTACTGGCATCTAGTGAATAGACGCCAGGGATGCTCTTTAACATCTTACAATGCACAAAAAGCTTCCACTCCCCCACCCTAATAAAGAATTATTTGGTCCAAAATGTCAATAATGCCAAGGCTGAAAAGTCCTGCACTAGGGTGAATAGCCACTAAGGTAAAGAAGAATACAGTTTACTGCTTTAAAAGAATAAAACAAAGCTGCTCAATTCAAGTAATCCACAGTTCAACCTCCTACTCCCTCTGGCCCAATGACAACCCCTGTATTACCAGGTGGAAAACCAGTTACAAACTATAGATTCTAAACATTTTTTCCTATTCCATCCCACATATTCTCTGAATAGTCAAATTAAATACTAACCCAACTGTGCCCAGAGAGGATTATATGGGTGTGTTTTGGCCAGCATGTTCACAGACTGAGAGGTGCGTTTCTCTGAGAAGGCTTTAATGGGAGGGTGATCAACAGGCATGACAGTTGGTACCCAGGCCAGGTGGTAGGTTAGCACTGCAGTCAGTAAGGCAGCAAAAAACCTTGGAGAAGTGGAAGAAAATACGAGATTAATCAATGCAGGATGAGGCATGTCATATGCAGCGCATACACTGCCCATGGAATTTGCATACACTTGAACCCAAGTCTTCAGAGAGTTGCAGCTTACTGGTTTTTGTTGATTTGTTCTATGAGAAGTGTAAATTCCTTGAGAAAGCGTTGGCAGAGCTGGGTTTTTTCCAAAGTGCTGGACATCATGGTAAGCCATACAGGTTCTGCTATCCTTGGAACAGAATATAAGTTCCAGATAGTCCCTCTATAAAAAAGAAAGTGAAGGGATACATAAAATCATCACAGGTATTATTTTGGATAATCTTTCTATAAAGAACAAAGGAGAAAACAATAATTTGGATCTATGTGGTCCCTATGGGATTCAAGCAAAATATAAAACAGGGGGCAGCAAAATATGGCCCACAGGTCAAATCTGACTGCTACCTATTTCATAAATAAAATTTGATTGGAACACAGCCACACCTGTTCATCTACGTGTTGACCATGACTGCTTCTGACAAAGCTAAGAGCAGTTGCAACAGAGAACATGCTGGCAAAACCTCAAATGTTTACTATTTGGCCCTATACAGAAAACGTTTGCCAATCCCTGACATAAAATCTCCATTTTTATAATTTGTTTTCACAATGTCTTGTGTCAGATTTTATACCTATTTCTATAGCAAGAAACTAAATGGGAAAAGTAAATGCTATACTGAAAAAGTGAGTAAGGCAACAACTCTCCCAATTCCTAGCTAATGCTTTAGTTCTCTGAGCCAAAGCACCCTGTTCATTTTAGATTAAAAAAATTAAAAAACAAAAAACTACACATATGGTTCTTCACAACTATACCATACATTAAGGTTTTATGTGGACTAATAGAACCAAATTCTCAGAGCTGTAAGCAATCAGAGAAACTGACTAGTCTAGTTCTATCAATATTCAGATTAGGAAACTGAGGCTTAAAGACATAAAAAGACTTAACGACAAGGTCACGAGGAGAATGCAGGTCACCCAACGCATGCTTCAGGGGGCTCTGCTCCAAGCTACATGACCCACAAGAGGTTTTCCAGAGAGCATATAACTTAGCTTAGGATCTCCACTGGGTAACAGGTCATCATGTCTCTGAATTTAAAACACAACCACTCTTTCCAAATCAAGATGGATGAGACCTGATTTTCTAAATGTGTGCATGAAATAACTGGGGCCCAAAAGAATTCCCTGATAGCAAAAAATAGTGTCTGCTGAGTTAGGTAGCAATCACAAGTTATGGTTACATGGAACTGGGATTCACTTGCTAAAACTAAGGTTCCTGATTACTAAAACACTTTATTTTGTCACCATTTCAGGAGGGGTTGATTGCTGAAGTAAGAACAAGACCTAGGTACACAGTGAGGCTTTCTGGTTCTGTACTTGCAGATTCTTGACTCCTGAAAAATTGAAACTTTCATTAAGCTAGTATCCAGGAGTATTTCTTGACTCCTGAAAAATTGATACTTTCATTAAGCTAGTATCCAGACTCTAAAGCACAAGCAAGCTTCTAGTCTGACCACAGCAGAGCAACAGGTGAGTTAAGTGCTACCTGACACCCACGCAAACTATGTAGGTTTACTGATAATCTGGGATTTGCTAAACTTTACCAATTTACCTGAATTCTCCCAGAGCTTCCATCAGATGGCTGACATAAAATTGGACTCGGTGACTTGATTCTGCTATCTTCCTACAGGTGATCATGGCCTTTGTTGAGAAGAAAACAAGCCAAATTACACCCTGAGAATAAATTTCTTATCTGCTTGGCTATATTAATAAAAGGTAATGTTATCATCAATTTAAAACTCCAAAGGTAATAATAAGTCATCAGAAAGTGATAATTTCCTTCCCTGAAGTTCATCTAACATTGATGTACCTAAGGATCCATCACTGCTGTGGATGATTTAACTTCTGTAAGTCATTTGATATATAAAAAAACAGCTTCTACTGCCTTTACAAGCCCTATAATTGCTTCTCCATTTGATGCTGAATTACAATTTTTATTACCTTTTCAATTGCACTCTTCAGTCTGTTCATGTGAGATTCAAACAAGGGGAAATGAGAAAAAAAGAAGTCCTGGAAATTCTTTTGTGCTTCTTCTTTTTCACATAGGGAAAAGATGATGCTTATGGCGATTTTCTTCCTCCGAACTATGGCTGGATTAGAACTGCAGGTTTCTTCAGCCAAACTGAATGTCTCATCAGTTGACCTGGAAGAAAAATAAATTTGAAAAGTTGCCAGGCATCAGCGAATTACACTGAAGATAAACTGTAATGCCAGAGAATGACATTCAGAAAGCTGATCCAGGAAACTGAGAGTCCTAATTAAGAGTTTATCTACCTCTGATTCATTCTTTTTCATAATTTTCTGTCATGAAAACTAAGAACACCAGTTTGCCACACAATATTATCCTAACAAGAAAAGAAACTCAAATGAAAACTAAAAGTAATTTTACATGTCCCTCTATTAGACTCTTGGTCCTTTCCCTTGGATTACTTTACTGTCAGATTGGTGCTATTCAGAAAGAGGCATGAAACATAGGCCCTTTGTTTTGGTTGATAGTTACAATAGATGAGAACTTCGAAAGAAGAATGATCCTATATGTCATTCTGTTAAACAAAGCATCATACTTGGATGTTTACTAAACGCTAAGTGTTTAAGCATGCTTTCCTAAAATGGAATTATTCCTCTAAATGCTAAGATTAAGCCATGTAATTAAACTCTGTGGGAGATCCTCCAATGGAAAAGACCCACCTTTCTTTTATTACAGTCAAACTCTCAAAAAAATTTTGATTCTTTGAAGAGTTTCTGCTTCAGTATAAAAGAGCCATGAAGTCAACAAGTTCTGGATATATACATTCAAGTTGTTTTAAGGGGTAAGCTTCACAAACATGGTCTAACCACATGGGTATTCCCACTTCTTTATTCTGAAAATCCAACATAGCTACCACAGAGCTACTAACAGCAGGAATAAATATAAACAGAATAATTTATCTTTTCTGCAAAGACAACAAAGCAAAGGAAATAATATATTGCAAATGAAAGCACCTAGCCAAACATATAGTAGGTGCGCAATAAATTTTCTCTTTTTAATTGATTCTACCATTTAGCCACATATCTGCCAAATATGAGAAGTCACTGTTTCCTACATTTTCTTTACTACAAATTACAACGTAACAATTGCTTATGCTTGGCAGAATTCGAATCTGTTAGCCTCCCACCCTTGGTCTTGAACTATTAGTGCTCTATCACTATCTATAACGTTTCTGTGATTTCAAATACATGCAGATTTTTTAAAACATATACACATCAAAAGTTTTAGGGTCAGCAAAGCTATTTTATTTTTAATGGGACGGAGAAAGACATCTTGTTCTAATCATAGAAGAGTATGTTACCATTTCCCTCGACTTCAAGCAAGATCCTGGAGATGAAGGTATGGCTGATAAATCAGTAAAAAGTTCTCATTTGAGACGTGCCACTGGCAGAACACAATCTTGTAAATACCATACATTTTAAAGATAAACCATCATCTGTTTTCTCTGAGAAGTCCCTACATTCTAATCATGTGCTCATCTGAAAAAAATTCTTGAGGCTTTCTTAAAATTTCCTGGAATTTCACACAATACTTCCTCCTCTTTACCAACATACTGTACTACAACCTCACTTTTCTGCACCAACTTATTTTTGTTCTATATAGAAAATTTTTCTGAGCTTATATTACACCAACAGTTTCTTGAAATCCTTTCCTCTGTGCCTGGTATCTCCTATTTCTCTTCTTTTTCAAAAGTAAAATGACCATATTAATCAATTCATCTTCAGGCTAACCAGGTATTTAACAGTCAAATTGTAAGAAATGCTGAACCCTATGCAGCTTTAACCATCATCTCCATCTCTACCCTTTCAACCATAACCAACTCTGTCACTGGTTTTAACATGGGAGAGAGTGCCACCTACTGCATTTCTGAAAAACGTTCACAGCTATACAGAGCAACCTAATGTATCTCTCTACTGAAATCTAAAGCAATTGAGCTTCATTCTGTAGTCTTGGGTTGTGCAAACTAGAGTAACTCAGGTCATGTAGTATTGAATTACATTTTTAAAATTGTTACACAAAAAGGATGTTTTAGAATGTTGACAAATTTTTAAGTATTCAGCCAAATACTTCATATCTTTACCATCCTAGTCATCAGGCAAAGTATACAGGCCATTTTACAAATGCGGAAAGTGAGGGAGTATGATTACTCATCTTGCCTTGGGAATGGAAAGCTTGTTAGTGCTGGAATTAGAGTGCAGGATTTCTGTCCTCTAGTCTGGGGCTCAGACTATCTTGAACCTTGGAAACGACCAAGGACTCTGGCCATGCCTAACCCATCCTCTGATGCTCATGCCATCAGATGCATCCTGCCAGAATGAGGGGAAACAGCTGGGAACAAGCCCATCAGCTGACAGGTCTTCCAGTCAAGGAAAAACCAAAGCTATGCACTTCATTTATTAATTTTAAATTTTCTCGTGGTAAAATATATGTAACAAAATCTGCCATCTTAACCATTTTTAAGTGTACAATTCAGTAGCATTAGTTACACTTACAATGCTGTGTGACCATCATTCACCATCCATTTCCAAAACTTTTCAACACTCCAAGTAACAATGCTTTACCCATAAGCAATAGCTCTCCAATCCCCCATTCCTCCCCCCCCCACCTTGGTCCCTGGTAACCTCTAGTCTGCTTTCTGTCTCTATGAATTTGCCTATTTTAGACATTTCATATAAACGAAATCATACAATATGTAGCCTTTTGTGTCTGGCTTCTTTCACTTAGCATAATGTCTTTAAGGTTCATCCGTGTTGTAGCATGAACCAGAACTTCATTCCTTTTTATGGCTGAATAATATTCCACTGCATGGATATACCACATTTTGTATATCCATTCCTCTGTTGACAGACATTTGGGCTGCTTCCAGCTTTTGACTATTGTAAATAATACTGCTGTGATCATTGGTGTAAAAATATTTGAGTCACTGTTTTCAATCTTTTGGGGAATATAGATAGAAGTGGAAATGCAAAATCACATGGCAATTCTATGTTTAACTTTTTAAGGAACCACCAAACTGTTCTATACAGTGGTACATTACACACTTCCGTTTTTTTCTTATAAAGAAATCAAATAGAATTTTATTGATACCTATGATAAAGCATTTATGTACATTATGAATACTTCCAGATCATAAATAAAAATATGATTATTTAAGTACATCTTAACAATCTATAATTAATATCAAGGCTGCTTAATCTAATAATTGCTTATGGAAGCTTGAACTTATGCTGAATCTATGTATTCATTGGATCATATGAAATTTGTTATTGTGGGTCCAAAAATATTCCATCAGCAACTTTAAGTGATGATTGCTTCAATTTAATACTACAAACAAAAAGCCTTTCTGGGACACTATACATTGCTTCTTCAGGTTTTCCATAGCTTCACTAGGTGTCCTGGTTTGAATCTATTATGTCCTCTCCTCCCCCAAAAGCCATGTTTTTTTAATCCAATCTTGTGGGTGCAGACTGATTATGGATGGGATATTTTGATTAGGTTGTTTCCATGGAGATATGACCCACCCAACTGTGAGTGTGACCCCATTGATAAGTTTACTGGAGTCAAAAGAGCTCAGGGGCCAACACATACCGAGATGCTTGGAGATGCTTGGAGATGCAGACAGAAAGATGTCTGGAGATGCTAAGCTAAGAGTTGAAGCCCAGGATTTGCCCTGGAGAAGCTAAGGGAGGATGCCCAGACACTTAGAGAGAAATGTCCTGGGAGAACAAGGATGCACAGGAGCTGAGAGAGAGAAGCTAAGAGAGACAGCTCAGAGACATTTTGGAGAAAGCCATTTTGAAACCAAAACCTGGGAGCAAAGGACCAGCAGACGCCAGTCATGTGCCTCCCCAGCTGAAAGAGGTGTTCCAAACGCCATCGGCCTTTCTTCAGTGAAGGTATCCTCTTGTTGATGCCTTAGTTTGGACACTTTTATGGCCTTAGAACTGTGAATTTGTAACCTAATAAATCCTCCTTATAAAAGCCAATCCATTTCTGGTATTTTGCATTATGGCAGCTTTAGCAAACCGGAACACTAGGTGATGAAATTTCTGCAGCTTCTCTTCCATGACAGGCAATATACTTCTGCACCAGCTAGTAAATGCCCAAGTCCTGCTCCTCAGAGTAACCAAAATTAGTACCTGGTACACCAGGGGTCGCTAGGCATGGATGTCAGCATGGAATCAGCTGTTGAGGATTTTCAATATCATCCCTGACTACAAGCTTTAACTCTCTTAGGAAGGAAGTGTTTTGATTGCTGTGAATTTTCTCTCAAAGCCAGAGGCAATCATAATTTTTGGTACCTACTGTTTTCTTGTCTTTAGCTTATGAAACTAATTTTCCCACCTACACACCTGCCAAAAGGGAGATCAACTGCCACAAACTTTAAATGACGGGATCTTCACAGGCACAGACATCAATTCAAAATGTCTGCTGCACTTCCATTCTCAGTGTTAAACGGTACCATGGTCAGGGCCAGCTTCATCTGTGGGAGATGTGTGCAGTCACACAGGGCTCTGCTCTCAGAAGAGCCCCTTGCTTGGGTTAATGCTCTGCAGTTGCCATCTTATGATGGTTGAAATTATCTTTGAACTTGTGTTCTGTAAGTGAAGTCTGATGGGGCAATGGAGTACGTATGGAGGCAGTGGAGACATGGGCAGGCTCAGGCAGGGACCCAGCAGGCACCGGGCACTTGGCCTGGTGGTCACATGCACGCACATGCCTGGAGCAGTTCAGGGTGCTGCAGACTGGTGGCTGTGACAGTGGCAGCAGCAGCAGAAGCAGCAGTGGCCACGACTGTGGGAGAAAGGAGGAGCTCAGACCACCCTGGAAGACAAGCCCATCCATCCTTGGAGCCCATCTCCATGGAGTCTGTTCAAATGTTAACTCTCCAACCTAAGTGCTAGGACAGTAAATATTCACAAACTAAAAGCCTAACCATGAACACTGTAATAAAGCATATTTATTTCATAATCTTTGGTTTTCAAAACTGCTGCAACACTGCAAAGCATATATCCACAGGTAAAGAAATAGAAATTAAATGTAAAGATTGCTGAATTGGAAAGAAAAGAATACTATTTTCATATGAAGCTTCAGATGAACCAATTATTAATGAGGAAGACCTTTTTCAAATTAATTTTTCCGTATAAATGAGGATACAGTGTTAGAAGCATAAATAGACATTTTGAATTAGATACAACTCATGAAGATACTTTTGGTTTCTTATAAAACTTCCACAAGTTACAGGAAATGTCAGAGGAAACATTGAAATAACATTGTATAAATTTACATTTAAAATTAAAATCACACACGAAATGAATGTGTGTGAAGAATTAAATCTCAGAAAAACTGTCACAAGAATTGTCTATATGTAATAAATTTTTATTTTGAAAGTTTATCAGGAGTTTATGACAATGTTGTCATAGCCTATAAAATACTTTTAACAGTTCCAGTAACAGGTGCATCAGCAGAAAGATCCTTTTCAACATTAAAATTACGAAAAATTATTTGACACCTTGCATTTGACCAGGAGTGACTGATTATATCAATTGAAAGTGAAGTTGCTGAAAGTATAAATTTTGATGACCTAACAAATGGATGTCTAGAAGTGTGCCAGAAAAATCTTATGATAAATCAAGATATCACATTAAAGTATTATAATTCATTGTATTATCTAAAATTATGACACCAAAATATTTTGCAAGTTATACGGTATGTTGTTATTCACTTATCACTTTTACTCCTATTATGTTTTATAAGTAAAATATTTTTAAAGGAAAAAACTTAACATTTTAGTACCTTCAATAGCACTCCTTCCTGCTTTTTGAACAATGGGTCCCACATTTTCATTGTGCACTGGCCCAAAAATTATATAGCCAGCCCTGACTGTATCCACAGGCTTTCTAAACCCAAGATACTTATTCTATGTGTAAGTTCACTGAAGATTGATTAGTTCCCAATGCCAGGTCTCAATTCAAATTAAGTTTTAAAGGATTCTGGAGGAGTGAGTTGGAGAATGCTATTCAACTTCTGATCTAAACCTGAAGGGATGAAAAGCATTTTTAGAACAGAGGAAAGGAAAAGAGAAGCTTCTAAGACCCATGTCTTCCAATCACAGAAGCCCATCATAATGACAGTGACGATGGTGGAGGTGCCTTCTCCTGACAGCTGTAGTAACGGTAATGACAACGTGATGGCAATAATAATAGCACATACATTGTACAGGCCAATGTTTATTTACCATGTCCCATGTCCTGGGCTATGCACTTGACTCGTTTCATCTCACTGAACCTCCCAACAATGCTCTGAAGGAGGTACCAGTACTATTACATTGCAGATGAGGAAACAATGCTTAGAATCCAGGTTAACTTGTTCTATCGAACATCTAGTGAGTAGCAGAGCTAGAACTTGTCCCCACACCAAATTCCAAGCTATCAACCATTCCATTCAAAGTCCCCAACCAAAAAGCAGCTCCTCAGTGTGGGGATGGAGACAGCGCAGCGACAGGGACTGCAGAGGGTGCTGCTGAGGCGATGACGGCAGCTGTAAGTTTTCTGTCTAGCTCCCTAGAACTGTGAGAGAAACAAAATTTTTTTTGGTGGGGGTGCTTATGTTTATATGTAATGGGAGAAGGGGGAAGGCAAGAGGAGGAGATACCACCTAAAAATTATCCCCCACCTCCATCTCCCCAGCCTACTCCTTTCCTCCTTCCCCCCAAAGCCACCATCCAACTAGATATGCCGCACATACACCCTGACTCCTCCTTTCTCAGTTTGTCCTTCAGTACCATCTCCTCCATGAAGAGTTCCCCAATTCTTCCCACAATTATCACTGCATCATCCTAAAGCACTTCATCTATGCCTTTCTATGGCATTTATAATTTTCCATCTTATTTATGTGCATATCATCTTCCCAACTAGCCCATAAACTACTTAAGTGTAGATGTACAGCTAAGTCTTTACATCTTCACAGATAACCGCACATGGAGATCACTAGTTAGTTCACTAAATCAATCAATTTACACATGAATTCTCATAGGCCCGACCTATCTTAACTCCCGAAGAAGTTTTTGGGTTGCAAGAAGAGGTTTGAAGCTACTGATCTAACATCATATTAAGCTAAGAATATTTATTTTGCACACAACTAAACTTCAGATCCAAAAACAATTGAAACTGAAATGAAGGAAGAAAACAACTTGATACTGTTTCTCTTTATAATACTATTCATATCTGCTCAATTAGTTTCAGAATTTAAGTTTTACAGAGTATGTCAAACCTTCAGTTTATTTTCATACATCACATAGGTATCACCATGAGGCAAGAAAGAGATTTATTCTACCCTTCTAATTTATAAGAGCAATTTCCGTAAAGGAGTCAATTTAAAGAGAGAGTGTATTCATTTAAAAATTGTTAACACCAAAATGCTTGCCTTACCTAGCTCACAGATGGTGCAACTATCCAGATATTTCCCAGTGTTTCCCGAACCAGATTTTCTCTAGCTTTAATTTATTCTTTCCACAAACTTCTAACTCATAAACTTTGAGGCTAAGCTGAAGCTATTCAAAAAGTTTGGGCTCTCTTTTTCTGTTGACAACAGTGAGGGCAGGTTGAGTACAGTGCCACACTAGTTTCATCAAGTTGCCTACACTACTACCTTTCTCAGCAAGAGGAAACTTGCAACTCACCTCCTTGGAATAATGCCATTTTCCAAACTTGTTGTCTGACTTCGAAGCCAGCGGCGCTGGTAACTGCTGGAAGAGGATGTAGAGGAGGTGGGAGATGGAAAAGGTGTAATCAAAAGGCTGCTTAGTGAGGCTGTGGGGAAGAAAATTTGAAAATTGAAAGTTGTAGCTACCTAAAGAAACAGAATAGGACAAGTAACTGAAATTTTCATATTCTACAGTCACATCCAGCAGGGGGAGACTATAATTTCTCCTATTAAGATTTCTGTAAAGCAAAGAAAACTTCCTTTAAAAAAGGGAAATAAGGACCACAGACATAGCAAGTACATAAATGACCAGGCCCCATATGATAAATGCAAAATAATTATTACTCATTCAGAGTAAAGACTGCAGATTTCTGGTAGTATAGTCCATGTAATATAACTAGTTATCTTGTTACCTGGTAACTCATGTCATATACTGTGATTACCTATAAATATATCTTCCTCTTGACTACTCCTTCACTCTATATTTCAAAGTAAAATCTTGGAATATAAATATTTCTTCCAAAAAGTATCCCCTTCTCCTGATCCCCATATCTCCATATACACAATACTAATCCCCTTTTCCTCCCCCACCATTGGCTGTGAAACAGCAATCTTTAGTCTTATACATACTCTCTGTTTGGATTATTTATTTGCCTCTAAGCCTTTTCTGCCTCCTCCTGCCACATAATATTAGATGTTCCATGGGGATAGGAGAAGCCTGCCTTAGTTTACCTATTTTCTGTACACTTGGACTCTCAGTAAGTGTGAGCTGACAGTGTCAGCCCAGACTTTTCTAACAGGCTGGGAGGGAATCCCTCTCAGGGTAGACAGAAAGTTTCACTCAAGTCACAGCTGCTTGATAGACTTCTGCTATGGAAGAATGGAAGGGGGACCCGGACTTGCTCTGCTTTTACTTCCCAATGCTAAGGGATTATACATTGAAATGTCCCTCAGCCCAGAGGGAAAGGAAATGGGGTGCAACAGATGATGGGTCCTTTCCAATTTGGGCAACAATTCCAGAAGGGCAAGAAATCATAGGGCAAAGGAAAATTATTTCAGTAAACACAGTGTACTAAAACCATGAATATCATTTGATGAGTCAGTTTCTCCAAATGAACCAGGTTTTTATTTACCACTCTTGTAGGCAGATGTAAATAATCTGACTCCCTGGCGTGAGCTTTCAAATACTAGAGGAGTTACTTGGCTATTAGACAATAATCAATAAATAAATGCTAGAATGTCCACAGTATGTAGCCATTGTACTAGGCAGCCAGAACACAACATTGGACAAGTCAGACACAGTACCAAACCTCAAGAAGCTTCAGGTCCACAGAATACACAACAAATGTTCTAGGCTTCAAGATTCAGATACGCAATGACTCAAGCTTCTCTACACTGTAGAGATCTATAAGATGCTTTTCTTCTAATCTAGTCAATATTCACAGAAAATTTGGTCCTGTGGGTCTTAGGTCATCTTTGTATCTCTTGTACCCAGGATAGTGCCCTGAACTCAGTAGGCAATACATGCTCATTGAGTGTGTAACACTTTTTCACCCAAGTGTTACCCAAATGTGGCTGACCCTCCAGCAGGCTGCCTCCTTTCTGGCCTGTTGCTGATCTTGAGGCTGAATGTAAATCCACATTTCAAATACCAGTGAGCTGGGTGGATTTCACTAACTCAATCACAGAAAATTCCTTCATAAAACTCCCAACTAGACAATTCCAAGTTCTCAAAGTTCCCTGTAGGATCCAAAAGACCCTCATCCTCATTTCCCAAATCTTCAGATCTGTCTGCAGTGGGAGTGGATTCCAGCCCCGGCTGTTCCTCCAATTAGCACTGTAACCGGGGTAAAGCAATTCTCCTATTGGTGTCTCAGTTATAAAATGTGGGATTTTTAATTACATTATTCATAGGCTCAGTTTTAGCTTTAAAAAGTTCTATGTCTAACACTCCTTAATATTTTAACTATCACCTTTCTTTTATAAAATATGTTATAATTAGAAAAATGGTAATACAGATTGCAAAGACTTTTACAGTTTTATGCATTACTAAGAAAATAAAAATCATCCACAATCCCAGCAACCAGAGATTACTGTTGACAACTTGTACCTGATTAGCTCCCAATTATAAAAATTGTGCTTACATTGCTGCCTCTTGCCTGAGGATGAGTTTTCAACTAGCATCTACTTATACCTGCAGAGATTAGCAATAAGGGAAAAAAAAAACAGCTTGTCTAAAGGTTTAAAAATCCTAATCAGGGGTTCCTCTTGGCCTGTGCCATTCAAGTTCAAGATAAATGTTTAACTTCCTCTGAAAATATTTTTGCTATTGTGAGAGTTACTAGAGACACAGTGCTTGATGATTTGACTAAAGAATGTCCTGAAACTCTTAAGTTAAGAGCAAGGCAGTGTACTAGGCACCTGGGGCAGAAATTTAAAAGATATAGACAGAGTCTCTGCCTTCAAGAAGCTTAACTCGGAAAATAAACACACAACATGATTTCAGATTGTGGTAAGTACTATAAAAATAGGTTATCATGATTTTCTTTAACTAGGGGGAAGGGTTGTGGGGATGATTGAGGTAAAGTCTTTAATCAGTGGTTAGAGAAGACCTTTGGGAAGATGGGACATCTCAACTGAGACATAAATGACAGCAAGAACCAGCCAAGGAGAGATATAAAAAGGGAACACATTCCAGACATTCCATATGAAAGAATCTGGATAAAATCAATAATTTAAAAAAATTTATTGGTATTTCTACTTCATTCTAATATTCATTGAGCATCTGTTTCATGCCAGGCACTATATAAGCTTCTGGGAATACAGGAGTCAACATGACAGAGTGGGTGGGTCTATGTTCTTATAGAGCTCACATTAAAAAATAAAATAGGTCAAAATAAAAAATACATTAATGTGACAAGTCTCCTTATTCCCTCTCCAAGCTCATTTGGCACCAGTCTCTCCTTAACTCACTACCTTCCAGCCTTCTTTCTTTCTTATACACAATGGCCCTTCTAGTCCTCGTACACCAATCTACAAAGCCTGTTCTCACCCTAGGTATTTGCACTAGCCATTCCCCATGCCTAAAATGCTCTTTGCTCTGATCTTTGTGTGGCCAGTTCCTACTGGCATTCGAGTCTCAGCTGAAGTTTCACCTCCTTGGGCAGGCCTGTGAATGCCCCGTATGTTTGATTTTTCTCAGTGGTAAGTGCTAGGCTACACTTTAATGTCTATTATCTGTCTCTCTTTAGTAAATATAAACTTCTTGACATTCGGATCTTTCTGTTTTGATCACTGATCTATCCCCATATCCTAGAAAAATGTCTGGCATATAAGATGCTCAAGAAGTATTTCTGAATGACTGAAGAATGAGTAAATGAATCTGTGAAGGATAGTGATGTCTGTCTCAACCAATAATTATGACAGACAAAAGGCATTAAAGAAACAAATTTCTAGAGAGAAGTAAAAGGTTGAATTTGTTCAAGGTTACCAGCTACCAAAGCTGTATATTCAGCAGCTGGATTTTTTTCTTTTTTTTCCCCCACCTTAACTAAAAAAAAATTTTTTTTGGTAGAGGGGGGGTGGTGTTAAATCTGAATCTGAGAACTTTTAATATCTGCTTGACACAGGGGCCACAACATCTAAAACATACTAATGATCTTTGTTCACTGTAATATTGACAGTACCGATCAAGTTTTTTCTTATGAAGCACTGGAAAAATATAAGGTTCCTTAAATTTTACCAGTTGTATTTCCAATCACAAGAAAATAGAAGCATATAAAAGGTAAAATTGGTAGAAATGTTACTGTCTGACAGGGAATTTTCATTTTTAATAAACCAAACATGATATTTTAATAGGCAAATCAAATTATAGGGAATGCGTTTAGTCTCAAGACACAAGAAGATTTTAGGACTACAAAGAGTCCTCAAAAGCATCAGAGATATTTTAGGTTTTTATAAAATTCCTATAGAGCTCCCTGAATGAAACAACAAAGAAAAAGAAGTTCTCCCCACCATGATTTCACAATACCTTAGACTTTATTGATTTCTTATCTAGGATATAAACTCTACTCAAGTCTTGGTCATCAGCTCACTTCTCTGTATTTATAGCACCAAGTCATTCAACCTTTCTGTATCTTTCTATCCATACTCTGGGATCTAAGAATAAAAGGTCTATAAAAGACATTTGATAAGCATAAAACTCTCTTGGTCCTTTGTTATTCCATATAAGTAAGAGTAACATAATTTGGTTTCACAAAGGATTTTGATTCAAAGTAGATTAAATTTAAAGATTAACAAGTGGAACTTGATATTTCTCTCCATTTATTTAGGGTATTCTTTTAATAAAGTTTAAAAAATTTCACTTTAACAGTATCACACAACTTTTTTTAGATGTATTCCTAGGGTTCCAACAGTTTTGATTGTTATTTGTGTTCCTTTTGTTTTTAATTTTTTTAACAGATATACAAGAATTCAAGTTTAGAAAGTGAAAAGCTCAAGTGAAATAGCCAACAAAATTGTGAAAGGTGAAATAGATAAACAGCCATTCCAAAAAAAAAAAAAAAAAAAAAATCAAAGGTCTGACTTCAAATATGAGGACTATTAAAAAAAATGAAGAAATTGAATTCTGCCTAAGCCACAGTACAGATTATCAATAAGTACTCAATAAGACAATGCAAAGCGAGGCCAAAGCCAAGGTCAAGATTTGACTGGTAAAGATACAATATGCCATTTTTAGATTTGGGCAGTTTATTATTTATATAGACTATGAAAAGAAGAATAAGCCAAAAGTACCAGCCCCATGATCCTTGTCTCACACACCCAAAGGGGCAACAATGACACAAAAGTGGCTGGATGCCTGCAATGCAAGTTGTGGGGTGCCCCATTGCTGAGGAGCCATTCTAGACTGCAGCTAAGCATTTTTATATTCTGCAGCTCTATTCTGAGGGTGACAGAGCAGAAAGCCCCATACCTCATCCAAATCTAGGAGATGATTAGAAACTGTCTCATGAAAGTTTCCCAGGGAGGACAGGAAACAGAATAGGAGATGACCTCCTAGCAGCTCCTCAGAGGCTTCCCAAACTCTCATGTTCTGGGAGGATCACAGGGTGTTCTGTCGAGACTCAAATAAGCTGCAGTTCAAGTCTTTACCTATAAGGATATGTGCAAGGGTGCCAGGGCCCTTCCCCTACACAGTCAACAAGCCAGAAAAAGCATCCTCCTTGACTCCTGCTCCTTTCTACAAAGCACTGCACTAGTTAAGTCAATGAAAGGCTGAGGTACTAGTTAAGTCAATGAAAGGCTGAGGTACAAGTGGGATGTTATTCCGCATTATTCAATGGTGACCCATGTAATAAAGAATCTGGCTCTACTTTTTAAAGTCTCATCCTTCCCTATTCTCCTTCCATCCCCCCCTCCTATCTGGGCAAGCTGATGAGAAAGGTGCACACTCTTTTGGCACTGGTTGGAAGCTCAACCCACATGTGGGAACCCTTGCCCCATTCCTAGCCTGTAACCATCATAAAAACCTCAAGCAGGATCCTATCCTTGCTCTTTCAAGCCATTTTCAAATCAAATTGGGAAGCCCACTCTGTTCACCCCAGAAAGCTTCATTATGTGAATAATAAACCTTTTCATACTCTTTTGGTATCTGTGCAGCATCGTAAGTCTTGATTTTAAACCAAATTTTAAGTGAGGGTTGGGGGGTCCATCCTTTCTCTGCAAGGTAGCAAAAACACATGTCCTATTTGAACAGTATTCAAATTATCTTGATGTGCTTTGATGCTGTTTATTTTTACTCTGAAGGTTCATTTTAAAACACTCAAAAAAATGTTTAAAAATACATTACTAGAAGTTTTCCTCTCACTGGCCTTTTGCTTATTTTATTACTTTTAAGCACAGAGGAAAAGCAGCTGAAAACAGAACAGGGAAATTCTTTTTCTTGTCAATGAACTGAACATTTTTATGAGTATGAGCAGCGAAAGCTGAATTAGGTAAGAAGACAAGTCTCATGACCCTGGTCTTAATATTAGCTTCCTGAACCTTACACTCCTCATGTACGTAACACTTAAAATTTTAGCTTCTGCTCTGGCCCATTTCTTGAAAGCCAGATTCCTATTTTTAAATCAGCTGACTACTTACAACTAGAAGACTTGCAGACACCCCTAACTAAAATGTGATCTCAATGCCTCTCTCCCTAGACCTGGCCTCTTGCTTTCCCTATAATGGGTAATGGGTGCTTTCCCCCTGCTTGCTTTCCCAAGTGTCACCCTTGGTTCTCCCTCCTCCCCCATATCCTCTGTCCCTTTAGTCACCGAGCCTTGGCAATACTACCTCCTAAGATAGCTGAACCCCATTCCTCTTCTCTCTCAAGACCTTACTTGAAAATTTCTAATGGTAATGTAACCACTGAAATAGCCTCTTTAAAAATAATTCACCTTTTTGATTAATATATATATACACAGAAGACATGTTCAAAATACCCAAAAGAGAAAATGATAATGTATTTTCCCTCCACACCTGTTCCCCAACTTGTATCCCCTTCAGGAGACATTCTGTAAATATATTTATTACTATGTAACAAGAGATCTTTTATATGTTGTTTTTTGAAACTTAAATTGTACTTTACTGTAACACATTGTGATATACCTTTCTTTTTTCACTTAAAAATGTATCTAAGAGGACAACTGAAAATGCCCGAGAGATCCAAGATGGCAGATTAGGAGACACAGAGCAAAATACTTCTCTGTGAAAAACAGATAAAAGACAGAAAGTGTTCCAAAATACCAGTTCCAGGGTTGTACAGGCTGGACAAGGTCTGCTACATCCACAGTGACCGTGTACTTGGTGAAAGTGAGAGTCTGTGTTTGCAATTGAGTGAGGCTGCTGGGGAAATGGCAGCCGTCTGTGGTGGGGAGAAACCTGGGGTTGGCGTTTGGTGGCAGGTTAGTTTAAAAACCCCGAAAGCGACTGCGGATCTGGCAGCAAGAGACGCACAGTCAAGCATGGTGCGGAGTGCCTTCTATGCCCTGGGCACCCGCCTCAGTATCTGGCATGGCTGATAGCCTTTTGCACACCTGCAGCTAACTGTCCTGGAGTTAGGAACGACACTGCAGCAGGTGGGGGACCGTGGAAGTGGGAAGTTACTACACCCTGTACAGCCATATTTTCAGCGTGCTGAAAGATGCCCCTTCATAGTGTTGCAGCTGAGAGTTTCCCTTGGGGATTCTGCCCTACGGTGATGTTGTACAGTCTTTCTCTGCAGAGGCCCGTGGAATTCACAGCTTAGAGGCGGGGTCCTGCATGTAAGTCCCAAGGGCCCTACACCAATCCCGGGGACTTGTGGGCCCACAGCAGAGAGAGACTGTGGGGAATCTGAGCTGAAGGGTTGGACTCATGCAACAGCTTTAAGACTCTGGGAACGGCTAGGAGTTCTGATTCTTAAAGCAGTCTTCCCTGCCTAACTGCGCAGGGCACACCCCTCCATACTCAGGGCTGGTGGCCCCAACTGCACATGGAAATTTGGTTCTGGCAGCCCCAACTGCACATGGAAATCTGGGGGTCCAAGGTTTGGACTTCCACTTGCCGCATAGACGAAGTTGGGGAGAACTGGCTTGATGGTAATAGGTGGCTCAGGGGCACCATCTTCTGGTAAGTAAGGGAAAGTGCACTCCACCAAGCTGTAGCTCTGACAAATTATAGATAATTGTTCAAATAAGTCTGCATATCCTGAAAGAACCCTATCAAGATAAGCAAATGCCAAGAGGCCAAAAACAACAGAAAATTTTAAAGCACATGAAGAAACCAGAAGATATGGATAACCCTAACCCAAACACCCAAATCAAAAAATCAGAGGAGACACAGTATTTGGAGCAATTAATCAAAGAAATAACCACAAACAACATCATGGCACAGGATATAAAGGACATGAAGAAGACCCTAGAAGAGCATAAAGAAGAATTTGCAAGAGTAAATAAAAAAATAGATGATCTCATGGAAATAAAAGAAACTGCTGATCAAATTAAAAAGACTCTGGATACACAAAGTAATAGATTAGAGGAAGTTGAGGAAAGAATAAGCGAACTGGAAGAGTGCAGGCTTGAAAGTCAAAGTACAAAAGAAAGAATGGAGAAAAAAATAAAAAAATTTGACATGGATCTCAGGAATATGATGGACAACATGAAGTGCACAAATATAAGAATCATTGGTGTTCCAGGAGGGGAAGAGAAGGGTAAAGGTCTATGAAGAGTATTCAAAGACATTGTGGGGGAAAACTTCCCAACCCTTCTAAACAACATAAATACACAAATCATAGATGCCCAACAAACTCTAAGCAGAATAAATCCAAATAAACCCACTCCGAGACATATTCTGATCAGACTGTCAAATGCTGAAAAGAAGGAGCAAGTTCTGAAAGCTGCAAGAGAGAATTCACCCATACAAGGGAAACAACATACGACTAAGTAGTGACTACTCAGCGGCCACCACTGAGGTGAGAAGGCAGTGGTATGACATGTTTAAAATTCTGAAATAGAAAAATTGCCAACCGAGAGTTCTTTATCCAGCAAAGCTCTCCTTCGAATTTGAGGGAGAGCTTAAAATCTTCACAGACAAATGCTAAAAGAATCTGCTAAAAAGAGACATGCCCTATAAGAAGTACTAAAGGAAGCCCTACTGGCAGAGAAAAAAAGAAAAGAGAGAGAGGTATGGAGAAGGGTTCAGAACTAAAGAGGTTTAGTAAGGGTATGTTAAAGGAAATAAAAGAGGGGGGGGGAATATATCTGACAAACAAAAACCAAAAATGTATCTAAGAAAACTTTTATGTACATATGGAGCTGCCTCAATCATTTTAACTGCCAAGTGGTATTCCTTTACTGAAAAGTATATAATTTAACCAGTCCTGTATTGGTGAACATTTAGGATCCTTATAATCTTTTTTTTTTTTTTTCCAAGGTCTTCAGTTTAGTTTAATATACTAGAAAAGCATAAGTAACCAGACAGCAATATTAAACAGTGAAAGTAATATGGCTGAAAAGCAGGATCACAACATCAAAACAGCAGTGCCCACTTATTTAACAGCATGGCCCCAGTATGACCTAAAGACCCAGCTGGTGAAAATTAAACTGGGCAAACAAACAAACAAACAAACTCCGAGGAAAGGGGGGTTGAGGGTAGGGAGTTTTCCAGTCACAGAAAGCTCTAAGATAAGCAGATGGGTATTCTTTATGAAGTACAAAAGACTTCATGACACTTACCCATATAAATGGGTACACAAATATTTTCTGTGAAATATTGAAGAAGTCAGGACAGTTCAATCAGTTAAAGAGTGTAACAATAGCAATAAGAACATAAATTGGTCTATTACTGATATTATAGTTATCATAGAATACAATCTAAGAAGAAGTTATTCCAATGGCTGGATTCTTATTTTTTTAATTTTGCAAGAACGTTCAAATTATGGTAGGATAAGTGCCAGGATTGCCACTTCCACAGATGTGTTTTTATCCCTGACTGATTGTGTCCTGAAGAAAAGTTCTTCACAAGGTGCAGTCATTCATCTCTAGTTGCATTATATGCAGGCTCTGTTCAGGCCCTTTGAGCCATTTTTATTTGTGTAACAAATGACTTGGAGATACAATTAAAAACAAAACAAAACACACAAAAATACTGGGGAAGAGTCACAAGTAAAATGATTTTATGCAGAGTTTTAAAAATGTTCATGATTTTACAGAAAGAACTAGGAGCTTTCTACAGTACTGTTTAGCAGTAATTACTTACGTTACTCATTTTCTGAGTTGCATTCCAATGAGAGCTGCACACTGTCAAGTTGGTTTTGTGGTTGCTGATAGCCATGTTTCCTTGAAATGGAATACATTTCCAGTTGCTGTCTCAAATGAATTTTGCTTATTGTGTTATAAAAGTTGGGCTCTGACAAAATTTCTGTGGTAGGTGGCATACTGAATATTCTCAAAATTGTCCTTTTATTCCTCTTGGCATGCATGAAAAGGGCAACGCTAACAAGGATCACTATCAAGTAAACATTCATGGCTTCGTTCTAGGCTTCATGAACTGTATAGAATCGTCATCACCCATCACTCTGTAACTTCCAGCCATGGGGGATGCTTGTTCCGGAGGCAGCATGAGGCCAACGCTGCTTGGCTCAGGGACCCTTCCCCCCATCCCAGGCTCCTTCTAATCTTTCGCTAAGTAACAGTATCTTACCTTGTCTTCTACTTCTACTTCTGCTTCTACTTCTACATCTAGTGTCTTCCACAATGACACTAGAAAAATGGTTCTCAAACTCATTTTAAGTTAAAATTGATGAATATTAACATTAAATTTTAAATAAAATTCCTGCATTTTTCATTCAATTTCCTTAATACATCCCAAAATTCAGGAAATAAGGCAAAGACTTTTGCGTAAACTGTTAATATCATAATGCAGAAAATATTGTGAGCTTATAATTTAGTTTGTTTCTTTACTAAGTAGCTTTTAAAATATATATTCTTTCTAACTACCTATGGCAGTAAATAAGTTGGCTACTCTAGTTATTGCTCTATTTCTTAATCTTTCTCCTTGTGTGTTATAAGCTATATAGAGAGACAAACATTAAGGCAAAGTTATGGTTTGATTTCTTTGTTATTACAGGATAACCTTGAAAAATGCATATTTTTCTAAGATGTTATTCTAAAGGGGGGGACTATTTTTGGAATTTTGTGATAAGTTACATACCATTTCATACTAGCTTTATATAGAGATATATAGTAGCAAGTAGCCCCCCCAAAATTTAGGAAAATTATATTGGAAAAAAGTTAACTGAAAAAAAAATCTCCTTATTAATTTTGTATACTACCAACCCCCCCTCCCCCATTAATTAAGAAGTATCATCACTAATCTATTCTAACAATAAATTTCTTGGTCCAGTTTTCACTGGAGCAGAGTTTGAGAAGCACCAAATGGACCAAAAATATGGAGCTAATCAAGTTACTTCCCTTACCTGTCCCCACCTGAAAACGACTAAGGCCTAATTTTTTTTTAAATTCATTTTTATTGGGATATAGTCACATAACATGCAGTCATACAAAGAGTACAATCAGTTGTTCATAGTACCATTATATAGTTGTATATTCATCACCAAAATTAATTTTTGAACATTTTCATTACCACACACAAAAAATAATAATAAAAATTAAAGTGAAAAAGAACAATTAAAATAAAAAAGAACACTGGGTGCCCCCCCCACCTTTTTTTTTTTTGGTAAGGCCTAATTTTTTAACACAGCACTGGTGCTGTTCAAAATTAGCCTTCCTTAACCAGCTTCAGCTTCTGCAACTCCTCTACATGCCCCAATCTCAAGTTCCAATCCTGCCGTTGTTCAAACGTACTAACTGTAAACTGTCAAGGATCTGTAACCTTGTATAGGCATTTTTGGAAATGCTCTTTTTGTAAACCCTGATAAAGTTCTCTTCTACCCTCAAGGTGTCACAGAAATATCATCTCTTCTATGAGGCCATCAACTCTGACTTACCAGGCAGAGGTACTTAGTACTCTTCCTCTTTGTTCCCACAGCACTTTGTGAGGTAGTACTTACCACAGTGTATTTTAACTTTTGGTTTACATGCAACTTTTCCTGAGGGCAGCTTCTGCATTTTACTCTTCATAAACACCCCAGACTCTGATAGAGCCTGACAACATACAAGGCTAGAAAATTCATACCCAACAGGAATGGCTGGCTAGTTAGTAATCAGTGTTAACCTTATAACTCTTTCCCTTAATTTCAAAATAATGTAGTTCCCTAACTGTGGAGTAAACCCCTTGGGAATTCAAAATTATATGGCTCTTTGTATTCGCAGAGCACACTATGCACAAAACAAGCTTGCTGCCGAACATGAAATAAGCTCCAACACTCATTTTTCCTCTGACGTTTGTCTGCAGAAGGGAATGTATCAGGGAGGGATGTCAGCTGAAGACAGAATCTCAGGTGTCTTTTTGATGGGAAATTGTAAAGCTTCCTTATACTTCCTCTTTATACTAGAACAAGTTGCTCTCATAAACAATTATTAAAAAAAACTTTTCTGAAGTTATTGCTTTACTGGACTATTGAGAAAAAAATGAACCTAAATTCATCTGTAGACTGATTTGCAATTATCAGAGTTCTTGGCAGTAATCATTAAGTCAGTTTCAAAATGGAGTACTGTCAGCTGTGATTTTAGAGAATCTGCTGACTTAGTACCAATGACTACAAAAACTTCCCCATCTTCAAAAGGTACAGATCTAAGTAACTTTGCGAATGAGTACAGCCATAAGACTAAAGGCAAAACGAACTCCTCATAAGCACTGTACTCTAGTTGATAAAGTTGTTTCCCACAGAAGTATGAGTTAACAACTTTGATACCACTATACATGTATACCGAAATGGAACAATTACGTAAATAGATGACAAATGGTGAGAGTCATGTTTCTCACACTTGGAGTGGAAAGTTAAGAAAAGCAATGGGAAGAGACTAGAATAATTCATGTGGTAATGGATTAAAGTTAGAGATATCAACATGACTCGTGTTAAGATTAATATAAAGATGGCTACATACAGAAATATTTATAGATGTGTACATATAATCAGGTTAGTATACACACATATATTTCTTTGATCTGTCAGCTAAAAGAGGATCTAAAAGAAATAGCAATAAGCACCCCTAGTGACCAGATTCTGGTTTCTAATACCATTCTACAATTAAAAAAAAAAAAAAAAAAAAAAATCAGAGCTCCTTGAAGAAATGATCGATTCCAGATTGTGACAGGAAATATACAAGATAAAACTAGAGCAAACTGTAGGGCAAGGAATTAAGGAAGTGCTGGGAAAAAAACTGATGGGGACAAGTCAAAAGAGCACAGGAGCCTACTGAAAGAGCTTCTATTAGCCAAAATTGGAATAATTTGAGCAAAAAAAGAAAAAAAAAGTAATATGGGACTATAATTCAAAAGTATAAAATAAATATCCATGAGTCCATGCTGATATGAATGACTGAATAAATTAATAAATGGGGAAGAAGAGGGAAATCTCCCATGCAGAAGAATTCTAAATTAATTATGTAGTTATTCCACTTTCAAGGAGGGTGAGCAGTAACTCCTCAGGTGTGGGGTGCACTTCTTTCCCAAGTGGACAGTATATAAATGGGGAAAAAAAAAGAAACTTTACAGTGGAGAAATCTGACAAACATTACCTCACCAGGAGATCAAGACCAATATCAACAGCTGTAAGTAAAATTGATAGTATGTAATCTTAATATGATGTGATGAAAATGGTACTTTACTTCTGGGGGTCTTCCTCCCAATAACCCATAATCCCAGTCTTATCATGAAAACACCACCATGCATTGGCATGGTTCATGGCACCCCAAAGCAATTACAACAGTAACATCAAAGATCACTGATCACAGATCACCTTAACAGATACAATAATGAAAAAGTTTGAAATATTTTGAGAACTACCAAAATCTGACACAGAGATGCAGTGAGCACATTCTGTTGGAAAAATGGCGCCTGCTCAATTCAGGGTTGCCATAAACCTTCAGTTTGTAAACAATGCAATATCTGTGAAGTGCAATAAAGTGAGGTGAAATAAATAAATGAGGTATGCTTTTAAATTTAAAACTGTTCAAAAAAACTAAGTCTATTAAAATTTTTCCCCATATTTCAAATTTTTAAGAGAGAAAGGTAAAAATTATAAGACTAGAAATTATCAAGAAAGTGAAAAGACCACCTACAGAATGGAAACCATATATCTGACAAGGTTCTAATATCTAATATATAAAGAAATCTTACAACTCACAACAAAAAGACAAATGATCCAATTAAAAAATGGGCCACGGACCTGAATAGACATTTCTCTAAAGAAGATATACAAATGGCCAAAAAGTACATGAAAAGATGCTCAAAACCATCAGCTTTTAGGGAATGCAAATCAAAACCACAATGAGATATAATTCCACACCCACTAGAATGGCTACTATTAAAAAAAACAGAAAATTAAGTGTTAGAAGGAATGCAGAGAAATAGGGACACTCATCCATTGTGTCAATTATCTTAGATCTTCTGGATAATCTGCTGCAGCTTCTACATCAGCAACTGATGCTTCACCTTGTAAAATGTAAATGGTACAGCTTCTGTGGAAGACAGTTTGGCAGTGCCTCAGAATGTTAAGTGCAGAATTATCATATGACCCAGAAATCCCACTTCAAGGTATGTACCCAAAAGATTTAAAAGCAGGGACTCTAACAGACATTTGCACACCAGTATTCACAGCAGCATTACTCACAATCATCAAAAGGTGGAAGAAATCCAATTGTCCATCAAAAGATGAATGGATAAACAAAAGATGGTATATGCATACACTAGAATGTTATTCAGCAATGAAAACGAACGAAGTTCTGAAGAAGCATACTACAACATGGATGAACTCTGAAGAAATCATGTTGAGTGAAATAAGCCAGACACAAAAGGATATTACATGATTTCATTTATATGAAATAATGAGATTATGCAACTCCATAGAGACAGAAAGTAGATTACAGATTATCAGGGCCAGGGGTAGAGAGTGGGGGATGGGGAAAATTAATGCTTAATTAGGTAGAGTTTCTGTTTAGAGTGATGAAAAAGTTTTGGTACTGGATGGTGGTGATGGTAGCACAACACTGTAAATGTAATTAATACCACTGAATTGCATACCTGAAAGTGGTTAAAATGGAAATTTTTATGTTGTATATATGTTAACGCAATAAAAATGTTAAAAAGATGAATAAAATAAAAGGAATACACCCTAATTAAAGAACATTTGCCAGAGGCGGGGCAAGATGGCAGACTGGTGAGCTGCAAGTTTTAGTTACTCCTCCAGGAAAGTAGGTAAAAAGCCAGGAACTGCGTGGACTGGACACCACAGAGCAATCTGTCTTTGGGCATACTTCATACAACACTCATGAAAATGTCGAACTGCTGAGATCAGCGAAATCTGTAAGTTTTTGCGGCCAGGGGACCCGCGCCCCTCCCTGCCAGGCTGAGTCCCGTGGCAGGAGGGGCTGCCAGCTCCGGGAAGGAGAAAGGAGAACTGCAGTGGTAGCCCTTCTCGGAAACTCATTCTACTGATCCAGACTCCAACCATAGATAGACTGAGACCAGACACCAGAGAATCTGAGAGCTGCCAGCCCAGCAGAGAGGAGACAGGAATAGAAAAAAAAAAAAAAAACACGAAAAACTCCAAAATAAAAGCAGAGGATTTTTGGAGTTCTGGTGAACACAGAAAGGGGAAGGGCGGAGCTCAGGCCTTGAGGCGCATATGCAAATTCCGAAGAAAAGCTGATCTCTCTGCCCTGTGGACCTTTCCTTAATGGCCCTGGTTGCTTTGTCTATTAGCATTTCAATAACCCATTAGATCTCTGAGGAGGGCCCTTTTTTTTTTTTTTTAATCCTTTTTTCCTTTTCTAAAACAATTACTCTAAGAAGCCCAATACAGAAAGCTTCAAAGAATTGCAATTTGGGCACGTCAAGTCAAGAGCAGAACTAAGAGAGCTCTGAGACAAAAGGCAATAATCCAGTGGCTGAGAAAATTCACTACACACCACAACTTCCCAAGAAAAGGGGGGTGTCCACTCACAGCCACCATCCTGGTGGACAGGAAACACTCCTGCCCATAGCGAGCCCCATAGCCCAGAGCTGCCCCAGACAACCCAGTGTGACGGAAGTGCTTCAAATAACAGGCACACACCACAAAACTGGGCGTGGACATTAGCCTTCCCTGCAACCTCAGCTGATTGTCCCAGAGCTGGGAAGCTGGAGCAGTGTGAATTAACAAAGCCCCATTCAGCCATCATTTGAGCAGACTGGGAGCCTCCCTACACAGCCCAGCAGCCCAGAACTGCCCTGGGGGGACGGCACTCACCTGTGACATAGCACAGTCATCCCTCAACAGAGGACCCGGGGTGCACAGCCTGGAAGAGGGGCCCACTTGCAAGTCTCAGGAGCCATACACCAATACCAAAGACTTGTGGGTCAGTGGCAGAGACAAACTGTGGCAGGACTGAACTGAAGGATTAGACTATTGCAGCAGCTTTAAAACTCTAGGATCATCAGGGAGATTTGATTGTTAGGGCCACCCCCCCTCCCCGACTGCCCAGAAACACGCCCCACATACAGGGCAGGCAACACCAACTACACACGCAAGCTTGGTACACCAATTGGGCCCCACAAGACTCACTCCCCCACTCACCAAAAAGGCTAAGCAGGGGAGAACTGGCTTGTGGAGAACAGGTGGCTCGTGGACGCCACCTGCTGGTTAGTTAGAGAAAGTGTACTCCACGAAGCTGTAGATCTGATAAATTAGAGATAAGGACTTCAATAGGTCTACAAACCCTAAAAGAACCCTATCAAGTTCAGCAAATGCCACGAGGCCAAAAACAACAGAAAATTATAAAGCATATGAAAAAACCAGACGATATGGATAACCCAAGCCCAAGCACCCAAATCAAAAGACCAGAAGAGACACAGCACCTAGAGCAGCTACTCAAAGAACTAAAGATGAACAATGAGACCATAGTACGGGATATGAAGGAAATCAAGAAGACTCTAGAAGAGCATAAAGAAGACATTGCAAGACTAAATAAAAAAATGGATGATCTTATGGAAATTAAAGAAACTGTTGACCAAATTAAAAAGATTCTGGACACTCATAGTACAAGACTAGAGGAAGTTGAACAACGAATCAGTGACCTGGAAGATGACAGAATGGAAAATGAAAGCATAAAAGAAAGAATGGGGAAAAAAATTGAAAAAATCGAAATGGACCTCAGGGATATGATAGATGATATGAAACGTCCAAATATAAGACTCATTGGTGTCCCAGAAGGGGAAGAAAAGGGTAAAGGTCTAGGAAGAGTATTCAAAGAAATTGTTGGGGAAAACTTCCCAAATCTTCAAAACAACATAAATACACAAATCATAAATGCTCAGCGAACTCCAAATAGAATAAATCCAAATAAACCCACTCCGAGACATATACTGATCACACTGTCAAACACAGAAGAGAAGGAGCAAGTTCTGAAAGCAGCAAGAGAAAAGCAATTCACCACATACAAAGGAAACAGCATAAGACTAAGTAGTGACTACTCAGCAGCCACCATGGAAGGTAAGAAGGCAGTGGCACGATATATTTAAAATTCTGAGTGAGAAAAATTTCCAACCAAGAATACTTTATCCAGCAAAGCTCTCCTTCAAATTTGAGGGAGAGCTTAAATTTTTCACAGACAAACAAATGCTGAGAGAATTTGCTAACAAGAGACCTGCCCTACTGGAGATACTCAAGGGAGCCCTACAGACAGAGAAACAAAGAAAGGACAGAGAGACTTGGAGAATGTTTCAGTACTAAAGAGATTCGGTATGGGTACAATAAAGGATATTAATAGACAGAGGGAAAAATATGGCAAACATAAACGAAAGGATAAGATGGCCGATTCAAGAAATGCCTTCACGGTTTTAACGTTGAATGTAAATGGATTAAACTCCCCAATTAAAAGATATAGATTCGCAGAATGGATCAAAAAAAATGAACCATCAATATGTTGCATACAAGAGACTCATCATAGACACAGGGACACAAAGAAACTGAAAGTGAAAGGATGGAAAAAAATATTTCATGCAAGCTACAGCCAAAAGAAAGCAGGTGTAGCAATATTAATCTCAGATAAAATAGACTTCAAATGCAGGGATGTTTTGAGAGACAAAGAAGGCCACTACATACTAATAAAAGGGGCAATTCAGCAAGAAGAAATAACAATCGTAAATGTCTATGCACCCAATCAAGGTGCCACAAAATACATGAGAGAAACACTGGCAAAACTAAAGGAAGCAATTGATGTTTCCACAATAATTGTGGGAGACTTCAACACATCACTCTCTCCTATAGATAGATCAACCAGACAGAAGACCAATAAGGAAATTGAAAACCTAAACAATCTGATAAATGAATTAGATTTAACAGACATATACAGGACATTACATCCCAAATCACCAGGATACACATACTTTTCTAGTGCTCATGGAACTTTCTCCAGAATAGATCATATGCTGGGACATAAAACAAGCCTCAATAAATTTAAAAAGATTGAAATTATTCAAAGCACATTCTCTGACCACAATGGAATACAATTAGAAGTCAATAACCATCAGAGACTTAGAAAATTCACAAATACCTGGAGGTTAAACAACACACTCCTAAACAATCAGTGGGTTAAAGAAGAAATAGCAAGAGAAATTGCTAAATATATAGAGACGAATGAAAATGAGAACACAACATACCAAAACCTATGGGATGCAGCAAAAGCAGTGCTAAGGGGGAAATTTATAGCACTAAACGCATATATTAAAAAGGAAGAAAGAGCCAAAATCAAAGAACTAATGGATCAACTGAAGAAGCTAGAAAATGAACAGCAAACCAATCCTAAACCAAGTAGAAGAAAAGAAATAACAAGGATTAAAGCAGAAATAAATGACATAGAGAACAAAAAAACAATAGAGAGGATAAATATCACCAAAAGTTGGTTCTTTGAGAAGATCAACAAGATTGACAAGCCCCTAGCTAGACTGACAAAATCAAAAAGAGAGAAGACCCATATCAACAAAATAATGAATGAAAAAGGTGACATAACTGCAGATCCTGAAGAAATTAAAAAAATTATAAGAGGATATTATGAACAACTGTATGGCAACAAACTGGATAATGTAGAAGAAATGGACAATTTCCTGGAAACATATGAACAACCTAGACTGACCAGAGAAGAAATAGAAGACCTCAACCAACCCATCACAAGCAAAGAGATCCAATCAGTCATCAAAAATCTTCCCACAAATAAATGCCCAGGGCCAGATGGCTTCACAGGGGAATTCTACCAAACTTTCCAGAAAGAACTGACACCAATCTTACTCAAACTCTTTCAAAACATTGAAGAAAATGGAACACTACCTAACTCATTTTATGAAGCTAACATCAATCTAATACCAAAACCAGGCAAAGATGCTACAAAAAAGGAAAACTACCGGCCAATCTCCCTAATGAATATAGATGCAAAAATCCTCAACAAAATACTTGCAAATCGAATCCAAAGACACATTAAAAAAATCATACACCATGACCAAGTGGGGTTCATTCCAGGCATGCAAGGATGGTTCAACATAAGAAAAACAATCAATGTATTACAACACATTAACAAGTCAAAAGGGAAAAATCAATTGATCATCTCAATAGATGCTGAAAAAGCATTTGACAAAATCCAACATCCCTTTTTGATAAAAACACTTCAAAAGGTAGGAATTGAAGGAAACTTCCTCAACATGATAAAGAGCATATATGAAAAACCCACAGCCGGCATAGTACTCAATGGTGAGAGACTGAAAGCCTTCCCTCTAAGATCAGGAACAAGACAAGGATGCCCGCTGTCACCACTGTTATTCAACATTGTGCTGGAAGTGCTAGCCAGGGCAATCCGGCAAGACAAAGAAATAAAAGGCATCCAAATTGGAAAAGAAGAAGTAAAACTGTCATTGTTTGCAGATGATATGATCTTATATCTAGAAAACCCTGAGAAATCAACGATACAGCTACTAGAGCTAATAAACAAATTTAGCAATGTAGCGGGATACAAGATTAATGCACATAAGTCAGTAATGTTTCTATATGCTAGAAATGAACAAACTGAAGAGACACTCAAGAAAAAGATACCATTTTCAATAGCAACTGAAAAAATCAAGTACCTAGGAATAAACTTAACCAAAGATGTAAAAGACCTATACAAAGAAAACTACATAACTCTACTAAAAGAAATAGAAGGGGACCTTAAAAGATGGAAAAATATTCCATGTTCATGGATAGGAAGGCTAAATGTCATTAAGATGTCAATTCTACCCAAACTCATCTACAGATTCAATGCAATCCCAATCAAAATTCCAACAACCTACTTTGCAGACTTGGAAAAGCTAGTTATCAAATTTATTTGGAAAGGGAAGATGCCTCAAATTGCTAAAGACACTCTAAAAAAGAAAAACCAAGTGGGAGGACTTACACTTCCTGACTTTGAAGCTTATTATAAAGCCACAGTTGCCAAAACAGCATGGTACTGGCACAAAGATAGACATATAGATCAATGGAATCGAATTGAGAATTCAGAGATAGACCCTCAGATCTATGGCCGACTGATCTTTGATAAGGCCCCCAAAGTCACCGAACTGAGCCATAATGGTCTTTTCAACAAATGGGGCTGGGAGAGTTGGATATCCATATCCAAAAGAATGAAAGAGGACCCCTACCTCACCCCCTACACAAAAATTAACTCAAAATGGACCAAAGATCTCAATATAAAAGAAAGTACCATAAAACTCCTAGAAGATAATGTAGGAAAACATCTTCAAGACCTTGTATTAGGCGGCCACTTCCTAGACTTTACACCCAAAGCACAAGCAACAAAAGAGAAAATAGATAAATGGGAACTCCTCAAGCTTAGAAGTTTCTGCACCTCAAAGGAATTTCTCAAAAAGGTAAAGAGGCAGCCAACTCAATGGGAAAAAATTTTTGGAAAACATGTATCTGACAAAAGACTGATATCTTGCATATACAAAGAAATCCTACAACTCAATGACAATAGTACAGACAGCCCAATTATAAAATGGGCAAAAGATATGAAAAGACAGTTCTCTGAAGAGGAAATACAAATGGCCAAGAAACACATGAAAAAATGTTCAGCTTCACTAGCTATTAGAGAGATGCAAATTAAGACCACAATGAGATACCATCTAACACCGGTTGGAATGGCTGCCATTAAACAAACAGGAAACTACAAATGCTGGAGGGGATGTGGAGAAATTGGAACTCTTATTCATTGTTGGTGGGACTGTATAATGGTTCATCCACTCTGGAAGTCAGTCTGGCAGTTCCTTAGAAAACTAGATATAGAGCTACCATTCGATCCAGCGATTACACTTCTCGGTATATACCCGGAAGATCGGAAAGCAGTGACACGAACAGATATCTGCACGCCAATGTTCATAGCAGCATTATTCACAATTGCCAAGAGATGGAAACAACCCAAATGTCCTTCAACAGATGAGTGGATAAATAAAATGTGGTATATACCCACGATGGAATACTACGCGGCAGTAAGAAGGAACGATCTCGTGAAACATATGACAACATGGATGAACCTTGAAGACATAATGTGGAGCGAAATAAGCCAGGCACAAAAAGAGAAATATTATATGCTACCACTAATGTGAACTTTGAAAAATGTAAAACAAATGGTTTATAATGTAGAATGTAGGGGAACTAGCAATAGAGAGCAATTAAGGAAGGGGGAACAATAATCCAAGAAGAACAGATAAGCTATTTAACGTTATGGGGATGCCCAGAAATGACTATGGTCTGTTAATTTCTGATGGATATAGTAGGAACAAGTTCACAGAAATGTTGCTATATTATGTAACTTTCTTGGGGTAAAGTAGGAACATGTTGGAAGTTAAGCAGTTATCTTAGGTTAGTTGTCTTTTTCTTACCCCCTTGATATGGTCTCTTTGAAATGTTCTTTTATTGTATGTTTGTTTTCTTTTTAACTTTTTTTTTTTCATACAGTTGATTTAAAAAAGAAGGAAAAGTTAAAAAAAAAAAAAAGAAAAACAAGGAAAAAAAAAAATGATGTAGTGCCCCCTTGAGGAGCCTGTGGAGAATGCAGGGGTATTCGCCTACCCCACCTCCATGGTTGCTAACATGACCACAGACACAGGGGACTGGTGGTTTGATGGGTTGAGCCCTCTACCATAAGTTTTACCCTTGGGAAGACGGTTGCTGCAAAGGAGAGGCTAGGCCTCCCTATATTTGTGCCTAAGAGTCTCCTCCTGAATGCCTCTTTGTTGCTCAGATGTGGCCCTCTCTCTCTGGCTAAGCCAACTTGAAAGGTGAAATCACTGCCCTCCCCCCTACGTGGGATCAGACACCCAGGGGAGTGAATCTCCCTGGCAACGTGGAATATGACTCCCGGGGAGGAATGTAGACCCGGCATCGTGGGACGGAGAACATCTTCTTGACCAAAAGGGGGATGTGAAAGGAAATGAAATAAGCTTCAGTGGCAGAGAGATTCCAAAACGAGCCGAGAGATCACTCTGGTGGGCACTCTTACGCACACTTTAGACAACCCTTTTTAGGTTCTAAAGAATTGGGGTAGCTGGTGGTGGATACCTGAAACTATCAAACTACAACCCAGAACCCATGAATCTCGAAGACAGTTGTATAAAAATGTAGCTTATGAGGAGTGACAATGGGATTGGGAAAGCCATAAGGACCAAACTCCACTTTGTCTAGTTTATGGATGAATGTGTAGAAAAGTAGGGGAAGGAAACAAACAGACAAAGGTACCCAGTGTTCTTTTTTACTTCAATTGCTCTTTTTCACTCTAATTATTATTCTTGTTATTTTTGTGTGTGTGCTAATGAAGGTGTCAGGGATTGATTTAGGTGATGAATGTACAACTATGTAATGGTACTGTAAACAATCGAAAGTACAATTTGTTTTGTATGACTGCGTGGTATGTGAATATATCTCAATAAAATGATGATTAAAAAAAAAAAAGAACACTTGCCAAATTAAAAAAATTATAGGGCTAAAAGGAGAAAAACAATGTCTTTAATTTCTCTACATCTGCTATAGCTAATTTAATTTGAGCTCCTGTTCTGTTTCAGAATTGGGACCTTGATCACTACACAATTTAAGGTAGGCATAAGGAGAAGAGATTTTAATCAGAGAATAACTATGTATTAATAACGTAATGAAGAGTTTAATAGAGTGCTACATTCTATCACAGGTGTGATGCTCACATATGTCTTTGCATGAACTCAGTGATTTCAAAACAGCTCCCAGATATGAGGAAATGGTAGCTGAGTTTGGGCACATTTACCTGAGGAAAAAGGATAGAAAAATTCCACTCAAGGGCACTGTCCATCACCTCTTCTCCCTTTCTCCCATCAGGAGAACCAGGAGACTCAGAGTAAACATTGCCTGGAACAGAAGCTAAACTACAAAAAAAAAAAAAACAAAACAAAAAACCAAAAGTCCTCTCTAACTCTCATAATTCACATGTACATCAATAGCGCCCCCATTTGATCAGCTCCAACTCCCTCATGGCTCTGAGAAAACATTCAGATCTGGCTGCTACAGACTTTTCACTTTAATTTGAACTTGGCGCCTCCACTTGCCTGCTTCCCAAAGAGGAAGCAAAACTAGTTCTAGTAACAATTTAGACTCTGAGTAAACTGTGAGATTTTGGCTTGTACAACTTAAACTATTTACATCAATTACATTATAAACAGATCAATTACCCAGAAAATTCCTCATAATATTTCTTCTGTTGGTTTTAGCTCCCCCAATATCTCTTTAAATCCCTTCTGGAGCAAGAAAGGACATAAATAAATTAAATAAGGTTACTGTAGGAATGTGCCACATCAGTGTTCAGAATGTGCCCCTGCAGAATATTACTCATCTTTCTTCATTTCACCGAGAGGTAAGGAGCTCTCATTCTACAAAGTTAAACATATTAAATTCTATCAACCACTAAGACAGCAACATTTTTTTCTGGGTTCAACAGTTTTGACTCAGGGAGATCTTGGTTCCAGAGCTGTGCTTCCCAGGACATTACTCATGGCAAGATCTGCACCCTCTTGCCTGGAAAGTGAACCTAACAAAACCGATCCCGGAGCCAATCCTGGCTAGGAGGGCCCTACAAAGGCAGGGAGCTGAGCCTTGATACACTAAGATCTTCAATATCCACTCACAGTCTTCAAATAACTGACGTAAATCAAAGAGTTCAGCTGCTCCACAAAGGAGGAAATTATCCTAAGCATCATTAAATACAAACAAAAACACAAACAGTTCTCTTAGCACTTCATATATTGCCCTTTATCTTCTCAGATTTTATGTTTATATAAAAAGGTGTTATAAATTAAAATTATACAGGTCTAATTAATGGGAGTTACATTTCTAACCAAAGGTCTACCACCCCACTTTACAGAAAAGATTATAAGCCTCAAAATGAATCAAATGTTGTTATTTAACCACAAATAAAATGCTATATGCATTACATTATGTGACAGATATAAACCAAACAGGGGGATTCAGTGACCCAACACATTTTTCATTTAATAACTTGAGAGCAGGGTTGTACAGAATGGAGTGAAGGGCTCTGGTACCACACAGAAAGAGCACAAGAGCCCTTCTGAGCTTGTCTGAAGGCAAGAGCTAGAAATAGGAATGAGGGAAAAGCCAGTAGGAAAGGACTTTGAGGCGTGGATCCAGTCCGAGCACTCCTATCACAGAATGCTGACCTGTTTGGTGAAGGTGCCATGTATCACAGAGGAAATCAACTGGGTGCTCCGAGCCTTCAGTGGAAGGCAGGGGATGCCTGAATGATATATATTCATCATGTGAAGCCACACATACCTCTGAATCTTCAAATTCCAGATTACTAGTTCACCACCCTGATCATGTAGCACAGGGTCTACCTCAGATCTCAACTACACATCAAATATCAAATGTGAACAGATCCACTATAAAATTCAGCTATTGCTGTAATTTCAGTATTGCTTTTAACAGAGTCATGTACAAAAGCAGAAACCAAGAGGCCTTAAAAGCAGCATTAGAAAATTTTAGGGCACAAAGTAAGGAGAAAAGGACACCTGTCTCCAGGACAGAAAAAAAGGGCAGCCACATCGGTGGGCCTTCTCACTGGCACAGACAGATTTATTTCCATAAACAATATCCTTCCTCTTTCTACACTCAATACTCAACAAGCAACTTTCAGAACAATAGGCTCAAGGAAGCTTCCCTTCTGGAAAGAAATTTCTTAATGTACAATAGTCACAAAAGAGTTTGAGTATTAGAAAAAACAAGTTCATGCTGCACACTCACTCCTAGATGCTACACATCAAAGTTTTGATCTTCAGAGATGTGAGAGTAAGAATATGGATGAAAAAACCTAGCAGATCTGAGGACTACCTACCTGTTCTACTACTTTCCTAATTACCACACCATTATGGATAGTTTGTTCTATTAGCTGAACCAATATAAGGAAGTATAAATACCTGATCGAGCAATGCCACTGTCCCTGTCTTCATTTTGTCCTCTGCTTGGCATATCAACTGGTGTGCTATGTGCTAAGACAAAGGCAGAAGGAAACCAGGTTATTGATCTTGCCAACGATAAGAAAGTTTTAAAAATACCTCCAATAATTTTTGCATTTCAAAGTAGGCTACTGCTACTGTTGACTGGCATACATTAATTTAGAGATTAAGCAGAAAGCAAAATTAAATACTTAAAAAGACAATGTTGAGAGCAAGAAGAAAATAAAGAACCAAGTTATCCATCTGCTCTTAACTTCACTACTGTAGCATAAAATCTTTTTTGAGTGATGTACAAGAACTCAAAAAACCTGAATAAGAAACTATTTGTGCAGCTGATACAATTAACAAACATTCGAATATTCTCAGGCAGATATTTTTAGCCATTTTCCTCATTAGTAGTAGTATTTAATAGTCCTGTATTTTCAAAATGCTTTATAATCACTTTCAGTAGTAGCTACAGGCAACTTAGGGAAAAGAAATACTTGAAAACCATTTCATAAATCTAAAAAATGTTTCTCTATTTATAACCCACTCTCTTGGCAGATAGAAAACACATACTTATTTTCAAATATTTCCTCCTCCACTTCTTTTCCATATACACCCATACACAGTATTCTTGTAGAGTTAGAAAAACTCATGCATTGGCAGGAATTTTGGAAAATACTCTAAAGTACTGTGGTCTTCTAGGAATGCTTCAGATTGATCTGAACTGTATTCTTATTGGGCTAGAAGGTTGATAAAGTGTTGCTATTTTAAGCTTTAAAATACACAAGAAATCCAGGTCTCTGCCTGACTATTATACCTGCCAACTATTTTGAAGCATGTTTATTTTCACAATTTTAAAGAGAGTATATAAACATGTTATCCTCACTCTAGGTAGGTGGGAGGGTGTCAGTTTCATTAGGGTATCAGTTAACTAGGGTGCTTATTTCAGACTATAAAGAACAGAATGAAGAATACCATTTGCCATAAACACAACCTTTAAAATGTTAGTGATGGAAGGTCCCTACACTTGTTAATTATGCCAAAACTAACACGAACATTTCAATAGCCATAGCTAGAAAGGCCAGTTAAATCTAAGAATTTATCTGCCCAGAGATACCTGGATGACAAAACCTATTTAAAAAAACAAACAAACCTAGAAAGTGCACTTAAGCTACTTAAATGCTAGAGAGAGAAAGAAAAGAGAGAGAAAACAAAAAAGTTTTACATGCTCTTATCAGAGTAACTTTTGGAGAAACTCTGTGCAGGTTAAGGATGCAGGTGAATAAATGGACAAAAGGTACCACAGCAAAGGGAAACAGCTCACAGAAGCAGAAGAGACCCAGGAAAATCAGAAAATATAATCCTCTTAGAAATTCTAAGGGCTCATTTCATACCAAAATCAGCTTACACTGAGGTATTAGCAAAGACATTTATAGTGGAGGTTCATTTTGGTAGAATTTTCAAAACACCATGAACTTGGTTGCATTTGAAACTAATATTCCTTATCACAAGAGCCCCTTGGATTTCTAGAGAGGTGCCAAATAGGATTTTTTTCTAAGAAACTGCACACGATTTATTAATAGGTGTGTGGGGTACACTGTACTCAGCATTCCACACAAACCTGCAAAGAAAGAAGCACTCCGGGTGAGCCGGAGAGGTCCTCCTTCAGCTACCCCATGCAGCAGTTTGCTGCTGCACGCTTGCAGCAGACCTAGAGACAGAAATACACAGGAGAGGGCAAACAAAATACACACAAAAAATAAACACAGATTAAAGATAATGCAAAACAACGGAACAACACAACAAACTCAAATAAAGCAAAACACACACCCACAACAGTGGTATTCAGAAACAAAGAATCCATTTGTGTGTCTGATTTTACCTAGGTTACTTCCAGTACGACAAGGGCCCAAACTATTCTGAACTGCATTCGGTTTCCCCAAATTAGGATCTTGGTTGATGTATTCAAAGCTGTCTTGCAAGCTAAAGCCAGAGAGGGGGAGGAAGGAAGAGAGAAGAAAAACGTCAAGAGACTGATAAGACTGTTTTTTTAAATAGGATTTCAAATATAGACAACTGACGAGTCACTCAAGATTTTTCTTCATAAATAAAATCTCACATTCATCAAAGGGAATTAGACTGGCAACTTTAGGGGAATGTTTTAGAGGAAAAGAAAAACTTTTTGGAAGTAGCCCAACCTATAAAACTAAATTGCATTGTAACAATTTCATATTATATAATGAGGCATCAAACTCTAAGTTACTCTTTAGTGACTGACACCCAGGATGTTGCTATTCATTTCAAGGGTTTTACAAAAATCCCTCAAAATGAAATTCATTTTAACTCTTAATTAACACATATGAGCTATTTAGCAACTTTTTTTTCAGAGGAGATAACAAATTATGCTGCCTGTAAGAGTTTGATTTCACAACTTCTAAAAAGTTAGAATTATCCATAAAACAAAGGTTAGGGAAGCAGATTTTAATAATTTATTAGATTTATTAACAAGTAAAATATCAAGATGTCAAGGATAATATGGCATGAAGCCAAAATAATTTTTAGTTAAATATGGGCTCAATATTTTATTATAGGGAGTTGTTATAGATGTTCAAGTAATCTCAGGGGTCTGATAAAGAACATCTCCTAAGAAATAAACATCAGTTTCCATACTGGTTTAAGTCATGAGAGTCCAGTGTTAAATGCTCAAATAAATGATTTCATTATTTTGTTGCAAATGTAAAGAAACTGACTCAATGGAACCCCAATTTACAGAGCCTATTTTTTAGTTTCTCAGGAATATGAAAAAAATAACAGAGGGCCTTCATTTGTCCCCTCAAAATTCCCCTTAATTTATAACAAGCCTTTCTTTCAAATGTATCCAAGTATAACAAACGTTTTGTTGTTTTAATCAAAAAAGAAACATGTGAAATATTTGTGTTTGTAAGTTCAAAATAGGTGAAATGTGCCAGAATAGAAGGATTTAAATGAGATATTTTAATCCCTAGTCTACACAGAAGTGTAAAATTGGGGCGTGGGGGGACTCAGGAGTAAAAATCAAAATCTGGCATGGTCCAAGTACCTGTCAATCATCACAAAGGTTACACTGACCACTCATCCTGCTATATGGGTGTGTATCAGCCTGGAAAAACTCACTATATACTTTATTCCTTCAGAAATAAACAACAATATAATAGCAATAATTTTCAAATTAAAAAGATAAAATAATATTGGGAAATACCATAAACGCATTAATGTACCCTCTCCTTTTCTCCCTTTATTTTTCATTTTCCAGGGAATGAAACATGGTGACTGGCCATATATAGAGGCATACTGGGCAACAGATAGAGACTAAAATAAGATAATAAAGACAGTTATTTGTCTTTATGGTCACCTGATAAAGTCAAAGGTCTTTTCACACTCACTTATAGGACGACTACTTTTAAAAACCTTTTGTTAAGGTGGACTCATCCTGCTTCTTGTTTCAAAAACCCTTATGGCTCTCTAAGAATTACCCTATCCAGAAACAGCCACTTAAAAACATGCGGGTGGGGTGGGTAAAATCCCACACTTACTTATTTGTACTCCCACAAAAGCTGCCCATTCTAGCAGAGAAGACTTTACTAATCATCAGCTGTGGAGGAGAACTGGAAGAAAAAAAGAGGGGTGGGGAAGATGCGTTTTGAATTAAGGAGTCAACATCTCCATTCCACTTCTTGTAACTAGTAGAAAAAAGCAGCTCAAACTCACCGTATATAGTGTATCTTTAAGGTGGAGCCTTTGTAACTCATTGCCACTGAGCCAAACATCATTTCCCCTAGCATGTTTATATCAGAAGCTGGTCTTGTGTACTATTGCATATAAAAGAAAAAAACCAAAATCAAAATTAGCATACAACACAACATGACATGAGATACAATGGAAAATAAAGTTTATTAATCTCTTGGTCCCTCTTTAGTGTGTAATTACAACTATTTTTCAAAGCAGATACTGGTCATTTTACAATCCTAAGCTATAATGGTGACTGCCTATATTATTCCAAATTATTACTAATGTTGATCATTTCTTTTTCATATACAGTATCATCACCCAGGATCCAAGACCTTTATCAGAGTTCATTCCTAGCCTTGTTATGAGAAACAAACTATCATTATCTCCATTTATAAACTCAAAATAGAAAGATGAAATTATGAAACAGGGCAACTCTTGGTGTTAACACATTCTGAAAAGAAAAACATTCAACCAAATTATTCAACCAAATAATTAACACGGTTGATCAAAAATGTCCAATTGGTATATGCAGGGTTTTTGAGAGGGTCCAAAAGATAATGGATGGTCTGATATTGCTCAAGTTTTACAATATTTGACCTTCTAGCTTTGACCAGTCTTTCTCAAGTCTTTTGTCATCCAGAAGAGCAGACAGTACCTTCCCTTTCTGCCCTCTCATTTGTTAGTTAACCTACTGCAACCTGCTTCTGCCTCTAATGCTCCAAATATTCAAACTGCTCCAGTGATGCCCTAATTCAATGGACACTTTCCAGGTTGGTTTACTGAAATTCTCTCACTATTTTTGACACCATTCATCACTCTTTTCTTTCCCAGATCATCCCTTGAACGGTTGTTCCTTAGACAGCATTCCTACTCATTGCCCGCATTTTCAACCATTTTTATAATTTTGACCATTATTTACAAAGGAATGCCTCCTACATCTTTATCTCTAGGCCCAGACCTCTCTTTGAACTCTAGAATTCTGTATTCAAATACATTCATTCACGTATCAAATATTACTGAACACCTATGCTAAGTGCTGGTGACACAATGATGAATAGTATAGATATGAATGTCAACCAAACAAGTGTGCCACAGGCAGCCCAAGAAAACCTGACCAAAACAAAATAACCGTCTCTCTGTGTTCCACCCTATCAGTCAGATTCTCTTCTAGCATGCTTGGAAGACAATACCATCCACCTAAGGAGAAACATCCTTAATGCCATCTCCTCAGTCTTTTTTTTTTTTAATTCCAAATATACACACATGCATAGAGACACATAAGCACACACACACTGACACACGGCTACATACCCACACCAACTTACACATGCTTGCAGAGGTGTAAAGAGAAAGAAAAATCTATCAACTTTGATCAGCTAGGCTCCTCTTTTTGATTACTGACAGCTCACACCAACCTCTTTCCACTACACGCAGACAGAAACCAAATGACTTTCACATTCTTTATTAATAACTCCCCTCCACCTCCTCCACTTTATAATCTTATTTCTTCTTAGAGTACAAGTCCATGTGCCGATTGTGATTCTCAACCAGGTGAAAATTTTACTTTACAATTTTTTAACTGCAAACTGCTTTAAGACCCAGAACACTGTGAAATAAATCCTGACCATGAAATTAAAAAGTTCTGTAGACCTGTGGCTGCTGGTAATTTCCCTGGCTTTGCTTTTCCAGCAACATAATAGACAAGATCCTATATAGATTTACCAAAAAAAAAAAAAAAAAAAAAAAAAGCTGATATATCCCCATCAATTAATACCCTCTGCCATTCAATATATATGAAATATTTCTTTCCTCTTATCTAGTCAGCCAATATTTCTCAATAATCCTAAATCTCTATCCTCTACACACACACACACACAGAGCATAAAAAAGCCACCAGCCCTGTATCCTTCATACCCAAGTTAGATCTTGTCATTTCTTTCTTCTACTTTTCAAGATTTTCTTCTTTCTAGTAGCAAGTTGTATTATCTTAGAATGCACATATGCCTTCCCAGAAACCTTAGGAGTTCTTATAACAAAACTAGCAAATAGATGTTTATTATTCTAGCTCTGACAACAAAGGTAACAAAACAAGACAGTTTATCCCATTTGTAATAGTTCTTCCTAACTTGGTATGTATTATGCTGCATTATCTGCTCAATTACAGTTTTCTGAGATAAAAGTGTGAAAACAGCAGTGATGTGAAACATTTGAGTACACTTCTGAATAAGTATTCTTGAGGTCCTAGAGTAGAACCCTCAAGCAGGCATTATTACCTGTGGAGAAATACAGTCAACGACTTCAACCCCATAGGGTTTTCTCGCAAAGGAATAGGTTTACCTGGTACTTTGGAAGCTGCTCCTTAGCATGTTGTAAAGATCCCCCAGAAGAGCTTTGGGAAGAGATGCCGCTGCTGCAGCTGCTGCTCACACTGCTGCTCCCTTGACAGCACTTGGCTGACATTTTAACAGGGACATCCTCTGCTTTCTGGGTTGTGAGAGACAGGCATGGGAAATTATTGCTAAGTATATTGGGTTCATTAACATGTTCTTCACTGGGAATTTCCTTTGTTAAAACATTAGGTTGTGCCCAAGTTGCATCAAAGACCAGAATATTTTCTTTTTCTTCTTTCTTTCTAATGATGACAAAAATGTGGTTCTTGAGAATCTATAATATGTGGGAGGAGGGAATGCTGAAGGAGGATACTAGAAAAAAGGTGGGGTTTATGTATTAAAACTTTATTCTTCTCAAATAATTCAACCATTATTTACATTTCAATTTGTATCAATGAGATCCAATCTCTATTTTGGTTATCAGTACTATGTAGAGGCAAAATCTATGAAATTGATGGGGAGGAAAATATCACTTCAAATTTTAATTTTAATTTTTACCAAGCAAATTGAAATAAGAAAACAAAGCTATTAATTTGGAAAAACTGGACTTGTGTTTTTACAGCACACCTCCTCTAGTTTTCCTTTAGAGGTTATAGGAAAGAAAGTCGCAAGGTAGAGTTTGTGAAGGATGAAGCTGAAATCCCAAAATAGGAGCTACTGTGAATTACATAGCATGTGATAGACGGTTTGGGGTTCTACCTTCCTCCCCCACCAAAATATATTATTCCCTACAGAAGCATCCTATACCCTCTATGATAAGCTATTTCTATTCTGAGTCTTATTTGTTTTCCTTCTGTGCAGCTTTTGCTTGGAAAAACATGAATGCAACTGCAGCTTATCTAATCTCCAATGTGACAGTCACATTGGTGGTCTAATGCAAATGCCTGCAGTCATGTGCTTGATACAGACTCATGATGTATTGTGCTTGCTGGGGGGGGGGGGGGGCGAAAATAGGAAAAGAATGTAAAGAAAACTCAAAATAGATGTGCTGCTCCACAAAGTCACTCCAGCAATGATGGCATTCAAGGCTGTACTTGGTTATTCCTGAGCACCCAGCACTCCCTCAACACCCTCTTCAGTTCTAGCTCTTACTTAATACCACTTAAGCCAGAAACACTGCCCTTCAGAGGGTTTAAAGTGACACAGAGTCCACACGTGCCCCAGATTGCTAGACCTTTTGGCTGGAGGACAACATACTGAGGAGTCTATAATTGGAGAAGACACCTGATACAGTGAATAGGGCACTGACTGGACTCTTCCTGTCACCTTGGGCAAGTCACAAACTTCCCTCGACCTAAGATGCCTTTTGATTAAATTAGGTGCTCTAAGAAAACCTATGTTCCAGACTCTGGTGTCATCATTGCTCCAGTATACTAGTTCTGGTATGAATTTTTTTCTCCTCCACCTATCACATCATTAAGAGCCCTAGTGATGGGGTGTGGGTGTTCAACTAAAGCATTCTGCAAGGCCTTCAGGGAAACAAAAAACAACGTGTGGAACGAAGAGGAAACCATCTCCTATCCACCAAACAAAGGGTCAAGTACTGGCTCCCCTAAACCTCTGATACAAATCTACCATTAAAGCTTGCAGAACCCAGTAGTCTGGACTTTTGAAGATGACTGTATAACAATGTAGCTTACAAGGGGTGACAGTGTGACTGTGAAAACCTCGTGGATCGTACTCCCTTTATCCAGTGTATGGATGGATGAGTAGAAAAATGGGGACAAAAACTAAATGAAAAATAGGGTGGGATGGGGGGGATGATTTGGGTTTCTTTCTTTCTTTTATTTTTTATTCTGATTCTGATTCTGGTGTAAGGAAAATGTTCAAAAATAGATTGGGGTGATGGATGCATAACTATATAATACTACTGTGAACAGCTGATTGTACACCATGAATGACTATATGGTATGTGAATATATTTCAATAAAAGTGAATTTAATTAAAAAAAAAAAAAGCATGCAAAAATCACCTGAGAGAGTTCTCAGTCCCTCCTCCCCCACCTACCTAACAAGACCAACAACTACTGTAATGATTAGCTACCTGGCAGAATTCCACTTTAAAGTAGTGTGGAATCCACCTAGCTAAACTGCCTTTATCCACACGCTTCCTTCCTGAAGGAATGATCCTTATCAAAGGCACGAAAACAGTCCCTTGGTGCTGACGAAACAAACACCATGATATAAGCTATTCATTTACTTAGCTATCCAGTTCTACAAACTGCCAGAATTTGGCCAGTTTAAGTGGCAAGTCATTGAACATGAAAAGAATGAGTATAAATGGGTTTATTTAATTTGTAGACATCCAAATAAATACTGAAAAGAGAGTGAAAGGTCTAAAGGTGACAATTTAGAAGTACCCTGGACTGGTATTCAGAAGACTCAAGGCAGACAAGACTCTGACGCTCCCCTTGGACATGTCATTTTACCTTTCCAGTTCTGACTCCAAGGGATCAACAGCTGCTTTGCCCTCACTATACCCTGTCCCCGGACCTTCCAATCTCTACCCCATGCTACCACCTCCCACCCTCCATAAAAAAAGGAAATAAATAAAAGCTTCCTTGGTCAGACAGGTTGGGAAATACTCTCTTTTAGAGATGACAATGCGTGTTAGCATATTGAAGCCCTATAGCAAAGAAAGCTATTTAATTTTGTTTAATCCAGTGCTATATAATACCTCTTATAATCTATGGGAAACACTGGACAGAATGATCTATTACTTTCCCTTCAGGCTAATACTTTATGAATTCCAGAGTTCTCAGACTTCCTATTACCTGGCACTCACTTGACATCAAAATCTTACTGGATTCTAATTCATCAGAAAATTCATCTCTAATAATACTGCTTGGCTCCTGTCACAATTAACTTGCTAACTATTTTCTTCTGCATTTATTAATAAGAATACAAATGCCTGAGAGGTGGGAGCCTTTGCTTATGTTTCTTCTGAACCATTAATATCACTGTACAGTATAGCCCAAAGAGAAGATTGTGGTTTGATAAATGATTAATCGAGAGGTTAAAAAGACAAACAAAAAAGATGAAAGCAAATCAGCATCTCATACCTGAGCTGCTACCTCTTCAATCTTGTGAACAGCTTTAGAATCAAACAAGACTTGTCTGCCTCTTCTTTCACAGTCCTGGTAAACTATCAGGCGAATCTCATTCAGGTCAAATTCTGAACATGGCCAACTGTGGATTAAAAAGGAGAAAGAAGTTATGTTACCTACAACACTTGTGATGATCACAGACGATGAGCTTCCCAGCCGAAGTGCTCTGTGCATAGCAAAAGACAAGTGTGCAACAGTTAACAGTGACACTGTAATGTTATTTCATCAATTGCAACAAAGACATTACATCAAAGCTGAGTGTCAAAAATGGGGGGATATAAGGGTTATGGGATTTTTTTTTTTTTTTTTTGATAAATGAGAATGTTCTCATATTGATTGTGGTGGTGAATGTATCACTACGTGATTAAAACAAGAGTCACTGACTGCACACTTTGGATGGATTGTATGGTATGTGAATAAAACTGTTTTGTTTTTTTTTTTTAAGACAAGTGTGCAGAGTGATCCCCTGAGACCAGGGGCAGCTAGTGGGCCTGGGGCAGGGAGCCTTGTCTGTGGAATCCAATGGGCCATACAAATATTGTCAAGTTTCATGACAAAGTTTGGAAAAGGGCTTTAAATAATAAATCTCTTAAGAGAAAGTTCCTTCTTCTGATGCTAGTTTGGACACAGAAGATAGCCAGAAATCTCAAAAGAGGCAGAAGGCTAAATTTGGATGCCTAGTTCTTGGGATGGCACACCTGAGCTATGGGAGTGTTCAAGCTTCTGTCACTGGGCAGGAAACCATCTGGAGCAAGTCAGTAGACTTCTCCTTTCTCTCTCTTACCCACTCACTCACCCATGCTTAGGTCAAATTGAATGGAATTACATGTCCCAAAACATATTCCTTTCCTCTATTACAGCTGGTTCTGATACAGAGTTCTCAAAAACCAAGTGCGTTGTGTACTGCATCTGAATCACTAACAAAACCTAGCTTTTTCCTAAGCAAACCAAAAGCTATTGCTCTGAAAAAAACATAGGCTTGTTCTTGAGTAATAAATGGCATTGGAGTGAAGGAACTGTAGAAAGGGTAATCACTGAAAATGTATTATTTGAGGGCACATTTAGTTATTAATCCATTCATTTATTCAACACATATTTGAGTGCCTAATATGTTTCAGGCACTGTGGAAGATGCTAGGGATTTAGCAGTTAATTAACCAAACAGACTTGGTTCCTGCTCTTGCGGAGTGCGTGATCTAATGGGGATTACTGGACTAATAACCATACACAACTACAAATTGTCATAAGTGTTTTCAAGGAAAATGATGTGATAAGAGCCTCAGATTTCCAGATTGAAGGGATAGGGAGAGAGGGGCAGGGAAGACCCCGAGGAGTTGTTTGAGCACAGACCTGAAAAAAGTAAGGAGACAAAAGTGTGAAAATGAACAGCACCACAAGCGGAAGGAGCAGCATGGTAAAATGTAGGGCAAGAAAGAGTTGGTGCATTTGAGAAAGAAAAAGGAAAACAAACCAAAAAGAAGCCAGAGAAGGAGCAATGTGAGGTGGGCTACGAAGGCAGGCCCCACCAGGCTCATTCCCTAAGTGCAATGAGAACCAAAGCAGAGGAAAGCAAAAGGTTGATAAGATTAGATCTACGTTTTTAAAAAACTCAAGCTGGCTGCTCAAAGGAAAATAAGGGTGGGACAGATTAAGACTCGGAGCAGAAAGGCCAAATGGAATTTATTATTATAGTTCAGGCCCATCACAATGAAAACTAGAGTGACAGCAACAGAGGTGGAGGAAAAGGGACAACATAGGACAACACTGGTAAGATTCAGTGATGGACTAGACAGTGCCTTGGGCAAAGGAGGCACCAATTACTGTGACAGAGAATGCTAGAGGATGAGGAGTTTTGATAGACTGATGGTAAGTAGGTAGGTAGGCAGATAAACAGAAAGACAGACAAAAGTAGACTATAAAACTAAGAGCCAGTGTGAGGTGAAATCAGACGCATCTGGATTCAAACGCAAACCGAGCTTCCATTTCTTCATCAGTACAATGAGATGATTAATGCCAACAACCTCACAAAGCTGCTGTAAGGATTACAAGTAAGAGCATGTCTGAAAAATAAAGTCAACATGGAGGGAAACAAAGGTGAGCAAAGGATCGAGACAAATTCCTGTCAGCACTCCAAGCCAGGGGTTCCAGCGTAAGCACTATCCCTGGATTTTTCAGTTATCTGAACCTCTTCCTTTAAGCTAAGTAATTCTTTTTCTTACCCAAACCAAGTTGAGTTTGTTTTCTGTCATTTACAACCAAAAAAGTCCTGATGACAGTCACCAAACCATTAACTTTTCATATTACACAGGTCATTTAAAAACCCTCTGAAATCATGTATTATTTTTTAAAGTACAAAATAATATATTTAAACAAAAATGTAATTGCTTTGTTTTTTTCTTGTTCAATCTCTTTTGCCCCAACAATTATATTTTGCAAGAGTAGTATTATAAGTTACAAAACAAGTTGTCTATCCTTATTTTAGGGTGGGGGATAACACTGATTCATGTATCAAACTGAGAACAGCCTCTCTAGAAGAGCTAAACACAATACCTTATTAAATGGTTCACATTGTTTTTCAATTTTAAAAAATGGATATAAAAGATAAGGGAAGGGAAAAGTATGTATGCCAGTTGTCCAATTTTTTTTTTTTTTAACCCAAATGTCTTAAAGAGTATTTTACAAACTATGAGGAAATCCCTATTTTCCTTCCATATGAATATGGTCTTTGGTATAACACCTAACCAGAATCTTGACATTTACCACCACTAATATTACTAGAGGAAATTTGGTAAAGAACATAGAGCCAGGACCAAGAGATTAAATGAGTGCTTCAGAATGAGACAGGCCTGCGGTCAAATCTCAGCTCTGTCTCCCACTAGTTTTATAGCCATGCGAAAGTCTCCCTGAGAGGCACCTGTAGGGCCTGGGGCAGATAAAAGGAGATAATTCTCCAGCTCCTTTCCCTACCATCCCCGATGATTCAGGCTTGAGTTGTTAGTAATCACATACCACATATCTCTTCATATTTATATTCACTTCCACAACCAACCAACAGTGATTATGGAGCTTCTATGAACACCAACCACAGTTCCAGGCACTTGAGGGAGGGCAACTCTCTGTATGAATCAGAGGAAAAATAAGCCTTGGATTTTTGTCTTAAAATATCTGACTATTTCAGAGAAAATTCTTTTAATCAGGACGACTGCATTTTTTTGCTTTTTGTTAAAAGCAAAGAAAGGACACTGTCCTTGACACCAGGGGACAGGATCTTATTTGTCTACTTCATGGTCACAACTGTATGACTCAAGGAACAAAAGAATTAGAGGATCTGTTTTCCTTTTCACAAAATTTAAATAAAATGGCTTATATGGATCCATTAAATTCCATGGGGCTAAGATTTGCCTGGGTTAGGACTAAAACGAGGCCTAATTACTGGAAGTACTCATCAAGAGCAGAAAGCAAATGACCAAAGTCTGAATTATTTACCTGAAACACGATGAGCAATAAATAGTTCACATGATTTTAAGTGTAGAAAATGGACTATCTTTAAAATATATATAAACATGAAATTAAAAGTTTATCAAGTGGCTGATTTTTAGTTTGTAATGCATATTGAAAAGCTCTGGAACACTACACAAAGAAACTATGAATAATTACCTGTAGAGAATTGGAATAGGGGATTGTGGAAGGGGATGGACATGGAAATGGAAAAGTGAAGTTTGCTTCCTATTTCATACCCTTCTATCTGAATTTCTTAATAGGAACATGTACAATTCTTTTAATTAAAATAAATAGAGTTAAGTTTAACAAATCTAGTTTTTAAATAATATTTCTGATACCCCATTGTCTGAACTTTAAATTTGATGTAATTCAAAGGTTATGAACAAACTGGAAACTAGGCCTCTTGTTTTATCTATTCAGTCAGCATTTATTGAAAACCTGCTTTGTATAAAGCACTCAAGGGGATACATAAGATGAATAAGAAATATTCCTAAGAAACTTAAAATCTAGAGGAAGAGACAATCATATAGGCAACTACATGAAAACAAGAAGACAAGGCAGAACATAGACAGCAAGGGTGAAAACAGGAAAAATTCCTGTCAGATACAATATTTGAACTCATAAAGCCATGAAGGAAGGCAAAGATTAGACATATGATAAACAGGGGAGGGAGTCATTCCATGCTGAGGGCACAGCACAAATAGCAACAGGCAAATGGTACAATGTCCAGTCTTGGGTGGTTGTCTACTACAGAGGAATTACACTGGAAATGAAACTGGAAAGACAGTTTAATTTAGGACTACATTTGAGGACCGTGAATGCTACACCAAGGAATGTATATTGTTCTACAAGCAGAGGTATGCTATTCCAAGTTTTTGAGAAAAGCAATGGCATGTTCTGACCTGTGTTTTGGGGGGGGGGGGGACAACTTGTGGTTTGAGAAGATATTTTTCAGGGCAAATGTAGGGGTGGTGCTGACTAGCATTCTCAGGGTTTCCAGGGGTCATAGCCAATAAGGAAAAGAAGAGCAGTAGTCATATAAATTCTTGGGGATCTGCTAGGTCCTCCAAGACCAGTTCTAGCATTGGTGTTGGATTCTTTGCTGGAACTTTTTACAGGATTCAGGCTAGTAGTGGGCGTGAGTATACTCATGTTGAGGAATGATCCATGAAAGAAGAATGCTTGGAAACATTCTCTCTCCCGCTCTCTCACAAGGAAGCAACCATATATAGTCAAAATTAAGTTCACAGGAAGAGTGAACATGAATTAAAGTTCACACACAGAGTTAAGAGCAGTCTTGTGATCCAAGAATGTGAATGTTTAAAGAGTAAGGTATGATAGAGAACTTGAAATAGTCCAAGAAAAAGTAAAATGAAAACAAAACAAAAACAAATAAAACCAACAATAATGATCAAAACAAAAGCTGGCAAATACTACTCATTTAATAAGTACTTAGTGCATGCCCACTGGGTGCCAAGCATTCCTCCAGGCACTAGAGATAAAGCAGTAAACAACTAATAGCCACCGCTCCCTATGAAGTTTACTATATTGATGATGATATTTTCCCAACCTCTTTCAATCCCTATTCTCATTCTATGTTATTCTTTTCTGCCAACTCTCATGGCTCCCCTTCTCCCACAAAAAAAAAGTTCTAAATACAAACAGAAACCTCTCACAAGGTTTGCTTAAGAACAGCAAGGAAGCTCAAATGCCTATTATCTGAAAATAAGACTGGGGATGGAGGAAAAGGGAAAATTATGCTTAAGATGGCAATCAGAGTTCACTCTTTCAGCACATAATGTACATTATTTCCTACCCAGTAACAAGCCATTTACTTCAAGAGAGAAAAATTACGTAAAGAGATGGAAGTAATGGATTTGGAACTAATTTATTTTTGGTAGGTTAGTATTTTCAGGAAGATGGCTATCAATTGACTTTTGATATTTTGCAAATTATTTGATTTTTCTTTCTTCCTTATTTTGTATTCATACAGCCTTAGATGCACAAACTGCAAAGCTTAATTTCAGAGGAACAGCAAAAAAAATTCTCTGCTGAATTGCTGTCCTATGGTCAACAGTATAGTAAAAAGTGCTTAAGGGTTCCAATTCTCATCCGAAGCTTTAATACATAATGCTAACCTAAAGATATAACTAAAAAACATTTCCAATTAAATGTACCCTACTGTTATTTTACCAAAAGAGACTGATATTCGATGTTGGCTGCAACTTTTTCTGCCCTTGAGAAACTAGGTGATATGCAAATCCTTTACTCCTTTTGTAAAAGGAATGTATGGAATGAAGGAATAAATTCCTATAATCAACAGTGTGGTGAAATGGAAAGAGCACTGCAATGTAAGTCAAAAAACACACTCCTGCATTCATTCCTTCTACACACTTTTGGGCGCACACTGACATGACCCAGGCACTATGAAAGATACTGGGAATAGAATTCACTAGATACACTTTCTAACTCAAAATGCTTACCATCTGATAACAGAAGGCCTACAAATCAACAAATAACTATACTGTTATGGTACTAAGGTAACTGTCTATATGTCTTATGGGGAACCTAAAGGATGAAGAGGTTAAGTCCACCAATGGGGTATGGGGTATGCAAGTCACAGAGAACATGATGCTTGGGACATGGATCAGTATTCACCAGGGTAAAGGGAGCTTCTAATTCTAGCTCTGCCACTTTTGATCCAGATGTCTTTCAGAAAGCCCTTACCCTGGGGCTCAGCTTTCCCAAACCATATTTGCCTTACTATCTTGTAAGGTTGTCAGGACAAACAAATAATAAGTAAGAAAGTACTTTCAAAGATCAATTCAGATACACAATCCCTTAAACTGAGATCCTTGGGGCCAGATGTTTCAGAATTCAGAATGCTTTAGATTTTAGAAAGACTCCTATACCATATATCACATAACACTTCCTCCATGGTCTGGAGCATAATCTAACCCCAAATCAAACAAATTAGTATTTCACCAGCCTACGTTAAGAATATTCATGCTAGTTAGACAGAGACTATAAATAACCTCACATCCGTTCAGGTGAATTCCAAAAAAATCTTTTCAGGGATTTTAGTGTCTTGGAATTGAGGGATTAGGGACTGCTGGTCAATGTAATGATTACCATGTTTGGGGGAAGGTCAAAAGATCCCCCATATTTTCCTGAATGTAACCAATCCCTAACAAAAGTGGCAGCCAAAAGTTTATGTGTAAGTAGGTTGGTTGTAATTCTGAGCTTGTTTCCCCTCATTGAAACAATGCTATAATTGGATGCAAGGGTCACAAGCAAAACCACATAACCCATTATACAATGTACTCACACAGCAGTGACAAACATTATAGTATGAGTCACAATACAGCCTGAGGTTTGGGTGTTGTTAAAGGGAGCTATGAGGTACAGAAAAGGAAAATAAAGAATGTCCTTCTTTCCTGAGTTCAGGATCATTTCAGGTAAAATTCATGAAATAGGTGAAGTTTGGGTGTGGCACTCACGGCACCACTCACCATACCCCAGTGCCCTTGAGCCACCACAACATCAACAAAACACCCAGATCACTGCACTGGATGTCAGAATGCCTGGGTTCTAGAAAGGATAGACAGTCTAATCCTAGTCACAGTCTTTCATCCCTTAGTTCAATGTTTCCTTCTCTACAAAACCAAAGATTGGGGCTAAAATTATCCCTAAAGGTCTTTTTCATCCCTAAAGTCCCCTTTATAATCTAACACACTATATTCCAAAATTATCTACTAAGTAGATTCATTCTTTTCTGATGTCTATAAACTAGAAACTGCCTGAGCTAAAAAAATAAAAAAATAAAAAAAAAAATTTAAAAAGGGCTTTGCTGTTATCTCCACGCATGCATTAATTCAATATTCACTAAGCTGATTCTTTATCTCTACCCTTGTCAGCATAACCAAAGCAGTCAAGACTCATTACTACTTCCAGGATTACTGAAATGTCTAATAGTTCTGTTGAAAGGTAATCTGCATCAACACATTTCACATCTTTTCCTGCAGGTAAGGTTTCCCATCCCCTCCTCCATTTCCAGGGAAACTGGACTAATAACAAATAAGCAAGTGAATCTCAAAGTTAATATTGAAGACATCACCATATATATTCATTAGTTCTAAATTCATTTAAATTGTATGCAGAAAAGGTAATACTTCTGTTTTCACAGAGGTTTCCAGAGGTCAAAAGCATGATTCTCTGTATAAGGTCTTTTGGTTGCAAAATGAAAAAGCCAAAATAAATAGACAACTGTCCCCTATCTTCAGTTATAAAATATTATCTCTAAAAGAATTAGGTACAAACACACACACTCTTTGACCCAGCAATTCCACTTTTAGGAATTAATCCTACAGATATACGTGCACAGGTACAGAAATGATTATGTACAAAAAGGTATTTACTGTAGCAATGCTGGAATAGCAAAAGACTGGAAACAAACTAAATGTCTGTTGACATGGGTTGTTTAAATAAGCTAGGGTACATCCATGTAACAGAGTACTATATGGGCACTACAAAGACTGAGGAAGCTCCTTATGTAATTATACAATAACCTCCAAGACACAATTTTAACTGGCAAAAGGAAGTACCAAGCATTGTGTATCAAATGCTATCATATGCATAAAAAAGGACAAATGGGGGGAAAAAACCTTTGGATTTTTCAATATACATATAAAGGATCTCTGTAAAGATAATATAACGAATTAGTAACATTGGTTATCTCTGGGGTAGGAAATTGGGTTGCTGAGGCAGAGGACCAAGCAGAAGCCTTCACTGCATACTCTTTACAGAGCTGAGGGAAAAGCTTTCCTTCTGCTCTTTAAAACTTATCAGGGAAAAGACCACAATGAGGAAGACTCTGGAGCCAGGCAGCCTGGGTTCAAGTCCTAGCTCTGCCTTTTCCTAGCTACATGACTTTGGGCAAGTTGCAAACTTCTCTATTCCTCTGTTTCCTTGTCTACAAAATGGAGGTAATAGTACCTACTAATAAATGTTGTTTTGAGGTTAAACATAAAGTGCTTAATACAGAGCAAGGTACATGGTAAGTGTAGTTTAAGTTTTCACTATGAGCTTTTTTAATATTAAGCCATCTGACTGTACTACCTCTTGAAAATTAAAAATAACTGAGAAGGGAAATATAACAGGAATATACCATATTTTTAACTCATCAAATAATCTACTATTGTCTTAAACAACCTTAATTACTGTCCTTTTAAAGAGGCTTCTTGGTAGTGAAGTATGAGGCAGTGGGTGGAACTCCTTCAGGGAAACCACCTTAATGAATTCAAGGCATTCTGATATAGTTTTCATATATGTAGACAATGGCATTTACTGAGATTTCTTCTCAGCATTTATGTATCACATTTTTCTGTCTTCCATCCCCCACCTCCACCAAGAACAGGAGAAACCTCTCTCTAAAAAAGCATTCTCACTTATTTATTTAACCCACTTGTGGTTTTCAGTCTGTTACCGTCATGCCAGAGCTGTATCAAATGGATTTCTACCACATTAAACAACTGCCTTCTTTTTACTGCATAATTGTCACAGAGCTCTAGAGACCCCAGTTCCAGAAGGTTTGATGTTTAGATGTTGGCAGAGGAAGACCGGTGATCAGAGCTGCACAGCAAACACACAAATAACTGCCAAACGTTTTACAGCTGCCAAACACTTTTACAGAATTCACCTGAGCTGACCTTCACAAAAGCCCTGTGAGAACATGTATTATATAATCTACTTTACCCAGAAGTTAGGAGACTTTAACAAGGTTATAACCAGTAAATGGCAAAGTTAGAACTCAAACCAATGTCTCTTGATTCTAAATTCTGTGCCCTTCCAACTCTGCTATATGATAACCTTACGTCCATAGCAAATAAGTCAGGGTAACAGTCTATCTTCTAGGACCTCCCTCTCTATTTCCTTCTGAGGCATAAAATTCTGCTATATTTGAAAATTTTTTTAAATGCTGGTGATATAATGTTAAGACTTAAAAGCAGAACAAAGAATGATGTACACAGTGTGACCTCAATTATGTTAAAAATACATGTATCAAAAGGGCTTAATAGTCAGAATTTATAAAGAAACCCTACAACTAAACAACAGGAAGACAAACAACCCAAGGAAAAAATGGGCAAAAGACTTAATAAGCATTTCTCCAAAGAAGATACGCAAATGGCCAAAAAGCACATGAAAAGATACTCAACATCATTAGCCATTAGGGAAAGGCAACTCAAAACCACAATGAGACACCATTTCACATTCACCAGAATGACTACTTTAAAAAAAAAGAAAAGAAAAACAATGTCTGTTGGAGAGGATGTGGAGAAATAGGAACACTCATTCATTTTTGGTGGGAGTATGAAATGGTGCAGCTGCTGTGCAAGACAGTTTGGCAGTTCCTCAGAAGCTAAGTATAAAATTACCAAATTACCCAGCAATCCCATTTCTAGGTATATACCCCAAGGAATTAAAACAGGGACTTGAACAAATATTTGCACACCAATATTCATAGCAGCATTATTCACAATTGCCAAAAGATAGAAGTGACCCGAGTACACATCAACAAATGAATGGATAAGCAAAATGTGGTGTAAACATGCAACAGAATACTAATGCAGCCATGAAAAATAATGAAGTTCTGATCATATGACAACATGGATGAACCCTGAAGATATAATCTTGCATGAAATAAGCCAGACACAAAAAGACTGTATGATCTCACTGATAAATAATTAGAATAAGCAAATTCACAGAGTCAGAAACTAAAATACAGGGAGAGGGTAGGGAATGGGGGAGTTAATGCTTAATTGGTGCAGAATTTGATGTGATGGAAAGGTTTTGGTAATGAATGACAGTAATGGTAGCATAATGTTGTGAATGTAATGAACACTACTGAATCATATATCTGAATGTGGTTAAAAGGGGAAGTTACAGGTTGTATATATGTTATCTAAAATAAAAACTTAAAAATATCTTAAATTGTAAGAATCACTGCCATAAAATAAAATCTTAATTTAGAACAAATATATGTATATATGTAAAAGGACTTTTTAAAAACTTCACAAATAAATTAGCTCATATCACAAAGGATTAATCTCCCTAACATATAAAGAACAAATACAAATCAACAAAGAAAATGACTTGCAAACCAATGGGCAAAGGATATAGTTCACAGAAGAAATAAAAATGATCCTTAAACACATGAAATTATGCTGAAATTCACTCTTAAAAAGAAAAAAGAAAATTAAAACCACACACTTACCATACTGGCAAGAATTCAAAAGTTGAGCTTCCCACCCTAGAAAAATACAGGTACAGGTACAAAATGGTATGTCCACATATGGAGAGCAATTTGTCATAACTATCAAAATTACAAATGCATTTAACCTTGGACCCAGCAATCCCACTTCTGGAACTATACAAATATACACATGCAATTGCAGCACATTTGCTAAGAGCAAAAGACTGGAAACAACCAGAGAGGGAATCAATAGGGGCAGGTTAAGTCAAGTATGTTATATTCACACAACAAAATACCAAGTTGCTATTGGAGGGAGCAAGAGAGCAACCTATAAGATCTCCAGATTATATTGTAAAGTCAAAACAGCAAAGAACAAATAATTGTGTATTATGCTATCTTTTATGTATAGGAAGAATATATATTTGCATTTGTTTATTTCTGCACAAAGTAATATTATTAGGATGTACAAGAAACTCATAACATTGGTCACCTAAAGTGGAAGGGGAAGAATAAAGAGGTAGAAGCACTATGTTTCAAATACGTTTCTGTATATACAGTATGCTTCTGTATATACAGTATTTTTATTTTTGAGCCAAGTTAATATATTATCTCCGTAGACAGACAAACTGCTTTTAAAATGTTAAGAAAAACAGCAACACATACTCATACTCTTCGACCCAATGATTTTATTAATAGATGTTAGGGTTAGGAGGCCTCCTTACCTTTGCTTCAGGTTTCCGGTAAAAGGACATCCACAATTAGTTTAACACTCCTGAATGCTCGTCACCCCTCACTTGCTCCTCCCCAGAGAAGGAAGAATGAATTTTGATTGGTAAAATTTTCTTTATTCTTTGGCATTTATCAGCCTACACAGCACATACGTGCTGGTCCACTCCTCAACATCAAGTTGTATGGCAAACCCCCATGTGGGGTGGTCTGTGTGTTTCCTGGGTTGCTTATGCTGGTGTGGGCAAACCAGTCTAACTTTGGGGTTCAGTATTAGGTAGCCTCTGTTGTCACACACACTACCCCTTTTCAAGTAGAGATATTTAACTTTCCATCTGCCCAACTACTGTTTATCTCTCAATTGTCAAACTCTGTTAAGGAGGGGAAGATGGGCATTCTTTAATGGTCTCCTTCAAATGTGCTACAAGGAAAATTTCCTCCAAGGAAAATTCCCCCCTAAGGAGACTGTCATAAATTTGAACAAAAATATGGTCATTCTTTGTACTTTAACAGTCAAAACCTGGAAACAACTTAAATATCCATTAGCAGTATAAATCCTAATTGTTGAAGCCAGTCAGTTCAGATATTATGCAGTCATCAAAAATTGTTCTAAAAAAATTTTAATAACATGAGAAAACGGTCATAATATTAAACTGAGTGAAAAAGCAGATTATAAAGCTTGATATACAGTATGATACAACACAACTTACACCCATGTACCAGGACTGGAAGGAAATAAACAAAAGTGTTAACAGCAGTTAATTCTGTGTGATAGTATTGTGGGTGATTTAAGTATTCATCTTTATACTTGCCTGTATTTTTCAAATGTTTTATAATAATACTGTACATCATTTTGATAATCAGAAAAAATATTTAAGATAAATATTAAAAGTAAGTTTAGTAACAATGTAAAAGAAAGAAACAGAGAAGCATTTAGAAAGAAAAGGGGAAAGCAGCTATCCTAACATGAACACTGCCAGGGTACCTTGACCACTTCTGAAAGTTACACCAGTTAAAATTTTTTAAAAATATTTCAATTGTTACAGGAACTTTTAAAATACAAGACTTTTAGAGTAAGAACTAGTTTTAGTCTTTTTTTAAAAAAACTTTATCAAAAACAAAAACAAAAACAAAATATTTCCAGACAAAACAAAACAAAGGAATACGAAAAACAAATATCCTGAAATAACTTCAGTTTTAAGGTTTTTGATAGGATTATTCTCTGAGGATCATTTTGGTCTGTTATAGTATATTAGAGGATTGATTTATGATGATGAGAACCAAGGACATATTTGAGCTTTAGATTTAGCCATCAAAAGTCTCTGTCCCTGTTTAGCAGAATTACAGGTCACCTGCCCTTTCTGTTCTGCCCACCCAGCTGGAAAGGAGAGTCGGTCAGCCCGCATACACTGCTCTATGGAGCATGCCCAGTCCTCCCATGTGGTCTTGTTCCTCCTGACAGAGGAAAAACGTCCTCATAAAAGTAGTTTACACTAAGGTATCCATTAATAACTAGGGAGAATGATGCTTAAATACAACAAAATTGGGCTCTAATGACATAAATTTTTGCTATCACAAGGGTCAATGGGGATGAGACATTAGGGGGCAGGTAACCTCCACCTCCCTCTCTTATTACAGTTTGCAGCTGCTGTCCCTGTCTGCCAACATACCTCTGCCTTTTTCCCATGGAGGAAAAGTTTCCACAAAGGACATGTGTCCCATTAAGGACAATTTACTTTCTGAATCCAAATCATCTTTGCCTTCAGACAACATTTTTCTTTTTAGGATGCACACCAGGCATGCACCTGGCCTTAGGAAATCTGTACTTGCTATACATTTCCTCAATGTACGTGGCTGGCTTCCTCACATGGGAAAAAGAATAAAAGTGAAATAGTTTTGGCCTCCCTTGATTACCCAACGCTAAATCTAACATTTATCTAACATCTTTGGGTATTATCTGACACCGACAGACAATCAGAATGCTAGAGCTAGAAGGGACCTCTAACCACCTATCCAGCAGTTTCCAGACTTGGCTCATCATTAGAATTACCCAAGAAGCTTTTTGTTTGTTTGACAAAGGCTCACAGGCTGCACTTCCATGAATTCGGTCCATTGGATCTGAAGTGAGGCTCAAAAATTTATATTTTTTAGAGCACTTCTCATATTTGAGAACCACTAACCCAGTCCACTACCTTTATTTTTTAGAAAAGAAAACAGAGGAGAGATGAGGTGACATTCCTAAAGACACATTAGATCAGGGCAAAGGAGATCCCTAGATCATGAGGTCAAGTAGAGAAGATCCCAGATCCCAGATCCTTCCCCTATATCTGGTGCTACAGTCGAGGTTCTCATGTTTGAGTTGAATTTAAAAAAAAAAAAAAAAAGTTGAAAAATAGCTTAGCTTTACTTACCCTGCCCAAAGGGTGAGGCATGCAGGTGAGAGGATATGACATAATCAGAAAAGAAGACAAGATTTTCATTTATATCTGTTCTGCAAAGACTTGAAAATAGTTGTTGTTTAGCCTTTCTAAACCGTTAAGAAAAGAATTAAACACTTAAAGATTCAACAGTAGATGGATGTAGGTATATCTGATACCCAAACACTCCAGATAAACTTGGGATCCCATGAAAGGGAAGTAAGGACCAGGAACCTTGGCATTCCAGCCCATAGGCTGTCTATGGATTCCCTTTGGTGAATTTTGATTGGGAGCCCAAATTATAATCTGGATCACTGGTGATGGGTCACAAGTTATTGCTCGCACCAATTCCCACCAGGGCTTGCTACATCATTGTTTAACAGTTATTCAGCTTTTGTTACTATAACAATAAAAGGATAAGGTTAAGCCAGAGCCTGATTCACAACAGGAGTCATTATATAGGAGAACCAGGAATCATCAACCAGTTCAGCAAGTATTCCAGTTCAGCATACAAATGAGCAGGAAATTTGACGGAAAAAGGCTTCAGAGCTGCACAGTGACCAATCTGCAGACCCCAGAGTTGGAGTAACCTTGTCTACTGTCATTCTGGGCATAATTAGTTATTTGCCCTGGTTGATCAACAATTATTAAAATAAGGCCCAGACAAAAGTTTATGTCAATTGTCAGTTTCTATGAAGTGAGTTCACATGCACTGCAAATCCCCTGTATTAAGACTGCTCTAATTCATCCTCAATAAGAGATGTGGCCTCAAAGGGAAAAGATGAATGTCCTTTAAACCTGGATCACACATGACACTGCACCAATACTAAGTTACCACTGCATTCCTCCCTTCACTCACTAATCATTTTTTACTTACTTCACAAAATCCCAACCATCAGCCAATGGAAAATACACTCTTCAACGAGTCAAAGTAAATTCTTCATGGCACATAAAATCAGTGAATACAGAAGGAATGCAGGAAGGGGAGAAGAACTTGTGACAGCAATGCCCAAAGCATCTCAAAGAATCATACCCGGCAATTTACAACCTCCAGTGAAGTTTGTCACAAAAAGCACAAGACCATCAGCTGACTAGGGTTTGGTTTTTCCTCTACTGACTTCATTTAACCTATCAAATAGCTGCATTTTCTAAGTTCTGTCAAAGCAGAATGGTTTCCAAACTGTTTCTAAGCAAAGAACACAATGAAAAAAAAACTGCCCAGCCCACCAACCTGTATTAGACTTTCTTTTAATAGCCTTTTACTTGAATCTTCAGAATTCTTTGCTCTGTTGCCTTAGCATATCTCTCTAGATCTGTGATTATTTTTGTATTTCCTAGTCAGTAATCCTAATTACTATAAAAAAAGATTGGTAATAAGATCAGGGCCAGCTTATCTCTGTTTCTGGACTTAATTTTGTTAAACAACTACCTCAAACTATCTCTTTTTAAAACAAAATTAGTTTATCTAAAATGTAGATAAGTCAGATCTCTATACTCATTATTTTTTTCTGTCCTTTCATCCTGGTAATTCTAAAACAGTACAGAGAATCTCTTCTGAATTCAAATTTCAAGATATGAAACTGTAATGCACAATTGACTCTGAAGTGCTTTCAGTTCCTCTATAGTGTATGCAAGGTATACTTTAAAGACAAGGTTATGCCAAGTTTTCTCTTGCCATCAGAGAAACAACAATTCACAGATAAGCTTGGCAAATATGCCCAAATTCCTCCTATAAACAGCCCTATGAACTATAGTTTTCTAATTTGCTGCACAAGTTTGGAAAGTTAAAATTTGTTAGCAGCTTTGCTATAGTTGATATTTTAAGAAAGAAGATTGAGAACAATTATTTGAAGACTACACCATATACCCCAGTATCATATTTCAAAGAGTTAACTAGATTTGAATTGAGTTTTAGCAAGGACTTTTTCATGGCAAACCACTGAAGATGCCTCATCAAACTCTAAGTTTTTGTCAATTCTGGAATTTTGTGCCATAAGTTGATCCCTAATATCTGTCATTATAGTGATTAAGGGAATGGAGGTAAAGATATGAAGTCCAACTTCTATCCTGAAATGTCTTAGGCCACAGGAACCATAATGGTAAGATTAAAATATTTCTGTACTGAACTGTGTCTGTTTTATCCTGGGGCTACTGACAGTTATCTAACAGGATTCTCCTTTATTTATAGAATCTTTCTCTTAACCTTTTGAATAACTGGAAAATCATGAGGAAATAAAAACTACTTATCAGTGTGCTCAACTAAGAAAACCACCTAAAATTATTGACTTACGATACCTAAGAGCAAAGAAGGAATTGAAAGTCATAACTACTGCCATGTGACTTGGACAAACAGAGAACTCATGAGCACTTCAGAGCCAGATCCTTACAGTGTAAGCTCCTGTCAATAATTGACTTCTACCATCAAGATTGGCCAGGTTCTAAAGAAAGTTATGGAAACCATGCACATTACTGCAAATAATGACTACATTTTCAAGATTATAGAAAGGTAAGAGAAAGTAGATGAGTTCTACCATGGTAAATGGCATCCTCCTAGTGCTGAATTCCAATTAATTGACAAGTATATGTCTTCAATGTACAAAATTCTAAAATATCTCAGCATTAGAGAAGTAAATCCAAAAGAAGTAAAAATAAGGAAAGGAGATAATGGATACGAAAATGTTTTGTTAAATTTGAAGTGTTGTTTAAATAAAAATGATTAAAACCCTATTAAAGATTGCAAACTCATTGAAAATACGCACCAGCAACTCACACCAAAAAGCTTAGAAGTTAAAAAAACAAAAATTGGTGTGGCCCTGAATATCATTTTCCTATGTGAAACTGCTCCCCACCCCAATAACTATCTTGGGATCTAGAATTCTATAGCATGACAAAAATAGGGAATACAGGAAGTGCTAAAACTACAGAAGCAGAGGAGAATTTTAAAAATAATCTGAGCCAACTACATAGTTTAACATTTGAGAGTGCAGCTCAGAAAACCCAGGTACCCCGCTCAAGATTAAAAGGCTCTCAGGCAACAGAGATGGGATCAGGATCCAGGAGCAGGATCAAGGTAAACTGAATGCCAATCCATTCCTCTTTACTATTATTCAGCTGCCGTTTCTTGATCAAAACAGGTATTATAAAAGTAAAATTCTTATCTGAATGCTCAACTGTATTTTTCTAATGTATCACATTCATTATCTCTTTCTCTACAAATAGATCTCTTTAACCAAGTGGAGAGCATGTGACCCAACACTCATAAAATGACTTCCACGCATCTCCCTACCTCGCCAATCTATTGGGCTCTTACATTGGCTACATACCATTTTATTATATTTCTATCAAAGAAAGAAAGATTTTTAGATGGCAGAAACTATATCCAGATTATTTTTAACATTATTTGTGGAATAAACAGTTTATGGAATAAAAGGACAGCATGTTAATTTTAAGAACACTTCTTTAAGGAAAAAAAAATTTAAGTGAATTTACTTTTACTCTGATCATGAGAATCAGAGTTCAACCTTTGGCTCTCTTTACTTAGCTATTACATAAAATTTAGGAATAAGATGCGATTCTCAAAGGATTTTTCCATTTTATTGATATGCAACAAAATTCTTTACAAATAGTATTTCACTTAAAAAAGATTCTACTAATAAAATTAATGAATTCTTCCAAAGTGGAAGAAAAAGAACACAGCAGGTAAAATGCTATCTTCTTTATAAAGCTCCTTTATTAAAATTGATTGATTATAATAGCACCATTCTCATGAGAAGGATTTTCCAGAAAAGGAAGACTGGGATCTCCCTCACCACCCTGCCTCCAACTGGAAAAGCCCAACAATTCACTGGCCATTCAATGAAATGAGTGAGGAGTCCCAATCCTGGGTCCTATCTACTAATTGTCCTTTACTTAAGAACTGCAACTTTTTTCCCTGGTGATCACTGTGAATAGTATTGTTCAAGCTTCAACAAAGGACAGGGATGTAACCATTCACATAAGCAGGCTCCAGTAGAGGTAATAAAAAGTTAAGAGGAAAGCGCATGGGTAGTAAAATCACAACAACTAATCACAAAATGCCTATGTCTACACCTTTTCTAAAAAGGAAAGGACTTGTCTCCACACACTCACCAATGACCCCATTTCTCCTACTGTTGAAAAACAACTTCCAGATTGATAAAATTTCATCTGGTTGGTACACAGTCAATTAAATCAAATTTCTGAGACTTCAGAGGAGAACTAAAGTTTCAAACCTGTTGTGATGTTCCAGGGAGTGATCAGTGTCCCTTCCTACCCCAGCATGTTTTCAAAGTTTTTTGCACAAATGAGTCTTGTAAATCCTCCCAGCACCAGAAACAGCATCACTCACGTATCTGGCTGAGTCCTGCCAGCCCTCTGGCCAGTTTGTGGTCTTTCCTGTGCCGCCACACATCTCCCAAGTGGTTTAATGTTCTTCCGGCTTATCCTGACCGTCAACATGGACGCAGACGCAATTTCTGAAGGTCCTTTGTTATTTGAGGGATATTCCGCAGTGACCAGCAGTTCTAAATGATCATTTCACTCCCTACACAGTAGTAGGTGAAACAAGCCACTTGGCAGCAGTCTAATTTCCTCTTTCAAAAGTTAAAAAAAAGAAGAACATTTATTTGTTATGTAAAGTAAGCCCTCCAATGATTTAGGAAGTCAGATGCATTCATCACGTTATAAAACATGCTTTCAGCAACCCCACTATGAACACAGACCAGTCCAAATCCCACTTCCTACTTTTGTTCCTAGGCTTGTACTCCAGTTAGCAAAAGACAAAACACTCAACAGGTTGAGCGGCTTGGACTGACTCACCCCATCTGTGCTCCCTAGTTGGAGATTATGCAGTAGTCAATTAATTGGTCACAAGACTATTCATATGGCTCTAGGAAAACGCAGTGACTTGTCTTCAGCTGCAAGGTTGTTCTGACATTGGCCACACACCCTCTTAATGGCTCTCATGTGAGCAAGTGTCAGCTGACAGGTCTTACTCTGCAACCTTGCAAAATTCTACCCATAGCAAATGAAACAGCCTATGGCCAAATGTAGGGCTTATTGTATAGGAGGCAACATGCGGGGTGGAGAGGGTAGGCAAAGTAGGGACACATCCTTGCTTTACTACCAAAAAAAAAAAGTAAGAAAAAGTAATAATAATAATAAATGAGAGGCCATAAACACTAAAAACTCTTGCACTGAATTTCTAGGCATATTCAAACCGAGAAAGTCCTCAACTACTTGGGTTCTAGCCAAGGACAAACACAGTTCAATTTTGACTTCTGACACTAACATCTGTAAAATAAGAATAATGCTACAGAAACAATGTGCTTTTTTTTTTTAAAGTACTGTGAGTACTGTGACTTCACAGAGAAAAAAATTTTTTTTTTTTTTTTTTTTTTTTGAAAAATGAGAAATGAAAAGCATAGGTCCCTGAAATACAGGTCAAATCTTGATACAAAAAACTACAAGGGATTGTTCCAATTCCTTTTCTTTTTCCCTGTGCTGGAATTTGGCTAAAGATAAGAGCTGACCCTTAAAATCTGATGAACTCTTGGCTGCCTCCTTCGTTTCAGGTTTTAAATGTGATAAAAACTAGTGATGTCATGGCAGAAGCCTCAATTACTTTAAGACATTGCTATATATGTGACCTTTAAAATTCCTCTATAATGAACTCAAAAAAGATCTTTCATGCACACTCCTCTGAGAAGTAAAGATTACAACACACCTACCACGACTTGACTTCTCTGTGGCACTTGCTAAATTGACAGTAAGACAAAACCAGATTAGGAGAAAATGAATTCATTTTTTTCCAGGAAGAGGAACATTTTTTGAGTTTAGAGATTAACCACCATGGTCGTAGTCGGATCACGGATTCTTCTTTTTATCCCTTGACCTGCCTTTAAAATAGTTCTCTTTTTAATAGTTACTCTGAAGATTACATATGCAAGACCTTTAACTTTTCCATTCTAGGTATAGGGCAGGTCAGTGGGCAAAGGCTGAAAGTAAAGCCTACATTTAACATCGTCATGCCCGCCTAACAAGTGGCAAAGTGAGGCCCCCAAAATCAGCATCTCCAATTCACCTAAGGTTTGGCTAGTCAAAATCACAGGAGAAATGCAAGTATAGGTTCACTGTTGATTTAGGGGTAGGTGGGTAATAAAAATGTGCAAATAACGTTTTTTCCAAATTTTTTCCAAAATTTTTTCCAAATTTTATAACATTTGGAAACATTGGGGAAATTTTTTTTTATGAAAAAACATCAATTTTAAAAATTCAATCTCTAAATTTATCTGATGAAAGGGCATGAAATCCTCTTTTAAAACATCTTTTCTGTAAATACAATTATGCAGTAGTCAGCCACAAAGCTATTCAATCATTCTAAGTTTCTTTAAACATGTATCAATAGCTTCAAACAGTTAGAAAATGTCAATTTTATCCCCTGTCCAGGAGATGCAAACATTTAAAATAATCAGAATAAGAGTTGGAAATGACAAAGGACATTTGGATGAAATAATCATAAGGATCTAACTGCATGTAGAAAGAATTCCCTCAAACAGAAACAAACCAAATGGCAAGAAAACTCTAAACCCCTTCTGTGTGCCCCCTTCGTTCAGCCAGTCATCTTTAAGCACTTGCTATGTGCCAGTCATTGTTTCTCTCTAAATTCAGTCAGCACACTTTTAGCCACTATTTTCATGCTACTTAGCATGCTTGTAATCACCGATTTCTGGGCGCACACATACCCCCACCCCTGTCCCTGCACACAGGGTTTCTTGTTCAGTAGGTCTGAGGTGGAGCCCAAGAATTTACATTTCTAACAATTACCCAATGCTACTGCTGCTAGTCTGGGGCAACAGTTATCTGCGGCTCCAGGGATCCACCTCCACTGAGTCTGGCACCTGAGGAAGCCCATACTCATGGATAATTTAGAGCTGGGAGAATTAAAGTTCAGGAAAATTTCAAGGTAAGTATTCACGCATTTCTGTATTCCCTCTGTCTCACACTCTTCGGGTGATAAAAAGTAGTGATCACAGGTGAGTTTGAAGAGAAAAAAACTAAGGTCTAGTACAGCTCCTCCAAAAGCCTAATCTAATTATTCACATTTAATGAATGTCTCCGTAAAGAATCTTTCTCTCCTGTTTCACTTTACCTTAATAAGAAAAAAAGAAAAAATGCAGGAGGGGACAAAGTAGAAGTGTTTATGATCCACAGCCACCACAACTCATGCTTCTTTCATTTGGATAATTCCCTCCCTCTTTAATGCCTTCTCCAAGCCCAAAAACAACTGATTACAAGCCATTCTACTGGTGTTTCAAAGGATGTCCCCAGAAGGGGACATTAAAAGGTTTAGGATGTTGGTAATCTTCTGCTCCTTTATCTGGGTGCTGATGCTGTCAACATGCAGCAAACACAATATGTACATTTGTTCGTATGCATATAATGATTCAAAATGAAGATGATTAAAAAAGAGGGGGCCTCATACTAACTAGAGCAAGTGGATTAAGGTAAGGGGGCAGTGAAAGCTTTCTCAAATCAGTTTGCTTTGAGGGAAAGGGCTTTGGAAACAGATCCAGGATTAGGTCCAAATCTGTCAACACTTGGCTGTTTTCAGAAATGTGACAATGACTAGCTCATAAATTAGTAAGCAGCAGTCCATCCTCATATTACCAGTCCAGTGCGCAATCAGAAAATAACATACATGCCCTAATGCCATCTAAAGTTATCTGACAAGCTCAGCATGCAGGAAATTTGGCAAGTTATGAACAAACCCCGTAAAACAAGGCAGATAACAGCTAGCTAGATTTATCAGTACTTATTCCATGTGCCAGGCATTGTTCTGTTTCATTTAATTCCAGGAAGTAGGGAGTACTAGTATCTCCATTTCACAGATCAGGAAAATGAAACATAGAAAGGTTAAGGAACTTGGCCAAGATATGTAGCTTGCAGTGACAGTGCCAGAATTTAAACCAAGGCATTCTTGCTCATGAGTGATCCATGCCACTCATCCTCATACTATCCTCCCTAGAAGTGTGTATCTGTGCCTGATCATCTGTGGACAGATTTAAGAAGAGATTAAGAAGGGGATGGTTGGATATCATAGACTAATACATTAGTCGAATTCATTCCCCTGCATCTTGAACCCCACACCACTTACAATGTTCATATTCTCACTAATTCAATACTTTGCCTCTGTAAGGACAAGGCCACAGTCATGTGAATTCTGGGTGACTAAATCTCTCATTGGACACCTTACCATGAACTCTGCCCTCCTGTAAACAATCCCTGTCCTGGAACCAAGTGCACCAGCAACCTAATAGGATGCCTGCTCTGTCTGCTCTCACTCTTGACACTGCCCAGTCCAGGCTTCGGAGGGAAGACAGACTCTATCAACGTGATATTTTTTTCCTTTTTTTAAAAACTGGAGTTATTTTTTTAATCCATACAAAAATAGCTTAAATGAACAATATGACCAACTAAAATTACTGCTTTGCCTTAAAATGAGGAACTACCTGGAGATAATTCAGCTTTCAGATTCAGATAAAAGTTACATGAAAATTCAGGACTATTTGCAGTTCTTAATTATAATCTAGGTTCTTTTCCATTCCTATATGAATGCAAAGCATTCAAATCATTCGGCCACAAACAAGGTAGTCAGCAAGTGAAACAATGAAGGAATGAGTGACATGTCTTCATCAAATCTGTAAAGCATAGGAAAATCCTATTGTAATAATGTTAAATAAAAGGAACAAGATACAAAATTGTACACGTATTTTGATAAGTATGTTTTATAAAAACAAAAACCAAAAAAAGCTAGAAAGAAATATCAGAATGACTTTTAGTAGCAAGACTAAGGATGTTTTTTTTTAATTTTTCTATATTTTCCAATAATAAAAAATGTATTATTTACAAACAATGGGTAAAATTAGTTTATTTTTTAAAATTCCTGCTGCTAAGCCAGTAATGATCACTTGATTTCTTTATCCTGTAACAATTCTGCAGATTTTATTGTAAGGGAATTGTCAGTCAAAACAATCTCAGCCGGCTGAAAGGAAAAGCAAAGCACTCACGCTATAAGAGTGCACTTCTCCTAACACTATTTTTCTGTCAACATAATTGCTATCATTAATATTTACATAAGCCAGCAAAAATATATAGCTGTTAGTTATATATTCCTTTTAAATATGTAACTAAAAACAAAACTTCACAATTGCCCTTTATTTGGAGATTTAATTTAGTACCAAGCAGCAATGAAATATACATGAGAGGAATTTTTAAACCACACACATTACACCTTATTTCATAAAAAAGAACATTCCAAAAGCTATCCAACCAAGTACTAGTATGCTGACAGCATACAGATAAGAAAAAGAAAAATAAGATTCCAGAAGTTTCTCAACCTAGTAAATGAAACTGGCCCTGGAGAGAAGAGGAATAAAGCTGTGGCTCTAAGTATTTCATATCTAAACTTTAAAATGAAAAAAAAAAAAAAAGCCTTCCAGGCCAGGTCTGCTAACTTAAGGTTTTGAGGTTTTCAAGTGTAAATCCCCACCCATGAGAAGGGACATTACTTATCTTTTTGTCTCAGTAAAATGATTCACCCTTTCTGGAACAAGCAGGAACACTGGAGATTTAGATAAAGACTTTGGTGATTCTTTTAAGGTCCAATATCAGACCTCAATCTACAATCCTTTTCCCTTATACATAAATTTTACAACCCATATCCATGTTTCAATGAAATTAGTAACAGTCACATGATTATTTCCTCCAAAAGTTAGGAACACAACAGTGACATAATATCACAAAGTCCAGCTTTTAAATTTTAACTCTGGTTTTAAGCCAGCCTGTCACTAGCATTTGGACTTTGGCAGAGGTATCTGTAGTTCAGACTTGCTTAAAGTTGGAAGCTGAGTTAACTGGGTTGTAGCTATCATCTCTGGAATCATTTACAGGTCTTTTCATTCTCTGCAAAATGATCAGAGCACATGGTTACAAAGTAAAGTAGATGTTGTCATGAAGAACTGTTCCAGAAATTCTCATTCAACACATTTGTTCATTTTTCCTATTTGCTTGAAAAAGGCTCTCTCTAGTACTGCCAGTTTTCAGTGCTACTGTTCTCCTCATGAAAAGCGTCACTATTCTTACCAAAATTGTATCATTCATAAAAAGCAAATTTGGAAAAATACCTAGTGGAGAACTCTCAGCTATCTCCTCTCTCCCTTCCACTTGGATACATAAATGTTTCTAACAATGCTTCAAAATAGATGTAGCCTGATTACTCAACTGAAGCTGTACACAGGTAGAATAAAGTCCTAAGATGCTGTCAGTATTAAGCAGCAGCAGCTCACATTTCCAAAGCCACAAGCGAAGCTTTAGCCACCTTGGCTGAGCATTACGGCCCTCTGTGATAAGCCTTCTCATAGTTCTGCACCTTTTCATATGCCTTGTTCCATTCAGGTAAACTACATACTTTCATCCCACACTAGATTACACTTCTGACTCCTACATAGATGCTCCCTCCATTCCTGTCCTCTGTCCAATCACATCTGACTCCAGCAAACCTTGTAACACTTCTTAGCCTAATGGTGGTAGGGGGTGGAGGTGCGCTCTAGGGGCAATACTCCGGTTATTTTTTTTTTGCCTCTTTTATTGGTATATATGCTCCTGTTTCCTTGCTTCTAAGATTTTAAACTTATTAGAAGAAAAGATAGTGGAATGTCCTCTGGGTTTTCCTGGAGAAACATGTTTTCATTAAAAGGCCTCTCTCTTTTTTAAAACATTTATAATATTTTAAAACATATGTTTTACTACACTTATAAAAGTGGGTTTAGGGAGGCGGGGCAAGATGGCGGAGTGGTGAGGAGCAGAATTTCGTCTCTCCCCTAGCGCAGCTGGCAATCACCCAAGAACTACCTGAAACAGTGTTTTCGGGGTCTCCAGTAGCCAGTCACACATTGGACACAAGTTTGGAATTGGAGGAAAAGCTGAGATCGCAGCGAACATTGTAAGTTCCCCGGACCAGGGGTCTGGCGCCCCTCCCCACCCAGACCTCACAGACTGTCTTGCTGCCGGCTCCCTGAAGGGGGGGGGGGGGGGCAAAAAAACAGCAATCTGCTGAGGGCAAGAAGGGAGGCTCAACCCAGCCTCAACTGCAGAAAAGTGGGTTTAGCATTTATAACATGGGATACAACTATCTATTTCACAGAGGAATAAATTATTCAATCCAATTACGGTAAATGAAAGTATTTTTAAGTAAGGTATCATATAAAAAAAATAACTTGTTTTAATTATTACAGTCCTTGGAGTATTTTTGGAATTATAGGAATGATTTATTGATCTGTGTTGTAATTAAATAAATAAGTCACCAATGGAATTAAACAAAAGAAAAGCATTTAACCCTCTCCTACAATTCATAAAGGTATCTCATTGCTTTTGCAAAACAATGTATGAACCTGTCTTTAAAATATGCCATCAAAAGAATTAGGACTCCATTCATTCATCTTTTCAAATATTTGATGTACTAGACCCAGTCCCAGATGCTGATGATACATGAACATCACTGAACAAAATCCCTGCCTTCATGAAGCTTACACCAGAGTGGTAGAAGAGGGACCAAAAGTCTATAAAATATTAGGTATGCCAGAACAAATGGTAAAACCTAAAGCAGAAAATAAAGTGGTAGAGAAAAGGGAGTAATGAGAGGAGGAATGCTAATTACCCATCCAGCTATATGGAGATTAAAGACTATGGGATGAGAAAGGACCTGGAGACCTTAGGCTTCTTGTGGCAACTAAGGTAAATAGTTGTAAACAAGATAAAGAAGAAAAATGAAATTAATGCTAACAATCTCAAGGCAGATGTGGTGATGGTATGACAAAGCTATCACTATCGTGAGGGTAGGAGGGATGGAAAAAGGTCTTGCCAGACATACCCAGAGCACCACGGCCCTCTCTTCACTCACCACTGGTGATATGAAATCAGGGGAAGAAATTTATCTGGGGTACATGGTTTCTCCTGGCTCCCTCCTGACTCCTGCCAATAGAGATATGGCAGCCTCCATCATTAATATCATCAGACTATCACAGTAGTGTTCTTACCGGTATCCCACTCATTCTTGGCCTGCTACAAAATCCATTCAGTGGAATACAGGTATATCTTGTCTTATTGCACCTTACTTTATTGTCCTTCACAGATATGGCATTTTTTTTACAAACTGAAGGTTTGTGGCAACCCTACGTTGAGTAAGTCTTTCTGCACCATTTTTCCAACAGCATGTGCTCACTTTGTGTCTCTGCCCCATATTTTAATTAAGGCATGTACATATTTTTAGACATAATGCTATTGTATACTTAATAGACTACATATAGAGCAAACATAACTTTCATATGCCCTGGGAAACCAAAAATTTGTGTGACTTGCTTTACTGCGATATTTGCTTTATTGCAGTGGTCTGGAACCAAACCTGCAACATCTCCGAGGTATGCCTGTAGTCAATGCCCATAATAAAATACAAACGTTAAGGAGAATTATCCAAGAAAATCAATATAGAGGTTAGGTTAAGAGGTAATTTAGTGATAAAAGATGCTTTTTGCTGTTCTCCTTTTAACAGGCAGCAAGAGTAATATCTACCATAAGCTAGCTAAAAATAAGTCTCCCATATAATAAGTTTACTGTTGGCAAATTAAGTGAAAACAGTCCTAAAGAGCTTTAAGGGCTCTACTAAATAGGAAACCTAAGAAATATGCTTGGGAGTTCATAGAAACCATTTATGAAGAAGAGAAAGCTGGGAAGTGAGAGGCTGGGAAAAGGATATTCAGCTCTGAATCAGCAGACTCTCATTTCTCTGAGTCAGTTCCTCATGACAAGGCTGAGTACTAGGAACTCAAGAGATGCCAGCAACCACATTAGCAGTCACCATCAGCAGTGTCTCGGCTGAGAGAGGGTGTCATACCAGGAAAAAGAACCCTGGTTTAAAAGGCAAGAGCTATATCTAGTTCTGGTCCAGTCATTCACTAACCTCATGACTCTAGGGAAAGACATGCAGCCTCTCTGAGCCTCAATTTCCTCAGCTGTAAATAAATGAATGATGATGATACTTCTACCTATCTCACAGGGTTGCTGAAAATGTTAAATGTGAGCATGTAAAAGCCCCTCTGAAAAAATGTAAAGCTCTAGACAAATATGCTATTATTATTATTTTTTTACATACATGAGTCCCAAAGTACTCACTGTCCTATGAGTTGCTAAACTCACAGTGACTGCATTGTATTTATTCAACATGAAGCCAAGATAAATAACTCCGGCCACAATGACATCTGGCAAATGATTTTACCCGAGAAAGTCAGTTACCTCCTGTTGTGGCTTGGAGTTATGAACCCTAGAAAAATATGTTCTTAATCTTAACCCATTCCAGTGTGTGTGTATGAATCCACTATAAATAGGATTTTGATGAGGTTACTTCATTTAAGGAGTGGCCCGACTCAGAATGGGTCTTAATCCTTTTCATTTATGGAGAAGACCACAGAGGAAGAAGCCAGGGGAGCAGCAAGAAGCTGGAAATCAACGGAACCAGGAAAAGAAAGAAGACGCTGCCATGTGCATTGCCATGTAACAGAAAAGTCAAGGAACCCCAAGGATTGCCAATCAGCCAAAAGAGTCCAACCCTGGGAGAAAGAAAACCACCTCCTAGCCTCAAAACCCTGAGCCAATAAACTCCTGTTGTTTAAGCCAACACATTGTATGGTATTTGTTTTAGCAGCTAGGAAACTAAAATAGCTCCCCACCCCCCAAAAAACAATTCTCTGGAAGCTCCAGGCAATTAAGCACTCTAAAATGGACTCACTGCAAAGTCTCTTCGGGAACAATAAACTCTAGAACAAATTAGTGAAAAAGCTAAAACATTGTATCTATGAAATAATTAGCTTCCAAATTAATACATGACATTCTTTTTTCCACTGATAAATCCCCCTTTATCCCCCTGCATACCTTCACTCACACCAATTTCCCCATCTTAAAATGACCTTTATCTAACTCTTCAAGCTGAATTCTCTAAGCTCTTTCAGGACCCAAACCAGAGGCCATCTGTTCCGTGAAAACGTTCAACAATGACCCTTTCTAAGGCTCTTTCAACATCTATAATGGGAAGAAAACATGGACCCTATATAAAATGCCTCCAAAGGATTCTCTAGTTGTTTTTTATAGATAAGCATCTCCCCAACTGTAACCATGGTTCAACTTTTCCCTTTGGCTATGCGTCATAGAACAACAGTCCCTATTTCTTACACACTGTCATGGGTCCCAGTGTAGGGAAAAACAGCTGCAGGCTACATGCACAATTCCTACAAAAGAATACATGTGGAAGTGGTTTATTCAGGGTAAGCTTGAATTCTCATTTTTTTAAATAAATAATTTTCCAATTTTGTTACTGTAGCTGCTATTCTAAGATATTAATCTCTTCTTGCACCTTACCACATACTTCAGAATATTGGAATATCCATTATGAGCCCCTGAACCACGATGAACTGCATGAGGACATGGACCATGTCTTTCATTTCTTTTGTGTTTTGCTTGTGTGGCTAAGCTAACATTGAGCAGAGAGAAGGCATTTAGTATGGTTCTTAAATTAGAACCTTTCAATCTAACCTCTTTTCTGTCATATTTACAAAGGCTGCCTTGAGAATAGCAGCTCACCTAAGTTCTGAAAATAGTCACTCTCTCAGGGACTACAAAACCTCATTAAACCAACTCAGTGTGACATAGATTCAAATGTTCCTTTGAAAAACAGTAACATACTTAAACATCTGACTGTTTTTTATTAGCTCAAAACACAAGCTAATGCTAATCCTGAGATCAATTCTTAAAGGGACTCAGTTATAATCTATTAGAAGAGTTGTTGTGAATGCTGGCTTCATTTTATTTGTTATTGCAGAATTTCTAAGGAAAAAAAAAATAGCAGAGGGAATTTTGGGCATCAAAGACAGTACTCCTTTTGTTTACAAGAGCTACCTCCAGGTACTTTGAAACTTCAATGGCATTACAAATACAACTGACCCAAGAATTTGGTCTTTAGAAGTATTACCATCTAATACAGCCATTTTCTAATATTCCCTGGAATAATTCAAAGGGAACACTAGTGTCCATCAGAAATATAATGTAAGCCATAAACATAACTTTAAATTTCCTAGCAGCCACATTTTAAAAAGACAAAAATAAATTCATTTTAATAACTTATTTTATTTAACCCAATATATACAAAATATTTTCCACATGTAATCAATATAAAATATCATTAATGAATTATTTTCTGTTTTTTTTTTTTTCCATACTCGGTCTCAGAAATCTACTGTGAATTTTACACTTAGAGAACTTCTCAATTCGGACTAGCCATATTTCAAATGCTCACGAGACACATGTTGTTAGTGACTATCAAAATAGGCAAAAAAACTCCAGAGAACTCTTAAAAAAAAGAACTATAATGGTGGGATATGTGTATGATTTACCTCTGTTCTACCTCCAAATCCCACCATGATCAATGAGAGAAGATATGAAATTTAATCCGGTGACCAGTGGGTAAGTTCGAAAGGCTAGAATCAGAGTATCTCTCAAGTTGTCAGGGTAACCTTACAGTCAAGAGGAAGCTGGTCCCTTCCGCCATGCCTACACAAAGAGAACTGAGAAGAATCATAACCCTTATTTATCAAACCATAAGTTTAAATGCAAGATGAAGTACATTCACCAATCTCAAATACCATAATAATGAAAATGACATGAAGGGAACTGAAAATTGAAGAATTATGGGCACCAAGCAAAAACAGAGAAAACTCTGAAAGTATAATGTCATTCTAACTCTGCAGAAGAAAAAATATCTCATGGCAACCAGTCAACCATTTGGAGTAACTGTTGATCATTCTCCTCTCTCCCCTTCCCACTTCTCTCTAAATCTAGTCAGTAAAGAAATCTCATTGATTCCTTCTCCATGTCCTTCCCAAGCACAAGAGGGGAAGAAGGGTAGACCAACTTATAAACCAAAACTTATCCTGTATTTTGAGCAGTAAAGATCCTTACCTCTCATTTTGATACTTTGCGTAGGCCTCCTTATACTTGCTTTTATACCTGGACTGGAAAAATCCTTGGAGCATGTCTCAGGGCTCTTGGAATCTCTAGAAACTTGCACACACAGCTGCACCCAGTGAACACACAAATGTCTATTAGCTATCTGGGCCTTCTGACCTAAGTATCACTATATCATGCCCTTTGAACTCAATGTCACAGTGAATGGCCTAGCCAACAACAAATATGCTTTTCTTTGCTTTCTTTAACAGCCTTCATTTCTACCCTCACCCATTTTCCAAGATGACTTTGGCTACAGTCTTCTATCCTTGCAGTTATCTTACTCCTTCCAAGCCTGCCCTCTGACATGATGTAATCCCCAGTCCCTTGATATCTCTTCCTTTATTAAACTCATCCTAACTTCACTTCTTTTATCTTGCACACCCTATTAATCATCACTTCAATTCCCCACTTCATCTGTTCTTCAGTTGGAATGGCCCCCAAAACCCATTCCAGGATCAAGCTGCTCTTCAACTTCTACAACCTAAGGCCACTGAGCGCTGCCCAGTAACTGTACTTAGTCCCTGATATAGTTCTTGTGTGTTCATTTCCTCTACTTAACATAAGCTCCTTGAAAGCAGAATCATGTCCTTTTCCTCCATTTGTTACCAGAAACTAGCATAGTGTTTGACATATAGAAGGCACTCAGTAAATTTTTATTACCCAGAATCATACGCACATTCACATTTGCCTCTTTCTATGAGAAAAAGGTTTGCATCTACTAGTTTGAAAAGAAAACTAGATAGACTCTGGGCTCTGAGTCTCATTGTCTCTCATCTCCTTGGGGATATTGCACCAAGAGTTGACACCCCATACCCCCACCTTTCAACTACTTTTGATCCTTCCATAAAGCATCTAATGAATTCAAGATTATAGATTTATATAACCTTTGTTTTTTTATTATACACAAAACAAAAAACATGTGGGAAATGAAACACAGAGGGTCACTACTGATGTACGGGCAGAGAGGCATTACACTCTGTAAGAACATGGAAAGCGACAACATTCCAAAAGAGAATTTCCTGCATCTCAACAGTGACTAGTTCCAACAGGTAGGATTTCTGGGATCACAAAAGATACCAATATGAAAACTCTTTAAGGGGCTCTCAATGCAGAAGAAACACCTAAAGTTTGCTGTATTCGTGGACACTTAAAAATAAAAATGAAGTTAATGAAGAGACCAGAGGCAACACTGTCTGAGTGTATTTAGGGAGAAACCACAAATTCCTATGAGCAAACTCTACCTTCTCATTTACTGCTGCCCCCTCCTCTTCCTCCACCTACTTCCCTACCCTCATCCTTCTCCATTCCACTGAGTTAGATTTTCAGAAAGTTGGTCAACAAGTTCTAATCATATCTTGGTTTGTATTTTTACAAAATCATCTGCGGATAATATGACAAGACAATGAGAATATTTTAAAGTATGAGCACAAATAATGAAACGATTCAAAAATATATTTAGTATCTAAATCTTCAAACAAAAAGATAACGTAAGGAAGTTAGGTGAAAGGGAAAAAACAGACTGAGAGACCTTAGTCATTTAACAAACCTTAATAAGTTTTGTTAGGTCTCCTTGTCTCTACCTTCTCATATACCATTAGCTCCTATAATACGTGTTAAAACAAATAATATGGAAAAACAGTCATGAACTGAACTCCTCAAGGGCAGGAACGTATCTTTTTTCATTCTTGTATTCTAGCAATTAATTGTTCCTGGCATACGAAGATGTTCAATAGATGTTTTTGAATGAAAATTTATCGTTTAGGGATCGTACAAGTTCAATGGTAAGTTTACTTTTAGAACTCAAAGTACACATCAGAAACACTATTATAAAGGATGGTATGTGTAACTGGCTATCCTACAAAAAAAAACAGGTTAACCTACAATATAGTCATTGTTCTAATAAATAAATAAACCAGCCTTCATACCCAAAAAAAAAAATCTTAATTATGGGAAAATGCCTTCCAAGTGATAAGTGCCCTGCTATTTTATGCACAAACACACACATGCAGACACGCACACACACAAATCCTTTTAGAGGCTCTTAGGTTAAGGCATGGGGTAAGTGAGAAGGAGATGGAAGAAGATTACTTCAAAACCAAGAGGATGAGGAGCAGTTATTGGAGTAAGGTGTAACATAAAGAAGAGTAATCTGAAGTCATGGAGACACCATGAACCCATCGTGATCCCCTCTTGCTCTGGGGAACTGAGAGGCTCAATGAGGCATCATCGCTTCCTGCTGTGGAGAAATTGTTCCAATTTCTTCTGACTTCGCAAAGAAATAAAATAGCAATGACAAAGTATTTTATAGTCTGGGTTACAGTCCTCTCATCTTGTTGGTAGATGATGGCAACATTGTCTATATCACTAACAAATGTTAGTGATAACTTAGTTATCTTCCCAGTACTGGCCAGAATGGACATGCTCTGAAAACCTGGGTAAATTTCACTGGATACCAATCAAAAAGGTCACACAAGCAGAACACAGCATAAAAAATAGTTCATTGCTTATTTAGCTAACACAACTGAGTGGCTTATCAGGAGCTGAGCACAATGCTTTTCTTTCACTATCTTATAGGTACTCTGACTATCCCCCATTTTACAGATATGAAAAAAAATGAGGCAGAAAGAAAATTGCCCCAAATCACACAGCTAGTAAGAGGAACAGATGAGATTCAAACCCTATGTGCACACACACAAATACTCCTAACTGCTGTATTTCCTGTTTGGCTTTTTTGGAAAGAAAAAAGAAAAGACAATATAAACAAACTATAAATACTGAATATACACACTGGTGCTACAGGAAAGGGCTTAGAGCAGTGCCTGGTACAGTCAGTGCTCACTAAATTTATTATCATTATTCTATTAGGGTGGATTAGATTGAATAAAGAGAACATGTAGGAAGGCAATATCAGGTTCAAGAAATGGAATTTGTTCTTCAAATTGTACTGTTGTGAAAGTCCAGTTTAGGGTCAGTTTATCTTTGCTTGTCACTACTGCTCCTTTAAAATCCAATAGATTCTAAAATAATCTATTGCTAGAGTCACTCTTCCACTACTCTCCAAACCTTTAATGGCTTTGAAAAAAACAGTCACAGCAGCACAGCAAGTCTCTTCCACCTGTCCCTTCAGGGAAATCATTCTTTTCACCCAGAACACCTCCACTACTCGGGGTAATTACTAGGACTAGCAAGGTCCCCACCACCTCCGGAATAGAGGGAGGAAAATAAAAAACAAACTCTGTTACATTTAGTCAGAAACTATACTGCTCTCCCATAAGCTTTTCCTTTTATGTTGTTTTTGTTCTTGAAGCAAGTAAGGTGAAAAAGTCAAGTGGCTTCTCCTGCTACATTACGGCCATTGCACACCTGACTGCCAACAAAAACTGAATGCCAGGAAATCCTGTGAGTGTGGGTTTAGAGAACTGGGGTAGAGAGGCTGCGACAGTTATAGGTTAAATACAGACTTTCAGTCGACATCAACCCTGACGTTCCTCATGCCACGAGTCTAGATGATTCTGTGTGGAACCCATGTTAACCTTTTCCCAAAGAATGCAGCAACTTTTCTAGAGGTCTCATCCATATATACAGCCTCTTCTTCTAACAGGAGAATGAACTACACTACGCAATAATGTGTTACAACTCCAAAAGCTTCCATCAGGGCCACCTTGGCTAAATTAGAAGACGATCTTTGCTCTCATCTCCCTTCTTCATTGTCCCATATTTCTCCTAAAATTATCTAATCAAAATCCCCAAATGAAAGGTAAAAGGATCTTCGTAAAGGAAAGAAAGCTGGGGCCAAAGACATAGGCTTACAACTTGAGCTAATGAGTCCTTTTTTTTAGTCATTTATTAAAAAATTCCTTGAGAGCCTATATGTGTCAGGTGCTATATCCCAAAGTGAACAATACAGACATAGCATAATCATCCCTGTCCTCACAGTGGGGTGACAGAGTTATGCATAGGCAATTACAATACAGCGAGATAAGGTGCTAAGTGCAATAACTGAGTTTGAGAAAGAAAAGAACAGGGCTATCTAGTCCACTGGGGAATAGAAATAGTACCAGCGACGGCTTCCAGGTATCAGAATGAGTACGAGTACGAACTAGGTGTCAGACACTATCCTAATCACTTTGTAAGAACAAACCCATTTAAATCTCGTAACAACACCATGAGATGGTTACTATGTTTCCTAATGTAACAGTGAGAAAACTGCAGCACCGAGCAGGTAAATTAATTAGTTTGGGATCATACAGCTATTAATCAAATGATGAAGATGGGATTTGAAATATGAAGTTTGGTGCCAGAGCCCACATCCATCTTAACCACACTAGATGGGAGCTGGTAAGGTTAAACAAAGTATTAAGGAGGAGGCAAGTTCCGGACAATGGGATAACTCAGACTTGTTTGAGGAACTGAGAAAAGATCACTTTGACGGGAGTAAGGAGTGTGAGGGGGAGAGCAGGGAGAAATGAGACAGGGCCAGGGGCCTTGAAGAAACTTGCCAGCCAAATGAAAGAGTGTGGACTTGATTTTAGGAGTTACATGGCATGGTTCTGCACATCTCAATTCCAAGAAGGAGCACAAGCCTAATGAAAATAATACAAAGTCTCAACTACATGCAAAAAAATATACAGGTTTATGATGATTAAAAATAAAGAAAAGGCATTTTATTTATAAATGGGTAACAGTTTTTAATAAATGCAAAACAAGGGAATTTTCTCTATTCATAGGGCTAATAACTAGCCCTAGCTAAACTGCAATGCAGGAATCAAAGGGACTGTGTTCCAGACCCAGCCCTATCCTCTGTAACTCTGTGACCTTGGCTAGTGAGCCTCTGTTTCCTATTCTGTAAAATAAATAAATCAGCTTTGGAAAATAAATCCATATAAATGTGAGCTATTACAGTTGAGTCCACATTATCAATTATACTTTTTCTGAAATACAGGTCTTTACCACACAACAGCACTTTTAACCAATAAGTACTTCACTCAACACAATTTTTGGAAAAGAAATCCAAGGAAAAAATGGTTTGTTCGTCATATAATCCCAAACTTCACCATCCAAAAACTCCAGCGTGGCTCACATCTGTTCTGAAACCATCACCACTGCATTTCATAGGCTAAACAAATGTTTCTTTGTCTTTGCCAAGCAAGAGGAATGATTCCATTAAAAGGGCCTCTGGCTAATTTCCCTCTTGGGGGTAGGGAATATTCCCAATTTTCTCAACAACAGCTAAATGGAGATCCTCCAATCCATGGTCACCTGCTAGAAGGTTGGGAGACTGCAGAGCCACCTGGAGTCACAGGTGCTTCGGTTCCAGATGTAAGATTTGGGAATTAAAGAAACCTTAGGGCCTTGCAAATAATCTCAGAAAATAATCTCTCCTCTAGTGTTTCCTACGCCCACCGCCACCAAGAAATAACATTATCTAAACCAATTCAAGTGGCAACTTAAAAGTACAGCATCATGAAGAGAAAGTCACGATCCTAAGGAGAAAGAAACCCCAGGAGACTGAAATCTCAGTATCTTTGACACTGGTCAGTTTGTCACTACTTTTTTAGGAAATAAAAAGCAAGATTGTCACAGAATAAGGAAGGCTGCAGAGGGTAACTACAGGAGCCTCTTCCCAAACTAAGCTGTGCTTTTTGGAAAATAAAAACTACTGTCAACTCTCATTACAATACTAGGACAGCCACAATTTATGGATAAAATAAATATTTTCAAGCCCTAGTAAGTCCACTTATTTCAAAACTGATATCCACAAAATTCAAATGTGAAGAACCAGCTTCCAATAGCCCCTCGAGGCTATCACAGTATACAATCTATTCACTAGTAAACCTGGGCTTTTTGTTTTTCTTTTTAACTATGTCCATGAGAACCAAAACAAGTATTCCTTTATTTATCTGAATCTCATATACCATTAAAGTTTTTACTATACGACCTGCATTAGTACACAAGTATTTGGACACTTGTTTTTACGAGGTAAAACAACAGGAAGCTAGAATATTTATCAGAAATAGAGAACTGGATTAGGTACAGAAAACAAAAGTAGGGATAAACAAATATTTCTCTGGAAGGAGAAGCAGTAATTGAATGGTCTTTTAGTGATGAGTGTAAAGGCTGAACTTAACATTTTCATTACTGATCTGGGTGAGAGACTAGCCAGGGATAGGGCCAAAAACAGTAAGATCTATCAAGGTTCTGCGAATAAATAGATAAATAGTAAAAGAGTTTCATTTCAGACAAAGGTCAGGTCAGTATAGGTAAAGATGGTTTTTAAGGTATTCTTATAACAGACCCTAAGCCCTAAGTTTTGTTCAAAAGAAAGGATTTATGGGCTGTGCTGATTGGTGGAATAGTGGTGAGCATAGCTGCCTTCCAAAGAAAGGATTTACTTAAGCCATACATCAACTAGGAGAAAAAAGCCAACAAAATGTTGAAAAGTCAGATATGATGTCAGAAACAAAATGAAAATTACCTTGCCTTCATACTGTTAAAAATTATATTCTTAAAAAAACTCACACATATTCTTAATAAAATATACCATACATTTCTTGGCAGTGAACCTCAAGAATCTTAGCTGGAACTGATAGAGAAAATAATAAAACAATCAATCTTAAGAGTCGAGTCTCTGAGGAATTAGATAACCTTGTAGGTGGGAAGAAAGAACAAAAAGAGGGTAAACACAGTAAGGCACAGACAGAATGAACACACTTATTTGTTAATTTCTGAAATACAAGCAATAGGAGATGTTCTTAAGCTTCCAAGAGGTAAATTTATGCAAAAACTTAAAAAGGAACTTTAAATATAATAGCTAATAAATTTATATTTCTCTAATTAGCAGTTTTAGCTGAAAATAAATAGGTTCTAATGAATGTATTCAAATATTTACTGAGCTCCTACTAATGTGCTGGATGCCTATGCACTACAGCGAAATACATACAATGTTTCTCACTCTCAAGGTATCATCTGGTAAAGTGTTTGGATAAATATAATGGCTAGCAGAACATGGTAAATGCCATAAAAAAAGAATTACTAAGCTCAAGGGAGTTCAGAAGGACAAGCACACCAATTTGAGACAGTGAGCAAAGACAATCAGAGGTGGCATCTGAACTGAATTTGGAAGCACAAGGAGAATTTTGACAAAAGTAATTTGGGGCAAGAAAATAGAAAAAGAAAAGTCTGAAGAGCAAAATATGGATTTCCTAGGCCATCTGGCAAATACTGCCTTAATATTTCCTCTGAAAACTACTGCCTCATGAATACCACCACGTGGGGTGTCCAACTGTACCTCAAATTCAAGATATGCAAAACCAAATATATATATATTCCCAAATATATATATATTCCCAAATATATATGTAGTCCCTTTTTAAAAATCATTTCTCCTTATAATTTCTCTATTTCCATGAATTATGCTACCATTCTCTCAGTTTGCTTAGGTTCAAAACCTTGAAGCTATTTTATATATTCCTATTTATTTTCATTTATTCTTTTTGTTTACAATTCCCTATCCCCTACTTTTTCTTCCTGTACAAATTTTCCTCTCAAATATGCCTCTGACACATTCCTCTATCTAGAGCAGTTAGGTCCTCAAGCAATGGAAGACAAATAAACTTTTAATTACTTGCTAAGCTTTGACACCAAATTTCAGCCTCAAATCCTAGTAAACTAGATGGACCAGGTTCCAGATTGGGATAGGACCAGAAGGAAAATTCCAGCTGTGAGGATTTTAGATCACCCAAAGCATAAACCAGTGTGGGTCAAATGATCTCCTCCACCTTCCTCCATAAGGCCACACAGGAATCTCAATCATACTAATCTGACTGACGGAGAGGAAGGACCAGTTCTAAGAAGACTGGACAACAAAAAAAGAAATCAGGCCTGCTTGCCCCAATGCTTAGGGCAGAGTCGGTCAAGGCTCCACATCCCAAATAATTCTAGGATGGTAAGAAAAGGGGAGTCCTCTGAACAGAGAGAGGCTACCCAATAAAGTATCAACACCTTGGGATTTGTTAGGGAAGTTACCTACTATGGTCTAGTGATTAGACCATAATTCGGACATCAGTTGCTAATCTCAGCATACCAGTGAGAGAACCCTCCTCCTAAACAGCTATTTTAACATGTCAACCCCCCTCAAGGACAGTTCAAGACAACTCACATTACTAACGCTGTGTTAAACATAATATTGACTTTAACAGTCCAAGCTGTAAAACTCAATATCCAGCTGGAGTAAGCTAAAGAACACCTAAACACTATAAACAGCTGTCAGATCGAAGTCCCATACAACTTGGATTTAAAGGGAAAAAGGCTGTAGGAAGGAAAAAAAACAATGAACAAATTTTGAACTAGACCCATCGGAACTAGACTGCTTTTTAATAGTTTTAGTTGGAACAGAGGTTGCATACTTCCCTTGGCACATTATCTAAACTAGCACCCCCATGCAATTAGAGATGGAACTTAACACTTCAGTAAGATAAGATTACTGGACAATTGAGAACTTTTCCTTTCTCCAGCTTCTGGGACAAATTCCCCTCTCCCTTCCTCTCTCCCCCTGCTTCATAAAAATCTAATTGAATTAGCCAGATTCTTCAAACATAAACACCTCTCCTTGGAGTAAGTCTGGAATTGTTGGATACAGCCTTAACTGGTTTTTCACAAATGTCTGTGAAATGGATAAAAGGAGCAGCAGAAGTATAACAAACTACCCAGAGATAAATGGAGCACTTAAGATATAAAGAGAGAGCTCCATCTGGTAGGTTTTTCAAGTTCAGATTTTCAAGTTCAGGATGGGAGAGAAGACATAAAGGTGGGAGCTTCATATTACTGGCTTATATCAGTTTGGGTTTTTTTCCTTTGGAGAAAAGAGAGGTCTGGGGTTCTGCTTTCTGATATCATATCAGTAAAACTGCACTAACTTGAATCCCAGCACCAAAATTTAAGCTAAGCTATCTATTGAGCAAGCTGCTTCACCAATCCACTACTGAAAACTACAGGGGCTCCCTACTGCCTTTAGAGAAAGGTACTGCACCTTTTGGTGAAGACAAGCTACATGCCATTTTCCTACAGTCTTGAGATCATCCAGAGATGGGATTAATAGAAGGAAGCAGCTGAAGGAGATGGAGGAGAGGCAGTTAATACTTAAGTCTTTAAGCGATCATAAGAGCCATTTTTTGAACACCTAATATGTGTTAAGCTCTGTGCTGTGTGATTTAAACATTATCTCTAGTCTTACCTCTAATCTGCAGAACAAACTTACAAGAAAGTTTTACCAATGAAAAGAACCCATTTAGAAAGATTAATAGGCCCTGCATCATAAGTTTGAATTCAAGAATGAGACTGCCTAACAGTCTCTATTAACCTTCAAAGTATAGATTGGAGACCCCCATCTAGTTTTGGGGGTCACCTAAATTAAAAACTTAAAGTTAAAAATGCATGCAAGGTTCTGCACCCTCTGGTCCTAAAGTATTTACCTCACAGCGAACACTCTTACTTCAGAGAAACTGATCCATTCAGGACAGCTTTCTCCAGAAACACTGCCAGGTTTTCCTCCAAGCTAAAAAGTCTTCTTCCTCTCTCTTCATCAGACTGAATTCTACCCATCAGATCCTATCTTCTCAGGAAAGCCTCCCCTAACCAGCCCAGACTAAAGAGTTCTCGGCCTTCCTCTCATCTTTATCTGATCTTCAGCTCTTATTCTTGAACTATAGCTTGGTATTATCAATTAACTTTTCACCCTTAGTATCTACTATTTCCACAAGTAAATAAGTTCCTTAAAAATAATACTTAGACTTCATACTTCCTTCTAAACCACACAGAACCTACCACAGAACCATAATCTCTTAGGTACTTTAAATATTCATCTACAGAAGGAATATTGTATCACATATTAGTAAAGACCTGACTGACATGGGTTTGAATTCCAGCTTCACTAGTTAACCACTCTGTAACCTCAAGCAAGCCTCGGTTTTATCATTCATAAATTATTATAAATTTATAATCCATAAATTAATTAATAAAAGTATCTACCATTTAAGGATTGTTGTGAGACACAAATGAGATGATGTAAGTAAAGCACTCAGCACAGTGCCAGTACATGGTATTATTTTCACAAATAATACATGGCCCTCCCTTAAAATTCTTGAAAAATAGCTATTTATAGGCATCTTCATTTCAATACTTTTGAGGATTGACTCATGTCCCCCACAAAAGGCATGCTCAGGTCCCAACCCCTGATCCTGTGGGTGTGAACCCATTTGTAAATAGGACCTCTGAAGATGCTATTAGTTAAGGAGTGCCCAAACTGTATAATAATGAGCCTTAATCCAATATGGCTGAAGTCCTTATGAGCACAGGAAATTGCACATGGGAGAAGCTACTGGGAGCAGCCAGAAGCTGGAAATGAATGGAACCTGGAAAAGAAAGAAGGCAGTGCCAGGTGCACTGCCATGTGACAGAACAGCCATGAAACCCCAAAGATAGCCTGCCAGCCAGAAGATACCAACTCCAGGAGTAAGCAAGCCTTCTAGTTTCTGAAACCATAAGCCAATAAATTCCTGTTGCTGAGAGATTCCAAAAGGAGCAGAGAGGACACACTGGTGGGCACTCTTAAGCACAATATAGATAACTCTTTTTAGGTTCTAATGACTTGGAATAGCTAGCAGTAAATACCCGAAACAATCAAATTACAACTCAGAACCGCTGAATCTCGAAGATGATTGTATAACAATGTAGCTTATGAGGAGTGACAATGTGATTGGGAAAGCCATGTGGACCACACTCCCCTCTGTCCAGTGCATGGATGGAAGAGTAGAAAAACCGGGGCAAAAAAAAAAAAAAAAAAAAAAAAAGTACCCAGTGTTCTTTTTTACTTTAATTGTTCCTTTTCACTTTAATTTTTATTCTTATTACTTTTGTGTGTGCGGTAATGAAGACGTTCAAAAATTAATTTTGGTGATGAACGTACAACTGCTTTGTAAAAATCTAATTGAATTAGCCAGACTGTATTAATATAAAATGTTTGATAAATTTAGTGAAAAACAAAAATAGAGTGCAGCTAGCAGACTAAAACACAAACATATTCTATAAATATGTCTTTTCACTAATTAGCAAGATTTACAACATAAAATACATCTTTAGAATCATAAATAAATGGTTGTACACTTTGTATGACTGCACGGTATGTGAATATATCTCAATAAAATTGAATTATTAAAAAAAAAAGAAACCACTGTCTGGTATTTGTTTTATCAGCTAGCAGACTAAAACACACACATATTCTATAAATATGTCTTTTCACTAATTAGCAAGATTTACAATATGAAAATACATCTTTAGAACCATAAATAAATGGCTGTTTGCAAGAACAAAGAATCTTATTTTTTCCTAATTTTTATTTATTGCCCGCATAATTTTATACCATTAAAAAGGATTAAAAAAAAAAAAAAAGGATATTTACTCACAATCTCATTACTCCATCATATCATCATATCAATTTCTTTCTTATTTTGCTTTCCTTTCTATTTCTTGGTCATACACTTGAATATTTTATTAATATTTTTCATCTTGTAGATACCATTTGGCACTCTATTTTTGTTTTTCACTAAACATATCAAACATCTTATATTAATACAGTCTTCATAATCATTTAATCATCACATAATATCTTATGAAACTAACATTATAGTTTATCTACTTTCCTGCTGGTAGAAACTATTAAGATTCTTTTTACTCTTTCATCACTAGCCATTAATGGTCTAAAGAATATTTGCATGTACAAAAGTTTCTCTTTTCAACATCCTCATGTGCAGAAGTTCTTTTCTTTTAAATTATTAGGAAAAAAGGATATGAATATTTTTATATCTAGATAGCACTGCCAAATTGAATTGCAAAAGAGCTTAACAATCTGAACAGATGCTCAACTACACAAGTGATCAACAACCACCAAGGGTGGGCTAAAGTTCCAGTTTCACCATCATCAGTATTGTTTCTTTAACTTTAAATCATCTCCACCAAACAGTCATACTCTTATGCTGTTGGTGGGAGTATAAACAGGTGCAAACTTTTTGGAGGGCAATTTGGCAGAAATTCCATTCTAGGTCCTTATCCTAGAAATATACTTGGGCTTATGCGTAAGGATTTTCAAACCAGGAAGTTCAACGTTTCTAACAATAAAGACTAAAAATAAATATCCATCAGTAGGGGACTGGTTAAAATTAGTATGCTTGGCTGCTCACTAGAGTTACCTGTGGTGGTTTTCATGAAGTGTGACACATAGGCCCCACCCCAGACCAATTAAATCAGGATCTCTGAGGGCAATCTGTGTATTTAAATATCTATAAGTGATTTTAATACCCATCCATATTTGAGTAAAGGAATACTAGGCAACTACTAGCAAAACACACAACAGTATGTACTGCAACCACCATTGTGTGTGACTGAAGGATTTTTTTTCTCATATTTGCACAAAATGTTTCCGGAAATACACAAAAAAACTATTGTAACAATGATAGTTTTTGAGAATAGGGATTGGAGGTGTAACGTAAGAGACATATTTCAACATATATGATTTTATATTGTTTGATTTATAACAGGTACATTTAAAAATTAATCATCTTGAACAAAATCAAATCATCATTTTATTTACAAACAATTTTTCCAAGAACATATGGCATTAAGCAATATATAACATCCCACGGCAGGGGCCAACCACCAGTGTTTATAGGTGCCATGGAGCACTGCACACCTGGAAAGAACCAAGTGGCTATGAATCTATCTTGCCTTCTTTGGGCAGGGCCAGTAGTTCCTGCCACCTCCTTCTGCCCTAGCAACTAACTTATTCAGTGTACCATTCTAAAGCAAACAGTCATTGCCTGCTATGCTTGGGAAAAATGTTTACTCATGGCTCACTTCCTCACACAATGTAGGCTACCATTAATGATATGTCAGTCTGGTGTGTACTCTTAAAGAACATGTCAGACACATAAACCCATTTTTGAATTAGTTTCTCAAATGGAAAAATTATACATGGAAAGCAGAGGTGATTCAATCTTTTTTTCTAAAGCACTCACTATATGTAGCATGCAAACATGGTCTCTGCAGAGTACAGAATAGCAACTTTGTCTAAATAATTAAGTGAGCTGTACCTTAAATTTAAAAGAACCAATTAGCTTATATCTTTTTTATGATTTATTTCAGTTTTACCAAGCCACACAAGATTTCAAATGAATCTAAAAAAAGTGACTAGAACAAAGGTCTACATTTATAAACACATGGCTGAAAACTTCAATGCTTCATAGATACTATTTAAATTAAATACTTTTTTCATTAGACTGCTTCCAACAGCTGTTGGCTTTTATGACTGGGTCTCAGATATATTACTGAAACAAGTCTTTTTTTAAGGTGTTTTATTACATTTTATTTATTTTTGCAGATCCATTAGATCACTTACCTACTACCTTGATACCACAGAAACAATTCACTAATATTAATGGAAAGAAGGAAATTTCTTTGAGCTGTCCATAACAAGATGCCCTTGAAAAAGTCACATATACCTCTGAGACATCAAGAAAGGCAGTTCCCTACTAAAGACATTAATATTTTTTAAGAGATCATATTTCAGAATACTAGAGACTCTTTAAGAACCATCAATTTTCAAAACTCCTAAATTCATTCATTCATTCATTCATTCATTCAACAAGTATTCATTAAATGCCAACTTCCTGCCAGGTGCTGCATTAAGCACTAAAGACCCAATGGCAGGGATGGAATTTAAAAGAACTCCCATAACCATACTCTAAATAGAACAGGTACATTTTTTTGTTTCATTCACAGTTACTTTCAAATGTATGCTTCAAAGTGACATCAAATTTAAAAGATACCCTTGTTACTATTTCTCAATCATATTTGATAGGGTAAAAGAACTTGAGCAAATGAGGGTAGTTAAAAGCTAAATGATAATAAATACATGAAATATTTTTCCATAATACTTAAAGGTTTTAACTATGACACAGAAAAAAGAAAGTACCCAATTTTCTGGGCACACCAGTCAGAGACAGTTGGCAGTCTGAATCATTTATAAGGTGTTAAATCCAAAACTGATTAGAATGGTGATTTTGTTGCTTCTTCCTAACACATCCTAAATCAACACCTGTTTCATCTCTTGAGGAATGTGCAGGTTAACATCTAACTTGTCTTCAATTTGTGAAACAAGTAAAAGTTGCCATGACAACTGAATGAAAAGTTTATCAGAATTTACCAAATGAAATGCAGTATTAGCTCAATTCTGCTAAATTGATATGTATGTTTCCTGGATAAAATATTAAATGGCATTCTCTCTTCCTCTCTCTCTCCCTCCATCTCTCCTTCCCTCTCTCTTTCTCTCTGTGTCACACACACACATCCTTTTGGTCAGAGTAGGCCATAAATAAGTAACATTGACAAATAACTGACACCCATTAAATCTTGTCAAGGCTGCATTCAGTATTATAGGGTCTTGAGTATATTTAAATCAAGGAAAAGAAGATGTTTCTAAAATTAGTATATTTCTTAAATTGTGTTAAATTAAGTAAATTCATAAAAATGTTTAATTTCTACTGATATCTATTATACAACATAACCTAGGGTATATTCAAATGAGCGGACTATCAATTTTCTTAGAAAAATATTTCTGTCATAAACACACAGAGTTTAGGTTGTTCACATAAACTACATGATTCAATCATTAACTTCCAACATATTGTCCTTACTGGGGACTAGGCTGAGGTCCCACTAGATACGTAAGTTTTCCATCTACCCCCTTCAGCTGTTGGGAGATGAAATTCTACTCCACCATTGCCTACTCTCATCTCGGACACCCTGCATGAATTGGTTGCCATTTTCAGTTAGACATCAGGGGCTAATCAAACACCAATGATTATTTAATGATGTATTAAAACAAATACAGAAATGTTCTTACTTATGATTAATAATCCTGGATGTGGTGGTAAAATCATCTTCATAAACAGGACATATATTTCTTTACAGCACTATGTTGGACAAAAATCCTAAAGTATAATATACAAAGTAAGCAAGATAACAAGGACAAATAACTAGAAAAAAATATTCTAAAATATATAGAAATTAAAGGCATACAGTTAAGGAGAGAAGTACCTCATGAGAATCAGGGATTCAGACTCATACACACATTATGTAACCATATGAATACTCTGCCATACAACACAACATTATAGCATAAATGGTTGTGTTTTATTGCTCTTAATATATTGTGTTATTTTGGCACAAGCAGAAAATGCAATAAGAAAAAAAATATGTAACATGATGCATGAGAAGGCACATTGTCCTTTTCAGAAGTCCATTATTAAGGCAGCTGAACAAATTCTGGCTGAACATAAGTGGGATGCGAGCCCATCTCCTTCCATCCCCATCCCACCCTCCCATTCAAGCACTGGTTACAAAAAGTGCCTGTGTAGCCCTGAGAAGTGAGTCATGGATGTTCCATTTACAGACAGGGTGGGGCTGAGGGAAATCACTATTACATGCCCAGTTAGCTGGAAAAGTCCATCCTGTTTTTCCTCTTTTATATAATAATCATTTTCACAAACTTGAGATAAAGAACGTTTGCTAAATGAGAACTCACCAAATATTTCAGCACTCTTAGACTCAAAGGAAAGACTTTTACAGCCAAGTACATTATCTCATAGTACAGGGCTAACAATCCACACTAAGCAAGGGACTTGTACAATCAGGATACAACATTTGTTCCTTTTCACCCACACCAAGAAAAACAGTGGCTGAAGAAATAAAGCACAGTACCAGTTCCCAAATCAGATTCACCCACCAGGAGTTCACACTGGCAGCCAAAGCATTTTTTAAGTGCCACGACAATCTTTTACAACTTCCTTTGCCAAGGAAATACAACAGCAAAGTGGCTTCCTTAAGCTGATCTCACAAGCAAACCATGAAAAACACAACAAACCTGAAGCAACAATAACAAAAACTAATGCTCTTTTTGGTTCTATAGACTCTGCATAAAAAGGTCACATGGCCAGGTCCGTTTCTCAGTATCAGCTTACTAAATCAAATGATAATGTGTAATGTGACAAATTTACATTTCCAAACTTAAAATTATAATGCATGCTTTAGTTTTAAAGCATCTGATCCAAGCCTCTTAACTTATCCAACTTCCCGCCAAATCCAAAAGGCTGTGCCACATTTTTCTAACCATATCAAATAAATCTTAATTAGGTCTTTCTCAAATGCAGCTCCTGAACTCTGCTCTGAGGCCCAGTAAGACCACAGTGGGCTGGCACTTAGGGGATAAAGGAGTGCCCCTGCCCAATTGACACACTTAAAACTACGAGGTGCAGGAGGGTAATAAAATTTTCACATGTACATACTGTCTACAATTATTAACATCACCAATTAACTTGGCCTCTAAGGTCTGGAATGAATTTAGATTTTAGGTACATTAAAATTCACAACAAACATACTGCTTTTCAAAACAATAACCACTAGTATTTTAAAGAAGAGGAAAGATTCTGTTAAGTTTTTTATTTGAATCAGGTTTATCCACAAATATTATTCTTACCCCTTTTTCCCTGCATAGTGTAAAATACTCTAAAGATTATTTTATATTTCAAAAAACTTAAATTATAAAATCAACCCAAATGTATTCCAGCAAAATCCAAAAATACTAACAAAAAAGAATAAAACAAAAAAGAATAAAAATAATATATCAATCACCCCTTGGCAGCCACTGTTAATACCTTAATGTACAGCCCTTTCACACAAGCAGAGTCACACACCTATTTTCAAATATTATGAATACAAAATTTATATCTTACTCTTAGTGTTTCTATTGAGAACACCTTTCCATGCCAATATATATATTTCTATAATTATGATTTGGCTGCTGCAGAGTATCACCTATTGCGCAGCCAAATAATTTTGTTTAACTCAAACAAAAAAGATTTTGTTAAAATCTTTAGTTAAAAAAAGATTTAGCTTTTGGTTAGAAAAAATTACAAATAATTCTGAAAAACAATACACCATACTCCTAAAAATATTGACTATTTCTAATTGCTCAGCCACTTCCATCCAGTTCAGTTACTGCTTGCATGAGTGTCTTTAACACTCCTCTGGAAACTAGGGTCTCACCACTGACAACATCAAGCTAAAAAAAAATTAAAATAACATGTCACTTCAATTGTCTCCTATCTCTCATCTACAGAGGGGGAAAAAAAAAGCCCTAACAAATGGTTCAAGTTTTGATAAAGCCTCAATGTGAATAATAGTAAACTCCACGACTCAATAGGTTCTTGGTAAATACTTAAAATCATTTTGTATAGCATTTTACTCTTTTCAAAAGATTTTCAAACTATTATATTACCTCCTCACCACAACCCTATTACATAGGACTGGTGCTGTCACTTTAAAATGAGGAAACAGAGGACCAGGGAAATTAAGCGACTTGTTTGGTCTAATGTCGACACAGTGCATGAGGCAGAACTAAATCAATGGTCTACTCAGTTTGTCTTCCAAGTGCTTTTAACAGAACACACTGCATAAGATGAACAGTTCCTTTCTTCATCTCTGCCAAAAATCTCTTAATAACTCTCCACGGTGGATGGTATGTTTCAGGACAAGGAGATATGAGGTAATAAGTGTGCCAACACATCCAAAGCAGTGGGGAAGGAAATCTCCAAAAAGACTTTCAGAAAGAAATGAAAAGAAATCAAAACTGCTATTTATAAGCCACATGCCTTATTTTACAGGCATTTAAAACATGAGTATACTGGAACAAAACTGTCATTTTTCCAGGATATTTCTCCACCTTATCTCAGAAAAATGCCATTATAAATGCTTGCATCTTGGGAGCTGGTAGTGGGAGGGGAGGAAGCACTTCTCTGCAATTTCCCTCTGTGGGAAGATTAAGACAATCCTGCCCTCAGTCACAACCAAGCACAGGGGCAGTGAATTCACAATTCTATACTTTTCATAAAGATTTACCCTTTATTTATCAGTGTTTGAATCATCCGTTTGCTAGAGTTTCCAATGTACTGTTTGTTATCAATTCTACTTGGTGTATAATTTATTGTCCTTTAGATTGCAAACTCCAGTAGGTGGGACCATGGCTGTCCTACCTTGATTTGTACCGGCTGAGCACCAAGCCACAACCACATGGGCATCAGATGCTATTTGATAATGATGATAAGTGGATTAAATTATATTTATACTAACCCTATAATAGATTACTTAAATTTGTTCTAACAAAACAATGTGATTAGCACTAACAGGACCATTTGGCCGAAGGTATACAGGACTGGCAGGAAGGAAGAAGGCAGGGGTCTTCTCTCTCGCATTTATACAGCTAATCACCAGGCAGCTCAAATGCTTTCATTTACTGCTTATATCCCAGGTATATATGCTTACTCACTTCATTTAACTGGTCCAAAATAAAACATTTGATGACCCATGATCTTTTTTACCTCCCTGTTTATACACGTTTTAGGTGGAAACTGGTCCACTAATTTACCTGACACTTAAAATGAATAAATGAAAAAAACACTTAAGATGACGCTTCAGACTTAAATCAGACACGTAAGTCACAGGGAATATCTTTGCTTTTAAAAAGTACTAGTCCTACGTAAACATGCTGACCTTAAATCCAAGGCAATGAAGAACCCAATTCTAAATCTGACCTGAACCATTAGACAAATCATCTCTTTTTCTGGACTAATTTATGCCTCTGGAACACTGGATTGGATTATTAAAATATAGATCTATGTAACAACTAATTAAAAGTGCAAGCATTCTGAAGAACAGCAAATAAAGAATTCTCTCAAATTTCAAAGACCTCAATGTAATTTTACAACTTTAAATACAGTTTAAACTTCACAAATACCATCTCCGTATGTATCCCTGACTACTCCCAAACATGTAAATTCAACCTCTTTTGATTCCTACTCTGTTTTCCTAACAATCTCTTTCCTCAAGCTTACGAAAATGGCTTCTTGTCAAGATTCTAAACGAAATAAGAAGGAATCTTGACTGTGATGATCCCTTTTTAGATGGAATGCCAAAAAGAACGACGATTTGAAAATGACTTGTTAAAGAAGCTACTTATATTGGACAACAAATTTCCTCTCTTATCAAATATAGCATGTGAAAAGTAGAGGAATGAGAGAAGGGTTAAGAACTCTGGAGCAGTGACTGGGAAATGCCCAAGAAAGAATAACATCAAGGACAAAACAATTCAGAGAAGTGCAAAAAAGTTTTTAAATAACTAGCAAAAACTCATCATAGAAACAGAAAAGATACTACAGGCTTCCACAAACTTTAAAACAAAAAACAAAACTATAAAAAGTTCAATCTTACTTTTGTTTAGGATTTTCCATTATATGCTATAAAACCATCCAGAAAGTTGACATGAATCTTCAAAAGACTTTTCATTCTCCAGGTTCACAAGTTATGTCCTGTATTTATGTACACTAAAGAATACAAATTCATCTCAGGAATACTTAATTTTTAACCTAAGGGTTTTACCTTAACTTCTCCAAATCTGCTCAACTACAAAGTGGACACCCAAGTGCTGCTCACACTCTATGTGAGGCACCCCCTTTTCCAAAACTATACACCAGCTCCTGTTGATAAAATTTCATTAAAATGAAATATGGGGTCATTACCTTGTAGGGCAAGAGATAGAACTAGTCCAGGAGGCTTTTCCCAAGAGAGTCACACAGAGCACAAGAGTTAGGCCCCTGAGGAGAGCAGGAAGAAAGACTTTGTTGATCTATTGCGCACTGGTTGATTCATCCCCATCTTCCTGGGTCTTCATTGACATCTACCACTTTATCTCTCTTCCCCCTAGGTATTCCTCCTCCCATGGGAATACCTGCTGATGGGGCTACTCATCAAGTGGGACCTTCAACTAAGATCCCCAAATTCTCCATAATACACCTACCTCAAAAACTTGTAGAAAATTCTATTGAGGTCAAGAAATAAAACAGTCCTTGGCACAATTTCACATTCCTTATTATACACCAATAGGAAGTCAGAACACTATACTGAAAATATTCCCACAAAGTGGGAATCAATTTCCCTAAAATGACAAGGCCCTAAATATAGCCGTAATTTTTTTGTTCAAAAGATATTTAATTAAACTTGTGGGTGGAGGAAATGGTGGTGGGCTACTGGGCAAAGAGTACAGGAAACAATGACAGGGTAACTCCACAACCTCCTCCAGCAGTAAAATGGCTTTATATGGCCTTGACAGGGGCAGCCAAAGTGAAGACACCTGTGACATATGTCCCTCTCTCTCCAGGCTTTGTTCCCTTGATTGAGTCTAAGTTACTCAGAGGGAAGAGAAGAAATTACATACCTTGGGTCTGAAGTAATTCTACCATTCTGTGAAGGAACACAGCATCACTAGTACTCAAAGCAAATAAAGGCATAGAATTCCCTACTCAAATTATAAGGATTCAATTAGCCCAAGGGAAACATGAGAATTTAACAAGGGTAGTACAAAGACCTCACAATTTACCTTTCAAACAATACCACCCCCCAACACACACACACAGTACACACACACACAAACACAAAACATATTGGTATTTAATTTTCATAGAACTACAGTGAAAGATTGTGTATGCTTTACATGAATGGAATTCAAGAAAAGCAAAATCCAAATTTATCTAAATCTAAAATTTATTTCAAAGTTTCACTTGAAACTTGTAAAAGGTTTGTTATACTAGATCTAGATCTGTCTAACAAGGAACTGTTTTTGCAAGACATTTGGCCAAAAAGCACCTAGCAGAGTGCCTGCCACTTTGGGAGGAGATGCTCAACAACAATTTGCTGCAGATAAATTTTAAAGGTAAATAAATGAACTTCTAAACCTAAGAGTGCTGAAATGCTATATAGGACATTATAAGGCATATTTTAAAATTTAGCCCTTGAAAGCAGAAAAGCAAAGGGGTTTTGAAGGCTGGCTTCTGCAGTCAGGCTGCTTGGGTCAAAATGCAGACTCTGCCATTTATACCTCAGAATCTTGGGTAAGCTGCTTAAGTTCTCTGTGGCTTTACATCTCCTTATCTGTAAAATGGGAATTATAAAAGCACCTACCTCACAGGGTTGTTAGAGAAGTAAATGAGACAATTCAACACAAAGCATTTAAGTAAACGTTCAATAAATGTGAGGTATTATTATTCAAACGTGTGTTCAGAAGGGACTGAAATTGTACCTATTAAATACAGACCTCAGCTTTGTTAAATTGAAATCTCAGGCATTTCATAAAAGCATTTTACTCGTCTTTCCCACACATCAGGAGGCATCAACATTTCCAATTATGCCGAAATTACATACTTTCATTCATTTGTTTGAGAGCTTGTCATAGATGGCAAGAAAGAAGGAAGATGCCTTTTTCGTAGCTGTTGCTCTTTCAAACTTCAAAATACTGTCACGTACACAATAGGTTGGAGCTACCCCCAAAATGACAGCTCACAGCTTTGCAGCGGCGGTAGAAGAACCCACGCGGCTCTGTCAGGAAGAGGGTTCACCCCAATTCGCGGCGAATATCCCATCTCCCGAGACAAGTGAGCCCCAGGGAACATAAGAGAACTCTTTGAAAGGGGAAGAGACCCTGAGTTGTGGAGAAAGACAGGGAAGAAGGGAGGGAGGGAGGGAGAAAAAGACCCTCGCGGTCGCAGAGGGTTCGGAGCCACGCTCGGATCAGGCGCGTCCACGTTGACAAGCCCCGAGATCGCGCGCGGGCGATAGGCAGAGACGTCCCGGGCCGACCCACACCACTCTCCTCCCTTACTCCCTCCACAGAAGCCAACTCCAGTCCCCAGCCAGACTTGCCCCTCGATGCCCCCTCACCTAAAGGCAGGTCCTTCCTTGGGCGCCCTGCCCTGGGCCGACGCCGACGCTGAGCTGCTGCCGCTGCCCCTTTTGTTGAAGAGCTTCTGGAGCAGGGTCGGGGCCATGATGCTGCCGCCGCCTCAGTTCCAGCCGCGGCGCTCGGAGGGCCGGCGGCTCAGAGCGCTGCCGGGGGCGGCGGCGGCGGCAGCGGGACCATCGCGGCGGCGCGACCGCCCAGCTTTGCGGGAGCGCGGGACCGCTGCGGCTGAGTAACTCTGCTAGGTGCCGGGCTGTCGGCGGCGGGTCATATGACTGAGCCAGCCCGCCGCCGCCGCCGCCGCCGCCTCGCGCGCTGACAGTTATCTCCTGCGGGAGGAGCCCGCAGTCCCCCGGCGGCGGCGGCAGCGGCGGCGCGGGAGGAGCGCGGCTGCCCCGGCGGTGGTCATTGGCCAGGCGGCCGCCCGCCCCGGGCTCACGTAACCCCGGCGGGAGGCGCGGCCCGGATCGGCGGCCCTACGTTCTGGGCATGTGGGGGGCGGGGCCGGGCGCGGCGCTTAAAGGGGTCCGGGGGGCGGGGGCGGGAGCGGGAACAGCGCGGCCGGGGTGGGAGGCTCGGGGGAGGACTAAGGCCCGAGGGGCGCGGCTCCTGAAGTCGCGTGGGGTTCTCTAGACCGCTTGTTCTTTTCGAAACAGTGAGAGAGCTGCTGGACCAATCTTTGTTGGTTTGAGACAAAGCCCCTGAACTAGGGCCTTTGCTATATGCAGGTGCAAGGGCTCATTTATGCAAGGCGGGTGTTGGGGAAAAGCGTTTTTTGAAGTTGCTATTCCACATATTTGAATCGCACAATACCCACGGTTTAAAGGTATAATAGGTTTCTACTATATCCAGATCAGGTTTCTCCATTTTTGTTTTTTCTTAATTTAAAGGTAATTATTCGAAATATTTGCTGTTTGGCATCTTGGGTCACCACACCATGGTGATTATATAAAACGTTGCATGTGACATGTTAAGCGCGCGCGCGCGCGCACACACACACACACACACACACACACACACACACACACACTACAATAACAACAGCACCACCACGGAATTCACTACATCGACTAAAAACTTAATAGAAGCTACTTTATGACAAGGAACGTGTCTCAATATGTATGTGTCAATCGAGGCACATAAACTGGTATCAACGGCTGACATCCGGTTTGGGAAAAGAGAGAAACAATTGTGTTTGAGTTCACTTTCCTCCCCAGCCCATCCCAATTCCCCAAAGAACTTAAATCTCTACGGAACCACATAGCCTGTGGTAGTGAAGGACGTTGCCAGACTCAAGGCATTTTGTTTGCATGTTTGTTTTTTGCTTTAAAAAAATAGTTTAAAATTTTCCAGAATTTACACTCTATACCCACCAAACAATTACTCCCTCTTTCCTCTCTCCCATTCTCTGATACACTTTCAGAAACGTTCTGTCTCTACGAATTTGCTATTTCTAGATATTTCATATGTGAAATCTTACAGTCTTTGTCCTTACATTCCTTGCTTATTTCACTCAGGATAATGTTTTCAAAATTCATCCATGTTTCAAAGCAGCTTTTTTTTTTTAAGAGAATATGTGTAGGTTGTCGTTTTTTCTTTTAAATAACCAAGATTAAGGTAACACACGAGTGTTGTTTTATATCTTGTAATGTACTGAACAAAATACAATTTCTAGTTAAATGACCAAAAAAACTAGCTCATTTAGATAAAAGAACTCTAGTTAAGTAATCAAGTAATTCCAAAGAACCAATAGCTGGATGACAATTTTACTTTTCATTCAAAACCTAAAAAAAGAAACAAAACACTTTATTAAAGAATTCTCATTTTTTTAAAAACAACAAAGTATGGACAACACACTTTGGTTTCTTATTTAAATGTGTCAAAAATAAAAATCCTAGAAAATAAAGTATTACACCTTTTGGTAACATTGCAACTTTAAAATTTTTCTTTAGAGGCATCTTCTGACAAACTTGGTTTTACAGAGTCAATTGTGGTAGCTCAAACTACTAGCTTATTTTTAATAACATATTTTCCTATGTCTGACATCAAAATATTCTATTATTAATATGGTGATTCTTATTTTAAACTAATAAGTAAAGAAAATATCCTAAGGACATTTTGGTTGTGGTAATAAAATAAATCTAGTACTATATTATAAGATTGTAAGAGATCCTTTATGTAAAAGAAATTTCAACTTTTCTTCACCCATATTTGTCAATGCTTCTTCTGTATAACACTTTCCATTTTAATATTAAACTTGTTATTTAATTGAGGCTTTTTTTTCCTCAAAGCCCTATTAATTTGTTGATTTAGCAATTAAATATATATTATTCTCAAGTTAGAAAAATGTGCTTAGCTTTTCTTATTTAAGTTCATGTCTTTTTATCCAAACCATTAACATTCTTTTCTAATTGGCAACTTTGAATGTATTGTTTAAGCAAATATGCATTAATTAAATTAAATTTCTCAAATATTTCCATGTGATGTAGCTTGTTTTTTGTAATATAAGGCCATAAAAAACTCAGTATGCATTCTGTCAAAAAAGAATTGTGCTCTCCCACAAAACATCTCTTTCCTGTTCTGAAATACTATGATTCTGGCATTTACCAAGAGATATATGCTTCTTTTAATGAAATTTTCATATATTCATTGGCCTATAACACAAAAGATGTGCTGTCCTAACTTAATATTTTGTTTAAATTGAATGAAGAAGGCACATGAGTCCAATACTCATTGTGCCTTACATGCTGTAGGCTGTAGCGTGATGTACAGGTTGAGTCTAAAAATGAGATATTTTTAAATTTAAATTGGAAGTCCTGCCCAATTCTCTAATTCAAATATGTCTGTATCTAAATATGACTATCTTCATTTTTTAATGACTTATTTATTCTTATTCTAAACATTTAAGCATCAACAAGGCACTAAATGTAAATATGAGAATCTAAGTTGTTCAAGGAATCCTAGATAAAGAATAACCTTCACATCTGAGAAACTGGGCTAATCCAAAATTTGGGTGGAGACAGGGTATAGATGGATGGTAGGCAGCACACCTATCACCTTAAATTAGGGAAGAAAGAATCTGAAGTCTCGTCTACCACTGTTTAGTCACTAGTTTTGAATGCTTGGTTTTAATACTCAATGAAGAGCCACATAATACTGACTCTCAATTCTGTCTCAGATGTCATAATTGTAAGTTCAGAACAAAACGTTACCCTATTACATCCAACACACTGAAGTCATACAACCTATCAGTTGTGTTTTCAATTTGGAAGACAAATATGTAATTCTAGAAATCAAAATTTAAAAATCAGAATTTCATTCCTTGTGCAAGCATGTTAGATTCCAAGAACCATGCTATATGGTCAAGTTCCGTGAGTTCTTCTGCCCTGGTCATATTAGGCTTCCCTGAGACCAAAGCCTGAATTTCACTGAGATTCCCCACAGAAGGGCTACAGAGCAAAACTGAAAGATCCACCATGTTGGTATACATACAGAGTAATATAACTTCTGCATTTTTTTTTTTTTTGGTGTAATGGATTCATCTTATGTAATTCTTGTGGGAGTCCTCAAAGTTTGGCCTGTGATTTCTTCAACAGTCCATGTCCTCTGTAATAAATTTCGAGAAAAATGGTGACCTTGCTGAAATAATAGACTTGTGAGCTTTGAGCTCTTCATCTAAGCACTTCTGATTTCCACCAGCTTCAGCCAGCTCAGTCTGAAGAAAAACTAAGGACAACATCATAATCACACATATAATCAAAGAGTTCATGCATATCTACATCGAGGGAATTAGTGTTCCAAATTCTTCACTAAGCTGAACGAGGATATCGACATTTTGAAATCTTAAGCCCTCCATTCCAAACTCTGCTGTTTAAAGGTAATGAAACAAAACAGAAAACATGAGCATATCTATACCAGCTGTATGGATGTCCATTATTATCTCTGCTCCTTACTCAAGTGAGGAAGGAAGCAGTGTTTTAAAAAAACAGACACCTTGCCACCAAAATGGCACAATGAACAAGAAAACAAGTTTCTTGAAATATTGTCTACATCAGTACACTTGTACTTATATCTTTCTGCAATGGCTGGGCTTCTGGTGTAGCCAAACTGGCTTGTGAGAAAGCTCCTTTAACGCTCAAGTTCCCTCAGATTCTTCCACTAATGTATTGACATCTCTAACATCCCATCCAGAAAGGAGTTCTCGCAACTGCTTGGTGTGATCAGCAGATGTCTTAGATTTTTCGAAGATTAATAAACTTATTTTTGAGGGTAGCAAGGCCAGAAGTTCTCTTGTTTGTCTGTTTGTTTTGTCTTCTGGTTTCTCATGGCTATGGTCGAGTCTATACAATTTTGATTCACAACCATGGCCTTGCTGAGAATAGGATGATGTTCCTGTAAAAGTTTGTTGGGCTTGTGAATTTCCCCCTACCGTCAGGAGGCATGAATGAGGATCGTTAGATGCATTAGCACCCATTTTTTTCCGTCACTCCGGTATTCCTCTGCTGGTTCTTGAGTATAATCCCAGAGGCCTTTACGAACCTTCAACCCTGGATCCAGCAGCCTCTTGTCATCCATATCCCGGAGGCTCCTCCTGCGGCTGCTACTGCTGCCGCCACTGGGACCCCTGCTGCCGCCCCCACCGCCAGAGCCATCAGCACCTCCGTGGGCACCAGCGCCAGCACCCCAGGCCACCCTCCTCCTGCCGCCGCCCCCTCTCCGCTCGCCGTCAAGCTCAGGCTCCGGGGCCTCTCCAGGTTCTCTTTCCCACCATCTTGACTCCTGGAGGGAGCCGCTCAAAGCAGCTTTTTAATCTGTGCTTTATAACGTTAGACTCTATACAAATTTTTTCTGGTGATGGGTTATAGAACTAAAGTCAGTAAGTTTCCAACCCTGCTTCTCCTAGCTCCTCCTTCGTGAGGAGCAAGGAGAATAGTGACTCACTTGGCCTCTCTTAGACTTGTTGAAAGGAGGACTCTTGGAGTCTTAAAAAGCAAATATATTTCCACAAATATAAAAAATTCAAAATATCTGTTCTGGACCCTACTGTGATTTGCATGATCAATTTTTATTGCATAGGATTCTAGTCTTGTTAGGACACTAGCCTCATGCTGAAATTTCATAAAGGTAAGAGAAATGTGATAGAAACTGAAACTCTATTTTTTCACTTCAAATTTTTACTGTTAAAATGATGGATTAGGTATTCAGACTGGTAAGCAACCATTCCCCACAACTGAGTGTACATAGAATTCTGAATCACAACGTTGCTGTTTCTCTCTGTTTCCCTGGGGGACTCAGCCTCCTGGGGCTGCCAGTATTGGTCAGTATCCCATGTAGTAGGTGTTGACCTTGTCTGTTGTGTCTTTGTTAAGGCAACATACCACCCTACCTACTCCATCCTGGGTCAGAAAAAGTCCCTTATTCTCCAAACTAAAATCTGTGTACACTCTACATACCTAGGAGCTTTTATAACTGCAAATTGAAGAAGAATTTGGCCAGGTGTCTCTTGTTCCTTACCTCCAATGACTGTTTCAGTCACAACCCAGTCCACATGTGCAGGGTCATCCAAAAGAGGCAATTAAAAAATCATGGCCTCCCCTGAGGAGCTGGGGGAAAATGCAAAAGTGTTGGACTTCCTTACCTGGATTGTTGCTGATGTTCTCACAAACTCTGAGGACTGATGGCTTGGGGCTTGCCCTTATGAAGCTCGTTACTGCAAAGGAGAGGCTAAACCGGCTTGTAACTGTGCCTAAGAGTCTCCCCTGAGTACCTCTTTGTTGCTCAGATGTGGCCATCTCTCTCTAGCTAAGCCACCTCAGCAGTGAACTCACTGTCCTCTCCCCTACGTGGGACCTGACTCCCAGGGGTGTAAATCTCCCTGGCAATGCAGGATATGACTCCCAGGGATGAGTCTGAACCCGGCATCGTGGGATTGAGAACACCTTCTTGACCAAAAGGGGGATGTGAGATGAAACAAAGTGAAGCTTCGGTGGCTAAGCGATTTCAAATGCACTCGAGAGGTCACTCTGGTGGACATTCTTATGCACTGTATAGATAACCGTCTTTAGGTTTTAATGTATTGGAATAGCTGGAAGTAAATACCTGAAACTATCAAACTCCAACCCAGTAGCCTTGACTGTTGAAGATGAGCGTATAACAATGTAGCTTAGGTAACAGTGTGATTGTGAAAACCTTGTGGATCGCAGCCCCTTTATCCAGTGTATGGATGGGTGAGTAGAAAAAAATGGGGACAAAACTAAATGAAAAATAGGGTGGGATGGGGGGATGGTTTGGGTGTGTTTTTTTACTTTTATTTTTTATTCTTATTCTGATTCTTTCTGGTGTAATGAAAATGTTCAAAAATAGATTGGGGTGATGAATGCACAACTATATGATGGTACTGTGAACAATTGATTGTACACTATGGATGATTGTATTGTATGTGATTATCTCAATAAAACTGAATTTAATTAAAAAAAATCATGGCCTTCCCCAGACATCATCTTGAATTTTGGTCCTGACTGAGAAACTGTAGAGAGAGTGCATCATTTAAAACTATTAAGGGCCCCAACCCAGAAGCAGCAGTCCTCGGTTCCTTCTCCGATTTCTGGTGTGACCCGCTTGCCCACTTCTTCAGCCTCCACTATGTCCATCAGGGTCACCCAGAAATCCTACAAGGTGTCCTCCGGCCCTGGACCTTCAGCAGCCTCTCTTACACGAGTGGGCCCGGCAGCCGCGTCAGCTCTTACTCTCGGGTGGGCAGAGGCGGCAGCAGCTTCCGGGGCAACCTGGGCGCCAGCATGGGTCTGATGGGGGGCTATGCAGGGGCAGGGAGTGCAGGGGGCATCACAGCCGTCACGTTGAACCAGAGCCTGCTGAGCCCCCTTAAGCTGGAGGTGGACCCCAACATCCAGGCCTTGCGGATGCAGGAGAAGGAGCAGATCAAGACCCTCAACAACAAGTTTGCATCCTTCATCGACAAGGTGCGGTTCCTGGAGCAGCAGAACAAGATGCTGGAGACCAAGTGGAGCCTCCTGCAGCAGCAGAAGACTGCTGGGAGCAAAATGGACAACTTGGTTGAGAGCTACATCAACAACCTTCGGCGGCAGCACGAGGCGCTGAGCCAGGAGAAGCCGAAGCTGGAGGCGGAGCTTGGCAACATGCAGGGGCTGGTGGAAGACTTCAAGAGTAAGTACGAGGATGAGATCAACAAGCGAACAGAGATGGAGAATGAATTTGTCCTCATCAAGAAGGATGTGGATGAAGCTTACATGAACAAAGTGGAGCTGGAGTCCCGCCTGGAAGGGCTGACCGATGAGATTAACTTCCTCAGGCAGCTATACGAAGCGGAGATCCGTGAGCTGCAGGCCCAGATCTCGGACACGTCCATGATCCTCTCCATGGACAACAGCCGCTCCCTGGACCTGAACGGCATCATCGCCGAGGTCAAGGCCCAGTATGAGGAAATCGCCCACCGCAGCCGGGCTGAGACCGAGAGCATGTACCAGATCAAGTACGAGCTGCTGCAGACGCTGGCCGGGAAGCATGGGGATGACCTCCGCCGGACGAAGACGGAGATCTCCGAGATGATCCATCAGCCGGCTCCAGGCTGAGATCGAGGGCCTGAAGGGCCAGAGGGCTTCCCTGGAGGCCGCCAATGCTGATGCCGAGCAGCGTGGGGAGCTGGCCATTAAGGACGCCAATGCCAAGTTGGCCCAGCTGGAGGCTGCCCTGCACCAGGCCAAGCAGGACACGGCGTGGCAGCTGCGTAAGTACCAGGAGCTGATGAGCGTCAAGCTGGCCCTGGACATCGAGATTGCCACCTACCGCAAGCTGCTGGAGGGCGAGGAGAGCCGGCTGGAATCTGGGATGCAGAACATGAGTATTCATACGAAGACTTCCAGTGGCTACTACTCAGGTCCACTGAGCCCCGTCTTTGGAGGCCTTGCAGGCACTGGCAACAACTACTCCTTCAGCTCTGGTGGGAGCCGCACTGGCTCCACCAAGGCCGTGGTTGTGAAGAAGATTGAGACCCGCGATGGAAAGCTGGTGTCAGAGTCGTCTGATGTCCTGCCCAAGTGAACTACCACTGCAGCCCCTCCCAGGCCCACCCGCCTGCTGTGCTGCACCAGAGCCTGGGGACAAGGAGCTGTGCAGGGGGTGTAGGGAACAGGAGACCTGGGGTACCCCTTCTTGCCCATGTCCCCATCTAGAAGCCATTTCATCTTTTCCGAAATAAAGCCTCAGCTGGCTCTGCCAACTGAAAAAAAAAAAAAAAAAACTATTAAGGACACAACTTTAGTTAGGGGCGAAAAAGGAACTGAAAAAGGTTCCCCTCTTTCCCTTTCCTCCCTTTGCTTCCCCTTACCATCACATTCTTCCTCATCCTGGTTCTGGCCACACTTCTTGCTTTAGATTGTAAAAGTGTACAAAAATCCTAGCCAGCAAAATTCTAGGATGCAGCTCTTAACCCATCTCATTATTTTTTCTCCTTGTCTGTTCAGGGCGTTATCTAATATTCCATCTTTTGCCTGTCATCCATTGGTTACTGCCTCATCCCCGAGGCTTGTCATAGTCTTGGTCTGCAGCAATGGTCATGTGGCTCATCTCCCAACTCTACATCTACACTCACCGCATCTCACTCACTCCATCTTGCAAAAATTTATCAGCTGGTTGATCCCGTAGGCAGCTACCAAGAGGAGGAGGGAATAAAGCAATATCCTGAATGCTTGGAGAGGAGAGATTGACATTAAGATGGGAAGGGGGGAATTGTAAAAGGGCTGACTTCATTATCGTGTTCCACACTGAATCCTGGTGATAGTACTCCCCAGTTAATCAGTGTGTGTTCTGTAAATTGTTTTAGGAGTGCATGTTTTGCTTCTACAGTTAGACTCTAGTGGACACTGTTGCCCACCCAATATCTTCCTAACAGAACCCCAATTTTGTTCAGGTATCCATCCCTCTCCCAGACTGCTGTGATCCTTGAGGTAAACTGACATTATCACCGCCTAACCCACCCCACTCCCTACCCCTGCTAGAGTGGGTTTGAATGATCTAAGGTTAATCCCATTCCTTTTGTAAGGTATTAGTTCAGGAATGGGCATGTGAAACAATGTTACCCATGGAGGCAAGAGGGCAAATCTGTTAGGGGAAGAGTGGTTCTGGGAAAGTTCCTCATTCTTAAGAGAGTTATAGGGAAAGATGTGGTCTTTTTTTCTTCTTTGGATGTTGTATGTCTAGATGTTATACTACAGCAGTCTTGCTACCAGGCTGAGGATGAAACCAGGAGTGGGAATGACAAAGCAAAGAGAAGGAAGCAAGCTGGGTCCTTGAGGAACTTACTAAGCCATGAAACCTTCCATCCTACCTCAACCTTCCCTATTAGGTGAGATAATATTTCTATTACCTGAAGTGAAAAGTAGTCTGTAAAAAGAGGCTCATGTTTTCTGTCTTCTATTGCTTGTTATGTGAGACAAATAAACCAATAGACAAGTTCTATTTTTTCATATTTTAAGTCATTTTATAAATCATTTACAGGAGCAAGAATAAAGGAATAGTGAAAAATACTTTTTAAAGAAAATTTAAGAATTTAAATATAGCAAACTTGATTTTTTATTCCATATATTCCTGAACTTGAAGGAATTTTATCCTAAATGGGCAATATCCTTTTAACTACTTATCAGTCAACATGAATGAACAAGGAACACAATCATCTTGTAAATATTGATTCCAGATTTCAAATACATCTCTAATGGTTCTAGCTTATCGTTATTTTTGCTTCTTCTTGCACTTGCATCAAAAAAAGGCAAGTGATGAAAACTTGCTCGTAATTTTGTTCAGGAGAGGACAGCCACCTCCTTTGCTTTTTAGCTTCATAACATTTTAAATTTTAGATTATTAACATCAACTAGAATTAATTCAGTGAATTTTTTCATGTTGACATCATCTATTTCCATCCAGTAACCTTTATATACACACCTGCCTTCAGCATTTGTCAACATACAAATTGTATCAAATATATATGATGCACAAACATCATAAAAAATGAAAGGATATGTCATATGACTTTTTAGGATGGTTCAGGTTCTCACTACAAAATGCTGAATAATGACATCATTCTTGTTGAATGACTAAATGAGAATACTATACCATATTTCCATTTTTACCTTAAATATATGCTGTTGAATCATCAGTTCTGGAGTTTGAGAACACTTATCCAGGATATCATCTGAAGACTCACAGTCTGTGATTTCACTTACATGATGAATTTCACTGATATCATTAAAGTCTAGAGTGCTTCTATCTGCCCTTTTGCATTCATCTTCTGATTTTTTGTTTTTTTACTATTTCTGAAATATTTCATCTATCAATTTTCTTTCTTTGCCATTATGGATAGAAAATGAACAATCCTGAATTCTCGTAAGTAGTTAATAGAAGTTTTTAAAAAAAAACACTACAAAGATGATGTCTCCAAACTTCTTTTATATCTTAACAGATGATGCAGTACTTTGGAGAAGGCAATTAGATAAGTAGAAAGATTATCTAATAGTGATGATTTATTTCCCTATTGAATCAACCTTCCAGGCAATCCTGACATTCTTCTCTTTTCTTACTATTTTTATCTTTTCTAGCATAGTTGGGAATAAATAATAATGATGAAGTGGCAAAATGTTTAAATCCAGAGAAAATTTAAAATCCCATAATGTAGTTTAGAGTTATGAAAGGGTCCATTGGATCCACATGGTAATTTCAAGATAGAATGGGTTTTATTCTATTATTTTTAAAAGTAAATTTGCTCTTTGTTCTTTGAAAAGAGTAAGTTTAAGAATAAAAATCAAGAAATATCCATCCTTATAAATAGTGAGAACCTCCCAGAAAAGAAACTCAAAATCTAAAATTGAGTCCAATGGACCCTTATGGTATAAAGGTTCTAGAAATCAATTCTTCGAATATTTGCAACAGAACTCAATTCACCTGATATTCTCACTATGGCAGTCAATGACCTCCATGGTGCTGAAATCAAAGGGCATTTTCCTGTCTTGTTTGCAGTAACCAATCAATACAAATGACTACTGCTTCCTTTCTGAAACACTCATCCGCTAGTATTTTAGGCCTCTTCTAATTTTAACCAACCTTATTGGCTACTCCCTCAGACTCCTCTCTCCATCCTTTAAAATGTGGGAATTCCTCATGGCTTCTCTTCTCTTTTCTTTATTATCTGAAGCCAAAAGCATATTCCGTATTCCCTCCTCTCCCTTGGTGCGCTCATCCATTCTGTGACTTTACATGCCATCTGTGCCAGTTTGGATGTATTACATCCCCCCGAACGCCATGTTCTTTAATGAAATCTTGTGGAAGCAGAAATGTTAGTGTTGATTAGGTTGGAATCTTTGGATTAGGTTGTTTCCATGTAGATGTGACCCACACAATAATAACTTTGATTAGATTATTTCCATGGAGGTGTGGCCCCGTCCATTTAGCATGGGTCTTAATTAAATCACTGGAGCCCTATAAGTGCTCAGACAGAAGGAGCTTGGTGCTGCAGCTGTGACAGACATTTTGAAGATGGTCTTTGAAAGCTGATGCTGACATTTTGGAGAACACCATTTTGAAATGTGACCCGGAAGCAAGCAGATGCCAGCCAAGTGACTTCCAGCCAACAGAGGTTTTCCGGATGCCAGTGACCTTTCTCCAGTGAAGGTACCCTCTAGTTGATGCCTTACCTTGGACACTTTATGGCCTTAAGACTGTAACTTTATAACCAAATAACCCTCCTTTACAAAAGCCAATCCATTTCTGGTGTTTTGCAAAACGGCAGCATTAGCAAACTGGCACACCACCTAATGTTGATGACACCTAAACTTTTACCTCTGATCTTGACCTCTCTTCTAGACTGTTATAACCAGCTATCCAATTGATGTGTCTAACTGGATATTTTACTGAAATCCCAAACTGAATTCTTGATCTTTGCTCATTCCTAAACCTACTTCTCTTTCCTTCTCCCCATCTCAGAAAAGGCACCTTCCTCCACACATTTGTTTAAACCTGAAACCTAGGAAGCATTCTTAACACTTTTCTTTCTCTCATTATCCAAAATATTTCTCACATCCATTTATCTCCTTATCACTGTTACCACCCTAGTCCAAGACACCATCATCCCTTGCCTGTACTTCTGCAATATCTGTATTTGTATTAGTTTGGGTTCTCGAGGGAAACAGAATCAATGAGAGGTGCCTATGACTATAAAATTTATAAAAGTGACTCACGCAACTGTGGGTATGCATGAGTCCAAATTCTGTAGAGCAGTCAGCAAACTGTCAACTCCAAGGAAGACGTCCAATGAACTCCTCAGGAAACGAACCGGCAACTTCGCAAACTCCTCAGGAAACATTTCGCTGCTCAGCCGAAGAAGTGAAGGTCCTCTATCTGTCTCACTTATAAGTCTTCAACTGATTATTTGGATTAAATCCAGCCAATTGCATTCTCTCATTGTGGAAGACACGCCCTTTGGTGAGTCATCAGTCACAGCTGCAGTCAATTGATTGATGATTTAATAGCCTGTTGGTTTATTAACCAGCCACAAATGTCCTGGCAGCAATTGTTAGGCCAGTGTTTGCTTGACCAGACAGCTGGGGACTATCAGCTGGCCAAGTTGACACATGAACCTAACCATCACATGGCTCTATCTCTAATCTGTTCCACATGCAGCTGCCACAGGGATCACTTAAAAATGTAAATTGTTTCATGTCTCTTCCTTGAGTAAAACTTTTTAATGATTTCCCATTGCACTTAACAACTTCCAACATTTTAGCATGGCCAACAAAATCCCATATGATTAGGTGCCTGACTCCCTCTCCCAACTCATCTCACAAACTACCCTCCACTTACTTGCTATCCTCCAGCCACATTGGTGTGCTTTCATTTTTTCCTACCAAGCCTCCTCTGGCAGAAATGCCCTCTAACCCCCACCCTGACAATCTTTTTTTAAATTAACTCCTATTTATCTTTCAGTTCTCAATGTCACTTATTCACTGACTTCCTTAATCCCCATTCTTAATTAAAGACCCTACTCTGCCCCAGTGCTTTTGTTACAGCACCCTTTTCTATTCCTTTAGAGCACTTATCATATTTTGTAATTAACCTATATATATATAAACATCTCTATATCCCACTAAACTATATATTCCTGTCAATCAAGAACTATGTCCTGTTGACCAATGTGCATGACACATGGTGTCTTCTCAAATATGTATTTGTTAACTAATTTAATGAATATTTTCACAGCTTCTGCTGCATGTAAGCTCTAGAACATCACAAAAGAATTCTATGTAGTAATCACTAGATGAGGAAGACTTTCTGAATTGTTTGCATTTATTTACGTAGCAAGGAAGAAAAGGTCATTGCTGTCCAGTTATAAGCCTCTGTAGGAAATTCATCTTCCATGGGGCTCAGACTATTGCTCCAGATTCCCTGGCTTAACCTTGAAACCCTTTTACCTGAGAATCACTAGAGTGGTTCTGTAGGGAATCATGGTCCAAACATGGATTTTGTTCTTTTGAATCACTGAACGTTTAAAATACTATCTCCTTTTATTCTCATCTCCCCCTTACTCTAAATCCCTTTCCTGAGACAAAGCATACTGTATCACTTAGGATGAACTTTGCTATAAGTAACAGAAGCTCCAACTTCTATATGGCTAAAACATATAGGGATATTTTGCCTCATAAATACAAAAACAAAAAGTCCAAAGGTAGCACAGGGCCCAAGCATGGTAGGACAGAGCTCTGATTCTTGTTCTCTAGCTCTATTCTTGGTTCTGCTTTCCTCTGTGTGATGGAATACCCCTCAGGCCTCCGCAGTCCCGGGGGTTATGTGCAGACTCAACAATGTCCTGCAGAATATGGCGGTGGTCTCTTCCCCTGTGTTGCATTTTCTCAGAAGTCATGCAGTTTCCAGTCACTAGCAAGGGAGATATAGTGTTACCATAATTGGCTTTGACAAATGAGGATATTCCCTGAGTCACAGGGAATAGTTATTGGAACAAAACTGCGACCCTCAGAAATGGAGGAGGGGAGTGGAGAAAATGATCGGTGGGTAAACAATGAAGATAATCTTCTACATAGACGTTAACTTTTAAATTACAAAATGAAGATAGCTATACTTTCCCTGAGCTGAATGTTTTCAAGACCCACCACACCTTGACTGTGGATTCTTTCTGAGAATGAGATGGGACGGGAGACTACAGATCTTTGCATCTCCAGCACCTTCCATGGATTCTGTGAGATAGCACCTAGTACATATTTTTTGAATAAATTAAATTGTAAAATGCTGATATGACACTGTTCCTTCTCAGTTTAAAAATTTCCTATAAGACACTTCCTTCTCCCAACCCAAACTTTTTAAAAAAGTAGTTTCTTTTCAAGTTACGATTCAGGAAGCACTTGCCTATTACAAATGTCTCTGATATCTGTACCTCTGGTTGAAGTATTCAATAAGAGCTTGTTGGATTAATCTGTATATTTCAGAGTCTGTAGGCTTTATTTTGCCTCCATAGTAATTCTCTCCCACACTCATAAACACCCGAACAGTAGTCATGCACAGTGCATAAAATTTACAAAATGTAGAAAATTACAAAGATGAAAATAGAAACATGTCTATCCCACAACCTAGCTAGACAAAATAGCTGCAATGAACAAGTTTGTGATCTTTCTTTTTTTAATTTTTTATGTTCTTTTGTTTGTTTGATGGAGATTTCTATTTTGGGATCTGACAACCCCCTAGGTCAATAGTTCAACAAACATCAGTTCACTGTCTTAAATCACTGATTCTTCATAAATTTATCTAGTTCACACATTCATTCAGTTTATCAGTCATCATCGTTCAGAATTCCAGTACCAACTGTGCTCTGTAGAGTGACTCTTAAGTGTTTGTTCTACAAGAACTACTTTGGACTTCCTCTTACAAATAGTGATTTGCCCACAAGCATTTTCCCACACTTCTTCAAACCCCACTAAGAGGATAGCAAAAGAATAAAAAAGGCAACCTACAAGGACAAAGACAAAGGGAAGGGAGAGAAAAAGAATTAGAGATTTCAACAAGTGTTTGGAAGATAGAAAGTGGGTGATGGGGTAGTAGTTAATTTAGCAGAGGGTAAGAGGTCAAAACCTAAGTGTTTTATATTTTTTTCTCACTAATAAAACCAAGTTTATTTCTCTAGCTTCTTAACGATTAAGGTTTAAAAAAACATATGAATCAAAATTTAATTCCATTCAGCAATTAATCTGATACCACTTTTTACTTTCTACTTTAATCCATATCATGTCATGAACTCCTATGATGTTTTATAAAGACAAAAGTAATTTTTAGGAGGTTGAAAGGTTGAATAAGTTTGGGAAAAGCTGGCTTGTACCATAAAGTTATTAAATTGTTGAATGAAGTACAATATTGTGTATATACCTGTATTAAACTCTTCTAATTGGACTCTAGCATACACTTCTGGCACTATATACCATTGAATGACCAGGTAGGAACACTGCTGTTTTAACTGAATAAAACTTAACTGTAGGGTTGGTCAACTTCACTGGTAGGTGCCAGTAGATTCACATTAACTTTTCCAAGTCATACAATTTATATTGAATACACTGCAGTAGTAATATGCTGGCATTCACAGGTATTGGTTATTCAGTATTCTAAGCAATGGAGTGAAAATTTGGGTAATGCTTTCTGGTCTATATCATTTAATGAGTTTTATAAAGTGTTTAACTCACTATAATAATTATTATCTCTACTTTTGGCTTGAATTAATGGAATTTCAATTATCCTTGGAGGGAAGGAACGATGGAAGGAAGGAAGGGAAGAAGGAAAGTCAGGCAGGTAGGCAGGTGGACATAGAATAGTAATTTTTAAACATTTTGATTTGGGACGTCAAAGAAAATCTGAAAATATGGACTTTCCACAAAAAAAGCACATTCTTAACAATATTTTTTGTATAATTTCAGGGATCTGCGTGATGTTTTTCAAAGTATGGTCCATGGAACACCTGCATCTAAATTTCTCAAGGTTCTAGTTAATGATTCAGCTTTCTGAGTCCCACTGCAGACTTACTAGATTGGAATCTCACATGGTCAGGCACAGAAATAGAATTTTTAACAATATCCACAGGTGAGCCTACTTAAAGATATACTATTTGTCATCAAAGAAAAACACCCAGACACCCCCTCAACATATAGATACATTTATGTATATTATTTAAAAAGTCAAATAGTACTGAAAAACTTCTAATAAAAAATGAACAGTCTCTTACCGCACCCTTCCCCACACCTGTGGAATGAGTTGCTACACGGTGCTGCACAGAAACACATTTTCAGGCACAACAGAAACTTTCAGCTAATGACTGCCTTATTACTTACCCAGCACAAAGGGTCCAAAAGAGCAGGGGAAGAGAGCATCATGGCTGGTCTCCCAGGGAGCACAAATTCCTTGGGTCAGGGTTGGTGGATGGTAGCTCCACATGCCCCACTTCACAATGGAGGGGAAAGACCAATCTGTGCTGCCAAGGGTGGTGTATTTATAAGGCCCATAGGGAGTGGGCCCTGCCACTGAGATTTCCCACCCTGATAATCAGCTGGGGCTGCTTATTCTTGGTTTCTGAGTTTAAGGCCTAGTCAGGCCTTTTCCTTAGACCTAAAATCTCCCCTGGGTTATGGCATGGAAACAGACTGCACACAAGAGAAAAAGACAAGGGTAGGAGAGGGCTGAGAGATGGCTGCTGAGTGTGTGTCCATGATTTCCCCAGCAACACCCACTCCCAGCTCTAGAGGTAACCACCCTTAATTTTTCTAGCTATTTCCACTGATGTGTTCCTCTATATCTTTAAATAATTATATACTTACTTATATCAATATTTCTTTTTTAATTCAATTTTATTGAGATATATTCACATACCATGCAGTTATACAAAGCGTACATTCAGTTGTTCACAGTACCATTATATAGTTCTGTGATCATCACCAAAATTAATTTTTGAACATTTTCATTACCATACACACAAAAATAATAAGAATAAAAATTAAAGTGAGAAAAAACAATTAAAGTAAAAAGGAATACTGAGTGCCTTTTTCTTTTTTGCCCCCATTTTTGTACTCATCCGTCCATACACTGGACAAAGGGGAGTGTGATCCATATGGCTTTCCCAATCACATTGTCACCCCTCGTAAGCTACATTTTTATACAATCATCTTCAAGATTCAAGGGTTCTAGGTTGTAGTTTGATAGTTTCAGGTGTTTACTGCTAGCTATTCCAATTCGTTAGAACCTAAAAAGGGTTGTCTATACTGTGCCTAAAAGTGCCCACCTGAGTGACCTCTCGGCTCCTTTTGGAATCTCTGCCACTGAAGCTTATTTCATTTCATTTCACATCCCCCTTTTGGTCAAGAAGATGTTCTCCATCCCATGATACCGGGTCTAGGTTCCTCCCCAGGAGTCATATTCCACGTTGTCAGGGAGATTTACATCCCTGGGTGTCAGTATGTCAACATTTCTTAAATTGTGAAATTTAGTCCTTCTCTATTGACTTTCTGCCATGTTGTATAAATACTAGCATCTCCATCTCTAACTCCAACTCTACTTTTATTCCCCCATTCCCAATATAGTTATATCACAATCTTTTGTTATAACAATAATCAATATTGCATTATTAAGACTATACAAATATTGTTCACTGAGCCAAATAATGCATTGCAACCACACTTCTTTTACTGTACATGTTATATATTTTCTGGAGTTAATAATTGCCTTATTTTATCATTGGCTTTTCATCTGCCTATTGTTAATTTTTCCCCAGTGTTCAGCATCACTGTCATATACTTATCAATAATGTATTCTGGAACTCTTTCCTCTCCTCCTCCTCTCTGACCTGATTATTTTCTAGATGTCTTGGGACACCCTTTTCTATCACCTTAGGACTTTCCTTTCTGCTTTCCTTTGTAGGATCATCTTTCCTATCTCTTCATTTTTTTGTTGTTGTTGTTGTTGTTTTGTTTTACTCTCTTATTTTGCTTAAATACATCCTCCAGCTTCTTAAAGAATGGACAGGAGATATGATGCTTGAGACCTTGCATGTCTGAAAATACCTGTATTTACCAGGTAAGGTAAACATGATTTGATTTAGCTTGGTAAGGAATTCTAGGCTGAAATTGTTTTCCCATCTGAATTTTTCAGGTAGTGCTTAAATCAAACGTGGTTAGTAACACATTTGATTCTATTCTGAGTCCTGTTCCATTTTTTGATCTGTTTTTGTCTCTCTCTAAAAGGTGTAGGATTTTTTTTTTCCTTTTCCAAGATGTATTTTTTTTTTTTTAAATTCATAGTACTTGTGGGACCTGTCAACACGGGAGCTCATGTTTTTCAGTTCTGGGAAATTTTCTTCTATTATTTATTTGATGACTTTTCCCCTCTGTTTTTTTTTTCTGCTTTACTTACCTGAGACCCCTATTAGTAAGTTTCAATGAAGGAGTAGTAGTTAATTTAACAGAGGGAAAGAGGTCAAAGCCTAAATGCCAAGATGAGGGACATTTCACCTCATAGATTCTCTGAAAGCCTCAACATCTGGGAGGCATCAGGTGCCACCCATTCCTCAGAGGAATTAATGCAGGGTGGTGGTGGTGGTGGGGTGATTTCAGGTGCAAGGCTCAAAATATAAGGAACATCCAGAAAACCCTAAAGAATACTCAGGTCCCTATCTGAGACTCTATAACAGTTTCAGTCACTGAGTTTATTCTTCAGAAACTTGAATCCTCCAGAGAGCTCCTATGAAAGTTAAGTCCCCAAACCCAGAGACAACAGCCTCTTCAAGAGCATCAATCAGGAGAGGCAGTCAAGATGGCAGCATAGGGATGTATGGAATTTAGTTAGTGCCTAGAGCAACTAGTAAATAGCCAGGAATAACTAGAAAATAGTCTGGAACAACTGTTGGGGGGACATCTGTGACTAGACACACATCATACACCAGTCTGGAATGGGTGGAACAGCTGAGCCTGCAGCATAGAATTGTAAGTAAAGCTCCTCAAACTGCAAAGCTAGTGCCCCTCCACTACCAGCACAGCAGGCTGAGTTGGGACATTTCCCTGTGGGAAAAAGAAGTAATATCTGCTGGGAACAGGAAAGGTAGCTTAACCAAGCTCCAATCACAGTATAAATTAACAAATTTGGACTACTGAATACAAGCTACAAGCACAGATAAACCCAGAGCAAGCAAGAAAGGAACCCGGAGGTCTCTCCCAGCAACTAGAAGGCAGGGCTGACCGGAAAAACAACAATAACAACAAAAACAAATCAATAAAAACAAAGGCTTTTGGAGTTAGCTGAGCTCAGAATACTGGAAAAGGGCTATGTGCCAAGGAAAAGGGCACATGGAACCAGGTACCAACTTTGCTCAACTGATGGAATTGTGGGGCTGGGGACTGGCTCTGAAAAGAGGATTTCTTTCTTTTTTTCTTTTTTGTTTCACTCTCATTCTAAGAGGTTCATTAGAGAAAGCTTGAGGCATTTACAATTGTCAGCACTGACCCAGTCAAGGGTGGAGTGAAGATATAGACAAAGGAAGAAGTCAAGTGAAGGAGATAATTCCCTAAAAGCTTATCTTCCCTAAGAAAAGGGGGAGCAGGAAAAAAAAGGGCAGCTCAATTGGCTGCCCTTCCTCAGAGAATTCAGATCCCAGGGCCTGGGGAAAAAGAAAAAGAAAAAAAAACAGACAGAAATAGCTTAAGCTTGACTCTGATTCACCTTTGGCCCCTGGCAGGGACAGGGTCTGCTGAGAATTAAAGGCACAGCACCTCTTTGTACTGGTGGGGAGCTACAGGCTGACAAGCACTACCTGTTGGGCAGGATAGGAAAAGCACAGAGTCTAAAGGCCTCAAAGGAAAGGCTGACAATCCGCTGGGTCTCATCCTCAGGGAAACTTGATACTGATACAACCTCATCCTGAGACCTGGGACCATCTGATATGGGAAAATCTGATTGGGTAATCAAGGAAACCAGATGTATAGACAACAAAAAATTATGATTCACACAAGGATAAATGAAAATATGGCCCAGTCAAAGGAAAAAACTTACACTTCAAGTGTGATACAGGAGTTTGAAACAACTAATTAAAGATGTTCAAACAAATCGTCTAAATCAAATCAACGAGCTGAAGTAAAATGTGGCAAAAGAGATGAAGGATGTAAAGAAGACACTGGATGACCATAAAGAAGAATTTGTAAACTTGAAAAAACAAATGGCAGCATTTATGGGAAAGAAAGGCAAAATAGAAGATATGAAAAACACAATGGAGACATATAACAACAGATTTGAAGAGGCAGAAGAAAGGATTCATGAACTAGAGGAAAGGACATTGGAAATCCTACACACAAAAGAAAAGAGAGGGAAAACAATGGAAAAATATGAGCCGGGTCTCAGGGAAGTGAAGGACAACATAAAATCCATGAATATACATGTCATCGGTGTCCCAGAAGAAGAAGAGAAGGTAAAGCGGACAGAAAGAATAATGGAGGAAATAATCACTGAAAGTTTCCCATCTCTTATGAAAGATACAAAATTACAGATCCAAGAAGTGCAGCATACCCCAAACAGAAGAGACCCAACTAGACCCACTCTAAGACATTTAATAATGAGATTATTGTATGTCAAAGACAGAGAAAATTCTGAAAGCAGCAAGAGAAAAGTGATCCACCACATACAAGGGAAGCTTGATAACACTATGTGCGGATTTCTCAATAGAAACCATGTAGGTGAGAAGGCAGTGGTATGATATATTTAAGATACTGAACGAGAAAAACAGCCAACCAAGAATTCTAGATCTAGAAAAACTGTCCTTCAAAAATGAGGGAGAGTTTAAAATATTTTCAGGCAAACAGACACTGAGAGAGTTTGTGAACAAGATACCTGCTCTACAAGAAATACTAAAGGGAACACTATAGGGAGACAGGAAAAGCAAAGACAGAGAGGTTTGGAGAAGGGTGTAGAAATGAAGACTATCAGAAAGGGTAAAAAGAGAGAGATGGGAAACAAAAAATAAAATATAACATATAAAATCCAAAAGACAAAATGGTAGACAGTAGACATTACATTGAGTGAAATTAGCCAGAAACAAAAGGACAAATACTGTATAGTCTCACTAATATGCATGTGCCAGTTTGAATGTATTGTGTCCCACAAACGCCATTATCTTTGATGTAGTCTTGTGGGGCAAATGTTTTGGTGTTGATTAGATTTGCTTGGAATGTGCCCCACCCAGCTGTGGGTGATGACTCTGATGAGATATTCCCATGGAGGCAAGGCCCCACCCATTCAGGGTGGGACTTGATCAGTGGAATCATATAAATGAGCTGACTCAAAGAGAAGGAACTCAGTGCAGCTGTGAGTGACGTTTCGAAGAGGAGCAAGCTTACTGGAGAGGGACATCCTGGGAGAAAGCCATTTTGAAACCAGAACTTTGGAGCAGACACCAGCCACGTGCCTTCCCAGCTGACAGAGGTTTTCCGGATGCCATTGGCCATCCTCCAGTGAAGGTACCCGATTGCTGATGTGTTACCTTGGACACTTTATGGCCTTAAGACTGTAACTGTGTAGCCAAATAAACCCCCTTTTTATAAAAGCCAATCCATCTCTGGTGTTTTGCATTCTGCAGCATTAGCAAACCAGAACAATGCACTAACATTGATGAGTGAACATTGAGAGTTAAAGTTGAGAACACAGGTTATCAGGAGATAGGAAGAGGTTAGAGATTGGGCATTTGATACCAAAGGAGTACAGAAGGTTCAACAAGATTGATTGTATAGATCCAGAAATTGATAGCACATTACTGTGTGATGGTAGCAAACTATTGTAGGTACTCTGAACAAAGATAAATGTGAGTTCAGCTGAAAGAGGAAGGCTAGGGGCATGTATGACACCAGATAGAAAGATAGAAGATAAAGACTGGGACTGTATAACTTAGAGAAACCTAGAGTGGTCAACGATGATGACTAAGTGTACAAAATAAGAATGTTTTTACACAAGGGAGAACAAATGAATGTCAACATCGCAGTGATGATAATTGGATGGTATATAGGAAAAAATACAATCAATGCAAAGTGGAGTCTATAGTTAACAGTAACATTGTAAGATGCTTCCATTAATTGTAACAAAGACAATATATCAAAGCTAAATGTCTATAAGAGGGGGATAGAAGAGAGGGGTATGAGATTCTTGGGGTGCTGTTGTCTGACATTTTCATTGTATTTTATTTTATTTTATTTTATTTTATTTTATTTTATTTTATTTTTATTTCCCTTCAATCTGTTATTTTTTATTCTTCGTTCTTTGACTCCTCTTCCTCTTTCTTTGAGGAAGAAATGGAAATTCCTTATACAGATTTTGGTGGTGAATGTATAACTATGTGACTATACAGGAATCATTGATTGTTTACTTAGGATGGATTGTATGGTGTGTGAATAAAACTGCCAAAAAATAAACAGAGGAGTACAAGTGCTGGAGAAAATGTAGAGAGAAGGATGTACCTATTCACTGTTGGCAGGGAAGTACAATGGTGCAGCCTATGTGGAGGGCAGTTTGGTGGTTCCACAGGAAGTTAAGTATGGGGTTGCCATTTGGTCTTCCATATCTTGGAAGAACTGAGAGCAGGGACACAAATAGACATTTGCACACTGGTGTTTATGGTGGAAGTATTCATGATCTTCAATGGATGGAGGTGGCCTAAGGGAACAACAACTGACAAACAGAATGGTCAACTATGGTGTATACATAGTATACATACAATGGAATATTGAGCAGTGGCAAGAAGGAATGAAGTTGTGAGGTAATCAACTTGGTGAATGGACCTTGAGGACAGTATGTTGAGTTACATAAGCCAGAATCAAAAAGACAAACATTATAATGCCTCACTAATATGAACTAAGTATAATGTGCAAACTTGAGAATTTAATCTGAGAGCATAGGTTATCAGGGGAATGCTTATTGTAAAGGTTCCTAGATTTTAAGCTCTTAAAGCAGTCATATCCATTCATGAGTTGTAACAGTTATTTCTAAATTATGAAATGCAGAGCTGTTTGTGTATAACCTAGTCAGTGCCTGTAACTTTGGGTATCTGTGCGTCACCTGAGACTCAGAGCCAGAGTTCGGAAGCTATGAATGTCAGCATTACCCTATACAGCAATTGTTAAAAAACTGAAAAAGAGATCAGACTTCACTCAGAGATATGAATGAAATGGACTTGGTTGGAACTAAGGTAAATCAGACTAAAGGGTAAAGGATGATATCAACTGTGTTTTAAAACTTCAACTTCTGTGTGAGACCAAAGAAAGAGATGTTTATTTCGTGAAAAAATCTATATTTTCTGTAGCACACTAAATAATTTAACTTGTATGTCATAATTACATGGAAACTTGAATAGGGAGTGAGATCTGTTTGGTTTGCACAGGTTAGTGTGAAGCCCTGATACATCCCTGAGTAATTTGGGCAGAGAATAAAAAGCATTTGCAAAGCCCCCTTGAGGGCCTGGGGGAAAATGTGGAAACATTAAACTTCCCCACCTGGGGAATTCCTGGTATTCTTTTAAGCACTGGGGACTACCAGTTTAGTAGGCCACACTATCTGTCGATCTTGGGGCTTGCCCTGAAGAAACTTGTTACTGCAAAGGAGAGGCTAAGCCTAATTATAATTGTACCTAACAGTCACCCCCCAGAGAAGCTCTTTTGTTGCTCAAATGTGGCCCCTCTCACTAAGCCAACTCTGCAGATAAACTCACTGCCCTCCCTCCCTACGTGGGACATGACAACCAGGGGTGTAAATCTCCCTGGCAACATGGGACATGACTCCCAAAGATGAGCCTGGACCCAGCATTGTAGGATTGAGAAAAAAAAAAGCCTTCTGGACCAAAAGGAGGAAGAAAAATGAAACAAAATAAAGTTTTAGTGGCTGAGAGATTTCAGATGGAGTGTAGAGGTCATTCTGGAGGTTATTTCTATGGATTATATAGATATCCCTCTTTAGTTTTTAGTGTATTAAAATAGCTAGAAGGAAAAACCTGAAACTGTTGAACTGCAACCCAGTATCCTTGATTCTTGAAGATGATTGTATAACTATATAGCTTACATGGTGTGACCATGAGATTGTGAAAACCTTGTGGCTCCCACTCCCTTTATCCAGTGTTTGGACAGATGAGTAGAAAAATGGGGACAAAAATACATTAATAATAGGGAGGCAGGAGGGGTATGAGATGTTTTGGATATTTTTTTTACTTCTATTTTTATTTTTATTTTTATTTTTTGGAGTAATGAAAATGTTCATATATTGTGGAGATGCATACACAACTATATGATGATACTGTGATCAACTGATTGTACACTTCAGATGATTGTATGGTATGTGAATCTATCTCAATAAAATTGCATTTAAAAAAAAGAACATCAACCAGTTGCATCTTCTTTTCCCATAATGTAGACACCCCTTTTCAACATGAACAAGTTAGGGTGGTCACTGTGTAGACATCCTTGAAGATCGGGAAAGTGATTAAACTAGAGGAAGGGGTAGCAACAGACAAGAAGGAATTTAACAAAGGATTATGAATACTGAATCTCTATATAATTTTCTTCTTCTTAGTTGCTAGGGTATTAGAGTAGCTAGAAGGAAAGAATTGAAATGGAACAGTAACCCAAGGCATTCTTTGAAATTTGCTCTCTAACTACTTGTTAAATTGCACTTGGAAAGTTATCACTATTATGTATATATGTTATATTCTACAATTTAAAACATGATTAAAAAATATTCCTGTATGTTATATATGGTTTACCTGAACAAAATAAAATATTTCATCTAAAAAAAAAAATAAAGTATATCACATACACCTGCAAAAACCAGAAGCTTACAAGTTAATAATTGTTGAATGAACAGTAATATATACCATGGTCATTGCTAGTTATTTAAGCTGTCTGTGCACTAATTTGCATATCAAATGTCCGTCATTCAAATGTCAAATCATCTCTGAAGGGACACTGTGACATTCTTAGGTATGTCACATCATTTCTTATAAATAATAGCAAACCCATCCATAGTACTTACTGTGTCCCAGGCCTTGTTCTAAGCATTTTCCTTGCATTATCTCATTTAACCTTCACGTAAACTCTGTGAGGGGTATAGTATTATTTATTCCCATTTTACAAATGAGAAAACTAGTGCACAAAGAAGTAACTTGCCCACAAGTACCTAGCTATTAAAGGGCAGAACAGTGATTTGAACCCATCAATTTGGCACCAGAATCTGTTCTCTTAATCCCTATGCTATAATCCCAGAGGGCAAATTATTGCAGATGAACAATTACATAAAAATATGGGAATTTCTTATATAAAGATTTTTTTAAAATATGCATGTTAAAAGAAAATACACTGCCAACATTTTTTCCCCCACCAAACCGCTATTACCAACATCTTTTGGAAACCTAATATTTCGAAGAACATTTTCTGAAATGGTGGCCTAAATAATAGTTTGAAATTTCCACTTCTGTTGTTCCTCTTTGGCTTTGTTCCCTTCTCTCAGCCCCTTCTGCATTTACTTGCCTCCCCTGAGATGCTTTTCTTTCAAGGCTCACTATGGAGATTCCTCCATGCAACCCTCTGGCTATCTAAGGCACTTACTTAACAAGCCTGAATTTCCCATTTGTTCTGTCCCCAATTAAATGACTTTTCTTTTAACTACATTTCTTAGTTAAATAACTTTTAATCACGGTGTAAATGAGATCTAAATATCACATATATACATTTCATTTTTAAAAATGTGTTAAACCACGGTATATCAGTGTAAAAAAGGTATCAGATGAAATCTAAATATCCCAGAATTTGTTATGTCTTCTTTAACAGTCAGAGCTTTGGCATCATTCTTTTATATTCTTGAGCTAATATTTCTATTTCACTTATCCTGCATAATTTTATACTAATGTAAAACATTTTTATGTTTTTGATTACTCCATTATACTGTGTAACAAAAGAAATATTAATTTAAATTACATTAATACAGTATAATTAATACAATATAAATTACATTAAAACAAAATATATTTTAATTTAAATTAATTTATTTCCTAGGTTAAAGGGTTTAAGTATTAAAATTCGCTATCATTTAGTTATTAGTAGTATCAAGTTGATCAATATAACATAGATTTGTAATTTTTAAACATAATAATAAAATTGTGTTGGAAATAATTTCTCAGTGACAGATAGAGCTGGATTCAATTCTTTCTTACAGATGAAGATTACTCATTGCTAGAATGAGACAGATTCAACATTAATTTATACATTTTGTTTTATAGTAGTAAATGCTGAGAAACCTTATTTATGTAAATAAGTAGGTAAGAATGGAAACAGTTTTGTTACAGTATTATAATTTTTTCCTTCCAAATTACATTTAAAAAATCACTGTGGTCAATCATCAAAATTTAGAATGGTGCCCAGCATATAAAACACTCTTGATTAAAAGTTAGCTTTAACTTCCCATTATTTTTAATGGACTTCCTATTTTCTTCTTTTTTCCTTCCTAGTCATTTATCAACTCTAATTATTATTATAGAGTTAAAGTGTATTCTGGTACCAGCAGGGCAAGTTCCTCACTTACTCTTATTCTCTTTAAAAAAAAAAAAAAAAAAAAAAAATTTAGCTCATATTTACCTTTCCCAACAGTTTTTATATCATCTTAAAAGTTTAAAAATTTGGGTTGAGCTATTTGTTGAAGTACATTGAATTTTAGATTAATTTGGATATATCTGACATCATTCCAATACTGAAACGTCTCATCTGGAACCCAGTAATCCTTTCCATTCATGCAAGTCTTTTCCTAACCCACAATAAAATTTTATGGTTTTATTTTTTCATGGGTTTCACATATTTCTTTTTGAATTTAAGATAGCACATATATTTGGCTACTATGTGTGTTCTTTCTTTCTCCTCTCTCCCTCACTTGCTTCTTTTTTTCTTTTCTCTTTTTTTTTCCTCTGGCTGTCCCATATTGACTGTAAACTCTTACAGGGTAGGGAAAGGATTGCCCTTAGAACCTCCTAAGTGGCAGGACAAAGCTATGCTCAGAACAGTTGCTAAGGAAAGAAAAACTTGTTGAATAAATAAATGAATGAAAGGCTTTGATTCATGAACTACTATTGCAACAGGAAGAATGTGGGAGAGATGCCAGGAAAAAGCCTCAAACAAATTATAATCCCTCAAAAATGGATGATAAATTGTGGCTTGGTTACATCATATGGCAGATTTGACAGAGTTCGATTTTTTTTTTTTTTTTTTTTTTACCTGAAGAGACAAAATGACCTGGACATTAGACAAATTCTCCCAATGCGGATCCAATCAGAGCTTCTGACTTCCTCAGATTTTAAGAAAAATACCAAAGTTTTTCTACCTTTGAGGCTTCCTGGAACACTTTGACCTTTGAATAATACCAGGATAATTTTAAAGTCTCTTTTAAAAAGGACATCTGCTGCCTAAATGTCAAAGACCTAATTGGCCTTTTAAATAAGAAATATGTTAAAAACAAAGACTAACTTGTAGGGGGTGGTGAAAAGATTTTTGAGTGGGGCCCTTACATACACTTTATATAGAAGAACATCATCATGACAGATTTCCCCATCCTTCTCTCCCTACATAGCTCCCCTGTAGACAAGACTGAGGATGTCAGTAGACATTGATTGCTGTGGACTTGGAAAAGGGCTTGTAGCCTGTGCTCTCTCTCCTCATCTGTGTTTGTGTGTGTGTGTGTGTATGTGTGTGTGTGTGTGTGTGTGTGTCTATGTGAAAATGAGAGAGTTTTTAAGCACTGAAAAGGATGCACTGGCAGAGAAGAGACCTTGTCTCTTCTGGAATCAGAGATTGAAGTTAGAAAACTCTGTAGGCAGCAGGAATCCATTCTGTGAGGAATCTCACCTAATGTAACATTCCTGCCACAATTAATGAATAGAACCTAACGAGTGTGGGCAAAGAAGTGATCTTGTTGCTGCTTGTCCCACAGACTTCCCTGTTACTCCACCCAGAGTAAGTATAGGAAGAAGCTACCAGAAAACATTGGATGCTTTAACTCAGAAGCTTGAGGAGAGCCCTGACCTCCCTCAAGTGATGTAAGGCCTTTGCAAATTATAGCTATTTTTCCTTACTCTGTGCTGGATTTAGATGGCTCCTTCCCTGCCTGTGTGCAGTGGCAGGAGCAGAAGGGGCCTCAGAATTTCTGGAAAGACCCCACTGCTCCCTGTTCCACTATACTTACAGCCTTGCCAACATTATCCACCCTGAAACCATCAGGATTAATCACATTATCCCTTTATCCCTGTTTACATCAGCCACCGCAAGAAGCCCCGGACTCCCAAATCACCCTCCATCTCCCTTACTCCAGTCGCCACAGAGCTCCGGAATCTTTTTATTCTCTTCCCTTCTCCCACACCTTCTCCACTCAAAATACTTCCATTTTGCTCTCTGGAATGCCTCTGTCAGAAGGAAAATCCCTCCACCTTCTCAACTCCTGTGTGAAGGTGCTTTTCATTATCTCACTCAAGCTGAGACCTGAATCTCCCCTAGGAGATCACCACTTCCTCTGCAGTCCTCTCTAGCTGTGGCTGTTACCTCTGTAACACCCCATATGACATTAGGCCTGGAGGTAGGGTGAGGGTCCTCCTTGTTCCTTGTTGCCACTTTCAAGCCACTCCTACTCCCTAAAAGTCCCTAGCTTTAAATTTCATGTCATTGGACTATATCACCTAATCTCCCTCATTTTCACTTGACCTCATTTCCCAAAGATTTTAGGAGCTGGTTCATTTCATCTTCTCCAACAGAACTCCTGTCATAATTCTTGGTAATTTCAATATCCACTTGGATCAATGTTCTAATATCTTGGCTTTAGTTCCTTGACCTCTCACTTCCTATGATCTTGTCCTTCAACCTAGATCGGTCACTCACTCCGCAATCATACACTAGACCTTGGCATTACCCATAAGCACTCTTTCATATTCTCCATGTCAGGCATCCCTCTAATATCCCCACTGCTCCTTTTAGTACACGAGTCCAACAGTCCCTTACTCCACTGAGATTTACATCTCATGCTTTCTTTTCCCTTCCTGATAACTGGTAAAGGATGAGCCTGCTACCCAGCTTCCACCATTGAGATGAGGAAAATGCTCTAGGACGTGGCAGAGAAACAAGATGGAAGGACAGCAAATTTCTGAATGATCATGTGAAGCCAAGGTCCAACAATAGGGAATCTCTTGCTTGAAATAGCAATAAACCTCTATCTGAAGTTACAGAATTAGTATTAGGTCTCTTTGTTATAGCAGTCTACCTTTACTCTAAATAATAGAATTCTTGACTCCCTTGGCCCTCTCTCACTTTCTAATACTCACTTGGCAAAACCATAACCCTGGTTAAATTTCCTCCTCCTCCTCTCCTACTCTCATGCAAAGGATCTGGCTGGAGAAAAAATCTTAACAATTGGTCTTGCTTTAGATTCACAACCGCTAACTTCCAGAAGGTTTTTAATGCTGCCAAACTCCCTGGTACATTCACTCTCCCACCCTTATAGACAAAGTACTCTACCCCTCTTTTTTCTCAAACCTCCAATACCTCGTCCCCTGTTACCATTGCAAACTTGTAATCAGCATTCTATGTCATTCAGGGATTGAAGGCTTCAGAAGAGAATTTTTTTTTCTTTCTCTGGATCTTTACCATAGCATACTTATATTTCTTCCATCTCAAAATCTTTTTAAAACCTCTCAGATCCAGCTTCCCTTCAGCTATCACCTCATCCCTCTGTGCCTGTTTATAGCAAAATCTCTGAAAAGAGTTATCTATATTTCTTGATTTCAATTCTTCTCTCCCTATTTTCTACCTTTTTAAACATTTTTATTATGAAAAATTTCAAGCTACACAAATGTAGAGAGAGAGAGAGTATAATCAACCTCCACATATCTACCCAGTTTCAACAAGTATAAAGTTTGTCAATCTTATTTTGTCCTTCATTTTTCCCAATTTTTTTCTGTAGTATTTTACAACAAATCCCAAATGTCATATCATTTCACCTGTAAATAATTCAGTACACACCTCTAAAACATAGTAACTTTAAAAAACCGTAGTCACAACAGCAATATCATTCCTAACATACTCAATTAGGGTTCAAATTTTCTAGATTGTCTCACAAACCTTTTTACTACTGTAGGTTTGCTCAAATCAAACTCTAAACAGGATTGACACATTTCATTTGGCTGATATGTCTCTTAAGTCTTCTTTTATCTCTAACAGTGTCATGCCATTCATATGTTTAAGAAGCAGGTCATTTTTTCTGTAGAAGCTCCCACATTCTGGATTTGGTTGCTTGCATCCTCATGGTTTTGTTTAGCATGTTACTCACTCCCTCCCATAATTCCTTTAAATTGGTAGTAATATCTAGATGCTTGATTCCATTTTCTCTTGAATATATTCCAATCATACTTTCACCTCCACTACTGCTCCAAAACAGTATCGAGTTCATTAATGACTCATATGACTAAATCTAAAATCCATTCTCAGTCCTCACAATCCTTGACTCAGTATTTGGGTCACAGTATTTGACACAATTGATCACTTCCTTCTTCTTGATGGATTTCCTTTATTTGGTTTACAGGACATCACTCTTTCATGGTTTTACTTTTACCTCACTTGTTCCTTTTCAATCTCTTTTTCTGGTTCCTCTTTACCTTTCCCATGTCTAAATCTTAGTGTGCTCTAGGATTAGTTCTTGTTGTCCTCTCCTTTTTGTCTATACTAACTCCATTGGTGATCTCGTCAAGTTCTCAGGCTTTATCATTTATACATACAAACTTCCTAAGTGATAGCTTAAGTCTGGATCTCTGCCAAGGGACCTTAATTCATATAGTCAACTGTGTATTTGATATATCCATTTGAATGCTTAACAAGCATCTCAAATTGATCATGTCCATAACCTAATACCTGACGTCCTTCCAGATCTGTTCCTCTCTCTGTCTTCTACATCTTGGCTGATGGCAACTCTATCTTTCCAGTTATTAAGGCCAAAAATCTTTGTGTCATTCTAGGCTCTCTCTTTGCCCCATATCCAATCTGTCAGCAAATCCAAGTGACTCTACTTTCACAATATCCCCACAATCTCATAATACCATATAATTCTGCTATTATCCTGATTCAGTCCACCATCATCTATTCTCTGGGTTATTACCATTACCTCCTAACTGTGCTCTCTGCCCCACTCGATTATTCTTATCACAGCAGCCAGAATGATTCCTTAAGAATGTAGATCCTATCAGGTCCCACCTCTGCTTGAAATACTGCAGTATTTCCCCATTTCTTAGAGTAAAAGCAGAAGTCCTTAAAATGACCTATAAGGCCTACATGTTTTGCCTTGCCAATAATTCTCTGATGTGCCTCCCAATATTATTCACCCCCCACTTTGCCTATTCTATTCCAGCCACACTGGCTTTCTTGCTGTTTCTAGAATATATCATGCACTCGACCAACTTGGGCATTACCATTTTGTGTTCTGCTTGGATTATTCTTCCCCCAATATCAACAAGGCGCACTCCCTCACCTCCTTCAGATTTTGCCTTTTAGTGCATCCTTTCCTGGCTACCCTAAATAAAATCGCATTTCCCTAGACATGGAATTGAGGGATCAAAGTGTATAAGCATTTGTATTTTGATAAATATTTCCAAGTTGATCCTTCCAACAATGTATGAGCATACAAGATACAAGTTTCCTCCCCATACTCTGGCCAACAGAGTGTATTACCAACTTTTGAATTTTTAACATTATATTGTAGTTTTAATTTGCATTTCTTTTCTAATGAGGAAATTTGAACATCAGTTTAACAGCCATTTATATTTCCATTTTTGAAAACTGTCAGTTCATACCTTTTGCCCACTTTTCTATTGGAATATTGTTCTTTTTCTTATTTATTTGTGAAGCTCTTTATATTAGGGAAATTAGCACTTTGTCTGTAAATAAAATTTTCCCAGTTTGTCACTTGACTTTATTTATGGTAGGTTTTTCTATGCAGACTTTTTTTTTTTTTTGACTTAATCACTAAATCTTTATTAATTGAATTTTTATTACATTTAACAGCAATAGAGTATTAATAAATAGAGAGAAATATTAAGTAAAGAGGTACAGCAATAAATGAGCACAATTTGAAGAGAGGTATGGGTAGGGGTAGGGTATGCAGACTTTTTTAAAAATTGAAAATCTAATACCAACATTTTCTTTTATGGGTTCCAAGTATTGTGTCAGACTTTAAAAGGCCTCCCTAATATGAGATTGTTTTCTGTAACCACTTTTCTTTGTCACATTAATTCTTTTATCCATCTGGAATTCATTTTGGTACAAAGTGTGAAGTACCGTGTCAACTTAATTCTTTTTCCAGATGTCTACCTATTTGTCCCAACACCATTCATTGGATAATCCCATCTTTTCTCCATTGTCATGAAAAGCCACCCAGGAGATTCTTAGGCAGAATTTAATGGGTGTGAGCTTTGACTGAGGTAAACAGTGTTTTCTCTTTGTGAAACTTCCTAGGAGGTGGCACCAACTTCTAATATGCCACTGAGAGCTGCAAACAAGTCAAACCTGTACCTTGCTGAAAGTCCACACCTAGTAAATGCACATATAATGTCACCAAATTGTAGCTTGAGATATTGTGAGCACATGATTCTTACATAGCTCTTCTACCTCATGTGCATTCTAATAATGTAAAAACATGGATGGGAATGCTCACAGATTTTTGGTTGTTTGCTTTGCAGACTTACTCCATTGACATGTGAGTAAGACCAGACCATGATATTTGCAAATCACTTTGAGCTATGGAGAAGAAAAGTGCTATTGCAATCCTCTTGTATTTCAGATTTCAAGCATATTATTGTGACATCAGCATTACAGACTTAATGGAGTTCTGCTTAAGCCTGTATAAAATCATCCATCTCTGCTCCACTAGCTATAAAACTGGGCAGCTGCATGTGGCTATGGGGGCTGAATGTGGGGGAATCTGATGGAGCTTTTCAAAATTGGTGATATCATATGAGACCACTAGAGTCAGTTCACCCTCTTACGAAGGATGCTTTTTTAACTAGCACACTCCTCTATTATTCGATGATAATTATATCAATAATGATGAAACTAACATACTCTAAAATCCTGCTCAACCTTTTGAAATAAATTCTGAATCATCAAAAAATTAATTATGAGAAATGTCGTTTGATTTTTAAAGCTATTGCGCTGTTTTCCTTAATGGAAAGACCACATGGTGTAATGGTTAGGGGTTTTGTTCAAGAGACAGACCAAGCAAGTTTAATTTGGTTCTTCTGCTTTTTATCTGAGTGACTTTGAGCAAGTTACCGAACCTCTGTAAACCTTAATTTCCTCATATGTAAACAATTATAATAGTACTTCATGTTATAGGGATTAGTGAGAAAATCTGTTTAAAGCAGTTAGTTTTTTTCCCCCTATTGATAGGGAAATATAAAAAAATTTAGTAATACATATGTTGCTGAGAGTTTTGTGGAGACAGGTAGTTCATACATTGCTTGTTGGAGTGTAAATTGTTACAATCTCCATATAAGACATTTTGGCTATATCTGTCAGAATTACAGATGCACATACATACCCTCTGACCAGCAATTCTTCTTCAAATTTATTGAATAGATGTACTTGTAAATAAGCAAATTGATATTTGTATGCAGATATTTATTTCAGCACAGTTAGAGTGGAAACAACCCAAATCTCCATCTATAAGAACATGGTATTTTGGGGGACATAATACATCCAAACTGGCACAGAAGTAAAGGCTTAAAATGTACAGGGTTCCTATTTGGAATATTGAAGAAATAAGCCAGCCACTAGAAGACAAATATTGCATAATCTCACCTGTATGATGTAATTAGACTAAGGAAATCATAGTCAAAAACTGGAATACAGGTTAAAAGGGGATGGTGTGGGGGTGAGGAATGGGGAATTAAAGTTTAATTGATACAGAGCTTTATGGATTTTCTCACTAATCCCACCAGCAATGAATTAATGTTCCTATTTCTCTGCATTCTCTCCAACACTTGTTATTTTCCATTTTTTTTTAATAGCAGCCATTCTAATAGGTTTGAAATGGTATCTCATTGAGGTTTTGATTTGCATTTCCCTGATGGCTACTGATATTGAGATTTTTTCAAGTGCTTTCTGGCCATTTGTATTTCTTCTCTAGAGAGATGTGTTCTCAAGTCTCTGGCCCATTTTTTTAATTGAGTTGTCTTTTTGTTGTTAAGTTGAGGGATTTTTTTTATACATTCCAGTTTTTAAACCTGTATTGGATATGTGATTTCCAAACATTTTATCCCATTGTGTAAGTTGTCCTTTTACTTTCATGATACGGTCCTTGGAGGTAAAAAAGTTTTTTCATTTTGATGAGGTCCCATTTATCTCTTTTTTTCGTTTGTTGTTTGTGCTTTGGGTAAGGTTTAAGAAACTATTGCCTGACACAAAGTTGTGAAGTTGCTTCCTTACATTTTCTTATGGGATTTTGATAGTTCTGGCTCTTATTAGGTCTTTGATCCATTTTGAGTTGATTTTTGTATAAGGTATGTGATGGTTTGGATATATTTTGTCCCCAAAAAGCCATGTTCTTTAATGCAATCTTGTGAAGACAAACATTAATCTTTTGATTCAGTGTTACCATGGAGATGTGACTCAATCTACTGTGGATGAGATATTTGATTAAATTATTTCCATAGAGATATGGACCCTGCCCATTCAGAGTGGTCTTAATTTAATCACTGGAGTCCTATAAAAAAGCTCACAAACCAGAAGGAGCTCAGAATAGCTGAGAAAGATATTTTGGAGAAGGCCATTGAAAGCTGATATTTGGACATGCGAACAGAAGGATGTTTGGAGATGCTAAGTTAAGAGATGTTAGTCCAGAATTTGTTCTGGAGAAACTAAGAGAGGGCCCCCAGATGGTTAGATGCAGAAGAGCTGAAGAGGCTAAGAAAGACAAGCCTAGAGACATTTTGGAGAATGCCATTTTGAAACCAGAACTCCAGAGTAAAAGAACAGCAGATGCCAGTCATGTGCCTTCCCAGCCAACAGAGGTGTTCTGGATGTCATTGGCCATTCTTCAGTGAAGATATCCTCTTGTTGATGCCTTAGTTGGACACTTTTATGGCCTTAGGACTCTAAACTTATAACCAAATAAAACCCCTTTATAAAAGCCAATCCATTTCTGGTATTTTGCACACTGTCAGCCTTAGCAAACTGTAACAAGGTGTGAGGTCCACTTTCTTCCTTTTGCAAATGGAGATCAGTTTTTCCAACACCATTTGTTGAAGAGACTATTCTTTCCCAATTGAGTGGTCCCCTTGCCAAAAATCAATTTTCCATAAATGTGAGGGTTGATTTCTGAGCTCTTAATTCAATTCCATTGGTCTATATGTCTGTCCTTGTGTCAGTATCATGCTGTTTTGAGTAATGTGGCTTTGTAATAATTGAAGATCAGGGAAGTGTGAGTTCTCCAACTTCATTTCTTAATATTATATTATATTATAATTGGTCAATATAAGGCCCCTTACTTGTTTTCCTCTTATTCCCCACTTCTCACTCCTGTTCCCTTCCGCATCCAAAAAGACCACAATCTCAATATATTTAATCATATTCTTTGGCTTGTTTGTGTTCATGTGAACTGTGTGTTCTTTTATTTACATGTGTTTTTTTAGCTCAATTTTATTGAGATATATTCACATACCATGCAGTCATACAAAGCATACATTCAATTATTCACAGTAACATATAGTTGTGCATTCATCACCAAAATTAATTTTTGAACATTTTCATTACCATACACACAAAAATAACAAGAATAAAAATTAAAGTGAAAAAGAACAATTAAAGTAAAAAAGGACACTGGGTGCATTTTTGTTTGTTTGTTTGTTTGTTTGTTCATTTGTTTGCCCCCATTTATCTACTCATCCATCCATACACTGGACAAAGGGGAGTGTGGTCCATATGGCTTTCTCAATCACATTGTTACCCCTCATAAGCTACATTTTTATACAATCGTCTTCAAGATTCAAGGTTCTAGTTGTAGTTTGATAGTTTCAGGTATTTACTGGTAGTTATTCCAATTCATTAGAACCTAAAAAGGGTTGTCTATATTGTGCCTATTCTAGTTTGCTAATGCTGCCGGAATGCAAAACACCAGAAATGGATTGGCTTTTATAAAAGGGGGGTTATTTGGTTACACGGTTACAGTCTTAAGGCCATAAAGTGTCCAAGGTAACACATGAGCAATCAGGTACTTTCACTGGAGGATGGCCAATGGCATCCAGAAAACCTCTGTTAGCTGGGAAGGCACATGGCTGGCATCTGCTCCAAAGTTCTGGTTTCAAAATGGCTTTCTCCCAGGATGTTTCTCTCTAGGATGCAGTTTCTCAAAAATGTCACTCTTAGTTGCACTTGGGGTATTTGTCCTCTCTTAGCTTCTCTGGAGCAAGAGTCTGCTTTCAACAGCCATCTTCATAATGTCTCTCATCTGCAGCTCCTGTGCTTTCTTCAGCGTCCCACTTGGCTGTAGCTCCTCTTCAAAACATCACTCACAGCTGCACTGAGTTCCCTCTGCCAATCAGCTCATTTATATGGCTCCACTGATCAAGGCCCACCCAATAGGTGGGCCAACACTCCATGGAAATTATCCAATTAGAGTCATCACCCACAGTTGGGTAGGGTGCATCTCCACAGAAACACTCAAAGAATTACAATCTAATAAACACTGATAACATCTGCCCACACAAGATTACATCAAAGATAATGGCATTTGGGGGACACAATATATTCAAACTGGCACAGTGCCTAAGAGTGCTCACCAGAGTGACCTCTCTTCTCCTTTTGGAATCTCTCTGCCACTGAAGCTTATTTCATTACCTTTCACATCCCCCTTTTGGTCAAGAAGATGTTCTCCATCCCACGATGCCAGGTCTAGATTCCTCCCCAGGAGTCATATTCCATGTTGCCAGGGAGATTTACTCCCCTGGGTGTCAGATCCCATGTAGAGGGGAGGGCAGTGACTTCACCTGCCAACTTGGCTTAGCTAGAGAGAGAGGGCCACATCTTAGCAACAAAGAGGCATTCAGAAGGAGACACTTAGGCACAATTATAGGCAGGCCTAGCCTCTCCTTTGCAGCAACAATCTTCCCATCAAACCACCAGTCCCCTATGTCTGTGAGCACATCAGCAACCATCGAGGTGGGGAAGCCCAACACCCCTGCATTCTCCACCAGCTCCTTAGAGGGGCTCTGCATATTTTTTTCATTTTTTTTTAAATTAACTCTTTTTTTTTTTAAATTAACTATTAACTATATCAATAAAAAAATAAAAAAAACAATAAAAAAACATTTCAAACAAACCATAACAAGGAAGTAAGAAAAAGACGACCAACCTAAAATAACTACTTTACTTCCAACATGTTCCTACTCTACCCCAAGAAAATAACCTAATATAGCAACATTTCTGTGAACTTGTTCCTACCATATCCATCAGAAATTAACAAACCATAGTCATTCCTGGGCATCCCCAGAACGTTAAATTTACCCACGATAGCTCATCTGTTCTTATTGGGTTATCGTTCCCCCTTCATTAATTGCTCTCTATCACTAGTTCTCCTACCTTATACATTATAAACCATTTATTTTACATTTTTCAATGTTCACATTAGTGGTAGCATATAATATTTCTCTTTTTGTACCTGGCTTATTTCACCCAGCACTATGTCTTCAAGGTTCATCTATGTCGTCACATGTTTCACGACATCGTTCCTTCTTCCTGCCGTGTAGTATATACGCGGTGTATATAGCACATTTTATTTATCCACTCATCTATTGAAGGACATTTGGGTTGTTTCCACCTCTTGGCAATTGTCAATAATGCTGCTATGAACATCGGCATGCAGATATATGTTTGTGTCACTGATTTCAAATCCTCTAGGTATAGACTGAGAAGTGCAATTGCTGGATCAAAGGGTAACTGTATGTAGTTTTCTAAGGAACTGCCAGACTGACTTCCAGAGTGGCTGAACCATTATACAGTCCCACCAACAATGAATAAGTTTTCCAATTTCTCCACATCCTCTCCAGCATTTGTAGTTTCCTGTTTGTTTAAAGGCAGCCATTCTAATTGGTGTGAGATGGTATCTTGTTGTGGTCTTAATTTGCATCCCTCTAATAGCTAGTGAAGCTGAACATTTTTTCATGTGTTTCTTGACCATTTGTATTTCCTCTTTGGAGAACTGTCTTTTCATATCTTTCCCCATTTTATAATTGGGCTGTCTGTACTACTGTCATTGAGTTGTAGGATTTCTTTATATATGCAAGATATCAGTCTTTTGTCAGATATATGGTTTCCAAAAATTTTCTCCCATTTAGTTGGCTGCCTCTTCACCTTTTCAACAAATTCCTTTGAGGTACAGAAACTTCTAAGCTTGAGGGGTTCCCACTTATCTATTTTTTCTTCTGTTGCTTGTGCTTTGGGTGTAAAGTCTAGGAATTGGCTGCCTAATATAAGGTCTTGAAGATGTTTCCCTACATTATCTTCTAGGAGTTTTATGGTACTGTCTTTTATATTGAGGTCTTTGATCCACTTTGAGTTAATTTTTGTGTAGGGTGTGAGGTAGGGGTACTCTTTCATTCTTTTGGATATGGATATCCAACTCTCCCTGCTTCATTTGTTGAAAAGACTTATATCCCAGTTCAGTGGCTTTGGGGGCCTTATCGAAGATCAGTCAGCCATATATCTGGGGGTCTATCTCTGAATTCTAAATTCAATTCCATAGATCAATATGTCTATCTTTGTGCTAGTACCATGCTGTTTTGACAACTGTAGCTTTATAAAAAGCTTCAAAGCCAGGGAGTGTAAGTTCTCCCACTTTGTTTTTCTTTTTTAGAGTGTTTTTAGCAATTTGAGGCATCTTCCCTTTCCAAATAAATTTGATAACTAGCTTTTCCAAGTCTGCAAAGTAGGTTGTTGGAACTTTGATTGGGATTGCATTGAATCTGTAGGTGAGGGTAGAATTGACATCTTAATGACATCTAGCCTTCCTATCCATGAACAAGGAAAATTTTTCCATCTTTTAAGGCCCCTTTCTATTTCTTTTAGTAGAGTTATGTAGTTTTCTTTGTTTAGGTCTTTTACATCTTTGGTTAAGTTTATTCCTAGGTACTTAATTTTTTTAGTTGCTATTGAAAATGACATCTTTTCCTTGACTGTCTCTTCAATTTGAACATAGAAACATTACTGACTTATGTGCATTAATCTTGTATCCCGCTACTTTGCTAAATTTGTTTATTAGCTCTAGTAGCTGTATTGTCAATTTATCAGGGTATTCCAGATATAAGATCATATCATCTGCAAATAATGACAATTTTACTTCTTCCTTTCCAATTTGGATGCCTTTATTTCTTTGTCTTGCTGTATTGCCCTGGCTAGCCCTTCTAAGCACAATGTTTAGTAACAGTGGTGACAGTGGGCATCCCTGTTTCATTCCTGATCTTAGAGGGAAGGCTTTCAGTCTCTTACCATTGAGTACTATGCTAGCTGTGGGTTTTTCATATATGCTGTTTATCATATTGAGGAAGTTTCCTTCAATTTCTACCTTTTGAAGTGTTTTTATCAAAAAGGGATGTTGGATTTTGCTGAATGCTTTTTCAGCATCTATTGAGATGATCATTTGATTTTTCTTTTTTGATTTGCTAATGTGTTCTAATACATTGATTGATTTTCTTATGTTATGATTTGTTATGTTATTTTTTTAATGTGTCTTTGGATTCAACTTGCAAGTATTATGTTGAGAATTTTTGCATCTATATTCATTAGGGAGATTGGCCTGTAGTTTTCCTTTTTTTGTAGCATCTTTGCCTGGTTTTGGTATTAGATTGATGTTAGCTTCATAAAATGTGTTAGGTAGTATTCCATTTTCTTCAATGTTTTGAGAGTTTAAGGAAGATTGGTGTCAGTTCTTTTTGGAACATTTGGTAAAATTCCCCTTTGAAGCCATCTGGCCCTGGGCATTTATTGGTGGAAAGTTTTTGATGACTGGATCAATTTGCTTGTGATTTTTGGCTGAGGTCTTCTATTTCTTCTCTGGTCAGTCTAGGTTGTTTATATGTTTCCAGGAAATTGTCCCTTTCTTCTTCATTATCCAGTTTGTTGGCATGCAGTTGTTCACACTATCCTCATAACTTTTTAAATTTCTTTGGGATCTGCAGTAATGTCAACTTTCTCAATCATTATTTTGTTTATATGGGTCTTCTCTCTTTTTGATTTTGTCAGTCTAGATAGGGGCTTGTCAATCTTGTTGAACTTGTCAAAGAACCAACTTTTGGTGTTATTTATTCTCTCTATTGTTTTTTGTTCTCTATGTCATTTATTTCTGCTGTAATCCTTACTTCTTTTCTTCTACTTGGTTTAGGATTGGTTGGCTGTTCATTCTCTAGCTTCTTCAGTTGCCCCATTAGTTCTTTGATTTTAGCTCTTTCTTCCTTTTCGATGTATGTGTTTAGTGCCATAAATTTCCCCCTCAGTATCACTTTAGCTGCATCCCATAGGTTTTGATATGTTGTTTTCTCATTTTCATTTGTCTGAATATATTTAGCAATTTTTCTTGCTATTTTTTCTTTAACCCACTGATTGTTTAGGAGTGTGTTTTTTAACCTTCAGGTATTTGTGAATTTTCTGAGTCTCTGATGGTTATTGACTTCTAATTGTATTCCCTTGTGATCAGAGAATGTGCTTTGAATAATTTCATTTTTTTTAATTTATTGAGGCTTGTTTTATGTCCCACATATGATTTATTCTGGAGAAAGTTCCATGCGCACTAGAGAAGATTGTGTATCCTAGTGATTTGGATGTAATGTTCTATATATGTGTGTTAAATCAAATTCATGTATCAGATTGTTTTTGTTTTCAATTTCTGTATTGGTCTTCTGTTTGATTGCTCTATCTATAGGAGAGAGTGATGTGTTGAAATCTCCCACAATTATTGTGCAAATATCAATTGCTTCCTTTAGTTTTGCCAGTGTTTGTCTCATATATCTTGTGGCACCTTGATTGGGTACATAAAAATTTATGATTGTTATTTCTTCTTGTTGAATTGCCTGTTTTATTGGTATGTAGTGGCCTTCTTTGTCTCTCATAACATCTTTGCATTTAAAGTCTATTTTATCTGAGATTAACATTGCTACTCCTGCTTTCTTTTGGCTGTAGCTTGCATGAAATATTTTTTTTCCATCCTTCACTTTCAAATTCTTTGCATCCCTGTGTCTATGATGAGTCTCTTGTATGCAACATATGCATGAAATATTTTTTTTCCATCCTTCACTTTTAAATTCTTTGCATCCCTGTGTCTATGATGAGTCTCTTGTATGCAACATATTGATGGTTCATATTTTTTTATTGATTCTGCCAATCTATAGAGTTTAATCTATTTATATTCAACATTATTACTGTAAAGGACTTTCTTGAATCAGCCACCCTGTCCTTTGGTTTATGTTTGTCAGATATATTTTTTCCCTCTCTCTTTTATTGTCCTTTAATGTACCCATACTGAATCTCTTTAGTACTGAACCTTTCTCTGTATCTGTCTCTCCTTTCTTTGTTTCTCTATCTGTAGGGCTACCTTTAGTATCTGAAGTAGGGCAGGTCTCTTGTTAGCAAATTCTATCAGCATTTATTTGTCTGTGAAAAATTTAAGCTCTCCTTTTGCTGGATAAAAGTATTCTTGGTTGGCAATTTTTCTCTCTCAGAATTTTAAATATGTCATGCCACTGCCTTCTTGCCTCCATGGTGGCCGCTGAGTAGTCACTACTTAGTCTTATGATGTTTCCTTTGTAAGGGGTGAATTGCTTTTCTCTTGCTGCTTTCAGAACTTGCTCCTTCTCTTCCATATTTGATAATCTGATCAGAATATGTCCCAGAGTGGGTTTATTTGGATTTATTCTATTTGGAGTTCTCTGGGCATTTATGATTTGTGTATTTATGTTGTTTAGAAGGTTTGGAAAAAAAAGAAAAAAGAAAAACAACAACAACAAAAAGAAGGTTTGGGAAGTTTCCCCCCAAATTTCTTTGAATACATTTCCTAGAACTTTACCTTTTCTTCCTCTTCTGGAACACCAGTGACTCTTATATTTGGATGTTTGATTTTATCTATCATATCCCTGAGGTCCATTTAGATTTTTTTGATTTTTTCCCCCATTCTTTCTTTTGTTCTTTCATTTCCTGTTCTGTCATCCTCATGGTCACTGATTTGCTGTTCAGCTTCCTCTAGTCTTGTACTATGAGTATCCAGAATCTTTTTAATTTGGTCAGCAGTTTCTTTTATTTGCATAAGATTGTCTTTTTATTTACTCTTGCAATTTCTTCTTTATGCTCTTCTAGAGTCTTCTTTATGTTCTTTATATCCTGTGCCATGCTTTCATTGTTTCTCTTTAGCTCTTTGATTAATTGCTCCAAGTACTGTGTCTCCTCTGATCTTTTGGTTTGGGTGTTTGGATTTGGGTTATCCATATCATCTGTTTTTTTTCATATGCTTTAAAATTTTCTGTTGTTTTTGGCCTCTTGGCATTTGCTTAACTTGATAAGGTTCTTTTAGGATATGTAGACTGATTCAAACACTTATCTCTAGTTTGTCAGATATACAGCTTGGTGTAGTACACTTTGTCTAACTAACCAGAAGGTTAGGTCTGTGAACCACCTATTCCCCTCAAGTCCATTCTCCCCAATTTTGTTTTGTGGTGAGTGGGGGTCTGAGTCTTGTTGGGGTCCAATTGGTGTACCAAGTTTGAGTGTGTTGTTGGTGCTGCCCACCTTGAATGTGGGGCGTGTGTCTGAGTGGTTAGGGAGGGAGGGTGGGTTTAATAATCAAATCTCCCAAGTGTTCCTGGAGATTTAAAGGTGTTGCAATATTCTAATCCTTTAGTTCAGTCTCTCTACAGTTTGTCTTTGCTGCTAAACCACAAGTCCTTGGTATTGGCGTACCATCCCTGGGACTTGCAAGTGGGCTCCTCTTCCAAGCTGTACCCTTCTAGGGCCTCTGCTGAGGGAAGGCTGTGCTACATCAGAGGTGAGTGCCTTCCCCCAATGGAAGTTCTGGGCCACAGGGCCATGCAGGGGTGTTCTCAGCCTGCTGAAAGGATGACCGATTGGGGCATGTTAATTTCCCCCTTTTTACAGAGCTCCGCCTTCCCAGCTCTGGGACAATTAGCTGCAGGTGCGCAAAAGGCTATTGTCCATGCCAGATATTGTGGCATGTGTGCGTGTTGCTAGAAACACTTCCCATCACACTGGGTTGTTTGGGGCAGTTCTGGGGTGTGGCACTGGAGCCGTGCAAAAGCATTCCCAGCCCACAAGGAAGATGGCTGCAAGGGGACACCCCCCTTTCTTTGGGAAGTTATCATGTTTAGTGAATTTTCTCAGCCACTAGACTTATTGCTTTGTCCCTTAGAGCTATCTTAGCTCTGCTCTTGCCTGGGCCCAAATTGCAAGTCTTTGAGGCTTTCCGTAATGGGCTTCTTAAATTGTTTTAGAAAAAGAGAAAAAGATTAAAAAAGAAAAAGAAGGGCCCTCCTTGCAGATCTAATGGGCTATTATAATACTAAGAGACAAGGAGTTTAGGGCCATTAAGGAACAATCAGGAAAGCAGAGAAACAGGCTCTTCAGACAAGGGTCCTCGCCCTCTGGATTTGCATATGTGCCTGATTCTGTTTGAGCCCTGCCGTTCTCCATTTTCTGTTCACCAGAACTCCAGACTGTATCTGTTTTAATTTTTGGGTTTTTTGTTTGTTTGTTTGTTTGCTGTTTTTCCTAGCCCTATCTCCTCTCCACAGGGCTGACTGCTTCTGGATTCTCTGGTGTCTGGTCTCAGTCTATCTATGATTGGAGTTTGGATCAGTAGAGTGAGTTGCAGATAAGAGCCGCAACTGCAGTTCTCCCTCCTGGTTCCCAGCACTGACAGCCCCTCCTCCCATGGGACTGAGCCTGGCAGGGAGGGGCGCAGGTCCCCTGGCTATGAAAACTTATACATTTCGCTGATCTCAGCTGTTCCACGTGTTCATGAGTGTTGTATGAAGTATGCCTCAAATAAAATTGCTCTGTGGTGTCCAGTCTACGTAGTTCCTGGCTTTCTACCTACTGCCCTGGAGGAGTAACTAAAAACCACACCTCACCACTCCACCATCTTGCCCCACCCTCTACACGTGTTTTAATTTACATAAAAAATATTATGTTACACTGCTCATTCTGTGTATTCCTTTTTACATTCAGCACACTAATTTTTTATTTTGAAATAATTTCAAACTTACAGGACATTTGCAAAATAATACAAAACCCATACAGAGAACTCCAACATACCTCTACCCTGCTAGATTCCCAGATCCATCAACTTTTTTTCTTGAGATTGTTCACATACCATACAATTATCCAAAGATCCAAAGTGTACAATCAATTGCCCCCAGTACCATCATAAAGCTGTGCATCCATAACTACAATTATTTTTTCTTTCAATTTTTAGAACACTTTTACTACTCCAGAAAAGAAATAAAAAAAGGAAACTCAAATCCTCCCATACCTGTAACACCCCAACTCCATTGTTGACTCATAGTACTGGTATAGTACATTTGTTACTGTTGAGGAAAGAACGTTAAAATACTACTAACTGTAGTATAGTCTGCAATAGGTATATTTTCTTCCCTATATGCCCTCTATTATTAACTTCTAGTTATAGTGTAATACATTTGTTCTGGTTCATGAAAGAGATTTCTAATATTTGTACAGTTAATCATGTACATTGCCCACCACAAGGTTCACTGTTTTATACATTCCCATCTTTTAACCTCAAACTTTCCTTCTGGTGACATATGTGACTCTGAGCTTCCCTTTTCCACCACATTCATGCACCATTCAGCAGTGTTAGTTATTCTCACAACATGATACCATTATCTCTGTCCATTTCCAAACATTTAAGTTCAACCTAGTTGAACATTCTGCTCATAAGCAACCGCTCCCCATTCTTTAGCCTCGTTCTATATCCTTGTAACTTATATTTCATGTCTATGGGCTTACATATTATACCTAGTTCATATCAGTGAGACCCTGCAATATTTATCCTTATGTGTCTGACTTATTTCACTAAATATAGTGCCCTTAAGATTTCTTCATCAACCCATTTTTTAAAGGCAGTTTTGTTCAAACACCATACATTCCATCCTGAGTAAACAATTGACGGTTCCCTGTATAGTCACATATTTATGTATTCACAACCATCACCACTATCTATATAAGGACATCTCCATTTCTTCCACAAGGAGGAGGAAGAGTCAAAGAAGGTAGAGAGACAAAAAGAAAAGGAAAAAGAAAGAGGAAAAAAAACACGGCAGCTGAGAAGCAACGAAAGGAAAGATAGCATTAAACTGAAGTAGAATAAAGAGTCAGACAACATTACCAATGCCACGAGTCCCATACCCCTCCCTTATATCCCCCTCTTATATGCATTTAGCTTTGGTATATTGCCTTTGTTACATTAAAGGAAGCATAATACAATGTTTCTGTTAATTAGAGTCTCTAGTTTGCATTGACGTATTTTGCCCTCAATACTGCCCTATTTTTAATACCTTGCAAGGTTCTGCCTCATGAAAAAACTTATTTGTACATTTTATCACAATTGCTGAGCACTCTAGGTTTCACTGAGTTATACAGTCCCAGTCTTTATCTTTCCTCTTTTCTTCTGGTGTCCCACATGCTCCTAACCTTCCTCTTTCAACCATACTCAAACTTATCTTTGTTCACTGTGTGCTGTGCTACCATCACCCAAAATTGTGCTCCAAACCTCTTACTCCTATCTGTTCCTATCTGTCTGTACTGCTCCCTTTAGTATTTCCTGTAGAGCAGGTATCTTATTCACGAACTCTGTCATTGTCTGTTTGTCAGAGCATATTTTTAACTCTCCCTTGTATTTGAAGGACAGTTTTGCCAGATATAGGATTCTTGGTTGGCAGTTTTTCTCTTTCAGTATCTTAAATAAATCGCACCACTTCCTTCTTTCCTCCAAGGTTTCTGCTGAGAAATCCGCACATAGTCTTATCAAGCTTCCTTTGTATGTGATGGATCACTTTTCTCTTGCTGCTTTCAGGATTCTCCCTTTGTCTTTGATGTTTTGTAATCTGATTATTAAGTGTCTTGGCATAGGCCTATTCAGATATATTCTGTTTGGGGTGTGCTGCACTTCTTTGATATGTAATTTTATGTCTTTCATAAGAGATGGAAAATTTTCTTTGATTATTTCCTCTATTGCTTCTGCCCCTTTTCATGTCCCTTCTCCCTCTGGGACACCCATGACATGTTCATTCAATCATTTCATGTTGTCATTCAATTCCAGGAGATGTTGCTCATATTTTTCCATTCTTTTCTCTATCTGTTCTTTTGTGTGTAGGTTTTCAGATGTCTTGTTCTCCAGTTCCTGAGTGTTTTCTTCTGCCTCTTGAGATCTGTGGTATGTCTCCACTGTGTCTTTCATCTCTTGTGTTGTGCCTTTCATTGCCATAGATTCTGCCAGTTGTTTTTTTGAACTTTCGATTTCTATCTTATGTACACCCAGTGTTTTCATTATATGCTTCATCTCTGCCCTATCTTCTATAAACTTTTTGCATTGACTTAGCATTAAGTGTTTCAATTCCTGTATCTCAGTTGAAGTATAAGATTGTTTCTTTGACTGGACCATACCTTCATTTTTCTTAGTGTAGGTTGTAGTTTTCTGTGGTTTAGGCATCTGGTTTCCTTGGTTACACCAATCAGGTTTTCCCAGAGCAGAACTGGCTCAGGTTCCAGAAGGAGGAAGTATTCAGCACATTTCCCTGAGGGTGTGTCTTAGAAGATTGACACACCCTGTGAGGTCTCAAGGTGCTATGCTTTTCCTAACTTGCCCAGCATGTGGCGTCTGTCAGCCTGTCATTCCTGACTGGTATAAGGAGGTGTGGCCCCTTCAATTCTCAGCTTAAGTTGTTTCTGCTTTTACTGTTTTCCCCTAGGCCCTGCTTCTGAATGGAAGGTGGGTAGTAGAACCAGGCACCACCTTCTTCCTCTTAGGGAAGATACACCCTCTAGGGAATTTTCATTTGCCTTTAGTTTCTTTGTCTCTCTGACTCTGCTATCTCCACCCTTTCTGGGTCAGACCAGCCCTGTGCACTGAAAATGGCTGAGGATTTCTCCACTGCAGAGCGCTGTGAACTGAAAATGGCTGAGGCTTTCTCTGCTGAGCCGCTCAGGTTGAGAGAGAGAAAAAGGGACAGAAAGCCCCCTTTCAGGGTTAGTCCACAGCCCCGAGTTTCATCCATCAGCCAGAGATAGCACCCGGTCCTCTGGGCTCCCCGTCTCGAGTCAGAGATGTCCCCTGGTTCTTCAAGGTCAGCGGTCACTAAAAGCCAACTTTTAACATTTTACTACATTTGTCATACTTTATCTATCTATCTATCTATCTATCTATCTATCTATCTATCTATCATCTATCTATCCATCTATCTATCTATTCTAGTTTGCTAATGCTGCCGGAATGCAGACACCAGGGATGGATTGGCTTTTATAAAAGGGAGTTTATTTGGTTACACAGTTACAGTCTTAAGGTCATAAAGTGTCCAAGGTAACACATCAGCAATCAGGTACATTCACTGGAGGATGGCCAATGGCATCTAGAAAACCTCTGTTAGCTGGGAAGGCATGTGGCTGGCATCTGCTCCAAAGTTCTGGTTTTAAAATGGCTTTCTCCCAGGATGTTCCTCTCTAGGCTGCAGTTCCTCAAAAATGTCACTCCTGGTTGCACTTGGGGTATTTGTCCTCTCTTAGCTTCTCCAGAGCAAGAGTCTGCTTTTAATGACGATCTTCAAAATGTCTCTCATCTGCAGCTCTTGTGCTTTCTTCAAAGTGTCCCTCTTCGCTGTAGCAGCTTGCTCTTTCTGTCTGATCTTATATAATGCTCTAGTAACTTAATTCAGACCCACCCTGAATGGGTGGGCCAACACCTCCATGGAAATTATTCAATCAGAGTCATCACCCACAGCTGGGTGGGGCGCAAAGTATTACAATCTAATTAACACTGATAGGTCTGCCCACACAAGATTACATCAAAGATAATGGCATTTGGGGGGATATAATACATTCAAATGGGCACACTATCTAGCCATCAATCATCTATCTGCTATTTGCCTATTTTCTGAACATTTGAGAGTAATTTGCAAAGACCATCTGCATTTATTTACTTTTTTAACTTTTTTATTATAGAAGTTGTCGTTTTACAGAAATCTCATACAGAAAACACAGATTACCCATATATCCCTCCTATTGTGAATACCTTGCATTAGTGTGGTACATTTGTTACAATTGATGAAAGAATATTCTTATAATTGTACTATTAATTATAGTCCTTTTACATTAGGGTTCCCTATTTGTATTGTACAGTCCTACTGCTTTTTTAAAAAATATTTTATTCTAGTAACATATACAATCAAAACTTCCCCTTTATTTTTTTTATTTTTTTATTTTTGGCTTTTTTTTTTCTTTAATCTTCATTTTATTGAGATATATTCGCATACCACACAGTCATACAAAACAAATCGTACATTCAGTTGTTCACAATACCATTACATAGTTGTACATTCATCACCTAAATCAATCCCTGACACCTTCATTAGCACACACACAAAAATAACAAGAATAATAATTAAAGTGAAAAAGAGCAATTGAAGTAAAAAAGAACACTGGGTAACTTTGTCTGTTTGTTTGTTTGTTTCTTTCCCCTATTTTTCTACTCATCCATCCATAAACTAGACAAAGTGGAGTGTGGTCCCTATGGCTTTCCCAATCCCATTGTCACCCCTCATAGGTTACATTTTTATGCAATTGTCTTCGAGATTCATGGGTTCTGGGTTGTAGTTTGATAGTTTCAGGTATCCACCACCAGCTACCTCAATTCTTTAGAACCTAAAAAGGGTTGTCTAAATTGTACGTAAGAGTGCCCACCAGAGTGACCTCTCGGCTCCTTTTGGAATCTCTCTGCTACTGAAGCTTATTTCATTTCCTTTCACATCCCCCTTTTGGTCAAGAAGATGTTCTCCATCCCACGATGCCAGGTCTACATTCCTCCCTGGGAGTCATATTCCACGTTGCCAGGGAGATTCACTCCCCTGGGTGTCTGATCCCACGTAGGGGGGAGGGCAGTGATTTCACCGTTCAAGTTGGCTTAGCTAGAGAGAGAGGGCCACATCTGAGCAACAAAGAGGCATTCAGGAGGAGGCTTTTAGGCACAATTATAGGGAAGCCTAGCCTCTCCTTTGCAGCAACCATCTTCCCAAGGGTAAATCCTATGGTAGAGGGCTCAACACATCAAACCACCAGTCCCCTATGTCTGTGGTCATGTTAGCAACCATGGAGGTGGGGTAGGCGAATACCCCTGCATACTCCACAGGCTCCTCAAGGGGACACTACATCTTTTTTTTTTTCCTTGTTTTTCTTTTTCTTTTTTTTTTTTTTTAACTTTCCCTTCTTTTTTAAATCAACTGTATGAAAAAAAATTTTAAAAGAAAACAAACATACAATAAAAGAACATTTCAAAGAGACCATAACAAGGGAGTAAGAAAAAGACAACTAACCTAAGATAACTGCTTAACTTCCAACATGTTCCTACTTTACCCCAAGAAAGTTACATAATATAGCAACATTTCTGTGAACTTGTTCCTACTATATCCATCAGAAATTAACAGACCATAGTCATTCCTGGGCATCCCCGAACGTTAAATAGCTTATCTGTTCTTCTTGGATTATTGTTCCCCCTTCCTTAATTGCTCTCTATTGCTAGTTCCCCTACATTCTACATTATAAACCATTTGTTTTACATTTTTCAAAGTTCACATTAGTGGTAGCATATAATATTTCTCTTTTTGTGCCTGGCTTATTTCGCTCAGCATTATGTCTTCAAGGTTCATCCATGTTGTCATATGTTTCACGAGATCGTTCCTTCTTACTGCCGTGTAGTATTCCATCGTGTGTATATACCACATTTTATTTATTCACTCATCTGTTGAAGGACATTTGGGTTGTTTCCATCTCTTAGCAATTGTGAATAATGCTGCTATGAACATTGGCGTGCAGATATCTGTTCGTGTCACTGCTTTCCGATCATCCGGGTATATACCGAGAAGTGCAATCGCTGGTTCGAATGGTAACTCTATATCTAGTTTTCTAAGGAACTGCCAGACTGACTTCCAGAGTGGCTGAACCATTATACAGTCCCACCAACAATGAATAAGAGTTCCAATTTCTCCACATCCCCTCCAGCATTTGTAGTTTCCTGTTTGTTTAATGGCAGCCATTCTAACCGGTGTTAGATGGTATCTCATTGTGGTCTTAATTTGCATCTCTCTAATAGCTAGTGAAGCTGAACATTTTTTCATGTGTTTCTTGGCCATTTGTATTTCCTCTTCAGAGAACTGTCTTTTCATATCTTTTGCCCATTTTATAATTGGGCTGTCTGTACTATTGTCATTGAGTTGTAGGATTTCTTTATATATGCAAGATATCAGTCTTTTGTCAGATACATGGTTTCCAAAAATTTTTTCCCATTGAGTTGGCTGCCTCTTTACCTTTTTGAGAAATTCCTTTGAGGTGCAGAAACTTTTAAGCTTGAGGAGTTCCCATTTATCTATTTTCTCTTTTGTTGCTTGTGCTTTGGGTGTAAAGTCTAGGAAGTGGCCGCCTAATACAAGGTCTTGAAGATGTTTTCCTACATTATCTTCTAGGAGTTTTATGGTATTTTCTTTTATATTGAGATCTTTGGTCTATTTTGAGTTAATTTTTGTGTAGGGGGTGAGGTAGGGGTCCTCTTTCATTCTTTTGGATATGGATATCCAACTGTCCCAGCCCCATTTGTTGAAAAGACCATTATGACTCAGTTCAGTGACTTTGGGGGCCTTATCAAAGATCAGTCGGCCATAGATCTGAGGGTCTATCTCTGAATTCTCAATTCAATTCCATTGATCTATATGTCTATCTTTGTGCCAGTACCATGCTGTTTTGACAACTGTGGCTTTATAATAAGCTTCAAAGTCAGGGAGTGTAAGTCCTCCCACTTCGTTTTTCTTTTTTAGAGTGTCTTTAGCAATTCGAGGCATCTTCCCTTTCCAAATAAATTTGATAACTAGCTTTTCCAAGTCTGCAAAGTAGGTTGTTGGAATTTTGATTGGGATTGCATTGAATCTGTAGATGAGTTTGGGTAGAATTGACATCTTAATGACATTTAGTCTTCCTATCCATGAACATGGAATATTTTTCCATCTTTTAAGGTCCCCTTCTATTTCTTTTAGTAGAGTTATGTAGTTTTCTTTGTATAGGTCTTTTACATCTTTGGTTAAGTTTATTCCTAGGTACTTGATTTTTTTAGTTGCTATTGAAAATGGTATCTTTTTCTTGAGTGTCTCTTCAGTTTGTTCATTTCTAGCATATAGAAACATTACTGACTTATGTGCATTAACCTTGTATCCCGCTACTTTGCTAAATTTGTTTATTAGCTCTAGTAGCTGTATCGTTGATTTCTGAAGGTTTTCTAGATATAAGATCATATCATCTGCAAACAATGACAGTTTTACTTCTTCTTTTCCGATTTGGATGCCTTTTATTTCGTCTTGCCAGATTGCCCTGGCTAGCACTTTCAGCACAATGTTGAATAACAGTGGTGACAGCGGGCATCCTTGTCTTGTTCCTGATCTTAGAGGGAAGGCTTTCAGTCTCTCACCATTGAGTACTATGCTGGCTGTGGGTTTTTCATATATGCTCTTTATCATGTTGAGGAAGTTTCCTTCAATTCCTACCTTTTGAAGTGTTTTTATCAAAAAGGGATGTTGGATTTTGTCAAATGCTTTTTCAGCATCTATTGAGATGATCAATTGATTTTTCCCTTTTGACTTGTTAATGTGTTGTAATACATTGATTGATTTTCTTATGTTGAACCATCCTTGCATGCCTGGAATGAACCCCACTTGGTCATGGTGTATGATTTTTTTAATGTGTCTTTGGATTCGATTTGCAAGTATTTTGTTGAGGATTTTTGCATCTATATTCATTAGGGAGATTGGCCGGTAGTTTTCCTTTTTTGTAGCATCTTTGCCTGGTTTTGGTATTAGATTGACGTTAGCTTCATAAAATGAGTTAGGTAGTGTTCCATTTTCTTCAATGTTTTGAAAGAGTTTGAGTAAGATTGGTGTCAGTTCTTTCTGGAAAGTTTGGTAGAATTCCCCTGTGAAGCCATCTGGCCCTGGGCATTTATTTGTGGGAAGATTTTTGATGACTGATTGGATCTCTTTGCTTGTGATGGGTTGGTTGAGGTCTTCTATTTCTTCTCTGGTCAGTCTAGGTTGTTCATATGTTTCCAGGAAATTGTCCATTTCCTCTACATTCTCCAGTTTGTTGCCATACAGTTGTTCATAGTATCCTCTTATAAGTTTTTTAATTTCTTCAGGATCTGCAGTTATGTCACCGTTTTCATTCATTATTTTGTTTATATGGGTCTTCTCTCTTTTTGATTTTGTCAGTCTAGCTAGGGGCTTGTCAATCTTGTTGATCTTCTCAAAGAACCAACTTTTGCTGATATTTATCCTCTCTATTGTTTTTTTGTTCTCTATGTCATTTATTTCTGCTTTAATCCTTGTTATTTCTTTTCTTCTACTTGGTTTAGGATTGGTTTGCTGTTCATTTTCTAGCTTCTTCAGTTGATCCATTAGTTCTTTGATTTTGGCTCTTTCTTCCTTTTTAATATATGCGTTTAGTGCTATAAATTTCCCCCTTAGCACTGCTTTTGCTGCATCCCATAGGTTTTGGTATGTTGTGTTCTCATTTTCATTCATCTCTATATATTTAGCAATTTCTCTTGCTATTTCTTCTTTAACCCAGTGATTGTTTAGGAGTGTGTTGTTTAACCTCCAGGTATTTGTGAATTGTCTAAGTCTCTGATGGTTATTGACTTCTAATTGTATTCCACTTGGTCATAGAATGTGCTTTGAATAATTTCAATCTTTTTAAATTTATTGAGGCTTGTTTTATGTCCCAGCATATGATCTATTCTGGAGAAAGTTCCATGAGCACTAGAAAAGTATGTGTATCCTGGTGATTTGGGATGTAATGTCCTGTATATGTCTGTTAAATCTAATTCATTTATCAGATTGTTTAGGTTTTCAATTTCCTTATTGGTCTTCTGTCTGGTTGATCTATCTATAGGAGAGAGTGATGTGTTGAAGTCTCCCACAATTATTGTGGAAACATCAATTGCTTCCTTTAGTTTTGCCAGTGTTTCTCTCATGTATTTTGTGGCACCTTGATTGGGTGCATAGACATTTACGATTGTTATTTCTTCTTGCTGAATTGCCCCTTTTATTAGTATGTAGTGGCCTTCTTTGTCTCTCAAAACATCCCTGCATTTGAAGCCTATTTTATCTGAAATTAATATTGCTACACCTGCTTTCTTTTGGCTGTAGCTTGCATGAAATATTTTTTTCCATCCTTTCACTTTCAGTTTCTTTGTGTCCCTGTGTCTAAGATGAGTCTCTTGTTTGCAACATATTGATGGTTCATTTTTTTTTGATCCATTCTGTGAATCTATATCTTTTAATTGGGGAGTTTAATCCATTTACATTCAATGTTATAACCGTGAAGGCATTTCTTGAATCAGCCATCTTATCCTTTGGTTTATGTTTTTTGTATTTTTCCCCTCTCTCTATTAATATCCTTTATTGTACCCATACCGAATCTCTTTAGTACTGAACCTTTCTCCAAGTCTCTCTGTCCTTTCTTTGGTTCTCTGTCCGTAGGGCTCCCTTTAGTATCTCCAGTAGGGCAGGTCTCTTGTTAGCAAATTCTCTCAGCATTTGTTTGTCTGTGAAAAATTTAAGCTTTCCCTCAAATTTGAAGGGGAGTTTTGCTGGGTAAAGTATTCTTGGCCGGAAATTTTTCTCACTCAGAATTTTAAATATATCGTGCCCCTGCCTTCTTGCCTCCATGGTGGCTGCCGAGTAGTCACTACTTATTCTTATGCTGTTTCCTTTGTATGTGGTGAATTGCTTTTCTCTTGCTGCTTTCAGAACTTGCTCCTTCTCTTCTGTGTTTGACAGTGTGATCAGTATATGTCTAGGAGTGGGTTTATTTGGATTTATTCTATTTGGAGTTCGCTGAGCATTTATGATTTGTGTATTTATGTTGTTTAGAAGATTTGGGAAGTTTTCCCCAACAATTTCTTTGAATACTCTTCCTAGACCTTTACCCTTTTCTTCCCCTTCTGGGACACCAAGGTGTCTTATATTCGCACGTTTCATATCATCTATCATATCCCTGAGGTCCATTTCGATTTTTTCAATTTTTTTCCCCATTCTTTCCTTTATGCTTTCATTTTCCATTCTGTCTTCTTCCAGGTCACTGATTCGTTGTTCAGCTTCCTCTAGTCTTGTACTATGAGTGTCCAGAATCTTTTTAATTTGGTCAACAGTTTCTTTAATTTCCATAAGATCATCCATTTTTTTATTTAGTCTTGCAATGTCTTCTTTATGCTCTTCTAGGGTCTTCTTGATTTCCTTTGTATCCCGTACTATGGTCTCATTGTTCATCTTTAGTTCTTTGAGTAGCTGCTCTAGGTGCTGTGTCTCTTCTGGTCTTTTGATTTGGGTGCTTGGGCTTGGGTTATCCATATCGTCTGGTTTTTTCATATGTTTTATAATTTTCTGTTGTTTTTGGCCTCGTGGCATTTGCTGAACTTGATAGGGTTCTTTTAGGATTTGTAGACCAATTGAAGTCCTTATCTCTAATTTATCAGATCTACAGCTTCGTGGAGTACACTTTCTCTAAATAACCAGCAGGTGGCGTCCATGAGCCACGTGTTCTCCACAAGCCAGTTCTCCCCTGCTTAGCCTTTTTGGTGAGTGGGGGAGTGAGTCTTGTGGGGTCCAATTCATGTGCCAAGCTTGCGTGTGTAATTGGTGTTGCCCGCCCTGTATATGGGGCATGTTTCTGGGCGGTCAGGGAGGGGGGTGGCTCTAACAATCAAATCTCCCTGGTGATCCTGGAGTTTCAAAGCTGCTGCAATAGTCTAATCCTTCAGTTCAGTCCTGCCACAGTTTGTCTCTGCCACTGACCCACAAGTCCTTGGTATTGACGTATGGCTCCTGAGAGTTTCTAGTGGGTCCCTCTTCAAAGCCGTGCACCCCCTGGTCCTCTGTTGAGGGATGACTGTGCTATGTCACAGGTGAGTGCTGTCCCTCCAGGGCGGTTCTGGGCTGCTGGGCTGTGTAGGGAGGCTCCCAGTCTCCTGAAATGATGGCTGAATGGGGCTTTGTCAATTCACACTGCTCCACCTTCCCAACTCTGGGACAATCAGCTGAGATTGCAGGGAAGGCTAATGTCCATGCCCAGTTTTGTGGTGTGTGCCTGTTATTTGAAGCACTTCCATCACACTGGATTGTCTGGGGCAGCTCTGGGCTATGGGGCTGGTGATGGGCAGGAGTGTTTCCTGTACACCAGGATGATGGCTGTGAGCGGACACCCCCCTTTTCTTGGGAAGGTGTGGTGTTTAGTGAATTTTATGAGCCACTGGATTATTGCCTTTTGTCTCAGAGTTCTCTTAGTTCTGCTCTTGTCTTGACCTGCCCAAATTGCAAGTCTTTGAGGCTTTCTGTATTGGGCTTCTTAAAGTAATTGTTTTAGATAAAGAAAAAAGGATCAGAAAAAAAAAAGGGCCCTCCTCACAGATCTAATGGGTTATTGAAATACTAAGAGACAAAGCAATTAGGGCCATTAAGGAAAGGTCCACAGGGCAGAAAGATCAGCTTTTCTTCAGGATTTGCATATGAGCCTCAGGGCCTGAGCTCTGCCCTTCCCCTTTCTATGTTCACCAGAACTCCAAAAATCCTCTGCTTTTATTTTGGAGTTTTTTGTGCTGTTTTTTTCTGTGCCTGTCTCCTCTCTGCTGGGCTGGCTGCTCTCAGATTCTCTGGTGTCTGGTCTCTATCTATGGCTGGAGTTTGGATCAGTAGAATGAGTTTCCGATAAGGGCTGCCACTCCAGTTCTCCCTTCTCCTTCCCAGAGCTGACAGACCCTCCTCCCACAGGACTGAGCCTGGCAAGGAGGGGTGCGGGTCCCCTGGCCACAAAAACTTACAGATTTCGCTGATCTCAGCAGTTCCACAATTTCTTGAGTGTTGTATGAAGTATGCCCAAAGTCAGATTGCTCTGTGGTGTCCATTCCACGCAGTTCCTGGCTTTCTACCTAGTTTCCTGGAGTAGTAACTAAAACATACAGCTCCCCAGTCCGCCATCTTGCCCCGCCCATTGGCCCCTTTATTTTTAAGGCTTGCCTACGTTGTCATGTGCACATATAGTCCATCAACCCACCACAGTTGACCTCTTTGCTTCCTCAGTGATGAGTAACCTCAGGGCCTCCAAATTCCTACCACCAAAAACAGCACTGCCATGGACAGAATTGTGCGTGTACCATTATTGACCTGTGGGGAGCTCTCTTCTCTCTTACATCACATATGCAAAGCACAAGATTTGGCAAGGGGAGCTCAAGATGGATTTTGGACTCCACTCAGCTTCTCAGAGCCTTGTTCAGGGCATGACCTGCAGAACTGTAGTACATTAAAATAATGTTCAGAGCATTGGGAATGAATGTTAATACTATGAATTTAATACATTAACAATCACAATTATTGTATTGGAGAGGCAACACCATTGATCATCAATGTCTCAGCAAAGTCACCAATGACCTCCATGTTACTCAATTCAGTGGACATTTATTGGTCCTCTTTTTACTAAATATCCCAGGAAGGATTAACCTGTTTATCACTCTCTTCTTGAAACATTCTTCTCCTGGATTTCATTATACCACATTCTCCTTCTGGTATGTCTTTCTACTTTCCTTCTCTGCCTCCTTGCAGACTCATCTTTCTCTCCTTGGCCTTTAAATATTACAGCTCCTCCAGGCTCTGTCCTAGGTCCTCTTCTCTGCTCATCTTCTACTCTCTACCCTCAGCAATCACACATTTCCCCATGAAATTATCATCTATATACAACACCACCTACTTACATCTTAAGCCTTAAGCATAGCCCACTTCTGTAATGATCAGATCGAAATTATCATCTATATACAACACCACCTACTAATATCTTAAGCCTTAAGCATAGCCCACTTCTGTAATGATCAGATCTGAATATCCAACTACCCAGCCAATACCTCAACTTGGACTTCTCAAAGTTACTTCAAACTCAACGTGTCTAAGACCAAATTAATGATATTCTTTTCAAATATTATCTTTCAAGTGTTTTCCACCTCAGCCCCAGCAACCATCAAATCGTGTATCCCAGAAAGCCAGGTGTCATCCATTGTTCATTCTTCTCTCTCATATCCTATATCCAATCCATCACTTGGTACTGTTGATTATAACCCATATGCTTTTCCCCTCCATCCACTTTTATCCATCCTTACAATTACCACTTTAGTACAAGCTAGAGTCATCTCTCACCACTAGGTATAAATGCGTAATGCATTTTATGATGTCAGGTCAAAGCCAAGTTATATGATTAGAGAACAAGTTCAACTTCAACCATAAGAGAAGTTCAAGGTCCTTTACGTATTATGGTGTTTCTTACACAATATTTAAACCTATAAAGATTGTCAGAGGCTAATCTTTCTACTCATGGTGCAGTGGCTTTAGAATCATATTGGGGAAGTTTATTTTTATTTTTATTTTTCATTTTTTATTTTTTATTTTTAGTTTTTTATATGGGCAAGTTTCTTAACCTAAGTCTTATTTGTCTGCAAAGTAAAGTAGAATAATAAGTTTATCCGTGTCACAGAGCTTTAAGAATTAAATAAGATAAAATATGTAAAGTACTTAGCACAAAGCCTGGCACATAGTAATAGCTTGAGAGGAGATCCTTATTATTACTTTTGTTTGTGACAGTCTTTCTTTTTAAAGGAATTCCTTTTAGGTCATTGTAAAATTTTTTCTTCTGAGGAAAGGAATACTGAGGATTTCATCAAGTCTATTGTTGGTTTTGCCCTACCAGATAAGAGTAAATACATATTTTATAATTGAACCTGTTATAATCAATCTTATTACTCCTCAGTAAAGGAATACACAGACAGCTTCTCTTTTGTCATGTCATTTCCAGTTCCTACAAGAAGAAAAGAATCTTGTCGTATTGGGAATCTGATTTCTGCTGATGGCAGAGACGCTACTGTCCCCTAGTGGCATCTGTTGTCTTCCATTGGTTCAATGTTCTAGCTTAGAAAAACTACAACTATCCTTAAATACTCGTAAATACTCAGAGCCTGAGAGTCACTCTTCCATTCTTGTAGCCGAGAAGTTAGGATTTAAGGACTGATTATGATTACTGAATCATTACATAGATATTACTTTTTACTTTCTGGTATATTAGAGTAGACAGAACTGTAATCCAGCTGCCTTGATCTCTGATAATGATTGTGTAGCCTTTATCATGTGCCCTTGTGATTGTAAAAACCTAGCTACTAACCTTCACTTGTACCCATTTATCCAGTTTTTTGACTTCAAAGTCTTATGATCACTAAAGACAGCACCTAATGTTTATTAATGGAGGGTCTTGGGTCAGCCCAGAACTAACCCATCCCAAGTTCAAAGTTGATAAAGGAAGCTGGATCTAACCAAAATGGGCCTGCCTGTCATGCACAGTAGCTTAGACTGTAACCTACAAGTCACCTTTACCACATTATAATACTAAAAATCACACCCATCATCATATTAAGGCTGCCATTTTCTTACATACGTTCTGTGACTAAGCATGTAATCAATCTGTGCATGCACAATAATTAGATCACCTCTAATTAGATAATCTGGGGCCATTGTGCTCATTATCCTAAACCTGCCCATCTTTTGATGCTTTAAAACTATCAGAATTACTGCAGTTCAGGGAGACAGATTTTGGACCCATAGGCCATCAGTTCTGCTTTGCACCTAACAATAAAACTGTTTCTCTCTTTGAAACCCTGGTGTGTCAGGAATTGGTCATTTGAGCGCATCAGGCAAAAGAATCCACTGCCTTGGTTTGGTAACATTCTGACATTTAATTATTGTTTTTATAGTGGAAGCAAAGTTTTCACTACATGATTCAGAGCAGGGATCCTCGGTTAAGATACTCCACCACATGTTAATACCTTATCAACACCAGTGCTTCCTCTAATAGAGTCATTTTGTCTTCTCAAAGAGTTACATGTTGATCTCCTCTTTAGAGTTCCAATTTTACCGTAAGAGCCAGGAATCCTGACTCTACAGGTAGGATCTTGACACTTCCTTCACCAGCTCTGGTGTCCTTTCAAACTTCTTACCTTTGACAAGGGGATGAGTGTTGCTTCAAACTTGTTGTGGAGTCCTAGTAAGGACCTCAATGATCCCCAAACTATGTCCACATAAAGGTATAAACTCAGATATGTATGAAATACGTTAGTTTTCTATAACTCAAGTTCTATTTGGAATTTCCTATTTCAAGTGGTTGGTAATACCAGAATGTTTGTCAATTCCCAGTATACCTCCTTTTTTCCTCCTGGGGATTGGATCTAAATTTGAGAAGGTCTAATACAGTGGCAAATTTGGATCTAAATTCAAGGTCTATAAATACAGTGCCAAATTTTTGGGTTGGGACCTCTAGTTCTCAGCATCATCTGTCTGCATAGGCATCTAATAAAAAAATCATCCCAGCTCAGTTGTTCTCACAGACTCTATTGAGTTGAGTTCTTATCTGCAAGCTCTGTCCAAGTCTGAGGCTCTCTTTCCTCTTCCATCTCACGTTTGGGTATACAGGGATATTGCTTTGCTCCCATTCCAAATCAGGGCATAGGAAATCTCTGGGAGCCTGTTCAGTTTCCATCTGCTTGCTTTCACCATGAGTCTATGTCCTCTCTGGGACCTGTGCCTTCCTGGGGCTGTATTTAGGAAATAGGGCACATATTCTCTTTGTTCTTGGATCCTACAAACACATCTATGAATGTTTTTTTTTTTTTTGCTTCCCAGAGATGTGTCTAGGGAACATGGCACAGAATCACTATTTCTGGGAGAGTAGATATCTGCCTGGCCATTGCGTTCCCTCCTACTACTCTCTCCTATTACCCTCAACTCCCTCATTGCCAACACAGGAAATGGTTTTTTTTTTGTTTGTTTGTTTTAGTTTTATATTTTTCTGAGAGTTGAAAGCCATGCCCTTACAAAAGATGTTTTGTCTGAATCTTGCATCTGCAGGAAATCTTTTCTGAACCTCTAGAGCCAAGACTTTTGCAACACCAAGGCCAAGAAGACATCTTTTTTTTCTCTGCTCTCTTTGCGACTGTCACATCTTTCTTTTAAAGCAATGAGCACAGCATGCCTAGCTGCTTGCTTGGAGGGATAGACAAAGAGTATAAGAGAAGAGAGTATTGTGGGGGAAGGGAGGCAATCTGTTAATATTATACCACCACACTTATGAGGAATAATAATAATAATAATGGGCTCTCAGAGCAAATATTACCTCCTCCATGCAGATGAAATTGTGTCCTTAGCACTAAGGAATAGTGCATGCCCTTGGTGCTTCTGCTCCGTTCTTTGCTATGCACAGGCAAGAACATGTCATAACTCAGAAGCCCTGTTCTAAGTAAGCAGACCATAAGTAGGACAGGTTGTCTTCTAGGAGAAAACTATCTTTTTATTAGAGACCCAGTTGTGGACTGGGTTTTTTTTTTTTAAATTCATTTTTATTGAGATATATTCACATACCATGCAGTCATACAAGCATACTTTCAATTGTTCACAGTACCATTATATAGTTGTGCATTTATCACCAAAATTTGGAGTGGTTTTAAAAGGTATGATGCTTTTGTTCAATTTGGTTCCAGGAAATCAAATAGTTTATATAAAGCAGTTACGTTACTGTGAAAAACGTAGCCACAGTGAGAATAAGATTTGGATTAGTCTTTTACACTACAAAACTGATATAACAGGAAGAATCACATTATTGTTCTCTATGAATGTAGAGGCATCCGCAAGCACTTTTGCAGTTCTACCTTTCATTTTGAAATATACTGATAGTAATTATTATACAAAGTATTAGTTAATAGTTAATACTAATTGTGTACACTTGAGTGCTTATTATGTGTCAGATGCAAAAACAAACAGTTCTTCATTTAATCCTCATAAAAACATTAGGAGCTATTATTATTATTATCTTACTTAACAGATAAAGAAACTGAGGCACACAGAGGCTAAGTAACTTGTCTAAAGTCACAAGTTAGTATATATTAGAGCTTGAATTTAAACCTTGAAGTCTGACTGGCGGCAGAGCGGGAGTGTTTATCTATGCTGCCTAGTTAATGATAATTATATTTATCATGATAATAATCTTTAGGAGGTAATTGTGTAAAAGTGACAATTCTAGCAATAATAAGCTAAAAGCTAATTTTAAGCTAGTAGATCATAATAAAAATTTTAACATGCATTTATAATTGTCATATATGTGAGACAAAGTGTAAGTTACCAGTTCACTAGCTCAAGAGGTGCTAGTCATTATTTTTGTTCATTATAGTCTCAAAATCTCTGGAATTGAGACTAGTCTAGAGAAGAATTTTGACTCTCTCTTTCTCAAGGAACACAGAGGCTTTCTGCTGAGCCATCCTAGACCTTCAGGACAACAGAGGGAAAAAGCACCATGGAATTGAAGGACATCAACTCATGAGAAATAAACATTTTACGTGAATTTTATTGTGCTGGAATTTGAAAGCAACAGCATGGAGAGCTGACACAGGGAAATTTCCTCAAATTACACATCCTAGAGGTATATTAAATTGTCTTTCTCCTTCATTAGACACAGGAATTGTATAGCTAAGGATAAAAAATATATCTTTTTCATCATTATATCATCAAGCACTTAAACTAGTGCCTGACATATAGTAAGCTCAATAAATATTTGAGCTTGAGTCACATAAATAAATCAATCTTTGCTAAGTATGGTGGGCATGCCTATGTATGCATGTATTTTTGTAATGTTAGAACTTAGCAATTACACAGAAAAAGTAATCAGTATAATTCCTTATTGATTTGTCCTAAAATTTCACCATCTTTCTTTGAAAAGGTAGGCTGCTATTTTAACTCTTTGACAATTTAGTTTTATAAAGAACAACTAGTAAGTAATACATCTAAAAATTGGGCAAAGTAATTTCTTATCTTTTAAAAGACTTTTTATTATGGAAAATTTCAAACATACAAAAATAGAGAATAGTATAATAAATCTCCATGCATCAATTATCTGGTTTCAACAATTCTAACCCTGGCCAATTTTGCTTCAGCCATAACCCCATTCAATCTCCTGACCCTAGATTATTTTAAAGCAAATTTAGACACCAAATCATCCACTGTCACAGTGATTTCAAAAAGAGTCCATGTATAACAAGGGTTCAGTTTACAAAGCAAATACATACCCATTATCTCTTTTCCATTCTCATACTTCTGTCCTGTCTTCTTTAATGAAAAGGAAACAGGTGAAGAGAAATCAAGTTTAATTTGGCCACGCTCCTATGAATATTGCAGTCAGAATGTGAATCTTTTTTTAAAAAATCAACCTTAGTACTTAGTCCCTAGTGTATGACATTGCAGTCCACTTTAAGTTGCAGGTAGCAATCTGGCTGCTCTTTAACCACAATCCATCTAACTTTTACACCTTCTAAGATTAGGCAGCAAGCAGGACTTAAACCTGATAGGGAAAAATCAGGACTGGTCCTTTCTTCTAAAAATCCACTGAAGTTGTTGCTACAGGTTATTCAACACAATGCTCCTGGATTTTGAAACATACTCTATGAGCGCTGAATTCAAATACTGTGTCTTTGCTGATAAGAAAAATAATGGAACCTTAGTCATCTAAAGGCATCTTACGGCTTACTGACAAGGTAAGCATCAGGTTGAATCCAAATTTCTGAGCTCCAACAGGACTAGAGGTCAACGCATCTACACAGGAAAATACAGCACTTTTCTCCAAAAGTAGGCTTTATCAAGAAGTGAGAGAATGCTCTCGTATGAGTAAGTAAAATGTTTTACTCTAAATTTCGCAAGGGAAAAAAAATGGGCTATAATATACAGTTTTATCTGGAATCTAAACCATGCTCTATTCTGGACTCTCAAGTTTCTGACTGCAGCCTTTGGTCTAAGCTCTATCATTTGTACTGCAATGTAATATTGGCTTCTTTGATTAGCTATCACCAGTTTGTGACAGGCATTGTGCTAAAATATTTACTTCCTTAATCTTCAAAACCATCCCCCAACGTTATCATTTTTTAAATTCTCAATTTCCAGAAGAGCAAATTGCGATTCAGGGAAATTACGCGTCAGTCAGAGCAAAGCTGACGCTGGAATTCGGATGTCTGGCTCCAAAGCTCTTATACACCATGACAGTAGGAAAGGCAATGCAACTCAAAGGAAAGGTGTAAAAACTGGAGCTGTTAAATTCACTGAGAAAACTGGAGAAACGGGAAGAGAGGAGTGAGTTGAGGACTCGTAACATCACCTTGAAGCACATCTGCTCATGCGCATGTAGCACCGCCCAGCGGCGGCGGCGGAAGTCGAGTCGCGACTTCTGGGCCTCGCGGCGGAAGTAGCTCGTCGGCGCGCCGCCAGGGGTCTGTGAAGGGAGGTGATTTTGGTGTGACCTGCGGGACGGTGACCAGGTGGTTTGATCCTTTCCTAAAGCGTCTGCAAGTGAAGATGTCGCACCCATCCCCCCAAGCTAAACCATCCAACCCCAGCAATCCCCGAGTCTTCTTTGACGTGGATATCGGAGGGGAGCGAGGTGAGTAGAGTCCAAGGCCAGCGGAGGGGCCCCGAGAAAGCAGGGTTCCCGGGGTTCGGGGGATCCCGGGGACTGCTCTGTAGCGCGAAGGGCATGGCTGTTCTGACCCGACCGCTGGAACAAGCTCGGGGATCCGAAGCTAGGTCTAGCCAGCGCTTTCGTGTCAGTGCCATCGGTCATGAGGAAGTTTCTGGAAATTTCTAGAAATTTCAGGTTCGGGGATTGTGGCGGCCTTCGAGCTTATGTCGCTTTTGATTTGGTTGCACCTTTCGCCGCTTTGAGCCACCGAGTGGGTATGTTACTTTATGCTTGTGATGGAACTGTTCAGATAGTACTTGGGTATACGTGTCTGCTGCACTCTAGTTACCCAGTGTGTCTTTTACCACAGAAAACATATGGGCACTTGCATGTTGATTATAAATTAAAGTGAGTTGTTTGCTTATTGCTTTTTCCTTGTTATTGACTTTTGGAGGTCTAGTTAGTCGAATCTTTTTTCCTTTTAGTATCGGATAAACGAGTTCGAAGCTGCAACATGGTTGCCTTAGTTACAGAGCAACTCAGAAGTGCATAAGGCTTTGTGATTCAGGGAGGATGCTCATTTGTAACTGAAGTGCTCTTGTGATGGAACATGTTAGAATTGCTGGCCGGGCAGTATATCTTTGAGTGCATGTACATAAGGATATGTCAGGATTCAGGAATCCCATGGATGGATATGGACACACACACACACACACACACACACACACACACACACCCCTTCTCTTTAATTAGTGCTAACTAACTAACTAGTGCTGGGTTCTAATTTCATCTACCTCAAGAGTTTTCTGGAAGGACAGTATTTTTCATTGTGCCTCAGAGCCTGCACTAGGCAGGTTCCACAGAACACAAAGGCTATAGTTATACATAAAATTGGGCCAGCCTGACCGGTTAACAGGTATTTAGTTTTCTCCTGTTGGTTACTTGGAAATTCCGAGTATATGTTGAGGCAATTATTCAGAATTTAAAACCATGTGTACTTCATGTTCTCTATATAGTGTTAACTTGCTACTGTAATTACTTATATCCTTTGTATGATATAGAAGAATAATTATTTTAAGTTAATCTATATAGGTGACACTTCCTTTAGGTACATTACATTTGAATATTAGAAAAATAACCAAAAAAGGGAAACTTGAAAATTCATGGGTGATTTCAGTCACCATAATTAAACCAACTGTTCTTTTATCATTTGCCCATTTGGTTGCTTATTTTTCATACTGATAAGATTTCATTTTCTTTTCTTTTAGTCGGTCGAATTGTCTTAGAATTGTTTGCAGATATTGTCCCCAAAACGGCAGAAAATTTTCGTGCATTGTGTACAGGAGAAAAAGGCATTGGATCCACCACTGGGAAACCTCTCCATTTCAAAGGATGCCCTTTCCATCGAAGTATGTGCTCGTTTTTTGAATCTGATTGTTCTCCAAATAGATAATAAACTCCTGTTCTGCAGAAGTTAGGGAAGAAACCACAAAGTAGGGGGAGAAGGTTAAAGGTACTGTTAGTTTCCAAGAAGATGTTTTGACATCTGAGGCAGTAGCTCAGTTTCATAAAGTTAGACTGGAGAGGTGGAATTAATACAAACTTCCATCTCCATGTATTATGGGAGGACACTAAGGTATATCTGTAAATACATGGACTGTCCTAGCTTCACTAGTCTTACAGCACTCCTTTAAGAGGATGAGAATATTGAGAAATGAAGGGTATGGCGATGATAAATAAACCTTATTGTTTAGTGAATTTTTGATGGTTCCCCCTATAGACTGTAGGTTCCATGAGGTCAGGAACTATATCTTCTCACAATTTCATCCTCAGCATCTGGTATAGTTATTGAGTAGACAGTCAATAAATGAATGAATAAGCTGAGTTATATATATGAGTAGTTACATTTTTATAAAACTTGATTAAGAAAAATTAATAATTTAAAAATATCTATTGATTTTTAAATTTTTAATAAAATGCTAGAATGTTATAAGAAGAAGTGCAGAAAAGAGTTAGCACAGTAGACTTCTATCTTTAGAAGGGTCTGCTTGCAACATTGGCTCTCAGGCAGTGTCTGAGAACTGTACATTTAAACTATTCCCTATATGATTAAGGGTTACTTAATGTGCTTAGACCGTTTATACAGTGTGCTTTATGCTGAACAACTGCTTTCCTCCTGGGAGTCTGGAATTTTCTACGTGCTAGGCAGAAAGCGCCTACCTGATCAGCCTCCAGTAAAAATTGTGGGCTCTAGAATCTCTAAAAGGCTCTCCTGGGCAGAAACATATCACACATGTAACTACATTTTTGTCGCTGGTGAAGAGTGCTTTATGTGACACTTTATGGGAGGGAGTGAACACAAGAAACCCTACATGCAGATTCCTCTAGATGATACCTGTGGTGTTTTCCCTTATCATCTGTCTGTGCATCTTTACTATATCACTGTAGTATGACCAAATGCTGAGTTCTCTGATTTCTTCTAGGGAATCTGAACCTGGGGGTGGTTCCTTGACACAAAATAATAATATTTGCTGAAGTAACCTCTACTGGGAATAATTGCTCTTAATGCAGCAAACATTATTGAGTAACTAATATGTGCCCAGCCACCTGCACATAGTTACAAGAATGAAAAAGCAGTTGCTGCATTCAGGGAGTACACTGTTTGGTGGAAGTGACAAATCATTATATGTTATAAAATGGAGGTAGAGTCAAGATATTGTGGGAGAAAAATTAGGAGAGCCACTTTGGGATCTTAGAGACAATTTTATAGGGGAGGTTCCATTTGAATTAAGTCTTCGTGGGTTAGTGGGAGATCAAGCTGTAAAAATAGGTTGTACCAGGTGAGCGAACCTTGAGACATTATGTTGTGCGAAATAAGCTAGAAACAAAAGGACAGTTATTGTATGGTCTGTGATATTGTCTGTATGTTAAAATTTCCACATCTGTGTGAGACCAAAGGAAGAGATGTTCATTTTGTCCAAAATTTAAATTCTCTGTAGCACACTTTCTTATTTAACCTATATGGTCAGTTTATTTAAACACCCTGATTACATAGAATCTAGAATAGGAAATGAGATCTTGTTATTCTGTACAGGTTAATGTAATGCTGTGGTACATTCCAGTGTATTTTGGGCAGAACATAGGAAAGTCTTTGCAGAGTCCCTTGAGGGACTAGAGAAAAAATGTGGAGGTATTAAACTTCCCCACTAGGGAACTCCTGATATTCTCTCAAGTATTAGAGGCTCCCAATTTAATAAGCCAGGTCCTCAGCCTTGAGGCTTCCCTTAGGAGACTTCTTATTTCTGTAATGGCAAAGCTAGGCCTACTTATGATTATGCCTAAGAGTCCCCCCCGCCACCCCTCAAGAACCTCATTTGTTGCTCCTATGTGGCCATTCTCTCTAAGCCAAACTCTGCCAATAAACTCACTACCCTCTCCCCTATGTGGGACATGACTCCCAGGTATGAGCCTGGCCCTGGCATCATGGGATTGACAATGCCTTCTTGACCAAAAGGGGGAAAAGAAATGAAACAAAGTTCGGAGACTAAGAGATTCCAAAGAGAGTTGACAGGTCATTCTGGTGGTTACTCTTATGCAAGTTTTAGCCAGATACTGCAGTTTGCCACTGTATGCCAAGCCCCAACCAGCAGTATTCCTGAAAACCCTAAAGAATACCCTGAGTTCTAAGACTCTATAAAGTTTTACTTATCAAGTTTATTTTTTCAGAAACCTAAAGCCTCCAGATTGTTCCTATGCCAGATAAGCCCTGAAACCCAGAGGTACCAGTCTCTCCAAGAACATCAACCAGTTTCATTCCTCCACCCCGTAATGTCAACACCCTTTTCAGCACAAAGAAGTTAGATATCTTCAGATATCCCTGAAGATTGAGAGAATGATCAAATGAGAGGGAGGAGTTATAACGGAGAAGTTAGGATTTAACAAATGATTGTGACTACTGACTCATTATATAGATATTTCTTTAGTTTCTAGTGTATTAGAGTAGCCAGAAAGAAATACCTAAAAATGTTGAACTGTAATCCAGTAGCCTTGGTCTTTGATAATTATTTTATAACTATATAACTTTTATCTTGTGATCATGTGTTTGTAAAAACCTTGTGACTTGATACCCCCTTTATCCGGTGTATGGGTAGATAAGTAATAAAATAAAGACATTCATGAAAAGAATTAGGTTGGGAATATGGGGGAAAAAATACCCCTATGTAAACTTTGGACAGTAATTAGTAGTATTACTTTAATAATCTTTCTTCAATTGTAACCATTGTTAAAAAAATAGTAGAATTACAAAAAAGTGCCATCATCAGTTGTAACAAATTTTCCACACCAGTGCAAGTGGTGGTAGGGTGGTGTATGGGAATCCTATATTTTATGTATGTTCTGTAAACCCACAACTTCTCTAATAAAAAAAAATGTACTTTAACTTTAAATAGTTATATTGCTGCTTCTATTGGACCTTCTGCAGTTGGCAAGTCTTAGGCCCAACCGGCTTTTTCAAGACTTGTGCCACGTATCTATGCATGCCATCTATCCTGTGATCCCCTGACCTCCTGGCAAGTACAGAAAGACAGTTTGTCAGGATTTGGCCAATCCTCAAGCTTGGGCTTGGTGCTTGCTGGCAAATTTCCCAGTTATTTTAAACCTCTGATAAACTCATTCATTTTGAAGCAGTCTTTCCAGCTGGAGATTACAGATTTCTAATCCACTTTGTATCAATTAAGATGCATATAATTAGCAGTATTAATCTAGGTCAAATTGAAATTATTTTTAACCTAGAGAAGATGTGGTATACCATGTCCTGATTGATTAAGTGCCATAACTTTGTCAAGTAGCAAGATGTTCATGTATGACAGTTAGTGACCAGTGAATATTTTCTTCTTGATTTGTAAAATTGGTACTGTGAGTATACATGTGCACTTGTGTTTCTTTTCGACTATTACTATTGTGCAAAAATATTATGTGCATGAAAGTGAACCATATTTCTTGTGTGTTGGTATAAAGTCTGATGTTGCAAAACAACATGAAACCTCAGTTGCTCTATGAAGAAAAAAAAGTAGGTTGCACTTAGTTTGTGAGAAATATGGAGCTGTAGGAGTGGGTTGGGGGAGAGGCAAATGTCTTAGTGTCTGATAGCCATTTTCTTTTTTTTTTTTGTAGTTATTAAGAAATTCATGATTCAGGGTGGAGACTTCTCAAATCAGAATGGAACAGGTGGAGAAAGTATTTATGGTGAAAAATTTGAAGATGAAAATTTCCATTATAAGGTAAAATAGATTAAAATGCATGTTTATTTGCTAATATAAAGGTAACTATTTAACTGGAATCCTTGTTGGATTAAGACCCCAATAAATGTCCCAAGTGTGCTTAGATCTTCCTCTTTTTGTAAAAGATATCATTTTTGTAAATGTGCATCTTTAATATGGAAAGTTTTCATCCATTAATGATTTTATTTGGCTGACATTCTACAGTTGTATTGGTGTGATCCAGTTCTTAGATACTTCATTTAAGTCAAGGAGTTTTTATGTATAGTCTCCATATGGCAAAATTGCTTCCAGGAAAAATGTTCTCATTATGGGAAGGATGGTAACTTGTGCATCTTTATCCTTGAATTTGAAGAGCAACAATACCACTGCAAATATCCAGGATGTCAGGGGATTTGCAAACTAGCGGATATGGTTAATGTCCAAACTCCTAAAGAACATTAGTGGTGCCTGTTCCTTCTTATCATCATTATCTCAAGATGTAATTGGGGTATATTGCATCACTCAAGTTATAAGAATGAACATGTAGGTACAAAGATAAAGTGATATCTTTGGAAATGAGGAATATGAGCAAGGTAATCAGAATAATTTGAAAAGAAAATGTTATCAGTCTTTAAAATAATAATTATTGATTGCAACTATATGCTCAATACTGTTCCTGGCACCAAAAGGTTTATAAAAATAAAAGGCCTTGATGACAAGAACTTTATAATCTTTCTGGGGAGACAAGGTTAAAACACATGGAACAACTGGAGAATAATATAGCATGCAAATAAATATAAATTGATTGACATTTTATGCACTATAGGAGAAAGATATCTGTATTATCCAAATTATTAAGGAAGAAATTGAGGAGGAAATGGGTACTTAAGCTGGGCAAATGGGATTTTGCAAGGTGGCTGAAATTTGGTTAGGCAGAGAATAATTTGGTTATGGTTTGCCTAATAAGAACTAAAGTACAGATAGAAGACAGGGAGGGGTGTGCTTAAGGGAAGACAAAGGCAATGGGAGGCTCAGTTAATATATAAATAAAGGAGGCTACTGGAAGGATGATAAAGAAAGGGGATCTATAGAAAGGATACATGGTTCTTGCCTTCTGCAAACTCAGTGGTCTTGAAAATTTAATTAGATTTACATTGGAGAGGTAGAAGACATTTTAAGTATAAGACTAACATAAGAATTAAAATGCATGGGCCAAGGAGGAATAACTTTGGAAAGCCTAAGAGATGAAGTGGAAAGATGAAAAAATTTTGTTTCACAGAACCTTTGAACAGATTGGGAACAAGGTGGAATTTTGATTTTGAGATAGGTTTAGCAGATAATTTTGGGCAGTATCTGAAGGAGTGAGTCAAGATTTGAATTCTTTTTGAGATTAGGAAAGTACCTAACTGAATGTCCATTATAAGTTCAATATCCTATCATTGTTCCCAGTTTATTGATGTGTAAAGGAAGAAAGAATAATGTAGGTCCATAAACATGGGAAGACTGGTCATGTCTTTTCAGAAAAGAGAATCATGTAGAGGGCAAACTGAATTATTAGATTTATTGACTTTACCGTCTTCATCTTAAAGATGAAGTGTAAGCATTTTCCCAGTGTTCTAGTTTGCTAATGCTGCGTAATGCAAAACACCAGAGATGGATTGGCTTTTACAAAAAGGGGGTTTATTTGGCTATACAGTTACAGTGTTAAGGCCATAAAGTGTTCAAGGTAACACATCAGTAATCAGGTACCTTCACTGGAGGATGGCCAATGGTGTCCGGAAAACCTCTGTTAGCTGGGAAGGCAGCTGGCGTCTGCTCCAAAGCTCCGGCCTCAAAACGGCTTTCTCCCAGGACGTTCCTTTCCAGCAAGCTTGCTTCTCTTCGAAACATCACTCCCAGGTGCACTCTGTTCCATCTCTGAGTCAGCACGTTTATATGGCTCTACTGATCAAGGCCCACCCTGAATGGGTGGGGCCACGCCTCCATGGAAATATCCCATCAGTTATCCTCTACAGTTGGGTGGGGCACATCTCCATGCAAACAACCTAATCCAAATGTTCCAACTTAATCCCCACTATTATGTCTGCCCCACAAGATTGCCATCAAAGAATATGGCTTTTTCTGGGGGACATAATACACTCAAACCGGCACACCCAGTATGGCCAATTTAGAAATAACACTCTGTCAGCTATTGTTTCTATTTTTTGATTTCATATACTTTTATTAAAGTTTAAGGAATGATTAAGTGCCCCATGTTTTGTGAATTAAAGATCCCAATTTATACGAAGTTGTATACCCTTCGTTGTTTGATCTAAGTGATACAGCAATCCACCCTAGTTTTGTGAATGGTGATAGAATTATTTCAGACTAGTATCTCTAACCTTTTTCTATTAATGATTTTTATTCCTGCAGCATGATCATGAGGGTTTGTTGAGCATGGCAAATGCAGGCCGCAATACAAATGGTTCTCAGTTCTTTATTACGACAGTTCCAACTCCTCATTTGGATGGGAAACATGTGGTGTTTGGTCAAGTAATTAAAGGAATGGGTGTGGCAAGGATACTGGAAAATGTAGAAGTGAAAGGTGAAAACCCTGCCCAAGTAAGTAAAAAGTTGTGGTGAAATACACTTACCTTAATTGTTATCTTAAGGAAATGTAAGTAAAAGGATGTCAGGTGATTATTTAAAAATTGTGGTGAAATACACTCATCTTAATTGTTATCTTAAGGAAATGTATTATTAGCTGGAAAAATATTACAATAACTTTCGGTATAGGCGCCTGGATCTGCTGCTTTTTTTTTTTTTTTTTTTTTTTTTTTTTTTAAATTTTGTCTATAGTGGAAAAGAAGATTAGGCTAGATTTTAAGGAGATTTCCTTATTTCAACTTCAATCTTGGTGATCTTTAATGGACTTCTTAAGTCTCTTTATACTTGCAGAACTTTGAGTCAGTATGCACAGTAGAAAGAGGACAGGAAACCTAGAATCTTGTCCGGACTCTGCTATTTACTAGCTGTTTGGCTTTGATCTTGTTTTTTAACTTCTCCTGGTTTGTTTCCTCATCCTGTGTAAATTAGTTAAGGGTTTAGACTAGATTACTTCTAAAGATCCTTGTGAGTCTGTGAATCAGAATGTCCATATTACCACCCAAACTAATGAAACAGGGTTGTGAGTAGGAATTGGGAACTCATACCTGTAGGAGGTGAGTGTCACTCTGTGTGTAAAGGGAACAGTGGTAAACTGCATATGCCCCACCTGAAGAAAATTACACAGAGAATGATAAAACTTTCAACTTATTCTGTGTCCACCAAACTCCTAAATAGCAGTGGAATACTTTTGTAGCTAGTGACGTTGTGTTGGATTGTATGTAAAAGGCATATTAGAGCAGCTAGAGGAGTCTTCCTACATAACTCTGTAGTTTTAGAAGTGACTTGGATGGTGTTGTACACTACTTCTAGCCGTATACCATTCTAAACCCACATTATTATTATTTTTTACCTGATTAATATGATAGTACACTTACACAATTTAGGATTATCTTTACAGTTGTGCATTATTGCAGAATGTGGAGAATTGAAGGAAGGGGATGATTGGGGAATATTTCCAAAAGATGGCTCCGGTGACAGTCATCCAGATTTCCCTGAGGATGCAGATATAAATTTAAAAGACGTGAGTACTTTCAGATTAGTCAAACCTTTTATTAACATAGTAAAAATATTTAATACTAAAAGTTTGAGCTTTCTGTATGAATCCGTTCTAATGATTACTTAATAAAATGTATGTATTTGTATTCTATTTTTACAGGTAAATAAGATTTTATTAATAGCAGAAGACTTAAAAAACATTGGAAATACCTTTTTCAAATCCCAGAACTGGGAGATGGCCATTAAAAAATATGCAAAAGTTTTAAGGTAGTATAATATTTTTAACAAATCACTTTTTTAAGAACTCATAAATTACAAACTGAAATTCGGAGTTGTTCATTGTATTTTTGGCAAACTACTTGCAGAATAACTGGGTATATTGAAATAGTTGCATTTCTTTTGTTCCCCTCAACTTACTTTGAAAAATTTCAAAATACAGAGAAGTAGAAAAAGAACATGACTACCCATATACTTTTATTTACTTTCACCAATTTTTAACTTTCGCTGTATTTGTTTTTGCAGAATCAGTTTTGAAAGGAAGTTGCAGTATCTTAGCACTTTGCCCTTAACTATTTCTGCATTTATTTCCTAATAAAAAAATTCTTCACAGCATCAACACCTCAGAATATTGACACAATATTATCTAATGTGTAATCCATATTCACATTTCCCTACTTGTTTCAAAAACAATTTTTTTAACCCAGGTTCCAAATCCGATCATGCATTTTATCATTTGGTTGTAATGTCTTTAGTCTCTTTTAGTCTTTAAAAGTTGTCTTCCTTATGTGTGTGTGTAGTGTGTGTATGTTTTTTGGTTTTTATTTTTGAGTCCAGGTCAATTGTCCTGTAGAATACCATCTGTATTTGTTTCCTTAAGATTAGATTAAGGATAAATATTTTGGCTAGAGGACTTAGGTAGGTGATGGTATATATTATCTATGGCTTCACATTCGGAATGCATATGTCAGTTTGCCCTGTTTTGAATTTGGGCACTTTGTTAATGTGGTGTCAGCCAGATTCTGTGTTATAAGGTACTTTTCCCCCTTTATAATTATTAAGTCCATGAGCTGATAATCACTCTGAGGTGGTATGAATATCCATCCCCAACCACCTTTCACCCAATGGTTTTAACATCGCTGAAAATCCTTGCCTGAATCAGTTATTTCATTCATGGCTGCAGAATTTTGATTTTTCTAGTTTTTACCATTTATTCTACATTTATTAACTGGCAGTCTCTGAAAGAGCCCCCCTCTCCTTTTTTTTTAATATCACTTATGAACCCATGATTTTTTTTCAATTCAGTCTGTTTAGACTATGACTCATTATTCTTTTTGATGCTCAGAGTGTCCCAGATTTGGCTAGTGGAATCAACCTCACTCTGGCTTCTGTATCCTTTTTGACATACTCCTTTTAGTCTATGAGCACTTGCTGTTGGGCACAAGATGTTCCAGGCACATCTTAAATTTACCCTTGCTCTCAGATCTGGTATCAGCAGTTTTTCCAAAGATCCCAGATTCCTTTCAGTGGGGGAACAGACTTTAGAAACTAACTTATGGTGGCTGGATATGCTCATTGTTTCTGGGTCTGTTCAGTGGACAGAGATAGGAAATATATTAACAATTGAGTTACACTAATACAATGCAAAATCATTACTGCAGGGAGGGGTTCTTTCTCTTTTCTTATTCCATATTCCTGTTTTCCTTCTCCCACTGTGAGAACCCAGGTTCCATATATGCTTACTTTGGGAAATACATAATATGGACCTAAGTTTTAAAGACAGAAATGTGTTCTTACTAGTGTATAATTATCTTTAGACTTGAGGATTGTTCTTAAATTGACTTCTTAACACTTCGAATGAGAAGTTGGGGGGAAAAGTTCTAATGAAAAACAGCTTTTTAAAAAAACATTGTGATCATTAGGGTTATTAATTTTAGCATTTCATTTTTCATATCAGAAATGATTTAACACTTTCTGGCATAGTTGAGGAAGTAGGGTAAATCTTACTTACAGGCATTCATACTACTACTGTTTTCTCCAGATACCTGGAAGGTTCAAAGGTTGTTACTGAGAAATCAGATAGCTCCAGACTGCAACCTGTGGCTTTAAGCTGTGTGTTGAATATTGGTGCTTGTAAACTGAAGATGTCAGATTGGCAGGGAGCAGTTGATAGTTGTTTGGAGGTAAGTCTGTTTGATGTTGATCTTCAGAGGAGCTGGATTATGAAAGTCAACGTGAACAAAAGCATTTTTTGGGGGATTTAATGAGATGAGGGAAAAAAAGATTTTTATGTCATCTTGTCTCTAAATATTTTGGACCTTCCATTCTTCCTCTCAATCCATTTTGCTTGTAGCACTGTGTCAGTACTTTTGAAGATAACTTTTTACTTTTTTTCCCTCAAAGAACATTTTTCCTTAGCTCTTTTATTCATTTAAAATATTAATTGAGCACCTATTAGTGTAGTCAGACATGATTTTAAAATGAGACCTCTGCCACTTACTGGCTTTGTGATGTTGGGTAAGCTCCTAATTTCACCAAATTTTAATTTATCTGTAAAATGGAAATCATACCTCATGAGATTGTGGTAAGGATTACAGAGCACGTGTTGTAAAACATTTAACAGGGCTTGCACATTTTCAGTGTGTAATAGTTACCAGTTACTTTGATTAAAAGACAGACCCATGCTCTCAAGGAGCTTACAGATTTGGGGGAGGAAGAAGTAGTTAGAATTTAGGGTTATCAGCACTTGTAAAGGAGAACAGATACTATTGGGATACACAGAAAGGTCACTTATGTTTATGGGGGACAATCAGGAATACCAAAGCTAGAAAGACAGTGACATTACCTTCCTCAGATATGAGGAACAAAAGCATTTTTGGGATCCAGTTAGACCTGATGAGACCGGGGGAAAAAAAAGGTTTTAAATTATCATGTCTAAATATAAATGAACAGTTTTGACTTTCTTCCCTATTGTATAGTTTCTTTGAAAAATTGTCCAAACCATGTATTTTAGAAAGACCACCCCTAGTACTTTTTGATGTATTTTGTACATTAAGCTTATGTATATAGATTTGCTATGCCCAGAGCAAGTAGAAATAAAATGGGATCCTCATTTGATAGTGGGTTGAATAAGTGTAATATATTTTTTAGCAGGGGGCATATAACAGGAAAAAACAAAGGAAAAGATTGGTGGTGTTCATGCTGGATCCCTTCTGACCTTTGTGAGACAGATTATGTAACAACTTCACTAAAAATCATTTTGGGTCCAATCTGGAAAGGAGAAACCATACAGCAGTTTGATACAAAAGAATATTACAGGAGATTGGCATAATGAGGAATTGGTAAAGAGATTTCAAAAAATAAAGGAATAGCAGCAGCCACTACCCCTAGGGCAGAGATGGAGTACCCCAAGAAAGGCTCCATTCTCCTCCAGGTTGAGATTCAGGCCTCATTGGACAGGGTGCGGCTCATTGGATGGCAGGTAGGTTAAGTGAGGTGCCACACTTAGGGGATTTGCAATCTGTCTGGAGTGTCTTATGTGCTGTTGCCAAACTCACTGCAGAAGCCTGCCGAAAGGGACAGTGGAACTTGGAAGAGGAGTGTCTTCTCTTCCATGTCAGCACTCTCTACTTTCAAAACTTAACTTGTGCCAGTTGGCAAAGGAGAGAGATTTACAGGGTTCAGCTCCATTATCACAGGGCAGTGCAGGGTGGATTTGGAACTGATGGACAATAAATTGAGAACTGGCACATATACTTAGTGTAACTTAGATATTTAAGTATTAATTTTACCACTGTTTTTTAGGCTCTTGAAATAGATCCATCAAATACAAAAGCACTGTACCGCCGAGCTCAAGGATGGCAAGGATTAAAAGAATATGATAAAGCATTGGTAAGATTTTGTTCTAAATGTTTATTTTTAAAAAAATAGCTGCCTTTGCAAATTATACACCTAATTTTTCTTAACTTTTCTAACTAAAGGCTGATCTTAAGAAAGCTCAGGAGATTGCACCCGAAGATAAAGGTAAGTTGGAATTTTTTTATAGAGAAAGTTCATTTTTTCCTTTAAGAATTTATCCATATGAATCATTGTACCTTTTGCTACTTAGGCATTTACTTGTCTAACAGATAGTACAGAATGCCTGTTATTGGGCCAGGCACTGATTATAAGAAGACAGTCAAGGACCTTGCCCTCTCAAAGAGCTTACATTCTAGTCCCTTTCTAGAATGTACTAATTTTTTTCATTTCTGTTATATAATTTGAGACCTGGTTCTCAGATGTATTGTAATACTATTTGAAAGCTCAACACTTAAAAGATACAGTACTCATGATGGATTTAAGGTTTGGTACCATTTCTTGAGTTGAATGTGGCTATAATAAAGTTTGTTGTAGGATTTAACCTTTAATTCTAGCCTAGGAGTCTAGCTAATGGATAAATGTTTTACGAAAGCCGTGAAAACTTGTTTTCAATTATGCCAACTTTTAAAAGTGACACTACATCTAGATATTTAAAATATTTTTGGTCTCATTGCTAAGGTTAAAATATTATTTTTGGTCTCTTATTGCTAAAATAAAACAAGGGAGGCACTACTCTCTAATGGAGGGGGAGAAGGCAAATCTATATATAATTGAGTTCTCACAATTGACTGCCCTTCATGATTTTGTTTGTGAAAATGATAGTTCATTCTCAGAGTACAATTTTTGTTACTAGGGTTCAGTTACTTCATAGAAAGGAAAAGTTTTATCAAAGGGTAGATAACTATCTTAAAACATCTGTTTTGTGGTCACCTAATTTTTTGGATGTTTGAGAACTCATAATTGTGTATTCTTTTTGCAGCTATCCGGCAGAATTGCTGAAAGTCAACAAAAGATAAAGGCACAGAAAGATAAAGAGAAAGCAGCTTATGCAAAAATGTTTGCTTAATATGCCATTCAGTTTTGCTTACTTTGTATTCATTGTATAAAGGCAATAAGACTTAAGGACATCTATTATATATGATCCCTAATGTATATCCTTTGACGCTTGAATTTCCCATTTACAGTTTAGGAATACTGATATCAGTTCACTCTTAATAAAAGTGTTAAAAAATAGTGTGTAGTTGATTTTTTTAAAAATGGCTGTTTGTGTATGATTGACAGAGAATAATGGTGCCCCGTCATCTTATTTCCTAAATAGATGGAAGCTTTAAATTTTGTTTGTTGTTAAGTTGTTTCTTTAGTCCTTTGTTGTATCTCTTTGGTTGGTATGTGCTGGTATTTTTATACTTAGGAAAAATACATACATACTTGTTCATGAATTGCCTTAATGGTCTAGAACAGGGGTGGGCAAACTTTTTTCTGTAAAGGGCCAGGCAGGAACTATTTTAGGCTTCGTGGACCACAGAGTCTATCACAACTTCTCAATTGTGCATTTTTAGCTCAAAAGTAGCCACAGGCTGTGGTCCAATAAAACTGTTCATAAGAACAAGTGGATGGCAACCCCTGGTTTGGAATATGTAATTTATTTTTACGCTTAAAGACTTGAATTTGGCAAGTCAAATGTACATAAAAAGTCAATTTTACATTTCACTGTTGCTACCACTAATCTCAGACAGAACCTGATGAGGTAAGTAGATGCTACATCATTCAGAAAGTTTTATTTAAGAGAAATAATCATAAATTTTTTTATGGGACAGTTTTAGGTATGGTATAAAAATTTCCAAACATTCTGATAAAAATATGCTGTAAGATACTTTAACACTTATTAAAGCCTTTAAAACATTTTTAACATTAGCTTCCCATTATTTTTGAAGAAACTGCCTATAAATGTTCTGCAAATAACATCAGTTGCAGTTTACATTCCATTGTAAGCAGGTCCTCCACCACCTTCGGGTACTACCCAGTTAATATTCTGACTTGGATCTTTAATATCACATGTCTTACAATGCACACAGTTCTGAGCATTTATCTGTAACCGAAATCCATCACCCTGTTCCAAAGGCACAAATTCATAAACTCCTGTAAAGTAAAAACAAATAACATTGAAGTGCCAAACTTTTTAAACTTCTAAAAATCAAAAGAAGAAACAGAAACCTCAGAGGAGGCTATTTATCCACAGAGAATATTACTTGGATCTTTGCTTGTGCTATTGCTGTTTATATAAATTGTGCTATACATATTACCAGGAGGTACACAGCAGTAATTGTCTGAATTAGTTTTACTAGCAAGAAAACTCATTGTTTAGTAGCCTGAGATTCAATTATATATATAGGTGCTATAGCTGAAAAGGCAACTGAGTTTATAACCCACAGTGATAACAATTAAAAAATACATGTGAACATGTGAAGAAGCATTCTTTGGTATCCCATATTCCTTAGTCTGGAGGTAGAACGGGAAAGGATTTTTGGAGAAATGTCATCTCAGCTAGGCCTAACAAAAATCTCCCATTATGAACTCACTACCTTCCCCCCTACGTGGGATATGACACCCAGGGATGTGAATCCGCCTGGCAACACGGAAACGACTCCTGGACATGAGCCTGGACCCAGCATGGTGGGATTGAAAGGATCTTCTTGACCAAAAGGGGAAAGAGAGATGGAACAAAGTAAGATTCCAGTGGCTGAGACTTTAAAATGGAGTTGAGAGGTCACTCGGGAGGGTATTCTTATGTGCTCTATAGATGACCACTTTTTAGATTTTAGTGTGTCGGAATGGCTAGAGGGAAATACCTGAAGCTGTCAAACTGCAACCCAGTGACCTTGATTCTGGAAGATGACTGTATAACCATGTAGCTTGCACAGTTACTGTGATTGTGAAAACCTTGTGGCTCGCACTCCCTTTAGTGTACGGATAGATGAGTGGAAAAATGGGGACAAAAATTAGATGAATAGGGTAGGATGGAGGGGATGGAAAGATTGAGGTGTTCTTTTTTGCTTTTATTTTTGAATAAGGAAAAGGTTCAAAAATTGATTCTGGTGATGAATGCACAAATATATGATGGGCTGAGAATAACTGATGGTACACTGGACGACTAGGGTGTGTGAACATAGCTCAATAAAAGTATTAAATTACAAAAAAAGTAAATGAACAATGAGGGGAGGAGGGGAATGGGATATTTTGGATGTTTTTTATTGTAATTTTCTTTTCTGGAGTAATGAAAACGTTCAAAGATTTATTGTGGTGATGAATGGACAACTATATGACAATACTGTTAACAACTGATTGTAACACTTTGATTTATGTTACGTGAATATATCAACAAAATTACATTAAAAATTTATTTAAAAATTGCTGTAGAATTAGAACCATAAAAATACGGAGTTTCCTAAAGAAAGCTGGATGTTTGAGACACTTAGAAAAATTTAAAGCAGTGGCAGAGATATAGAAACCATTTCATTTCTTAAAATAACAATCATTTTTACAGGTAAATGTATTAATAGTTAGGATGGAAATCACATTACTGACCTGCAGGGCAGAATCTTTGCTCAGGCCCATCATATAGCAACAGATTTCTATTTACAGGTATACTGTCATCCTTTAGGGTTAAATGTGCTGGCTGGTCATGTTCATGATTAGTACCACTCAGAGCTACAGATGATAAGAGGTCAAAACTGATCTGTCCATCGGGTTTTGGATACTCAATAGGTGTGCAGTCCTTGGCTGGCTTTAGCTTATCAGAGTCAAAACCTGCAAAAGTTTTGAGGACTATGTTTAACGAAAATGTAACACTAAAAGTACTTTCTTAAACTATAAACTTGAAAATACAATACCAAGGATAAACTATGACTTTAGCTCTCAGAATTAAATTATAAATTCATATAAATTACATCCATATAAATTAAAAATTCATATTCATTATATGAATTTATAATTTAATAGGAAAATTTTGTTGTAGGGATTTTCTCTGATAAAGCAAATTTAAGATATTAAAGAAAAATTAATGTCACTTTCTCCACCAATCAATGGATACCATTCATGAGTTTTTAAGTTATTACATAATCTCATTTTTTTTTTTTTATTAGAGAAGCTGTGAGTTTATAGATCAATGATGCGTAAAAAAACAGGATTCCCAAATACCACCTCAAATATGTTTTGAATTACCTTTGTGTTTTAGGGTCCATGGCTCCATTCCTCTGAATATCCAGTAAAATATGCCAGTGTAAATCATCCCTCCATACAGACCCAGTATTCCATGGCAGGAAGGTCTTATATTTCTAACAGCATATAGTTCTTTCCACACCCATGATTTCTTCAATTTGTCCTCATACTCAGTTACATGGAGTCCTTTCATTAAAAACATGAAATGCTTTAAGGGTGAAATTGCTTAAAGTAATATACTAATCAATGTAGTTTGCTACTGAAATATCTGAAAAGTCAGTCTTAACTCATTTTTAAGAACAGGTGCTTTTTTATGATACCACATTCAAGAATCCATCTTCCAAAAAGAAAAATTTGACATCTTAAATACTTACTGCTGCTTGTTAAGAGTAAAGCATTTGATTTCTTACAGTAGCAGCGTGGAAAATTAGTTGCAAAATGCAGAGAAATTGACAAGGTAACGATAAAAAGTTAATGCTGCCTATAAAAGTGAAAAGTTTTATCCATGAAACTTCTTCATACTTAAAACTTGTATGCATTTTATACATTGGGACAAACTGGCTCTTCCCTTCTTATTGTCTTCTGTGCATGCCATCTGACGATTCTCTCTTTGGTCATTGTTTCCTGTTCTGGCTCCACTCCCCTTCAAGCTTTCATCCTTCATTTAGACTGGTGATATTCTAACTTCAGTACTATCTATGTATGGTACTATGTGTAAATGATACAGAGTAAGTATGGCTGGTGGTCCAACGAGGCAAGATACTCGGCAAGACTATAAGAAAAGTTCCACTAGACAATACATTCCATCTCGCCATTCTGTTCTCCCTGCAATAACCTTTTTTTAAATGCAATTTTATTAAGATATATTCACACTCCATACAATCATCCAAGGTGTACAATCAATTTTTCACAGTACCATCACATAATTGTGCATCATCACAATTTTTTGAACATTTTCTTTACTCCAAAAAAAAAAAAAAAAAGATTAAAACACCCAAAACATCTCATACTCTTTTTTTCCCTCCTATTATTCATTTACTTTTTGTCCCCCTTTTTTCTACGCATTTTTCCATACACTGGATAAAGGGAGTGTGAACCACAAGGTTTTCACAATCACACGGTCACACCATATAAGCTATATAGCTATATGACCATCTTCAAGAATCAAGGATACTGGATTGCAGTTTGACAAGTTTCAGGTATTTCCTTCTAGCTATTCTAATACACTAAAAATTAAAAAGGGATATTTATATAATGCATAAGAATAACCTCCAGAATTACCTCTTGACTCCATTTGCGATCTCTCAGCTACTGAAACATTATTTTGTTTAATTTCTCTTCCTCCTTTTGGTCAGGAAGGTTTTCTCAATCCCACAATGTTGGGTCCAAGCTCATCCCCAGGAGTCGTGCCCCATGTTGTCATGGAAGGGAGACTTACTCTCCTGGGAGTCATGTCCCCCGTAAGGAGGGGAGGGCAGTGATTTTACCTGCAGAATTGGCTTAGAGAGACAGGCCACATCTGAGCAACAAAAGAGGTTCTTTGGGGATAACTTTTAGGCACAAGTATAAGTAGGCTTAGCCTCTCCTTTGCAGTAACAAGCTTTATAAGGGCAAGCCCCAAGATTAAGGACTTGGCCCACTATAACGGTAGTCCCCAATGCTTGCGAGAATACCAGGAATTCTCCAGGTGGGAAAGTTTAATGTTTCCACATTTTCCTCAGTCCCTCAAGGGGGTTTTGCAAATAGTTTTTATTCTCTGCTCAAATTACTCTGGGATGTATCGTGGCTTTACGCTAACCTGTGCAAACCAACCAGATTTTACCCCTTATATTCAAGGTTCCATGTAATTATGGGTTTGAATAAACTGACCATAGAAGTTAAATTATATAGCATGCTACGAAAGTACAGATTTTGCACCCAATAAACATCTCTTCCTTTGGTCTCACATAGAAGTTGAGGTTTTAAAACAGTCAATATCGTCCTTTTCCCTTTAGTCTGGTTTACTTTAGTTCTAGTCAAGTCCATTTCATTCATATCTCTAACTGAAATCTGATCTCTTTTTCAGCTTTTTTAACATCTGCTGTATGGAGTAATGCCGGCATTCACAGCTGCCAAACTCTGGCTCTGAGTCTCAGGTGACACACAGATACCCAAAGTTACAGGGACCTACCAGCTCAGCATTCAGAATTCAGCGATAAACCATTACAAACTCATGATATATGTGACTGCTGTGAGAGATTACAATCTAGGAACCTTTACCATAAGCCCTCCCTTATAACCTAATGCTCTCAGATTTAATTTTCAGAGTTTGCACATTATTGGAAGTCTACATTAGTGAAGCGTTATAATGTTTACCTTTTCGATTCTGGCTTATTTCACTCGACATACTGTCCTCAAGATCCATTTACCTAGGTGCATACCTCACAGCTTCATTTCTTCTTGCCGCTGCTCAGTATCCCATTTTATGTACAAACCACAGTTCACCATTCGGTTATCAGTCGATGTACCCTTAGGCCACCTCCAACCACTGCGAATGGTGAATATGGCTGCCATAAACACCACTGTGCAATGTCCACTCATGGTCCTGCTCTCAGTTCTTCCAAGTATATACCCAGTAACAGGGTTGCAGCATCATATGGCAACCCTGTACTTAGCTTCCTGTAGAACCACCATACAGCCCTCCAGCTGGGCTGCACCATTCTACTTCCCTACCAACAGGGAATAGGTACATCACTCTTGCACATTTCTTCCAGCACTTCTGTCCCTCTATTTTTTTAACAGTTTTATTCACACACCATATAATCCACCCTAAGTAAACAATGATTCACAGTATCATCACATAATTATGCATTCACCATCACAATATATATGAGGACATTGCCATCTCTTCCCCAAAGAAACAGGAAAAGGAGAAAAAAATAAAAAAGAAGAAAAATAAAAATAAAATACAATGAAAAGGTCAGACAAAATCACCACCACAAGAATCCCGTTTCACATTCCCTTATATCCCCCTCTTATAGACATTTAGCTTTGGCATACTGCCTTCGTTACAAATAATGGAAGCATCTTAAAATGTTATTGTTAACTATAGACTCTAGTTTGCATTGATTGTATTTTTTCCCCTATACCATCCAATTTTTAACACCTTGCAATGCTGATATTCATTTGTTCTCTCATTTAAAAACACTCTTATATTTGTACATTTAATCACCATCACTGACCACTCTTAAGTTTTGCTAAGTTATACAATACCAGTCTTTATCTTCTTTCTGTCTGTGTCATACTTGCCCTTAGCCTTCCTCTTTCAACCATACTCACACTCATCTTTGTTCAGAGTACTTACAATATTGTGTTACCATCTGTTCTAGTTTGCTAATGCTGCTGGAATGCAAAACACCAGAAATGGATTGGATTTTGTAAAAGGGGGTTTATTTGGTTACACAGTTATAGTCTTAAGGCCATAAAGTATCCATCAACAAAGGGTACCTTCACTGGAGAAAGGCCATTGGAATCCGGAAAACCTCTGTTAGCTGGGAAGGCATGTGGCTGGCATCTGCTTGCTCCTAGGTTGCATTTCAAAATGGCATTCTCCAAAATGTCTGCATCAGCTTCCAATGGCTGTCTTCAAAATGTCTGTCTCAGCTCCAGCTAGCTATGAGCTCCTTCTGTCTGAGCTTATATAGTGCTCCAGTAAACTAAACAAGGCCCAAGCCAAATGGGTGGGGCCACGCCTCCATGGAAATTATCCAGTCAAACTTATCACCTACAGCTGGGTGGGTCACATCTCCATGGACATGAACCAATAGATTCCAACCCAATCCACACTAATACATCAGCCCCCACAAGAATGCATTAAAGAATATGGCTTTTTCTGGGGGACATAAATATACAAACCAGCACACCATCACACACTATTATGCTATCTATTTCTGGATCTATATAATCAATCCTGTTGAACCTTCTGTACTCCTTCAGCATCAAATGCTTGATCTCTAACCTCTTTCTATCTCTTGGTAACCTGTGTTCTCCACTCTCAAATTTCACTCATCAATGTTAGTGCATATTAGTGGGACCATACAGTAGCTGTCCTTTTGTTTCTGGCTAATTTCACTCAACATGTCTTTTGTCTACCATTTTTTCTTTTGGATTTTATGTCCTATCTTATTTTTTTTTCCCTCTCTCTCTCTCTCTCTCTTTATACCTTTACCAATAGTCTTCATTTCTACACTATTCTCCAAGTCTTTCTCTCCTGTCTTTTCCATCTGCCTGTAGTGCTCCTTTAGTATTTCTTGGAGAGCAGGTACCTAGCTCATGAACTCTCCCAGAGTCTGTCTGAAAATATTTTAAACTCTCCCTCATTTTTGAAGGACAGTTTTTCTGGATCTAGAATTCTTGGTTGGCAGTTTTTCTCTTTCAGTATCTTAAATATATCATGCCGTTGCCTTTTTGCCTCCATGGTATCTACTGAGAAATCTGCACATAGTCTTATTAAGCTTTCTTTGTATGTAATAGGTATCTTTTGCTGCTTTCAGAATTCTTTCTTTGTCTCTGACATTTGATAATCTGATTATTAAGTGTCTTGGAGTCAGTCTACTTGGATCTATTGTTTAGGGTATGCTGCGCTTCTTGGATCTGTAATTTTATGTCTTTTATAACAGATGGGAAATTTTCCGTGATTATTTCCTCCATTATTCCTTCTGCCCATTTGCCCTTCTCTTCTGCTTCTGGGACACCCATGACGTGTATATTCGTGTGCTTCACATTGCCATTCAATTCCTTGAGACCCTGCTCATATTTTTCCATTCTTTTCTCTGTCTGTTCTTTTGTGCATAGGATTTCAGCTGTCCTGTCTTCCAGTTCATGAATCCTTTCTTCTGCCTCTTCAAGTCTTCTGTTCTATGTCTCCATTGTGGTTTTCATTTCGTCTATTGTCTTTCATTCCCATAAGTTCTGCCAACTGTTTTTTCAAACTTGCCCAGTGTCCTTGTTTACATACTTCATCTCTTTTGCCATATCTTCTCTGAACTCATTGATTTGATTTTTGAATTGATTTAGAGGTTTGTTTGATAATTAGTTGTTTCAATTCCTTATCTTAGTTGAAGTGTAAGTTTTTTCCTTTAATTGGGCCATATCTTTGTTTTTCCTAATGTGACATAATTTTTTGTTGTCTAGGCATCTGGTTTCCTTGATTACCCCAATTAGATTCTCCCAGACCAGACGGCCCATGTCTCAGGAGGAGGTTGTATACAGTATCAGGTTTCTCTAAGGGTGAGACCCAGCAGGTTGTGAGACTTTACTGTGAGGCCTCTAGACTCTGTGCTTTTCCCATCCTGTCCAGCAGGTGGCGCTTGTCAGCCCACAGCTCCCCACTGGTAATAAGAGGTGCAGCCCCTTTAATTCTCAGGGTACCCTGTCCTGGCCAGAGGCTGAGGGTGTCAGAAGCCATGCTTAAGTTGTTTCCGGTATCCCCCCACCCTCCAGGCCCTAGGGTCTGAATTCTGTGTGGCAGTTCAGCCACTTGAGGTGGGCCCCACACCCTTTTCTAAGGGAAGATACACCCTTTAGGGAGTTACCTGGTACACCTGAATTCCTCCTTTGTCTCTGACTCTCTGATCTCCACACTTGCCTGGGTCACTGCTGACAAATGAAAATGCCTGAGGCTTTCTCTAATGAGCTACTTAGAATGGGAGGAAAAAAACAAAAGGAAAAAGAGAGAAAGCCCCTTTTCAGACCCAGTCCCCAGCCCCCTAGTTCTACTGTTCAACTGGTGTTGGTACCCGGTTCTCTGTGCCCATTTTCTTGGGACACAGCTATTTTCTAGTAATCTGAGCTCAGCCATCTTCAAAAGTCTCTGTTTTTATTTATTTATTATTTTTTTTCCATAAACCCCGCCTCCTCCCTGCTGTGAACAATCTCAGGTTTCCTTTCCTGCTTGTTCTGGATTTATCTGTTCTTGTACCTCGTATTCAGTAGTCCAAATTTGTTAATTAAAACCACAATTGGAGTTTTGTTGAGTTACTTTCCCTCACTCAAGGTAGCCTGCCTCTTTTTCCCACACTGAAGTTTTCCAACTCAGCCTGCTGTGCCGGTGGGGAGGGGCGCCAGCTCCACAGTGTGAGAAACTTTACAGTTCTATGCTGTGACCTCAGCCGTTCCACCCCTTCAAGGCTGGTGTACAATGTGTGTCCAGTCACAGATGTCCCCCAACAGTGGTTCCAGACTATTTGCTACTTGTTCCTGGCTATTTACCAGTTGCTCTAGAGGACTAACTAAATTCCACCCCTCTCTATGCCACCATCTTGCCCCACCTCCTCCCTGCAGTAACCTTTTGCCTTTTCCATGTTATACTTTATCTCCTTCCATTCCCACACCTCAGGCTTCCAATCCTACAAAGATAACTGAACGTGTAACCAGGTTGCATACTTCTAACTAGAGGAACATTCATTACTTGGGATTCTAATGAATAAGAGTTTTATTTATCAAATATCTATTGAGTTTCTACTGTGTGCCAGGTGTTTGTGATTCACAGTGAACAAAATCCCTGCTGTCTTGAGGTTTTTGTCCAAGTGGCAGGAGACAAACATGAGAAGAAAATTATATAGCCTAGTAAATGCTATAGAAAAAACTGCAGGTGGTTTTGTGAGTACTCTGGGGATGGATTGTAATTTAAATGGTGTGGTCAATGTAAGGCCATTGTGAGAATATCTGGGCAAAGGCAAAGGAATGAAGAAGTCAGCCAGGAGAAAAGACCATGAGATGAGAGCATGCTTGGCATGTTCCAGGAACAGTAAAGATACTGATGTAGCCAGATGGAAAGAGTAATAAGAGATGAAATCAGAGGGGTGGGGAACTTTGGCTTGTATTTTGAGAAAAATTGAGAATCTTTAGATGGTCTTATGGATAAGACAGGATTTAAGGGTTTAAGACAGGATTTAAGTATCTACCGAGGTAAAAGCATTTGCTGTTCCTCATCCACCAAGGCAGAAGAGTTATAGGCCTGTGCTTTCAGCATCTGCTAAATAATAGGTGTCTGATTCTGCAGTGTGTAAAGCTATTTTGTATTCAGACTGAAGATACTTAGTATCTTCCTGTGTACATGAATGTAATATAATGCAGTTATTGTCAAACTTGAAATAGTTTCTATGTAGGTGGGATACTGCTACTATTTAATGTGAATAATACAGAACATTGCTGTAAAAATCTCTGACTGCAAATTACTGAGAGTAGGAACATATTCCTGTGGTTTTCTTTGCACAGCAAACATCTTAATATTTAGAGATTTTTAATTGAGTTTATGTTCATTCTATATATACTGAATATAAGCTTAAATAATTTCTAAGTGCTTCGATGAAGAATCTGACCATTTTCTTTGCTATATTTTAAACAGAAAGTTCTTACCTATTGTCTTTGATTGGAGATTTTCACTTGTTAGTTGATTAAAAATAGATTCTGCTGCCAACATTCCACTTTTCATTGCTGTGTGGGTACCTTTGATCTTGGGTACATTCATGAAACCAGGGCTACAACCAATTAGTAAGCCACCAGGAAAGGTGAGTTTTGGTATAGACTGAGGAAGAAAGATTCAAAGTACATTGGTTACCTCAAATTATAAACAAAGTTGAATACTCCAAATTACAGCCTTCTTAAGTCTACCAAAACTGTAGGAAAAAGTTGAAAAATAAATACACGAAAGTGAACACACTGACAATCTATAACAGGTAAAGAACAAAAAAACAAAAAACAAGAGCAGGGCCACTTTCTCAGGACTCCCCTCAAGAGTGATGATTAGAACTAACACTATTTTTCTTTTAGGGGTTTTCTTTATCTTTCCCCTGACTGACCTACATGGGACTGATTTAAGACCGGAGTGTTAACATATTTAAAAAAAATGTTTTTCTTTATTCATGTCTATGCTGTAGTTAAAAATGTTCTGTAAACTTAAACAACTATCATCTGAATTGTGTTTTACTTTTACATGCATTCTGAGTAACAAATGATTTACAAAGGATATTATTTTAACTCTATATAACTCTTTCATTTTTGGTCAATAATCTAGGAATGGAAATCTGGATTCTAATGATGGAATCCCTACAACTAGCAACTGCCTTATTATTTACTTACATATACTTAACTTAAGAACAAGTTGAATTTCCAAAGTCAATTGCACGGCAGTTGTCTGGTCCTTAGTATACATTTTTGATAAAAAGAATGTAATAAAGGGTGGTAATATTTTTTGGTTTAGCCAATAAAAGCATATATATAGCCCATAATGAAGCAGCTGAACTTTACAGATTGACTGCATGGGAAAAAGTTATTTAATCTACACTTTGAAAAGGAAAGAGCGCCAATGCAGAGCTGTACTTTCCCCTTTCTATATTTTTCTTCTTTAAGGGGCTCTTAAAGTAAACCATTGGGTCTCTATTGAGAAAGTATTGGAGATGTAAAAGTTTGGCTGATGATGCTAGAGAGACTCAGAGGAAAAGGGGCTTAGAAGGAAACTACTGTCATCAGCTGCAAACGAGGCATGGAGCGGGCTCTCGTGGCCACAGCTCCCATCAATGATAGAATTCTAGCTGTGAAGGTGAGCTGGTGAGGAGCAAAACTGGAGGCAGCAGGAATGTTGGTAAAGGAAGGACCAGGGCCTACATCTTTTCACAGTATATATGGGGAATCAGTTTGTGATCATGGTTCTCAGACCAAGCTATTAGAATTAGACAATAGGGCATTAAATCAGGATTACAGAGCAGATAATGCTGGTAAAAGGCTCTCTAGAATGCTACTAGCTGAAAGAAGACATACTAGCCAGGGACTCAAACAATGACAATACCTTCATCGAATGAAGCTGTGGCCTTATTGACAAGTGTGGCTCAAGAACCAGAAGAGTGTGAAGTTTAATGGTAGGACAGTAGATTGGAAGATTTAAGCAAATTAAGCCATAAGAATAAGTCTAATAATGGTCCAACAAAAATGTGTCTGTTCTTAAAGTTCTGGGAGGATACTATTCTATGTTTACCAGCAGCTTGGTATTCTGTCAGGGAACTAGGAGCCAAGGAAAAGCTGCGCTGAAAAATGCTGTGTTCTGGGACATTCATTAAACTAGGGCTACAATCAGAAACCCACTAGGAAAGGTGAATTTTGGTATAGACCAAAGAAAAAGAAATAAAAAGTCATCATTTGTTGAGTAAAAAAATAAATAAAATTGAACATTCCAAATTATAGACCCTTAAGGTCTTCAAAAACTTACTGGAAGTAAGTTTCTGAATCTCTGACTAATTAAATCAGAAAATTTAAGTCTAAAGGTGTGTGTGTGTGTGTGTGTGTGTGTGTGTGGTCATTTTCTCATGTCAAAATGCAAATCATCTGAGATGACTCTATGTGCTGAATATATTGAAACCTTAATACTATAAATAAAAACAAATAGAATTAGACCAACTGGTATTATGGACATTATTCAAAGGAGTTTAATGAGCTTGAACATACGAATTTCAATAAATATTTATTGTAAATGAATTACTACTCAAGAAACAAAAACAACCTCCAGATAATTTCATAACAACAGAACATGAGGACAATGTTATTTCAAGATTCCAGTGATTATGTATATAATTTAGCTGTGATTTATCTGATTTTTATGAATTATTGTTACAGTAATAAAGATATTTAGAACTTTAAAAGTTAAGTATATTTCCAAATTTATTAACTATTTATTTTTATGACAGATTAAAAAAAGACATCCAATTTCTAAAATAGTCCTAAATTCCTAGAATTTCAGAGAAAGAAGGGACCAGCTTTATTTTACAGATCATCCCTTAAAGCTAGAGAACTTAAACAACATCCTCCAAATCATTTGGTATTACGTCTTAAAGTTCATTTTTAGATCCTTGTCTTATTCTTTCTAACATTACTTCCACAACACTACTAAGACCTTTTATTATAGTTAGGTATATAGGTCTCCCTTTCATTGTTTAATTAGTATATACTGAATACATTAACTACATTTGATAAGATTTATTTTGAACATATAATGAAATAGGACAATAGGGTAAAAGCTTATCAGAGACCACCTAAAAGGCATGGGTGTTAATAGATAGTTGGGAAGAATTAATTACATCTGTTGAAAATTAAATTTGCCTTTGAGTTTCTTGGTAGCCAGGGAATAATGGGAAATATCTTGGATCACATAATTTTTATTGTCTGGTTAAAAACAAACAAACAAACAAAAAAAAACACCAATGAATTCATCCCTAGAAACCAATATATTCTTAACACTAAATTCATGGTGTAATTTAGTCAATGGATTCCTATCCTATGTAACATGCAGCTACAGTATATACATTCTGTAGAATATAGAAACACTGTCTAAATAAACTCATGCTGTTTAAGGATTCTCCCCAAAAGCTAGAAGACTACTGTGTGACACAGTTATAAACACCATCTGCTTTGTTTAATTCCTTAAATTCTCTTCCTGTCAGATAATTTTCTATTCTTTATCTAAACATGTTACACTATAGTCTCAGTGCTGAATTTATAATACATAAACAAGGAATACAAACGTTGGAAGAGTTACCTGAAAGCCACCTTCATTGAGAGCTCTGGCTCCATATGCAATCCTTTTTCCACCTTCTAATGTTGGCTGAACACTGGGATGGTGTTTCCATCTTTGGAACTCTCTAAATGGGCTCAGGTATGGATTTTGATAGTCTAGACCAACCTTAAAAGTTTTAGATTTAAATTTGACATATTTATACAACTAAAGACTTTTTATTTCAAGTTAAATACAACATAAAATGTGAGCCATTTGAAAACAGTATTTATCAGAAAACATGTATGTTAAACTTCTTATACTCAATGTATTTGGTGAAACATATACAGTAACCTAAATTCAAATAAATATGCATAAACCACATTTAAATAAATAACTGAATACAATCTGTTTGGAAGAGAAAGGGTAAGCAAATATCGTATGTTTATAATCAGCAAATTTAATTTAGAACATACGAACAAATCACTGTTATCTGAAAATCAAAGTCCAAATTAGAAAAATATCTGTAGGTAAGCATCTCAGTTCGTTTCTACAAAAGGAATTGTAATCATTTATTATTCATTTACCAATAACAATTCTAGAAATAAAGAAGCAAAAATGAAGAAACAGAATGTAATCACACTTAGAAAAAAGGAAGACAAGAAATATAGAGGGTTACATTTACAAGGTATTACCAAAGTGGTGAAATTAATAATCGGTCTTTTTGCTTTGATAAGATTAATTCACTGAAGTAAGTGAATTGCCTGGGGTCACAACTAACCAAAAATGCATAAAATTAACAATATATAATTTACAATGACCTAAAATATATAGCTGTCACTAACTGCAAGGTACAGAAACTCGTGTTTTAGTTTTTTCATATCTTGTACCATTCAAGATGTAATTTACTGAATGATGTATGTGGGCCATAAAAGGAGAAACTGCTTGAGTTTCAAAAAGGATAATGGTTCAAACCCAGTGCCGGCTGATTTCATTTTCATGGCAGTGTGCTATAGTGGAAATGGACTTTTGAAGGAAGACAGGCTCAGGTGTGGAATCAGGCTTTGTCATTTAATGTGCATATTTGGGAAAGTTAATATGTTTGGACCTCAGTTTTCTCATCAGTAAAATAAGGATATAATTAGTTCAGAGAATTGTTATGAAACTTATTTAGAAATCCTAGTAAAGCATCTTGCACAGTGCCTGGCAAGTAGTAGCTACTATTACTATAGCTCTGTGTGTTTAAGTAGACTAATGTCTATAATACCCATAAACACTTTATATATTGATAACATTAAAGCATAAGTTTTAGATAAAAAGATTTAACATTCTCCAGATTAAAAAAAAATGTTTTTAAATAACAATGATGATAACAATAATATTCCATAAGGAAAATACAACTTACCACAAAGCCAAGAGCTACAAGAGGTTCACCTTCATTTAAATGGTAGAGGAAAGATCCTCCATAAGTATGTCTGTCCAAGGGCCAGCCAACAGTGTGATCTACTCTCCCAGGTTTCCACTTCTTTTCATCAATAATCCATAACTTAAAAAAACAAACAAACAAACAAACAAACAAAAAGACCTGGAGTATTCTTTAAATTAAAAAAAAAATTAATAAGACTTTTTTTTTTTAAGAGCAGTTTTAGGTTTACAGACAACTTGTGAGGAAAATATAGAGTTCCCATACACTTACTCTTCCCCACCACCCACTGCCCCTGCCCCAGTTTCTAATTCACATCTTGCACTAGTGTGGTATATTTGTTACAATATTGACACAGTATTATTAATTATATTACATTTGGGTTCACTTTGTCTATACAGTTCTATGGTTTTGGACATATGCATAATATCAAGTATCCACAACTACAGTATCACACAGAATAGTTTCACTACTCCATTTAAACATTTTTATGTTCCCATAATGTACAAAGCTTGCCAAATTCTGTCTTATTTATGAAAATTGCAACAGTAATGATGAACAGTAACGATGAAAAACACATGCAAAAAATGCTTCAAATATCAAAGTTATATCAAACTGCAACATGATGAATAGGAGTTAGGTCAGAATGGTCATGGACTCTTTAAAGCACTCATAAGAATTCTCAAATTGGTGAGACACCTATATAAGTACAGGAAACACCATAATTGAAGAGACAAAGGAAACTTTTCAGTAATACTTGATATCTTGGTTTGGGTTGTGGTTACATGCTTGCGTTCACCTTGTAAAAATTGACTGAACTGTACATTTAACATATACATACTTTATAGTATATATGTTACGCTTAAATAAAACAGTTTACTCACTCCTGTCCACTACCCAGCCAGCCCTTAAAAACAGAAGCAAATTGTTCATTCAATTTTCAGACTGTAAGTTTTAAATTTTGAATAATTTCCATTGTTTCTAAAATTTTACTTTAAATATATGTATCTGAAAGAGATAAAATGTGTAATCTACAAAACCAATTAAGCCTTCACTAATAATTCAACGAATTAGTTTTATACAGAATTTGAACCTTTCTGAGATTTAACCTAAAAAAAATTTAAAGAGATGGGTTTTGATGAAACTTTTACATCTTAATAAACCTATGGCTTGGGAGAGGTTGGAGAATGGATAAATTGAAAAAAATGGACAGACCTAATTAGAATTTCTAGGTTGTAGATCAATATACTCTGTCTGAGTGTACATTTCATAACCTAAATTATCTTCACATTACACCCTGGAAGGAACAATTCTTTGTAGGATGTGGTCATCCTACAAAACAGCATTACAGATATAGGTCAAATTTTATTAGGGCAGATGGCACTACAACATAAAAAAAAAGAAAAAGAAAAAGAAAAAATCAAGGTTACAGATATTTTCAAGTACAAAACTTATATCAAGTGACATCTGATAAAACAATTCCAACATGCTGAAACAATTTAGACAATAATGGAATTTGATCAGTAATAGTTTCTAGTCCTTGAAAAACATTTCAAGTACTTTTAGTCATAATAAATATTTCAAGTTAGTGAAAATCTAAATGTAAAATTAAATCATTATCAAACTACATGATGTAATACAAATGAAATTAAGCTTCATCTTTCAAAATTAAAACTGCAAAAGCATAACCAGGATACCTCCTTCAGTCCAATTCCATAGGTTTGGGGATCACAATTGGCTCTCAAATCAAACTTCTTATATAGTTGCTTAGCTAGATGTCCATGGCAGCCCTCTGCAAAAATTGTAACTTTAGCATGCAGTTCTAGTCCTCTTTCAAATGTTGTCTATAAAAGAAACCACATTTTTAAAATGATAAATTGCAGCATTTTGACAATTTATAAAATATTCACATTCAGGTCAGTTGTGAATTGAACTATGATTCAGGTACAGAAGAGACAATATTTGTACTAAGAGGAATGTTGTCAATGGAATTTAAATGTTATATTTTGTACCTTTTGTTGCATTTATTTTCCTTATTCTTTCAAAAATATTTGGTTGAATAGATAAGTTTGGGGAGGTGGGGCAAGATGGCGGACTGGTGAGCTGTATGTTTTAGTTACTCCTCCAGGAAAGTAGGTAGAAAGCCAGGAACTGCGTGGACTGGACACCACACAGCAATCTGACTTTGGGCATACTTCATACAACACTCATGAAAACGTGGAACTGCTGAGATCAGCGAAATCTGTAAGTTTTTGCGGCCAGGGGACCCACGCCCCTCCCTGCCAGGCTCAGTCCCGTGGGAGGAGGGGCTGTCGGCTCTGGGAAGGAGAAGGGAGAACTGCAGTGGCAGCCCTTATCGGAAACTCATTCTACTGATCCAAATTCCAACCATAGATAGACTGAGACCAGACACCAGAGAATCTGAGAGCAGCCAGCCCAGCAGAGAGGAGACAGGCACAGAAAAAAAACAACACGAAAAACTCCAAAATAAAAGTAGAGGATTTTTGGAGTTCTGGTGAACATAGAAAGGGGAAGAGCCCTGAGGTGCATATGCAAATCCTGAAGAAAAGCTGATCTCTCTGCCCTGTGGACCTTTCCTTAAGGGCCCTGGTTGCTTTGTCTCTTAGCATTTCAATAGCCCATTAGATCTCTGAGGAGGGCCCTTTTCTTTTTTTTTTTTTTTTTAATCCTTTTTTCTTTTTCTAAAACAATTACTCTAAGAAGCCCAATACAGAAAGCTTCAAAGATCTGCAATTTGGGCAGGTCAAGTCAAGAGCAGAACTAGGAGAGCTCTGAGACAAAACGCAATAATCCAGTGGCTGAGAAAATTCACTAAACACCACAACTTCCCAAGAAAAGGGGGGTGTCCGCTCACAGCCATCATCCTGGTGGACAGGAAACACTCCTGCCCATCGCCAGCCCCATAGCCCAGAACTGCCCCAGACAACCCAGTGTGACGGAAGTGCTTCAAATAACAGGCACATACCACAAAACTGGGCGTGGACATTAGCCTTCCCTGCAACCTCAGCTGATTGTCCCAGAGTTGGGAAGGTAGAGCAGTGTGAATTAACAAAGCCCCATTCAGCCATCATTTCAGCAGACTGGGAGCCTCTCTACACAGACCAGCAGCCCAGAACTGCCCTGGGGGGACGGCACTGACCTCTGACACAGCACAGTCATCCCTCAACAGAGGACCAGGGGGTGCACGGCCTGGAAGAGGGGCCCACTTGCAAGTCTCAGGAGCCATACGCCAATACCAAGGACTTGTGGGTCAGTGGCAGAGACAAACTGTGACAGGACTGAACTGAAGGATTAGACTATTGCAGCAGCCTTAAAACTCTAGGATCACCAGGGAGATTTGATTGTTAGAGCCACCCCCCCCTCCCGGACTGCCCAGAAACACGCCCCATATACAGGGCAGGCAACACCAACTACACACGCAAGCTTGGTACACCAATTGTACCCCACAAGACTCACTCCCCCACTCACCAAAAAGGCTAAGCAGGGGAGAACTGGCTTGTGGAGAACAGGTGGCTCGTGGACGCCACCTGCTGGTTAGTTAGAGAAAGTGTACTCCACGAAGCTGTAGATCTGATAAATTAGAGATAAGGACTTCAATTGGTCTACAAATCGTAAAAGAACCCTATCAAGTTCAGCAAATGCCACGAGGCCAAAAACAACAGAAAATTATAAAGCATATGAAAAAACCAGACGATATGGATAACCCAAGCCCAAGCACCCAAACCAAAAGATCAGAAGAGACAGCACCTAGAGCAGCTACTCAAAGAACTAAAGATGAACAATGAGACTATAGTACAGGAGACAAAGGAAATCAAGAAGACCCTAGAAGAGCATAAAGAAGACATTGCAAGACTAAATAAAAAAATGGATGATCTTATGGAAATTAAAGAAACTGTTGACCAAATTAAAAAGATTCTGGACACTCATAGTACAAGACTAGAGGAAGTTGAACAACGAATCAGTGACCTGGAAGATGACAGAATGGAAAATGAAAGCATAAAAGAAAGAATGGGGAAAAAAATTGAAAAAATCGAAATGGACCTCAGGGATATGATAGATAATATGAAACGTCCAAATATAAGACTCATTGGTGTCCCAGAAGGGGAAGAAAAGGGTAAAGGTCTAGGAAGAGTATTCAAAGAAATTGTTGGGGAAAACTTCCCAAATCTTCTAAACAACATAAATACACAAATCATAAATGCTCAGCGAACCCCAAATAGAATAAATCCAAATAAACCCACTCCGAGACATATACTGATCACACTGTCAAACAGAGAAGAGAAGGAGCAAGTTCTGAAAGCAGCAAGAGAAAAGCAATTCACCACATACAAAGGAAACAGCATAAGACTAAGTAGTGACTACTCAGCAGCCACCATGGAGGCAAGAAGGCAGTGGCACGATATATTTAAAATTCTGAGTGAGAAAAATTTCCAGCCAAGAATACTTTATCCAGCAAAGCTCTCCTTCAAATTTGAGGGATAGCTTAAATTTTTCACAGACAAACAAATGCTGAGAGAATTTGCTAACAAGAGACCTGCCCTACTGGAGATACTAAAGGGAGCCCTACAGACAGAGAAACAAAGAAAGGACAGAGAGACTTGGAGAAAGGTTCAGTACTAAAGAGATTCGGTATGGGTACAATAAAGGATATTAATAGACAGGGGAAAAATATGACAAACATAAACTAAAGGATAAGATGGCCGATTCAAGAAATGCCTTCACGGTTATAATGTTGAATGTAAATGGATTAAACTCCCCAATTAAAAGATATAGATTCACAGAATGGATCAAAAAAATGAACCATCAATATGTTGCATACAAGAGACTCATCTTAGACACAGGGACACAAAGAAACTGAAAGTGAAAGGATGGAAAAAAATATTTCATGCAAGCTACAGCCAAAAGAAAGCAGGTGTAGCAATATTAATCTCAGATAAAATAGACTTCAAATGCAGGGATGTTTTGAGAGACAAAGAAGGCCACTACATACTAATAAAAGGGGCAATTCAGCAAGAAGAAATAACAATCGTAAATGTCTATGCATTTACATAATCAAGGTGCCACAAAATACATGAGAGAAACACTGGCAAAACTCAAGGAAGCAATTGATGTTTCCACAATAATTGTGGGAGACTTCAACACATCACTCTCTCCTATAGATAGATCAACCAGACAGAAGACCAATAAGGAAATTGAAAACCTAAACAATCTGATAAATGAATTAGATTTAACAGACATATTCAGGACATTACATCCCAAATCACCAAGATACACATACTTTTCTAGTGCTCATGGAACTTTCTCCAGAATAGATCATATACTGGGACATAAAACAAGCCTCAATAAATTTAAAAAGATTGAAATTATTCAAAGCACATTCTCTGACCACAATGGAATACAATTAGAAGTCAATAACCATCAGAGACTTAGAAAATTCACAAATACCTGGAGGTTAAACAACACACTCCTAAACAATCAGTGGGTTAAAGAAGAAATAGCAAGAGAAATTGCTAAATATATAGAGACAAATGAAAATGAGAACACAACATACCAAAACCTATGGGATGCAGCAAAAGCAGTGCTGAGGGGGAAATTTATAGCACTAAACGCATATATTAAAAAGGAAGAAAGAGCCAAAATCAAAGAACTAATGGATCAACTGAAGAAGCTAGGAAATGAACAGCAAACCAATCCTAAACCAAGTAGAAGAAAAGAAATAACAAGGATTAAAGCAGAAATAAATGACATAGAGAACAAAAAAACAATAGAGAGGATATATATCACCAAAAGTTGGTTCTTTGAGAAGATCAACAAGATTGACAAGCCCCTAGCTAGACTGACAAAATCAAAAAGAGAGAAGACCCATATAAACAAAATAATGAATGAAAAAGGTGACATAACTGCAGATCCTGAAGAAATTAAAAAAATTATAAGAGGATATTATGAACAACTGTATGGCAACAAACTGGATAATGTAGAGGAAATGGACAATTTCCTGGAAACATATGAACAACCTAGACTGACCAGAGAAGAAATAGAAGACCTCAACCAACCCATCACAAGCAAAGAGATCCAATCAGTCATCAAAAATTTTCCCACAAATAAATGCCCAGGGCCAGATGGCTTCACAGGGGAATTCTACCAAACTTTCCAGAAAGAACTGACACCAATCTTACTCAAACTCTTTCAAAACATTGAAGAAAATGGAACACTACCTAACTCATTTTATGAAGCTAACATCAATCTAATACCAAAACCAGGCAAAGATGCTACAAAAAAGGAAAACTACCGGCCAATCTCCCTAATGAGTATAGATGCAAAAATCCTCAACAAAATACTTGCAAATCGAATCCAAAGACACATTAAAAAAATCATACACCATGACCAAGTGGGGTTTATTCCAGGCATGCAAGGATGGTTCAACATAAGAAAATCAATCAATGTATTACAACACATTAACAAGTCAAAAGGGAAAAATCAATTGATCATCTCAATATATGCTGAAAAGCATTTGACAAAATCCAACATCCCTTTTTGATAAAAACACTTCAAAAGGTAGGAATTGAAGGAAACTTCCTCAACATGATAAAGAGCATATATGAAAAACCCACAGCCAGCATAGTACACAATGGTGAGAGACTGAAAGCCTTCCCTCTAAAATCAGGAACAAGACAAGGATGCCCACTGTCACCACTGTTATTCAACATTGTGCTGGAAGTGCTAGCCAGGGCAATCTGGGAAGACAAAGAAATAAAAGGCAACCAAATTGGAAAAGAAGAAGTAAAACTGTCATTGTTTGCAGATGATATGATCTTATATCTGGAAAACCCTGAGAAATCGACGATACAGCTACTAGAGCTAATAAACAAATTTAGCAAAGTAGCGGGATACAAGATTAATGCACATAAGTCAGTAATGTTTCTATATGCTAGAAATGAACAAACTGAAGAGACACTCAAGAAAAAGATACCATTTTCAATAGCAACTAAAAAAATCAAGTACCTAGGAATAAACTTAACCAAAGATGTAAAAGACCTATACAAAGAAAACTACATAACTCTACTAAAAGAAATAGAAGGGGAGCTTAAAAGATGGAAAAATATTCCATGTTCATGGGTAGGAAGACTAAATGTCATTAAGATGTCAATTCTACCCAAACTCATCTACAGATTCAATGCAATCCCAATCAAAATTCCAACAACCTACTTTGCAGACTTGGAAAAGCTAGTTATCAAATTTATTTGGAAAGGGAAGATGCCTTGAATTGCTAAAGACACTCTAAAAAAGAAAAACCAAGTGGGAGGACTTACACTCCCTGACTTTGAAGCTTATTATAAAGCCACAGTTGCCAAAACAGCATGGTACTGGCACAAAGACAGACATATAGATCAATGGAATCGAATTGAGAATTCGGAGATAGACCCTCAGATCTATGGCCGACTGATCTTTGATAAGGCCCCCAAAGTCACTGAACTGAGTCATAATGGTCTTTTCAACAAATGGGGCTGGGAGAGTTGGATATCCATATCCAAAAGAATGAAAGAGGACCCCTACCTCACCCCCTACACAAAAATTAACTCAAAATGGACCAAAGATCTCAATATAAAAGAAAGTACCATAAAACTCCTAGAAGATAATGTAGGAAAACATCTTCAAGACCTTGTATTAGGCGGCCACTTCCTAGACTTTACACCCAAAGCACAAGCAACAAAAGAGAAAATAGATAAATGGGAACTCCTCAAGCTTAGAAGTTTCTGCACCTCAAAGGAATTTCTCAAAAAGGTAAAGAGGCAGCCAACTCAATGGGAAAAAATTTTTGGAAACCATGTATCTGACAAAAGACTGATATCTTGCATATATAAAGAAATCCTACAACTCAATGACAATAGTACAGTCGGCCCAATTATAAAATGGGCAAAAGATATGAAAAGACAGTTCTCTGAACAGGAAATACAAATGGCCAAGAAACACATGAAAAAATGTTCAGCTTCACTAGCTATTAGAGAGATGCAAATTAAGACCACAATGAGATACCATCTAACACCGGTTAGAATGGCTGCCATTAAACAAACAGGAAACTACAAATGCTGGAGGGGATGTGGAGAAATTGGAACTCTTATTCACTGTTGGTGGGACTGTATAATGGTTCAGCCACTCTGGAAGTCAGTCTGGCAGTTCCTTAGAAAACTAGATATAGAGTTACCATTCGATCCAGCGATTGCACTTCTCGGTATATACCCGGAAGATCGGAAAGCAGTGACACGAACAGATATCTGCACGCCAATGTTCATAGCAGCATTATTCACAATTGCCAAGAGATGGAAACAACCCAAATGTCCTTCAACAGATGAGTGGATAAATAAAATGTGGTATATACACACGATGGAATACTACGCGGCACTAAGAAGGAACGATCTCGTGAAACATATGACAACATGGATGAGCCATGAAGACATAATGCTGAGCGAAATAAGCCAGGCACAAAAAGAGAAATATTATATGCTACCACTAATGTGAACTTTGAAAAATGTAAAACAAATGGTTTATAATGTAGAATGTAGGGGAACTAGCAATAGAGAGCAATTAAGGAAGGGGCAACAATAATCCAAGAAGAACAGATAAGCTATTTAACGTTCTGGGGATGCCCAGGAATGACTATGGTCTGTTAATTTCTGATGGATATAGTAGGAGCAAGTTCACAGAAATGTTGCTATATTAGGTAACTTTCTTGGGGTAAAGTAGGAACATGTTGGAAGTTAAGTAGTTATCTTAGGTTAGTTGTCTTTTTCTGACTCCCTTGTTATGGTCTCTTTGAAATGTTCTTTTATTGTATGTTTGTTTTCTTTTTAACTTTTTTTTCATACAGTTGATTTAAAAAAGAAGGGAAAGTTAAAAAAAAAAAAGAAAAACAAGGAAAAAAAGTTGTAGTGCCCCCTTAAGGAGCCTGTGGAGAATGCAGGGGTATTGGCCTACCCCACCTCGATGGTTGCTAACATGACCACAGACATAGGGGACTGGTGGTTTGATGGGTTGAGCCCTCTACCACAGGATTTACCCTTGGGAAGACGGTTGCTGCAAAGGAGAGGCTAGGCCTGCCTATAATTGTACCTAAGAGCCTCCTCCCGAATGCCTCTTTGTTGCTCAGATGTGGCCCTCTCTCTCTAGCTAAGCCAACTTGAAAGGTGAAATCACTGCCCTCCCCCCTACGTGGGATCAGACACCCAGGGGAGTGAATCTCCCTGGCAACGTGGAATATGACTCCCGGGGAGGAATGTAGACCTGGCATCGTGGGACGGAGAACATCTTCTTGACCAAAAGGGGGATGTGAAAGGAAATGAAATAAGCTTCAGTGGCAGAGAGATTCCAAAAGGAGCCGAGAGGTCACTCTGGTGGGCACTCTTACACACAATTTAGACAACCCTTTTTAGGTTCTAAAGAATTCGGGTTGCTGGTGGTGGATACCTGAAACTATCAGACTACAACCCAGAACCCATGAATCTTGAAGACAATTGTATAAAAATGTAGCTTATGAGGGGTGACAATCGGATTGGGAAAGCCATAAGGACCACACTCCACTTTGTCTAGTTTATGGATGGATGAGTAGAAAATTAGGGGAAGGAAACAAACAAACAGACAAAGGTATCCAGTGTTCTTTTTTACTTCAATTGCTCTTTTTCACTTTAATGATGATTCTTGTTATTTTTGTGTGTGTCCCAATGAAGGTGTCAGGGATTGATTTAGGTGATGAATGTACAACTATGTAATGGTACTGTGAACAATCGAATGTACGATTTGTTTTGTAGGACTGTGTGGTATGTGAATATATCTCAGTAAAATGAAGATAAAAAAATAAATAAAATAAAATAAACCTTTAGCCACACACAAAAAAAGAATAGCTAAGTTTGTAAAAATTTAAAAAGCAAATAAAGCATGCTAAAAAAATTCCCCTAAGTGAATATAAAGTAAAAAGTGAAAAGGCTATTTCCCCAATGAAGACTGATTTCCCAGTCTTATCATTTGAAGTAAATAACACTATTAACAGCTTTCTTTTGAATCACTCCAAAAAATTTTCATGAATAAAAAACTATAAAGAAACTATTTGTATCCTTCAACACAAATACAATCATACTAAGCATACTTTTCAGCTACTTGCTTTTTTTACTTTAATTTTACTTGTTCCCTATTGTGGAACATATAGTGTAAACTAAAATGTCATTTCCTAGTATAAAAGAAGCTACAATGAAAGTCTTTATCTTTATATACACATATCTGGCACATGGTAGGTACTCAATAAGGCTACTGAATAAAAGAATATAGAATAATCAATAGAGTCTCTTATGAAATATATCTTTCCTGATACTTTTGTATTCACATATTTGTGAGTATGTATGAATACAAACATTCACATAGAAAACTGGCTATACTGTACATATTATTTTATAATTTTTCAATTTATAATGCAATGTGACATTTGCCTAAGACAATATGTACTAAATAAAGCATTTATTTTTAATGCTTAAATAGATTCCTCTAATTTTTCAACCAATTCCCAAGAGTTGGAGATTTAAATTGTTCCAGTGTTTCACTATTATAGTCATTACTGGGATTAATACCCTTGTTGCTGAATATTTTCAATCTGAAAGAATCTCATTGTTAATTAATATAATTTAATTACCAGGAGCTTGAACATCTTTCACATGTTTACTGAATAAAATATAATTTAGAATTAAATTATTATACTATAGGAAAAAATAACTAACAGTATTCTTTTGTCATTATGAGAGGCAGTATGATACAATATAGTTGTTCCTGAACCTGGCTGTGCATCAGAATTCCTTGGGGGCTTGTTAAAAACAAAACCAAAAACAAAAACAGTTTCTTGGGCCCTACTGCAGGACATGCTGAGCGGTAAAGACCTCACATGATCTAAATCAGAAGGGGCCTGAAGTAGCTAGGAGTCAAGAGATTGCTACTTCTTTCTAAAGAAGTGAGAAGTAGAAAAATCTGCTGGAGGACACACTAGATTAGACTCCCAATTCTCTTGAAGAGTGGTGGAGAAGATAAACTGTCAGTCAACAAATTTTAATTGAAGACATTAATATGCCCCAGGCTGTGTTAGGCAGTGGAAATGCTCTACATGATCTCTGCTCTCATGGAGTTTATAATATAGCTGGAAAATTAGAAAATAAATAAACATTAAAAAAACCTAAAGTTATTAATGGAGCAACAAGGAAGGGGAAAAGTAAAAACTCTAATGGACACCTCCTAAACAGACTGGCCAGAGAGTGTGCTATCTTATGGCTGCCCACTGGAAATTAACACTAGTAGGGTATTCTCTAGTACACCTGGTGCTTCCACCAATCAGTTGGGCTCTCTGTTTTTCAAGAATCACTTATGTTTGTTCCTAAATTGCTTAATGCCAGTTTTACTTGCTATTTCATATTAGTAAATACTAGTAAACCAATAGAATATGATGCCATGATAATCTATTTTAGACTGGGTGATCAAGGGAAGCCTCTCTGAAAAAGTGAGAAAGTGAAACCCAAAGAATGAAAAGAAAGGCATGGGATAAGACAGGAGAAGTAGGAAATTTTGGGTAGGTCCCTGTGTTTTACTCTAAATGCAGTGAAGCCAATAGAAAGTTTTAAGGAGAGTAAGATTAGACAAGGTACTTTACTGAGTTGTTGATTTGTGGTTTGTTCTTGTTATGGGAAAGCAAAACAATTTTTCCTTCTTTTCAAGGAACCTAAGTGAGAGTGTGAGATCCATATCCTAAAGGCTTTTCTTTTGCAAAGACAAACACAGAAGTTGTGAAAACCTGAAAAACAAGTCCCATCTAGGCTTTTATTTTGAATGAGAGGAAGGCAGTTGGTTAAAATCAGGTCAAACGTGCTACAGTATTTGCTTGCTGATAGTAATGGAAATGATTCTAATCCATAGAAAAGAAAATCGTGGAGGCAGAGGTACAGTTGATTGATAGCCTCAGTATGTGTGTTATGTTTTTTGAATTCTCCTTTGTACAGGCTGTAATATCTTACTGATTGCCCCATTAATTGAGTTAAATAAAAGTTTTACACATATATTTTACATCCGTATAAGAGACATGTTTTTATTTTTTAAGAAATTATTCTTAAACATGTTGTAACTATTTACCAAAATCTTATTTATTTCAAAGCTACATCTGTACTTTTTAGTAATGAAAGAAAAATTCCACATTAATAATTATATTCTAACATCTACTTAATTAATGTGCAGTTTGTAGGGAGACAATTATTGAATTTGTCAGTTCTTTCTTTTTTCATTTGTTAGTTTCTGTCAAGCACATAAATGTTTACCTTTGGTGCACCATCCTTTTGTATCCCGACATCATTAGTAGCAATCCCTTTCACACTACCATCTTCATGAAAAAGGACCTAAAAAAGACAAATTAATTATCATTGCATGATTCATAATAACATTGAAAAGAAATGAACAACCTTAGATTCTTCCAAAGTGAAAATGTACTCTAGGGTATAGAAAAACTAAAATGTTCAGGCAGAAAAGAGACATATTTTTAAGGTACCCCTTCTGGAGTATAAAGGAACAGTCCAAATAGTTGGAAATGATGGAAAAAACACCACAATCTTGAGGGGGAAGAAAAGGGAAAGGCAACTAGAGGGGTAAATAAAGAAACCAGCAAGATTAAAGAAGCAACTCTGAGTTCCAGTATGAAAAGAATGTGCATAAAATCTGAAATTGGGGCCTATAACATGAAGAAAATGAGAGTGGATAGAAAGAGAACTGTTAGGAAAGTTACTGCCAGGAAAGCTGGTGTTCCAAGTAAGCAAAGACCCAAAAGAAAAATATACAAAACAACAAAAGAGAAAACAGAACAGAGAGAGGCTAAAGACAGCCCAAAGGTGACAAATTATTTGGAGAGCAAGAAGTAAGGGGAAAAATAGGTCAAAGGTATTATAATTCTGATAGCAATAGTCTATAATTTTGACTTGGTTTCTGTTCCTTTTCTGGAGAAAAGCGCTCTTTGTAAAGAAGAGTACAATATGTACTTTGTAATCACATGAAAGACTATAAGAAAGTAATGAGAAGTGGCAAGGTAAAACAAATATTAGCAGCAACCAATATGGAAAAAAATATAAAGGCTTTATTTGTTTTTTTTTTTATTTTTTTTTTAATTCATTTTTATTGAGATATATTCACATACCATACAGTCATATAAAGCGTACATTCAGTTGTTCACAGTACCATTACATAGTTGTGCATTCATCACCAAAATTAATTTTTGAACATCTTCATTACCACACCCACAAGAATAATAAATAAAAATTAAAGTGAAAAAGAACAATTAAAGTAAAAAAGAACATGGGTGCCTAAGGCTTTATCTGGTATTCTAAAAATGAATAAAGAGTAGAATGGGTATAGACACAATGTTTACAAAACTAGAATTGAAGTCTGGCTCAGGGTATACCAAGAAAACTGGTAAGCAGATCATTAATCTATTTGCGGGATACTGATCACGTGCTTCGACTTGGCGGGCCTGGGCTGGGGGACCTGATCAGCCCCTGGGGAGGGTGGTGGGCACGGGCGACAGCGCCCTCCACTGCCCCCCAGGCCTGGGAAAGTGGAGCCGGAGGCAGGCCCCATTTCCTCACCCAAAATACCACCGTTAGGGGAGGCTTGCCGGAGGGAACCGCCTTTTCCCCACCCCCTTATCTTGCCCCTGACACTCCCCATTGCCAGAGCAACTCCCCCACCGTCAGTGCACATGCGCAGTTACCAAAACTACTCCCGCCCCTTGTCATTCAACCTCCGCGCCCTCTCTGAACCAATCCAAGCCTTCGACCTCTATAGCTACCCCGCCCTCTAATCGCCCAATATAAGCTTGTGTTCTCGCCTAATAAAGCTCTCTCTCTCTTGGTTTCATCATCCCTCAAGTACCGTGTCCTGCCTGTTCCTTCTCGCCGCCCTCCACACCTTGCACGCCCCCCCGCCGGGGACCTGGCCAAATCCCCCGCCTCGCCTTCGCCTCCGGGAAAGAGCCCCCGCCGCCGGTACCTTCAGAGCAAGCCTGGAAGCCTAGGATTTAGCTACCGGCCGCCACCCCCCCCCCCCAGACGAATCAACTGCGACCGCACTATTGATGATGATCTTTAAGGAACTGAGGGGAAGAGGAAAGGTATAAGAGACTAAATGTGTGTGTGTATGTGTGTGTGTACTTCAAATGCCAAAATCATGGATTCCACAAATCACCCATCTGTGACTTTGAGACCGATCCTAGCCAAGAATGTCTAACAAGGAGGGAGAAAAGCAAAATCTCATACTTGGATCCCAAAAAACCCAAATGTTTATGTATTGGCTGGGGAAAAAAAAAAGGAATTTTTAGTAGCAGCAAGTAAAATATAGGACCTTATGTTTTATTTGACTTACAGGGCAATACTATAAGGGTCAATACAAACCTAAAAAAATTAAATTTTCCCTGGTACCAAAAGGTACCAAAGAGAACTTCCCAACTCCCTTTTCTTTCAGCATTTCCTTTTGAAAACTTGTAAATCTATTCTCTGTCTTTTTGAGATGTATGAATATCTTTAAAAAGTCTCTTGTCAGTTTTGCATCCCAGAAATGTCTTTCTTGGTGTGAACATCAAGGAGGATGGCACTCAGCCTCCCTGTCTCTGTGGGAGTTTAGCTTAAATTCTTGGCTCCCAGTTGTAACTTCCTGCTTGTAGAAAAGATATGAGACGTTTTATTTTTCCCTTGGATAAAGATAATTAATATGTATATAATGGGTTGTATACGCCTGCCTTTACCAAAGGGCAAGATTTCTTTGTTTTTGCAATCTCTTTAGCAGACACACTGAAGTCTGATTTAACACCTACTCAATAATGAAGTTGTTTCATTGTTTTCTACAATTTGTGGAGAGGATTTTTCTGGGTTAGCAAGAAATTTTATTTTTCATTATTTCCCCAATGGTAACATCAGATTGAGAATTTTTCATCCCTTCTGGTGTTCTATCATAAGTTGGAAAACTTACGATAATCATTTGATGGGGATACAATATAAGGAATTCAAGAACTCTGGACTAGATCTTTTTGAGGTTTCTTTTGATCTTGCAATTCTATAATCCTATGGCTTTTCAAAAATATTTATTTAACTTCTATAAAATTCTCAAGTTATTAAAAAAAAAAGTTTTGCCTATAAATGTTAAAAACAAAACAAAAAAACTATACAAACCTCAGCAGCAGCATAACCAGGGTAGACTTCAACACCAAGGGCTTCAGCTTGTTCTCCCATCCAACTCACTAAATGTCCCAAGCGTACAATGTAATTGCCATGATTATTCATTGGAAGACCTACAGATATATGCTAAATTCATAAATCTGACTTTTTAATGATAAACATCTCAAAAACATACTTATTTAAAAAATTCTAATCAATGTGTATTTCTGCATAAATGTACATGTTATCTTATGGTCATGAGTTCAACTTATTTTCTCCAATATTGGTCTGGAGTTCTAATTACTAAATTAAAAATAACATTACAGCACTAAATTAAAAATTCCTGGTTGGCTTACAAGGCTATATCTTAATTCTTCTAGACTAGAATTCAAAAGAACTAGATTCTAGTCAAGCTTTCCCACCAGCTAGCTGTATAACTTTCAGCAAGTTCTTTAAATCTCTGGGCCTCAGTTTTCTCATCTGTAAAAGGAGGGGATTTACAGATGAAACGTAGCTCCTTCCAGATATACAGAATTCTACAATTCTATGACCATTTATAATACCTTACCTGGAATAATTGGCACTGGGATTCTATATTTCTCTGTTAAAATTCCAAATCTGTCTTCTGTTACAGGAGTATTAAGTGGAGCCTAGAAACAAAAGAAGCTAAAGTCTTGTGCCAGTTTTCCATTCCAGAAATGTCTTTCTTGGGGGCTGTTGAGCCATCTCTTTGAAATGTGAACATCAAGGAGGATGGCACGCTGTTCCCTGTCTCTGTGGGACTTTAAGCTTAGGTGCTTGGCTCCAAGTTGTAACTTCCTGCTTGTAGAAAATATATGACAAGTTTTATATTTCCTTTGGATAAAGATATCTAACATGTATGTAATGGGCTGTATTGCCCGTGATGCACTCTGGCAGCAGACTGCAGACTGGTTTAATGCTAATTCAAAAATAAGACAGTTTTCTTTCTTTTCTGCATTTGTGGAGAGGATTTTTCCAGGTTGGCAGAAGATTTTATTTCTAATTGTTTCTACAAACTCACACACACACACACACACACACACACACACACACACACACACACACATGCATGCTATGAACTTTAAAAAGGCAATGAGAAGGAACTCCTTTTCCTTGTTTTATTCTCATAGGAATTAAACTGTGGCTATTTTCAGACAGTAAACTACCCTATTAAAATGTATAAAAAACCCAAAGCAATAAGTTTTGATATAAAAAAAATTTCCTTTTGTTAGAACTGATGTTATATGAATAATAATTCAATGATATCCATTTCTAATATAATCTTGAAAAAAGAAAATTAGTTAAATTGAAGTATTTTTAGTTTAAAAAACTTGATATTTTAGAAGGACATAAATGAACTTTTGGAATTCAATTTATCATATGGAAAGATACAGATATTTATTTAATTTTGACCTTTACAAAGTATTTTCACAGACACTGACCTAATCTTGAAGACAGGTAAAATATAACCCATTTTAAAAAACTGTTATATATGGAGGGGAAGATTTTAACCAAGATCATACAAATTAACAATAGAACTAGTACCACATCATGCCAGTGCTCTTTCTGCTAGATTATGAAAGGCTACATTAATTTATTTCCTTAGAAAAGGAGATGGTCCTTTTTGGCTTTAGCTTTTGCACTGCCCTCAAATTTTATATAAGACTTTTAAAGAAAGATATAAGCACTTATGGAACAAGTTAAAAACTACCCTAAAGTAAAAAATGTTATATTTCATTCAGTAAAAATATCAAAGATCTTTCCAAGAAAATTCTTTCTCATAAATCCAGTATATAAATGCAACATGTAAAAGACATTATATTAAAATGAGTTAATATCTTAAGATTATAATTCTTTCTTATGATTCAATCTTTTTGCCCTTAAGATAATATATGTATAAAATAATCTTCTAAGAGGTAGAATTACATAAAAAGAGTTTTCCATATACCAGTAATTTGGAAACAGAGATTTAATACAGATTAGACTTTGTATGAAAACAATTTTTCATACCCCCTTCTCCTTCCAGTCTGGAAACAGTTCTTCAAAAGCACGAGGATCAAGGCAAGCACCAGAGAGGGTATGAGCTCCTATCTGCGCAGCTTTCTCTACTAGACACACACGGATGTCCGTTTCATGTTTAGAAGCCAACTGCTTCAGACGAATAGCTGCAGAGAGCCCTGCAGGGCCTGCACCAACTATTACTATATCTGCTTCCTCTGCAAACCTCTCCATGTTCACTCCTGAGAGGAAAAAAATTAAAAAAAAAAAAAAAAAATCAAGATTCTGGGATTAACACAAAGTGATAAAATCACAGGCTGAATTTACAATACCCTCTATGTGAAAGCATTATTTATAGAAATTCCCAAATACTTTATATGATAAATATACGAAGTATATGATTGCATTACTTTGATGTTTTTTAGGTTCTGTTCCACTACATATCTTATTTTAGCTTCTGTAAAGCAACTTTTGGATTTGAATTTATCATTATAAATTTAGCAAATATTTGCTTATCTAAATATTAGTATGTAATAGATATGATAAAGCTATTAAGTAATATTAGAGGCTCTTAAGTTATCATGAAAAATATAACATTCTCTTCCACAAAATGATACAAAATATCTAGCAAAGTCTCAACAATTTTACACAAATTATTACTTACCTTCCCATCGCTTATCCTCTTCCCGGGGATAAATGGTATAGTGGGTAGTAATTCGAGGTACAACAGAAGTTGAAGACCATCTTGTAGCACACAGAGGTAGACAGTTTTTCTTAATTTTTAAGGCACAAAAGCACTGATATGCTGCACAAAGAAATTGTAATATTACTTTTTCAGTTAGTTTCCCTTAGTGGACTGAAAAAAAAAACATTTGAAAAACGAAAAAAAACAAAACTAGAATTGCGAGTCAGATTTGATTTCTGCTTAGTTTTTATTAACTAGCAGTATGACCTTAAGTAAATCACTTATCCCTCTAGATTTCAGATTCTTCACTGGAAGAAAAAAAGGGTCTACAGATGATCTTTAAGATATCTTCTTGATCTGAAATTCTATGATTCTAGGTGGTGGCTTGTATTTGGAAACTTGTTCACTTATAACTGACAGTATCAACAGGCAGATATTCAGGAGTAAATCTTTTTTTTCACCCTGGATTAGGCAATGGTTTCTTAGATATGTCACAAAAATCACAAGCAGCAAAAGAAGAAACAGATAAACTAGATTTCATCAAAATTAAAAACTTTTGTACTTCAAAGGATACTATTGAGAAAATGAAAATCTAACCCACAGAATGGGAGAAAAATTTTGCAAATCATGTATCTGATAAGAGACTTGTATCTACAATATATATTGAGGCCTTATATCTAATAATAAAAAGGGAAATAACCTAATAAAAAATGGGTAAGGTATTGAATTGACATTTCTCCAAAGATGTTTAAATAGCCAATAAGCATATAAAGATATTCAACATCATTAATCTTTAGGGAAATATAAATCAAAACCACAATGAAATATCACTTCACACCCACTAGGATGGCTATAATCAAAAAGATGGATTATAACATGGTGAAGAGGTGGAGAAACTGGAACCCTCATACACTGTTGGTGAGAATGTAAAATGGAGCAGTTACTGTGGAAAACCATCTGGCAGTTCCTGAAAAGGTTAAATATAAAGGTAAAATATGTCCCAAACCTAGACGTGTAACCTAAGATAAATAAAAACATTTATTGACATAAAAACTTAAACCCAAATGTTCACTACAGCATTAAGATAATGGCCCCAAAGTGGAAACAACCTAAATGTCCACCAACTCATACATGGATAAATAAAATGTGATAGACGCAAACAATGGAATAACGCTTGGCAATAAAAAGAAATTAATTTATAGTCGACCAAGAGGGTGGCAAGAGATATTGCAGGGATTCATTCCCCAACAGAATCTTGAACAACTAGCAAACACTGGCAGAGCCATCTTCCTCAGAACTCCAGAAAATGGTTAAATGATTGAAGTAAGTGGGCGAGTGCAAAGTCAAGAAAACACAATGTAAAAATGGTAGGAAAAGCTCACAGACCCCTTGCCGGCCTCTCCCGCAACACCTAACCAGGTAGGTGTGGAGCCAGCCTGTGCTCTCGGCATGCATCCTGGACCTTTTATGTGGACCTTTTATGGAGGAAGAAGAGTAACCCCTATGCATATATGGAGGTGCATTTATGTCTGTGAAAACCTATCTGGTGGCAGCACAAAGGACTGAATCAACATACTCATTTCTCGCTTGTCATCGCAGAACTTGCTCTGCACGTAGAAGCAGCTTAGAGACAGCTAAATCAGTATGTAAGAAACAATCAAATCAAAGTGGACTGAGGCAAGGATTACTGGATTTAAGACATATAATAGAGCAACTGTGAAGGAGGATTAATCTATTTCATAGGGAGAAGAAGGGACATTTGGATCCCGGTATAAAGGGGAATTCTTAAGGCTATGATCTCATGCCCAGGAAAAAGACATGCCCAGAGAGGACCAAAAGGGCTTTCTGCTTTTGCCTCAGGCTGATCTTGGTACGACCACTAAGCTCTGAAGGAGTGCACCAGCCAACACAGAGTCAATTTGCAAAGACTGTGCTTGCATTGGTTTATTTGTTTTGTTAGCTCCTGGCACTCAAGGAAATCTCTGTCATGAATACAAAGTGGATAAAACTGAAGGAACAGACATCTCAGGGAATAACTTTCAGTGTTAACACACATTAAAATATGAAATGCACAGAGTTCAACAAAAGATTACACGAAAAACCAAGAAAAGGAAATGATGGACCATCCAAAGAAAGACTATAAAATATAAAACATCAAAAAGAATACATGAAAAAGACCAGACTTTGGACATACCAAACAAAGACTTAAAAAAATAAAAAATCTTAAATAGGCTTGAAGAGATCAAGAAAAACATGGATAAAGAACTAAAGGACTTAAGGAAAACAACATAAAAACAAAATTAAAATATCAATAAAGAGAAATTATTAAAAGGAACCAGAAAGAGCAGAGCTGAAGACTATAATAACCAAAATCAAAAGTTTCCTAGAGGGGTTCAATAGCAGCTTGGAACTGGAGAATAAAGCATCAGTAAACGTAAAGAGAAGAGAATTGAAATGAGAAGAAAGAAAAAAGAATGAAGAAAAGTGAACAGAGCTTAAGAGATCTGTGGGACACTACCAAGTGGGAGAAGAGAGAGAAAGGAGTAGAAAGAATGTTTTGGTAGAAATATTCCAAAATTTAAAGAAATACACAAATATAAACATTCAAAAAGCCCGAAGAACCCCAAAAAGTTTAAACTTGAAGAGAACCATACTTGGACATTATAATCAAAATGCCAAATGCCAAAGCCAAAGAGAGAATCCTGAAAGTTACAAGAAAAGCAACATGTTATGTACAAAAGAGCCCCAATAAGATTATTTGCCAGTTTCTCATCAGAAACCATAGAGGCAAGAAGGCAGTGGGACAAAATATGCAAAGTGCTGAAGGAAACTATCTATTAATCAAGAATTACATATCCAGTGAAACTCTCTTTCAAAAATGAGGGTGAGAATAAGACATTCCTGGATAAACAAAAGCTGAGAGAGTTCATCATCAACAGATCTCCTCTACAAGTAATGCTAAAGATAATTCTTCAGACTAAAAGGAAAAGACACTAGACAGTTGATTGAAGCAGCATAAAGAAGACCTGTGGTAAAAATATCCACATGTGTAATTATAAACACCAGTATTATTCTATTTTTTGGTATGTAACAATGCTTTTTACTTTTTACAGAAAATACAAGTGCATAAATATTTATGTTAGATTTAATGTTTTGGACACAATAAATAAAGATGTAACCTGTGGCATAAACAACATAAAAGGGAGGAATACTGCACATGGTTTGTGTATGCCATTTAAGCTGGTATCATATTAAACGAGATTGTTTTAGATTTAGGGTGTTAAACTTAAGCCTTATGATAACCATAAAGAAAACATCTGAAAAACAGAGGGAAAGAGGAGGGACTCAAAATGGCTCTTTACAAAAAAAGATCAAATAAATACAAAAGTATGCAGCAATGGAAGTAAAGGACAGAAAAGGGATCAGTCTTATAAAAACCAAATAACAAATGTCAGAAAAAAGTCCTGCATTATCACTAGTTACTTTAAAGATACATGGATTAAACTCCCCAGTCAAAAAGCAGAGACTGGCTGAATGCATTAAAAAAAAAAAAAATGACTCAACTATAAGCTATTACAAGAGACTCAGCTTAAATTCAAAGAAAAAGTAGACTGAAAGTGAAAGGATGGAAAAAAAATAACTATATACTGAAAAAGGGGTCATTTCAAGAAGATGTAACAATTACACAAAACACACAAACACACACACATACCCCTAACAGCAAAGTCCAAAAATATATGAAGCAAATGTTGACAGATCTGAAGGGAAAAATAGATGGTTCTACATTAATAGTAAGAAACTTCAATATACCACTTTCAATAATGGTTAGAACATCTAGACAGTAGAGCAATAAGGAATAGAAGACTTGGATGATACTACAAACCAATTAGACCTAACAGACATATGTAGAACAATTCACAACAAAACAACACATATTTTTTTCTAGTGAACATGGATCAATATCTAAGATAGATCAAATTTTAGACCATAAAAAAGCCTCAATAAATTAAAAAATATTAAAATGTTATTTTCTATGGCCACAATGGCATGCAACTAGAAATCAATAACATGAAAGAAGTGGAAAGACCTAACAGACATATACAGAACACTCAATAGCAGCAGAATACATTCTTGTCTAGTGCACATGAATCATTCTCCAGGACAGATCATGTTAGTTAACAAAACAAGTCTCAATAAACTCAAAAATATTGAAATCATACAATGTATCTTTCCAGACCACAATGGAATAAAACTAGAAATCAATAACAGAGGGAGAAATGAAAAATTCACACACGTGGAAATGAAACAATGTACTCAATATACAAACAGCAGGTCAAAGAAGAAATCACAAGGAAAATTAGGAAATATCTTAAGGAGAATGGAAATGAAAACACAACATAGCAAAACTTATGGGATGCAGCAAAGGCTGTGCTGCGAGGCAAATTTATAGCTCAAAATACTTTCATTAAAAAAGAAGAAAGCTCTCAAATCAGAGACATAACCTCAAAACTGGAGGTGCTAGAAAAAAAGAGCAAATTAAATCCCAAGTAAGACAAAGAAAGAAAATAACAATGGCTAGGGCAGAAATAAATGAAATAGAAAATTTTAAAAATTGAGAGAATAAAGAAAAACAAAAGTTGGTTTTTTGAAAATATCAATAAAATTGACAAGCCTTTAGCTAGAATGACAAAAAAAAAAAAAAAAAAAAGAGGAGATGACACAAATAACTAAAATCAGAAAAGAAAAGGGGAATATTACTACTGAACCCACTGAAATAAAATGGACCATAAAAGGATACTATGAACAACTGTTATCACCAACAAATTAGATAACCTAGACAAAATGGACAAATTCCTAGAAACACTCAAACTAACTACACTGATTCAAGAAGAAACAGAAGATCTCAACAAAACAGTAACTAGTAAGGAGACTGAATCAGTCATCAAAAACCTTCCAACAAGAAAAGCCCAGGACCAGATGGCTTCGCAAGGAAATTTTACCAAACATTCCAAGAAGAATTAAATCCAATCCTGCTCAACTCTTTTGAAGAACTGAAGATGAAGAAACACTCCCTAATTCATTCTACAAGGCCAATATCACCCTCATATCAAAGCCAGATAAAGACACCACAGGAAAAGAAAACTCAGACCAATATCTCTTATGATCATAGATGCAAAAATCCTCAACAAAATATTAGCAGACCAAATCCACAGCACATTAAAAAAATTATACACCAGGATCAAGTGGGATTTATCCCAGGTATGCAAAGGTAGTTCAACACAAGAAAATCAATTAATGTAATTACATCACATTAATGTAACGAAGGAAAAAACCACATGATCATCTCAATTGATGTAGAAAAGGCAATTGAGACAATCCAGAACCCCTTCTTGATAAAAACACTTAGAATACCAGAAATAAAGGGAAACTTTCTCACCATGATAAAGGGCAAATTTGAAAAAACCCATAGCCAACATCATACTAATGATGAAAGACTGAGAGCTTTCCCCCTAAGATCAGGAACAAGACAAGAATGCCCACTGTCACCACTGTTATTCTACACTGTACTGAAGTTCTAGCCAGAGCAATTAGGTAAGAAAAAGAAATAAAAGGCATCCAAATAATAAAGGAAGAAGTAAAACTATTTATACTTGCAGTGACATGATCCCATATATGGAACATCCCCCCAAATCTACAACACAGCTACCATATCTATACAATAAATTCAGCAAAGTGACACAGCACAAGATCAACATACAAAAATCAGGAATGTTTCTATGTACTGGTGATGAACAATCTGAAAAGGAAATCAAAAATACTATTTCATTTAGAATAGCAACTAAAAAAAAAAAATCAAATATCTAGGAATACATTTAACCAAGGATATAAAGGACTTGTACCCAGAAAATTACAAAACATTGTGAAAGAAATTAAAGACTTAAGTAAATGGAAGAACAATCTGTGTTCATAGACTGGAAGACTAAACATTGTTAAGATATCAATTCTATCTAAAATGATTTACAGATTCAATGCAATCCCAATCAAAATTCCAACAACCTTCTTTGCTGAAATGGAAAAGCCAATCATCAAATTCAAATAGAATGGAATGCCAAAACTGCCTTGAAAAAGCAAAACAAAGTTGTAGTGCACACATTTCCCAATTTAAAAACTTATTCCAAGCTACAATAACCAAACAAGCAAGATACTGGCAGAAGGGCAGACAACATATAGACCAATGGAATAGAACTGAAAGTTCAGAAAGAAACTCTCTCATCTATGGCCAACTGGTTTTTTTTAAATTCAGTTTTATTGAAAAATATTCACATACAATACAATCATCCATGGTGTATGATCTATTGTTCACAGTACCATTATAGAGTTGTGCATTCATCATCACAATTTTTGAACATTTTCATTACCACAAACAAAAAAGAATAAGAATAAAAGTTGAAGTAAAAAAGAATACCCAAAACATCCCATACCCCCATCCCTTCCTATTCATTTATTTTTTTGTCCTCATTTTTCTATTCATCTGTCCATACACTGGAAAAAGGGGCTGGGAGCCACACAGTTTTCACAATCACACGGTCACACAGTGTAAGCTATATAGCTATACAACTGTTTTCAAGAATAAAGGCTAAAGGGTTGCAGTTCAACGGTTTCAGGAATTTCCTTTTAGCTATTCCAATACACTAAAAACTAAAAAGGGATAGCTATATAATGTATAAGAATAACCTCCAGAATGATCTCTCAAGTCTATTTGAGATCTCTCAGCCACTGAAACTTTATTTTGTTTCATTTTTCATCCCCCATTTGGTCCAAGATGGCTTTCTCAATCCTATGATTCCACGGCCAAGCTCGTCCCCGCAAGTGATATCCTGTGTTGCCAGGGAGATTTACATCCCTGGAAGTCATGTCCCATGCAGTGGGGAGGGCAGTGAGCTTACCTGCAGAGTTGGCTGAGAGAGAGAGAGGACACATCTGAGCAACAAAAGAGGTGCTCTGGGAGTGACCTTAGGCACAATTTTAAGCAAGCTTAGCCTCTCCTTTGCAGTAACAAACTTCATAAGGGCAAGCCCCAAGATTGAGGAATCAACCTTCTAAACTGGTAGCCTTTAATGATTGTGAGACTATCTTTAATTTCCCAGGTGCCGAAGTTTAGTATTTCCATATTTTCCCCCAGTCCCTCAAGGGGGCTTTGCAAATACATTTTTATTCTCCGCCCAAATTACTCTGGGATGTATTGGAGCTACACACTAACCTGTAAAAACCAACCAGATTTCCCTCCCTATTCAATGTTCCATGTAATCATGTTGCTTGAATACACTGACCATACAAGTTAAATTATATAGCCTGCTACAAAAAAAATGTAGATTTTGCATGTAACAAACACTTCTTCCTTTGGTGTCACACAGAAGTTGAAGTTTTAAAAACAATGTCACTATCATTCTTTATCCTTTAGTCTGATTTACCTTATTCCTAACTGAGTCCATTTTGTTCCTATCTCCAATTAAAGTCTGATCTCTTTTTTCAGACTCCTTAACATTTGCTGTTTGGGGTATTGCTGATATTCACAGCTGCTGGACTCTGGCTCTGAGTCTCAGGTGTCACACAGATACCCAAAGTTCCAGGGACCTACCAGGTTATACACAAAGAGCTCAGCATCTCAGAATTTAGAAATATCCATTACAACTCAGGAATAGATGTAACTGCTGTAAGAGCTTACAATCTAGGAAGCTTTACAATAAGCCTTCTCCTGATAATCTGTGCTCACAGACTGAACTCTCAGAGTTTGTACATTGTAGTAAGTCCATATTAGTGAGGCATTATAATGTTTTTTTCATTTCTGGTTTATTTCACTTAACATACTGTCCTCAATGTCCATTTACCTCACAACTTTACACCTTCTTGTAGCAGCTCAATATTCCATTGTATGTATATACCACAGTTTGCCATTCCATTCATTAGCTGATATACCCTTAGGCCATCTCCATCCACTGCAAACAGTGACCACTGACACCATAATCCCCACTGTGCAAATGTCCATTTGTGTCCCTCTTTTCAGTTCTTCCAAGTATATACCCAATAACCGAGTTGTAGGATCATATGGCAACCCCATGCTTAGCTTCCTGTGGAACCACCATACTGCCCTCCAGATGGGCTGCACCATTCTACTTCCCCAGGCCAACTAATTTGTGACAAGGGTGCCAAGTCCGTTCAATGAGGAAAGAATATTTCCTGAAATAACTGGATGCCGGTAAAATAGGATATCCATATGTAAAAGAATGAAAGTAGACCCCTACTTCACACCATATGCAACATTTAACTCAAGATAGATGAAAGACTAAACATAAAGAGTAAAACAATAAAACTCTTAGAAAAAACATAAGGAAACATCTTCTGAACCTTGCTTTAAGCGATGGTTTCTCAGCCTTTACACTAAAAGCATGTAAAGCAAAAGAAAAAATAGATAGATGGGACTGCATTAAAATTAAAAACTTTTGTGCAAAGAGCATTATCAAGAAAATTAAAAGACAACTTACAGAATGGGAGAAAGTATTTGGAAACCACATATCTGGTAAAGATTCACTATCCAGAATACATCAAGAACTCTTACACCTCAACAACAAAAAGACAAACAACCCAATTCAAAAATTGCTTATTTTTTTAAAAATTAGAAAACAGACATTTCTCCAAAGATGATATACAAATGTCCAATAAGTACATGAAAAGATGCTCAACATCATCAGCCATTATAGAAATGCAAATGAAAACAAGACACCATTTCATACTGGAATGGCTACTATGAGAAAAACGGAAAAATCACAAGTGCTGATGAGGATGTGGAGAAATAGGAACAGCATTGCAAAATTGTGCAGTTGCTGTGGAAAAGTTTGATGGTTCCTCAGCAAGTATGGAATTGCCATATGATCCAGCAATTCCATTCTTATGTATATTCCCCAAAGAATTGAAAGCAGGGTCTCAAACAGATACACACCAATGTTCACAGCGACATTATTCACTATTGCCATAAGGTGGAATCAATCCAAATGTCTATCAAAAAACAATGGATTAAACAAAATGTGGTACATATATACACAGTGGAATATTATCTAGTCATAGAAAGGACAGATGTTCTGATATATGCTATAACATGGATAAACCTTGGTGACATCATTTTAAGTGAAAGAATTCATACACAAAAGGACAAATATTGCATATCTCACTTTTATGAATATGCAAATTCATAAGAGTCAGAAAACAGAATACAGGTTACCAAGGGCTTGGTTGTGGGTGGGGAATGGAGAGTTACTGTTCAATTGGTACAGTTTCTGCTTGGGGAGATGGAAAATTTTGGTAATGGATGGTGACGGTAGTTCAACATTGTGAATGTATTTAACACTACTGAATTTTATATTTGTAAATGGCTGAAATGATTAATTTTAGGTTGAACATATTTTACCAGACTAGAACTACACAACCCAAAAAGTGAACCTTAATATAACCATAGTTAATAATACAACTATAATAATAATATTTCATCAGTTGTGACAAAGATACCACAATAATCGAAAATGTTAATAGGGAAAACTCTGTGTGGGAGGTAGTATATGGGAGCTCTGTAGTTTCTGCATGATTTTTCTGTAAAGCAACAACTGCTATAGTAAAAATAAATAAAAGGAAACAAGGAAATTAATAACTGATATAGCTACAACATGGGCTGAACCATGAAAACATTATGTTAAGTGAAAGAAGCCATTCAGAAAAGATTCCATTTATATGAAATTTCTACAATAGGCAAGGCTACACAGGCAGAAAATAGATTAGTGGTTGCCTAGGGCTAGAAGAATAGTGTGGGTTGCAGCAATGGTAGTGACTAACTGCTTCTATGTATTAGGTCTCCTTTTGGGATGATGAAAATGTTCCAAAATTGATTGTGGTAATGGATGCCCAACTCTGTGAATATACTAAAAATTACTGAATTGTACACTGTAAATTGGTGAAGTGTATGGTATGTGAATTATTTTTCATAAAGTTGTTATAAAACAAGAAAATTTACAGTAATACACACAAAAAGAGTATGGCGACAACATGGGAAAGTTGTTTTTTAAAATCTTAGATTACAAAAAACTTTTTTAAGTATGACACAAATCTCAAAAATCACAAAATCTGACTAAAAGTTTTAAACATTTAGATGGCCAGAAAAATGGTAGAAACATAAATGTCTCATTTAGTTGTCTCTATTGTCCAATACAGAGCATGCTAAAATATTTGTCTTATTCCTTGTATGCTAAATCCCAGTTTTAGTTTACACAGTAGGCATAAATATTTGAGGACTGAGTATTAGATAGTCTTTTTTTTTTGGAAAATAAACAAGCTTCTAAACACAGACTATAACAAAGAAATAGCAGAAATCAACAAAGAGAGCTGTATGGATGTGAAGTATAGTCAATTCTTGCTATTAGCAAGAGCTCTCAATTAGCTAATACTAAACCACTGCAAAAGTTCCTATTTACACACTCATAAACGTGTAAACATCACTGGGACACACTCCTGACCACCAGTTGTCACTTACAATTACATAAATATATATGTGTGTGTGTGTGTGTGTATATATCTCCACGTCCCAATATTCATGCTTACATACTCAATAGTTTTCACATACATAAACATATTCTCAAAACAGACACACGAGGACAGCCTCAGAATCCGTGCTCAGTTGTCAGACACACACCCACTCTCTCAACAGGCCACCCAGACCCTGACGCCACCCTAGAGGTTTGAACATTTAGGCATCTTTCTGAATTTGGGAGAGAAGGGAAGTCAAAGTCCATTGTACTCATGTATCATATCAATGTCACACTGATGGCACATTAATGTCCACTGATTTGTTGCCAGCAGTGCCAAAAATAGGCCATGAAAACTCAATGATAAGCATCCAAGGAAAATGGAAATGTTACTTGTGGTGGAATTTGATTAGTACAATGCCCAAGATTGATTTCAACTAAATTAGGCTGCAGAGCACATAGCATCTGACTGCTGTGATGTTCCAAAAGCATGTTTGTACATTAGGTGCAGTAATAGATGCATGCATGGATAACAGGAACTGTAAACAAAATTCTAACTACCTAACATACAGGGGCGTAATTTGATAAAATTCTACCTCCATGAAATTTCCATAATAAGTACATCCTTGAATTAGCAATATGTATATTTGTTTATTCTACAACCAAAAGTTAACTTCAGTAAACTACAGATTTATAAAAATACAAGGGCAGCTGTGGCACAACTCCTTTAATGAACTTCTCTAATTTGGACTTTTTAACATTAAAAAGTCCAACTGCATCATTCTACTGTTTTTTTTTCAACAAAAAGGGAGGTAATGGAGTGTTTTCATGTGTCATTCTGATGGTTCGATGAGCACATGATAAGACCCTAGAGTAAATTTTAGACAATGCAGAAAAACTCCCAGCTCCAGAGATGACTTGGCAGCATATGAATGCTAATTATGATGTGTCAGATCAGACTTCAAATTCTTAAGACTGGACTTAGAATTGCTGTAAAGACGCAAGTCAGGTCAAGATCAAGGGGAAAATAGTGCACATATTTCCATTTTCAACAAGACAAAAAATAGCACCTGAAATTTGGGCTAAGGATTAGGACCAAAGTTTGGACAGACTCAGTTCAGGAGTCCACAGGGCGCCGTGTTGACAAGCTTCCTCTACCTATGACCTTTGTCCTGCATGTCAATTTCTCCAATCCGGGCGAGCCCAGGCGGAGGAATCTAGGTCCCACCAACGCGTGCAGCTTGACCTTTGCCCTAGTTTAGTCTGAGAACGAGGAGGAGACGGAGGGGAGAGGTGCCCACGGCCCCCAGATGTGGCAGTGCCCCTTTCGCCCTAACTCCTCCATTTTCCTCCCCATTCCCGTCCAGAGTAGCCACTCACCCAGGCAAGACAGCTTAGCTAGCGGCGCCAACATGTTCACAGTAACCCGAGCGCTCTCAGTCGAACACAAGGGGAGGCGGACTGTTTGTGGTTGGCCACGGGCGCTGGACCTCTAGGCCGCGGGGGGAGCTATCACCTGCGCCGAAGCATCAGTCCCCCCACTGACGTTGGCCTCTGGGCTCAGCCTACCGGTCTGGCTTCTCGGAGTTCCCGCCTCCCTCTCGCTCCGCGCTGGCGCCCCGCATGACCCGACAGCCAGCAGAGGCTTCTGGGTCATTCGCCGAATGATGAAAAGGAAGGAGACTCCAAATCCCAGCACAGCCCCCACCTTCGGCTTGCGCGATGGGCCTGCGCTTCCGGTTGGCTCAGGCGTAGTGAGGCCCCCGAGGGTGGGTGGGTAGGTGGGATCCTTATATCCCATAGTTCAACGCGCACTCAGTATAAAGTCCCAAGAGGTGTAGCGACGCGTATGGCATCCTGGGAGTAGTGTCCTTCGCTCAGGCTTACTTGGAGCCGAGCTGGATGTTTGCGCAGGAGCGGTGAGCGGCCCGAGGCGAATTGGCTGACATCTGATTGGCTTTCCCGAAAAGTGAACTTGCGACCCAAGAGGAGACGAGGCGGGGTTTCAGGCTGGAGGAGGCGGAGCTTCTGGGCTTTGGGCGCGAGCTGTTGAAAGACAGTTGGTGTTGGCTCGGCTGCTGCAGGTTCGATACCACCGTATCAGCGGAGCTCCGTCCCAGACTTTTTCCATGGCCGAGCCTGGGGAGGTGCGTGCCTCTTCGCTGCCCCCGCCGTCTCTCTGCTCTCGGTCGTCTTCAGAGGCCTCTTTAGCGTCCTCCCCCGTCTTCCCAGTAACTTTGGATTGGCCTGTTCCGAGCAGGAGCAGCAGCCGAACAGTGGACCGGCTGGAGGAAGTGGAGCTGCAGATTGGAGATGTGAGTGTCTGTCCACAGATCCCGGTGCCGCGTGCCCCGCCGGCTTTTCTCCGAAGGCAGAATCGCGGCGGGGCCTGGGAGGGAAAGGGTATGTGTGTCCTGGGCCGCTCCTCTGTCTCCTTGAGCATATGGGCGGGGGAGCCAGCTGTCAAACTACTGCTCCACCTTTAGGGTTCCGCTTTGGATTAGTGTTGGGGAATTGAGTTACCATTCCTCGCGCCCCTCCGGTCCCTCATTGTCTCTTTATGTCTTGCGGTCTGGTTTCAATCATCAGCAGTAACTGAAACCACGTAGCTCAGTTGCAGCGCCTTGTGCTGGCACTGTCTGCCCTCTGCTCCCCCATCAGAGAACAGTTTGAATTGGGCGAAGGGTTAGCTTTGCTTTCTGTTGGTGTTGAAGAGCTGGCTGATTTCTCTCCGTGGGATTGAGAGCCCGCTGTTGTGATTTGCCATCTGCCCTGAGCCAGCTGATAATGCTAATTGTTTGCCTCAGGCCTGCTTTGTGCTGGTCTTAGCTTGGAGAGGTTAGGCACGGCCCCTTTCTTTAGTCTCTGTTGGTTACTTTAACGGTTTAGAGCAGGACTCCTATGATTGCTAGAATGCGTAACTAGTTTCTGCCAGTTGGTTTCTGCTGAATCTCGAATCCCCAGAGACTAGCACCACCCCCCCCCCCACCACCACCCCAACACACATCACCGAGTTTTAAGTGTTTACCGACTCTGAGTGGGTCAAGTGGAATAAGGTATGTAGGGAGTAACTTTCCTAAGAGAATTTTGTGAAATAGAACGTGTATTCACCTTCCTGTGAGTTTAGAAACTGGGGAATAAGCCGATTATCTCATTACTCAAAAAGTATTTGTTTTTATTTTAAAGATGACTAAGAAGTGCTGATCCAGCTTTTATCTTTGCTGGAACAAGACTGATTGCAAGTAAATATGTAGAATGAAGTGCTGATGTGTTATCTGGGAACAGTGTTACTTTATGTCATGGCTGAAGGAAACAGTTGATTAAGAAGTGAGTTTTCCACCAAGAGTTGGATATTATCTGTCTTTGAGCCTGTGTTTTGATTTTGTTGTTATTTGTCAGAGCCCGGAGTATCTCTTTCTGGTCCCTACATATTCATGCTCTAGAATGCCCACAGGTAAAAGCAGTGGAACAGTGAGGACCTTTTTTACCCAAATATTAGTAAGACTTGTTTGTGATGAAGACCTTCAGATACTTCTGGTACTTAATGTCAAGGGGTCTAAGTCATCTTGGTGAACTAAATGAGACTCCTGTGTATTTTCAATAATAATAATAAAATCTGACTTGTCATGTCTCGTATATAATGTATCTTTTTCTGGCAGACATATTTCCTCAAAGCTTATTTCATGTTAAGAAATTTCTTACGTGCCCTGAAAGAGCCTGTGTTTTAGTTTGGAAATTTTTACTTTAAAAGCGAATAACTCTGGCATTGGATTCAAGGTTTTAAGGTATTTTTAGACTATTTATAAAATGAGATGAGAATTTTAAAGGTAAACTTCCATTTGTCTTTTTTTTTTTTTTCAGGCAGCATTTTCACTAACCAAACTTCTTGAAGCCACATCTGCAGTATCAGCTCAAGTGGAAGAGCTTGCCTTCAAATGTACAGAAAATGCACGTTTCCTTAAAACATGGAGGGACCTCCTGAAAGAAGGCTATGATTCTTTGAGACCTGACAACTGATTTGGCATGATTAATTAGCTATTGAAATAATGACTGTGTAATTATTCAATTTTCCATATATATATTTGCACATGTATAGGATAATTTCTTTCAAGCTGTTCTGGGTACTCGGAATGAAATTTTCTTGGTTTTGATTTTTGTGAAAGCAGGTTACTGATATTTTTGTTGATAGCAAGTTTTTGGTATGAAAGTTAATTTCATTAGATAATTAATATTTATAATGCTACAGTGCAACCAGTATTAACTAGGTAGGCCATTATTAATTTTACAAGAAGATTCCAAGAATGGCAGAGTTTGAGGGGACGTTTTAGTGTAGCCTCATTTTATGGACCAAAGTAGGTAACTGTGATTAAATTTGCCAGTGGTAGACCCATCTCCATCAAGCTAAGTTCCCTAGAGCTGATGATGGTGTCTTAATTACCTCTGTTATCTCCAGCACCTGAAATAGTTTGTTAAATAAACAAAACCTTCACTGAATGTGTGTTGGATAAAAGTTAGCCAACATGATTAAAGCTATTTTTTTCCTCCGGTTTTTAGCATGAAGACTAATTATTTATCTACTTTTTAAAAAAAGGTCTTTTTTATGAGGATTTGCACTTTGATGATTGCTTTTTAAAATACATGATGGGTATTTTTTTCCTTATTATGATTTTTTTTTTTTTAAGTCTTTAATTCAGAAAATGAAAGCCGGTCTGGAAAGAATGCATAATTTTCTCTATTTCTGTGGTTAAGTGCTTTTACAGTTAATGTTTCCTGTATTTGATGTATTTATATATTTGATTGCTGTCTTAAAAGTGCCTTGTTAGAGTTAGGGTTCTAAACTGTTGCATTTGGAGCACTGGAAATTGTTTATGTAACAATTCTAAAGAAGTTTTTTGTTTCTAATGCATCAAGTTTAAATAGTGTGATTGTTTTCATGTTCTTTGACCTTACTGATCCTTGTTTTTTACTTCTCCTTTATCTTATATATTGCTTTTGTTTTGTTTTGTTTTGTTTTTGATAGTTTGTGTCATATGTGTCAATTAAACCAACTAAATCTCTACATTGTAACTTCTGTGACATTTTGATAGGAGCATCTTAATTCTTTGTATATATGGAAATGTGTACAGACAATATTCTAAAGTCCCACATTGGGGCTATGAAAGGGGACAAATGGATGGGCAATGAATAGTTTTGTTTAGCATATTAGGTCACAGTTCTTAATTATGAGTTTAAGTTAAAGATCACACACAGGCATGATTTCTGTACCAAAGAGATGCTTATTTTGATATTAGAAAAATATTTTTTCTTATGTATCTTGAAAATAGCAGTTGTTAAAACTTGCAGAAATAAACTCCTTGAAAACAAATTTTATTTCCATCTCTTTTGATTCATTTTTAAAAAACTTTTAATTGAAATATTTCAAACATACTAGAAAGGTGAATAATTTAAAGGACATCCATGTATTTTTACCATGCAGATTTAATCAATAAATGTTAGCATTGGCCATATTCAGATCCATTTATATTTATTTATTTTTATAGCATTTTATAACTTATAAAACAGTGCTTATATAAATATTCAAACAAAGTTGCTGGAGAGCATACAATTTCCAAAAATGTCCTGTATTTTTGTTACATTTAGTTGTCTTAAGGATGCACTCAAATCAATGGTAAAATGCAGACATTCTGACTCCCTAACACAGGAAGCATATTTCGATACCAGTTCCTGGCACTGCCAGCTGAGGGACCCACCCCCAAACCCAGGATAAAGTGGTGAAACAGCTCATTATTCTGTCTCCTCACAGTATTTACACTGATATCCACTTTGCACAGTGTCAGCTATTACCAGGATGTCAGAAAAACATTAAAGCTGGATGTACGCAAGGGAAGTAATTCCAAAGTGCTGTAATAGTCCCTTGGCCCCATTTCCCACTAGGTGTTGTCTGTCTACACAGCTAGGGGACTGAGCTCAATGACCTCCAATCAGGCGTCTTGAGACACTCTCTCAAGTAGGTAAGGAGCAAATATTTGGGAGAAAGGGTGGAAACTGAGGCCATCTCTAGAGAAATCCAAACAGCAATGTGATGGTGAGGTCAGGCCAGTAACCTTAGCATCTGAACACCTAATGCGTTCACCACTTGGTAGATCCCATTGGTTGGTTGATGACTGTTGCTGATGTGGTGCCCCTGACCCCCAAACTTAAAAGGAAGGGAAGATGTGAGGCCAACACTGAAGGGGGAATATCTATATATTTTTAAGTATAACTTAGATACATGTGAAACCTGCTTTGTTACCTTTTTAAAATTTTTATTGAAACATATTCACATACCATAAATCATCCAAAGCAAACAACAGTTGTTCAGTTTCATCATATAATTGTGCATTCAACACCACAATTTTTAAACATTTTCATTACTCCAAAAAATAAAAATAATAAAAATAAAAGTAAAAGAACATCCAAAATGTCCCATACCTCCCTCCTCCATATTACTCATTTACTATTTGTCCCCATTTTTCTCCTCATTTGTCCATACCCTAGGTAAAGGGAGTGTGAGCCATAAGGTTTTCACAATCACATGGTCACACCATATAAGCTATACTATGGCCATGCCACCCTGAACGTGCCCAATCTCATTTGATTTGTTACCTTTTTGATCTTATTCCTCCTCCTGCCCCAGAGGTAACCATTGTCTTAGAGTTGTTGTATATTCTTGTTTGTGTTTTTATATTTTTAATACATAAGTATGTTTTAATAACAATAAAATATTGTTTTACGTATGTGGTTGCCAGCCTCCAAGATAGCTTCAATTATCCCCTCAAATCTCGGTATTCACTACCTTGTATAGTCTCTTCTCACGTTGAATAGGGCTGACCTGTATAAGTACCATATATTGAGGAAATGCAGTGTGTGATTTCTCAGGCCATCTGTTTTGTCCATTTTCCTATTATATTTTGTCTTTTCCTTACTGAATTGTAGATACTACATATTTTGGATGCTAACTAATGATCATTTATGTGTTTCTACTATCTTGTACTTTGGTTTGTATTTTGATTATGGTGTCTGCTTGAAAAAGGGGTTTTTAATTTTAATGCAATCTTATCAAATATTCATATGGTTCTTTCTGGTTCTTGTATAGGAAATTTCAAAGATACTATCCTATATGTCCTTCCAAAAATTAAAAAAAAAATTGTTTTTAACATTTAGGTGTTGAATCCCACCACAACTTGTTTAGGGTATGTGATTTTGGGATCTTTTGTTTATTTTTGCATGTAGGTGGCTGTTTCTTCAAGTAACACTGCTTTCAAAATGCTACCTCTGTCATTCAGATACCATAAAATTCCTGGATCTTAGCTCTTTATTTTATTCTTATGATGTGTTTGCTTAACCCCTTAATAATTCACCCTGTCTTAGCTGCATCTTGTACATTTGCTCTGTAGCTCCTTCTTTTTCTTTCTTTCTTTCTTTCTTCCTTTCTTTTTCTTTCCAATGTATGTTTTAAGTTACAAAAGGAAATCATGGGCTACCTATGACATCATTAAAAACGGTGGAGTAGGGAACTCCAAAACTGTCCCTCCACTTAAGCAATTCATAAGCTCTCAACAACTGTAAGAATCAACTTTTTCAAAACTCTGGAATCTAGGTAAAAAAATTACAACAACCAGAGGGATGCTTAATGAAGAAAGAAGCTGCTAAATTTTGGTAAAAGAACATTATGGTATTTTTGTTGTTTTTTTAAATAAAGGTGAGACAGATCAAAATGATGTTTGTGCCAGTTTGGATGTATTATGTTCCCCCAAACACCATGTTCTTTAATGCAATCTTGTGGGGGCAGATGTATTAGTGTTGATTAGGTTGGAATATTTGGATGAAGTTGTTTCCATGGAGATGTGACCCACCCACTGTAGGTGATAACTCTGATTGAATTATTTCCACGGAGGTGTGGCCCCATCCATCCAGCTTGGGTCTAGATTTAATCACTGGAGTCCTTTAAAAACGCTGGCAGAGACCCAGAAACTAGCTGGCTTAGCTCAGAGATGCTTGGAGTTGTGGACCCCTGAAGTTGGCTGCAGCTTCAAGAGACATTTTGGAGATGGCCATTGAAAGCAGACTACTTCTAACACTTTGCTCCGGAGAAGTTAAGATAGGACAAAAGTCCCTAGAGCAACATTTTGAAGAATGCACAGGAGCTGAGAGAGGAGCTGGAACACAACCTGGGATCAGCAGATGCCAGCCATGTGCCTTCCCAGCTGACAGAGGTGTTCCGGAGCCACTGGCCATTCTTCAGTGAAGGTTTCCTATTGTTGATGCCTTACCTTGGACACTTTATGGCCTTAAGACTGTAACTTTGTAACCAAATGAACCCCCTTTATAGAAGCCAATCCATTTCTGGTGTTTTACAAAACAGCAGCATTAGCAAACCGGAACAATGTTTCTCCCATTTTCTTTCTTTTTTTTTTTTTTTTTCCCCAATTCTAGGTGATTGTTGTTCTGCTGTTATGTGTTTGTTAAAAGTCTGCTGTTCTGAATTGCTGGGCTAAAAGTGTTCTGGATTCTACCGGCATAATGACATCTGTTTGGAGTAAAACTGTCAGTTTCTATTGGAAAATCTAGGACCCCTGAGTCTATGCCTTGTATTAGCAATGATTAAGGGTTCCTAGTAGAGTTCTTTTTTTCTTCTTTGTCTTTTTTCTTATTTCCTTTACAAATACTCCTCCTCTCCCTGCTCCCCAAACCCCTTCAGTAACCTCTAATCTGCTTTCTCCCTTAGCAATTTTGCAATTTCTAGTTATTGTTTACAAGCAGTATCACGATTTTTGTTGTTATATGACTTACTTATTTCACTGAGCCTAATGTTTTCAAGGTTCTTCCCTGTTGCAGCATATCTCATAACTTCATTCTTTCTTATGACCAAATAATATTCCATTGTGTGTATCTACCACACTTTTTTTATCCATTCATTAGTTGATGGACACTTGGGTTATTTCCAGCTCTTGGCTATTGTGAATAAGTGCTGCTATAAAACATTGGTGTACAAGTATCTGTTTGAGATCCTGTTTTCACTCTCCTTGGGTATATAACTAGATGTGGAATTGCTGGATTACATGATAATTCTATATTTAACTTTTTGAGGAACTGCAATACTGTTTTCCACAGTGACTTCACCATTTTACATTCCCACAAACAAAGCACTAGAGTTACAATTTATTTATTTTTTTAAATCAAAGATGATAATTTAATTATTAATGTGTATGTTTGGATGAGTAATCAAAAATGTATAATTGATACATTATATAATAAAACAATAACATAATAAACATTTATATTTACAATGTTATTCTATAAAATGCCATCTTTTCAGAAATTCCATCTTCCGTAACTTTAAAATCCTTTAAAAGGATCTTTAAATAATATCATGCTATTATCTCTCTTGTTAAATCCATTTTTTTAAATTCAATTTTACTGAGATATATTCACATAACATGCAGTCATACAGAGCATACATTCAATTATTCACAGTACCATTATATAGTTGTGCGTTCATCACCAAAATTAATTTTTGAACATTTTCATTACCACACAAACAAAAATACTAAGAATAAAAATTAAAGTGAAAAAGAACAATTAAAGTAAAAAAGAACACTGGGTGCCTTTTGTTTTGTTTTGTTTTGTTTTGTTTTTTGCCCCCATTTTTCTACTCATCTATCCATATACTGGACAAAGGGGATTGTGGTCCATATGGCTTTCCCAATCACATTGTCACCCCTCATAAGCTACATTTTTATACAATCATCTTCAAGATTCAAGGGTTCTAGGTTATAGTTTGATAGTTTCAGGTATTTACTGCTAGCTATTCCAATTCATTAGAACCTAAAAAGGGTTGTCTATGTTATGCATAAGAGTGCCCACCAGAGTGACCTCTCAGCTCCTTTTGGAATCTCTCTGCCACTGAAACTTATTTCATTTCCTTTCACATTCCCCTCTTGTCTTGACCAAGTCTTTTGATGTGCAAATGTTTTTAATTTTAAGGAGGTCTCATTTATCTATTTTTTCTTTTGTTGCTTGTGCTTTGCATGTAAAGTCTAAGAAACCATTGCTTAACACAAAGTCCTGAAGATGCTTTCCTATATTTTCTTGTAGGAATTTTATAATCCTGGTTCTTATATTTCGGTCTTTGATCCATTTTGAGTTATTTTATACACGGTGTGAGATAGGGGTCCTCTTTCATTCTTTTGCATATGGATATCCGACTCTCCCAGTGCCATTTATTGAAGAGACTATTCTTTCCCAATTGAGTGAAGTTGGAAGCCTTGTCAAAAATCAGTTGGCAGTATATGTGAGGGTCTATTGCTGAACTCTCAATTCAATTCCATTGGTCAGTATATCTATCCTTGTGCCAGTACCATGCTTTTTGACCACTGTAACTTTATAAGATGCTTTGAAGTCAGGAAGTATGAGCCCTCCATATTTATGCTTCTTTTTCAAGATGTTTTTGGTTATTCTAGACCCCTTACTCTTCCAAACAAATCTGATAATTAGCTTTCCCAATTTTGCAAAGTAGGCTTTTGGAATTTTGATTGGGATTGGGTTGCACATGTAAATCATTTTGGGTAGAATTGAATCTTAATCATATTTAATCTTCCAATCCATGAGCATGGAGTGTCTTTCCATTTATTTAGGTCTTCTTTGATTTCTTTTAACAATATTTTGTAGTTTTCTATGTACAAGTCTATCGCATCCTGGGTTAAATTTATTCCTAGACATTTGATTCTTTTAGTTGCTATTGTAAGCAGATTTTTCCCTTGATTTCTTGTTCCAATTGTTCATTATTACTGTATAGAAACACTACTGATTTGGGGGTATTGATCTTGTACTCTGCCACTTTGTTGAATTTATTAGCTCTAGCAGCTTTGTTAGAGATTTTTGGGGTCTTTCTATATATAGGATCATTTCATCTGCAAATGGTGAAAGTTTTACTTTTGCCTTTCCAATTTGGAGGCCTTTTATTTCTTCTTCTTGCCTAACGGCTCTGGCAAGAACTCCCACAGTACAGTGTTGAATAAAAGCAGTGACAGTGTGCATTCTTGTCTTGTGCCAGATCTTGGAGGGAAAGCTTTTAGTCTTTCAACATTGAATATAATATTAGCTGTGGGTTTTTTGTATATGCCCTTTATTATATTGAGGAAGTCTCCTTCTATTCCTATCTTTTTAAGTGTTTTTATCAAGAAAGGATGTTGCACTTTGTCAAATGTGTTTTCTGCATCTATTGGGATGATCATGTGGTTTTCTCCTTTGATTTGTTAATGTGGTGAATTACATGAATTGACTTTCTTGTGTTGAACCACCCTTGCATACCTGGAATAAAACTCCCTTGATCATGGTGTATAATTCTTTCAATGTGCCATTGGATTCCATTTGCAAGTATTGTGTTGAGGATTTTTGCATCTATATTTATTAGAGAAATTGGTCTGCAATTTTCTTTTCTTATAGTATCTTTATCTGGCTTTGATATGAGGGTAATGTTAGTTTCATAGAGTGAGTTAGGTAGTGTTCTGTCCTCTTCAAATTTTTGGAAGAGTTTGAGCAAGATTGATATAAATTCTTCTTGGAATAATTGGTAGAATTCACCTGTGAAGTCATCTGGTCCTGGGCTTTACTTTGTTGGGAGGTTTTTGATGACCTATTCAATCTCTTTATTTGTAACTGGTCTGTTGAGTTCTATTTCTTCTAGAGTTAGTGTAGCTTGTTCATGTGTTTCTAGGAATTTGTCCATTTCATCTAAGTTGTCTAATTTGTTGGCATACAATTGTTTATAGTATCCTCTTATGATCTTTTTAAATTTCTGTGGGTTGGTTGTAATGTTCCCCATCTCATTTCTCATTTATTTGCATCTTCTCTCTTACTTCCTTTGTTATTCTAGCTAAGGATTTATCAATTTTGTTGATCCTCTCAAAGAACCAACTTTTGGTTTTGTTAATTCTATTTTTTTCCTCTCAGTTTCATTTATTTCCTCTAATCTTTGTTATTTCTTTCCTTCTGCTTGCTTTGGGATCAGTTTGCTGTTCTTTTTCTAGTTCCTCCAGGTGTACCATTAGGTTTTTGATTTTAGCTCTTCTCACATAGGCATTTAGGGACATAAATTTCCCTCATAGCACTGCTTTTGCTGCATCCTACAAGCTTTGATATGTTGTGTTTTCATTTTCATTCACCTCAAGAGATTTTCTGATTTCTCTTGCAATTTCTTCTTTGATCCACTGATTGTTTAAGAGTGTGTTGTTTAACCTCCATATATTTGTGAATTTTCCAGTTCTCTATTTGTTATTGATTTCTACTTTCATTTCATTATGGTCTGAGAAAGTGTCTGTATAATTTCAATCTTTTTAAATTTATTGATTCTTGTTTTGTGACCCAACATGTGGTCTAGCCTTGAGAATAATCCATAAGCATTTGAGAAGAATGTATATTCTGTTGTTTTGGGGTGCAATATTCTGTATATGTCTGTTAGGTCTAGTTCTTTTATCAAATTGTTCAAGTTCTCTGTTTCCTTATTGATCATCTGTCTAGTTGTTCTATTGATGAGAGTGGTATATTGAAATCTCCAACTATTATTGTAGAGGTGTCTATTTCTCCCTTCTGTTTTGCCAGTGATTGCCTCATTTGTTTGCGGCACTCCAGTTAGGTGCATAAATATTTATGATTGTTATTTCTTCTTGGTAGAGCCCCCTTTTATTGATATATAGTGCCCTTCTTTGTCTCATAACAGTTTTGCATTTAAAGTCTGTTTTGTCTGATATTAGTATAGCTACTCCAGCTCATTTTCGGTTACTCTTTGTGTGGAATATCTTTTTCCAACTTTCACCTTCAACCTATTTGTGTCCTTTGGTCTAAGGTGAGTCTCTTGTAGATAGCATGTAAAAGGATCACACTTTTTTATTCATTCAGCCAATCTGTGTCTTTTGATTATGGAGTTTAATCCATTAACATTCAATGTTATTATAAAGGCAGTACTTACTTCACCATTTTATCCATTGATTTTTATATGTCATATCTTATTCTTGCCTCACTTTTTATCCTTTTCGTTACCCTTACTGATAATCTTCATTTTTACACTCTCCTCCAAGCCTCTCTTTCCTGTCCTTTCCTTTCAGACTGCAGAACTTCCTTTAGTATTTCTTGTAAGGCTGGTCTCCTGTTGATGAACTCTCAGTTTATGTTTATTTGTGAATATTTTAAACTCTCCCTCGTTTTTGAAGGACAGTTTTGCATGAGAAAGAATTCTTGGCTGTCAGTTTTCTCCTTCAGTATCTTAAATATATCATACCACTGCCTTCTTTCCTCTGTGGTTTCTGATGATAAATCAGCACTTACTCTTATTACTGTTCCTTTGTATGTGATGCTACTTTTGGGATTCTCTATCCTTGGCACTTGGCATTCTGATTAGTATGTGTCTCAGAGTAGGTCTATTAGAATTTATTCTATTTGGAGTATTTTGCACTTCTTGGACATGAATATGTGTGTCTTTCATAAGAGTTGGGAAATTTTGGGCCATTATTTCCTCAAAAATTCTGTCCTTTTTCCCTTCTCCTTCTGGGGTTCCCATGACACATATGTTTGTGTGTTTCATGCTGTCATTCAGTTACCTGAGACCCTGCTCAATTTTTTCCATTATCTTCTCTATCTGTTCCTTTGTCTGTGAGACTTAGATTGTCCAGTCTTCTCATTCACTGATTCTTTCTTCTGCCTGTTCAATCTGCTGTTATATGTTAATTCATTTTTACTGAGATAGATTCACACACCATGCAGTCATACAAAGTGTACATTCAGTTGTTCACAGTACCATTATATAGTTGTGCATTCATCACCAAAATTAATTTTTGAACATTTTCATTGCCACACACACAAAAATAATAAGAATAAAAATTAAAGTGAAAAAGAACAATCAAAGTAAAAAAGAACATTTTGTACCCCCCCCCTTTTTTTTTTAGTCCCCATTTTTCTACTCATCCATCCATACACTGGACAAAGGGGAGTATGGTCCATATGGCTTTCCCAATCACATTGTCACCCCTCATAAGCTACATTTTTATACAATCATCTTCAAGATTCAAGGGTTCTGGGTTGTACTTTGATAGTTTCAGGTATTTACTGCTAGCTATTCCAATTCATTAGAACCTAAAAGGGGTTATCTATGTCGTGCATAAGAGTGCCCACCAGAGTGACCTCTCAGCTCCTTTTGGAATCTCTCTGCCACTTATTTCATTTCCTTTCACATCCCCCTTTTGGTCAAGAAGATGTTCTTCATCCCATGATGCCAGGTCTAGATTCCTCCCTGGGAATAATATTCCACTTTACCAGGTAGATTCACTTCTCTGGGTGTCAGATCCCACGTAGGGGATCACCTGCCAAGTTGGCTTAGCTAGAGAGAGAGGGCCACATCTGAGCAACAAAGAGGCATTCAGGAGGAGGCTCTTAGGCACAATTATAGGCAGGCCTAGCCTCTCCTTTGCAGCAACATTCTTTCCAAGGGCAAGTCCCATGGTTGAGGGTTCAGCCCATCAAACCACCAGTCCCCTATGTCTGTGAGCACATCAGCAACCATTGAGGTGGGGAAGCCCAACACCCCTGCATTCTACAACAGCTCCTCAAGGGGGTTCTAGTGTATTTTTAATCCTTTCAATTGTGCCTTTCATTCCTATAAGTTCTGTTATTTTTCTATTAGTACTTTCAAATTCTTCTTTATGATCACCCACTATCTTCTTAATATCCTTTATTTTTTGGTCATATTTTTCTTCATCTCCTTGAATTGATTTAGGTCTGTTTGAACATCTTTGATTAGTTGTTCCAAATTATCTGTCTCCTCCAAAGTTTTAATTTGTTCCTTTGACTGGGCCATATCTTCCTGTTTCTTAGTAAGGCTTGTAAGTTTTTTTGGTGATGTGTAGGCATCTGATTATCTTGTTGAGTTTACTTTGAAGGTCAGCTTCTCTCTCTTGCCTAGGGTTTTCTTGTTGATTGGCTTTGTGTTGAGCTTCTTCTTTGACACTTGTTTTAACTCATTCTAGACCTTTAGAATTGCCTGTATTTGACTGGTCAGATTTTTTTCAGCTCTTCATCTGATTCTTGCCTTGGGTATGTGGTACAATTTTTAAGATTATGCTAATTATGCAATTGTTTCATATTTCACTATTGCCTAGGGGAAAACTTCTTTTCCTCGATTCCTTCTCCAAGAATCTTGACCTGTTCTGTTTTTGTTTTGCCTCTGTAATTTTTTCTCTCTTTCATTGCCTCTCTCTGCTTTTGCCAGGAGGGCAAAGTCTTGGAGGAGTGTCACTCTGGAGAGAACTTTCTAAATCAGTAGTTCCCAGTCAAAACAGAGCCAGAGATCCATGAATGGGGTGTAGAACAATTCCAAATATCTCTGGGGAGAGGGTCAGGAAAGATGCCAAAAAAGCCTTTTTGATGGCTCTCTGAAGCTTTATCTCTTGGCCTACCTGGCAGATGGGGCTCTTCTGTAAACTTTTCCTCACAGCCCAGTGTAGTTCCTGTTTCTTTGAATCTCCACAGCCTTCACCCCTGTTGGGGGTGGGGTTGAAATTATAGCACAGCTGTCCCTGTCTGGGGCATGTTGAAAGACCCTGCACTCAGTGATCTAATTTTGCTTACCAAGAGCCAAGAGGCATGATCAGTACTCAACCTTACCCACTCCCAAAACTGTTCTTGGGGAAGAGGGCATCCACGTTTCTCTCTGTCTACAAGAACCCACCAGGAACTGGACCCCAGGCAGCTAGCCTTGAGAGTGGGGAATGTGCACCTGCAGTATCTGCTGAGGAGTCTACTCAGTTTTTTACTGCAGTGTCACAGCCTCTTCCTCCACTCTTCCCTGGATGCTGAAAATGCTTCCCTGGCCCCTGTAGCTCCAGAATATTTGTTTCAGACAGTTTCTGCCTGCACACTAACTGTTTTTGGAGGAGGAGTGAACATTGCAGCCCGCTACTCTGCCATCTTCCCCATTCCCCTCTGATATATATTTTTAAATTTCAAAGTAAATTTGGCCTGACAGAGGATTGATTTGTCCTAGAACATGGTCCATAAATTTTGGACCGAAGTTTTAAACTTTTAAAAGAGAAAACCTTGACTTTTATATGGATCAACTTATTACTTCTATTGCTTCTTCTACTGAGGCTCTTAGGGGCTAGACTCATGTCAGTAATTACTTATCTAATTAAATTAAATGGAAATTATTTTATGCAGGAAGGTTGAGGTGTAGTAGTAGTAGAGTGAATGGAAGGAGAAGTCAGTAAGCCAGTTGGCTTCTAGAGAATATTTTAAAAATATAAATTCTTTAAATACTGTAGTGGATTGAAGCTGTATGTATTCCAGAAGAACACATTCTTAAAATTATTCCATTCCTGTGGATGTAAACTCATTGTAAGTAGGACCTTTAGATGAGGCTACTTCAGTTAAGATTTGACCCATCTCATTCAGGATGGACCTTAATCCTATTACTGAAGTCCTTTATAAGAGAATGAAATTCAATGAAAGAGAGAGAAAGCCATGAAGGCAAGAAGTTGAAAGTCACGAAACCTCAGAAGAGTCGGAGAGATAAGCAGACATTGTCATGTGCCTTGCCATGTGGTATCTTCAGGAAGAAAGTATTGCCTTGATGGTACCTTGATTTGCACATTTTCTTGGCCTCAAAAGTGTAACCTAATAAATTCCCATTGTTCAAGTCTAACCATTTGTTGGTATTTGCTTTAGGCAGCCTAAGAAACTAAAACAAATGCTAAAAGGGAATTTCAGATGTATAGCTTGTAAATTCACTGCATTTCTAAGAAGTCCCTTAAACGTAGGTTAGAATCATCATTTTTGTAGATTACATTTTATCTATCTTATCTTCATGACTACTTTTATTCTTTCTAGATATTTTTAAGAAAAATATTTTATCTATTTTTTACTATCGGTAATAAGACTTCTTGACAATAAATACTGCTAAAATAATGTTATAAAAGAATTTATATGTATTATCTTTTAATTTTTTAGCTTTTTTAAAATGAAATTTTATTGAGATATACTCATATACCATATAATCCACCCAAAGTATAGAATCAGTGGCTCACAGCATCATCTTATAGTTGTGCATTCACCTCTACAATCAATTTTCAAACATTTTCATTACTCCAAAATAAAGAAATATAAAAAATAAAAAAGAACACCCAACCATCCCATAGCCTTTATCCTCCCTATTATTTATATATTTTTGTCATTATTTTATTACTCATCTGCCCATACACTGGTTAAAAGGAATGTTAGTCACCAGGTTTTCACTATCACAGGACACATGATAAAAGCTATATAGTTATATAAGTATCATCAAGAATCAAGTCTTCTGGATTAGCATTCAACAGATTCAGATATTTCCTTTTAGCTATTCTAATACACTAGAAACTAAAAAGGAATATTTATTTAATGTGTAAGAATAACCTCCAGATTTCCCTCTCAACTTTGAGATCTCTCAGCCACTGAAACTGTCTCATTTCTCTTCCCCTTTTTGGTCAAGAAGGCTTTCTCAATCCCATGATGCCAGGTCCAGGCTCATCTCTGGGAGTCCTATCCCTCATTGCCAGGAGACTTACACCCCTGGTAGTCATGTCCCACGTGAGTTTATTTGCAGTTTTTTTTTTTTTTTAGCTTTTAATTGTATTATAATCTAAGTGGTTATAGTATTGAACATTGTAAGGAGAACTATAGCTTTATACTATGCTCTGATTTTTGTTGAAAGTGTACCATATTCTTCACGTACAAAACTTACTATTGTCATCATTCCAAATAAGAACACAAAAGACCCAAAGCAATCCATGTTTTTAATAGAATTAAAGTTTCAGGTAATTTATTTTCAGAAGTATATAAATTATATATTTAAAAAAGCATTATCTTTTTTTCCAGTATTTTCATGTTTCAATTATTTTAGTTTATTTAAAACTACCTGAAAATATTTTATTCCTGTTTAAATGTTTTAAATCATGAATTAAAAAAAATTCCAGTAGTTCGATAAGAGACCAGAAGAACTGGCTAAAAATTTAGTATCTTAAGAACTGGCCATGCAAATAGAAGGTAAATCTTATCTTGGTGACAACCATTTTTTCCTTAGAGTGAAACATGTCCATGTGGACCTTTCCTACCTGAATTAAAAGTTTCTGAAGTCATTGCACTCTACCTTTTCTTTTTTTAAAAACAACTTTGAGATATAATTCACATTCCATATAATTCACCCATTTGTCTTTTTACTTTCTTGATGATATCCTTTGAAGCCCAAATTAAAAAAAAATTGATGATACCCAGTATGTCTATTTTTTCCTTTTGATGCTTGTGCTTTCAGTGTGTTATCCAAGAATCCAGGAGTTATACACCTGTTTTCTTCTAAGAGTTTTATGATTTTAGCTCTTATATTTAGGTTATTGATCTACTCTGAGTTATGGGATAGGGTTGGGATCCAAATTCATTCTTTTGCATGTAAATATCCTGATGTCCCAACATTATATGTTGAAAAACCTGTTCTCTTGCCATTTAATTGTTTCAATACCCTTTCAAAAATCAACCATTTGTAAATATGAGGGTTTCTTTCTGGATCTCAATTCTATTCCCATTGATAGATACATATATCTCCTCATTCTAGCTTTTCTGATTCATTCTTTTACAATACTTGTCCTCTCCTATTCCAATCCCATATGATGGCATTGATATAAAGTAGAAAGACAACTGGGCAGGAAGTGATAGAGAAGTGCTGTTTTGAGTTTATGAAAAGAATCTTTTTTTTATAGTAATAAATATGTTATATTGGCTCTCAAGTGTATAGAAACTTGAAAACATAAGATGGCTTCTGTGTTTTGGGAACAACCAGACATTTTCTCTGATGCTATTAAATTGTGTATTCTATATGTATAATTAAAAAACCTTTATTTAAAACTGCCAATTATTCTTACATTTGCTGACATGCATGGCAGTAAAAATCTCTACCTACACTAAGAGATTCAGATGGAATTTGTATATTCCGTTACAGTTAAACACAATTTCGCACTGCAAATTGAAAAGATTCTGTACTATCTACCTCTAGGATTTGACTGCATTGCCATGCATATAGTAAGTACTCAATAATTAACTGCACATAAAAGGGATGAATGAATCCCTCAAAAGTAAATTTCTCTTAATTTCCTGTGCAAAATATGTACCAGTATATACACATTATCAGTATAATTTATTTCCCTTTATATGGGCATCAGTCACTTTTATTTTTCCCAAATAACCTCATGTCCTTGTAAGCTAATTTATCTTAGCTATTATTATAAATTGTTAATTTTGTGGTATTCATTTCATGCCAGTAAATCCTTGATGAAGCACCCCACAGTTTCCCTTGTGAAGAGATGTCTTTCAGAGTCAGTTATGAATAGGAATTGAGTCTAGTTGATTGAGAAATGAGTGACATTTCACAGGGGTCTGTGAAAAGAGCCGGCTTCATTAACTCAGACTGCATCTCCTGCAGTGGCCACATTTCCACCCATATGAATGATGGAGCATATGTTTTCTGACTACCTTTGCTGTCAATAGACCTTCTTTGCTTATAGTTACACCAAACCTGATGGATCATTTCTTTGAATGGTCTTGTGGTCAGAGTATAGAGAATTGGGTTCAAAGCACTGTTGATAGGCAGAATAAAAATCACTACCCAAGAGGTTATGGTACCTGAAAGAGAAAAATGAAACAGATTTAGCATTGATACATGTCCTAGTTTTCAGGGTGTAGAAATCTTTTTTCATTGTCCCCCCCCCCCCTCCACCGCTTCATTTTTGCCTTGTTTTTCCCTTTGGTATCACATAGATACAAAGTCTATATGTTTTTCCAAGATCTTTCCAGAGTGCAAGTGTTTGAGAGGAGTGCTAGTGCTGCATAAGAACAGGGTCCTTTGTTAAGTAGCTGCACTTGAATGCATCAACGAAAGTATTCCATTTGGTAGAAATGTTTTCCACAAGGTGAGTACATATTATTATGACGTGGTTCCATTTTAGGAAAGAATTTTATTTAGCATGTAAGTCATAACTTTTTCAAATGTTTTCATTACTATGCAATACATATAGTTTTTCTCAGAATATAGAGATGTATCTTTAATAGATTATTTTTCTGCTATTTATTTGATTTTAAAAATAAGTATGCATTTTTAGGCTTTTGACCAGACACTTATTTCAGTAAAACACTTTTGGCTAACATCTTAAAGACGACTTTGTTATACATCAATGAACAAAGATTTTTATTAGAATTTAATTGGTGCTATCTCAGCTCTTGTGGTTACTCATAAAATTTAAGATACTATAACTACCAACCAAGGGATTAAAAATTTAAAATTATACATTTATAAATTATAAAAATGTGAATATATATAGCACTAAGCAAAGTTATCTGGTTTGCACATCATTATTTTTTCCTTTTATTAGAGAAGTTGTGGGTTTGCAGAACAATTATGTATAAAATACAGGATTCTCATATACCACCCCATTACCAACACCTTGCATTGGTGTGAACATTTGTTACAATGGATAATAGTACATTTTTATAATTGTACTATTAATTAAAGCCCATGGTTTAACTTAGGGTACACTGTACAGTGTAGTTCCATGGATTTTTAAAAAAATTTTTATTCTGTTACCGTACATACACTCTAGCATTTCCCCTCTTTAATCATATTCAGATATATATTTCAGTGCTGTTAACTGCATTCACAATGTTGTGCTATCATTACAATTATCTGTTACCAAAACATTTCCATCATTCCAAATAGGAACCCTGTAGATTTTAAGCCTTAACTTCCCATTCCCTATCCCTACCATGTCACCTGGTAACTTATATTCTAGATTCTGACTCCATGAGTTTGCTTATTCCAATTGTTTCAAATCAGTGAGATGATACAGTGTTTGTCCTTTTGTGTCTGACTTATTTCATCCACCATGATATCTTCAAGGTTCATCCATGTTGTCACATGTTATCAGAACTTCATGCCTTTTGTATAGCTGAATAATATTCAATTGTGGGTATAGACCACATTTTATTTATCCGTTCATCAGCTGATGGACACTTGGGTTACTTCTACCGTTTGGCAATTGTGAATAATACCACTAGGAACAACAGCATGAAAATTTCTGTTTGAGCTCCTGCTTTCAATTCTTTTCAGTATATACCTAGTAGTGAGCTCGCCAGGTCATATGGTAGTTCTATACTTAGAATTCTGAGGAATCACTAAACTGTATTCCACAGTGGCTGCACCATTTTACATTGCCACCAGCAATGAATGAGGGCTCCTATTTATCCTTATCCTCTCCAACACTTGTTATTTTCTTTTTTAATAGGAACAATTCTAATGGGCGCGAAATGGTATCTCATTTTGGTTTTGATATGCATTTCCCTGATGGCTAATGATGTTGAGCATCTTTTCATGTGCTTTTTGGCCATTTATATAACTTTTTTGGAGAGATGCCTCTTCAAGTCTTTTGCCCATTTTAAAAATTGCATTGTCTTTTTGTTAAGTTGAAGGATTTCCTTATATATACTGCATATTAATCTTTTACTGAGTATGTGGTTTCCAAATATTTTCTCCCATTGTGTAGGTTGTTTTTTTATTTTCCTGATAAAGTCCTTGGAAGAAAAGAAAGTTTTCAGTTTTGATGAGGTCCCATTTATCTATTGTTTCTTTTGTTGCTTGTGCTTTGAGTATCACGTCTAAGAAACCATTGCCTAACACAAGGTCCTGAAGATGCTTCCCTATATTTTCTTCCAGGAGTTTGATAGTTTAAGCTCTATATGCAGTTCTTTGATCCATTTTCAGTGTCACATAGGGGTAGTCCTCTTTTTCTTTTTTTTTTTTTTAAACAAATGGAGCTCCAGTTTTCTCAGCATCATTTGTTGAAGGGACTATTCTTTCCCAATGAGTAGTCTTTGCCACCTTGTCAAAAATCAGTTGGCCATAAATGTGAGGGTTGATTTCTGACCTTTCAATTCTATTCCATTGGTCCATGTCTGTCCTTGTGCCAGTGCTATGCTGTTTTGATTTCTGTGGCTTTGTAATAAGTTTTAAGAGCAGCAAGTTTGTGTGTCCTCCAACTTCATTCTTTTTCAAGATGGCTTTAGCTATTCAAGGCCCCTTACCCTTCTATATAACTTCAATGTTTGGCTTTTCCATTTCTGCAAAGAAGGTTTGTTGTCAGAATTTTGATTGGATTGCACTGAATCTATAAATTGCTTTGGGTAAGACTGACATCTTAATGATATTTAGTCTTTCAATTCATGAACATGGACTATCCTTCCAATTTTTTTAGGTCTTCTTTTATTTCTTTTACTAATGTTTTGTAGTTTTCTGTGTATCTCTTTTACATCCTTGGTTAGATTTATTCCTAGGTATTTGATTCTTTTAGTTGCTATTGTGAATGGAATGTTTTTCTTGATTTCTTGTTCTGATTGTTCATTGCTTGTGTATAGAAACACTACTGATTTTGGGGCATTGATCTTGAATCCCACCACTTTGCTGAATTCATTTATTAGTTCTAGGAGTTTTGTTGTAGAGTTTCAGGATTTTCTTTATATAGGATGAAATAATATGCAAATAGGGAAAGTTTTACTTCTTCCTTTCCAATTTGGATGCCTTTTATTTCTTTTTTTGCCTAATTGCTCTGGCAAGAACTTCCAGTAAAATGTTGAATCAAAGTGGTGACAGTGGGCATCCTTGTCTTGTTCTGATCTTAAAGGGAAAGCTTTCAGTCTTTAACCATTAAGTAGGATGTTACATGTGGTCTTTTCATATATGCCCTTTATCATGTTAAGGATATTTCCTTCTATTCCTAGTGTTCTAAGTGTTTTTATCAAGAAAGGGTGCTGTATGTTGTCAAATGTATTTTCTGCATCAAATGAAATGTTAATATGTTTTTTCCCTTCATTTTATTAATGCGGCATATTACATTAATTGATTTCCTTGTGTTGAAACAATCTTGCACACCAAGGATAAATCCCACTAGATCATGGTGTATAATTCTTTTAATATGCTTTTGAATTCAGTTTGTTAGTGTTTTGTTGAGGATTTTTGCATCTATATTCATAAGAGATATTGGTCTACAGTTTTATTTTTTTGTGATATCTTTATCTGGCTTTTGTATAAAGGTGATGTTGGCCTTATAGAATAAATTAGGGAGTGTTCCTTTTTCTTCAGTTTTTGAATAAGTTTGAGCAGAATTGGAGTTAAATCTTGGAATGTTTGGTAGAATACACTGTGAAGCTGTCTGGTCCTGGGCTTTATTGTTAGGAGGCTTTTGATTACTGATTCAGTCTCCTTACTAGTTATTGGTTTGTTGAGATCTTCTGTTTCCTCTTGGGTTAATGCAGGAAGTTTGTGTGTTTCAAATATTTTCTCCATTTCATCTAAGTTATCTAACTTATTGGCATACGGTTGTTCATATATTCCCTTATTGTCCTTTTTATTCAGCAGTGTTGGTAGTAACATTCCCCTTTTCATTTCAGAATTTTGTTATTTGTATCCTCATGTTTTTTCTTTGTCATTCTAGCTAGAAGTTTGTCAATTTTGTTGATTGTTTCAAAGAAAAAAGTTTTGTTGATTCTATTTTTTTTCTATTGATTTTATTGCTGCTCTAATCTTTTTTATTTCCTTCCTTCTTCTTGCTTTGGGTTTAGTTTGCCCACCTTTTGCTAGTTTTTCCAGCTTTGATGTTAGGTCTTTGACTTGACATCTTTCTTCTTTTTGTTGTAATCACTTGGAGCTGTAAGTTTCCCTCTCAGCACTGCATCCCATAAGTTTTGGTATGTGGTATTTTCATTTTCATTCACCTCAAAATTTTTCCTAATCTTGTTTCTGATTTCCTCTTTAACCCATTGGTTGTTTAAGAGTATGTTGTTTAATTTCCACATATTTGTGAATTTTACTTTTCCCCATTATTGATTTCTAGCTTCATTCCATTGTTGTTGGAGAATATACACTCTATGATTCCAATATTTTTGAATTTATTGAGACTTTTTTTTGTGACTGAACATATGGTCTACCCTGGAGAATGATTCATGTGCATTCGAGAAGAATGTGTGTTCTGTTTTAATTGGATGCAGTGTTCTGTATATGTCTGTTTGGTCTAGTTGGTTGTGTTTCATTCAAATCTTGTACTTCCTTATTGATCTTCTGACTAAATGTTCTATCCGTTATTGAGAGTGGTATATTAAAGTCTCCTACTATTAATGTAGAACTGTCAATTTGTCCCTTCAAATCTGTCAGTAATTGCTTCATAGATTTTGGGGCTCTACTGTTAGGTCCTTATATGTTTGTAATTCTTACAGCTTCCTGAATTGTCCCCTTTATCAGTAGGTAATGAGCATCTTTGTCCCTCATAACTGTTTCTGATTTAAAGTCTATTTTATCCAGCATTAGTATAGTTACCACAGCTCTCTTTTTGTTACTACTAGCATGGTATATTTTTTTCCATCCTTTCGCCCTCAACCTACTTGCATCTTTGACTTTAAGGTGAGTCTCTAGCAGACAGCATATTGTTGGGTCATGTTCTTTTATCCATTCTGCCAATTTCTGCTTTTGAGTTGAGAGTTTAATCTATGTACATTTAATGTCATTACTGATAATACAGGTCTTTCTTTTGCCATTTTGGAATTTAGCCTTTGTAAGTCTTTTACCTATTTTTTTCACCCTAACTTCCACTAATGTCTCCTTTTATATTTATTTGCTTTCTTGTGTTGTACCATATTGTGTGACTTCTCTTTTCTTTTTGGATATATTTTTCATCTGTTTCATTTGTGGTTACCATAGGTAAAACTTAATATCCTAAATATATAACAATTTTATTTGATTTGATACCAGCTTAACTTCAATAGCATTCACATAGACTTTCCTATACTCCTCTGTCCCCCCACCAATTTTTGTTCTTGTTTCCACTTATATCTTTGTATATTGTACTTCCAAGATGCTAGATTTATCATTGCTTTTTAATCATTTGCATTTTAGCACCTGTAGGAAGTAAGAAGTCGAGTTATATATCAAACACTACAATACAGTAATAGAGGCATTTATAATTACCCACATGGTTATCTTCACCACAGGTCTTTCTTTTTTGTTTATGCTGCTCTGAGCCACTGTCTCATGTCCTTTCCTTTCGGTCTGAAGAACTCCCTTTTGCCTTGCTTGTAGGGCAGGTCTAGAGATGATGAACTCTCTCAGCTTTGTTTTTCTGAGAATGTCTTAATCTCCCCCTCATTTTTGATAGAGTCTCTCTGGATATAAAATTCTTGGCTGGCAAATTGTTTTCCTCCAGCACTTTAAGTATTTCAACCCACTGCCTTCTTGATTCCATGGTTTTTGATGAGAAATCAGGACTCAATCAAGTTGGGGTTCCCTTGTAATTAACACATTGCTTTTCTCTTGCAATTTTCAGAGCTCCCTCCTTGTCTTTTGCATTTTTTAGTGTAATCAGTAAGTGATAGGTTGTATTTTTCTTCATTTTTTTCTTGTTTGGTGTTTTCTGGGCTTTTTGGATGTGAATATTCATGTCTTTTGCTAAGTTTGGGAAATTCTCTGTCATTATTTCTTTGACAATTTCTTCTGTCCCTTTCTCTCTTTCTTCTCCTTCTGGGACTCCCATAACATGTATGTTGGTGCACTTGATATTGTTCCACAGCTGTCTTAGGCTATTTTCCTTCTAATGTTTCTTTTTCCTTTCTGCTCCTCAGCCTGACTCACTTCAAGTATCTTGTCTTCAGGTTCACTAATTCTTTCTTCTGCCAGCTCTGAACTGCTCTTGAAATCCTTCTGGACATTTATCATTTCAGTTATTGTCTTCAAATCCAGTAGTTCTGTTTGGTTCCTTTTCAACGTTCTTATCTTGTTACTTAGACTCTCTTATTGTTCCTTTATTGTTTTCCTGACATCCTGTAGTTCTTTCTCCATATTATCCTTCATCTCCTTAAGCATTTTTAGGATCTTTTTTTTGTAAAGCTTTGTTCTATATGTTCACATTCTCATCTTTTTTGTTGGTGTTTTCTGTATTTTTATGCTCTTCCTTTGGATGAGCCATCATTTACTGTTTCTTTGTTTGCCATGCATTCTTTTTCCACACTCTACATTCTAATAATTTAAAGTGTTAATTTTGGATTTACTCCCTGGGATGTGTTTCATGGTTTTGTAACTAGCTAGTGATAAGACAGAGATTTTCTCGAGCTTCAGGCCTCCCATATGGGAGGCCTGCCTAAGGCAAATGCAGTGTGCAAGGTTTTCCCTGTCTTACCGGGCCTCTGTCTTATTCTGGGCTCTTGCTTGTCAGTTGTTTTGGATTTCTCCTGTTTATAGGAGTTTGTTTGTCCTCTCTGTTTTGCAGTGAAGAAACCTCCCTCTTCCGGGTTTCTGAAGCTGGCAGGCCATTATCCCAGACCGTCTGTCTCTATCGTTCTTTATACTCTTTTTGTTGTCTCAATCTGCTTTATCCTGGAGGGCAAATTCTGGAGGGATGATCATCCCTGGGAGGACTTTCCCATGTCAGTCTTTCCTAGCCAAAAGAGGACATGGGGCCCATGAAGGGGCCACAGACTGGCTCCAAAGTGCCCTGTGGAGGCAGTCAGGAAGGGTGCCAAAAAGTCTCTGATGCTTCCCCAAAGCTGAGCTTTCCTGGCCTGCCCAGCAAATGCAGCCCTTCAGCTAACTTTCCCTGGCAGCCCTGAGGAAGTTCTGCATCTTTAAATCTCCACTGCCCCCACCCTTGCCTGGTGAGGGTGGCAACAATGGCTGCTGTCACCTTGGTGTGGTGGTTTGAAACAATAGCTGCCCTCAAAACTGGGACCCAGAGATCTGAATTTGCTAATCAAAAGCCATGATCAGCAATAGGCTGTGCCCACCCCTGTTCTTAAGGAAGAGGATTTTTATGTCCCTTTCTATCACCAGCAGGTGGGAAGGGATTGTACTCCTTGGTGGCCTGCCCTGAGAGTGGGGAATAGGTGCTGATATCTGCAGTTCAGTGTAATTTACAGTTCTTTACTCTAATTTGTCAGACTTTTTCTCCCGGTTTTCCATGGATGCCGTGCAGTGTTCTTCTGGCCTCAGAGTTTCAAAATAATTGTTTCAGACAGACCCTGACTGTTTAATAGTTGTTTTTGTGGAAGGACTGAGTCTTGGAACACCCTACTCCTCCATTCTTCCCAGAAGTCTCTGCACATTATTTTTAAATACCAAGAAAGTTTTCTTCATGATCTCTCACATACTGGGGTAACGCTCTCTAAATTGGTAATCACTTAATAAGTGTGTAAGCAGAAAAAAAACATATATATATATATATATACACATATATATATATGCACACACACATACATATATCCTACCAAAATCAACTGCTTACATTCTGAAACAAAATGAGTAATTATTTGAAAATTGTTTTGGACTGTTTTCCTTCCTGGTCATCTTTTTCATGGACAAATCAATTTCAACACTTTGTGTGTAATTTATTTTGGTCATTGTTCTTTTGTTCCAAAAGTAACTCTGTTATTAGGAATTTTTAAAGAACTGAACAGCTTCTTCCCGTTAAACATTTTATTCACGAACAGTGCCTGAAGTACATATAAAATTGATTTATAATTCTTGACATGAGTTAATGCTCAAGATCTTAATTTTCTTTCCTAGACGAACACCACAAAGCTGATTTATTATGTCTTTACAGAAAGAAAACAAATTGTACCTGGTATTTCTACCTGAAGCAGGGAAAGAAATTTCAGTATAAAAATGGGTATCCAGCATAATGCGTCAGTAAATACAATAAAGAAAAAACGTTTGGCAAGAATCATCTCTTTTTTAACTTTATACTGTATTTCAGTTGCTGTAATGGTGCTTTGATGAACGCTGTAGAACATGCTTCCATAGGAAAAAACTATGATGACAAATGCCGCCAAGTTAATACCTGTTTAGAAGACAAGGAATATTATTAATGTACTGGACAGTCTCTCAAAAAAAGAACAAGAACAAAAGTACATGTTCCTTGGTGTTCTTATTAAAGAGAAGATAGACCATAACATGTTTTTTGTTCTTCAGAAAGAATTACTAAGATGCATAGAACTCATCAGATTTCCTGGAGGTGAAGTATTGTTATTAGGAATGAAGAAATGTTTGATTTTAATATGGGATATTAAATGAAATTATGGTGATTCAGTGAATATCCTGGGCTTATTAAACTTCCTAGTATTAGGAATGTTTTTCTTTCATATTTTAATTACTTGGTGCTACATTTTGAGAATATTTTTACATTGATGGTGCGAAACATTTGCATGTTTACTCTCAAGACAAATACTTTTTATGAAAAGTGTTTTTTGAAAAACGTTTTTTGAAATGATAATAAATACCATTATGGTTGGATTATAAAGGCAAAGAGCCAAAAGATATTTTGCTTATCATTATTAAAGTGAATTCATGAAATACAAATGTTTAATGTCTTGTATTAAGCTGCATCAAATTGGAATTTATATGATCAAGGGGTAATTTGGGGAAATCCCCCTCTAGGGGATTTGCATAGAATCCACCCTCACTTTCCCCAAGAAATACTGGCTAGAAAAATATGTAAAATAAAAATTTGTGAACTTTAAAAGATCTGATTGGTTTCATATTGTGATTTGTTCCACCTGTTGAATGAAAGGATTTGTAATACAGTTTCTTACCAAGAAAAATTGCCACTGAATAAATCTGAGCTCCAATGCTTTCTGTATCTTCTGAATGAAGAGGGAAACATACTCCATTAGTGCCATAATAGTTCTTGAAAAATTCCTTATTGCTCAATGGAATAAAAGCCACTATAAACCCAAAAATCCAAATGAGAATTAGAACTGTAATGGTTCTGCATTTTCGAGGTCTTAAACATCTAAAAGGATATACAATACAGATATATTTTTCCAATGTCAGAAATGTTAAAAGTAAAACTGATACTTCTGTGGACAGAATGGCCAAAGATCCCAAGAGCTGACAATAAGTACTCTCCATCCATAGCTGGGCATGCTTATTGTATTCTCCACGAAATTTTAGGTCAAAGGCTCCAATCATAAATAAGTATATTCCCATTAGACAATCGGCACCTACGGGAATCAGTAATTTTCACAAATTTAGAGAAATAAACAGGTATAATGGAATTATCAATATGCAGAAAAATTTTAATATCACCAAAAAAAAAAAAAAGTCAAGTTTCTTCTGTTTTTTTTTGGGGGGAGGCTAATTTTTATTCTCCAAAGAATTCATTTATGAGTGAGGACCTCTTGCTTGACTTTTTTGATAGCTACTCTCATAGCAAGCCCCCTCTACAGTTAGTGATGTGATCATTTGTTTAATATCTATTTTCCTCTAAAGTGCAAGTCTATGAGAGCAGGGAAATTGTCTGTTTTGTTTTCCATTTTAGTCTCATAACTAGAAGTGTTGAGTAAATAAATAAAATGCAACAATGTTGAACATTCAATTAGGAACCTAGACAGGGATGTCATTATATGGTTTAGTTCTTCACTGAAATTCTCTCAGCGTAACAAGATAAGGACATCATCCAAAATCCCAGAGAAAGTAATTCAGAAGTTGCTATGATAGAGTAATGACCGTAGCTTTTTAAGTCTATAATTTAGAAGATACAAATAGTTATGAAGCATTTTGCAGTCAGTACAATTTTGGGGTCTAAAATTATTTACCCAATTCTCTCTGATTCTCTTTTCCCATTTTGACATATTTCTTTGTCCCTTTTTAGGTTCTTCAACCCCAAAGAATCAACTCCAGTGTGATACACTACCTGGTGTATTTGCTTTTTAAGCAAACGTTACCTATCAGAAGATGAGAGAGATTTTTTAACTGCATGAGAATCCCATCCAAAGTCCCTAAAATCACATTTCTGTATAAATCATAAGGCTGAGCCTAATTCCTAAATGTTGAAGTTATAGTCTAGCCTTTACCAGGGAAATTGAGCTTGCTCAAATTTTTATAGCTAATAATACAGAGTAGCAAATAATTTCTGAGTTCTGTTTCTTATATAGCTTGCAATGAAAAAACAATTGATATTAGATTTTGAATGAAGGTGGGGGTGAGACATGGGACAGCACACATAAAAATATAGAACGTGATATAGATTTATGATTTACTTGCTTGATGGAGTATGGATAAATTCTAGGCCATTTGACCCAGACTACAAACTCCCTGAGGACTGGTTTCTTGCTTATTTTTCTTTGTAGCTCTCACTTAATATAATACCTTGCAATCACATTTCAAAAATTTTAAAAAAGTTAATACTATTTCAAAATATTTTCTTCCCTTTTTAAAGGTTTCAAATTATGAATGTAAAAGATTCTAGTAGCTCAGAGACCAGAAAATCAGCTAGATATTAAATTGATATCTATGAATTGGTCATGCAAACAAAAAAGTAAATACAGCTCTTGTCAAAATTTTACCAGAGGAAGTTGCAATTTTATTCTGAGTAAGATTAAATATTAGGCCATCAAAGTCACTAAGTCACTCCATGAGAGAAAACCAATGAATGAGAGTGTCATTAATTTGTGTAATGTACGGAATTTACTTGTTTTAAAAACTTACTGTTTTCTTTCCTGTCAGTAAGGTAATTCTATTTTCATTGTAGAATATGTGGAAATGACATACATTAAAAGAACATTTTGAAACCAGATAATTCTATAAGTCTACTTATTTTCTAATGGCAATTCTTTTGTACATCTCAAAACTATAATTCCTCTTTAACCAGGAAATACTCACAGCAGAGAGAAATGATTGACATGGCATGTAGCTTATTTTCAGACCTGATACAAGGTCGCGTACAAATGACAAAGATGTTTCCAAAGCATGTAACTGCAGACACAACCCAGACAAATACTCTCTGAATAATGCTTGCCAAGAGATTCTCTAGAGATGAAATTCCATCAGTGTTGGGTTTACAACTGCGAACGTGAGGTGCATATCCACAGTACTGAAATTTCTTAAAATATCTGGTGTAAAAAGAGAAAGTAAAATAAGACTTTTAATTGAATTTGATGTCATCACACGTTGAGATTTATTTTCTACATTGTCTTGGTAGAAAGAAAATGTCTTAATTTGAGACTCAGAGGATTGTAAAACATTAGGGAAAAGCTTTAAACTTCAAGTTTAATTCTCATTGACTTGATTTCACTGTAAAAACTGTGGTGAGAGCTGTAAATTGGCATAATGAATATGCAAGTGTTAGCGGTGTCTTAGAATATTAATAAACGTTAGGATGTGGTCAAAAGAATTAATCCACTCAGTGAAAATTTTATTGGGTTTTTATCATTTAGTATATATAAATGCACAGTTACATAACTCCTGTTATTGCTGCAACTGATCTTGCTTTTTTAACTCTCCAGGGAAGAGCGAATTAAGTGTTCTCTCCCTAGTGCTTCCATGGCTTTCCCATTATAGAAGTTATATGTAACTACTTACTAACATGTCTATCTCTCAAACTAGATTTTGGTACATGATACATTTTCAATAAATCTTTGTTGAATGAATGCTTTTATGAATAGAGACACCTCCTTTGTGGATAAAAACACTATCTGGATAACAAATAATTACTGCTGTGCTGCCACCAACACCAATATCATTTATTGGGCACTTTCTAGGTAATAGGAATAAATTCTCACATCAATTCCAGGAGGCAGGTATTAGTATCATCATAAAAGGAGATGAAACGTCAATGGAGGCAGACTATTTGTTAGCAAATTTTCTATAAATGTAGAAATTGGGATGCAAATTAGATCTATTTGTCTGTAAACATGTGCTCTAGTGAAAAAAAATTATGGTATAAAGAGCTATAGTAATAAAGTATACTAATAAAGCTTAATTATTGTAGTATATTTTCTATTCAATTCAATTCAATCCCTGATATTTATATCTTTTTCTATTCCAATCGTTGCTCACCATTTTCTCTCTGAGTTACTAAAGGAGAGAAGAGTAGAACATGAGGAAGGAAGAAGAGGTGGCTGCTATTTCAGTTTGTTTCTTGTGTCTTAGGCTGAAGTTCTGCTTTCATCAGCAGAATTACATTGAATGCTTGTTGGTTTGACTGTCCAGCATCCTTCTGATAACAGCATTCTGCTTTCCCTTGAAGGAATTACTTCTCTACTATGAGAGAAGTCATAATGGACCTTCAGTGGAGTTGCTTCCCAGGCCATGAGTAGGTAAGAACTCTAAGCAAGATCAACTGGATTTTCACTCCTGGAACTTGGCATCTTATTGAGTGACACTTGAATGGATAATTCCAGCAGTGCCTGGACAAGACTAGAGACTATTGTTTAACTCTTGCTGCCTGTATCTCCAGATCTGCCACAATTTCTTCCTAATTCAAGTTTGTTCCTTTAGTTGTTTCTTGGATTCTGTGAAGCTCGCCATTTTCTTTCAATAAATTCCATTTTGCTTATTTACTCAGTGTTTGATGTGATATGCAAGCAAGGAATCTTTTCTAAGCATTCTTTCTGAGGAGTTATGGAAAACAAAAGCATTGTCCCATGTTTGATTTAAAGTATAAACATGGTTATAGAGTCAATGGTGGCTTATATGACATTGTCTAAATTATATTGAATATTTGTTGGTTTGGCTGTCCAGCAAGGCATGGAGACCATTCTAATGTCTGCAGTTAGATTACATACAATTAAAGAAAATGTTTTAAAATTATGTAATCAAGCAGACACATTGTTTGAATGAAAGATTTTTCAAAGTTTACCATTTCATCTATGTACATCTGATCCCATCATACAGACACCTGACCTTGGGGGCAATTTTCACTGAGGAGGATCTCTCCCTACTTTCCTCCATTTACAGCAATTACTTAGTTATAATTATTTTATGTTGCATATATAAATTACTACGCCTTCATTTAGCAGCACTTGGACTATGTGTACAAATTACCAGCTCACTAGGCAAATGCCACTATCTGTGAATGGTATCAGAGCCAAGGAGAACTTTTTAGAGGACACTGTGGATTCTCTCCCTACTTATGTTTCCTCACATTCAAAAAAATCCCTTATGAGGTACTACCAGACTGGAAAATTCAAAATCACCTTGTCCCAATATCAAAGTTTTAAGAGTTGATTATTATGTAGACAAATTAGTCAGTAGAAAATGTTAATAGATAGATGCATTGGGTAGGGATGTATTATAGCAATGCACTGAAAACATAAAACAGATTAAAATCAAGGTGAAGGGCAAGAAAAATATCTACTTACATGTGGGAGAGATTCCTAAGAGGTCTAAACATCTTTTGTTGAATATTTGAAATTTCAATTCCTTCCAGGCTGCTAAAAATATCAAATTAAAAATCAAACAAAATAGCATGTATGTTATATGTGGTATATTAAATCGAGCTTTTATGAAAGACAATTTAATAGAATGCTTTTAGTTAACACTTATTCTGAACAAAGTGTTCATAGTCAGTCTGTCCTTGGCACTGCTCCAAGTCCATCTCTTTTTAATTCTTTATACATATGTATCTCCTCTATTTGATATTTTTGGATCCTTAGAGATCATGTCACAATGCTTTGTACATAGTAACCACTGAATAAATATTTGCAAGATAAATGAACAGGCATTATCTTTTGGAGAATATTATCAGAGCAGAGGGATTTTACATCTTTGAAATTTTTCTAATAATTTAAAAATAAATGATACTTTTTTTTCCTAATAAAATAACATTTTCCTGAGAGAACACTTGAATTGAATGAACTGAAACATCTCTTTAAGGCAATTCTTAGACTCTAAAAGAACTTTTTTTTTTTTTTTTTTTTTTTTCGGTGGTACAAGTAACAATTCATACAATCCAGAAGATTCCACCTTGGGGTAAGGATGGATGTGATCAGCTCAGCTACCCAGTGCTGATGGAGGAATGAATATGCACAAGTTCCTTTAGAGAATCAAAGCAAATTATCCAATATAAATTCCTGGTGATTTAGAGAAACCTATAAAATGAGTCATCATTATATATCATGAAGTTTATAAATATACAAGATAATATAAGATGCAACCAATAGCTATCTGTTTGCTTTTCTTATTGTCCAGCAAGCACTCATGCTGTCTGGTTTTATGGGGCTTAACTAATATCCCAGGAAGAAAGCTTCTGATTTGAAAGATCCTATAAAAATAAAAGCTATTAGAATTTTTAAAAACAATTTCATCACAAAACCAAAGATGTATACGTACAGTGACTTGAGTTTGACAAGATAACCAAATTGGTTTGCTTGAATTTTCTGCATTGGGTTATAGGAAATATTCCTGTCCAAAAAGAAAAAAAAAGGGGGCAGTAATAGGACATTGCTAGAAATTGCTTTAGTAAAGAGAAAGGGATCTGTTGACTTTGAGTTACTTTTAAAAATTTACAAAAAAAGTACAGTAATAACATCTGCCTAATAGGATTGATTGGGCATTTAGATGAGTTAATGGAGGTAAAACACTTAGAAGGATTCCTGACTTTTGGTAAGTCCTCTATGATTGTGTTGGTGATTGTGCCAGTTTGAATGTATTATGTCCCCCAAATGCCATTATCTTTGATGTAATCTTGTGTGGATGGACCTATCAGTGTTGATTAGATTGTAATTCTTTGAGTGTTTCTTTGGAATGCACCCCACCCAGCTGTGGATGATGACTCTGATTGGATAATTGCCATGGAGGTGTTGCTCCACCCATTCAGGGTGGATCTAAGTTGATCACTGGAGCCATATAAATGAGCTGACTCAAAGAGAAGGTACTCAGTGCAGCTGTGAGTGATGTTTTGAAGAGGAGCAAGCTTGCTAGAGAGGAACGTCCTGGGAGAAAGCCATCTTGAAACCAGAACTTTGGAGCAGACGCCAGCCATGTGCCTTCCCAGCTAACAGAGGTTTTCCGGACGCCATTGGCCATCCTCCAGTGAAGGTACCCGATTGCTGATGTGTTACCTTGGACACTTTATGGCCTTAAGACTGTAACTGTGTAGTCAAATAAACCCCCTTTTTATAAAAGCCAATCCATCTCTGGTGTTTTGCATTCTGCAGCATTAGCAAACTAGAACAGTGATAGAGAGCTAAAGCAGCATGAAAATGCAGGTAGTTGTCAAGAAAGGGCTCCCACCAGAGAAGTGATAGGGTACCCAGAGAGAAACTACACCTACCTCACATTTTGCCTAGGCTCAAATGTGGTTTAAATAAAATAAGAAGAATGTTATTTGACCAAATGTTAATCAATGGAATCACATCTAATACTTTTTATAATAAATCTTATATCAGAGAGTGACATTGTACTAGCTCTTTGAGAGGCATGAAATGAAAAGTAAAAGATTATAGGTAGGGACTAACAGATTTAGATCAGAGTGACAGTTCAGCTGAATTTAAAGGGGAACTTGTTAGAACCTTTGGAAAACAACATCTTGAAACAAGAATCATTGATTAAAGGGAGCTTCCCAAGGTAACTTATCTTTTAATATATTTATTCTAGATTAGATCATTAACTAAGGGATGGATAGGGGAGCCTCTGGAAAGAGGAAGTTTACAGAAAGAGGAAAAGAAAAGAATAACAATGAAAAAGTAGTTGTATAAAAGAAATGATGTGGAAAAATTAATATCAGTCTTACAATTGTGAGAGCTCCTTCAGATCCTTAAACACATGTGGTGGAAGATTTTCAATCTTATTACTTCCTAAATCCCTAGGAAAATAATTGCAAACACGTTTTACTATTTTCTAAAGACTTTATTCATTATTCTGAAATTCATTAGGAAGCTATTATGCAACTTTCTAATAGTGCTATTGGTGATATATATTGGTTACCAGAAGTCTAAAAGTATTTAAAAAGGAATAAAAATGGGAAAATGTAAAAAATATTTCATTCCATTTTATCACTCCCTCAGAAACAAATACTTGATGGTATACGATCCAGTTCTCTAATTCTAATATGTATTGTGCTCCTTCTTTCTTTTCTTCCTCTCTCCCTCCCTCCCTCCCTCCCTTCCTTCCTTCCATCCTGGTGAATTCCTGTTCATCCTTCAAGACTCTCTTCTGTGAAGCTTCTGATGCCCAAGGAGGTTAGGTATTCTCTCTTATTTTCTCCCATATACTTCTTGTACACACTTCTATTAGCACATGCAACACATGGAGCACACATAATATAAAAAAACAGTTTCTGTGCAAATGTTCCCCATTTGAAGTGTGTAAGTTCTTTGTGTGCAAGAACCACACCTATTCATCTTGGCCTATCCAGTGCATAGCTCAGTCTTGGACTAGCTATTCTTCCCATTCCCAGTTAGAAGACATTTAATAGACTGAATCTTTCTGCTTCATATTTAGGTAAAAGTAGGGCACAGCTCTAGTTCCTTGTATGAGAAGCCAAATAAAAAATTGACCATATTTGTAATGTGATGTGCAAAACAAATTTAGAATAGTTCACCAAGATATGAAAACTCTAAGCATCAGGCTCAACAATTTTTGCTGGGAATGCCTGGTTTTGGTTATCAGACCAAAATATGGGTTACATTTCTTACAGCATGAATTATTTAATAGGATAGAACCTAAGTGACATCTGAAAGGATGATTTTCTCAACTTCAGTTTAAGAAAGTTGGTCTAAACTTAGACTTGAGGTGTGTTTCTGAATAGGCTTAGGAAACATTATCAGCTAAAGTGATTGATTTTAAAAGCACAAATAAATCAAGCATACGGCAAAGATTTTCTGTCACTAGAACTACTTTTAAAGTCCTCTGTGACAAGTGAGTCCTGATTACTGTCAATTTGCTTCATTAACTCTGTTGGTGTGATCAAACCCAGAAGGGTACAGAGTGTTGTACAACCCTTTCTCAAAAGAACAATCTTTTTCTAGAGCGAGACCTCACCCATTTAAAACCATCACCTCTTAGAGAAATGCTACCGTCATCCATGTAAATCTGATTTTTCAGGTCAGTGTTTAATATGGCATAAGGCAGGCTTTAGGCAGAACTAATCATTGGCCTACGTTACCCTCCATTCAACTTTTGTAGATCTTTCCTTTACCTCTCAGCCTGGATTAGCACTGGTTATGGACTAGGATGTTTATGTTCCATGTTCACTGCTGATAAAACCTACATTCATAAAACCTACATTTAACTGCTGCCACAAAGATCAGGATTTGGAGGAATTGTCTTCTGATGTTCAGACAGTGATTTCAAGTTGTCTAAAATAAGGGAAGTATGGGTCCCTCAACTAACTTGTATTTTAATAGCTGAATAATATCTTTAGATCACCTAGATGTTCCTAACCCTACTATTCAGAAAAAAGTAATTTCATATATGCTGATACGGTCCAATTGTTATATAAGAGGAGTTATTGTAACAGATGTTTTATTCTGATATATATATTGATATTTTCCTGAGGATTCTGAGGATTGGTACTGCCTACCAAAAAATCATTATGGAAAAAATGCTGATATGTCAATGGGCTTGTTCACTGATGTGTTGGAGCAGAAGTTTTTCTGAGAAATATTCCTGCTCATGGTTTACGTATTCTCTCCATCTGACTGAGGGCCAAGGTGAGGTGTCCAGGGAAGCATCCTAGTTATGTTCTTTAATTTTTATGAAAAGGTTTTACTAGCTCAACTAATTATCAAAACATATGGATCTGTCCACATTCCAGATTGTTTCTAGAGACTACAAAATCAAATTTGTTCCTAGTCAAACTTTAGCAAAAAACAAAAGGAGAAAAATAATGCTCAAAAATTAAAAATGTCTGAAGAACATGCTCTTCATCAATTGTTCTATGTATATTTTATCTTGACAATCAGCTACTATGTACTTGGTTGGAATACATGGTTTTGGTTCATCATAGAATTGTTTTAATTGCCCTTTGGAATTGACCATCATTGTCATTCATGTCACGACCTTTATGTCACTGACCTTCAAAAAGGGGCATTATAAAAATAGCTGTTTTAAATTATGTCTTCAATTGTTATAGGTGGGAATATTATACACAATAGAGTCTAATTTCTTTATGGATCCAAGGGAAAGATGATCCTGTGGTTTCAGAATCAGCAAAATGGTATCTTTTTATCTTATGATCTCTGAATCCTAGGCCTTTACGGAGCTTGAAGACAAATTTGCCGTCTCTCTCTAGCAGTGGAACAGAGTGGTTTTGTATTTTATATATTAATTTTACTCTGTTTTTATTCTTTCCCTATAGCTATTATTTTCTTTACTATATGTCCCTCAAATATTTATTTTAGATTATTCTTTTATGTTTATTTTATAAGCTATCTGAATTCCTTTGTGGCACAAAATCTATATAAATAATCCTAGGAAAAGAGGAGATAATATTTCTTAAACACGTAAAAGCATATATGCATAAAATATGAAATAAAACAGCAGAAATTAAAAATCTTAATGATATATCATACATCTAACCAAACTTACAATTCATCTAGTTTCTGGAGAGGTGCAAAGGTATTTTCACTTAAGTTGTTAATTTTGTTTTTCCTCATTACCCTGAAAGTATAAAGAAAAACACGTTGTAACTTCTTGAGGTGATTGAGGTAATTGATACAGGAGTTATTAGCTTTGCAATAGAAATTGTGAAAACCTTGATTCTTGAGAATGCATGTTGAATATTATGCAACCTAGAGTATAGGGAGCTATTGTGGAGTCACCTTTTCGGTTAGCATAGCATGTCTGTCTAATAAAGTACCTCACACACCACAGCATTCACACATTTCTCAGTTGATGTGATTTAGGTAGGAGCTGCCTAAGGAAGTTTAAGCTGGACTATTGCAGATCTCTAGTTTGGCATGTTGAATCAGTCTTTAACTCTTAACAGCTTGTTTCCTCTCTGACCCCATGTGTTATGAGCTAGCATAAAATATTAACTCAGAAAAGTTTCTGATTCTTTAAACATTGTGTGACATGCCTGGAAGTTGTCCCCCCAGCACTCCAAACCATTGCCACCTTTTCTCAGTATTCCTGGACCAGAAAGTATAAGCACCTCCCAAGAGGAAACCCACAAATGATTTCTTCATACAGAGATGTCTGTAAAAACAAATACAGGTGGAGCAGAAAAGAAATTCTAAGTTTTTCAGATATCTATTTGGCCTGTGTCTATTAGGTGGAATTTAGGTTCCTTTGGGCAATTAGGATGAATTTTTTTGCAAGACTGATATAAAGCATCCTGTATCTGAAGACTGCTGAACTTACTCAGCAGAAGAGTTCAAACTTTTCAGTGGTTTTGAACCCAGTGGAATGGTTTAAGAAAACATGTTGCTGTAGCAATGGTAGCTATTGTATTGCCTATACACAGGGGTCCTATGAGGTCTAGGGTGATGGTTTTCAAACTTTTACCATGGCAATTCACAGTAAAAAATGCATTTTACACTGAGATATGAAAATAGACACCCACGCAACCCAAGATTCATGAGACAATATATCTATTTTCTGCACTGCACGCTGGTATTTATTTTCTATTCAATTTAATTCTAATCTGTTTCATTAGAAAAATGCTGATTAGGACATACTAAATCAATCATGCTACACTGCTTTCATCACCCACTTGTTAAATGCAACCCAAGTTTAAAAAACATAGTTCTGGAAAAATAAATGGGAACAAGACAGTTGTGTTTATATTGAAGGAAGCCCAGCTTTCTTCACTTCCAGCGAAGTGGCAGTATGAATTTAAAATAGGCCAGAGAGGCATAAGGGAAAATTACACTCAATAACATTTTAAGGTTTATCCTAGTGTCCACAATTATATCCTCAGGGGTCTGATCATTCTGCAGTATTTTTTTTTCATTTTGATTCTAATTAAAATTTTTTCACAATGATAAAAACCCTTAATCTTTGCAGTAATAATTTGCAAAGGACAAACATTCTTATAAACCAAGACTCTATTCTTTCTCAAACTGAGATTCACAGACAGATGAGAATTTCTTTCCATTAAAATGGTTCTACACATTACTTAAGTTTGAGAAAAACAGGCCCCAGATAATAGTGTCAGTATGATGATTCATTTACGTTGAGAATCTGTGATTACTCTAGGTTTGAACGTCAATAATTTTGCCCATGTACTTCTGTTTCTAAAAACCAAGTTGAGAGTAAACATTTGCTAGAATTGCTATGCAGGTTTATTTGTAAGGGAATGTAACATTACATAAAAAGAATAAAACATTACTTACAAAACAGTTAAATTACTGCAGGAAATGAAAGTCAAATTTCTTAAGTTATGGATATGGTTGCCTTCAAAGTCCCTGGAACACAAAAACAAAACATGACAAAGCTAAGTTTTAAACACAAGCAGAAATAAATTGGTTAAGAATTATTTATCTAATAAAATATCTTTTTTCATGTACTGTTTATTTCATATAGATTTTAACATGTAGCCATTTATAGAATAGCTGAAATAATATACTATATATTTAGTAAAACTGTTTTGAGACACATCTCAGTCACGTGGGCACTTATGTTATCTTAAGAAATGTGAAGAAAATAAGAATTCAAATAGAAAACTTTTATTAATGTAGATACTCCTTTTATTAACAGATGTTTAATAGTGAAATGTATTAAACATTTGTCTATATTTACCAATGACATTTCCCTAGGTGGTGTGACCCTCCTTTGCTACAGCCGACAGAAGATTCTATTACTGCTATAGAAGCTGCTACTGCCACAAACAATATTTAGCTCCACTTCCTTGCCTAAACACTTCTCAGAAAAAAAGTCTCAAAATAACCTTTTACCCTTGGGGAAACCCTTGTTTAATTTATTATAATCCCACCAAGGCTAATGCAGAGGGAGACCAACAGGCTGTCCTTGGGCTGTGCTTTCCCAGTTCGGTGAGCCACACATAGACGCCACTTGAGTTTCTCTGCTTGTGACACTATGTCACCAGAAGGAGTCTGGCCTAAGCAACAGAATTTGCCGTAAAATTTATGTTTTATTGTCTTTTCTTCATGGTTATCATGAAGTTCATCTTTTATTGACTCTGTTCCTTTATCTATCACTAAGAAGATGGTGGAAGTTTACAGAGCAGAGAAAGAGTTAGCTGAGTTTTTAGGGATATACTTTCAAAAGTGAATGCTGGTCCTTAAATCTACTCAGTCTATCCCAGTACTTAGTTTACTGGTCATGATATAACACAAAACAATTGAGAAAGAATCATGACAAAAATACATGAGCTCAAGTGTGATATAGCTGGTAAAATCTCTAAGGCAAACATGGGCAGCATTAATAGAAGTGCCTGTTCTCTCCTGACTAGGCTACATGCAGGATAGTCAGTTTTGTTTTGGGTACCACATTAAAAACAGATGCTGACTAATCAAGGTATATCTGGGGCAGCAGAAAACCAGGATGGAAGGGGTCTGGAAATCAAGTCAATTGAAGAAAAGGGTGTATTTATACCAGAGAAGAGCAAATTTAGAGACATATATTGGAAGTCAGGCTGTAGAGGATATCTCAGGGTTTTTCTGTTGCATCAGATGGCAAAAGTAGATTTACTGGACAGAGGATGTAAAATATTTCAAATTTAAGCTCAAACTTCCAAACAATCTGTGGTGTTGAGAGAATAAGCTGCTTGATACTGTAGGTATTTAGCAGAGACAATATATCTTTTCTCAAGAATTTTACAGATAAGATTTCACTACTATATAGAATATTATATTAGAATCTTAGATCTTGATTCTAGATCACCGTTCTAAAGAAAAAGTTCTATTAAATTGAAAGGCAAGTACTTACAATATTACTTTTTTGGTCATTAGGTTTGGGCAGGCTTTTGGCCTCTCATAATGTATGTATGTGTCAATAACAGATACTGGGCATGTCTTCTTCATATTTTATTGCTAACAGTTTCCATGAACCCACCACCAGGTGGTGATGGTCTCTTAATCCTCACAAATTACCCATTGTTAGGTGAATTGATATTCTTGTTTAGCTTTCTTTGTAACCTTTTTCCTATTAAGCTAGTAAAAATATTTGTTAGTACTAATTTACTAATTTGTAAAAATCAGTGAGAGGCACACAGCTAGGCACAAATTAGGAACTTGACTAAATTATTGGTTTAATTTAGCTTTGAGTTTAATTTCACCTTGAAGTGTAAATTTGTTTTGACTTTCTTCCTGGAATTAGAGTTTTTTGGGTCCTGATATGCAGAGATCTGGTTTGCAGCATACAAATTTAACAGGGCTTTAAAGCCTGACTTCTTACTCCCTAGCTCTAAGCCCAAATGGAACTGATGGGGAGTATTTTTCTTACTGTGTGGTGTCTAAGCCACCTTTCCACTTAATGAGACTCTGAGCCAACCATTTATTTTTCCCTTTATTCCTGGAGGAAGTGGTTGAAAAGGAAAATTTGATCCTTGGATCCGAAGTAAAACAACATAGAAAACAAAAACACCAATTATGTTACCTGTCCCTTCTCAACTTCATCTCTCATTCACAAGTGGCATTTCAAACATGCACATGTCCTTTACCATTGCTTCCTGCCCTACCTTTGTAACATTTCTAGTCCCATTTCACAGAGAAAATTGAGGTTTGGGGGAGAGGGATGCCCAAGACTTTCTGCCCAACATCCATAAACTTACCCATGGACGCACCAGTGTCCTTCTCATCTCAGAAGAAGAGATGGCTCTTCTGCTTTAAGCTAATTTCACCCATTTGTTTCTTGAGTGTGATTTGTGTGTATATGTGTGTCCTAAAATATATGGTTAGTTTGGGTGAATGTTCTTTGGGCATTCTTTATTTTCTAATGTATTTATTGAGATTAGGTATAGGTATATATAACAGAGACAGAACTATAATACTAAATACACAAGGTTTTTATTCTCAAGGAAAAAAAATCTAGAGTGAGGTGGCCCAGGGCTGGTATGGTGGTTTTACAAAGTTGTTAGAACCCAAAGATACTTCATATTCACCGTTCACAGCTCCTGTTTTCATGGTTCAAGATGATGTTAAAGCTCAAGCCATCATATCCATTTTCTTCTGGATGAGGAAGGAAAGGAAGGGGTCTGCCTCTTTCTCTTAATGGACACTTCACAGAAGTCTCTGTTTCTACTTACATCTCATTGATCAGAACTCAGTCACCTGGCCATATCTAGATAAAAGGAAGGCTGGGAATATAGTCTTTTAGCTGGGCACATCACTGCTCTGAATAAATCAGTTCTGTTATTGAGAAGGGGATGGAGAAGGAACATTGTAATGTAATATACACCAATTAGATTTAACTTACTAATTATGTTATTTTGTTTCTCATATCCTTATTTTTTTGTTTTATTTGATCTTTAACACACTGAGAAAGATGGATTGATGTATTGTACTGCTTATGTATGAATATTTTTCCTTTTGTTTTTGATAGCTATATGAATGCCACTTAGTGCTTATATACTCATAATTTTGTATCTTTTATTGGAAATTACACACTATAGCATTAAAATGTTCTTTGTGTTTAATGCATAGTGGCCAGAATTCCACCTACTTTGATATAAAAATATGATGCCTGCTTTCCTTTTCTTTGTATCTACCTGGCATGCTTTTGACTAGCCTTTTGTTTTCAATCTTTCTTAGTCACTTAGTTATATGTGTATTTTTTGTAAATAATGCTGAGTTAGGTTTTGCTTTGTCAGCCAATCTTAAAACCTTTTTTTTTTCTTTTTAATAGGTGAGCTCAACCCACTTACATATATTGATATGATGGATATATCTGGACTTAGTCCTGCTATTTAAAAATATTGTTATATGGTTTTATGGGTTAAAAAACTTTTCATCAAATTTTTTTTTAAAAAATTGATTTTTTATGGTATCTATACAGGTTTGATATTCAACTGATTACCTTTATGAGGTATACCTTATAGCATTTTTCTTTTAACAGTAAGTAATTTCCTATAAGAATGAAAATAGTATATGTTGTCTTCCTTTCTGCTCTTCTTCTCTCCCACCATATGATTTTGGTCAATTAAGTACTTTCTTATTAGTGTTCACTGTAGAAATATCAAATATGCATATTATTTATTGGTGGATTTATTAGCTTTAAATAGTATTTCTGGACTCCTAGCTGTTTCTCCTTTCAGTTTTATGTTTTTCACTTTATGTATTTTGAAGCTGCTTACTCACTTAGGATATTATTTCTTGTTGCTGAACTGATACCTTTGTCATTTTGTGATATCCCTCTTTATCCTGGTGACATTCCTTGCTTTAATGTCTACTTTTCTGTTATGAAATATACCCAGTATAGCTTTTAAAAAATTGATGTATCATAGTATATTTTCCATCCTTTTACTTCTCAACAATCAAGGTCTCTATATTTAAAGTTAGTTTTATTTAGACAGCATAAGGTTTGGTTATGCTTTTTATCTGTCCTGCCTTTTATATGAAGTGTTTAAATCATTTGCATTTAATGTAATTCTTGATGGGGCTGGATTTAAACCTACCATCTTGAGGGTTGTTTTGTATTTGTCCATCTGTTCTTTATTCCTCTTTTCCTGCTTTCTTTTGGATTTATTTTAAATGATTACATTTTGTCTCCATTGTTAACGTTTTAGTTATACCAGTTAAAAAAAATTTTTTTTAGTTGTTGCCCTAGGATTTCCAACATACATCTCTACATATCACAGTCTATCTTCAGAGAATATCACATCACTTCACTAATATGAGAGAACATGTATTTCCATTTCCTTCTTTCCATCTTTTGTGCCAACGTATACATTTTTCCACATATGTTATAAACACCATAATGTATTGCTACTATGTTTGCCTTGGACAGGCTTTTTCTCCCATTTAAAAATAATTTATTTATTTTTAATTGTGATCAAATGTCTGCAACATAAAAATCATTTCAAACATTTTAAGTGGACTATTCTTTGACTTTAGGTACATTGGCAATACTTTGTAACTTGTACCACTATTTCTGGACTGTTTTCATCATCCCAAACCAAAATGTACACTCATTTAACAATAAATCCTCATTCCATTCTCCTCCACCCCTGGTAACCACTATTCTGCTTTCTGTCTCTATGAATTTGCTTATTCTAAGGATTTCAAATAGGAGCAATTGTACAATATTTGTCCTTTTGTCTGGTTTATTTCACTCAACATGATGTCTTCAAGTCTCATCCATGTTGTAGCATATACCAATACTTCACTTCTTTTTACAACTGAATAATATTCCATTTTTTTGATACACCAGTTATGTTTATCCATTCATTTGTTGATGGACACTAGGGTTGCTTCTACCTTTTGGCTATTGCGAATAAAGCTACAATAAAATTTGGTGTACAAATAACTGTTTGAGTCCCTGCTTTCAATTATTTTGAGTATATACCTGGGGTAAAATTGCTGGGCCATATGGAATTCTATGTTTAGCTTGTGAGGAACCGCCAAACTGTTTTCCACAGTGGTTGCACCATTTAACATTTAACATTCCTACCAACAATGTATGAGGGTTCCTAGTTCTTTGCATCCTCTCCAACATTTGTTATTTTCAGTTTTTTTTTTTTTTAGTAATAGTCATCCTAGTGGGAATGAAATGGTATCTCATAGTTTTTTAAATAACTTGTATTTCCCTCATGGCTAATGATGTTGAGCATCTTTTCATATACTATTGGCGATTTGAATAACTTCTTTGGAGAAATGTCTATTCAAATCCTTAGCCCATTTTTAATTGGGTCGTTTGTCTTTTTGTTGTTGAGTCGTAGGAGTTCTTTATATATTATGAATATTAAACCCTTATCTGATATATGGTTTGAAATTATTTTCTCCCATTTTATAGGTTGTCTTTTCACTTTCTTGATAATGTCCTGTGATGCACAAATGTTTTTAATTTTGATGAAGTAATTATATCTATTTTTTTCTTTTGTTGCTTGTGCTTTTGGTGAAAAAATCTAAATATCCTATACTTACTACACAGTTGTAAGTATATTTCCCTATGTTTTCTTGTAAAAGTTTTACAGTATTAGCTGTTATATTTAGATCGTTGAATTAATTTTTGTATATGGTGAGAGGTAGGAGTCAACATTCATTCTTTTGCTTGTGGGTTTCCAGTTGTCCCCACACCGTTTGTTCGAGAGACTATTATTTTCCCATTCAATGGACTTGGCACCCTTGTTGAAAATCAACTGGCAATAGATGTGTGGATTTATCTCTGGACTCTCAATTATATTCCATTGGTCTGTATGTTTATCTTTATGCCAGTACTATGCTGGTTTTTCTAAAATGCAATTGTATTGAGATATAGTCACATAACATACAATCCTTCAAAGCATACAATAAGTTGTTCACAGTTGTGCATTGATCACCACAATCAATCTTTGAATATTTTCATTATTCCAAAAAATAAAATAAAAATTAGAATAAAAGAGAACATCCAAAACATTCCATTCCCCTCCTCCCCCCATTATTCATTTACTTTTTTCCACACTCATTCATTGATTTTTTTTAACTTTATGAAAAAATTAAAAAACAAACAATAAAAAACAATATTGCAAACAAAACCAAAACAAAGGAATAAGAAAAACAAATAGCCTAAAATAACTACATTGCTTCCAACATGTTACTACACTACTCCAACAAAATAAACAGACTATAACCCAACAAAGGAATAAGAAAGACAACCCAAAATAACTACATTTCTGTGAACTTGTTCCTACCATACCCCCCAGATATTAACAAACAGTAGTCATTCCTGAGCATTCCCATAACATTAAGTTTACTCTCCATAACTTATCTGTTCTTATTAGATTGTCATTCCCCCTTCACTATTTGATGTCTACCTCTAAGTCCCCTACATTCTATAATATAAGCCATTTATTTTACATTTTCCACAGTGTTCCCATTAGTGGTAACTCTTTTTGTGCCTGGTTTATTTTGCTCAGCATTACGTGTTCAAGGTTCATCCATGTTGTCGCATGTTTGACGACATCATTCCTTCTTACTGCTGCGTAGTAGTCCATTGTGTGTATATACAACATTTTGTTCATCCAGTCATCTATTGAAGGACATTTGGGTTGTTTCCATCTCTTAGCAATTGTGGATATTGCTGCTATGAACACTGGCATGCAGATATCTGTTCGTGTCACTGCTTTCAGCTCTTCTAGGTATATACCAAGAAGTGCAATCACTGGATCGAAGGGTAACTCTATATCTAGTTTTCTAAGGAACCACCAGACTGTTTTCCAGAGTGGTTGTACCATTATACAGTCCCACCAACAATGAATGAGTTCCAATTTCTCCACATCCCCTCCAGCATTTGTAGTTTCCTGTCTGTTTAACGGCAGCCATTCTAATCAGTGTGAGATGGCATCTCATTGTGGTCTTGATGTGCATCTCTCCAATAGCTAGTGAAGCTGAACATTTTTTCGTGTGTTTCTTGGCCATTTGTATTTCCTCTTCAGAGAACTGTCTTTTCATATCTTTTGCCCATTTATAATTGGGCTGTCTGTATTATTGTTGTTGAGTTGAAGGATTTTTTTTATATATGCAAGATTTCAGTCTTTTGTCAGATACCTGGTTTCCAAATATTTTTTCTCATTGAATTGGCTGCCTCGTCACCTTTTTGACAAATTCCTTTGAGGTACAGAATGGGGACTTCCCATTTATCTATTTTTTCTTTTGTTGCTTGTGCTTTGGGAGTGAGATTTAGGAAAAGACCTCCTAATACAAGGTCTTGAAGATGTTTCCCTATATTATCTTCTAGGAGTGTTATGGTACTGTCTCTTATATTGAGGTCTTTAATCCATTTTGAGTTAATTTTTGTGTAGGGTGTGAGGTAGGGGTCCTCTTTCATTTTTTGGATATGGTTTTCCAGCTTTCCCAGCCCCATTTGTTGAATAGACTGTTATGTCCCAGTTCAGTGGTTTTGGGGGCCTTATAAAAGATCAGTCGACCATAGATCTGGAGGTCTATCTCTGAATTCTCAATTTGATTCCATTGATCAATATGTCTGTCTTTGTGCCAGTACCATGCTGTTTTGACTATTGTGGCTTTATAATAAGCTTCAAAGTCAGGGAGCCCTCCCACTTTGTTTTTCTTTTTTAGAATGTTTTTAGCAATTTGAGGCATCTTCCCCTTCCAAATAAATTTGGTAACTAGCTTTTGAAAATCTACAAAGTAGGTTGTTGGAATTTTGTTAGGAATTCCATTGAATCTGTAGATGAGTTTGGGTAGAATTGACATCTTAATGATGTTTAGCCTTCCTATCCATGGACAAGGAATATTTTTCCATCTTTTTAGGTCCCCTTCTATTTCTTTTGGTAAAATTATGTAGTTTTCTATGTATAGGCCTTTTACATCCTTGGTTAAGTTTTTTCCTAGGTACTTGATTTTTTTAGTTGCTATTGAGAAAGGTATCTTTTTCTTGAGTGCCTCTTCAGTTAGGTCATTTCTAGTGTACAGGAATGTTACTGACTTATGTGCATTAATCTTGTATCCTGCAACTTTGCTAAATTTGTTTATTAGCTCAAGTAGCTGTATTGTTGATCTCTCGGGGTTTTCCAGATATAAGATCATATCATCTGCAAATAATGACAGTTTTACTTCTTCCTTTCCAATTTGGATGACTTTTATTTCTTTGTCTTGCTGGATTGCCCTGGCTAGCACTTCCAGCACAATGTTGAATAACACTGGTGACAGTGGGCATCCTTGTCTTGTTCCTGATCTTAGAGAGAAGGCTTTCAGTCTCTCACCATTGAGTCCTGTGCTGGCTGTGGGTTTTTCATATATGCCCTTTATCATATTGAGGAAGTTTCCTTCAATTCCTGCCTTTTGAAGTGATTTTATCAAAAAATGATGCTGGATTTTGTTGAATGCTTTTTCAGCATTTATTGAGATGATCATTTGATTTTTCTCTTTTGATTTGTTAATGTGTTTTTAAATTGATTGATTTTCTTATGGTGAACCATCCTTGCATGGCTGGAATGAACCCCATTTGGTCATAGTGTATGATTTTTTTTAATGTGTTTTTGGATTAGATTTGCAAATATTTTGTTGAGAATTTTTGCATCTATATTCATTAAGGAGACAGGCCTGTAGTTTTCCCTTTTTGTAGCATCTTTGCCTGGTTTTGGTATTAGAGTGATGTTAGCATCATAAAATGTGTTAGGCAGTGTTCCATTTTCTTCAATTTTTGAAAGAGTTTAAGTAAAATTGGTGTCAGTTCTTTTTGGAAAGTTTGGTAGAATTCCCCTGTGAAGCCATTTGGCCCTGGGTATTTATTTGTGGGAAGCTTTTTGATGACTGATTGGATCTCTTTGCTTGTGATTGGTTGGTTGAGATCTTCTATTTCTTCTCTGGTCATTGTAGGTTGCTCATGTGTTTCTAGGAAATTGTCCATTTCCTCTACATTATCTAGTTTGTTGGCATATAGTTGTTCATAGTATCCTCTTATAATTTTTTTAATTTCTTCAGGATCTGCAGTAATGTTGCCTCTCTCGTTATTATTTTGTTTATTTGGGTCTTCTCTCTTTTTGATTTTGTCAATCTAGCTAGGGGCTTGTCAATCTTGTTGGTCTTCTCAAAGAGCCAACTTTTGGTGTTATTTATCGTCTCTATTGTTTTTTTGTTCTCTATGTCATTTATTTCTGCTTTAATACTTATTTCTTCTACTTGGTTTAGGATTAGTTTGCTGTTCATTTTCTAGCTTCTTCAATTGTTACATTAGTTCTTTGATTTTAGCTCTTTCTTCCTTTTTAATGTATGCATTTAGAGCTATAAATTTCCCCCTCAATACCACCTTTGCTGCATCCCATTAGTTTTGATATGTTGTTTTTTCATTTTTATTTGTCTCTATATATTTAGCAAATTGTCTTGCTATTTCTTCTTTAACCCACTGATTGTTTAGGAATGTGTTGTTTAACCTCCAGATATTTGTGAATTTTCTAAGTCTCTGATGGTCATTAAATTCTAATTGCATTCCATTGTGATCAGAGAATGTGCTTTGAATAATTTCAATCTTTTTAAATTTATTGAGGCTTGTTTTATGTCCCAGCATATGATCTATTCTGGAGAAAGTTCCATGAGCACTAGAGAAGAATGTGTATCCTGGTGATTTGGGATGTAATGTTCTATATATGACTGTTAATTCAAATTCATTTATCAGATTGTTTAGTTTTTCAATTTCCTTATTGGTCCTCTGTCTGGTTGTCTGGTTGATCTATCTATAGGAGAGAGTAATGTGTTGAAGTCTCCCACAATTATTGTGGGAACATCTATTGCTTCCTTCAGTTTTTTTTTTTTTTTTTTTTTTTTTGGAGTTTGATAGTTTCAGGTATTTATTTCTAGCTATTCCAGTATATATATATATATTTGGATATACAACAATTTGTTTATTCATTCATCAGTTAATGCACATTTGGGTTGTTCCCATCTTTGGCAATTATGAATAGTGCTGTCATGAACATTCTAATATTTATTTATTTATTTATTTATTTTTTTCATTTTTATTGAGATTGTTCAGATACCATACAATTATCCAAAGATCCAAAGTGTACAATCACTTGCCCCTGGGTACCCTCATACAGCTGTGCATCCATCATACTTAATTTTTGTTCAATTTTTAGAAACTTTTCATTACTCCAGACAAGAAATAAAGTGAAAGATGAAAAGAGAAAAAAAGAAAAGGAAACTCTAAACCTCCCCTATCCCTAACCAACCCCCCTCAATTGTTGACTCCTAGTATTGATATAGTACGTTTGTTACTGTTTATGAAAAAATGTTGAAATACTACTAACTGTAGTATATAGTTTGTAATAGGTATATAGTTCTTCCATATATGCCCCTCTATTATTAACTTCTAATTGTATTGTCATACATTTGTTCTGGTTCATGAAGTGATTTCTAGTATTTGTACAGTTGATCATGGACATTGCCCACCATAGGATTCAGTTTTATACATTTCCATCTTTTGACCTCCAACTTTCCTTCTGGTGACATATATGACTCTGAGCTTCCCCTTTCCACCTCATTCACACACCATTCGGCACTGTTAGTTATTCTCACATCTTGCTACCAACACCCCTGTTCATTTCCAGACATTTAAGTTCATCCTAATTGAACATTCTGCTCATACTAAGCAAGAGCATCTACATTTCTTCCACAAGGCAGGAGGGAGAGTCATAGAAGGTAGAGAGGCAAAAGAAAGAGGAAACAAAAAAATGACAGCTAGGAAGCAGCAAAAGGAAAAATAACCTTAAATCAAAGTAGAATAAAGAATCAGACAATACCACCAATGTCAAGTGTCTAACATGCCTCCCCTATCCCCCCCTCTTATCTGCATTCACCTTGGTATATCACCTTTGTTACATTAAAGGAAGCATAATACAATGACTCTATTAGTTACAGTCTCTAGTTTATGCTGATTGCATCCCTCCCCCAATGCTTCCCCATTTTTAACACCTTGCAAGGTTGACATTTGCTTGTTCTCCCTCGTAAAAGAACAGATTAGTACATTTTATCACAATTGTTGAATACTCTAGATTTCACCAAGTTACACAGTCCCAGTCGTTATCTTTCCTCCTTTCTTGTGGTGTCTCACATGCTCCCCATCTTCCTCTCTCAACCGTATTCATAGTTACCTTTGTTCAGTGTACTTACATTGTTGTGCTACCATCTCCCAAAATTGTGTTCCAAACCACACACTGCTGTCTTCTATCACCCTGTAGTGCTCCCTTTAGTATTTCCTGTAGGACAGGTGTCTTGTTCACAAAGTCTCTCATTGTCTGTTTGTCAGAAAATATTTTGAGCTCTTCCTCATATTTGAAGGACAGCTTTGCTGGATACAGGATTCTTGGTTGGTGGTTTTTCTCTCTCAGTATCTTAAATATATCACACCACTTCCTTCTTGCCTCCATGGTTTCTGCTGAGAGATCCGCACATAGTCTTATTAAACTTCCTTTGTATGTAATGGATTGCTTTTCTCTTGCTGCTTTCAGGATTCTCTCTGTCTTTGACATTTGATAACCTGATTATTAAGTGTCTTGGCGTAGGCCTATTCATATCTCTTCTGTTTGGAGTACGCTGCGCTTCTTGGATCTGTAATTTTATGTCTTTCATAAGAGAAGGGAAATTTTCATTAATTATTTCCTCTATTATTGCTTCTGCCCCCTTTCCCTTCTCTTCTCCTTCTGGGACACCGATGATACGTACATTATTGTACTTTGTTTCATCCTTGAGTTCCCGGAGATGTTGCTCATATTTTTTCATTCTTTTCTCCATCTGCTCCTTTGCGTGTAGGCTTTCAGGTGTTTTGTTCTCCAGTTCCTGAGTGTTTTCTTCTGCCTCTTGAGATCTGCTGTTGTATGTTTCCATTGTGTCTTTCATCTCTTGTGTTGTGCCTTTCATTTCCATAGATTCTACTAGTAGGTTTTTTGAACTTTTGATTTCTGCCGTATACATGTCCAGTGCTTCCTTTACAGCCTCTATCTCTTTTGCAACATATCTAAACTTCTTGAATTGATTTAGCATTAGTTGTTTAAATTCCTGTATCTCAGTTGAAGTGTACGTTTGTTCCTTTGACTGGGCCATAACTTTGTTTTTCTTAGTGTAGGTTGTAATTTTCTGTTGTCTAGGCATGGTTTCCTTGGTTATCCAAATCAGGTTTTCCCAGACCAGAAGAGGCTCAGGTCCCAGAGGGAAGAAATATTCAGTATCTGGTTTCCCTGCGGGTGTGTCTTAGAAAATTGCTCCACCCTGTGATGCCTCAGGTCACTGTGCTTTTCTGCCCAGCAGGTGACGCCTGTTAGCCTATAATTCTTGACTGGTGTGAGGAGGTGTGGCCGTGTTCCCCCAGGCTCTGGGGTCTGGTTCTGAATGGAAAGGGCCCCACCCCTTTCCTCCTAGAGAAGACAGACCCCTCAGGTGGAGGTCATTAGCATTTCAATGGTCTTGCTCTCTGCTTGTGCTGTCTCCACCCTTCCCAGAGTCACAACCCTGGAAACTGAAAATGACTGGGGCTTTCTCCACTGAGCCAAAAAAGAAACAGATAGTCCCCTTCAGACCCAGTCCAAGGCAACCCCCGGCTCTCCCAGGTCAGTCGTCACCCAAAGCCTCTGTCTGTTTTTTGGGGTTGCGTACCTGTAGTGAGCAGTTCACACTTGCTACTTAAAATCCCAGTTGGAGCTCAGCTGAGCTGTATTTGCTTGCTGGGAGAGAGCTTCTCTCTGGCACCACGAGGCTCTGCAGCTCGGGCTATGGGGGAGGGGGTCTCCTGACCTGGTTCAGCAGGTTTAATTACAGATTTTATGCTGTGTTCTCGAGCATTCCTCCCAATTCAGGTTGGTGTATGATGAATGGATGGTCTCATTTGTCCCCCTGCAGTTATTCTGGATTATTTACTAGCTGTTTCTGGTTTTTTGTAGTTGTTCCAGGGGGACTACTTAGCTTCCACTCCTCTCTATGCCGCCATCTTGCCCGCGTCCCCGCTTCCTTCAGTTTTGCCAATATTTGTCTCATGCATTTTTGTGCACCTTGATTGAGTACATAGACATTTATTATTGGTAATTCTTCTTGTTGAATTTTCTCTTTTATTAGTATATAGTGACCTTCTTTGTCTCTTATAACATCCTTGCATTTAAAGTCCATTTTATCTGAGATTAATACTGCTACTCCTGCTTTCTTTTGGCTGTAGCTTGCATGGAATATTTTTTTTCCATCATTTCACTTTCAATTTTTTTGTGTCTGTGTCTAAGATGAGTCTCTTATAAGCAACATATTGATGGTTCATATTTTTTAATCCATTCTGCTAATCTATATCTTTTAACTGGGGAGTTTAATCCATTCACATTCAATGTTATTACACGGAGGCATTTCTTGAATTAGCCATTCTATCCTTTGGTTTTTGTTTGTCAGATACATTTTCCCCCCTCTCTCTTTATTTTCTTTAACATACTCTTACTAAATCTCTTTGGTTCTGAACCTTTCTCCATACCTTTCTCTCCTTTCTTTGTTTCTCTGTCTGTAGGGCTACTTTTAGTGTATCTTGTAGGGCATGTTTCTTGTTAGCAAATTCTCTCAGCATTTATTTGTCTGTGAATATTTTAAGCTCTCCCTCAAATTTGAAGGAGAGCTTTACTGGATAAAGAATTCTTGGTTGTCAATTTTTTTTTTCAGAACTTTAAATATGTCATACCACTGCCTTCTGGCCTCCATGGTGGCCGCTGAGTAGTTACTGCTTAGCCTTATGCTGCTTCCCTTGTATGTGGTGAATTGCTTCTCTCTTGCTGCTTTCAGAACTTGCTCCTTCTCTTCAGCATTTGACAATCTGATCAGAATATGTCTCAGAGTGGGTTTACTTGGATTTAATCTGTTTGGAGTTAGTTGGGAGTCTATGATTTGCATATTTATGTCATTTAGAAGGGCTGGGATGTTTTCCCCAACAACTTCTTTGGATACTCTTCCTAGACCTTAATCCTTCTCTTTCCCTTCTAGAGCCCCAATGATTCTAATATTTGTGCACTTTATGTTGTCCATGATATCCCTGAGATCCTTTTTGAATTTTTCATTTTTTTCTCCATTCCTTCTCTTGTACTTTCACTTTCAAGCCTTTACTCTTCCAGTTCACTTATTCTTTCCTCAGCTCCCTCTAATCTAGTACTGTGCATATCCAGAATCTTTTTAATTTGATGAACAGTTTCTTTTATTTCCATAAGATTATCTCTTTTTTAATTTACTCTTGCAAATTCTTCTTTATGATCTTCTAGGGTCTTCTTCATGCCCTTTATATCCTGTGCCATGATTTTGTTGTCTGTGATTACTTCTTTGATTAATTTCTCCAAGTACTGTATCTCCTCTGATTTTTTGATTTGGGTGTTCAGGTTTGGTTTATCCATATCTTCTGGTTTCTTCATATGCTTTAAAATTTTCTGTTGTTTTTGGCCTCTTGGCATTTGCTTATCTTGATAGGATTCTTTTAGGACATGCAAGATTATTTGAACATTTATCTATAATTTGTCAGAGCTATAGCTTGGTAGAATGCACTTTCCCTGACTTATGAGCAGATGGCACCCCGAGCCACCTATTCCCCTCAAGCCAGTTCTCCCCAACTTCATCTATGCAGTGAGTTGGGGTCTGAATCTTGTGGGGGTCTAATCAGTGCACCAAATTTCTGTGTGTAGTTGGTGCAGCCAGCCCTGAAAGTGGGGGGTGTGTCCTGTGCAATTAGGGAGGGAAAGCAGCTTTAAGACTCAAATCTCTTAGCCATTCCTGGAGACTTAAAGCTATTGCAGAAGTCAAAACCTTTGGCTCAGACTTCCCACAGTCTCTCTCTGCTGCAGGTCCACAAGCCCCTGGGATTGGTGTAGGGCCCTTGGGACTTCCATGTGGGACCCTGCCTCCAAGCCATGCCCTCCATGGGTTTCAGCAAAGGAAGACTGTGCAACGTCACAGATGAGCTAATCCGCAAGGGAAGCTCTTGGCCACAGCCCCATGCAGGGGCATTCCCAGCCCACTGAAAAGATGTCTGTAAGGGGCAGGGTAATTTCCACTTCCATGGATCTCCACCTTCCTAGCTCTGGGACAATTAGCTGCAGATGTGTGAAAGGCTGTCATCCACACTAGATACTGAGGAGGATGCCCGGGGTGTGGAAGGCACTCCCCACCGTGCTCAACTATGAGGCTCTCGCCGTTGGATCTGCAGCTGCTTTTGGGATTTTTAAATTAATCTGTCTTCAAATGCTGACTCCTGGTTTCTCCCCACTGTGGTGTGGCTGTTGTTTCCCCAGCAGCCTCACTCATTCATTTCTGAATGCAGACTCTTGGTTTCACCAAGTGCACAGCCACTGTGGATATAGCAGACCTTGTCCAACTGGTGCAATGCTGAAACTGGTATTCTGGAGCACTTTCTGTCTTCTACCTAGTGTTTTTCACAGAGAAGTGTTTTGCTCTTTCTCTCCTAATCCGCCATCTTGGATCTCCTCACTATGCTGTTTTAATGACTGAAGCTTTGTAGTAAATTTTGAAATCAGGAAGTGTGAATTCTTCAACTATGTTCTTTTTCAATATTATTTTGGCTATTCATGGCCCCTTGAGAGTCCAAATGAATTTGAAGAGCAGCTTTTCCATATCTGCAAAAAAGCTGTTGGAATTTTGATAGGAATTGCATTGAATTTGTAGACTGCTTTAGACATTATTGATATCTGAACAATATTAAGTCTTCCAATCCATGAACCTTGGATTTCTTTCCATTTATGTAGGTCTTCTTTAATTTCTTTCAGCAATGTTTTGCAGTTTTCTGTGTACAAGGGTTTCATGCCCTTGGTGAAACTTGTTCCCAGGTATTTTACTCTTTCAGATGATACAGTAAATTGAATTGTTTTCTTGATTTTATTTTCAGATTGTTCATTACTGGTATATAGAAACCCAACCATCTTCTGTGTGTTTATCTTGTATCCTGCAATGTTGCTGAATTCATTTATTAGTTCTAGTAGCTTTCTTATGGATTTTTTGGGGGATTTTCTATATGTAGGATCATGTAATCTGTGAATAGGAATAATTTGATGTTTTCCTTCCCATTTTGGATACCTTTATTTCTTTCTCTTGCCTGATTGCTCTGGCTAGAACTTCCAGTACATTGTTGGATAACAGTCATAACAACTGGCATCCCTGTCTTGTTCCTGGTCTTAGAGGGAAAACTTTCAGTCTTTTGCTGCTGAGTGTGATATTTGCTGTGATCATTTCTGCCCTTCTAGTCCTATTTTTCTGAGTTTTGTTTATAAAGAAGAGGAGCTGAATTTTCTCAAATGCCTTTTCTGTATCAATTGAGATGATCATGTTTTTTTCTCCCTTTATTCCATTAATGTGGTGTATTATGCTGATTCATTTCTTTATATTGAACCATCTTTGCATTCCTGGAATACATTCTGCTTGTTCATGATGTGTAATCCTTTTAATATACTTTTGCCAGTATTTTCTTTAGGATTTTTGCATCAATATTCATAAGGGATACTTGGTTTACAACTTTCTTTTCTTGTGCTATCTTTATCTGGTTTTGATATCAGGGCAATGCTGTCCTCATAGAATGCATTAGGAAGTAATCCCTCCTCTTCTATTTCTTGAAATAGTTTGAGAAGGATTGAGTTAAATCTTCTTTACATGTTTGGGAGAATTCAGCAGTGAAACCATCCAGTGCTGGACTTTTTTTTGTTGGGATATTTCTGGTTACTGATTCAATCTCTTTACTTGTTATTGCTGTGTTGACATTTTCTATTTCTTCTTGCATCAGATAAGTTAATTTGTATATTTCAATGAATTTGTCCATTTCATCCAGAAGTTTTCTAGTTTGTTGGCATATAATTGTTCATAGCACCCTCTTATAATCTTTATATTTCTGTAATGTCAGTAGCGATGTCCCCACTTTCATTCTGATTTTATATTTGTGTCCTCTCTTTCTCTTTATCAGTCTGGCTAAAGATTTGTCAATTTTCTTGATGTTTTAAAAAGACCAAACTTTTTATTTTGTTGAATCTCTCTGTTTTTCTATTTTCTATTTCATTTATTTCTAATCTTTGCTATTTCCTGCCTTCTACTAATTTGGATTTAGTTTTCTCCCCTTGTTCTAATTTCTTTAGGTGTGAAGTTAGTTTATTGTTTTATGATCTTTGTTCTTTTTTTAAAATAGGTATTTAGAATATAAATTTCCCTCTCAGCACTACCTAGACTGCATCCCATAAGTTTTGGTATTCATTTGTCTCAAGCTTTTCCTAATTTGTCTTGTGATTTCTCCTTTGACCGACTGACCATTTAATAGTGTGTGGCTTAATATTTGTACATTTTCCAGTTTTCCTTCTGTTATTGATTTCCAGCTTTATTCCATGTGGTCTGAGATGATACTTCAAGATTTATTAAAATTTTATTTGCAGCCTAACATATGGTCTATCCTGGAAAATGTTCCATTTGCACTTGAGAAGAATGTGCATTCTGTTGTTGTTGGGTGGAGTGTTCTATATATGTCCGTTAGGTGTAATTAGTTGATAGTGTTGTTCAAGTCCTCTATTTCCTTATAGATTTTCTGTTTCTATTTTCAATCAATTATTGAAACTTCTGTATTGAGGTCTCCAACTATTACTGAAGAACTCTCTCTCCCTTCAATTCTGTCAATTTTTGCTTCAAATATTTTGGGGCTCTATTTTGAGGTGCATGCATGTACATTTATAACCATTATATCTTCTTGCTGGATTGAACCTTTTCTCAATATATAACATTCTTCTTTGTCTGTTGTAATTCTTGTAATCTCTTTTGACTTAAAGTCTATTTTTTTTGACAATAATATAATCATTTTTGCTTTCTTTTGATTACTGTTTTCCACACTTTTACTTTTAACCTCTTTGAGTATTTGTACTTAAAGTGAGCCTTTTGTAGACAGCATATAGATGGATCATACTTTTTCATCCAATCTACCGATCTCTGCATTTTAATAGGTGAGCTTAATCCATTGACATTTAAAGTAATAACTGAGAAGGAAGAATTTACTTCAGCCATTTAGCCAGCTGCTTTCTATATGTCTTGCATGTTTTTTTGTTCCTCAATTGCTCAATTCCTAGCTTTTTTTAGTGCACCATTTTGATTCCCTTCTTCTTTCCTTTTCTTTATATATATTTTTACGTATTTTCTTAGTGATTACCTTTGTAATTGCAATTAACATCTTAAACTAACAACAATCTATTTCAACTAGTACCAACCTAGTTTCAAAAGCATTACAAACTCTCTACTCCTATATATATCTGTCCCTTTCTCTTTATATTGTTATTGTCTCAGATTATATCCTTATACATTGTATGACCATTCACATAGATTTTAAATGTTATCTTATACATTTTATGTTCATTCATGTGGAAAAATACAGGATTTTGTATTTACCTATATAGTTACCTACATTTTTTTCTTTTTCTTTTTTTTTTTTTTTTTGTGACCAAAAAGGTTTATTCTAGGGAAGCAAAGTTGGTTTAACATTGAAAAGTCAATCAGTGTAATTTATCACATAAACAGAATAAAGAAGTAAAAGTAAAACCATATGATCATTTCAATAAATGTAGAAAAAGCATTTGACAAAATTCAGCACCTTCTCATGATAAAAAAGAACTTTCTATAAATTAGGAATAAAAATTCATCAATCTGAAAAAGGGCATTGCAAAAAACATGTGTATCTAACATCATACTTAAAGGTAAAACATTAAATCCTTTTCTTTAATACTTCGGGAACAAAGGAAGAATGTCTCCTCTCACCACTTCATCCAACATTGTTCTGGAGGTCCTAGCCTCACAATCAGTCAAAAAAGAGAAAGGTGTAAGGAATGAAAGACAAGCGTAAGATAGTTATTGTTCACAAATGACATGATTATCTATATAGAAAACCTTTATATAATCTAAAAAAAAACCTAGTAAAACTAATAAATGAATTTAGCAAGGTCATAGGATACAAAAATTAAAGCATCAGATGTGGTCAGCATTACTTGATTTGAAGACTTAATAGAAAGCAACAGTAATCAAGACAGTACCTACATTTTTTTTTTTTTTATGGCATTGAGTCCTATCTAGTGTCCTTTAATTTCAGACTGAAGTTCTCCTTTTAGTATTTCTTGTAGGGAAGTTCTTCTGGTATGAAGCTTTTGCTTATCTGTAAATGTCCTTTTCTTCTTCAGTCCCGAAAGATAATATTGCCAGATACAGAATTCTTGGTTGACAGGTTTTGTTTTTTTTTTTGTAAGAACTTTATATATGTCATTTAAAGTAGATTCCGTGGTTTGTGATGATAACTTTGCTGTTAATCTTACTGTCTATAACAAGTACCTTCTTTCTTGCTGCTTTAAAATCTTGTCTTTGAATTTGACAATTTCATTATAATGTGTCTTGGTGTAAATGTCTTGGAGTATCATGCTTGGAGTTCGTTGAGATTCCTAGATGTGTATAGTCATATCTTTCATCAGATTTAGGAAGTTTTTGGCCATTATTTATTCCAATACCTTTTCTGTTCTTTTCTCTCTCTCTTGTCCTTCTGGGACTCCAATGTTGCATATGTTGGTATGCTTGATGGTGTCCCACAGGTCCCTCAGGATCTGTTCATTTTTCTTCATTATTTTTTCTTTCTGCACCTTACACTGGATAATTTCAATTTTCTGGTCTTCAAGTTTGCTGTCCCTTCTTCTGTCTATTCAAATCTGCTGTTGAATCCATTTAATAAGTTTTTCATTTCAATTACTATACTTTCAGCTCTGAAATTTCTGTTTGATTCCTTTTTATAATTGCCATCTCTTTTATTTTGTTCAGACATTTTACTAATTTCATTTAGTTCTTCATACACAGATTCCTTTAGTCCACTGAATGTATTTAAGACAGTTGACTTAAATGAAGTCTTTGACTAATAGTTCTGATATATGAGATTCCCTTGGGATAGTTTCTGGCAAATGCTTTTTTCCTGTGAATGTGTCATACTTTCTTGTTTCTTTGCATGTTTTTTTTTTTTTGTTGTTGAGCTCCCAACATTCTGAGTTTTATGTTGTTATAACTCTGGAAGTCTAGTTCTCCCAATACTCTGGGAATGTTGTTTTGTTTTTTTGAGGGCTGGAGCCATCAATTTGTGACTTTTGCAAACTATTTTTGCTCCCCAATGGGGAATGAAAGGGAAAAGAGAGAGAGAGAAAATATATTGCTTATTTAAAACTCCTCTGCTGCTTTCATCTGAGGGGATTTGGAACAATGTCTGCCTTCATAGCTGGACCCCAGTGATCTGAAGTAGCTGATGAAAAGTAGTGTCAACAATCAGAACACACACCTCCAGATTTTGTAGGCCAAGGCCTCATAGCTCACCCTGGCATCAGCAAGCTGCAATAAGAGCCTGGGCTACAGTCCCCACTGCTGTCTGCCATGTTTTTAGGGGATGGGAGATGGTAGCCACTTCATGGAGAGTAAAATTCACTGATATTTACCCCACTTTGCCAGCCTCATTGTCCAGCTGTTTCCCAGATGCTGCACAGTGTTCCACTAGATGCCAGAGTTTTAAACCAGTTGATTCAGACAGTTCCTGCCAGTTCAATAGCTATTTTGGTGGAGTGACTGATTCCTGGAACATCTACTCTGCCATCTTCCCATAGTCCTCTGCAATTACATTTTAAAGAGATTAAAATACAAAAAGAAATGTGAGGAGGGGGAGGGGAAAGATGGTGGCATAGAGAGGAAAGGAATTTAGTTAGTCCCCTGGAACAACTAATAAACAACCATAAACTACTAGTAAATAATTTGGAATAACTGCTGGGAGAAAACAGTGACTGTCCACACACCATACACTAACCTGGATTGGGAGGAATGCCTGAGATTGCAGCATAGAATCTGTAAGTAAAAGCTGTGGAACCATGCTAAGAGCCCCTCCCCCCATGGCAGACTGAGCTGCAAAACATCCTGTGGTAGAGTGGCACACTCCAGTGAGTGAATATAGCTCAGCTGAGCTCCACCTGGGGTTTTAATTAACAAGTGTGGACTGCAGAATACAAGCTATAAACCCCTAACAAGCAGACAGAGGCTTTTAGTGATGACTGACCTGAAAGAACCAGAAGATTCATCTGTCCCAGGAGGGGAAGTCCAGAAGACCAGGTGTTACCTCTGGGTGATGAGTGAAACTGGGGGGCCAAGTACTGGATCCAAAAGGGGGCTTTCTGTCCCTTTTTCCCTCTCTCAACCTGAGGGGCTCAGAGGAGAAAGCCTTAGCCATTTTCAGTTCACAGCACTCTGAACCGGACAGGGTTGGAGATAAGAGAGTCAGAGAGACAATTCAATTGTGGATGATAACTCCCTAGGAAGTGTATCTTCCCTAAGACTAAGGAGGTAGAGCCCAGCTTTCCCTTCAGAACCAGACCCCAGAGGCTGGGGGAAAACAGCCAAAACAGAAACTGAAGGGGCCACACCTCCTTACAACAGTCAGGAGCAACAGGCTGACAAGAGCCACCTGCTAGGCAGGTTAGGAAAAGCACAGTGACTAGAGGCCTGACAGGAAAGTATGTCATTCTTCTAAGATACACCCTGAATATAACCCCATTCTGAGACCTGATCCCATGCTGGTCTGGGAAAATCTGATTAGGGTAACCAAGGAAACCAGATGCCTAGACAACAGAAAACTACAATCTACACTAGGAAAAACAAATATATGGCCCAGTCAAAGGAACAAACTTACACCCCAATCAAAATACAGTTGAGTTATTGCTTCACTTTAATGAAACAATCTATTAAAGATTTTCAAAGAAATATGCTAAATCAAATTAAAAAACCAAATCAATGAGTTCAGGGAAGATATAGCAAAAGAGATGAAGGCTATAAAGAAAACACTGGGCAAATATAGGATAGAAATCAAAAGTCTGAAAAAACAACTGGCAGAATCTATGGAAATAAAAGGCACAACACAAGAGATGAAAGACACAATGGAGACATACAACAGCAGATCTCAAGAGGCAGAAGAAAACACTCAGGAACCGGAGAACAAGACACTTGAAATCCTACACACAAAAGAACAGACAGAGAAAAGAATGGAAAAATATGGGCAATGTCTCAGGGAATTGAATGACAACATGAAGTGCATGAATGTACATGTCATGGGTGTCCCAGAAGGAGAAGAGAAGGAGAAAGGAGGGCAGAAGAAATAATAGAGGAAATAATCAATGAAAATTTCCCATCTCTTATGAAAGACATAAAATTACAGATCCAAGAAGCGCAGTGTACCCCAAACAGAATAGTTCTGAATAGGCCTACGCCAAGACACTTAATCAGATTATCAAATGTCAAAGACAAAGAGAGAATCTTGAAAGCAGCAAGAGAAAAGCGATCCATCACATACAAAGGAAGCTTGATAAGACTATGTGTGGATTTCTCAGTAGAAACCATGGAGGCAAGAAGGAAGTGGTGTGATATACTTAAGATACTGAAAGAGAAAAACTGCCAACCAAGAATCCTATATCTGGCAAAACTGTCCTTCAAATAAGAGGGAGAGTTTAAAATATTCTTTGACAGACAATGAGAGAGTTTGTGAACAAGATACCTGCTTTACAGGAAATACTAAAGGGAGCATTACAGACAGAAAGGAAAAGACAGGAGTGAGAGGTTTGGAACACAATTTGGGGTGATGGTAGCACAGCAATATAAGCATACTGAAGAAAGATGACTGTGAGTATGGTTTAAAGAGGAAGGTTAGGAGCATGTAGGACACGAGAAGGAAAGAGGAAAGATAAAGACTGGGACTGTATAACTCAGTGAAACCTAGAGTGCTCAACAATTGTGATAAAATGTACAAATGTTTTTACATGAGGGAGAACAAATGAATGTCAGCCTTGCAAGGTGTTAAAAATAGGGTGGTATAGGGGAAAAAATACCATCAGTGCAAACTAGAGAGTATAGTTAACAGAAACATTGTATTATGCTTCCTTTAATGTAGCAAAGGCAATATACCAAAGCTAAATGCATAAGAGGGGGACATAAGGGAGGGGTATGGGACTCAGCATTGGTGATGTTGTCTGACTCTTTTATTCTATTTTAGTTTAATTCTTTCTTTCCTTTCATTGCTTTTTAGCTGTCATGTTTTTTCTTTCTTTCTTTTTCTTTTTCTTTTGTCTCTCTACATTTTTTGACTCTTTCTCTTTGTTTGTGGAAGAAATGGAGATGTCCTTATATAGATAATGGTGAATACATAAATATCTGACTATACAGGGACCCATCTATTGTTTACTTTGGATGGAATGTATGGTGGGTGAACAAAACCATCTTAAAAAAAAAGGGTTGATGAAGAAACCTTGAGGGCCCTATATTGCATGAAATAAGACAGACACATAAGGACAAATATTGCACGGTCTCACTGATAGGAACTAATTATAATATGTAGACACATAGACATGAATATAAGTTGCCAGGGTATAGAACGAGGCTAAAGAATGGGGAGTTGTTGCTTATTATGAGCAGAATGTTCAACTAGGTTGAACTTAAGTGTTTGGAACTGGACAGAGGTGATGGTAGCACATTATCATGAGATAACTAACAGTGCTGAATGGTGTGTGAATGTGGTGGAAAGGGGGAGCTTAGAGTCATGTAGGTCACCAGAAGGAAAGCTGGAGGTTAAAAGATGGGAATGTATAAAACAGTGAATCTTGTGGTGGACAATGTCCGTGATTAACTGTACAAACATTAGAAATCTCTTTCATGAACTAGAGCAAATGTATGACACTATAACTAGAAGTTAATAATAGAGGGACATATATAGAAAAAATATACGTATTGCAAACTATGTACTACTGTTAACAGTATTTTAAAATTATTTCATCAGTAGTAACAAATGTTCAATACCAATACTATGAGTCATTAATGGAGGGGGGATTGTTAGGGTATAGGAGGAAATAAGTTTTCTTTTTTCTCTTTATTTCTTCTCTGGAGTAATGAAAATGTTCTAAAAATTGAAAAAAAATTGTGATGGATGCACAGCTGTATGATGGTACCATGGGCAATTGATTGTGCACTTTGGATCTTTGTATAATTGCATGGTATATGAACAATCTCAATGGAATTAAATTAAAAAAAAAGAAATGTGGGTAATATTTGCTTTATAAATCCCTGTCCATTTTTTAAGCATTGTTCATTTCTTTGTGTAGATGCAAATTTTTATCTGGTATCTTATTCCTTTGCCTGAGGAACTTCATTTAATATTTCTTATAGTGTAGGTCTGCTGGCAATGATATTTCTCAGTTTCTGTGTTTCTGAAAGAGTCCTTATTTCACCTTCATTTTTAAAACATATTTTTGCTGTATATGAACTTCTGAGTTGCAGTTACTTTTTTCATTCAGTACTTTGAAGGTAAAGCTCCATTGTGTACTGGGCTTACATAGTTCCTGTCTTGTCAAGAAGTTTGTGGTATCTATCTTTCTTGGATTATATTGTAATATTTATATTTTCTCTGGTTGCCTTCAAGGTTTTGTCTTTATTTTTGGTTTTCAACAGTTTGACTATGATTTGTGTAGTTTTTTTCTTTTTTCCTACTTCTGCTTGAGTTTTTCTGAGGTTCTTAGATTTCTAAGTTTGTTATTGTGCTGGTTTGAATCTACCCTACAAAAGTCATGTTCTTTTCATCCAATCTTGTGGGTGCAGACTTATTGTGGGTGGGTCCTTCTGATTAGATTATTTCCATGGAAATATGACCCTGCCCATTCAAGGTGGGTCTTAAATATTAATTAGTTTACTGGCATCCTCTCTGAGAGGATAAAAGGCAAAGACATTTTGAAGAGATCTCAGAGACACTTAGAGAGAAAATGACCAGAGACATTCTGGAGATAGCTGTTGAAACCAGAACCAGGAGATAAGTTAAGAGATGAATCCAGAGTGTGCCCTGGAGAAGCTAAGAAAGGACCCCAAGATGCCTAGAGACAGATGCCTGGGAGAAACAAGCAAGGATACACAGGAGTTGAGAGAGAGAAGCTAAGACAGAAGCCTAGTGACATTTTGGAGAAAGCAACAGAAACCAGAAGCTAACCCTGGAAGAGGCCCAGCAGACTCCGTCCATGTGCCTTCCCAGGTGACTGAGGAACCCCAGATGCTATTGGCCTTTCTTCAAAGAATGAATCATCCTATTGATGCCTTAATTGGGATATTTTTGTAGCCTTAGAATGGTAAATTTGTGAACTAACAACCTCCATTGTAAAAGCCAGTCCATTTCTGGTATATTGCATTTTGGCAGTTTTAGCAAACTGAAATGATTGTATTACATCAATTTGGAAGATTCTTGGCCATTAACTCCTTAGGTATTTCTTCTGTCCTGTTCTTCTCCTCTGTTTTTTTCTTTGACTCCATTTACACATTTATTAGACAATTCTATATTATCTCCAAACTCTTAGATTCTCTTTTCTATCTTTACTTTACTTTCTTTTCTCATTTTGTGTCAATTTGAAAACTTTCTATTCACCTGTCTTCAAGGTCATTGATTCTTTCCTTGGCTGTGTTCAGTCTGCTGAACCAAATTCTTTGATTCTCCTTTATAGCTTCCATCTCTTTGCTGACATTTTCATGTGTTCATTTATATTGTCTACCTTTCCCATGATATCATTTAAATAACTAATCATAAGATTTTAATGTCACTTTTGGTAGTTGTAACATCTGAGTCACTTTAGGTCTGATTCTGTTGATTGCTTTACCTTCTGACAATGTTTTTTTTTCTTGCTCTTTTGGGGATGGGGCTTTCTTGGCATTGCTGTTCTCCTTGTCCCCAGCAGTCTAACTCTCATTAGAGAGATTTCAGCTCCTACCCAAGTGGGCGACCCACTTCTTTGTATAAGTGCAGGATCCTGGCCTGGAGAGTTTTTTTTTCTGCCCATACCACTGGGGCAGAAGGCTTTTGCTTCTACCTTTCCTGCCAAAGCAGTGAATCTTTGCCTGGGACCTGGGGTGCTTCTTGTCCTCCCCCAGTGGCTTAAGGCTTTTGCTTTGTAAGAGGGAAGAGTCTGGGGAAGATGGTGGTATTTTCTGCCTGTGTGCCAACAAAGAAGAGTCTCTCTGGCCTCCTTATCTGCTCCTAATTTTTCTTGAGAGCTGGTGGAGGGCAGTGGAAAAGAGCCTGTGAGGGATAACTGACTCCTCTTGAGTGTGGGGTTCCCAATTATTCTAAAGTGTTATGCTAGACAACCTTAACATTTACAAGGTTATTAAAATTTTATTAGTTTTCTTCTCACCTGCTCTTATGACATCTAACTCTTCATCCTGTGCTTTGCCAAAAACGAAATAGTTTATATGTTCCATCTCTCCTTGCCACTCTTTAGAATTCAGTGTACTTACTTGCCTTATGACTGTAGCTCTCTGATGGGTTCCAGAAAATAAGAATTAATAGATTATGAGGTGTTTTTTTTACTTGAAGAAAAGGAGCAATGTCATCTTGTGGCTTTCTATATCCTAAGCACAATATTGTTAGAATGAAGCTGTAATTTATTATATGTATGCTTCTGTGACTTTTCCTTCATAATTCATATCATGTTCTTGAAATGGATCCACATTGATGGACGTAGGGCTAGTTCATTCATTTTCACTGCTGTATATACATACATTCTCTCTCTCTCTCTCTTTAATCTATTATTCACATTTTATTTTTCCATCATTTTCCATGTCTTCTAGTACCTTGCTCCATTATATATCTTTACTGTCTCCTATTTTAACAATCTCTTCATATTGGCTTCTTATGACATTATATAATCATGCTTAGACTTTCATATCTCAAAATAAGAGTTTACTTTACTCTCTTGCTCTTTAGTTCACCTTTGGCTATTTCTCCATCTATTCATATGCTTATTTATTCCTTATATTTCTTTCTTTTCAAATTTCCCACCTGTTATGGCAGTGTTCACAGTTTTCTTATTCTCCAAAGGAACTGTGTTAAAGGTTTTAATCCATTGCCTGTCAAATATATGGCAAGCATGATTTCCCAGGCTGCGATGTGTCTTTTATTTTATGTGTATTTTTCCCCTAAATTAAACTTAAAATATTTTTTGGCCAACAGATCTATCAGATTTTCAAGTTCATATCTTATTAAATTAAAGTTCATGTGCAAAGTAAAGATATTATATTAATTTTTAAAGAGATGAATACCTATAAAGCAAAAATTATTATTACTAGTATTAATACTGGGATATTATTCACTATCAGGAATGCATATAATATGAGTTGTTTAGGATAGCTAAAATCTACAGATGATAAGTTTAGTAATGAAACTTAAACAAGTCACCTTTTTGGTGTAATTGTCTTAGTTTTCCAAGGCTACAATAACAAAGCCTACAAACTAGATGGCTTAAAACAACTGAAATTTTATTCTCGCACAGTTATAGAGGTTAGATGTATGAAATCAAGGTGTTGGCAGGGCCATGCTCCCTCTGAAACCTATAGGGGAGAATCCTCCTTGCTCCTTCTAGCTTCTGGTGTTGGCCAGCCATCCTTGGCATTCCTTGGAATGTAGATGCATCAGTCCAATCTCTGCCTCTTCCATCTTCACTTAGCTTTCTCCTGAGTGTCTATTTGCTGTGTCTAAATTTACTTTTTCCTATAAGGACACCAGTCATGTTGGATTAGGGGTGCAACCTACTCCAGTATGACCTCATCTTAGTTTAACTAATTTGAATCATCTGCAACAACCCTATTTCCAAATAAGGTCAGATTGTGAGGTACTGGGGCTAGGACTTCAATATATCTTTTTGGGGGACACAATTTAACCCATAATAGTACTAAATGTTAAGCATTTTAATTTTTGTCCGAAGTGTATTGTATATTTTATTCTCTTTTAAAAGCAAAGGAAGGTTTATAATTGTATGTATATAATACCTCCCATGCTCGCCTTTTGTTTCAGTACATGAATTTTTAATTGCTAATATACTAATGTAAGTATTGATCAATTTTGGTTCATCTTTATTGGATACTGAGTATGTAACACTTGTTAATGTATTCATTTGAATGAAAATTCAATTACAACAAAGGATATTGAATTTAATTTGCCTCTCCTTAATGATTTTAGTTCATTGTCAATGAGATAAATGTCATATTAAGATGCCTTCTGGACTTAGAAAATAGTTTTGAATGTTTGTCTTCCTATAGTTAGTTTCAAACTAGTATATTTTGAATTGCATGTCTATTTTTTATAGCATTTCAGTCCTCTACTTTATTAGGCTATTTGTTGTCACTCCTTATCACAATCAATGAGTATCTGACTCTACCTTTCCCCTCTACTTTTAATTTTGCACTTCTAATCTGAGAAACCAATCAACCTTTAGAAAATGTCCTACAAAATAAGACAGTGGGAGTTTTCATATGATTAAAATGATGCATATGCAGTTTATTCATTGAACTTTTTAATAGCTATTTTGCATTTTTATTTCTTCATTCTTGTCTGTATTCTGGAATGGCAAATTTACTGGATATTTGATTTTAGGAGGAGAGAGTGATACTTAATTACCACTGGCAAAGCTACTGCAAAAAATTTCCCTGGAATAGATTCTACTGTGATGAGATTTTAAAATATAAGTAATATTAAATACCATATTTTCATGATTCAGAGTTAAGGAATGAAACAAAAGTGACTTAGTCTTTCTGTAGCAAATTAATAAGACAGGGAAAAGGTAGGGGTGGGGGATGTTATATAGATACCATGACATCCTTCTGTTTTCCTTCTTCCTGGCTCCAAAGTGTCTTTTTGAATTGTTTAATTTTGGTAAGAGTTTGGAGGAGTTAGTTTAGGTAAAGTGGATATTTAATATAAAAATCATTCTAAAGTAATTTGAAGAAATGTAATATGATATTAACAACCTAATATCAAAAAGCTGATATCCAAAATCAATTAGGCAAAATAGAAAAAATAGTTGACTTCTTTAAAAAAAAAGATGGAGCAACTTACAGCCAATGTAGTCTTGGCATGTGCTGACAAAGAGGTTTATCAGGCAAACTTGTCAGGGCATTATTCATCAGTACTCTGAAAAAGAAAAGAAATAAAGTCACATTTTTCTAGTTCATTTCTTACCTTAAGTCAAAGGTGGTACTATCATTATTTGTATGAAACCATTAAAATTTACTGTTAGCTGCCTTCTCGATTCTTCTCTGTAAGTTTTGTTATATTTAGCAGCTTATTAGTAAATCAAATTTTGGCAAGCATTAGCTATCAAATTAGAGGAAGCAGCAATATTAGTAGCTGAAATAAAGTCTGTGCTCTTTAGCAGTAGGGAGTGGAAATGAGGCAACTTTAAATGAAAGCTGTTTTTCTTTATCAAGATTAATATAGGAAATTAATGATTTGCTTAAGAATATTTCAATAAAATATGATAGTGAGGCTATATTTGGTTTCAATGGGGTGACATTCTAGGAGTCAGGAGGCTTATGCAATTGTTCAAATTCTCAAAGCTATAGAATAGTCTTGTAGCATATGACCAAAAGGTGATTTTCAGCTGAAAAGGACTTTCAGGGTTTTAACAATTCCAAATTTAATATATTGGGCTTAAAGCAGTAAATTTTATTCATGTCTTTTCTTTCAATTGAAATATATGCTTTAGTTTAGTACTTACAAGAGTATAAGAGAATTTAGTCCATAAAATGTTAGTGGGGATATTCGACTGAGGTGATTATCTTCGATTATCCTGCCAGCCGGAAGAAAAAAATGGGTTCACTTATATATTTTTAAAATACAAAAACTATTATTATAAAATGTACAAAAATAAAACATACAGCCATTCTAGTCTGTGGAGATCTTCAAAAACACCAGGCTTTAAGAAGGTTATTCTGTTATGACTGAGATACCTGAAAAAAAGGAGAAATAAATAGATTAAATTTGTACCTTCTTGATGTCTTACAATAAGGAAAGTAAAAAAAAGAAAAGAAAACAACATCTATTTTAAATTTTCTTATGTATCATTCTCATCATGCCATTTCCCTGCCTTTGAATTTTTAAAAGTTTCTTATCACTTACCTTATCACACCCAGTTTAAAATTTTTCCATAATCAAATAATGAACTGATTAATCTACTTATTCATGAATCTATTCATTTATTTGTCAAACTGTTAGAGTTCCACAGTTGCACTATGTTAGGCATGTCACCCTGTTCTTTGAGGGGCTTAGTGTCTTGAGGGGAGATAACAGGTGAGCAGCTTATTATAGCAACAAAGAAAAGAGTCGAGTTTTTAATGTGTGGTTGTTCTGACATTCCAGAGAAGAAAGCCCCTGATTTTGATGGGGGTGGGGAATGCAGAGCAAGGAGGAGACAGGAAGTCTTTGCTAAAGGAGGTAAAATTGAGAAGTCTTGGATGAAGGAACGATGTTCACAAAACAAAGAATGGGTGAGAGTTATAGGAAATAGCTGTATGTTAAGGCAAGAGGTGTAAGACAGAGTGACAAGTCCAGGGAACTCCAGGTAATTCAGTTTGGCCTCCTCATGACATGTTGTGGGGAGAAGCAGGAGATGAAGCTAGGAGTTAGGCAGAGACCTGTTCTGGAAAACTCTTGCTTGAGTTTGGTCCTATCCTACTACCTAACTTTACTTCCCGTTTTTCTGCAAAGTGAACTAACTTTCTGATTTATTGTGTTGATTTCTTCCTCCTGCCATTTTCAATCTCTTTCAAGTAGTGATTCAATGCACTGAATCTTCTGTCAGACACTTTGATTCCTGGTTCTGCTACTTATTAAAAGTGTGACCTTGAGCAAGTTAATTAACTGTAAGCCTCAGTTTCCCTAGCTCTAAAATGGGGATCATATCAGTACATACTTCATAGGGTTGTTGTAAAATTTGAGGTGATGCATGTCATAAACACTGGCACATCATAGCCTGGTATGTAATAAACAATAAGTACATATTTATTACAACAATATCTCTGCTCATACTGCCCACTCCAAATTCTTTCCTCTTCTTTTTCCTCTCTATCTATGATTCATATCGAAGCATTAGTTCAAATTTCAGTTCCACTGATGCATGGATAACACTGATTTCTCTCTTTTCTCCCTCTTACAGATCTTCGAATTGACATCATGTAAAATTTCCCCTGCCAGGAATCCTCTCTCCCTGCAGGTTTGGCTTTTGCCAGGGTGTAGCAAGGAATGATGCCCCATGCTAGAGACATCTTTTTATAAACCTGGAGCCTCGTTTGGGCACAGGAAGGGGTAAGGAATAGTTTCAACATCTCCCATGAGGCTCTCTTAAAAGCCAACAGACCCCCACCTCCTAAAAGGCATTTGATCCACCCCTGCATCCTATGTTCATCTGCTTAGCACAGTCCTACTCACTCTTCCTAACTATCCTTCATGCTCTGGATCCAAAATGATCACTCCTTTCAGTGAATTGTAATAGCAGTTTTGATCTGGACAAGACAGGTTTAGGACTTAAGTAACCTCTTAATTCTCAAATTGTTGGATGTGTGTTGACATTCTTTTCTCTACCTTGGCTTTTAGAGAGCAAGAGGCATGGCTTTTCCTCAGGGATTATATAGCACTCTACCCAAAATTGTATGTGTAAGGATCATGACTGGTTTATCTTTCTATGCTCCATGGTGTCTAACTGCAGAACTTGCATACTATGAGGGCCAACAAATATTTGTGGATGAATGAAGAGCAGGTATCTAGTGACTATTTATTAAAAAACCGAGAGGTATGTGCCATCTCTAACACTCAAACAATATTCCAGTGTTATGAAAAAACCATGAAAATAGATGGAGAGCACCTTTACATTTACTCTCTAGTTCTGTACTAACATTTAAGAGTTTCCTCCATATCTTTTGAACCTAAAGCCAAGCAGATGCTGTTTAGCAAGTTTTAAATAGGTTTATGGGGGTTGGAGAGAAAGCTATCCAGGACATTGATGAGAATGACGCCAAGAGAGACTTTGAGCAGTATGCTAAGACACAAAAGAACAGAGATGGAATAGAAGGGAAGATGACATGGCGAAGTGGCTACTATTAAGGCTTTGAGTCCCCTAGTGGCCTTCTTCCATTTTTCTAGTATATGATTACGTGCCCGTTCGACTCAAGCCCAAACTCTGATATCACAAGCTAGGAATATGAATGGAATGAATTTCTGGGGTTTGGATAGAAAGTAGGATTAAAAGAAATGGGACAGAAATAGAAATACAGAGAGTTGTTTATTTATATAATTTTTGGTTATATTTTCATTCGGTAACTTCTTCTAAGGGGTTAGGGTCAACTGCTTGGTAGACCTTTGAGAAAACCTATTTTAAAAAACTTTGCTATTTTGTTTTCACAGTGCTTTATATATTCATAAAAGCAGAATTAATGGAAAAAGAATAACTGGAGAAGTCTTTGGGCTTTCTCCTTCATAGATGTTTATTATCATCAGGTTTTTTTGCTTTGATTAAATTCATTCAATAATCATTCCTGTCATCATGACTAATGAATATTGAGTTCTTACTGTGTGCCAGGCTTTGCATGGATTTTCTCATTTAGTTCTTACAACAACCTTCAAAGTGGGTACTATTATTCTTCATAATTTACAGTAGAGAGAACTGATGCTTAGAAAGGAAAAGTAAATCGTCCAAGATCACACACCTAGTAAGTGATGAAGTCAGGACTGAGACCCAGGCCTGATTCAAAATCCCCATGTTCTTGGCCACTATGCTACGCTGCCCCTTCAGCACTATTTGCACACCTCCCAGACACTGCTGTAAGCAGGAGGGCTGATGTGGACTGGGTCAGACTGACAGATCACAATGGAATGGACCAATTATTTGGCACTGGTACTTACAGTTTAGTAAGACTGTACAGTCCTCTGAAAGCATACATGGATACAGATCTAATTTTATTGTTTTGCAAGCACCTGTGAAAATGATTATTAAAAAAGTAAACATAATGAAATAATTTAGTAAAACTGGATATTCATGTAATTTTGTTTTGGTATAAAATTATGTATAATTAGGCTAGTATTTATTTAGAAAGTCTAGTTATAGAAGCAAACAACACAGCTAAAAATAAATATTTGAATTTTCTAGGAATAAACTTTAATGCCTACTAACCACTTACTCATCAGACAGAGTAAGCCTAGAACCAGATTTTAAACATTCTTTGCTATAATTCTTCAAACTTGAAAGGCTCAATGCAGTGCTGACAAAACTACAAGGATGTGGCAAGTTTAATGTCTCAAACTATATTCCATGTTACTCGTAAATCTGCGAAGCAAGTCAACTTTAGTAATTACTGACTTATATCCCCAACCTTATTCCAAAAAGTATTTTAGGCAGTTCATGGGGAGAATATATTACAAAAGAGAAAAATATAAAGAATCAGGATTAGAAAAATATAAATTAGATTGGAATGTCAAGACAAGAATGCAGGCCTACATAGTTAAGTACAGTAACATTGGAACTTTGGCCTTGAGTTAACTGGAGGTCAAAGGAAGTAAATGCCAGAGCACAAACAATTGCATCAGTTGTACGCATATAAAGCTTTGTGCTTTAATGAGTACTTGTCCCAGGTTGTGGAGAATGAACAAGAAAGGACTGACTTCTTATTCTGAGTGAAGGTCACTATCTTCCTTTAGGGTAGCCTGAGTTTATATATAATCTGTTATAAATTTTAGGAGCAGAAGAAAAAGATCAACACAAATGAACTCTTAACTAGAAATTTTGATTAAAAGAGATTTTCTATTCCCTATTTCTCCAACATGCAATAAAATCTATCTTGATTGTGAAATATTATTGTTACGTTTATTATGCATCTAACAATTTCACAGAATATGCTGAGTGCCATAGTAGGTAAATGCATCTTTCTCACTAATTCATAGAAAGACTCTAATACGTATTTTTTGTTTTTAACTACTGTAATGATCTACTAAGCAACAGACTGCATTGTCTAGAGGTTAAGTCAAGCTAAACTTTTAATAACTAATCAGGAAAAGCTTTTTAAATTTGGTTATTTTGATCATTTATTGCTTGGAACAAATTGGCTGTTCAGTAATTTAGTTCAATTTTTATTGTGCAGCAAAGCTAAACTACTGTGTTATGTAAACCTGAATTTTGTTATTTAAAATTTGTGGTCCTAACTCCTTTTAAACATTTGGACAGAAGGTGGTGGTATAGGTTAGAAAAATTCTCCATATTCCAGAAACTAAAAAATAAAATAGAAAGTATCATCTTGAAATTTTAATATCGGGACTGATTTAGAAAAGCTCTTCTCCATTAATTGGTAATACGTGTTCAGAGTAAAGTTCAGAAAAGTAATTTCCACTACAATTTTTATTCTCAGTTTTCAGAATATTTCATTAAATGAAATGATTTACTTTTTCTTCTGATTCTGTTGTACTATCTGTTCTGTACTTCCACCTGTCACAAATGTATCCAATATGTATTTATGTACCAGGTTTCTTTAGTCTAAAATCCAAACTAAAACCAACACCAGTATGAAAATGGAATGAGGAATTCTGATACTTTTTCTACATAGTGTGATTTAGGCACAGCATATTTCAACCCAACAGCTCAACCACATGACAATACGATTAAATGACAAAGTCGACCTTAAGTAACAGGCAAATATCCCCGGGGCTATTGTGGATTTTGAGAGTACATAACAAGACCTAAAGTGAAGGGAAGCTAGGAAGTCAGATACTAACTGAGATAAAAATAAAACTCAACATACAAGGCAGATATAAAAATGGAGTCAAATCCCCAAAACAACCTGCTCAGAGGTTTCAAACCACAATGATATGCTACTTTAGAAAGATATTGAATTTGTAAACATATGAACAAAAATCTGTCACTATCTAACCTTGATGGCAGGTCTAGTAAAAGACCATTACCTCTTTCTCCAAGGTGGACACTGAGACAACCCATGCTGTGCCAGAGAGCAAAAACTCCTGAGTATCTCCATTTTGGGGGAGTGTGGTAGGAGGAGTCACAGCACATATGCTCTAGTTTCTTTAGGGTAAAGTATCTGAGATTTTTCTAGAATGACCTCAAGAACTACTCAGGAAAAATGCTACCTGGGAGTGCCATTGCTTAGGTCTGATCGCTCTCCAGGGAATTGTTTAGCAGGGGTACAGGGTTGGTTCCCACAGAAGTGGGAAGAAACATATGCCAAAAAATGCTGGTTAACTTTAGTTCATTACTGGGAATTAAAATTTTTCTTACAGCTTCTGAAGATCATGGTACTTCTTGAAACCATCAGGAGGGAGCTTTCTTATTACGTTCCATTGAAGTGACCTAAAATAAATGCAAATTTTTGGTTCTTACCTAGTTTTTTTCTCTTAAACTACAACAATATGAATAATTGTAAACTGTTTTTACTTAAATATCCAGCTTTCAGTAAACATTGTCTTTTATTACCTCACTCTTAATTTGTAATTTCATTCTAATATGTTGATTTTGTATTACTGAAGATATACATCTTAAATTTAGGCTGCAACTTGATAATTCTGACTATAACTTTTAAAATAATAAAACTGGGAAAAATAATCGATTTTCAGTTATGTTCCCCTTTTCAATATTTATATAATGAATATCAGAAAACAACTCAACTTTTCAGTGACAAGAGAAATGTTATTTTCTGTTTAAAACACATTCAAGGACTTAATTTTATACTTGTCAAAATTTCATTGCTCACATTCTATTACTTTTGCTTTCTTTTCAAATTGGTTTTGAAGGAAACTTTCAATTGAAACATACAATTGAACTATCTTTGTTCAATAAATGATGCCATTTTTACAATAAATTGCATAGAAAGATTTCTCTTGTATCACAATTTGATAAGCAACTTGACATAGACCAAATCCACAAAGCTGGATTTATATGGAAGGAACTTAAACCTTTAATGTTCTAGAAAAGCAATGTGATATAGGAGGAGACAAAATAAAATAAAACAAGCAAAACAAACAAACAACACCCCAAAGCCCAATACCATTGTAGCTGGGGTCCAGACCCACGTGTGCCTCTAACTAGTTAAGTTTGCTTGCATGAATCACACATAAACTTTCCAATTCTCAGTCTCTTTGTGAAGGGAGGAATTTGGACTAGATAACTTCTAATAATATGGTGCCATTATTGAAATATAATATGATAGAACAGATATTCATTGGTAAAGTCATACTGTGAGATAAACAACATGGAAATACTTGATTGACATAAAGGATTTAGGTTAAGACAGTGTCATACAAAAGATACTAATAATGTTTAGATTTTAGACCATTGTTGCTTTAATTTGGTGTATTAGTCAGGGTTCTCCAAAGAAACAGAACTGACAGGATATATACATATATTAAGAGATTAGGAACTGGTTCATGTGACCATGGAATTCAAGTCTGAATTCCATGGGGCAGGCTGCAAGTTGGGAACTCTGATGAAGATTTTGATGAATTCCCCAGGAGAAGCTGGCTGACGGAAATAGAAGAGAAATTCTTTCTGATTGATGAGATCATTAGTTCTTCCTTGAAAGCCTTCAACTGATTGGGTGAGACTTTTCTCATTGTTGAAGGCAATCTCCTTGTTGATTCTAGATACAATCAGCCAGAGATGCAATCGACTGACTAATGATTTAAATTCATGAAATACTCTCACAGTAACAATCATGCTAGTGCTTGTTTGACCAAACAACTGGACACCATAACCTAGCCAAGTGGACACATGAACTTAACCATTATACTTGGTATTGGGTCCCTTTGAAAATATATATGTATATTTTCCCAGACCTCCTGAAATATGTTTTCGGAATCTAATTTGAGAAACATGGTTTCAAAGTCTAAAAGACCATGCATGCTCAATGCAAGTGTTATTTTCCCTAAAGGATAGAAAACTCATTGTTGGGGGTCAGAAAAAACAATCTTACTCTTTATGTCTAAAGAACAGATATACCTACAGTACATAAAGAGATATATAGTGTACCTGTGGTATTAAAACTTCATGGGTAGGTATGCGATTAAGGAAAAAAATCTAAGACACCTCCTTAGTGGGACTAGGGAGAGGCAATAGTGAAAAAAAAAAAGGTTGAGAAACGCTGTTCTAGGCTATCCCATATCAGCCACTTAATTATTTTTAAATGAATGAATGCCAAAATTGGGTGAACTAATAACTCTCTTGAAATAGCTGGTGCTGGGCTATCACCAAACATGCTTTCCTACATTATCTTAGCTAATAAGAATTGCTTTTCTACTAGTGATTCTTGTTTGGCTCAGATTCCAAATTCTACTTTATATCCTGGCTAAATATCTGTGCTGTATAAATATAAATTGTGATATATTTGAATTTGCTTTTTAGGATGTACATGAAAGTTTAGTATGTTCATAAAATTTGTTTGTTCATTCATTTGTTCATTTTCTCAGTAAACACGTGCTGAATCTTGTAAGTTTTGGTACGTTGTATTTTCATTTTCATTCACCTCAAGATTTTTCCCAATCTCGTCTCTGATTTCCTCTTTAACTCATTGGTTGTTTAAGAGTATGTTGTTTAATTTCCACATATTTGTGAATTTTACCTTTCTCCCTCTGTTACTGATTTCTAGCTTCATTCCATTGTGGTCAGAGAATATATACTGTATGGTTCTAATATTTTTGAAATTTTTGAGACTTTTTTTGTGACCCAACATATGGTCTATCTTGGAGAATGATTCATGCGCACTCGTGAAGAATGTGTATTCTCGTTTTTTTTTTTTTAACTATTTTTTTTTATTAAATTCAGTTTTATTGAAATACATTCACACACCATATAATCATCCATGGTATACAATCCACTGTCCACAATATGATAACATAGTTATGCGTTCACCACCACAATCTATCTCTGAACATTTTCCTTACATCAGAAAGAACCAGAACAAGAATAAAAAATAAAAGTGAAAAAAGAACACCCAAATCATCCCCCCATCCCACCCCATTTGTCCTTTCATTTTTATCCCCATTTTTCTACTCATCCATACACTAGATAAAGGGGGTGTGATCCACAAGGTCTTCACAATCACACTGTCACCCCTTGTAATCTACATTATTATATAATCATCTTCAGGAGTCCAGACTGCTGGGTTGGAGTTTGGTAGTTTCAGGTATTTATTTCTAGCTATTCCAATACATTAAAACCTAGGACGTGTTATCTATATAGTGCATAAGAATGTCCACCAGAGTGAACTCTCGACTCCATTTGGAATCTCTCAGCCACTGAAACTATTTCGTCTCATTTTGCATCCCCCTTTTGGTCAAGAAGATACTCTCAGTCCCACGATCTACATTCATCCCTGGGAGTCATATTCTGCATTGCCAGGGAGATTTACACCCCTGGGAGTCGGGTCCCACGTAGGGGGAAGGGCAGCGAGTTCACCTGTCGAGATGGCTCAGTTAGCGAGAGAGAGGGCCACATCTGAGCAACAAAGAGGAACTCAGGGGGAGACTCTTAGGCACAATTATATGCAAGTTTAGACTCTCCTTTGCAGTAACGAGCTTCATAAGGGCAAGTTCCATGCTCGAGGGCTCAGCACATCAAACTGCCAGTCCCAATGTTTGTGACAACATCAACACCAGTCCAGGTGAGGATGTCCAACTGTGTATTCTCTTTTAATTTGGTGCAGTGTTCTGTATATGTCTGTTTGGTATAGTTGGCTTAGTGTATCATTCAAATCCTGTACTTCCTTATTGATGTTCTGACTATATTTTCTAACCATTATTGAGAGTGGTGTATTAAAGTCTACTACAATCAATGTAGAACTGTCAATTTCTCCCTTCAAATCTGTTGGTAACTCCTGCATATATTTTGGGACTCTGCTGTTAGGTCCTTGTGCCGGTTTGGATATATTATGTCCCCACAAATGCCATGTTCTTTGATGCAGTCTTATGGGGCGAGATGTATTAGTGTTGATTAGGTTGCAATCCTTTGATTGAGTGCTTCCATGGAGATGTGACTCAATCAACTGTGAGTGAAACATTTGATTGGATAATTTCCATGGAGATATGGCCCCACCCATTCAGCATGGCTCTTAATTAAATTACTGGAGCCCTATATAAGAAGCTCAGACAGAAGGAGCTTGCTGCTGCAGCCTAGAGAGGAACATCCTGGTCGAAAGCCATTTTGAAACCAGAACTCTGGAGCAGACGCCAGTCACGTGCCTTCCCAGATAACAGAGGTTTTCTGGATGCTGTTGGCCATCCCGCAGTGAAGCTACCTGATTGTTGATGCCTTATCTTGGACACTTTATGGCCTTAAGACTGCAACTGTGTAACCAAATAAATCCCCTTTATAAAAGCCAGTCCATTTCTGGTATTTTGCATTCCGGCAGCATTAGCAAATGCAACAGTCCTTATATGTTTATAATTGTTACATCTTCCTGTTGAATTGTCCTCTTTATCAGTAAGTAATGACCATCTCTGTTCCTCATGACTGTTTCTGATTTAAAGTCTATTTTATCCAATATTAGTATAGCCACCCCAGCTCTCTTTTAGTTACTTCTTGCATGGTATATTTTTTTCCCATCCTTTCACCTTGGACCTACTTGTGTCTTTGACTTTAAGACAAGTCTCTTGCAGACAGCATATAGTTGGGTCATGCTTTTTTATCCATTCTGCCAATCTCTGCTTTTCACTGGGAGGTTTAATCCATGTATATTTAATGTCACCACTGATAATACAAGACTTTCTTCTGCCGTTTTGGTATTTAGCCTTTGTAAGTTTTATGCCATTTTTGTCACTCTGGAGAAGACTTTCCCAAGTCAGTCTTTCCCAGTCAAAATAGGGCCAGGGACCCACCTATGGGGTGCAGTCCAGCTCCAAAGTGCTCTGGGGAGGGGTGCCATAAGCTTTTCCGATGGTTCCCCACAGCTGAGCTTTTTCCTGGCCTGTCCAGTAAGTGCAGCCCATCAGCTAACTGTCTCCTGCAGCCCTGAGGAAGTTCTGCTTCTTTAAGTCTCCATCACCTCCGCCCTTGTTCAGGGAGGGTTGAAACAATGTCTGCCACCACCTCTGTCAGGGGTGGGTTGAAACAATAATTATTCTCAGATCTGGGACCCAGCAATCCAAATTTTCTACTCAAAAGCTATGATCAGCAATAGGCCATGCCTACCCCTGTTACTGGGGAAGAGGATTTTTATGTCCCTTTATGTCACCAGCAGGTAGCCAGGGACTGGACCCCGTGGTGATCTGCTACAAGAGTTGAGGATGGGTGCTGGTAGCCACTGTGAAAAGAGAGCAATTTACAGTTCTTTACTTGTAATTTATCAGCCTCTTCCTCCTTCTCTTTCCTGGATTTTGTACAGTGCTCCTCTGGCCTATGGAGTTTCAAAATCCTTGTTTCAGACAGTTCCTGCCTATTTAATAGTTGTTTTGATGGAAGGACTGAGTCCTGGTGCTCCATACTCCACCATATTCCCCAGAAGTTCCCTACCTCATTAATCTTTGCTTTAATCTTTATTGTTCTCTCCCTGGACTTTCTTGGTTTTTAAGTTAGAAAATTTATTTTATTTTTATTGTTTTATTTTTAATGACAGGAGTTTAGGGATATAAACTTTCCTCTCATCACTGATTACATAAAACTCATAGATCCTGATATGTATTGTTTATTGTCATTATTTCTCAGACATTCTGTAATTTTTGTTTATATTTCCCCTTTTACACAATACTTTTTTAATTAACAGTTTATAAGTTTCTAGGGAATGGACCTTTTTTATTCTTTTGGTTTAATTTTTGGTATATTGAAGTCTGCTGTTATTTGTATATTTCTATGTATTTCTCTTTGCATTGCTGCAGTTTCTGCTTTACATGGATGGTCGCTGAATTATTTATAATGCAGACATGCATAACCATTATAAATTCATTGTGAATTGTACCTTTTAGAATTATAAAGTGTTCTTCTTTGTCTTGTTCAATGCACTTTGGCCTGAAGTCTTCCTCATCTGAAATCAGTATTGCCATCCCTGCTTCTGGCGTCTTCCCATGACTCTCTCTCTTTCTATGTGCCTGAATTTCATTCTGCTTATAAATGACTCCAGTAATAAGATTACGATGTATTGTGATTTGGTCGTGCCACAACTTTACTGAAGTAACCTTGTGAAAGAAGGAACACTTCTTGTGTTCCTGCAAGAAGTTCTTTATTGGCTTTTTAGTACAAGATTATATAGCATAAGCATTCTTTGGATTACATGATTGTTTTCCTGTTTCCCAGGGAACTGTGTTTGTTCTAAAATAACAAGACTAGCATGTTTATAATTTTCGGGTGCAAGCTTGAGGATAATAACAATCTCAGGGAATGATCTCTTCTGAACCAGGTGGGAAAGCAGGGGCATGGAAGGAGCCTGGCATCATTCTCTAACTTAATTGCCAGCCGTAAGGTGTACAATGCCTCAGTGCCTGCCTTCAGGCACACAATGCCTTGGCCTTCTCTCAACCTTTTAAGAGGCGGCCTTTCTGACTAACATGCCAAGCCAGGGAACCTTCCGTGCCTCCACATAACCTCATCAAAAGGACCTATTTACAATGAGTTCACACCCATAGGAATGGATTAGGTTTAAGAAAATGTTTTCTGGGGTTCATAGCTCCAATCCACCACACCCCTCCCTCTGGCACTTTCTCTCTGTTCCATTTTCTTACAAATATTAGTTATGTTGTTAAAGAATGAATTCAAGTCTTGCTTGTGGGAAAAATGAAAACTGAGGTTGGTGGCATCAGGCTATTTTTTAATTTGGATTTTCTAGTAGTTTCATGCAAGCAGTTCAGGTAATAAGACTTTTTTTCCTTTAAAAATAGAAAAAAAACATCATAAATTCTTATACCTTGCAGTTCCAGTCAGAATTTAAATAATGCATTTTAATTTCCTGGTTACTAAAACAAATTCTATACAGTGGGTTGGCTTAACAGCAGGAATACATTGGCTCACAGTTTCAGAGGGTAGAGGCTTCCTTTCTCCTGAGGCTGGTATCTTCTGGCTTGCAGGTGATCTTTGGGGTTCCTTGGTGTTTCCATCATGTGGCAATGCACATGGAGGCATCTTCTCCTTTCTCCTTTGAGTTCTGTTGACTTCCAGCTTCTGGCTGTTCCTGTGGCTTCTCTTTTTTTTGTGTCCAATTTCCTCCACTTATACGACTTCAACCGCATTGAATTAAGGCCCACCTTCACTCATTTTGGACAGACCTTAACTAATAACATCTTCAAAAGTTCTGTTTACAAATGGGTTCACACCTATGGGACCAGGGATTTGGGGCCTAAACATGCCTTTTGTATGGAACACGATTCAATTCTCAACACATGGAAACTCTTCATAGAACCTCAGATCCTTTTGGGGGATTATTTTTTCCTGGTAGGAATAATTACTACTATGAAAAAAAGAGCTGTTGTGAGACAAGGATAGGATAGAATGCAAAGAGCTCTTCTCTTTCCTTAGTTCAGGTGGGATGTTCTCTCCTTTGGAAAGTGCTTTGTAGCTTAACCTGCCTGATGCTCTCAATCATATTCCCAGGCTACTATGGATTGGGGAAACTCCCCAGAATTGACTCTGAATCTGATGGTAACCCTGTCAACAGCAACTCTGAGCTGCAGCTTACTCCTTATATTCAAACATAAATACTGTGTTATATGCTTTGGGAAAAAGGTAGGATTTGTCAACATTTGTAAACTTGATGATTATTCTTATGTTGTTGTCATTCATCCAAAGCTGGCACTACGAGGCATTAAAACATCCATGTGAAAACAAAAAACTCAGTAAAAATATTGAATTAAAATACCCAGCTAAGAAATCTCAGTCTCCACCTTGTTTCCTCTTATTTCTTTCCTTGAAATTTTACATAAAATGTTATACATTTTGTTGGTCTATGCATGTGTGTGTGTGCATGTGTATGTATTCCTAAGTTTGGTTGAATTCAAATTAGTACTGGATCAACAAACCACTTATTAACTTTGAGGATAATTCACTTTTACATATACAAGTTTGAGTTAGTAAAAACAACATCAACACCTCTGAGTCAAAATGTGATTCAGAACCAAGTGGGGTTCATTCTAGGCATGCAAGGATGGTTCAACATAAGAAAATCAATCAATGTAATACAACACATTAACAAATCAAAAGGGAAAAATCAAATGATCATCTCAATAGATGCTGAAAAAGCATTCAACAAAATCCAACATCCTTTTTTGATAAAAACACTTCAAAAGGTAGAAATTGAAGGAAACTTCCTCAATATGATAAACAGCATATATGAAAAACCCACAGCTAGCATAGTACTCAATGGTAAGAGACTGAAAGCCTTCCCTCTAAGATCAGGAATGAAACAGGGATGCCCACTGTCACCACTGTTACTAAACATTGTGCTTAGAAGGGCTAGCCAGGGCAATACAGCAAGACAAAGAAATAAAGGCATCCAAATTGGAAAGGAAGAAGTAAAATTGTCATTATTTGCAGATGATATGATCTTATATCTGGAATACCCTGATAAATTGACAATACAGCTACTAGAGCTAATAAACAAATTTAGCAAAGTAGCGGGATACAAGATTAATGCACATAAGTCAGTAATGTTTCTATGTTCAAATTGAAGAGACAGTCAAGGAAAAGATGTCATTTTCAATAGCAACTAAAAAAATTAAGTACCTAGGAATAAACTTAACCAAAGATGTAAAAGACCTAAACAAAGAAAACTACATAACTCTACTAAAAGAAATAGAAAGAGGCCTTAAAAGATGGAAAAATTTTCCTTGTTCATGGATAGGAAGGCTAGATGTCATTAAGATGTCAATTCTACCCTCACCTACAGATTCAATGCAATCCCAATCAAAATTCCAACAACCTACTTTGCAGACTTGGAAAAGCTAGTTATCAAATTTATTTGGAAAGGGAAGATGCCTCAAATTGCTAAAAACACTCTAAAAAAGAAAAACAAAGTGGGAGAACTTACACTCCCTGGCTTTGAAGCTTTTTATAAAGCTACAGTTGTCAAAACAGCATGGTACTAGCACAAAGATAGACATATTGATCTATGGAATTGAATTTAGAATTCAGAAATAGACCCCCAGATATATGGCTGACTGATCTTCGATAAGGCCCCCAAAGCCACTGAACTGGGATATAAGTCTTTTTAACAAATGGAGCAGGGAGAGTTGGATATCTATATCCAAAAGAATGAAAGAGTACCCCTACCTCACAGCCGACACAAAAATTAACTCAAAGTGGATCAAAGACCTCAATATAAAAGACAGTACCATAAAACTCCTAGAAGATAATGTAGGGAAACATCTTCAAGACCTTATATTAGGCGGCCACTTCCTAGACTTTACACCCAAAGCACAAGCAACAGAAGAAAAAATAGTTAAGTGGGAACCCCTCAAGCTTAGAAGTTTCTGTACCTCAAAGGAATTTGTTGAAAAGGTGAAGAGGCAGCGAACTAAATGGGAGAAAATTTTTGGAAACCATGTATCTGACAAAAGACTGATATCTTGCATATATAAAGAAATCCTACAACTCAATGACAGTAGTACAGACAGCCCAATTATAAAATGGGGAAAGATATGAAAAGACAGTTCTCCAAAGAGGAAATACAAATGGTCAAGAAACACATGAAAAAATGTTCAGCTTCACTAGCTATTAGAGGGATGCAAATTAAGACCACAACAAGATACCATCTCACACCAATTAGAATGGCTGCCTTTAAACAAACAGGAAACTACAAATGCTGGAGAGGATGTGGAGAAATTGGAAAACTTATTCATTGTTGGTGGGACTGTATAATGGTTCAGCCACTCTGGAAGTCAGTCTGGCAGTTCCTTAGAAAACTACATACAGTTACCCTTTGATCCAGCAATTGCACTTCTCAGTCTATACCTAGAGGATTTGAAATCAGTGACACAAACATATATCTGCATGCCGATGTTCATAGCAGCATTATTGACAATTGCCAAGAGGTGGAAACAACCCAAATGTCCTTCAATAGTTGAGTGGATAAATAAAATGTGCTATATACACTGCGTATACACTACACGGCAGGAAGAAGGAACGATGTCATGAAACATATGACAACATGGATGAACCTTGAAGACATAATGCTGAGCAAAATAAGCCAGGCACAAAAAGAGAAATGTTATATGTTACCACCAATGTGAACTTTGAAAAATGTGAAACAAATGGTTTATAATGTAGAATGTAGGGGAACTAGCGATAGAGAGCAACTAAGGAAGAGGGAACAATAATCCAATAAGAACTGATAAGCTATTGTGGGTAAATTTAATGTTCTGGGAATGCCCAGGAATGACTATGGTCTGTTAATTTCTGATGGGTATAGTAGGAACAAGTTCACAGAAATGTTGCTATATTAGGTAACTTTCTTGCGGTAGAGTAGGAACATGTTGGAAGTAAAGTAGTTATCTTAGGTTAGTTGTCTTTTTCTCACTCCCTTGTTATGGTCTCTTTGAAATGTTCTTTTATTATATGTTTTTTTAAATTTTTTTTATTTTTCATACAGTTGAATTGAAAAAAAAAGCTAAAAAAAAAAAGAAGGAAAAAAAATATGCAGATCCCCCTTGAGGACCCTGTGGAGAATGCAGGGGTATTGGCCTGCCCCATCTCGATGGTTGCTAATATGCCCACAGACATAGGGGACTGGTGGTTTGATGGATTGTGCCCTCTACCACAGGATTTGCCCTTGGGAAGACTGTTGCTGCAAAGGAGAGACTAGGCCTCCCTGTAATTGTGCCTAAGAGCCTGCTCCCGAATGTCTCTCTGTTGCTTAGTTGTGGCCCTCTCTTTCCAGCTAAGCCAACTTGGCAGGTGAAATCACTGCCCTCCCCTCTACCCGGGATCAGACACCCAGGGGAGTGAATCTCCCTGGCAACGTGGAATATGACTTCCGGGGAGGAATGTACACTTGGCATCGTGGGATAGAGGACATCTTCTTGACCAAAAGGGGGATGTGAATGGAAATGAAATAAACTTCAGTGGCAGAGAGATTCCAAAAGGAGGTGAGAGGTCACTCTGGTGGGCACTCTTACGCACAATATAGACAACCCTTTTTAGGTTCTAATGAATTGGGTAGCTGGTGGTGGATGCCTGAGGCTATCAGACTACAACCCAGAACCCGTGAATCTTGAGGACAATTGTATAAAAATATGGCTTATGGGGAGTGATGGTGGGATTGGGGGGGGCCGTGGGGACCACACTCCCCTTTGTCTAGTTTGTGGATGGATGAGTAGAAAAATAGGGGAAGGAAACAAACAAACAAACAGACAAAGGCACCCAGTGTTCTTTTTTACTTTAGTTGCTCTTTTTCACTTTAATTATTATTCTTGTTATTTTTGTGTGTATGGTAATGAAGGTGTCAGGGATTGATTTTGGTGATGAATGTACAACTATGTAATGGTGCTGTGAACAATCGAATGTACGATTTGTTTTGTATGACTGCGTGGTATGTGAATATATCCCAATAAAATGAATATTAAAAAAATGTGATTCAGAGGAGTTGGACTTTAAATGTGAAATTCTGGGAATATTTTAATGAATTTATTTTACTTGTTTCCTTTTTTTTTTTTTTTAATTTATATAGGGCATATTAAAATGATGTCCAGTAAAGTCTAAAAGAGTTCTTCCTATAAGTGTCAAATAAAAATTCTGTGTGATAGGAAAGCTCTGTATAACAGTGTATTTGGTAGCCTTTTTTCTATACTAGTACATACGATTGATGATATCTTTTGTTTAGATAAGATATGGTGATAATAAATACTTCATAGGATTGTTATGAGGGATTAAATAAGTTAATATATGAAATAATATAGAATAAGGCCAGGCATTTAATATGCCAAATAAGTATCAGCAATTATTATAATTGACCAAGGAACCAATATCACCTTGAATAAAAATGCATTATTAATAAATGACAAGGCCGTAATTATGGTAAATTTTACAGGTGCTATTCTGGCTGTTAGGGTGAAGCCATTCTTTTCTACTTACATTACAGTTACATTTGAAGAAACTGATGGAACAGCTCGCAAATTGGCTTTGTCACATTCAAGCTCTAGACCTCGGCAAAGACATTGCATGGGCACGGAACTGACCACTGAATAAAGAAGAGGTAAGAAAGTCAAGGGTAAGGAAAAGAAAAAAATGAAAAGCTATGAGAAAATTATTTAGAACAATATATGTTATGTCTTACCATAGACATTTGGGCAATACTTAAAGGTTTCAAACTTTTCTTTTGATTTAACTTTAAAATGATGCTAAAGCATTAACATTGGAAACATACACCTCTACCAGACCATGCTTTGTTTTTTTTTTAAATAACCAGCTGTTCTTCTCATTCGTTGCAGAGTGAGTGAAATCATCTGTACTTACTCACCTGGGAGTGTGGTTATGCCCAAAGCTAACTTAATAAAATGTGATGAACTCTGATGTCCATATCACAGCTGCTATTTAAAAATACAGTATTTATTAACAATATAATCTAAACCTTTAATAGAGGACAAAGTCTTTTTTTTTTTGCTTTTATTTTTTTTATTTTTTATTTTTGAAATAAATTCAAAGTTATAGGAACAGTTGCAAAAACAATACTAACCCCATACAAAGAATTCCATCATACCCTGACCCCCCTCTTCCAATAGCTCAATCCACCAACTTTAACATGCTGTCACATCGCTATTTCTTTCCCTCCCTCCCTATCTATCATCCATCATCTATTTCTCTGTCTTCTGAACATATGAGAGTTAGCTGCACACATCCTTGAACATACACTATAAACCATGTATACACTTCCCATGAACAAGAACATTCTTTTATGCAATCCCATTAAGCGCTGCTACAAAGTACAAGAGATTCAACAATGATATGAAGCTTACATTCTATATTTCCTTTACCTTATGTCTCAACTGTGTCCCTTTGAGCCACCTGTCCTCTATCCTCCAATCCCATCCAAGTTCATCCTTGGCAGTCAATTGTCATCTATTTAGACTTTTTTTTTTTTTTTCAGTTGTGGAAACATATATACCGCCTAAATCTTCCCATTCCACCCCCTCCCTAGCCTTCCATTAGTGGGATTAATCACATTTAGAATGTTGTAATGCTCTTTCCCACCATCCATTACTAGAAATTTCCCTTCACCTCAAACAGCAACTCCACACTCATTTCTTAACTTCCCATTGCCCCTTCCCCCATTTCTCTTAACCCAAATTCTACATTTCATCTCTATAGTTATATTCTCTGATAATTTCTTTGTGTTTGCTGTGGGGGTTAAAATTAACCTCTTAAATCCATATCAATCTTGTTTTTTGTTGATACCACCTTCACTTCAATAGGGCACATAAACTATGTTCCTATACTCCTCCACTCCCCTACCTTTATATAGTTGTCTAAAATTACACATTTTACACTGAGTTCAAAACCACTGATTTGTCATTAGAGTTCGTGTAATTTATATCATGTAGGAAGTAAATGGAGTTACGGTTCAAAAATTATTGACTTCTATTTGTATTCCATTGTGGTTGGAGAATGTGCTTTGAGTATATTCAATTTTTTTTTTTTTTTTTAATTTCTTGAGGCTTGTTTTATGTCCCAGCTTATGGTCCCTTCTGGAGAAAGATCCGTGATCACTAGAGAAAAATGAGTGTCCTGGTGATTTGGGATGTAAGGTACTATATATGCCTGTTAAAATTCTCTATATCTCTTTCTCCTTTCTTTGTTTCTCTGTTGGTAGGGTTCCCTTTAGAATCTGAAGTAGGGCAGGTCTTTTATTGGCAAAGTCTCTCAGCATTTGTTTTTCTGTGAAAAATTTAAGCTCTCCCTCAAATTTGAAGGAGAGTTTTGCTGGATAAAGAATTCTTGGTTGGAAGTTTTTCTCTCTCAGAATTTTAAATATGTCATGCCACTGCCTTCTCGCCTCCATGGTGGCCGCTGAGTAGTCACAACTTAGTCTTATGTTGTTTCCTTTGTATGTGGTGAATTGCTTTTCTCTTGCTGCTTTCAGAACTTGCTCCTTCTCTTCAGTATTTGACAGTCTGATCAGAATATGTCTCAGAGTGGGTTTATTTGGATTTATTCTATTTGGAGTTCGCTGAGCATTTATGCTTTGTGTATTTATATTGTGTAGAAGGTTGGGGAAGTTTTCCCCAACAATTTCTTTGAATACTCTTTCTAGACCTTTACCCTTCTCTTCCCCTTCTGGGACACCAATGAGTCTTAAGTTTGGATGTTTTATTTTATCTATCGTATCCCTGAGATCCATTTCGATTTTTTCAATTTTGTTCTCCATTCTTTCTTTTGTTCTTTCATTTTCTGTTCTGTGGACTTCTAGGACACTGAGATGTTGTTCAACTTCCTCTAATCTTGTATTGTAAATATCCAGAGTCTTTTTAAATTGGCCAACAGTTTCTTTTATTTCCATGAGATCTTCTATTTTTTTTTATTTACTCTTGCAATGTCTTCTTTATGCTCTTCTAGGGTCTTCTTTATGTCGCTTATATCCTGGGCCATGGTCTTCTTGATGTCCTTTAACTCCTTTGCCATGTTTTTGTTCCTTGATTGTTGTTCTTTGATTAATTTTGCTAAGTACTGTGTTTCTTCCAATATTTTGATTTGGGAGTTTGGAGTTGGATTCTCCATATCGTCTGGTTTTATCATATGCATTAAGATTATCTGTTGTTTTTGGCCTCTTGGCATTTGCTTTGCTTGATAGGGTTCTTTTAAGTTGTAAAAAAAAGATACCAATCTAATTTTTCAGAAACACAGTTTCTTGGTGTACACTTCCTCTAACTAACCAGCACATGGTGTCTGCAAATCACCTATACACCTCCAGACAGTTCTCCCCAACTCTGTCTCTGTGGTGTGTGGGGAAATGATTCTTGTGGGGTTCAGTTGGAGAACTCAGTTTGGGTGTGTTGCTGGAGCTGTCTGCCCTGAATGTGGGGTGTGTGTACGGGTGGCCAGAGAGGAAGGGCAGCTTTAATATTCAAATCCCCCAGGTTCCCAGAGATTCAAGGCCACCACAAGAGTCTAAGCCTTCATTTCAGTTTTGCCCCAGATTTTCTATCACTGACCCACATACCACTGGCATTGACATAGCGTCCCTGGGTTTTCCAAGTGGGCCCCCCTTCTCAGCTGTGATCTTGCAGGACCTCTGCTGAGGGAAGGCTGTGCATGCCGTCCCTCAAGCTAAGCCCTGGGCTGTCAGGCCATGCAGGGAGGCTGTCTGCCTGATGCAAAGATTAGCCTATAATTCTTGACTGGTGTAAGTTCTGAATGAAAGGAAGGCAGTAAAGCGGGGCCCCACCCCTTTCCTCTTTAGAGAAGATGGATGCCTTAGGGGGATATCATTAGCATTTCAATGGTCTCTCTCTGCCTGTGCCACACCCTTGTCTGGGTCACAGAACTGGGAACTCAAAATGGCTGAGGCTTTCTCCACTGAGTTGAAAAAGGAACAGTGTTAGTCCGAGGAGACCCTCTGGCTTTCCAAGGTTAGTCGTCACCCAAAGCCTCTGTCTACTTGTTGGGGATTCGCACACTTCATAGCGAGCAGTTCACAATTGCTAATTAAAACCCCAGTTGGACCTCAGCTGAGCTATATTCACTCGCTGGGAGAAAGCTTCTTTCTGGCACCACGAGGCTTTGTAGCTAGGGCTATGGGGGAGGGGTCTCCCGATTTGGATCCGCAGTTCTCACTTACAGATTTTGTGCTGTGATCTCGGGCATTCCTCCCAAATCAGGTTGGTGTTTTTTTCCCTGAAAAATTCAGGAGTTCTTCAGAAGATTTTGATGGATTTTATGATCTTCCTTTGGCTAATGTAGGGATGTAAGGATGTCTAAAACTGCATTTTTGGGAATGAACATGTTTTCTGTGCAGCCATTCTATTCTCACTCGTGGGGCCCGGAAAGAGAGAGAGGATAGAATGTATGCCTTCAGTCATCTCTTGGGGCCTTGATAATATTCCTAAGGATGTGATTCAATGTTAGTAAAGTCTATTCAGGCCTCACAGCAATGTGTTCATATAGTGAACATGTGTAATGAGATTATTATCTAGTATAATATATAAAGTCTGATTCCTGCCTTGATGGAGAATGGTCGATTACTATGAACAATGAGGAATGTTCCCTTGTGCATTTACTTCTGGAGCCCTAAACTGCAGAGCAGAGGTTACAGGCTCAAATCTCTACAGAGGCCAGGCAGGTAACACAAAAGAGAAGGGAAAAAGGTGTAAGCTGCATCTAGATGTGTAAATGGAACAGCTCCTAACTTTTGCCATCCTACAATGGGGGCCATGTGTAGCCAAGTCTACTTTCTAAAAGAGACCAGAAATACAAAATTTTACATATAATTACTTATTAAAAATAATATTAGTTCATTTTAAATGCTTCAAAACATCATGGGACAAAACTTTCTATGAGGACTTCTCCTTGCAGGCTTCCAGTTTTTGACCTTTAAGTTAGGCTTCCAGCAATTAGGCAAGAGTCTCAATGGCAAAGTAAGACTCCTGTGACAAAATTGGTGGGACAACTGCTAATAAACACAATTGGCTATAGGCTTTGAGCTAATAAAGTGTCTTTTGCTTAGATATGGGGTAATCAGTGTTCTTTCTCCACAGTCTCCTTTACAGGGTTATAAAAGATCCAAATCACAACTTTAGGTTTTGTGTTTTATGCAAATGGAGTATTTGCCAAGAGCTTTTAAACAGTTTCATAGTTGTAAGTACCCATTTGGGCTATGGAACTCTGAAAACTGACTTTCTGTAAGTCAAAGTCATGTCTAATATGTGAGCCTATGTTTATGTTGTGGGGACAGTCTGGTCAGGGTTGGAAAGGAAGATGAGGCTATTGCAAGTGAGTAGGAAGGACAGGAAGGGAGGACAGTGAAAACAGCAATAATTCCAGTGTGTTTTTTTCCATTTATATGGGCTGAATTAAGACAATCTATATAAGTTGATTACACTGGTATCTGTAATTTGGAAAAATGAAAAAAATAACTAAAAATCCAACAACAAAGGAGTGGCTAAGTAAATCATGTCACTTACAAAATAGGTAATTTGTATAGTATATTTTAAAAGAGTTTATAATAACATGGATACCTGATTATGCTAAAATGCTAATTGTAAACATGATACAAATGATTTATAAAGGATATTTCAACTATGTTAAAAAATACAAATTTCTGTACTTTCCAAGTCTCTCAAATCAAAGCTTTATTAACATACTGGTTAATAATAGGTATTACATTTTCCATAATATTGCTCTTAAGAGGTGACTTTATATTTTTTCATTCAGCCAAAAAGATCTAGCCATGTTAATGAGTTTAATTTCCAATAAATCCCTATAATATTCTGATTCAAAAAAAGTGGAACAATGGGAAACTTATATTTCACCCCCAAAGTTTGCACTACACTTTCCATTCCATTTTTACACTGATATCAAGTTTGAAAAACATATTAAATTATTAATTATACCCCCAGAATTGTCTTCAAAGAACTCTAATTAAAAAGTCTATACCTCTTTATGAAGTACTGGTAAAAGAAACTATTTCTTTTTTTTTTGATTCATCATTTATTATTTAGATCCATTCCTCTTCTATAAATATACTTGTGACAAATTCATCCCAGAGCACAGAATAAGGAAGAAATTTATTTGTCTTGCTGAATTGGTCTCTTTTTTTTTTTTTTTTTTTACCCCATTTGTATGTTTTTGCTTTACAAATTAAACTATTAAAGTTATGTAAGCCACTAGGTTTCCCTCTTTGACCTAATGACTACAAGTCCAGAACTCAGTTGCTGAACTCTTCTCAGTGAGGATTTCCTTTATAATGTTTCTTCTTCATCATCTGTATTATTCATCACTTGATATTTTCTTCTATATCATGTTAAGTCTGTTAGTAACCATATTGTTATTGTAAGTCATATAAAATTCTTTTGGGAATAAGGTAAGATAGTAAAAAATCTAATCAAAATTTAAGAAATGAAGAGAAAACCATATATAATAAAACAGAAGAAAATAACCACTTTTGGAGCTAAAATAGCCTAATCCATGAATTCTTTTGCATTGTATTAATAGCTAAATTATACCTGTAAGCTCTTTTCTTTCCTAAAAGCTTGAACTTTTTAATGACCAAATAATTTGGTCTCCATCTTCTTGGAGACAAGCATGATGATAACTGTGGAGTAACCTGTGAGACTCTGGGGAGGCATATATTATCTGCTTAAATCGGGAACTGTTAGTAGTTTTTGATTACTCTCCTTTAAGTAGTGAAGACAAAAAATACTAAAAAATCATAAAAGGTAGACTTTATAATTTGTAGCAGGACATAAAGGAAAATATATAGTAAAGGATTCTTTTCCCCAACCTCTGCTTTCAAACCAAGGTTTTGAGAAGTTAGAGTCAAATGTACAACTCCAAGGCACAGATTTACATTTGCATAACTCATTTGATTAGAATTTTTTATAAGGAATTATTTTTCATATATCTTATTGACCTAAAATAGAGAGTTAATATTCAAGGTTATGCTTCCTCCTCTAACCCCTCCAGTATTTTTGTAAGTTTTAGGCTAAAAATAGAAGGTTATAATTAATAAACCTTTCATACCTCTAAAATATAGCTTAGTCCCCAGAAAACTTCTTGCTTGCAAACATAATATCAACATAGCTTCTCCATTCTTCTATTTTCTCAGTTTCCTTTACATCAGAGTTTATAAGATTGTTAGTGATTTGTGATGGGGCTTACACAAAATAGCAATCCTGACTAACCGTTATTAAGTTTGCTCACAGTAATACCTAGGATGATTTATTAGTTTTACACCTAAAGTCATTTAAAAATAAAATTCCCAAATTAAGGCTGCATCTCTAATGGGAATACAAACTCAAAAACTATAATTTAACTTTTTTTTTTTTAAAATTGGACATAACTTTAAAAAAGCATGTTGCCTTATTACGAACTTACGGAAAGGAAACTCAGCCCTTTGATTACTTACAGCAGTCACGTGTTTCTGCCTCAAAGGGATATGGAGAAGACATTTTGTAGTAATTTGCAAAATATTTGTCAAGTTGCAGAGACCATCCATTGTTGTCTCCTAAAATAAAACCAGATAGCAGAAAAATTCAAGAAAACAGTAATACTTTGGTGTGTTGGGAAAAATAAGTCCTCTCTTTGAAATATACCAATGATTTTCAGACAGTGAGAGAAGCATCATTTGGGAGTATGTTAAAAACGCAAATTTCTAGGCCCCTTATCTAGAGATTCTGATTTAATAGATCTAGGATGATGGGTCCTGCTAGTTTCCATTTTTAACAAGCATGACAGGCAATTCTGCAGAAGTAGTGTTTGGACCATACTCTGAGAACTTTAGACACACTGATACACAGCAGACTGTTCTTAGCATTTTAATTTTGATTTCTTAAGTCTTCTTCAGTCATAAAAACTGATGGTGGAGCTACATTAACATAGATAGATGGTCATTCTGCATTGTTAAGTAAAAGAGAAAGAAATCAACATGACTAGCATGATTTCATTACTGTTAAAAATATATATGTGTGTGTGTGCTTATGTATATATGTTTATGTATACATAAACACAGACACACAAATATAGAAACACACACATATAGAGAGAGGGAGAGAGACAAAGACAAACACACAGAGAGAGTGAGAAAGGGGCACCAAAGGGTTAAAAGCGATTATCTTCTGGGTGCTTATTTATGTTCTCAGCTGTACTTTCTGATTTTTATATTAATCTAGTGTATTGCTTTTTTTTTATAAAAACAACCAAAAGTAAAAGTCTTCACTTTTAGGAAGAAAGAAATTTTTCTTCACAAAATTCCTCATGATTACATTTTAAAACAAATCAGATAATGAAGTCAATTATGTGAAGAAATGAACTAGTGAATGGGGATGCAGGAGCAGCTTCTCTGGAGATGTTTGCAAATGGTACAAGCCTTCATTCCTGGGAGGATTTGAAACTGATTCTTTTCAGAGGTTCTAAAATTTTTCATAATGGTGCCAGGACTATTAAAGGATGCACAAACATATAAACAGATGATAAAATTATGAACGTTTGTCCTATTTCTGTAAGTCGGCATTAAATCTAGATTGGTTTTATAAATTATTTTTGCCATATATACATAATCTGAATCCAAGACGAGTTCAGATATTACATGTTTGTTCAGTTACAAGGATTTGTTGAAACTGACTTTCCCATAACCATGGTGTCGACTCCAAGTGTTACCTCCAGCTCGCACTGAATATAACATGCACTCAATTTCCCATAGCCACCTCAAAAGCAACATTTCCAAAATGGAATTCATTATTTTTTTCCTGTGTAAACTTGTTACTTCTCCTACATTGTCTGGGTTGATGAATGGGCTCCACAATCTATCAAGTTATCCCAAACAGAAAGGTTAAGTTTATTGGAGTATGCTTATACCTGATTAAGTATAATTTGTACAATTTTTCCCCTTTCCCAGGTCCTTTTCTTGGTTTTTCCACTGCTCATTAACTCTTCCATGAAGATTACATTTGGGAAAGGAAAGTAATTTAACATAAATGCTAAATATACTTGTATAATTAAATTTCCTTCTAAAAGTCCAACTAAAAGTGAAAAATTGGAAAGAAGATAAGTTATTTAAACATTGTATTTATAACAGTCTCCTCTCTTTAGCCTTTCTCATTAGTTTTAAAGTTTTTTTATTACTGAAAATTTCAAAATAAACAAAAGTAGCAAATGATACTAGTATGAAATGGTACTAGTATAATGATATCCCAGTTCGGACGGAGATAGCTGATGGAATTCAATTTTAGCAAATGCAGACTTCAGCATGGGACACCAGAAGGGCATCTAGTAACTTGATGGATAAGGGACATCACTTTGAGACCCAGTTCAAGGTGCTTTCCGACCCCTGGCATCAAGAGAATGACATCCAAGGCATAGACCAACAGGAGGAAGGGGAAGAAATTTGAAAGACTAAGCATTTGTAGCCAATATAATTTATCAAGACTATAGCAGATTTTATGAATATTTGCTCCTCCTCCATACCATCTTCATTCTGCTTGTTTGAAACTATTATGTCCCCCAGAAAATGCCATGTTCTTTTAATCCTTTCTTGTGGGCGCAGACCTATTGTGGGTGGGACCTTTGGATTAGGTTGTTTCCATGGAGATGTGACCCAGCCCATTCAAGGTGGGTATTAATCCTTTACTGGAGTCCTTTGTGAAGATGATAAAAGACAGTAAAAGCCCAGATTGCTGAGAGAAACACCCATAGACATTTGGAGACAGCCACTGAAACCAGAACCAGGGCAGAAAGACCAGCAGATGTCGCCATGTGCCTTCCCGTGTGACAGAGGAACTCCGGTTGCCAGTAGCCTTTTCTCAGAGAAAGTATCTTCTTCTTGATGCCTTAATTTGGACATTTTTCATGGCTTTAGAACTGCAAATTTGTAACCTAATAAAACCTCATTGAAAAAGCCAACCCATTTCTGGTATATTCCATTCCAGCAGCTTTAGCAAACTGAAACACTAACTTTAGAATGCATCCATGGTCTTTAGAAGTCATAATATAAGTCTATGTTTTTCAGACCCTAAGCAGCTAGGGTTCTCTTTGTAGATAAGCCTTTACCAATTGCATGCACTCATGGAGACTAGAAATTTCTAGAGACCAGCCTCATGGGTATCTAGTGGGAGTAGAAGAAATGATTAGTAACAATAGTGGCAGCACTGGCAGATACTTCTTGATCTTGGGCTTGCAACTATGGTGATACATTTTCTGCTCCTTAATCCTGCTTCTATAGCCTTTACAATGATTCTATAAACACATTATTCCCTGTATGAAATCTCTCTCTCTGTTTTTTTTAAGGGGGAATAAAGCTAGAGTGGTTTCAGTATCCTCCTTCCGGAACAGGCTGCAGATAACAGACTCTGAAGGATGGAAATATTGGGTTGGTTATCTGACCTGGTTGATTTTGAAGATAATGGCAATTCTGTTACCATTAAAAAATAGTGCTCATAGTTTATGGCAAAAAGTGACAAAAAGGGTTTTAAATGATCACTTGTGATTTCCTGGAATGAAGTGCCTATCAGAAGGCTAGACTCTGGCAAAGTAGTTGCTGTGATGAATCATTAGAATGAAAAGGAGAAATTTCAAGGTTTGTGGGGTGGGATGGCTATTTACGACTTCCCTGGAGAGAATAAAGAAAGAAAGTTATAAGCTCAGGGTTTTAAATTATCAGCTGAACACAAGTACAGTGAACCAGGTTGCTTTCATGACTATTGTAAGATAACCCTTTATCTCTTGTAGCCTCAGCTCTGATGCAGACAAAATCAGATAGAATCTGAGCCAATTAGGTTGATAAGTTACAAAAGTATCAATAGGTTAATAAATTGAATTCATATTTTGCCATGTCTTTTAAATGAACATTAGGATGCTGTGCCGGTTTGGATGTATTATGTCCCCCCAAATGCCATTATCTTTGATGCAATCTTGTGGGGGCCGACATATTAGTGTTGATTGGGTTGGAACATTTTGATTGGATGTTTTCATGGAGCTATGACCCACCCAACTGGGTGATGACTTTGATTGGATAATTTCCATGGAAGTGTTACCCCACCCATTTAGGTGGGTCTGAATTAAATCACTGGAGTCATATAAATGAGCTGACAAACAGAAGCAGCAGAGCAACTGAGAGTGACATTTTGGAGGAGCTGCAGCTTACAGAGACATTTTGGAGAACACATCCCAGGAGCAAGCAGATGCCTGGAGAGGAACTTCATGGGAAAAAACCATTTTGAAACTGGAACTCTGGAGCAGATGGCCAGTCATGTGCCTTCCCAGTAACAGAGGTTTTCCAGACGCCATTGGCCATCCTCCAGTGAAGGTACCCTATCGTTGTGCCTTACCTTGGACACTTTATGGCCTTAAGACTGTAACTTTGTAACAAAATAAACCCCCTTTATAAAAGTCAATACATTTCTGGTGTTTTGAAAATGGCAGCATTACCAAACCAGAACAGATGCTGGCTTGGAAATAGGGTAACCCTGTGAATTGTAATGGTACATTTGAGTGTGCTCAGTTGAATCTGAGTGCCCTAAATCCTCATTCCACTGAACCTTTCTTGCTAGCAGAAGTAGCTCCCTTCCCCTGTGTGATGAGGTTAGTCCCAGTTTGCTTGAAGACATGCTAGTTACTTCACTTGAGGTAAAATACTTGCCCATTCTCAAGTCCTCTCATTACCGTGCTTCTTTGCTTCCCAACTTACTATAACTAGAGTTAAGTCCCAGCATCCCAGGAGACAAGTACAGGTTGGACCTAGGGAGATGTTCTGGTTTGCTAGAGCTGCCATTATGCAAAATACCAGAAATGGGGTGGCTTTTATGAAGGGAGTTTATTTGGTTACAAATTTACAGTCCTAAGGCCATAAAAGTGTCCCAACTAAGGCATCAACAAAAGGATACCAGGAGAGATTTTGGCATATCAAAAAACAAACAAACAAACAAACAAACAAAAACACGGCTGATGGTGCCTGGAATATCTCTGTCAGCTTGGAAGGCACATGGCTGGCATCTGCTGGTTCTTTGCTCCCAGGTTGTGTTTCAAAATGGCTTTCTCCAAAATGTCTCTGGGCTTCTGTCTTCCCTCCTCTCTCTCAGCTCCTCTGTGTCCTTGCTTCTTTTGCCCAGGAGGTTTCTCTCTAAGCATCTGGGGGTCTTCTCTTTTCTTCTCTGAGGCAAACTCTGGGCTTAATCTCTTAGCTTAGCATCTCCTAATGTCCTTCTGTCCACATCTCCAACCATCTTTAAGCATCAGCAAGCATCTGTGTCTGTGTTGGCTCTTAGCTTCCATCTTAAATACGCCAGTGAAATAATCACTATCTACCCTGAATAGGCAGGGTCAAATCTTCATGGAAATATTCAATCAGGAGGTCACACCCTAATAAAAAAGATTAATAACTCTGTCCCCACAAGATTGCATTAAAGAATATGGCTTTTCAGGAGGATATAATATATCCAAACCAGCAAAGGAGAGATTGGCATACCAAAAGATTTGGTTATTTTATATAAGCAGAAACCCAAGGAATTTTAGTGGGAATGGATTTAAGAGCTCTTGACCAGAAGGAAGGAATATAACTTTAGATTGGGCAAATATAAGTAATACAGGCTTCTAGCAGAGTTTCTGGATTCAGTATGCTGGCTCAAGCAGTTTACTAGGTTGTTGACTGAAATCATTTGGTCTGGACTAAATGAAGTTGAGAGGCAAAAGCACATGGATGTTGAGTCATCAAAAGGATAGTGGCTATGATATTGTTATGACTCAATGGACCTTTCATGAGTATTGTGGATTGACTCACTCATCTTCCATTCTACTCCCCTTCATTGGTGCCTTCCCATAGAGCAGAGACTGGAAAGCTTAAAATAATATTTTTCATCCCCTTTAAGCCAGGATTTGGGATGCACTTACATGTGCCTTGGTTGCCAGAAGAGAGGTACAGGTAATTTTCCTGCTGCTATGTCAAAAACAGAGATATAAGTGTTATGAAGCAACTGTGGCAGTGGCACGGTTGAACTCAGCATATTAGGTATTACCAGCTTTGTGACTTCCAAGAAGCAGTTGTAGTGGTGGCAGGGCCAGCAGAATTGGCAGTGGTGGTGGCAGCAGCTGCCTGAATTTCCAGATTGTAGCTTTGGTGCTGTGCTCTTGAATTCAATAATTCCAATAGGGGCAGTGCTGACTCCCCCTCTTCTGAGAATTTTGCAAGTGTTTAATTCCCTGAATTATTTCCTTTCCGCTTGAAATACCTAGGGTGGTTTCTGTTTCTTGAATTAAACCCTGATAGATACAGGGATTGGTTGAATTATTGGATTAAAATATGGTTTGAATACGGTCAGACATCAGTTAATTAATTTTGGAAACTTGGGTCATGTGGAGAAAAAAGCTGTGCATTTTTCCTGGATATTTAAGTTTCAGTGTAGTTTATTTCTGTGATTCCACTGCAGGAATGCTATGAAACTCATCTGCATTTTCCTGCATCTTTCATATGGGTTCTAGAGATAGGGCCAGGAGTTTTATGAAGCATTCCACTCATCTATTTGTTTCCTTGGCTGTCAAGTTTTCAAGTTTGTGGCATTGGATTATCCCCCATTCCACTTTCCTGGTTTGGCTGAGTTTATTGGCTTTTTTTCTTTATTTGTGTGTGTGTATGTGTGTGTGTGTGTGTGTGTGTGTGTGTGTGTGTATGTGTGTGTGTGGTGGGGCAGGGGGGTAAGTTTTTACTTTTTAAGAATTGGTTTATATCTTTAGATATATGAGTAAACTAATATTTAGCAAGTACCTACTGTACTATATTAGGTACTTTATTTAATCCTTATAATAACTCTATTTGGTCATTATCATCATCTCCATTTACAAGTGGAAAAACTGTGAGAAAATTATTTGACTAAGAAAGAAAATGATTAAAAATAACTGATGAATTGAAATTATAAAATTATTTTTGTATTTTTCTTTCCAGTTGGTTATATATTGGCCAAATAAATGATTAAAGCAGTTTACATTCTAGCTATAGAATTCCAACTTTTGTGTGATACTGGCTTTAAGCATAACTATTATTATTTGTTACCTATTTTTCTGTTGTCTGTTTCATTTCCCTATTGCTGTTCTTACATCAGAATTGAATGAATCATACAAAATTTATTTGTGTAACAGCTAGAAACAATTATTAACTGAAGTTTAAGATCATTATTATATTGATTGTGGAGTAAATGACAATATTGCCAATCATCAAGGTATTACTTAAACTATTTAAAATATTACTAAAAACTTTACCAAGTAAATGAATTTTATCAATGTTATAAATTGTTATGTATTTACAAATGTTATAAATAAAACATGTAAGTAAGATAAGTCATTTAACTCTGGATATACTGAGGCATCATTCATTCCTATAAACATATACTACTATATAAACCTCTACAGAGCAATGGTGAAGAGTGGGTTTGCAAGGATCTGAAGTATTTAGCCTTGTAGGCTGCCAAAGCCTTGTTTCACCTTGAGGGAGGAAGTGCACACCTCATGCTCATGTTCACATTACTGACACGTCCACTTATACCTTAGAAAACCGCAATGAAAATCAGTTGAGGTGACAGCCTTCCAGAATACAGGGCTGTTTTCTTGTGGGTAGTGTTTCACCGTTGCTATGAAATTCAAGGTTTGAGGAGGTTGGGTGACCACTTTTGGTGATGATTTTCTTTCACTTTGGTTCTTAAGCAGACCCTATATTTAGCTGAGATTTTAAAAAAGGACTATTTCAGTTTACTACATTTTTACCACCAAGTGCTTAAAATCATTGGCTCTGGGCCCTTCCCTAATCCTTTACCCCTCACCATCACTCTTTTCTCCTTTCTCTATTTTAAGGGATACCTTGTACATGGCCTTAATCACAGCATTTTAGTCCAACAACTCAAAATGATGTAGTTATCTATGTTTTTTATGTTTTCTTCTCTTTCTTAACTCTATCCCCTTTTGTTTACCTGTTCTACCTTCAACCTCATATAATGAATTGGAATAGCTAGCAGTAAATACCTGAAACTATCAAACTACAACCCAGAACCCATGAATCTTGAAGATGATTGTAGAAGAATGTAGCTTATGAGGGGTGACAATGTGATTGGGAAAGCCATGTGACCACACTCCCCTTTGTCTAGTTAATGGATGGATGAGTAGAAAAATGGGGGGTGGGGGGAGGCACCCAGTATTCTTTCTTTACTTTAATGGTTCTTTTTCACTTTAATTTTTATTCTTATTATTTTTGTGTGTGTGGTAATGAAAATCTCAAAAATTAATTCTGGTGATGAATGCACAACTATATAATGGTACTGTGAACAACTGAATTATGCTTTGTATGACTGCATGGTAAGTGAAAATATCTCAATAAAAATGAATCAATAAAAAAAAAAAAGTTGTTCCCAAATACTCAGGTTCCTACCTGAGATTCTATAAAAGATTCACTCACTAAGTACCATTAGAACCTAAAAAGGGTTGTCTATATTGTGTGTAAGAGTGCCCACCAGAGTGACCTCTCGGCTCCTTTTGGAATCTCTCTGCCACTGAAGCTTATTTCAATTCCTTTCACATCCCCCTTTTGGTCAAGAAGATGCTCTCTATCCCACAATGCCAGGTCTAGATTCCTCCCCAGGAGTCATATTCCACGTTGCCAGGGGGATTCACTCCCTTGGGTGTCAGATCCCATGTAGGGGGGAGGGCAATGATTTCACGTGCCAAGTTGGCTTAGCTAGAGAGAGAGGGCCACATCTGAGCAACAAAGAGGCATTCGGGAGGAGGCTCTTAGGCACAATTATAGGGAGGCCTAGCCTCTCCTTTGTAGCAACAGTCTTCCCAAGGGCAAGTCCTGTTGTAGAGGGCTCAGCCCATCAAGCCACCAGTCCCCTATGTCTGTGAGTACATCAGCAACCATCGAGGTGGGGAAGCCCAACACCCCTGCATTCTCCTCCAGCTCCTCAAGGGGGCTCTGAATATTTTTTTCTTTTTTTTTTAAATTAACTCTTTTTTTTTTAAATCAACTATATCAAAAAAAAAATTCAAAAATAAATACAATTTAAAAAATGTCAAACAAACCATAACAAGGGAGTAAGCAAAAGACAACTAACCTAAGATAACTACTTTACTTTCAACATGTTCCTACTTTACCCTAAGAAAATAATCTAATATAGCAACATTTCTGTGAACTTGTTGCTACCGTACCCATCAGCAATTAACAGACCATAGTCATTCCTGGGCATTCCCAGAACATTAAATATACCCACGATAGCTTATCTGTTCTTATTGGGTTATCATTTCCCCTTCTTTAATTGCTCTCTATCGCTAGTTCCCCTACATTCTACATTATAAACCATTTGTTTTACATTTTTCAATGTTCACATTAGTGGTAGCATATAATATTTCTCTTTTTGTGCCTGGCTTATTTCGCTCAGCATTATGTCTTCAAGGTTCATCCACGTTGTCATGTTTCACAACATCATTCCTTCTTACTGCCGTGTAGTATTCCATCGTGTGTATATACCACATTTTATTTATCCACTCATCGGTTGAAAGACATTTGTGTTGTTTCCATCTCTTGGCAATTGTAAATAATGCTGTTATCAACACTGGTGTGCAGATATCTGTTCATGTCACTGCTTTCAAGTCTTCCAGGTATATACCAAGAAGTGCAATCCCTGGATCAAGGGTAACTCTATATCTAGTTTTCTAAGGAACTGCCAGACTGACTTCCAGAGTGGCTGAACCATTATACAGTCCCACCAACAATGAATAAGAGTTCCAATTTCTCCACATCCTCTCCAGCATTTGTAGTTTCCTGTTTAATGGCAGCCATTCTAATTGGTGTGAGATGGTTTCTCGTTGTGGTCTTAATTTGCATCCCTTTAATAGCTAATGAAGCTGAACATTTTTTCATGTGTTTCTTGACCATTTGTATTTCCTCTTCAGCGAACTGTCTTTTCATATCTTTTGCCCATTTTATAATTGGGCTGTCTGTACTATTGTCATTGAGTTGTAGGATTTCTTTATATACGCAAGATATCAGTCTTTTGTCAGATACATGGTATGCCAGTTTGAATGCATTATGTCCCCCAAAATGCCATTATCTTTGATGTAATCTTGTGTGAGCAAATGTATCAGTGTTGATTATATTGTAATTCTTTGAGTGTTTCCGTGGAGATGTGCCCCACCCAACTGTGGGTGATGTCTCTGATTGGATAATTTCCATGGTTGTGTTACCCCATCCATTCAGGGTGATTCTAAGTTAAATCACTGGAGCCATATAAATGAGCTGACAAACAGAAGGAACTCAGTGCAGCTGAGAGTGACATTTTGAAGAGGAGATACAGCCAAGAGGGACACTTTGAAGAATGCACAGAAGCTGAGAGAGTAGCTGCCGATGAGAGACAGTTTGAAGATGGCTGTTGAAAGGAGACTTTTTCTTTAGAGAAGCTAAGAGAGGACAAACAAACCCAAGAGCAACTAAGAGTGACATTTTTGAGGTGTTGAAGCCTAGAGAGGACCATCCTGGGAGCAAGCCATTTTGAAACCAGAACTTAGAGCAGATGCCAGCCACGTGCCTTCCCAGCTAACAGAGGTTTTCCAGATGCCATTGGCCATCTTCCAGTGAAGGTACCCAATTGTTGATGTGCCATCTTGGACACTTTATGGCCTTAAGACTGTAACTGTGTAACCAAATAAACCCCCTGTT